>NW_027325362.1:33556075-34770450 GCF_036924035.1 Leuresthes tenuis | reverse complement strand
TCATTGGCTCCCTGTTAAATTCAGAATAGAATTTAAGATTCTTCTTCTGACATATAAAGTTCTTAATGACCGAGCTCCATCATATCTTAAAGATTTAATTGTAAGATATTTTCCTAACAGAGCACTTCGCTCCCAAACTGCAGGTTTACTTGTTGTTCCCAGAGTTTCTAAAAGTAGAATGGGAGGTAGAGCCTTCAGTTATCAGGCCCCTCTCTTGTGGAATAAGCTGCCAGTAAATGTCCGGGAAGCAGACACCCTTTCCACTTTTAAGATTAGGCTTAAAACTTTTCTTTTCGATAAAGCTTACAGTTAGGGATGGCTCAGGTAATCCTGAAACATCCCATAGTTAAGCTGCTATAGGCTTAGACTGCTGGGGGACCTCATCTGTCACACCTTTCCTCACTTTGCTCTCTTTTTCCCCCTGTTTAATTTCAAAATTGATTTTATGTACATGTGACATTATTGTGGTTATTAACCTATGTTTCCCTGTTCCAACAGATATCCTTTGAATGGTGTTATGGTGTTTTTCCCCCCTCTTTTCCCTCTTTTCTGTCTTCTCAAACCCCAGCTGGTCGAGGCGGATGGCCACCCTTCCTGAGTCTGGTTCTGCCAGAGGTTTCTTCCTGTTAAAAGGGAGTCGTTCCTTTCCACAGTCGCCACAGGCACGCTCAGGACGGGAGATTGGACTGAAGACACATTTCGGTGCAATCTGTTGGTTTCCTTAGCTAGGATATTAATTTTTTGAATTAGCTCTATATGAATTAATTGGATTATGATTACAATGAATTGAATTCCAATTGGCTTGAATTGGACTATATTACTTAAGTGCCTTGAGATGACAATTGTTGTAATCTGGCGCTATATAAATAAAATTGAATTGAATTGAATTGAATTACTTTAAGATTACAGCAACATCCATATTTCAAGCTTTGTCATGGCAAGAACTTTGTATTTTATCAAAAGTACCTGCAGGTAACACATATTTATTTACCGTAATTTCTTATTTATCTTATTTGCTCACTAATAAAATGATTAATAAGAACGTCAACAACTCTCGAACTCTCTTTGCTATGATTGAAAAACTCACAAATCCTCCTAAACAGTTAAACCCAGACCTCCACTCCCGCCCGCACCCGCAAAACTTTGAGAATTTATGCCCGCACAATAATAGAAATGCATTGATTTTGTGTCTTCTCCCGTCCCGCAGGAGAAAACACGTCATTTTATAGGCTATTAATAAAGAGATTCATGGACAATTGAGAAACTTCTCCAAAAGTCAGATTTGCCTTGCTTTGTCTTTGTGCTGTAAAGACCTTCTTTGAGCTTTCTTTCCACATCATTTATTGACATCCAGTTGCGAGGTTACATCCCGTTTTTTTTTTATCCGCCCACTCCCGTCTGCAGCAAAGTTCATACTAGTAATGTGTCGTTCGCGAACGTTTCATTCATTATGAACTAATCTTTTTTGTGACTCGGGAGTAACGAGTTGTCTCAGTGAGTGATTCGTTCATTTTCATGCAGAACCCTCCCTCGCCACATGGCAGGCGGCAGCTGCATAAGCTCAGTCAGAAGGACAGGAAACAGAAATGATTCGTTCACGACTCAACTCCTGGGGTCCTCGTTCATTTGTCATGTGACAGACAGGCTGAAGAGCAGAACATTTCGTTCACAAACCGGATCGTTCTTTCATTCATTTGTCATGTGACTGCAGCTCAGCTACAGGGCTGTGGACTGAGAAACGAAGGAGGAAATGAATGATGTCTGATTTGTGATGTTCATTCATTTGTCATGAAATCATAATTAATTAGTGGTCTTCGGTTCTTGTAGATGTATATAGTGTTCTTGTGTGTATGTGTGTCTGTAAATAAATACTTTTGAAAATTATATCAACATATTGATTTTGTGTTATACTCTACCATAAAATAATATGATGATAATAATAATAACTATAATAATAATTCAATTCAATTTTATTTATATAGCGCCAGATTACAACAATTGTCATCTCAAGGCACTTAAGTAATATAGTCCAATTCAAGCCAATTGGAATTCAATTCATTGTAATCATAATCCAATTAATTCATATAGAGCCAATTCAAAAAATTAATATCCTAGCTAAGGAAACCAACAGATTGCACCGAAACTTGTCTTCAGTCCAATCTCCCGTCCTGAGCGTGCCTGAGGCGACTGTGGAAAGGAACGACTCCCTTTTAACAGGAAGAAACCTCTGGCAGAACCAGAACCAGGAAGAAACCTCTGGCAGAACCAGACTCAGGAAGGGTGACCATCCGCCTCGACCAGCTGGGGTTTGAGAAGACAGAAAAGAGGGAAAAGAGGGGGGAAAAACACCATAACACCATTAAAAGGATATCTGTTGGAACAGAGAAACACAAGTGAATAACCACAATAATGTCACATGTACATAAAATCATTTGAGAAATTAAACAGGAGGAAAAAGAGAGCAAAGTGAGGAAAGGTGTGACAGATGAGGTCCCCCAGCAGTCTAAGCCTATAGCAGCTTAATTATGGGATGTTTCAGGATTACCTGAGCCATCCCTAACTATAAGCTTTATCGAAAAGGAAAGTTTTAAGCCTAATCTTAAAAGTGGAAAGGGTGTCTGCTTCCCGGACATTTACTGGCAGCTTATTCCACAAGAGAGGGGCCTGATAACTGAAGGCTCTGCCTCCCATTCTACTTTTAGAAACTCTGGGAACAACAAGTAAACCTGCAGTTTGGGAGCGAAGTGCTCTGTTAGGAAAATATCTTACAATTAAATCTTTAAGATATGATGGAGCTCGGTCATTAAGAGCTTTATATGTGAGGAGAAGAATCTTAAATTCTATTCTGAATTTAACAGGGAGCCAATGAAGAGAAGCTAAAACTGGAGAAACATGATCTCTCCTGTTAGTTCTCATCAGAACTCTGGCTGCAGCATTTTGGATCAGCTGGAGGCTTTTCAGAGAATATGTGGGACAGCCAAATAATAAGGAATTACAGTAGTCCAATCCTGAAGTAACAAATGCATGGACTAGTTTCTCTGCATCACCCTGAGACAGGATGTTCCTGATTTTAGCAATATTACGAAGGTGAAAGAAGGCAGTCCTAGAAACCAGTTTTATATGTGCGTCAAATGATAAATTCTGGTCAAAAATAACTCCAAGGTTCCTCACTGTAGAACTAGAAGCCAAGTAAATACCATCTAGAGTAACTATATAACTAGACAATTTCTCCCTGAAGCGCTCAGGTCCAAAGAGAACAACTTCAGTTTTGTCTGAATTTAAAAGCAGACAGTTCTGAGTCATCCATGTTTTTATGTCTTTAAGACAGGCTTGTAGTCTGACCAACCTGTTGGTTTCATAGATAAGTACAGCTGAGTATCATCAGCATAACAATGGAAATTTATGCCATGCTGTCTGATAATGTTACCTAATGGAAGCATGTATAAAGTAAAAAGAATTGGTCCAAGCACAGAACCCTGAGGAACTCCATGACTTACTCCAACGTGTGAGGAAGATTCTTCATTTACAAGAACAAACTGGAATCTATCAGATAAATATGACTTAAACCAGCCTAATGCAGTTCCTTTAATCCCAATAACATGTTCAAGTCTCTGTAACAGAATGCTGCGATCGATCGTATCAAATGCAGCACTGAGATCCAACAGGACAAGCACAGAAACAAGTCCGCTATCAGAAGCTAACAGGAGATCATTGGTAACTTTCACCAGTGCCGTTTGTTGAGCTGCAACTATTTTTTCAAGAACTTTAGACAAAAAAGGGAGATTGGATATAGGTCGATAATTAGCCAACACTTCTGAATCAAGAGTAGGTTTTTTAAGTAAAGGTTTGGTTTTGGTTTGGTAAAGGTCATGTTTTTGGATGACTAATAAATTCGTCCATATTTCTCCTCATCAGACCAGGTTTTCTCCAGAAAGATTGCCAATTATCTATGTAGCCCACGTTGTTTGCTGGACACCATCTAGACAACCAGCGATTGAATGAGGACATGCGGCTAAACATGTCATCACTGGTCAGATTTGGCAGGGGTCCAGAGAAAACTACGGAGTCCGACATTGTTTTAGCAAAATTACACACCGATGCAACATTAATTTTAGTGACCTCCGATTGGCGTAACCGGGTGTCATTACCGCCGACGTGAATAACTATTTTACCGTATTTACGTTTATCCTTAGCCAGCAGTTTTAAATAGGATTCTATGTCGCCCGCTCTGGCCCCTGGAATGCATTTGACTATGGTCGCTGGTGTCGCTAATGCCACGTTTCTGACTATAGAGCTGCCAATTACCAGGGTTTTGTCCTCAGCGGGTGTGTCGCTGAGTGGAGAAAATCTATTTTAAACGTGGACAGGTTGATGGTGAACCACGGGCTTGACTTTAGGACTATCACTCCTCTTCCTGACAGTCACCCAGCCACTCTAGGGTCCCGGCTGCTCGGGATCTGCTCGGGGACGACTAACAGAGCTAGCTACGCTAGGTGGCTCCGCACTGGCTAAAGGGGCCTGGCTCGCTATCGGGTGGTTTTCAACAGTGCAGAGCCGAGCTTCCAATTCAGATAACCTTGCCTCCAAAACTACAAAAAGACTACATTTGTTACATGTACCATTATAGCTAAAGGAGGCAGAGGAGTAACTAAACATCTGACACACGGAGCAGGTGAAAGCAGGAGATAGAGGAAGAGAACTGGTAGCCATGCTAAGCTAGAGAACCAGACACACCGCTAAAAAGTGAAAAATAAAAACTAAAGATCAGTAAGAGTGAGCGTTAGAATATAACAAGTATGGGATAGAGTTAACTATGCAAGATGTGTAAATTATAGGGAGAATTAAGGTGATTATTAGTAGTTCAAGAGGAGCGAGAACTGTCACATTGCACACACAAAGCAACAGGAAGTGATGCAATACGTCTTACCGCAAAGCAAAGCCGTCAGCAATCAGGGAAGACAATGAGGATGCAATCAGACCATATATTATTATAATAACAATAATAATAATAGTAATAGGACACAATAAATGCACCATGTAACATTTTAGGGAACTTACTGTTATCTTTTTTCTCACTTAATTGTGTTACTAATTTTCAAAATCAATTTGAGTTTTACATTCACTTGTTCTCTACCAGCTGTCACGTGACAGCTACTGAGTCACTGCTGTGCTTTAAACAACAATGGCAGGGAGGATACATACACAAGTCACCTTATTGTGTATTTTCTTTCCCAGGTTTTCACATAGTTTGTTTGTGGCATTTTGTGTATTGTATTTTGTCAGCTCAGCTGAAGCAAACTATGTTGCCTTCAGTGTTAAGTGTTTAGAACCGTGGCCATTTTGTGCAACGCTCACAGGCTCCCTCCTGAGCTGTCACCTTATCGTGGTGGGGGAGTTTGCGTGCCCCAATGAGTCTGGGAGCTATGTTGCCCGGGGCTTTAAGCCCCTGGTAGGGTCACCCAAGGCAAACAGATCCTAGATGAGGGACCAGACAAAGAACAGCTCAAAAGACCCCTTATGATGAACAAAAAATTTGGACCTCGTGATCCCTTGCCCGGATGTGGGACACCGGGGCCTCCCCCCGGAGCCAGGCCCGGGGGTGGGGCCCGGCAGCGGGCGCCTGGTGGCCGGGTCTGTGCCCATGGGGCTCGGTCGGGCATAGCCCGAAATGATGACGTGGGTCCCCCTTCCGACGGGCTCACCACCCGTGGGAGGGGCCAAGGGGGTCGGGTGCGATGTGAGCTGGGTAGCGGCCGAAGGCAGAGGCCTTGGCGGTCTGATCCTCGGCTACTGAAGCTAGCTCTTGGGACGTGGAATGTCACCTCTCTGTTGGGGAAGGAGCCGGAGCTGGTGCGCGAGGCTGAGCGGTTCCGGCTAGATATAGTCGGACTCACCTCGACGCACGGCTTGGGCTCTGGAACCAGTCCTCTTGAGAGGGGTTGGACTCTCTTCCACTCTGGAGTTGCCCGTGGTGAGAGGCGCAGAGCAGGTGTGGGCATACTTATTGCCCCCCAGCTGTGTGCCAGTACATTGGGGTTTACCCCAGTGAACGAGAGGGTAGCCTCCCTCCGCCTTCGGGTGGGGGGACGAGTCCTGACTGTTGTTTGTGCCTATGCGCCAAACAGCAGTTCAGAGTACCCACCCTTTTTGGAGTCTCTGGGGGAGGCACTGGAGAATGCTCCTACCGGAGACTCCCTCGTTCTGCTGGGGGACTTCAATGCTCACGTGGGCAATGACAGTGAGACCTGGAGGGGTGTGATTGGGAGGAACGGCCCCCCCGATCTGAACCAGAGTGGTGTTATGTTGTTGGACTTCTGTGCTGGTCATGGACTGTCCATAACGAACACCATGTTCAGACATAAGGGTGTCCATATGTGCACTTGTCACCAGGACACCCTTGGCCGCAGTTCGATGATCGACTTTGTGGTTGTATCATCGGACTTGCGGCCGTATGTCCTGGACACTCGGGCGAAGAGAGGGGCGGAGCTGTCAACTGATCACCACCTGGTGGTGAGTTGGCTCCGCTGGTGGGGGAGGATGCCGATCAGACCTGGCAGGCCCAAACGTATTGTGAGGGTCTGCTGGGAGCGTTTGTCAGAATCCCCCGTCAGAAGGAGCTTTAACTCCCACCTCCGGCAGAGCTTCAACCATATCCCGGGGGAGGTGGGGGACATTGAGTCCGAATGGGCCATGTTCCGTGACTCCATTGCCGAGGCAGCTGATCGGAGTTGTGGCCGTAAGGTGGTCGGTGCCTGTCGTGGCGGCAACCCTCGAACCTGCTGGTGGACACCAGTGGTGAGGGAAGCCGTCAAGCTGAAGAAGGAGTCCTATCGGGCCTTTTTGGCCAGTGGGACCCTGGAAGCAGCTGATAGGTACCGACAGGCCAGACGGGCTGCGGCTTCGGCGGTTGCTGAGGCAAAAACTCGGGCCTGGGAGGAGTTCGGTGAGACCATGGAGAACGATTTCCGGACGGCCTCGAAGAGATTCTGGTCCACCATCCGGCGTCTCAGGGGGGGGAAGCGGCTCACAGTCAACACTGTTTACAGTGGGGACGGGGCTTTGCTGACCTCAACTAGGGATGTTGTGAGTCGGTGGGGGGAGTACTTCGAGGAACTCCTCAATCCTACCAACACGTGCTCGGAAGAGGCAGAGTCGGAGAGCTCGGAGACGGGGCCTCCCATTTCTGGGGCTGAGGTTGCCGAGGTGGTCAAAAAGCTCCTCGGTGGCAAGGCCCCGGGGGTGGATGAGGTCCGTCCTGAGTTTCTCAAGGCTCTGGATGTTGTAGGGCTGTCTTGACTGACACGCCTCTGCAGCATCGCGTGGACATCGGGGACAGTGCCTCTGGACTGGCAGATTGGGGTGGTGGTCCCCCTCTTTAAAAAGGGGGACCGGAGGGTGTGTTCCAACTATAGGGGTATCACACTCCTCAGCCTCCCTGGTAAGGTCTATTCGGGGGTATTGGAGAGGAGGATCCGTCGGATAATCGAGCCTCGGATTCAGGAGATGCAGTGTGGCTTTCGTCCTGGCCGTGGAACAGTGGACCAGCTCTATACCCTCGGCAGGATCCTGGAGGGTGCATGGGAGTTCGCCCAACCAGTCTACATGTGTTTTGTGGACTTGGAGAAAGCGTTCGACCGTGTCCCTCGTGGAGTCCTGTGGGGGGTGCTCCGGGAATATGGAGTGCCGGACCCCTTGATAGGGTCCGTTCGGTCTCTGTATGACCGGTGCCAGAGTTTGGTCCGCATTGCCGGCAGTAAGTCGGATACGTTTCCGGTGAGAGTTGGACTCCGTCAGGGCTGCCCTTTGTCACCGATTCTGTTCCTAACTTTTATGGACAGAATTTCTAGGCGCAGCCAGGGCGTTGAGGGTGTCCGATTTGGCGACCTCAGAATCGGGTCTCTGCTTTTTGCAGATGATGTGGTTCTGTTAGCGTCGTCAGGCCGTGACCTTCAGCTCTCACTGGAGCGATTCGCAGCCGAGTGTGAAGCGGCTGGGATGAGAATCAGCACCTCCAAATCCGAGACTATGGTTCTCAGCCGGAAAAGGGTGGAATGCTCTCTCCGGGTCGGGAATGAGATCCTTCCCCAAGTGGAGGAGTTCAAGTATCTCGGGGTCTTGTTCACGAGTGAGGGACGAATGGAGCGGGAGATTGACGGGCGGATCGGTGCGGCGTCTGCAGTGTTGCGGGCTCTGCACCGACCCGTCGTTGTGAAGAGGGAGCTGAGCCAGAAGGCGAAGCTCTCTACTTACTGGTCAATCTACGTTCCCATCCTCACCTATGGTCACGAGTTGTGGGTAGTGACCGAAAGAACAAGATCGCGAATACAAGCGGCCGAAATGGGTTTCCTCCGCAGGGTGTCTGGGCTCTCCCTTAGAGATAGGGTGAGAAGCTCAGTCATCCGGGAGGGGCTCGGAGTAGAACCGCTGCTCCTCCGCATTGAGAGGAGTCAGATGAGGTGGCTCGGGCATCTGGTTAGGATGCCCCCTGGGCGCCTCCCTGGGGAGGTGTTCCGGGCACGTCCCACTGGGAGGAGACCCCGGGGAAGACCCAGGACACGCTGGAGAGACTATGTCTCTCGGCTGGCCTGGGAACGCCTCGGGGTCCCCCCGGAAGAGCTGGAAGAAGTGGCCGGGGACAGAGACGTCTGGGTTTCTCTGCTCAAGCTGCTGCCCCCGCGACCCGACCCCCGGATAAGCGGCAGATGATGGATGGATGGATGGATGGCTCACAGGAGGGCTACAGCGCCACCTGCTGGAAAAATGAACAAAATGACTCAAAAAAAGATTCGTTCAATTTACTATTCGAGAGTAAAAGATCCGAGTCAGTAAACCCAACACTAGTTCATACCGCCCGCTCCTGCGAGATTTGAGTTGGGTCAAAAAAAAAAAAAAAGACAAGACAAATAAACACAGTTTGGTCTTTTTGTTTATTAACACTTTTAAATTATCAAATTAAAATATATAAAATCATCTTAATGTGCACAAGGCATAATATATTCTTTTTAACATAATTAATGAAAAATAACTTAAAGTGCAACATAAAAAGGCATATTCCCTTCCTTTAATAGAATTTGGCCTCATGTCTGCACCTACAAACACACCCATAGCGTTTATGATGGTCGGATTGTGCAACAAGGGGCTGCATATCTGCCGCAGTGATATGCGCTTGTTTGGTAGCCTTCATTTTCACTCCTGTCAGTGAAACACCGGGGTGATGTTGCTTCAAATAAGTAGCCATGTGTGATGTGTTTCCACAGTCATTGGACTTTCTTGTGCCACAGTGCCTCCACACCGTCACGGTTTTATCCACTAACCTCTTTTCCCCATACAGGGGACTTAAATGACGCGGGGCATTCAAACTCCTCTGTTCCTCCGTTGTGACCACGCTGTGAGTGGACTGGCACAATTTTTTTTTTTTTTTCATAAATCAATCCGCAGATCATGTGCGTGCCGTACCGAAGATATTGATTTGAACGGATCACGGATCGATGGTGATCCGTTGCACCACTACTGTACACCATATCACAAAGCCATTCACCAGTTCCTTTTACTCAGTCTGGCAGGGGATGAGCATGTTGAGTGTCTTGCTGAACTGGAAATACTGCAATACACGTTCATCTAATTTTCTATGTCCAGACTTCCATCAGTCTGATCCTCTTTTTTCCTTAAAGTCTGTTCTTCTGGAGCTTGTTTTCCAGCTTTTTTTCTGTACAACTCCTTGTTGTCGCTTAACTTCTTTTTCAGATGTTTCTGTACACTCCTCAGTAATTCCTGGACTTCTTCCCTGAAGGCATTTTTCTTCACGTTCAGCAGCTTTTTTCAGGCCATTGGTTATTTGGGGCTTATTACTGGGGAAGCGCCTCACTGTCTTTGTGGGGATGTCTCCAATGAAACTGACATGGGGCTTATGTCCTCATAATGCTTTTTTCTGAATGCCAGTGCCTTCTTTTAATTGATATTGTCACGAAGACAAATCTGAGACAGTCTGCAAAAATTAAAATGAACCACAGGTCTGTCTCACATTTGACAGTGGAGCACACTGAATGTCATGCTCTTGCACTGCAAACCATCTGAAAGGCATTCCACTTGAAATTGTTCTTTGATAAACCTAAAATAGGTCCAAAATTGGGGTCGTTCCAATAGGAGCTTTTACAATAGTGCAGTTGCCATTGTACTGATATCTCCAAAGGATTTGTCACACACTCACCTCTCCCCGTACCACAGATGTCAGACTGAGTTAGGACAAGGTCATTCATTTGTCAGTGTGAGGACAATTTTCCTCTTTTTTTCCACTATTGGTGAAATAAACAATGTTTAACAACATATTTTGGGGCACATAGCCTTAAAATAGCACAAGGCAAAGCAGTATGCTATTGTTGCAGTGGTTAAAGTGGAGAGGTGTTGTCAGGATACTGCCTCAGAAGAGTGCTATGTGGACACAGGCCCATAGTCTGCCTCACAACCAGTCATGTCATTGATATCATCTCCCTGTGGTTAAGAGAGTACAATTCATCCAATCTGTGATCGCAAAGCACCCCTTCAGGGTTTCTGCAGCTTCTTGAAGCCACCTCCTCAAAGTCCTTCTTTGTTAATTTGTTGTCGCTGATTAATGTGTGTTGGTGAAGAATACCAGAATATAGTTGGATTTTCCAATGGAAGATGGGTAGGGGACAGTATGCATAGCTTTGACTTCTGTTGAATAAACCTAAAGTTTTATTTTCTTTGATAAAGCAGTTCACAAACTGTTGGGAAATTGGAAGTGTAGCTGCCATGGATCAACCAGGAACTCAGAGGTAAACACAAAATCTAGGCAGTCAAGGCTGAAGTTTAAAGAGTTTATAGATAGTCGATGAGTAGGCTAAAGGTCAAAAGGTTTTAATCTGTCTGGCTGAATCCAGAACTGAATCCAGAAGGAGGAATCAGGCTGTATCTAGAACAAGTGGTAATTTGCAGGAGGAGGCAGAAGAGGCAGGATAAATCATGAGCAGTGTCAATGATCTGACAGAGAACTGTGATACACCTCTTGTAGATTCAGATTTTTATTTGTCACATGCATAGTTATACAAGTACAACAGGCAGTGAAATGTATCCAGATCTGCAATTGAGGCTGACTGTGCCAAGGTAAAAAGTCAAAGTTAAGATTAGAAGACTCAATACAAGGATAAATAACAATAAAAAAAAACAAAAGCAACACAACAAGCTGAGAATGCATGCGGATACCATTTGTAGTGGCAGTAGGATGAGGAACAGGTGGAGGTCAAGGCTCCTACATGCCTGTATACAATTCTCTCTCTTTCACATGCACACACGGGCACCACTTGGCACCTGGAGTAGATCATTATGCAAATGGTGGAAGACTCACCTAAACGTAGAATCTAATGGTGCTTCTCTAGTCCATAGCCTTCCCTGTCAACTAGATACTGGATCCGTGGATGGCTGCCTCAGTTTGAGAAATACAAATATAGTAGAGATATAAATTCTTATATCAGAGTTATTAGCTTGTGCAAGCTTCAGTACACATGGTACAATGTGAAAAATGAATAATGGCGAGCAGGATGTTTAAACCACTTGCTGTGGGTCCAGTTCTGCTTAAAAGCCCAATTCAAACGTTACTGTGTGATTTGTGTTTAAAGTGTTAAGTTTAACAAAGGAGGATGTTAGTGTATCATTAACCAATTCATTATAAATAAACTCATTATTTAAACAAAATCACAACATTAATTTAAAAACAAGCAAATCAATACAAATACATGTATAGTATAGTGGAATCCCTATGCCTAGTTGTGTGGACCTATTGCTAATGCTACTTCCTATAATGTTTGTTACACCAGTCCTTTGGAAATGGTTCAAATCCTTGAAAAAAAGACTGGAGATGGTCTAGTGTCCATAATGCTGCAAATCCATTTGTGCTCTACAAAAGAAGGATGTGGGTTGTTTCTTCTTAGACTGCTGACTGTAGCATAACTCCATGTCATCTTTATTTGAAGAATCTCTGTCGAATACTCACTGAGGTGCTTTTGCTGAAGAGAGTGTTTTGTGCAAGTTTTTTTGTTTTAACTACTGCATGAGAGAGACAGAAAGCATAGTCATTGTTACTGGCAGGTTGTGCTAATCCTGAGGGACTAGCTAAAGAAACCAACAGATTGCACTGAAAGAAAAAACTCCCTTTTAACAGGAAGAAACCTCTGGGAGAACCAGACTCAGGAAGGGTGGCCATCCGCCTTGACAAGAAGGAAGGGACAACAGACACCATAACACGAGACCAGGGATATCTGCTGAGAAAGAGAAATAAAAGTTAATGACAACAATGTTATGTGTACATAGAGAAAAAGGAGAACAGAGGGAAAGGTGTAAAATGGGAGGTCCCCCAGGAAAAAGTGAGATTGGATATAGGTTGATAATTAGCTACCACTCCTGAATCAAGAGTAGGTTTTTAAAGTAATGGTTTATTTACAGCAACCTTAAAAGTCTGAGGTACATATCCTGTCAACAAAGACAGATTGATCAAATCCAATATGGAAGTATTGATTAAGGGGAAAACCTCCTTGAACAGTCTGGTTGGGATTGGGTCTAACATGCAAGTTGATGGTTTAGAAGAGACTATTGCTGTTGTTAGCTCAGAAAGATCAACCGGGCAGAAGCCGTCTAAATACAATTCAGGTTCGAAAGATACTTCTAAAGCTGCTCTACTTGATGATACATCAGTGATAATAGTGGGAAGGATTCCATCAATTTTCTCTCTGATCGAAACAATTTTATTGATAAATGAATCTCATAAAATCATCACTGCTGAGAGTTAAAGGAATACATGGCTCAACAGATCTTGGACTCTTTGTCAATCTGGCTACAGTGCTGAAGAGAAACCTGGGATTGTTCTGTTTCTCTTCTATCAATAATGAATAGTAAGCAGTTCTAGCTTTACAAAGGGGGCTTACTTATATGTGATTGGTCTATCTTTCCAGACTAACTAAGACTCTTCTAAATGAGGGGAAAGTTGTTTTCTTTCCAACTTTCTACTTGGCTGCAAACTACCCCAGTACATGCTGGAGGTCTCTGCTTGATAAAATCAACAGGGCCACATCATCTGCAAAAAGCGAAGATGCAATCCTAAGCCAACCGAACTGAAAATCTTCTGGCCCTTATCTGTGCATATTAATTTTGTCCATAAAAGTTAGGAATATAATTGGTGACAGGGCAGCCCTAGTGGAGTCCAACATGCATAGTAAATGAGTTTGACTTACTCGGAGAAATACGAGCCAAGCTCTCACATCAGTTGTGCAGTGAGTGATTGGCCCTTAAAAAGAGGTCTGATACCCCATACTTTCAAAGCACCTTCCACAAGATAGCACGAGTCGTACAATTGTGTGTGAAAATCACTGGGAAAAACATACAAAGACTTGTTGGGCAATCTCCCACACACTCTCCAATATCCTTGTGAAGATAAAGTGCTGGTCCAGTTTTCCATAACTAAGGCAGAAACCACATTGTACCTACCTAGGAGATCTCCCAAAATCTCTTTATATCAAGTCGGTATGTCCCGACCTCTTACACGAGCGCTGGCTTGTTCCCCAGCAGTAAAGCAACAATTCATGCCCCTATAGTCAGTTTTGGCAGGGTTTCACCAAGGTCTTTGCCTTTAACTACCGACCAATACACAATGTACCTTACGGTACCTCAAACTGGTGGTGGGTACACAGGCCAGTTGTCCCATTTAGCCAATTCAGGCTATACTCTGCCAGACCCCATGGGAAAAGATCTGACAACCAGGCGCTCACTGACCTGCCCCTTCCACAGGCTTGTCTCTAGGGTGAGGCCCCAGTCTCCCTAATCTCAGGATATAATGAAAAATACATTAGTCATTACCAAGTCTTAAAGTAACCAAATACAACCTCAGGTGAACAAAGATGGTTAATTACACCGTGGCATGTTTACCATGTAATTTTACAAGAACTAATTCAAAATGCAATTCAGATTTCGAACTAGGAACCCTCTTCCTGTAAGTTGATGTGCTAACCACCACGCCACTTTGCAGCCCTACCCGGTCCTATGGCTACAAAACAAGTCCTAATCATCACCCCTCTACCGTGTTTGACAGTTGGTATGGGGTGTTTATGTTGATCTGCTGTGTTTGGTTTTCTCCAAATGTGCTCTTCTGCATTATGACCAAACATCTCCACTGTCCAAACAACATTGTTGCAGAAGTCTTGTGGTTTGTTCAGATGCAACCTTGCAAATTTAAGCTGTGCTGCCATATTCTCCTGCAACCTTTCCAAACAAGCTCTAAATTTTTTTTGCCTTTTTCTAATTGCACTGTCATGAACTTTAACTTTTAACATACTAACTAAGCCCCTTGAGTCTGAGATGTAGCTGTTGGGTTTTTGGCAGTTTCTGTTAACATTGTATGGTCTGACATTGGGGTGAACTTGCAGGGATGTCCATTCCTGGGAAGATTGGCAAGTATCTTGAACGTTTCCCATTTGTGAATAAACTTTCTCACTGTAGAATGATGGACTTCCGATTGCTTGGAAATGATCTTGTAGCATTCCCAGAGGCAGCTATAGTTGTTCTATAAGATCGTTACTGACGCTCAAGATGACATTTGTTGTGACTTGGCACTATATAAATGAACTGAATTGAACTGAATCAAGACGAGCAAGCTGCCAAAACTTCTACTTTTATAGAGTTGCTCACACTGATGATTAGTTAATCAACTGCATTTGATTGTGCCACCTGGCTGGCACCCTCTCAACTCCCATGGATGCAGTAAGAATTTAGTGAGTTGTGTCACAAACTGTTTTTACATTTTTTATCAGTTTTTGTTAAATGAATAATGAGTCAGTGCGACATGTAGTGTGTTGTTGTTCAGTTTAGAGTGGATTTATGTCATTTTAGGGAACTTTTAAAGGCAGGATATTTTAATATGTAAAACCTTAAAACTGAAAGAGGGTGTACTTTCTTGTTCACATGACTGTTGCTCAATACACATATTTATGACAAGAAGAAAAAAAAAACATCCTTTATTCAATTATCCTATGCAGATATTTTATTTAACTTGATTTAAATCAGGCTTTGTGGGATTTAAGATCTAATGAATGTAGAGGTTTCATAGAAGTAGTATTTAGGGGAGACCTGTTGCATTGTATTCTATTGTAGGTGTATCCACTAAAGTGGCTAATGTGCATAGTTGTCACAGAGATTGAACACCTTGAAATATTTAGAAGGATCTATAGAATGATGCAATAGTTCTTTATTTTTGTAAACTAAAGAGTTTTCATTTAGGTAGACAATTTCCTTTTTTTTCATTTCATTACTTTCAGCAACATTCAGTGACATTCAGCAACAACAGTTTGATTGCATATTATCCTCTGGGTTTTGTAGATGATCTGTAAAAAACCTCATTCCAATCCAAATTAAAATTAGTGATTATTTAGGCTTAGAAAGAACTGTAAAACTGCTTCAATTTAGCTCAGAGGGCTAAAATTCTAAATATATTCACTAGAAATCTATTTGGAGTAGAGCCTGAGGAAACTGGAAATTTTCATTTCTATTCAATGAAGGAAAAGGATGGTGATGTAATTTCCATTGATTTAAGCAAGACTTATATAAATTGAAGATGTCCATCTTTTTAAAAATATGACTGGTTTTGTGCACCTGCCCTATTCTGAGAAAGAGAAACTTAAATTATTATGTAACAGGGTATTAGCATTGATTCACACTACTAAAATCTGAGAAAACAATCATGAACCAGGTCTCATTGTGCCTTATATTTCTTTGCTTTCAAGGGTCTCCTCTAACTCCCCAGAATGCCTAAATTAGTGCAAGTACATACTAACTCTTGGGCACATAATAACAAAATTAATAAACCAAACTTTTTTTTTCAGATGTAATAGATGGTTGTTTGTTGTGTGTATTGTAGGCTGCTTGACCTTTAAATAACACTGACACCACATTAACACACTAAGCCAAACAGACACAGAGAAACATGCTTTGGCACCTTTACCTCTTTAGTTTTTGAGAGTTGGAGCTTTGCATCCATACACAGTACACTCTGACTTTGATGTACTTATAATCAGTTATTTATTACGTGTTGAAAATTTACATCAGTTCAGAAATATTTACAGATGTGTTTAAAGTCCCATTCTGTTATGTGCTTGTATGTTTCTATGTATTCAATTCAATTCAATTAAATTTTATTTATATAGCGCCAGATTACAACAATTGTCATCTCAAGGCACTTGGAATTCAATTCATTGTAATCATAATCCAATTAATTCATATAGAGCCAATTCAAAAAATTAATATCCTAGCTAAGGAAACCAACAGATTGCACCAAAACTTGTCTTCAGTCCAATCTCCCATCCTGAGCCTGAGGCGACTGTGGAAAGGAACGACTCCCTTTAACAGGAAGAAACCTCTGGCAGAACCAGAACCAGGAAGGGTGGCCATCCGCCTCGACCAGCTGGGGTTTGAGAAGACAGAAAAGAGGGAAAAGAGGGGGGAAAAACACCATTCAAAGGATATCTGTTGGAACAGGGAAACACAAGTTAATAACCACAATAATGTCACATGTACATAAAATCAATTGTGAAATTAAACAGGGGGAAAAAGAGAGAAAAGTGAGGAAAGGTGTGACAGATGAGGTCCCCCAGCAGTCTAAGCCTATAGCAGCTTAACTATGGGATGTTTCAGGATTACCTGAGCCATCCCTAACTATAAGCTTTATCGAAAAGAAAAGTTTTAAGCCTAATCTTAAAAGTGGAAAGGGTGTCTGCTTCCCGGACATTTACTGGCAGCTTATTCCACAAGAGAGGGGCCTGATAACTGAAGGCTCTACCTCCCATTCTACTTTTAGAAACTCTGGGAACAACAAGTAAACCTGCAGTTTGGGAGCGAAGTGCTCTGTTAGGAAAATACCTAATGTGGGATCATCACTGTATTTAACATTTTTAATTGTTCTTTTCTCTTCTCAGTTGTGTGTCACCTACCATGTATAAATGGTGGTAAGTGCAGTGCTAGGGACAAGTGCCAGTGCCCTCCAAACTTTGCTGGAAAGTTCTGTCAGATGCCGGTTCAGAACGGACACCAACAACATCATCAGACATCAGGAGCTCACAGCCAGACTCAGGTTCACTCCACACACACCCTGCCTCTAACCTACGCCAATGGCCAAACTTCTGGTGAGTAAAAGACAAGTGTGATGCCAGTGCTGTTATTAAAGACATAACTAGGAGTTCTGTGACCTACAGTTGACAGCAGGAAACAATGAAAAGTTAACAATTTTCTTTTCCATATTATATCATAGGCCCAAATGTATAATACTACAGCAGATGAGAGATGGTCAGCAGTAATGCAAAATGGGGATAATTTATACTCAGTGGGCTTAATTGTGATAATTGTATAGAAACACTTTTTTTTATTAGAAAATTAGTCTGTTTTCCTTATTAGAACCACTTAGGCCAGTAACAATTCAGTTTCAGTTTTATTTCTGAAGCACCAAATCAAATGTCAAATGTCATCTCACGGCATTTCAGTAATACAGTCCAATTGATTGTAACACAGTCATAACCAAATTATTTCAAATTCATTCAATTCCACATTCTTCCATTTTATACACAGTACATTTTTTTTAAATTGCCAAGTTAAGGAAACCAACAGATTCCATTCAATCACCCATCTCGAGCGTGCACAAGGCCACTGTGGAGAGAAAAAAAACTCCCTTTTAACAAGAAGAAACCTCCATCAGAACCAGATTCAGGAAGGGCAGCCATCTGCCTCGACTAGCTGTGGTTGAGAGGACAGGAAAGAGGGGGGGAAACACCATGACACCATTCAAAGGATATCTGTTGGAACAGGGAAATAAGTTAATGACAACAATGATGGCATATGTACATGGAGAGTAAAGAGAGCAGAGGGAGGAGAGGTGCATCACGGGAGGTCCCCCAGCAGTCTGGGCCTATAGCAGCATAACTATGGGATGTTTCAGGGTCACCTGACTATAAGCTTCATCAAAAAGGAAAGTTTTAAGCCTAATCTTAAAAGTGGAAAGGGTGTCTGCTTCCCGGACATTTACTGGCAGCTTATTCCACAAGAGAGGGGCCTGATAACTGAAGGCTCTACCTCCCATTCTACTTTTAGAAACTTTGGGAACAACAAGTAAACCTGCAGTTTGGGAGCAAAGTGCTCTGTTAGGAAAATACCTTACAATGAGATCTTTAAGATATGATGGAGCTCGGTGATTAAGAACTTTATATGTGAGGAGAAGAATCTTAAATTCTATTCTGAATTTAATAGGGAGCCAATGAAGAGACGCTAAAACTGAAGAAACATGATCTCTCCTGTTAGTTCTCATCAGAACTCTGGCTGCAGCATTTTGGATCAGCTGGAGGCTTTTCAGAGAATATGTGGGACAGCCCAATAATAAGGAATTACAGTAGTCCAATCCTGAAGTAACAAATGCATGGACTAGTTTCTCTGCATCACCCTGAGACAGGATGTTCCTGATTTTAGCAATATTACGAAGGTGAAAGAAGGCAGTCCTAGAAACCAGTTTTATATGTGCGTCAAATGATAAATTCTGGTCAAAAATAACTCCAAGGTTCCTCACTGTAGAACAAGAAGCCAAGGAAATACCATCCAGAGTAAATATATAACGAGACAATTTCTCCCTGAAGCGCTCAGGTCCAACGCGAAAAACTTCAGTTTGTCTGAATTTAGAAGCAGAAAGTGGAGAAACAAGTTTCTTCCTGTTAAAAAGGAGTTTTTTCTTTCCACCGTTGCCTCGTGTAGAGAAGTTTCAATGCAAGCTGTTGGTTTCCTTAGCTTGGCAATTTTTTTTATGGGTTCTGTATGAATTGGACCAATTTGGAAAAAAATTAATTTTATTTGATTATGATTGTATTAAAATGAATTATATTCTAATCAGCTTGAATTGGACTGTGTCATTGAAGTGCTTGGAGATGACATTTGTTGGGTTTTTGTCCTGGTTGCATATTTTTACAAATATGAGACATCAGATGGATTTGTGGTAAATTTGAACCGTTTTAGAATTTTTATGAGCTGCACGGTGGTGTCGTGGTTAGCACCGTCACCTCACAGCAAGAAGGTTCCTGGTTGGAATCCCGGCTGGTGCCGGGTACTTCGGCTTCCTCCCACCGTCCAAAAACATGCATGTTAGGTTAACTGGTGACTCTAAACATTAACCCTAGCAGTGAATGTGAGCTGCTGTTGTTTGTCTCTATGCGTCTATCTTTAGTCTGTGGTCATGGACAGACAGCATAACCCTATGGGTAACATGGGTCAAAAACTGGTACATAGAGAACAGTGATATTGCACATTATGAATATGTCTTTATCTGTAAAATAAATTAACTGTAACACTGACGTTCTATGTTCCATTAGTGTTCAGTCCAGGCATTGTCAACATCCACATCAAACACCCTCCAGAAGCCTCTGTTCAAGTTCACCAAGTTTCTCAACTAGATGATTATCATAACAATGGGCACCAGCAGAAAGGCACCTCTTCCTCCAGCAGCTACAGCTACCACCACACGGAGAGCAGCCAGAACATTCAGCGCCATGGTTACAACGTAGTCAATCCCAACCGGCATGGCTACCAGCATCCTCAGTACCAACCTGTCACATCAAAGAACACACTGGGTCGCTGCTTCCAGGAGACAGCAGCTGGTCAGGTATACTGTCAGAAACAGAATTACCATCAGAACATATCTGACATAGCTGACATTTAGACACAAACTACAGTTTGTGTCTAAATGTATGTTAATTCAAGCAAAAAAATGTATTTCAGTTTAGTCTAATCAATTGGAAATTAAGTAGAATAAGTTAAACCTCATGTATTTTGAACAAACAGATGACATATGACTTTTTTCTTCCAATCAATAAATATTTCTTCAAAAATTCAAAGTTAGCATAGCAAATGTAAGCACAATAGTATCTGCAGGTGCTTAACAGAGCAGCTTATATGATTGTAGGCTTGTTTTGTTTACACACATCTGATATCATAGAATTTACTTGAAAAAATCCATTTCAGACCTGTTAAGCCAAGATTAGCACAAACATTGGAGGCATAAAGACCACAGCAGGCAGTTAAATGGGACAAATTTATGGTGCTACTGCCAAAATAATACAGCTTGAGTCTGGATGTAGATATCGATAATCAGGTCCTGGAGATGTGGGTTCTCAAACGAAGAACAGATTTATTGTCTGATGGTTAAAGAAAAGAAAAAAAACTCACTCTGTAGAGTTTAGGCGGAAGTTACATTTTCCACAGCAGTTATTGCCATAAAGATAAGAGGTGAGAGAAGTGTAGAGAAGTATCTGTGTCTGTCCTTCTGATTTAGAGTGGAGGAAATGTGCAAGCAAGTTTGCCAACAGAATATCAAACATAAAGAGGAAGAAGAACCCAAAGCACATTTAATTCATCCTCTTTATTTTTTTTGCCCCCCCTCCCTCACCGGATATATCAGTGTGGGAAATCTTTACCAGGCCTCACAAAGCAGGAGCAGTGCTGTGGCACCATTGGGACCTCCTGGGGGTTCCACAAATGCCAGAGGTGTCCAAATAAACCATGTAAGTACAACAGTTTGTCGTAGCCAACAGTTTGTCGTAGATATTGCTCAGGCCTTTTTTTCTTTGATGACTGCCGGTTGATTCATTTCTTCAAAATACTCGTACATCCCTCATTTATCCTGCTTTTATCCTAATTGCATCCTTGTCACCATGTTCCTCAGGTTCATCATCAACCTGAATGAACACAATGTTTTCAGATCTGTTCATTACACTTTTTGTTAAAGTGGCAGTGCATTAATCTGAATTCCTTTGATTGAGGAGTGTGTTTTGAAAATGAAAAATGTATGTTTTGTACATTTGTTGGCTGATCATAATTAAGAACATTAACACATTTGATTTTGTTTACATTCAAATACCACTGAGTTTGTGTATATACAATTTAGGGCCATCTGTTGACAAAAATTAAATATAACATCCATAAGTAAGTTTTCATTAGTGTAGGATTGTACAATATAAGAATTTTTTTACCAATGTATATCTTGGAATAAGCTATTTATGCCCAAAAATGTGCAGGTCCCTTCTCGTCTCAAAGCCTTGTTTCATCACCATTTTAATTTATTAGCCAAACAGTAGTTCTTGATTTGTGGCCACCACAGATTTTCCCACATGCTTGGAAGAGGAGGATGAGACTGCAGGTATTCAGGAAGTTGCAGTATATGCTGCTAGATGTCAATATGGACTTTAAAAGGATAATAACATCACATTTCTGTGTAGTGGCTGTCATGAGCTGTGAAAGGACTTGATTGCACTGTGGTCCACAGAGGAAGAGGTTTTGTGGGAAGGCTGTAGCTCAGGAGGCAGAGTGGTGAGATACTGAACCCCTTGTTATGTATCTTACGTTTTAGTCTCTTTAATTAAAAGCATCTGTTAAATAAGTGTAATGTAAAATAGCTTAATGTGTCCTTTTGTGCACAAGCCATGTGTGATGACAATTTTGTCAACTGCTTCATCCTGGGAGTATCCACCAGGTTTTTCTCGAGCTGACCACATTCAGCCTAAACATTTTTAACTGTAATGACTGAGTACGCTGACAGGCATTCACCTAAATCAATCTCCTATTCAACAAACCAGACTGTGTCGAAAGAGCAGAAGAAGAACACTTGTGGTTGCTGTTTTTGAGGAGACGATTTGCAGGAGACTTGCTGCAGTCCACATCTCTAAAGTGTACTGTAGGTGTTTCTGAGATCACTGCTCTGCTGACGACTGAAGGGGAAATCTGTTGATGAAAAGAGTAAAACCTGATGATGACAAACTTTGAAAGTCTCCTACATACAGCAGTTAAATTTGGGACACAGCAATTAAATAAATAAATCAAATTTACTGACCGAAAGAAACAAGGAGGATTGCATCAAATGCTCACTTCTGCATACATTAAGTGAAAGCTGTTCCAACAATTAAAATGTCATTATATGTGCTTGAATGGAAGCTATTCCCAGCTTTACTCACTTCAAGGTTGTTCACATGTCTGGCCTAATGCATGACAGAGCAACTGTGAAGTGTCCCAAAATAGAGATTCTTAATGAATAGTGCAAAATGGCTGTTCCTGGTCACTAATTTTAGTTTACTTTCAGTAAGATGAAATACATGTTTAGAATAATTATTGTAAAACTCACATTTTCTTTTCCCGAGAAGTTTTCCGCAGTCAGTTTCCTTAGATATTAATTATGTGCATCTGATTATGGCGATAGTTTTATGAGTTGTGTTTTGATGACCGTGAAATATGAACAAGCAATACCTACAACTTTCTACAAGTTTCCAGGCATAGTCCAGTTCATATGAAACAGGAGGACCCATGTGAGACTGACTGTTTTGTGCTCTGCAGCTTTCACCTTCTCCAAATGTTTAAATCAAACAATCCAGGGGCATCTTTATCCAAAGTGCCCCTGTGGTTTTGAAAAGTCCTGTATCATCTTTCTCACCACCTCATTAACTTATAATTTTACGTTTGGCAGCAGTCAGACTGAGGTCTTAAATGACAGTGTGTAGTTTCTCAGAACAGGTAAGGTGATATGGGATGAAAAGCTTTGTCTCAGGACTTTTGTCAGAAATGTTCTGGGCTGCTTTAAAACACAAGCAGTTCTGGTAAAACCAATTCTGTCAATTAATAATTTCAGGTGCTACTTAAAAGATCAGTTACCCTTCAAATGAAACTTTAGATTAGGCTGTTCTTCAATGAAAGAGCACAACATATCCAAGTTGCTCAAAACCTACATATCTGTTGCTGCTGTTATTGTAAGCTATCCACAGGCAATATAAAGAGTAGTTAGGAAATATTATATGAGCTTTTTGCTGGGCTGAGTATTAACAAACAGGTGACTTTCACTGCAGGAGTTATTTCCAGAGAGGAAAAGCAATAAATGCCATGGTGGCATGTGGTGCCAGCCATGGACTCACATCTTTTTTTAGGGAGCTAAACTGAGTATGAAGGGAAGATTGAGAAGGGGCTGCCAGCTTTTTTATGTACTAGCTGGCTATTCAACACCACTCCCTTTATAGACGTATGGAACTCGTCTTTGAAGCCAAAGCTACTGGATATAGAGCATGAAAAGTCACAGAGCCACTTTTTTTTCCAGACATGTGGAGAGGATGGGTAGTACTTTCATGACAACAGTTGGACAATAACTTTAATACATAAATATATATAAACCCAGTGTATATAATTTGAAAAGGTTATATTACCAGTGGTTTAATTGTTCTATATAACAGCGCACTCAGTGTCGATTGCATCAATATCTCAGTCCAAAGCTTCCATCTTCAATGCCAAACATTAGCAATTGATAGAGACACAAATGGATACTAAAGTAAACTGTAAGCATTGGTACGCCTCAACACTTAGCGACACACTTTGATGAATACATCTTTATATATTTACGGAAATAAATAGAGTAATTTGAATATTTAAGCTCATCTTAAAGATGTTTTGCTGATAGTGTGAAGCTCAAATATAAGATAAAATAAGATATACTTATATATACTTGAAGATATTCTGTGTTACAGCAGCAAGTATAGAGCACAGTCCCATAGAAAAATAAGAGAAGAACAAAAAAATATAGTGCCAATTCCCATCTGCTTCCCTTAGGAATGGCAATCTTTTTGTTGTTTTACAGTTTACTGTGAAACGGTTAATTGTCGCTTGGAGTCACAGGTAGATAAATTGGCTTTCTTGGTCTAACAAACATCTCCCTGTTGTTTCCCACTAAACAAAATATCAATCTGCTTTCAGATACTTAGTACCGCTTCCCCACTGGGTCCTTTGTCCAATGATACAGGAGGGCCTAGCCCCCTACCTGCTGCAGAGATTTATAGGAGTTTGACTTCGCAGTTTGTGCTTTACTGAAAGCAGCTGGTCTGATTTTTTAGCCCTTCTATAGTCAAATACTTTCATCACTGTTTTTTCTGCCATTCGTTTTTTTCAAAAAGGCTTAATTTAATATCACCATCCATAACTGTCAGTCATACTGTTGGAGAGAAAATATGACATGACACAAAGCATCTGGCCTTTGTCAGATTTTAAATTTATCTTGTGCCTTTTCAGTTGTTCTATTTAAGAATTGTTACACTTTGGGTTTTGATGGGAAATTTGGTATTTTCTTCTTCCCTAGTGGTGTTGTCAGTTCATCTTAGGTATAAATAAGGACTTGACAGACAAAAATTTCAATGCATGTTCAAAAGGCCCTGTTCACCACACTTTTTTATTATTCAGATTTTTACCAAAGATAATATAGCAGTCACCAATATCTTATAAAGTATCAATGATTTAAACAAATACAAAAGTAGAGCAGTTTTTGAAAACAATATGGATTGTCAATTTTTGTTGGGGTTTACGGATTGGCAGGATCCCAAAAGAGACAGAGGAGAACAGGTGAGTGAATCCATCTTTTTTTAATCCACTAAGAAGAAACCTGCCCCCTGTGGAGAGGAAGAAGGTCAAATTATACCAGCCGCCAAGGAATCTGAGATGTATTTTTTCCAAGATGGCTTTTTCTTTGCTGAAAAAGCATGGCTAAATCATGGTACGTATAAGGGACTAGAGTTAAATGATAAGATTTCGTGAGAGGAGTTTGGTAGTACAGGCTGAAAAGGAGGGACAACTGAATGCAAACAGGTAGAATAACAGAATTTTCATCAAATAACAACACGTCCCTTCGGACAATCTAACTCGGGATTATGCAAATAAATTCATGGGTAGCCTAAGACATGGCATGAAAGGGGAGGGAATCAATAACAGTGTGATTTCCTCTAAATGATTACCCCGATATTAATAGTTTCACTGGAGCCATGGAATGGGGGATCTCAGCTAGCGTTTTACCCATCTAATGCTTGAACTACCCAAGGTTGTTTCAGATGGACTACGGGGATGCCTGACTAATGAATAAATTGCTGGTCTATGAAGCATGCCTCAGCCACAGAATCTATGAATGCTGAAAGAGCAAGATAAGCTGTTAGATAGGGAATTGCAGCTGGAACAATTGACTGCAAAGGAGGGGGGTTATTCCCCATAGGGGGGGGGCGATATGGCAAAAATATCATATAACGATTTAAAAAAAAAATGACGATTTCGATTTTATCACAATCTTTAATTGAAAAATGAAAAACAGGCAGTGTTGCAGAAGTATTTTCAGCTGGGCAGCTGGCACCGCGGCTCAACTACTTGAAGCAGGTGTTCGAACCACCTCCTTTTCTACAGTCTTGAACGGTACCATATCTTTTGCAAGATAAAAGGTAGCTGCTTCTGTTACCTCTTTCTATCGCTTGCTTGACTTGTCATACGGAGTGCTTTTGTCAAATGCCTGTGTTAATGTTGTCTGTTTTGGTCTCACGCCGGCTGCCGCTTACGCCAGCTGCCGCTTACGCCAGCTGCCTCCGCCTGTGGTGCTGGTGCCGCCGGGCCCCTCGCTGTTTGGCTCTCAGCATACTGTTTGGGATGCTTCCTCTTCAAGTGATTGAACAGGTTTGTCGTGTTGACACCTGACGTGCGAACCGTTTCTGTGCAAACTTTGCAAATTCCATTTGCTTGCGCTTGATCAGTTGCGGAAAATCCAAACCAATTCCATATAATGGAGGTGGAATTTTTTTTAGCGACCAACTCCTCCGTTTGGCTTTCTGCCATGGCTCTCCATGCGGCTAGCGCTACACACACAGACAAGGAGGATCTGGCCAGATTGTTCTGTTAGGGTTTACGGATTGGCAGGATTCAAAAGGAAACTGAGGAGAACAGGTGAGTGAAAGGTAGGTGACTTTATTTATTAGTGATCAAATAATTAGCATAAATCCGATGGCACTGGCAATACTGGACCAAATATTCCTCCGTGAGTGGTCTGTGGTTCTGAGAGAGGAGAGGTGGGTTAGAGAAAGTCTCAATATTCTAGCAAGAATCTTGCTCCAAGGTGAGAGTACTGACTGGTGACTTATAAGACTGAACATGGAATGACTTTCCTGTGAATGTTCCATTTGGTGGTAGTGGTAAGGTGGTAGTGATAGTAGTGGCGGTGCAGAGTGGCCCTTCCTTTCCATAGTGGTTTTGAGCTGTTTGAAAGTAAATCCGTCTCCAGTCTTTTTGTAAAGTAAACAGTGAAAGTCTTAGCAACAATCCTCAAGGACTTGACATGAACATCAAAAACTTGTGAGTACTTTGCTGACAATGTTTCAGTAGAGGAGAAAAAAACGATATGGCACAGAGCAGTGAAGGGAAGACCGAAGCTTAAGCACCGGAAAAGCTCGATCAGCCACAGGTGGAGATAACGAGTGAAATCAAGCCACCAGCACCGCCACACCCAGTAGGAACAGGAAAAGCCATACATAGACACACAGAGAGAAATCCAACAAAAAAACGCAGATCCTGACACATATTTGGCCACTTACAGCCGGACACTGGGAGACCATGCTGCTGTTTTTTGCTCTGAGTGCTTTATTGAACAATTCCACAAGCTTAGAAATGTTCTTTTTACAATAGTACACCTTTATGATAATACACCTAAGCCAGTGAGATCAAATCAAATCAAGTCAATCAAAATCAACACATCTCACAAAGTTAAATGTTTAGCTATTGGTGGCAAACCAACTGATCAGCCGGCTACAGCTCCCATACAACAAATGTGCTGCATCTGGCAAGGTGAAAGAAGTCAGTCACCTTGTTCAGCAGGTGACCCACCATCAACATAACATGCACAAAAAAGTTTAATACACTCACATTTCGAAAGTTATGTTGAAACCATATTCTCTTTTTTGACACAAAGACACAAAGAACATGCTTCCTAGAACATTTCTCTGACTGGACAGGTCTTTTTTACCACCTGTGTCTTTTTTATTGTGTCAACTTTTTCATTGATTCATTGATCTTTCCAGTTAAACTTTCATATTGAATTTTTCTTTTTCGTTCCCTTCTTGGCTGTACACCTTGGAAGATGAGCTCTCGTTTCTCAATGAAACCTTCATAGCTCAACAAAGGAATTCAAATGAATTGAACTAATAGTCTAATGTATAAGTGAGTGGTGGAGATAGAGTGAGAGGTTCATGCACTCAGATGAAACTACCTGTGAAGCCAATCACTGCAGTTTATCTTCAAGACTGAGTAGATTTATGAATATACAGTGGGATACCGACAGCGGACCATATCATTAGATCAGAAATCATTTAACGCATATACTGTTCATCCAAAGTAACAGTCTCTCAACTTTTAGTAGATTTGACTGTGTTTTAATAGCTGTAGTGGGGTAGTGAATCTGTTCATTTAAATTCAGTTAAATTTTTATGGCACCAATTCACACTAGACATAATCTCAGTGTCCTTTACCAAGTAGACAAACATTTTCAACTACATACAAGCCAGATCAATCCAGTCAGCACAGTCTAACTGAGTGAAATCAAACTCAATAAGAAGTTGAAAACATTTAAAAGAACAACAAAAAAGAAATGTTTACATTGCTTCATTGACTTGTGGGAAAACAGACGAGTGACACATTTTAAGATTCTTTAAAAAGGGTACAAAACTTAATCCTCTTAATTCCTCTGAACTATGTGAAACAATGAAGTGTGAAATACAAACTGTCTCAGATGAAATATCCAGTACTTTATATTTGGAATAGTTTTAGAATTAATTCTTATATGTAATTGTATAATGAAAGCAAAAGTCCACAAGGTTTAAACACATCTGACAAGATTCATTCTTTTTTTTTTGTTAGAAAGACTCAAAACATGCTTGCAATGAAATTAGGATTCTTTAACCATTCTTACTGTCCTAATGTCTGTTCCCTCAAATGGAAACTAACTGACCCACCATTTTTTCTCCTGTTTCATCAGCTATCCCCCTGATAGATTGTCCCCAGGGCTACAAAAGAGTCAACAGTTCTCATTGTCAAGGTAAGAGCTCCAGCTTTTGTTTCTTATTCTATAAACTTCCAGAAAACTAAACTTTATTCAACAGACACCAGTCCAAAGAAATTATTTTCAGTGTTTTACTAACCAACTTTATTTTATTAACATATTTGAACATATGAAGAATTTGATGTAACAACTCAATCAGTAAAAAGGTGGGAGAGAAGCAAAGAAAGACAAAAGTTTGTAGAACACACAAGTAACAGCCTTTTTGATTATACAACTATCAGCAGATTGGATGTAAAAGCAGCATCCACTGATGGCTTTGTCTTTCTGAGCCAGGGTGAGTTATGACTCTCCACTTCATGCAAAACTTTATCAGATAATTATTGATAAGTTCCAAACAAATTAATAAAACACACATTTAAATTTCTGCTGCATTTTCATACATTTCCCAGACAAGTGAGGTTTGTAGTTTTTTTGTCTGTCTTTGCATCATATGATTCAGATGAAAACAACATTTCTGTAGGACACAAAGAAATCTAGGGAAGCAGTATCATGTTATTCAAGAGCAAAATTTCATGATCAAACAGAAGAGCCACACATAAGGCATTTCATGGCATATGACTGTCCAAGAATCCCAATTTGTGCTGTGGGAATGCACCAGTGTTTGATAGCATCGATTCTTCTATAAGAAGCCACAGAAGAGAAGCTTAGCCTTCTTCAAGCAGACTTGTTCAGCACTACAGGCCAGAACATAGGGGATATACTCCTTCCTGTTCAGTTTAAAGTGTGACATTGTACCAATACAAACAAAGACACAAAAACTTGTTTGAAATTCTAAAGAGCAAATGGTGAGGGTGGCTGTAGATTAGTGAGAACTTTCCAGAAGCTTTGAATCCAACTTAAGCGGTCATTGAGATTAGAGAGATTCAGATTCATAAACCCTAAGAGTGGTGACTTTTAATTCTCTTAGGTGCTAACATGAGTTTTTTGAATAAATGACACACTGATAACACATCTGAACAAAATGCATCTGCTGATGAAGATCTCGAGGTACAACTAAAAACCTATACCCCTTTTCCACCAATTCACACAGGTCCCAGGCACCTTAATGACATGTCTGTGAAATCATTTGGTCAAATACCTCACGGATCAAAAACAGCAGCCCTCTCTGTTCACTGTCTGTGGCACTCTGCTCTGAGGCACACACAGATAGGTTTGTGCCGACCGTGGCCGTCAAAAATAAATTTTATCCACTCCCGTCGCAGGTCCTCTGAGACTCAGGTATTATGCAGGGTCTTGTGCTGGCCACTGCAGCCAACAGCAGAGCAACTTACTTGGTTAGCTCTCAAATTCACCATACTGCTAACCGTTTTTCTTCGCTGCGATGAATGAAATATGGGCGCCTCACCTGAGCTGTGCTGTTTTATAACCTGTAGGGCGTGGTGGGTGGAGATTGGGTGTTGGCCACTGCTGGAGTTCAGATTCCGCTCCCCCTTACTAAGGGGAGCGGAATCTGAACGCATCGCCCAGAGTAGAGGGACAAGAGCACTGCAGCAAAATGGAAATGTACGCAGTTGTTGTTTTTAACACTGGGGGGGCGGGGGGGCTTAAGGAGAGACTACACAAATATATTTGTGTAGAAGAGCTGGAAAAGGGATTTTCACATAATATGTCCCCTTGAAGGCCCACTGCCATGTTATCCATGATGTCTGCCAGGTCTGTGGTTGCAAGACAGGGCTGTAAGAGAGGGCCTGCTGCCAATTCACTCAGCTGCCAGACCAGAAGGAGAGGGAGTATGTGTGTGTTTAGTCTTTGACTCTGCTACCCTTTGGACTCCATAATCCACCACATCCTTTTCGTCTCACTTCTTGTTATGAAGGTTTTCTTACAGCCCCCTTCCTTGTCTTTTATTCACAGTTCAGTAATATGTCCACTTGGACCTGTATTTTGTTTAGGAAGGACTTGTGTGCATGTGTGTTTTGTTACTTTTTTAAATGCTTTTGGGGCATTTCATTTGTATCATGGATAGTTATCTAGCTATGTGTCTATGTAACTATTTTCAAATGTTTCAATTCGTGAATGAGCACTTCAGCTTAAAAATAAGGTAAGATGGATGCTATTTATATAGTATCCATCCTGTTGTAACTTTTTTACTTTGTTTTATAAGAGATGTTATGCAAAATGAGTGTATGGCTTCTGACACAGCGTACAGTAGTATCTGGTGCACATCCCTTTTATCTCGTATCGGAGTTGTAGATTTTTGCCACAGCATAACATGGATGACCTCATGACTAAAGACCAACCAAGTAGACTGTTGTCAGTCTATTAAACCTAATGAATTAAATGCTTGAGCGCACTATAAACTGGATGTCATGGTGGGATACAGACATGAGTCACAGTCTGTGAACTCGTCCATGTGTTTTCTCACTGTAGGAATTACATTTTCTCAAAGCTGACACATATCATGTGATCATCCAAACATCAACAGAAGGCTGGGAAAGATCTATGGTGCCCATAGATGTATGTATAAATGGATTGTTCAGAGTTTTAGTTTCTGATCAAATGCTGTTGAGCAGTATTTGATACTAGATGCCTTGTGTTCCTTGCTAAAGTGCAAACGTTAAGCTAACATGTTGAACTAAGTCCACAGTCTTGAAAAACATTTTTCTTGCTTTACATAGTACAAATCTAGCTTTGTGCTCACCTGAGCATTTACTCTAAGTTTCCACTGTTGTATAGTGTAACAGATGGCTGTAGCCTCTGTCTGTAGAAAAAAATGTTCATGAGAATGCAGACAGTGAAGCTAGATATTGAAGAAGAAAAGGAGAAATGAGAAGAAAAAATGTTTGGGTGAAGTTAAGAGTGGATAACAATTTCATGAGGAATCATTATTACTTCACATTACTGTCATTTGAGCCATCTGTTTTACTTGTTCCATGAAAAGGCCAAATCCAGCTATTTCCCATTCAAACCTTCAGACTTTCAGCCCTAAGCCCATTTGTAAATACATGAAACAATGCAATCACAAATGCAAGGAAATGTTGTAGTGCATTTGTTGAGGACTATTTTAATTAGCAGATTAATCCACATTGGGTCTAGTAAAACAGTGTGTGTGTCTGTGTGTGTGTATATATACACATTTACACAATACTTGTTACTAGAATGCATTACTCTTTGTTTGGTTTATATCTCTCAGTTTGTGAACAATAGAAAATATTGCAGCTCGCTCTTTGAAGCCATGTCTATATTTGCTTGTATAAAATACCTGTGTTTTATCAGAACCAATGTTTTATCAAACACATTTCTGGAAGCCAGATTAGTACAGAATGCTTGCCACTTAAGAACACGCAAATGTTGATATAGCATTTATCCATAAATGGATTTTCCTATAGTTCAACATGCCCTTTTAAGTTGCTTAATTTTCAAAATTATTTTTTTTTTATAGATTAGCCAGGTGAGTTTAGGGTTTGTCTTTAAACAGATACATACGTTCATATACTGTGACATTTATAGATAGAGAAATAAATTAAGCACGTAAGAAATTACAAGGTACACTACACTGTGTGCACAATTTTTAGGCAAGTCATATTTTTGAGGATTATTAATATTGATAAACAACTGCAGTGCTTTTGGTCATTCCAAAATGTTAATAAACCTCAAACATTTTTGTTCAAGAAAGTAAAAGTAAGATTTTGGCTTTCCAAGGAGAATATCTATACATGAACAGTTACTGGATAACTAAGTAATTGTAAGTGTGCATAATTATTAGGCAACTAAATTAAAAACACACATTTTCTCATCTTTCTTATTTACATATAATATTCTTATTTCTTATTTACATATCTTATTTAAGTGAGAATTAAAAACAAACAACTCAAAATGTTCAAATAAACATTTCTGACATTTAAAAAAAAGAAAATCATCAAATTACCGACCTGTATCCAACTTACCATTTTTAAGTGAAAAATGAGAAAAACTGTTTTTTAACTAAGTAAATAATTTTTTAAACATGAGCAACATTTTAGAGAAGTATCAGTCTGATTTTAGGAGGAACCACAGTACTGAGACAGCCGTTGTAAAGATTTTAAATGATACCAGGTGCAACTTAGATAACCACAAACTCACAGTCCTGGTACTACTGGATCTTACCGCCGCCTTTCGACACAGTAGACCATCACATTTTATTAAACATACCGAGGAACCTGGTCGGCCTCTCCGGTACTGTTTTTAACTGGTTTGTTTCCTACCTCACAGATCGATACTTCTTTGTAAGTATGGATACATGTTCCTCACGGACCCATGAGATCAAGTATGGGGTTCCCCAGGGGTCAATTTTAGGTCCAATTCTTTTTAATCTGTACATGATTCCCCTCGGGAATGTCATCAGGAGGCACGGCATCAGCTTTCATAATTATGCTGACAATACGCAACTGTACATTGCCGTGCCTCCTGATGACACAGGGCCACTTGATGCCCTTTTTAAACTGCATTTTAGATATCAAGTCATGGATCGCAGGGAACTTCCTACAGCTCAACCAGGACAAAACTGTGGTTTTAGTCATTGGTCCTGAAGGCCAGAGAGAGAAACTCGGCACTGGCCTTTTAACCATACCACGTGTTTGATTGAAAACACACAGGGAGGTGACTTTTAGTTATTATGGCCCCTGATTGTGGAACAGCCTGCCGGAGAACCTCAGGGCCGCAGAGACTATTGATGCTTTTAAAAAGAGTTCAAGAGTCCAAGGCTTTTATTTGATTTTATTGATTTCCTTTATTCCTTTTAATCAAACTTTTTATCATATTTAATTTTTGTTCTATATAATTTTAATTACCATACTTTCCGCAGCATAAGGCGCACCTAAAAGCCTTCAATTTTCACAAAAAACGGCCGTGCGCCATATAATCCGGTGTGCACCGGATTTCAAAATCTGTCACGGACACCGCCATTTTGAATTTACCGCGGGGAGCGCCGAGCATTCATCGGAGCATTAATCCCCCTCCGCATCACTTACCGCTCTCCTTTCGCGCCGCTCACCGCCACGTTCACTTTTGCCGCGCCTCTTCGCTCTGTACATTGGAAATGAATGGCAATTGGCCACTTCCGTCGCCCGCTTTGTGTTCGGTGTGAATCCAGGCAGATCCCAGCCATTCACTCTGAATGGGGCAAAGATCGTATGGAGCTCGTATTTAGCGATTGAATCGTGTCATCATTAATGCTTTTGCCCATGTCCCAGTGAGAGCCTGTTCTTCAGTCTGAGATGGATGATGCAGACCGATGTGCAGTTTATAAGTTTATAAGTTCATAAACCACCGACAATGTTGTCCTTGACCGTCAGACCATTTCATACATACATACACTATGTGTGCTGGCAGCGATAAACCAATCAGAGAACATTTGGTAATACATACGCCTTATAATCAGGTACGCCTTATGTATGAGTTAAGTTCAGAAATGGACCCCATAATTGAGGGTGCGCTCTATAATCAGGTGAGCCTTATAGTGCGGAAAATACGGTATATGTTTTAACTCCATGTTTTAACTACACAAGCTGAAAAGCATTTTATCTAGTTTGTTCATTTTACACCTTTTTATCTTATTTTACTGTTTTAGTCTTTCAGTTTTTAGCTCCAGTGTTTCCTCATGGGGGCCTACCACGCTGGGAGCTGCTTTTGATACACTGACAGGGGTGCTGTCCTGTGGACTGCTCTGGCCCGGGTGAATGGAGGACTCTGCACCTTGGTGTGAGGCCTCTTGTTTGCCCGGGTCGGGGCTGTCTCTGTAATGTTGCTCCCTGTGGTCGTGGCCCAGGAGCCCTCACAGTGTGGTCGACCCCCAAGGGTTATTTTTTTTGTTGCCTTAGGTCTGGGTGCCCGGCCACGTCTCTGTCTGATAGGCGCAGTGGGTCTGAGCTTGTGTGTGCATGTGTACGTGCGTTTGTGTGTGTGTTTGCATGTGCGTGCATGCGTCTGTGAGTGTGTGTTTGCGTGTGTGTGCGTGAGTGTGTCTGTATGTCTCGGTGTCTCTCTGGGTATTTATGGGGTTGGGAGGGTTGGGTTGTTTTTTCATTGTTGTTTTTAGCCTCTGTGAGGCACTTTGTGTTGCTTTTTTAAATATGAAAGGTGCCATATAAATAAAGTTTGATTTGACTTAAGGTCATATGCGTGTAAACTTTACTCTTTACTTTACTTTACTGTACTTTACTTTACTCTCTGACCTGGACACCGTACTCAATGCGTCTTGCTATCTGGGTGCTGACAACGCGTTGAAGCGCTATGGACAGGAGGCTTTGGAGTGCGTCTGTGACTGGTGCGGCTGAACCACTGGAGCACATGCTGCGGGATTTCCTCCCGCTGAAGCGAGTGCTTGCGGGATAACTTCTCGTTCAGAGAGTCTTGCCGACTTCTGATCACTTCATTTGGAGAAATGTTCCCTAATTTCAAAACTTTGGCTGAAGTGATGCTTGTAATTCCAGTCTCCGGTGTGGCAGCAGATCGCTGATTCAGCCTCCAGAACAACATCAAAACAGCCATGAGCAATCGTCTGTCCGAGGAAAAAGTCCAAAACCTCATGACAATAGCCTCTGCAGCAATTCCACTGGAGACATTTGATTACGTAATTCAAGTCCATGCAGACCAGGAGGAAGGTGTGAGACTGTGTGTTCAGGCCACAGTTCAGGTGAACTGTTCATATTTTAAATGCAATTGTTTAATTTCGTTGTTCACATGTAGCTACTGGGGTCACAGTCAGTGGTTTTGTCACTGCGGAGAAAAAGTTACATGTAGGCTATACATCTGATGTGTGATGGCACGGTGTGGATTCTCTGTTCAGCTTGTTCGGACTGAAAATAGATCATGATGAGATTTTTATGATGCCGTCAGTCAAAATGACGGATAAAGAAAAAGTCTAGCTAGCACAACCTCTGGTGTAAAGTCATCTGAGCAAATACTTTTGGCAATATAGTGTATCTTGTAATATACTCCCTATGAGACACATTTCTGTGAGATTTATGCCCTCAGGGTTTTTCATGTCATTCACACAACAATCCTAATTTCCACTTGGCTGATTGAGCTTTTCAGGTCTCAACTAAAGCTGGAAAAAAGACCCAAAATCCTTGACAATTTGAAGAGGAAATTTCATGGATGTCCGGCAGTAGCAAGACGGAAGTACAAGTGGAGGATGTTCAGGCCAGGTCTTTTCTCAATGCTAAAGAGGAATGTCAGATTGCTAAAATCCTACATCGTGAAAGTACAGGAGAGAGTGTTATTGGCTCCCCTAAATAGGCAAGTAAATACCTTCCAGGACACACTAAGTTTGCTTATCATAATGTTGAAGATGCCATCATGTACCTCCTTCAGTGAGTCCACTCTGGACAAACAGGAAGCACAATACAATTCGGCCTGTGCTGTTTATACTGTTAAGAAACTCCAGAAAACATTTTTTTTTAATTTCCACCACTGGGGACGAGTATAGTATTTTTCTATTTCTATTTCTAAAACACAGGTGGATGCTTCTAAAAGTGGCTGAATTACTGATTAACTGACAAACAGACCATTTTGTGACACCGAAGGGTTGTGTGACTGACAAGGTGGTCAGCAGCACAGGAGCACCACAGGGGACTGTACTCTCACCGTTTCTCTTCACTCTGTACACCTCAGACTTTCAGTACCTCAGGGTCCTGTCATCTCCAGAAAGACTCAGATGACTCTGCTGTTGCTGGGTGTATCAGTGATGGATAAGAGGATGAGTACAGGGAGCTGGTCAATAACTTTGTGGCATGGTGTGAGAACAATAATCTCATCTTGAACATTAACAAAGAGGTGATTGTGGATTTTAGGAGGACCAGGAACAAGCCAAATACTGTTTCCATCCTTGGAGAAGAGGTTGAGGTGGCTGAGGACTACAGATACCTGAGAGTTTACATCAGGAGTGGGCAAACTTTTTGACTTGCGGGCCAGAATGGGTTCTAAAATCTGACAGAGGGGCCGGGCCAGGAGCATTTGGACACACAATGTAATTTATCAAACCTGGGGATTGAAATGTGTGAAAAACAGACACAAGAAGGTGCAGATTTAAAGAAATCAACATTTAGTGGGAAAAAAAATCAATGGAATCACTTTCAACATTCAGAACATATTATTACCCATCGAAAGAAAGGGGTCTTTAAATTGAGAGCGATGTGCGGCGTGTTAATTAAGCTACTGTACAGCTGCTGTGCGTAAATGCGCAAGTTGCTATTTTTTTCAAAACACGGTAGAGAAACTCACATTTCAGTGGGAACAGTTTTGTTGTTCTCCCTTTTTTGCCAGTGCATCAAAGTCTGGAGTTAGTTTTGTTGTGGCGATTCTCAAAATGGATCTGAGGTGTTGGTCAGTTAACCGGGATCTGTGACGGGCTTTGTGGATGTTCATGACGCTGAAAGTCTGCTCACACACGTAGGTCGAGCCAAACAACGCCAGCATCTTCTGTGGCGTCCTCCAGAGGTTTGGAAACGTGGCTTCGTTAAGTGAAGCGTAAAAGTCATTCAGTTTAAGAGATTTGAACTTCTCTTTTGAGGCGAAGTCAGACTGAAGATCGATCAGCTCCAATTGCAGCTCATGCGGTGCTGTTTCAGGGTCTTGTGACAGGAGACAGGGGACCAGCTGAAGTGATTTGTCAATTTTTTCAAAATCAGTGAACCGACGGCAGAATTCTCTGTGCATGTCGTCCAGTGATTTGCAGTATTTCTTCACGTTTCGGTGGCCTTCTGCATGGCCAGTGTGGGAAAATGAGCGAAAGATTTGTTTGACATTTGCCTGGAGAATAAAATCAGCTTGGATTTGAAGGCTCTCACATTTGTGTACATGTCGTGCACAAAGTGATCTTTCCCCTGCAGCTTAACGTTCAGCTCATTCATGTGTGACAATATGTCCACAGCAAACACAAAGTCACAAAGCCAGTCCTCATCGCTCAGTTCAGGGAATTCGTCGGATTTCCCCATTAGCTCCAAAAACGAACGAATCTCCTGTTTGAGCTCCCACACTCGTTGACACACTTTCCCCAAACTTAACCAGCGGACAGAGAGTGGTAAAGTAAGTCCTGGTGATCCGCATCGGTTTCCTCTAGGAACGTAATGAACTGACGTGATTAAGTCCCCTTGCCCGTATGAAGTTAACAAGTTCTACAACTGGATCTACAACATGATTAAGCTGCAATACAGACTTACACAGAGATTCTTGATGAATGATGCAGTGAAGATAAATAACGTCCTGGTCAGGGTTTTCTTCTTTCACTTTATCTTGGATTCTTTTCAGCAGCCCGATGTTTTTTCCAGTTAAATTTGGCGATCCATCCGTGGTGACACTGGCAAGTTTACTCCAAGGCAGCTTCATTCTCTCGATGACAGCAGACACCTGTTCATAGAAGTCCTCACCTCGCGTTTTCCCCTTCAGCGACTCCATACTCAAAAGCTCCTCCGTTATCTCAAAACTGTCATTTATCCCTCGGATAAAAATTAGGAGCTGAGCAGTGTCTTTCATGTCATTGCTTTCATCCAGTGCTAGTGAATCTAAATTAAAGGACTCTGCCTTTTTGTTTAACTCGCTGACTATATCTTCGTCAATCAGTTCCACACGGCGAGTCACTGTCCTGCGTGATAAGCTGATTTTTTCAAACTTGCCTTTGCTTTCCGGACATAAGAGATCTGCTGTCTCTACCATGCATTCTTTCAAAAATTCGCCTTCGGAAAAAGGCTTGGTAGCCTTTGCTAACTTGAATGCCAGCAAAAAACTTGCTTTGGTACTTGACTCTTGAATCGCAGTTTGTCGGTGAAAGAAATTCTGCTGAGTCTGTAAATTAGCTGCCAACCTCTGAGCAGTAGCCGCCCGTTCTTGTGTTGACTGCTTGCTAGCGTAGTTAGCATGCTTTGTGGCAAAGTGACGGCTGATATTGTACTCTTTGAAAACTGCAACCGTTTCTTGGCATATCAGACATACAGCCGTTGATCGGACTTCAGTGAAAAAATATTTTGTTGTCCACTCCTTTTTAAACACTCGGCACTCAGCGTCCACTTTTCTTTTCTTTGGTCCGCTCATTTTTACCGAAGGGGGGAAATGGCAGCTGGAAAGTTACACTCCAACAAATCTATCGGGGAAACAAGGGTATTGCAGGGAAAGGGAAATGCATGAGGTTTTTACACATCCATGGGTTTTTACTATAATTTGGACAAGTTCGGCGGGCCGGATTAAAAAGCCTAACGGGCCGTATATGGCCCGGGGGCCTTAGTTTGCCCATGTCTGGTTTACATGGACAACAGACTAGACTGGAATTGCAACACTAAGGCTGTCTTCAAGAAAAGACAGAACGGACTGTACTTCTTAAGGAGGCATAGGTCTTTGGGAAAATGTCTATGTCTGTACCAAGATGTTGCATATCTTCTATAGGTCTGTGTTGGAAAGTACAGTCTGCTGTGCAGCATCTGTTGTGGCAGAAGCATCAGAGCTAGTGACTCAAAGAAACTGAACAAACTGATACAGAAGACTGGTTCTGTGCTGGGGACTGCCTTGGAGCCCCAGGAGCTGATTGTACAAAGAAGTATGCTGCATAAGTTGATGAACATGGTCAATACTGCCCAGCCTCTAATTGACATAGTGTTAAAACAATGGTGGGTGTTCAGTCAAAGGCTTCTTCAGCTCCTCTGCACCACACAACTATTCAAGAGGTCATTCCTGACAGCAGAAATAACAGTACACAATGACACATTATAATGATTCATGGAAAAAAATACTGCAGTATTTTAATTTCCCTTTGGAATAAATAAAGTATGTATCTATTTTAATTTAACTGAATTGAATGTAATATTTTATTGTTCCATGCCACATAGCCTTTCTCTGCATAAGCCTCTTTTTTTCACACTTTGGTAAAATATGCTGATGTCTTACTCAGATTTCCGTGACACGCTTTATATGGAAGTAAATCTGTGTTGGATTTTGAAAGAAAAAAGTGATTGAATTTCTAGCACTGAATATTTATGCATTGAAATTTCAACGTTAAAATATTCAACTGTAAAAAATTCAACCTCAAACAATTCAACCACAAAAAATTCAACCTCGAAAAATTCAACCGCAAAAAATTCAACGTTAAAATATTCAACTGTAAAAAATTCAACCTCAAACAATTCAACCACAAAAAATTAAACCTCGAAAAATTCAACGTTGAAATATTCAACTGCAAATAATTCAACCCCAAAAAATTCAACCTCAACATCCGAGAACCCAAGGAAGAGCAATCAATTCTATATTCAAGATCGGGAGTGTACGTCAAGCAAAAGGAGCGAGCACGAGTCACCCCAATACAACTTCGGCTTGACATGGTGACCATATTTTAGCCATGTCCAATAATAATGGGGCTTCGGTGAGTGTTTTAACTCTTCTTTATGCCATCAGTGTGGTTTGTCTCTGTAAGATTAAGTAATACACAGCTGACATTTGTACATTAACAGACATTTGTATTGGACATGAATTATTTGCGGTTGAATATTTTGCAGTTGAATATTTCAACGTTTAATTTTTTGCGGTTGAATATTTTAACGTTGAAAAACATTCAGATACATAATTTCAATGCATAAATATTCAGTGCTAGAAATTCAATCACTTTTTTCTTTCAAAATCCGATGACACAGATTTACTTCCATACTTTAGTTATAATTAAACAACGATAATGTATAACAACTTCTTTTCAGCTCTGTCTTTACAGCATTGTTCATAGCAGATCAGTTTTAGAAAACGGAATGAGCCACTTAGCATTTAATCCACCCCGTCCTACTTGGAGGCATTTCCAGAACAAGTGACATCTCCTCCTTCACAGCTCTAAGTGGCAAAATCTCTGTGTACGCATTGTGAAGACATCCTCTGAAAATAATTGTTTTCCCTTTTTTCCTGATTCACAGATTTGGATGAGTGCCAGCTGCAGGATGTATGTCCTAATGGAAACTGTGTGAACACTGTGGGCAGCTACAGGTGTATGTGTAAACCTGGCTATGTCCCTGACCCCACGCTCACCACATGCATATGTAAGTCCTGCAGGCATGAGCTCTCATTGTTCCACAGTCACGCTTTCTTTCATTCACACTCAGAGCATCCAACAGCAAGGTAGCAGATTAAACAAGAAGTGCTACATTGATTTTGCAATCTGGTCTCTGTTGTGGAGTTTTGCTTATTTCAGTCCTCCATGAGTAAGATATTTCTCATCACCCTCTGATGGAAGATATTGTGAAATGTATGCTTAATCCACCTTGCATAGGGCTAAAATGTGTGTTTGAAAAATGTGTTGTTTTGCATACATGAATACAATGCATGGATTAAAGCATGGCATTTATTGTATAATCAGGATCCCACGTGTATTAACTATAAGGAAACATGGCCAAACCAACGTGGTTCATGTCTTTCATATCTTTGAAATTTAGAAGACTAATTTCTGTTTGAATGCTAAATATTTTCCTGTTCTTACTTGATATTTGAATTCAACTGCTCAGTGCCTCTGTGTTGCATTTTTCATTTTACGATGCTGCAAATCCTTTTTAATGACAAACAGGTCTGGACCATAGGCAGACCATTTTAACACCTGGAATATTTTACCGAAGAGTCTTGCTGGAATACATGCAGAAGGTCATGTTTGGTATTGTCTTGCTGAGATGAGAAACGCTCTCCTTAAAAAGTTGCTGTCGAGATGGCAGCAGCATTAATGGTCCCCTCACTGCATGTTTTTTTCACACCATATTGCACTACAGCACTCTTTTACCATCACAGATGTTACATTTTTACATTCATATTGATAACAAGATAGGCAGTCCCTTTCATTTTTAGCCTGTAAAACACAGTGTCCATAATTTTTTTAAGTATTTTAAATTTAGGTTTGTTAGAGCACGTAAATATTTCCACATTCCATATACAACAATGCATTTCTTTAAATGCATTGTGTGTATATGTCCATGCAGAGTTTCAAATTTAGATTCACTGTATTTGTCACCCAACAAAAAACCATCAGTCTTAAAGGGCGCAGCATAATGATAGTGAATGCAAGAAAAGCCAACAGCCAATTTTCAGAGCTCTGATATTATTTACATGGGATTATCACAGATTATTTACAAGACAGGGTAGATGACAACAAGTTCTGTCAGGGACAACCATTTTAAACAACATCCCAACCCAGCTTGACCCTCCTCTCTGTCACTCCCACATGACCACTGTACACAGCTTATGTAGCCAAGGAATAAGGTCCCTTACACTCTCTTTACAAGAGGACAAATATTTACAGATTAATTCTAGAAAAATATATATTCAACATACATTTGACAAACTAAATTAGATGCATAAAAAATAATCTAAACAAAAATTCCAATTGATCAAAGTATACATTCACTCCCACCCCTCTCGGACCCAACTCAATGGTTTGCCCAAACCAGGTCATTAATAAGGCTATTCACATCGGCTTGAATCTGTGGCAGTCCTCATGTGTGCTTTCTAATAAAAACATGCCTCCCATAAATAACCCTCAAAGTGCTTGTTACTCTCATAGTATCCTAACAAAACCACTAACTTTCTGTGTAAACTAATAGAAACTGTAGTCACAATGTATGAATGTTTTCACCTCAGAGAGGGGGACATTGCATAGCACCCTATGCTACAGTTTTTTTTAATTGAATTTATCATCAAAATGTTTTGTTATCTAGTTGCTGTTGCATGCTGTTGTACCATAAAGCAAAACAGTGTCATGCCAGCCAGGAAACCAAACTTCTGAAATGTGATAGTACCACAAGTTTTGAATAAATTGCCAAAAATAGTCCACTAGGCCTAGAAAAGGCTTCCCACAGTCCGGGGTACCCCGAAAGGTACCTGTGGTACTTGAAGGTAATGTGCACATCAAAGGTCGATGTACTTCAAAACGAGTCAGAAGCAAAGAGTTTTAAGGTTCAAAACTTTTGTTCGTGTTGCTTTATGGAAATGTGTAGCACTTCTGGTAAATTTCCATCATGGGAGGGAAGGGTGTGCCAATGATGCTGCTGTGCGTTTTCATTATCCTGTTTTGACACTCAGAAATAAAGTTGTATGTTAAAATGCTTTCAGTGAGGCCCCTGCAGAAGGTGGTTAGGTGAACTGTGGGGGAGACCTGCTTTTCTGAGTCTCTGGAGAGGAACTGCTGCTCACCGTTGGTCATTCAGGTCAGGTCATCAGCTCCCATCACTCCCAATAATTGAACACTTCTGACCCTCTTTACTGAAGGTTTGCAGCAGCGTGTAATGATGTTTTCCAACACCCCTGAAAGTAATCCCCACCTCCCTCAACATTTCAACATTCAGGGTGAGGTTGTGAAATCTGCTCTATGGTGTAAGCATTAGGTGGAGTGTGGTGGAGATTTCATCCTTTGTGGTCAAGTTGGTTTTGTGAGCAAACTGTAATGGGTCCAGGTTTGCAGGGAAATACAAGTTGTTCAAAGCATTTCAGTAATATGGGTGTGAGAGCCACAGGGCAAATGTTGTTCAAGCAATGCTGGGTTTGCTGTCTTTTGGGACAGGAACTGTGGTGGCACTGCTGAGACGGTTGGGCACTACTGCCAGCGGAGTGAGATTTTGACTTGCAGTTGGTGTAGGTGTGGACTTGTTGCCACAAGCAATGTGAATCTTGGCTGCTTAGTTTTTGTGCATACACACACTTCCCTGATCCCCTTGGAGATTTGTCCTTGCAATTCTTTGTGTTGCATTTTCCCCAGACTTAAATGACACATTTCTGGTTCTCGGCAGTGAACAGACTTCGCCATTTAACCACAGTTTCTGATTGGCCCCCTTTGTGATTATTCTGACCACAGTCACATCATATATACATATGTCAAAGTAGTTGATGACAGTTTCTGTATATTCCTGTAGGTCAGTTATGTTAAATTCAATTCAATTTTATTTATATAGCGCCAAATTACAACAATTGTCATCTCAAGGCACTTGAATAATATAGTCCAATTCAAGCCAATTGGAATTCAATTCATTGTAATCATAATCCAATTCATTCATATAGAGCCAATTGAAAAACCAATATCCTAGCTAAGGAAACCAACAGATTGCACCAAAACTTGTCTTCAGTCCAACTTATTACAGCTTATTCCACAAGAGAGGGGCCTGATAACTGAAGGCTCTGCCTCCCATTCTACTTTTAGAAACTCTGGGAACAACAAGTAAACCTGCAGTTTGGGAGTGAAGTGCTCTGTTAGGAAAATATCTTACAATGAGATCTTTAAGATATGATGGAGCTCGGTCATTAAGAGCTTTATATGTGAGGAGAAGAATCTTAAATTCTATTCTGAATTTAACAGGGAGCCAATGAAGAGAAGCTAAAACTGGAGAAACATGATCTCTCCTGTTAGTTCTCATCAGAACTCTGGCTGCAGCATTTTGGATCAGCTGGAGGCTTTTCAGAGAATATGTGGGACAGCCCAATAATAAGGAATTACAGATAAATTCTGGTCAAAAATAACTCCAAGGTTCCTCACTGTAGAACTAGAAGCCAAGGAAATACCATCTAGAGTAACTACATAACTAGACAATTTCTCCCTGAAGCGCTCAGGTCCAAATAGAACAACTTCAGTTTTGTCTGAATTTAAAAGCAGACAATTCTGAGTCATCCAGGTCTTTATGTCTTTAAGACATGCTTGTAGTCTGACCAACCTATTGGTTTCATCTGGTTTCATAGATAAGTACAGCTGAGTATCATCAGCATAACAATGGAAATTTATGCCATGCTGTCTAATAATGTTACCTAATGGAAGCATGTATAAAGTAAAAAGAATTGGTCCAAGCACAGAACCCTGAGGAACTCCATGACTTACTCCAATGTGTGTGGAAGATTCTTCATTTACAAGAACAAACTGGAATCTATCAGATAAATATGACTTAAATCAGCCTAATGCAGTTCCTTTAATCCCAATAACATGTTCAAGTCTCTGTAACAGAATGCTGTGATCGATCGTATCAAATGCAGCACTGAGATCCAACAGGACAAGCACAGACACAAGTCTGCTATCAGAGGCTAAGAGGAGATCATTGGTAACTTTCACCAGTGCTGTCACCTATGTTGTTATCACCTATTGCTGACTTATGTTGATTTTAACACAAACTTGCAGTGTTGCAGCGGATTCCTGTAGTCACATTCTGACTTTGCTGCGCATTGGTCTGTCCTGTTTAGCGTGGATATTTTTTGTGGTGTAGGCACAATAGTCAGGCAGTCAAAGTTATCAATGTGGGGAGGGGGGCTGCGTTATATGAATCTTTGATATTTGTGTACACCAGGTTTGGTGTTCTGTCAACACCTGGTTGCAATATTCACATGCCGATAGAATTTATGCAGAACAGATGTGAGCCTTGCCTGATTCAAATCTCCTGTTGCTATGAAGAAAGCATTGATATACTCCCTCTGCTTCTCAATGATGTTACAGCTCGGTGGTCATTATGAGGACTGCTGTCAGCTCCCTCTGCATGTAGAGGCATGTTTGATTGCTTTGAATGCTGTTTTGCATTAAAAACAGAACATCACAATTATTCAGTATGGGGTTTCATCCTTCTCCCTTGCATTGAGATTTTTTTTCCTGGATTCTCTAAACCATTTAATGATTCTATGTAATGTAAAATGTCAAAATTGTTACTTTTTTCAAATTTGACATAAAGAAATTTTGCTCTTAAATCTTTTTAACTTATCCTATCTGGTATATTATTTTATACCAGTCATTTTAAAGAGATGTTGCCATAATTAGTTGTGAAATCTTGCACAATTTTTCTAATCTTTCCCTTATGCCTTTTTTAAAGGAAGGAAGGATTTTATGGAAGATTTTCTTTTTTCTTTTTGATTTTTGAGTGTCCCAATAGTTTTGGAAATAGGATTGTTGAAGGAAGTAATAAAGAGAGCAATCTTGAACATGATTAATTGGTTGCATCGATCCTCAGTTTCCAGAGTCCTGTCAATTTTCTTTTGAGCACTTTGGCAAGGTAGGTGGGCTTTACTCAGTAGTGGCTCTATTCGCTCACTAAGGCATAGAGACCAGACAGGCAGAGGGCAGCAGGGATAGTTTTCCTGCTGGCAGGTTGTCCCATTTCTGCAGATGTTTCAGACATCTTCCATTTCAAAATAATGGAGTTTATTTTTCTCCTGGGAACTTTAAATGTTGAAGCTTTTTTGTACCTTTAGCTAACGCTGACAAAGTTTCTTTCTTCTTTTGAGTTTCACCTCATTTGATCTGACATAGCAAATGCCTTGGAACATATGTAGAAATTATATAAATGATTGTGACCACATGCCTCTCAGTTTTAATAGTGGACTGCTCTTATGTATAGGGGAACCTCAAGTAAGATCACAGGGATTAAAAAGGTGATGTTCTACTTTTTGGGAAATACTGTGGACATCCTTGCAACAAAAAATTATGTCAATACAGTTACCGCACAGGCCAACTTTGCACTCAACATTTATGTATTTCCAAGCTGGGAAAGCACACACTGAAGCAAGCAGCATGAGCATCCTTCAAAGACTTTTGCAAGATTTATTGTAGTTATCACCCCGTGTTAGATGGCAACCTGTCCAGGGTGTACCCTGCCTCTTACCCTGGGATAGGCTCCTGGGATAGTGCCATCACAACTCTGAAATTGATGAAACCTTCATAGAAAAATCTTTCAATTATTTGTACCAGGAGGCTACTTCAGAGCTGACATGTATCCAATAAACATGCTGAGGGAAGCTGACTTCCCTTAGGAGTATTTTAAGAATATTTTCAATTTACTATTCTTTGCTATCTGACCATATTTTTGGTAGTAAAGCACACAGATAAAGAAAAGAGCTTGGGAAATGACATAGTAATAGAAAAATCTTTAAATAAATCTTAAATCTTAATCTTAAAAAAACTGCACATATAAAATTAATTATATAGATATAGAAATTATATAAAATGATAACTATAAAATGATACATGGGATTTATGTCATCTACCAGCAATAATGGCCAACACTGGGTTAGACATGTACTAACCTACTACTAATGTATAAAGCCTTTTTTGTCAAAGCATTGCACACATTAGATAGATTAGATACAAAGATGAAGATCGCGCTGCAGCTAAACATGATGTCCACCGAGATCACTTCCTCATTAAAAGTCCTCTATGAGCAGAAATTAAATATAATATTATTAGGTATGTTTACATCAGTAAATAATCACTTGCAAACAAGCATTGTTGCATTTTTATTATCTTAACATTATGTCTTCTCTACAAATCCAGCTTGTTGCACTGCCATGTTTCTACAGTTGCCCACAGAGAAGTTGTGTAGTTTATTTTATCCCACTTTAATTTTTCGTTGGAGCTGCAATCGGTAACTTTACCTCTGCGTGCCAGTAAGTCCTACTTAGTGATTCTTTAACATATTAAACTGTAATGGTAAACAAAATCTACTTTCAAATTGCCAGGTATGAAGTGACTAAAGTGCATTTTTCCATTGATATACAGGGCTGCGTGGACCCAGAAATCTGATATTCAAATCCACTTTTCTAAACCAACTTCTGTCACTTCAGTATGTGGTCTTGACGAGATGTACAGTATATCTGATACATGGGTATTTGATGTGAATGAGGATGTTCATATTGGATTCCATTGGGTTTTTTGCTTATAAGCATGCACTGAACATATTCATAACCCTGCAGCACAGTTCAGCTAGTAACGACCACTGAAAAAGCAAAAGCTACTTTTTCTTGTTCTTCTCAATCTTTTCCTAGATATCTTGACAAATGTTGGCCGTCATCTAGAACTCAATATCATCAACATATTTTCTGTAATACCCTCCATGTTGGAATTGTTTGTGCCTTAATCTAATCTCCAGAGTGGGCCCAAAATTCTGATGTTTTCTGTTGTTATTGTATACGCAAGCAGCTCATGGAACGAGGTATATAGTGCACTTGTGTGCTATTGACTTTCCACATGAAATTCAGATGCAAGACACTTGTCAAACAATGTGGCTAGTAATGTGAACATATTTGGATAACATCAAAATTTTACCATTTTGGCATTCTAACACTAATATTTAATTACTACTACTGTATAGGCTGTAAGGAAATTGAAGACAGAGACAAGCTAACGGTGCTAACGAAGTCCAGACTCCAGTATGGTGCAGTGGCTGCTTGTGGTTGAAGTGTTGTATGAAGTGAAATGATGAACCCCAATATCATAGAACTGGCTGCTGTCACAAGTCCCTGGAATAATGTATTTTTAAAAAACTCTATCTTAAAATGTTGATATTTAGAAAATTTGGGGAAAAGAAATTGTCAGACTGAAAATAACTAATCACTTTCAATTAAGTAAGGTGCTAAGCTATAAAAACAGAAATACTTTTTCTGTGGCAAAACTCCTTCAATTTCACTACATTTCAGAGGAAAATATTGTAGTATTTCACCATCTGCTAAATTATGCTGTCAGTGCTATCAGACTTCTTATGCACTAAGACATCACATACATTATATAGCCAAAAGTATTCACTCACCCATCCAAATACCGTAAATTTGTACAAATCAATTTGTAAATTCGTAAATTTGTATAGGCTGCACCGGATTATGAGCCGCGGGTGTCCGCATTGTAATATGAGATTGTAATTTGCACAGAAAGATGTTCGGTAATGCAAGTACGTGGCATAATTGCTTTTTTTTTTTATTGAACAGTGCCTGTAACACTGAAGGTTTTAACTTAAATACCTATTGGTAACGCACAGATACGTAAATTATTTTTTTTCTAACAGTGCCTGTAACACTGCTGGTAAAAAAAAAAAAAAGACATCACATACATTATATTGCCAAAAGTATTCACTCACCCATCCAAATACCGTAAATTCCGGACTAGAGAGCGCACCTGAATATAAGCCGCATCCTCTAATTTTAAAAAGAAAATTCTTTTTGTACTTGTATAGGCCGCACCGGATTATGAGCCGCGGGTGTCCGCATTGTAATATGAGATTGTAATTTGCACAGAAAGATGTTCGGTAACACCGATGGTTTTAACTTAGATACCTATTGGTAACGCAGAAATACGTGGTGTTAATTTTTTTTTTCTAACAGTGCTTGTAACACTGCTGGTAAAAAAAAAAGAAGACAGTAGCCTATCAAGAAAAGTCATTGATCGCCTTCTTCATCTTCCTCCTGCGCACTAAAACCATCAAAGTCATCTTCTTCAGTGTCCGAATTGAGCAACCTCAGAACTTCGTCAGTCACTTCAGTCTCTTTGTTGTCTCTCTCACAGTCTCATCTCAGATAGATCGCCTTTAATTTAAAAGCTGCATCATATGCATTTCTTTGTTTGTTTTCCATGTTGTCCAAATGACCGATTTACAATAATCCAGCAGTGTAAGTGTTTTTGATTAATTAATTAATTTCATTAATTTTATTGGTCTAATGTTATGAGGCAAAATGTTTTTGGCGGCATAAAAAAAAAGAAGAAGAAGACATATTAGCCGCACCGTATTATAAGCTGCGGAAAAAGCCTGGGGAAAAAAGTAGTGGCTTATAGTCCGGAATTTACGGTAATTGAATTCAGGTGTTCCAACCACTTCCATGGCCACAGTTGTGTAAATTCAAGCACCTAGGCATGCAGACTGCTTCTACAAACATTTGTGAAAGAATGGGTCTCTCTCAGGAGCTCAGTGAATTGGATTAATAATTAAGAATGGAATGTCAGTTAAGTTCAAATTCATGTAAAGGTAGATGAGCAAACACTTTTGGCAATATAGTGTATGTACAGTCTGTGGACTTATTAGGGGTGACTGTTGCTCAGGAGGTGCCAATCGGAAGGTCGTAGGTTCGACTTCAGGCCTCTCGGGGCTACATCTCGAAGTCTCCTTGGGCAAGACACTGAACCCCATGTAGCGTCCATTGGTGTATGAATGTGTGGGAATGATTAGAAGAAAAAGCACTGTGTGGCGTGCTGTATGACTGCATGACTGAATGGGTGAATTTAACATGTAGTATGAAAGCGCTTTGAGTGGTCAAATTAACTAGAAAAGCGCTATACAAGCACAGTCAATTTACCATTACTTAGCATAGTACTTAGCATGGTAGCATAACTCTGAAGCTAAGGGAAGTTTTGGTTCAAAGTTCAGTCAATGTTAAAATAACGTATAAAGACATACATAATTAAATCTTCTTCTGGAATCTGTTCTAAAACCTTGGAAAAAATATCAGTTGGTTCATGACTAGTTTTTTTAAATGTTAGTTTATAACAAAAACATTTCATCATTATCAGTTGCTGAACTTTTTGTATGATGGCAGCACTTGAGTCTGCTCTGTTGAGCTCTTGAACTGCATAAGCAGCTAGTTTTTAGCTGAAAATGATCAGAACAAGTTTCAGCAAAACTTTTACCATGATCATTACCGATGCTAAGAAATCTGATCATTTGTTCGGATAATATAGGTCAAGTCATGGAACAGTAATTGAAAAATTTACGGGAAATGTTATTGGTTTTCCTAGAAAGTAATTATTTTGTCTGAGTTCCTTATGAACCGTCTCCAGTTCGCCTTGGTTTGGGAAGATTTTTGATGATGCCATAAGACGTAAAGCATAAACTAAGCCAAACTCTCCTGCATGACTTCATCTGAGCCACCACTTAACTTTGTGAGTGCATGAAGCAGTGGCATGACAGTGTTGATGATTTTTTTCTTGTTTTCCTTCAACGTGTTGCTTTTCTTTTGTTGTGTTTGAATGTGTTTCTGTTGTGTGTGTAGCTTTCATTTAATTTAGGTGCACATTTTGTTTTCTTCCTCACAACAAATGTGGTTTCAAATTAGGAAACCACAATTTGTGGATTCTGTACTATTTGTGCTTTGGTCTTATTTTTTGACATTTATTTATGTATATTTTTGGCAGAAGGTTTGCTCTGGTGAAGGGAACTTCTTTATTTCTCCACTTTTTGTCCTCTCTTTCCCCCATGTGGCTCCTGCACTTTGGTTTACCACTTCCTGCGCCTCCCTCCTCCTCTTCTTTGTTCTTCTCCTGCACTCAACTTCAGCCAACACACCTGCCATCCAAGAGGAAAAGGGAGCTTGTTTCCGTTTGGTCAGCTCTGGGAGGCAGTGTTTGCACCCAGTGTCTGCCCAGCTGAGCAAACAGCTCTGCTGCTGCAGTGTGGGCAAAGCCTGGGGTCCTCGTTGTGACAAATGCCCCCCTCCAGGAACAGGTAAGGCTCTAAGCCTCGCAAGGCATATATTCTGCCTCAGCTTTGCCACATATCTTTTTCTCTCACTTGTTTAGACCTAACATCATGACACAAGTAATTCACAAATATTGCAGTTTAGTTTGACTTTGTAGGCCAGTAAGTTATCGGACCTCAATGCTTCTGATACAGCTCAGACTCTGAGATCTGCCTCATAGGCTGAGTTGTGGAGTCTAGCTTTATGTGTTTCATCCTTGAATTTAACAAGTAACAAAAACAGAGTATAAATGATCTAGCAGGTTAAGAACTGAGAATAAAGAAAATCAGGGGTGCTGCCCAAGACTCCGACAAAATAACTTAAACTGTCAGCAGTCGCAAATAAGGAGTAATCCCAGTCCCACAGTCAGAGGCACAGACAGACATATTTTTTGTTTTTTGGGTCCAGTAGAACAAATAATGTAGTTCAAGAACATTTATTTGAATATTTATTAATTTATTTACTTACTTATTTCCTTGGCATATCTCTGTCTGTGCAGTGCACTCCCCAACAAAATCACCTTGGTTATTTTAGAATCCATTCTCCACTGTAAGGAGAAAAGCAGACCCACACCACGCTGTCTTTTACTCTTTTACATCAATTATTACATTACATAAAATTATTGTAAGGGCCTTATGGTAAGTTGCAGTTTATAGATAAGAAGACTCTTATGTCTTTCCATGATGTTTATTGAAGCATATTATCGACCAATAAAGCTATATTAGGATAAATAATTGCATTCTTATCATTGATTGATTCTGAGATTCATAAGTACTTTTAACCATTAATGAACTTTGACTTCCAGGTCTTGGTCCTCTAATCCTTATTACCTTGTCAGGTAAAAAAGCAAAACAAAAAAACCCCAAAATTTAAATCAGAATTCATGTAATTGTCCAGCAGCAACATTTGTCTTAAACTATGCTGGCTCCAAAATAAAGGTTAAGTCTTACAGTGTAATTTAAAAACAATTGCCTAAAACAAAAAATAATTATTGTTCAGGGGAAAATGCAAATCCTTCTGACCAATGATAACACAAGCTCTACACACACTCAGATGAATGGTGACACTGGATCAGGGAGCAAAATGCATAACAGCTGAGCACACTAACCAACTAGATTATATTTGAGTTCACACAGCACAAGCCAAGCACCAGTGACCAGTGAATACATTGTTAACCGATACCTGATATTAGATTGGAACGCTGCCTTATTTAATGCATTTTAAGAAGATGAATAAGGACAACAGCTCCACAAGCGTTGCCCATAGGCTCTCCTATGGCACAACATAGGAGAGCCAGCTATTCACTACCAGACTCAGCAGGGCACCTACATTTCAAGGAAAAGGGTCACTCTGAGGACAGTAATGTACACATTCTGGACAGAAAGAGAAAAAACATCTGTGAACAGAGGAGGTGGTCTCAGGTATCACCTTCCCAGCACCTACATGAAGCATTGTGTCTCCTCCCCTGGCAGTTTCACAACCACTCACACCCTGGATCTTGCGACCAAAATTCACCCCCTCGGGCAGGTTTAAGGTAGACAATTTGTAGGCGATAATGACTCTAACAACATGCACATCGCTCAGGGGGTTCCGTGACACGTGTGACTGTAACGACCCTCTCTGTTTATAAGCTGATACTCCCCACCATCTAGTTCAGAACTGAAGAAGCCTTTCGAATGAGAGCTGAAATGTCTTCAAGATCCAAGAAGTCCAGTGTACCAGTTGTTCTTCCGATTACCATGACCTGGATGACTTATAATCTACATCATATATACATATATATATATACTGTGCCAACTTTTTTCATTATCTCGAACAAAAGGGTTATGAAATTTCCCTTGAAAACCTTACCTGGTTATAACATGCAGAACATGAGCAGGATTGCAAAACCAGAAAGTCACAGTCACATGCACTCGTATATATATGAAAAAAAGTTTTTTGATGTCAGTCAGTAATAATGATATTTACAATAAAATACTGATCATAGATGTATTTTTCATCCAGTGTTCAGTGATTTTCCTCCTTCTCATAGACTGCTCATAGACAGTAGAAGCTTCTATCATGCTCTTGTTGTGTGGTTATGCTTCTGGGATGCTGTAATCTAATTGGAGCCTGAAGCAGACAATCAGAATTTAACACCCCCAAATTTTCTGATTGGTTGACTATGTTGCACAATTGTAATGATGTGAACAGTTTGAGAGAGAGTACAGATGAAGTTGAGTGAGCGTGCGACAGACTGGCCTGGCAGCGTGCGTTGGAAGAGTATGTGAGAGGACACTGAGTGACCAGTGTTCTCATCATAGTTTACGTGATGTAAACTATTACTTTTTTCTTTTAATATTTGAAAGGAGAAATTAAAGAAAGAGGGGGAGTGAGGAGAGATGATAGGAGGGAGGTTGAAAAGCTAGACACCAACAAAAAAAAAAAAAAACATGTAACCAACTGCTGCATCTGTGGAGAGAAAAGAAAGCAAACTGGGACCATGCACAGAATTGTCAGGAGCACCTGCAGAATCATAAATGGAGAGAAACACACAACAAGCAAACAGCAACAAGATCACCAGCAGCAAGTATATGAGAAGGAAAGTCACTGGGCAATGGGCCCCTAGTTCCCGAGGGTGGGACCTCAAGCCCCACATGCCTAAGAACCACACCTCCACCTGGAAGAGGGACCTCTGCCTGAGAGGACCCGGCCACACCAGACAGTCTCCTCCAGCGAGCCAGCACCCGCCCCAGCATCCAAGGCAAAGTTGCCCTGGGAACCCAGATGTGCCCGCCAGTGAGAGTAATAGGGAGGAGCGGGAGGGATGAGGCGAGCAATCCCCACGCCTCCCCTCTGGGAAGGAACAGCACAAGCGGGCTAGAGGACACACACACACTGAAGATTTAAACTCTGATGGCTTTATAGTGAACTATCAGCTGTTTTCTCCGCAACTTTGCTATGTACAAAGGTGGTGCGAATACATGAAATATTTGAAAGCTTAGACCTTTGTGATTTTATTGATACAAAGCATTTTACTATACAATGTCCACAACAACACAATCAACAATAACAACAATCAAAACAAAAATCACAGGCAACTCACCTATAAACCCTCTTGTTAATTCACTAACAAACATCTCCCTGACACAAGCAACCTTCTGTGGGTTGAGACCCATTTTAAAAAAAGAAACTCCCATGGTCAACAGGGCAAATCCTGAGCTTGGAGCTGTGCTCACAGCTGCTTTCTTCACTGTCTCTGTAATCACCATCAATGGTCCCTGGGCGTTGTAACATGCTCAGTTACAGAGATCAGTTAACCTTGTTGTAATAAAGTACAGCCTCTCATGGCTTCAATCCATCCATCCATCCATCCATCATCTATCACTTATCCAGGGGTCGGGTTGCGGGGGCAGCAGCTTTAACAGAGAAACCCAGACGTCCCTGTCCCCGGCCACTTCCTCCAACTCTTCCGGGGGGACCCCGAGGCGTTCCCAGGCCAGCCCGAGAGACATAGTCTCTCCAACGTGTCCTGGGTCTTCCCCGGGGTCTCCTCCCAGTGGGACGTGCCCGGAATACCTCACCCGGGAGGCGTCCAGGGGGCATCCTAACTAGATGCCCAAGCCACCTCATCTGACTCCTCTCAATGCGGAGGAGCAGTGGTTCTACTCCGAGCCCCTTCCGGATGACTGAGCTTCTCACCCTATCTCTAAGGGAGAGCCCAGACACCCTGTGGAGGAAACCCATTTCGGCCGCTTGTATTGTATGCAACACTGCAGACGCCGCACCGATCCGCCGGTCAATCTCACGCTCCATTCGTCCCTCACTCGTGAACAAGACCCCAAGATACCTGAACTCCTCCACATGGGGAAGGATCTCATTCCCGACCTGGAGAGAGCATTCCACCTTTACCTGGCTGAGGACCATGGTCTCGGATTTGGAGGCGCTGATTCTCATCCCAGCCGCTTCACACTCGGCTGCGAATCACTCCAGTGAGAGCTGAAGGTCACGGCCCGACGACGCTAACAGAACCACATCATCCGCAAAAAATAGAGACCCGATTCTGAGGTCGCCAAATCAGACACCCTCAACGCCCTGGCTCCGCCTAGAAATTCTGTGCATAAAAGTTAGGAACAGAATTGGTGACAAAGGGCAGCCCTGACGAAGTCCAACCTTCACCGGAAACGTATCCGACTTACTGCCGGCAATGCGGACCAAACTCTGACACCGGTCATACAGAGACCGAACGGCCCCTATCAAGGGGTCCGGCACTCCATATTCCCGGAGCACCCCCCACAGGACTCCACGAGGGACACGGTCGAACGCTTTCTCCAAGTCCACAAAACACATGTAGACTGGTTGGGCGAACTCCCATGCACCCTCCAGGATCCTGCCGAGGGTATAGAGCTGGTCCACTGTTCCACGGCCAGGACGAAAGCCACCCTGCATCTCCTGAATCCAAGGCTCGACTGTCCAACGGATCCTCCTCTCCAGTACCCCCAAATAGACCTTACCAGGGAGGCTGAGGAGTGTGATACCCTTATAGTTGGAACACACCCTCCGGTCCCCCTTTTTAAAGAGGGGGACCACCACCCCAATCTGCCAGTCCAGAGGCACTGTCCCCGATGTCCACGCGATGCTGCAGAGGCGTGTCAGCCAAGACAGCCCTACAACATCCAGAGCCTTGAGAAACTCAGGATGGACCTCATCCACCCCCGGGGCCTTGCCACCGAGGAGCTTTTTGACCACCTCGGCAACCTCAGCCCCAGAAATGGGAGGCCCCGTCTCTGAGCTCTCCGACTCTGCCTCCTCCGAGCATGTGTTGGTAGGATTGAGGAGTTCCTCGAAGTACTCCCCCCACCGACTCACAACATCCCTAGTTGAGGTCAGCAAAGCCCCGTCCCCACTGTAAACAGTGTTGACTGTGAGCCGCTTCCCCCCCCGAGACGCCGGATGGTGGACCAGAATCTCTTCGAGGCCGTCTGGAAATCGTTCTCCATGGTCTCACCGAACTCCTCCCAGGCCCGAGTTTTTGCCTCAGCAACTGCCGAAGCCGCGGCCTGTCTGGCCTGTCGGTACCTATCAGCTGCTTCCAGGGTCCCACTGGCCAAAAAGGCCCGATAGGACTCCTTCTTCAGCTTGACGGCTTCCCTCACCACTGGTGTCCACCAGCAGGTTCGAGGGTTGCCGCCACGACAGGCACCGACCACCTTACGGCCACAACTCCGATCAGCTGCCTCGGCAATGGAGTCACGGAACATGTCCCCCACCTCCCCCGGGATATGGTTGAAGCTCTGCCGGAGGTGGGAGTTAAAGCTCCTTCTGACGGGGGATTCTGACAAACGCTCCCAGCAGACCCTCACAATACGTTTGGGCCTGCCAGGTCTGATCGGCATCCTCCCCCACCAGCGGAGCCAACTCACCACCAGGTGGTGATCAGTTGACAGCTCCGCCCCTCTCTTCACCCGAGTGTCCAGGACATACGGTCGCAAGTCCGATGATACAACCACAAAGTCGATCATCGAACTGCGGCCAAGGGTGTCCTGGTGCCACGTGCACATATGGACACCCTTATGCCTGAACATGGTGTTCGTCATGGACAGTCCATGACTGGCACAGAAGTCCAACAACATAACACCACTCTGATTCAGATCGGGGGGCACTCTCGGATTAAAAACCTTTGGCACAAACGCAGTTCTGTTAGGCTGCTGTAGAATCTTAGAGTCCCCCACTAAAAATCGCATACAAGCTGGGTTCACCGAGCGCATGGCTGTCACTCACACTAATATGGGCCGCAGAACCCCGCCTTTCTTCGGGACCAGGAAGTACCTCAAATAAAAACTGCTCTGTCTCTCTTCTGGAGGCACTATCTGGACAGCTCCTTTGTTCAGCAGGGATTATTTCTCCTCCTGCAATATGTGAGCTTTGAGCCTGTGATTGCAAAACTCATTTGAATCAGGGTGGGGTGGACGCGAACGGGAACCTGAACCTCTGGTTACAGTCTTTAACACCCAATCTGACATCTGTGCGTCTCTTCAGGAACTCGGAACATGGCCTCTCCGAACTGGGCCGAAATAGAAACTCTTCCAGAGGGGGAAAGACGGGCGTATGGCTGGGCCTGGCATCCCCCTCTGTAGACAGCGTCCAAGGTGGTGCTTCGTTTTTTTTCTTGCCCCCGTGAGTGACTCCTGGGGCAGGCTGGCTCCCCTGCATCACACTTGCAGCAAACGGCTTCTTAGCCCATGCGCCTTTCAGCTCCGGTGCTTTGCTCTGGGCAGCCGCCTGAGCCTGGGGCTGACGTCTCGGGATGCGGTAACCCGGCAGGGTTACAACTTGGGTTAACGTCTGTCGGGGATCTGCGGGGGGAGGAGGTGCCATCTTCCTGTTCAGGCACAGTTGAAGCACTTTACCCTCCTTTTTCTTTTCCTCACACCTTCTCTGCATGGTGGCCACAGCAGGTCCAAAGAGGCCCTTCGAGGTGAAGGGTTGTCTCCTTTTGGGATAGGCTGGAGAGATTGAGCCACCAAGCTCACTCCTGCATGACCATCAGGGCCATGGCTCTCCCTGATGCCTGGACACTACACCTGTGCAGGCATAAGCAGAGGTCAGTCACCACGCAAATGTCATCCCACACGACCGGAGAGGGTGAGGTCATCATTTTGTCCTGCAGTTCGGCCTGGTAGACAAGCAGTAGGGATGACGCGTTTAGGGCCCTCACAGACATGGCCACGGACTTGTAGCCCTTTTCAGTCAGTGAGGACTGGAAGCATTCCACCTTGGATGGCAAAGCGGGGCCCGCCGCCATCATGGTGGACGGGGTGGAAGTGTGAAGCTAGGAGGGGCTCGACCTGGTGAAGGTGGGAGAAACCTTTCTCCTCCATGCCCGCCCAATCCAGCGCAGAGTCTCTGCTTTAGTCCATGTGCGGGTCGCCTCCTCCAGGCACTCAGGGAACACCGGCAGGAGCTGTCTGGTGGAGGGTTTAGCCCTGAGGAGCTGCCTTCACTCGTATCAAGACGTGGAGGTCTTGGCGGGGGTTTCTGGCCACTCAACGCACAGCTTTGCAGCTGCCCTCCTGCAGACGTCGTGTAGGTCGGTACCGGCTGGTGGTTTTGGGAAGCCGCCACTTGCCTACTCCCTGGGGGCCAGCTATGCAGCTGACAAGGGACCAAAGGAGTCATCCATGTCCGAGTTGTCTGAGTCAGACCCAAGGCTGATGGACTCGTCCCCCGAGTCCAAGTCCTCCACCACGTCCATGATGTCCTCCTCTATCGCCAGCTTGCATGCTCCAGGGACATCATGAACTGACAGCGGGGTGTCAGTTGGTCTCCCCAGCTTGTGCCCCCGGGGATGGTGTCTCCCGCCGAGCAGGAGGAGTGGGTATCCGTCCCGGGTATGTTTTTGCACACACACCACTTGGTTGTAGGTGTGGACCCCTTCATGGTGAAAACCAGTGGCTACTTTTTGGGGACTGACCAGCTGAAGGTGGCTAGTGTTTGGGAACAGACTAGCTAAGGTAAGTCGCTACTGTTTGGGGACAGACTTGATCTCAAAAAACAGCTAGTGTTTGGGCACAGTCCAGCCGGCTCTCGTAGCTTTGCAGTTGCAGGGGAGCTAACACATTAGCAGTCGGCTAATTGGTTCACTCTGTGACCAGTTGAGCTAGTGTTAGCCAAGCCTGTGTCCGAGAGTTGCTTCCAGGAGCAAGAAGAGGTTTAAGACTGAATAGATGACGTGACGCCCAGGTCTTATAAGGAGGAGGATGTCCCTCCTCCAGGGAGCGAGCATCACGTCTGTCTGACAGTCAGGACTGGTGTAGTGGAAAATTGCTTCTGGAGACAAGCATATCCCATAGTGAGATACCGAAACAAATGTTGAAAGAGAACACTGCATTTATCGAGACTTTCAACCCCAGGAAAGCCAAGTATGGAGAAATGTAAGAAAAGATAAATCTGAGGAAAACAGAACATTTAATGATGCCTGGGCAGATTCATTTGCATTTACCTCTGACGAGAGTAGCTTACCAGTATGCCTAATTTGTGGTGAGAAAGAAACCTTAAACTTGGCGTGTTTTCTTTTTATCATTTTTCTTCAAAATGTTCTAAATGTGTTCATTATATAAATAGAATTTAATTTTCTCTGTAGCACTTCATGGATTTTGTAAGTAACACACTGTAGTTGTTTATACAAAGCGTAAAGGTAAAAAAAAAAAAAAATATCTATCTTCATTTTAGATGTCAAAAAGTATTTGCGGCTCCCAGTGTTTTCTTTTCTGTGGAAACCGGGTCCAAATGGCTCTTTGAGTATTACAGGTTGCTGACCCCTGCTCTAAACAGTTCCCTGTTTGTCTTCCTTTTTTCCCCCCACTATTCAAGCAGTTACTGTTAGCACTTGGAAGTAGCCGCGTCCCTTTCTTGTGCAGTGTGTAAAAGTGGTTCTGTGCACACTAAATGCTCATATCTCTTTTAAAGCTACCTTGTGACGATACATAGATTTCCTGATGCATTATATCAGTAACAGATAAGAAGTAAATTCGTTTCAGTCGCTGAATTCAGACACTTTGTCACGGAATGGTGGTGAAGGTAGGACCCAGATGCAGTTCTTTCAAAATCAAAGGGGTTTATTTTCAACCAAAAAACAAGGAGCAAGAACAAAAGGCACGCCTGTTATCAAAAATACTTGAACTGTGAATAACCAAACAAGACAAGACTATGACTTATAAATAACAAGACTGAATTACAAACGAGAAAAGACTATGAGGCAAGAACCAGACTTGACAAGACTTAACTGTGGCATAAAGGGTAAGTGAAAGTGAGGATTCTGCCATGAACATGGGTGAACCAGGAAACTAAATACTGAGGAGGGTGATTAGTGAGTGAGTGCAGCTGATGACAATGAAACAGGTGACATGAGTGAGACTAAATGACAGGGGGAAAAAACATGACAAAAAACCTGAAACAAGATTATCAAAACATAAACTGACAAAGATGCGCCAATCTGGGCTTCCGTGAGCGACAGCGAGGACAAGGCTGCACCCACCTGGGCTTCCGTGAGCGACGGCGAGGATGAAAGGATGACTCTTTTCATGTGTCGTCCCACGATGGTGGAATGACCTACCGAGCGCTACGAGAACAGGGGCGTCCCTGTCTATCTTCAAGAAACTCTTGAAAACCCAGCTCTTCAGAGAGCACCTCCTATCCTAGCACTTACCTACCCCCTCTATCTCTGCACTTCTTTCTATGCCTGCACCCTATCTCTACTCTGTCACCTCTGACAGAGTCGGACTCCTGGGTTCCTTCTATGTAGTTTATTGTTAGCTTTTTATATAGCTTGTTATATCTTCATTTGTAAGTCGCTTTGGATAAAAGCGTCTGCTAAATACAGAAACATAAACAACATAAACACATGACGGTGACCCCACCTGGGCTTCCATAGACGAAGGCGAGGATGACTAATTCAAGGTGGGAGGGGCTCTGAACACCGGAGCAGGTTGGATCATGGGTGGGTCCAGCGTGGTCGTGGCAACAGGCTTGGTTGTGGTCGCAGGAACTATGGTCATGATCGCAGGAACCAGTCGGGATCGTGGCAGGAACCACAGTAGACGGCTGGGGCCGAACCTCGAGAGCAGCGGGGAGCTGCGGCAGGATGGCCTAGGCGGCAGCGGATGGCTGCCGCAGGACGGCCTGGGCTGAGACCGGCAGAGACGTGGAACCCGGCTGGAAGAAGGCCAACGGAGTCTTGGCAGAGTCAGCGGGCTGTGCCTTGGCGGAGTCAGCGGGCTGTGGGGTCAACAAGACAGGAGACAAAGCTGGGGAGGCAAAAGGAGAGGTAAGAGTCCCGCGGAGAGCATGAGACACTTCGGCCGAGTCGGCGCCGAATACCTCCACCAGAGCCTTATGGTGGACGGCTCTTACGCACTCCCAGGCGGCCTGGATTGCAAATGTCCCGGAACACCTCCAGGACCTGACCAGATAGCCACCACCGGTCGAACATGCTGCCTCCCTTGGCGAAGCATTTATACAGGGCCGTGAGTCGGCTCTGGAGATCGTCAAGAACTGCTGGGTCCATTTTTGGCAGAATCCTTCTGTTAGGGAACGGTGGGGGAGGTAGGACCCAGATGCAGTTCTTTCAAAATAACAAGATTTATTAACAAAAAAGGGGAGCAAGAACAAAAGGCGCAGCTGATTATCAAAAATACTTGAACGTTGAATAACCAAAGAAAACAAGACAAGACTATGACTTATAAATAACAAGACTATGAATTACAAACGAGAAAAGACTATGAGGCAAGAACCAGACTTAACAAGACTTAACTGTGGTGACTGTGGCATGAAGGGTTAGTGAAAGTGAGGATTCCGCCATGAACATGGGTGAACCAAGAAACTAAATACTGAGGAGGGTGATTAGTGAGTGAGTGCAGCTGATGACAATGAAACAGGTGACATGAGTGTGACTAAGTGACCCATAAACTGTGACACACTTTCTTCCATGTCATCATGTCTATTTATAATTCATCTGAAAAAGTCACAAAAAGGATGAATTTAGCGCAAATCATGTTTGTTTTAGTGCCTAAACAAAACCTGGAGTTGAATGAAGATTTGTTATAACATAGGCCTGTATAAAATGTTGAACACACTCGTGGTGCTATAACCTTTAAAAAAAACAGTGTTTTATATTAGATTTGTAAACTCTAAACTTTTATTCAAGATTTTTCCTTTTTGCAAGAGTGTTTTTTTAAAACTCTTTGACTCGTGTTGTTTCTACCTGAAGCTGTAACATTACTCACACCAAAATCTTTATAATAGATAAACAAAGAGCATGATCCAAATATAAATGTGAAAAGTTCACTTTAATGTTATCTGCTTGTGTTTTGTTTCTATAGCAAAGTTCAAAGAAATTTGTCCTGGTGGAATGGGCTATACTGTTTTACCAAATCCTCCTGTGAAGAAGCCAGGGACGGTTTACCAGGAGACTATTGATTTGTTACCCCCACAACCCCTGCCAACACCAGAGAGACCTGTGGAGGCTTTTGGGAAACCAGAGGAGATTATACCAGGTCAGTTTTACATTTTACTGTTACCTGTGCATACTCATTTGTTTTTGTTTGATTTCGTGAGTGTAGCACAGGTGAAAATATATGTGCTAAATGTACCCTGAGCAGGTCAACAGACCTTCACAGGGCCAACACAGAGACAAATGAGACAAACAAACATGCATGCTCATTCCACAGTCATTTCAGAATCAATAATTAATCTAACGTGCATGTTCTTGGACTGTGAGTGGAAGCTACAGTACCCGGAGATAACCCACACATACCCAGGGCACCAGCCAAGATGTGAACTGGGAATGATTTTTCTCTAAGGCGACAGTGCTAACCACCAGACCAACATGTGGCTCCATGTTTTTATTTTCTAATTCAAGTGAAGATCGCACGGTTTGGCAGAATATGCCTGACGTGCCTCTGATTTATGCTTAGTTTGTCTTGAACAAATAATGACACAATGTAATATGTCACGAGTAATTATTCACCTGTGGTTGAACGTTTTTTTACTGCCCTTGTTAAAAACAAACAAAAAACCTTATCAGACTTGAAAGATGGTGATATATATATATATATGTGTGTGTATATATTAGGGCAGGGCATATTAACACATTATTCTTGCGTTAACTAATGAATTCCTTATCGCCAACAATTATTTGTCGCAGTTTTAACTGCCATTCACGCAGTTTTTATTATTTATTATTTTTATTGTAAACATCTGTTGCTCACTAGCTTTTATATGGAAAAAGTCCATCATGGGGGAGCCTAGTATGTTGCTTCCTGCTGCAGCGCTCACAGGAAAGAAAAGAATGGCGGGTGAAGTGGGCAAAACAGACACGGAGAAGGTTACGGAACTTTTACATGGCCATTTTCATTTCAAAGTTCTTCCAGACGGTGCAGTTGACTGAGCCAAAATTATTTGAAAGCACTGCAACATTGAATTGTCTTATCATCGGAGTACTTCGATCATATGACTGTACAGTTCCAATCAAAGTGCGTTATATGCCACTTTTGAATTCATGAGTGCATTTTGCGTATAACAATGCAATTAGTCGTGATTAATCACAGGAAATCATGCGATTAACACGATTAAAGAATTTAATATTTGCCCTACCCTAATATATATATATGTGTATATTAAACCAGTGTGAACCAGTGCGATTGTGTCTTATTGCCACAGGTATGGTAGTGAGCTTTATGAACAGTAATTTCCCTTTTTTTCCTTTTCTGTTTCAGAAGAGGAAAAAAAATACTAATTCTACCAAGCCTTATACTAACGATATTCAATAAACACAGCAATATTTCTTTAGAATATCACCAAAATGAATAACTGAAACCATCTTTCTACTTTAATGTGTAGTTTGATATTACAAACCTTCCTTAAAAATATTGTTTTCCTTTATTCTTTTGATCAGTAGCAACAGCTTCACCGAATCAGGTAGGTAAGGTGAGAAACAAAAAGCAGCAGAATGCATGCACAGGCACACTTATCTCTGCAGATGAGGAGTTGCATGGAGTCACCATCGCGTCGCATAACTTTGGCTGATCAGCACCGAGCAGCAAGTCAGTGTCTTATTTGTGTTGTGTGCAATACATGCTCATCTAATTACTGCTGATGGAAAAACTGAAATCATTGACCTCACTCAGATCCACACAGAAGTCTTTGATAAAGTTTTTGCTCTCTGGCTTTCTTGCTGAACTGTGCATTCTCTGTTATCAAACTGCAGTCAGTTGCCAAGCAAGCTGAAAGCTTCACTGCTTCCCAGCACAACACTTTGCATGACAGAGCTGCCAGCAAATCTTAAATAATTTGTGACTGAAACATACAGTGCCTTGATGATCTTGTATCTTTGGTATTATTGTCTGTATCTTGTCGTTGAAGGGGCTGGTAACTCCTGTGGTTAGCAAAATGCCAGTAATTGATCCTATCCCACCACAGCTACCCTTGGGTGTGCCCACTATCAAGATGGAGGCAGCCTTCCAAGGTGTCAACTTCAATACCCTTTACATTTTGTTGTAGTGTGAGCAGATTTCCATAACTTGTACTCAGCTGTCAAGCTTATGCTGAGTTCATGCTACATGAATATTTTTTTCTTGTATATTATTCTTGTTTAAGAAATCATTGTGTCAGATTAGCCTAATCACAAGCTCTTATTGAGAAAAAAAATCAAGAGACCTGATAATGACATGTTGTTCCCCACTGCAGTGCTTGCTGCTTTTCATGACCGACTTGATATCATTTGGAAAGTGTTGTGATGGAGGCAGCATGTGTTTTGTGCTGGTTATCTTGTCGGAGTATGAAGATCGTGTCTTAGCATTAGCTAATGGGGAAAACAAAAGCAGCTTGTTGATGTTGATATGAAAGGACAACAACATATAGGGGGAACAAGCTGAGAACTACAGTGTTGGAAGAATGTTGTGTTCTCTAAAGACCACTATAAGACAATCCTTTTGCACTTGCATTATTGCAGTCATTATTCCTTTCATGTCTTTACGAAGTAAAGATATTGTAGGGATTTATCATTTGAAGCCCCTGTCACACTTTTCAAACCGTTTTGGATCTTTTGCAATGAAGCTTCCCATTATTCAGTCATTAGTTGCCAACAGACGAGAGGCAGGGTACACCCTCGACAGGTTGCCTGTCCATAACAGAGACAAACATGCTAGCATGCTCACACTCAATCTTAGGGTCAATTTAGAGGTACCAGGACCATGGGAAGAATCTAAAGTGCCCAGGGAGAACCCAGGCTGTCATGGGAAGTACATGCAAATTCCACACAGAAAGGCCCAAGCTGAGATTTTCTGAGAAATGAGAGTTTCTGGCAATGCTGACCAGTGCAAACAATGCAAACTCAGCCAAACATGAATAAAACAATTATTTACAAGTAGTTGTGCTTTCTGCTGTAAGATGCTGGGGGCACGTCCACTGAGGACTGTCACAATTATGCTTGGCTGTAGTGTTTGCTTGGTTTCTGGGTCGAAGGTGGGGTTGAGCAGGTTTTCCAGGAAGCCCAGAGCAGAGACTGGTTCAGCTTCTGCACTCTCACCTGTTTCTCATCTGTGCTAGTGAAGACACCTTCTTAAGGATCTGCAGGAGCAACCAGTCTTCACCAGATTGTCTCACTTCTTCACTACTTCAGTGTGCTGATTCCTTCATTGCTCACCTCGCTTTGGATTTCCAAGCCAAGGGTCTTGCATTCTCCTGTGGATTTGGAGACACCTACCTTCTCACTAACCTACCTCCTCGCCCCACAGCTGACTCAGTACAACTGCACCAAGCCAGCATCCTCCCCTCCACTCTGGAACCTAACTTGGATAAAACCCACACCATTGCCTGGATAAATGGATACCTGGATCTCTCAGACCATCTCTCACTATCTCCCTCCTCCCTAAAAGTTTCCTGTTCTCCTGAATCCACTCTCTTGTTCTCCACATCTCCTGTCTTTAAATAAACCTTTTCTTTTTACCCAAAGCTTCCAGTCTCAGCGTACGCTCTTGGGTCCTTTTGTGAGTCAGCAAGGCATTAGCCATGAAGGACAGTAACTGATGGAGCTCAGAGGCGTTCAATTAAAACGTCTTAATGAAACTGAGTTCATTATACTAACCCAATCTAAGTAAATGTGAAATCACAAACACACTGCAGATATTAAATGTTTTGGTTACTCTCTTTTGTCCTGCCAATGATGCAGCTGAGATGTCAACGCTGCATGAGTTCACTTGCAGGGGAGTGAGGAAGTCGATGTGGGTATGATAAACTGTCACAGTGGTATATTTGTTAATGTGACCTGTCTGGTAAATTTGTAAAACTCTTTGTACCTCTGCACAAAACCAGTCCATTAAGCATATACTGATCAGAAATTTGACTCTCAGAGTAGATGGGCTGCACACTAACGATCTGGCTGCACAAAATTAATTGACTCTGTGTAACACCTATAAATACATGCACATACAGTTCAGTAACAACTACAATAGGAGATCATTAATTTTGCCTGTAAAACCATCAAGCTAATTCTCTGAAATAGTGTAGCTCCTTAACATCCGGTGCTGCATTTCAGTTTTGCATTTCTTTCCTCTAAATAAAAATCTGACCTTTTAAAAATGATGCACCATGGGAAGATGTATTTCTATTAGACAAGCACAACAGTTACTATAACTCCTCAGTTGTCAGATACACAGCTAAATGGCATGGTTGGCTCATTTAAGGCTACTCCATTTTAGTAGGCCTGTTTATAATATTATGTTGTCAAAGGCAGAGTTGGCTTTTGCTTACCTTAAATATTTACTTAGTGTTGGAGGCCTGATTTCAAATCTGAAAAAAGTGTTTTTTAATTCAACTACACAATTTAGTACAACATGGTTCTCAATCTCCGAATATTTTTTAGTGCACTATTGCCAAGTTACATGTGTCGTTCAAATTTTGAATAATATTGCACAATCAGCAATTCAACAATCAGCTTTTTCATCCCAAAGGCACTCCTTTGAAAAACTTGTGTAAACAGACAAGATCAGGACTGAAATTTTGACGAGCTGTGTTGTGTTGATGATTGCTTTTATTTGTGACAAGCTGCCATTGTGGTTGCTGCATGTTATCCCGCTGGAAAAATTTATCTGATCCATCTATTCATCCATCCTATCCACTTATCCAAGGTCGGGTTGTGGAGGTAACAGGAGGGAAACTCAATTCTCCCTCTCCTCTCCTCACTCTGCAGCTTTTCCTTGGAGATCCAAAGACGTTCTCTGGCCAGAGGGAATATGTAATAACTCCAATGAATTCTGGGGCTTCCCTCGATGTTTCCTCCCAAGTGGACGTGTCTCCAAAGAGGCATATTTTTTTAGATGCCCAAACCACCTCAGTTTACTGCTTTCAATGTGGAGGATTAGAGGTTCTAAGAAAACTAATTTCAGCCACTTGTATCCACCATCTCCTTCTTTCAGTCACAACTTATATCTTATGACTACAAGTGAGGGTTGGAACAAAGATAACTCACAACTCTGAAGAGAGTTGTGAAGTGGACTGATTACAATGTTTTAGAAGTAGACAATCTGCAGAGACTGGGTGCACAAGCTGGTCCTTAAGAGCTGCTTCAGTGATGAGGCTGATGAGCAACAGGTGTGACAGCTGCAGAACTGGATCCCAGACTCCTCCCAGGAAAGAGGATACACAACCTGCCCAACCTAACCCAACCTATAACTTAGTAGGAAAAAACACTCAAAACAACAGGCAACCAGTATCACAGCAGTGCCCCCCACAGAATCCCTGGGGGACATGGTCAGAAGCAAGGACGTAAGTTTGGCCTTAGCTTTGGTAGGGACACTTCCCAGCAAAACTTTTGAATATTACAGCAATAGCCTAGTTTTTGGCTTTATGGAACCAACTTTGTTTATAATTAAAAAATAGAGAGAGAAAAAACATCTCCTGATTAAAAAAAAATGCTAATATAAAATAAAACAAGCCTCCTAGCCTACATTACATTCACACCATAACACCTTAATAACACATTTCCATAGTAGAATGAGTGTTTACGTTAGACTAGAAGGCTAGCATAGTGGATAGTTAGCTACTACTTAATCTCTGGGTGGTGAAATAACTTTTGATGTCTCTTTTCCTTTTTTCTGTGTCATTTACAAAGCAGAAACACGGGCAAAAAAGTTGAGACCAAACATAATATTAATGTTTATGCATTTGGCAGGCGCCGTTATCCAAAGCAACTTAAACTGGTAGGGTAACAGGGTCTTACCTGAGGACCCCTACTGGAGGTAGTACCTTTCATGCAGGGGATTTAAACCCAGGTCACTCTCATGAAAGGTGGCAATCTTACCGCTACACTATCCAGTGGATTTACTATAGTGATTTACAGAATTTACTGACTTACATGATTTTGTGGCGTCAAGCCTGTCTGCAATCTATTTACAGTCAATCCAGCATTTTACAGCAACTCTGCCACACAGCGCGTCTCTTCGTCGGGAGCGGTGACAGGACGGGCTGACCTTCAGCCAATCAAATGGCAGCATATCTAACCATGTTGCCATGCAGGTTACACTGAACATTGCGACGAGACGGCACGTTGGAAAAATTGTTTTCTACAAATGCTTAATACTATGAATGAGTTTGTGAAATTTTTTTTTTTTTTTTAATGCATTATGTAAAAAAAAAAAAACGTTATATCAGAATATTATCAAAAATATTGGTAAGGACAACTCTGTCTTTCCCAAACTTTGGTTGTGACTCGGCCCTATGTTCCCTATGCAAACTTATGCCCAAGGTCAGAGGCATTCTCCAAGTCGACAAAACACATGTAGACTGGGTGGTCAAACTCTCATGACCCCCTCAGTATCTCTGTAAGTACAGGTCTGGTCTACTGTTCCACGACTTGGACGAAAACCACACTGCTTCTCCTGGATCTGAGGTTCAATCTGAGGTGATCCCCCTATATTTGGAACACACCCTCCAATCCCCTTTATTACAAATGGGGACTACCACCCCGATATGCCACTCCACACTTGGGCCCACACACTTGGGCCCACTACTTGGGCCCACTACTTGGGCCCACTACTTGGGCCAAATGTCATCCACCCCTGGTGCCCTGTCACTCTGAAGCTTTTTAATTACCTTGTTAAGCTCTGTCACGATGATTGATGAGTCTTTCCCCACGGCCTTCTCAGTGAAGTTCATGGTGGTTGGATTGACGAGATCCTTAAAGTGCTTTTTCAACCGCTTGACATTGTCCCTTATTCAGGTCAGCAGTTCCCCACTCCCACACTAGCATGTTGTGATCAATTGTATCAAACACAGCACTGAGACCCAACAGGACAAACACAGTAACACAGCGGACACAAGTCCACTATCAGAAGCCAAGAGGTATCATTGGTAACTTTTACCAGTGCTGTTTCATTGCTATGATGCAATCTGAATCCTGAATGAAACTTTTAAAATGGATTATTTCTGTTTAAATTATCACAAAGTTGAGCTGCAGCAATTAAAAAAAAAAAAACTTTAAATAAAAGGGAGATTGGATGTAGGTCTATAATTAGCTAATACTGCTGGATCAAGAGCATTTTTTAAGTAAAGATTTAATTACAGCAACATTAAAAGTCAGTGATAGATAGCGTGTCATCAAAGATATATTGATCAAATTCAATATATAAGTGTTGATTAAGGAAAAAAAACCTTCCTGAACAGTCTGGTTGGTATTATAAAAAAACAAGTTGATGGTTTAGATTAAGATAGGTTTGTTGTTAGCTCAAAGAGATGGACTGGACATAAGTAGTCTAAATACAAATCAGGTTCTAAAGATACTTCTAAAGCTGCTGTACTTGATGATACATCAGTGACAATAGTGGCAAGGATTCCATACATTTTCTCTCTGACAATTTTATTAGTAAAGATAGTCATGAAGTCATCGTTACTGAGAGTTACAGGAATACATGGTTCAACAGAGCTTGGACTCTTAGCCCCACTGGCTACATTTCTGAAAAGCAACCGGGGGTTGTTCTTGTTTTTATTGATCAATGGTGAATAATAAGCTTGTTCTTCCTTTGTGAAGGGCTTTCTTACATGTTATCAAATTATTTTTCCAGGCAAAGAGAGACTCTTCTAAATTAGAGGAACACAATTTTCCCTCCAGCTTTCTTGTAATTTGCTTTAAAGCATGCAGCAGTGAATTATATCAAGGAGCCAACCTCCTCTGACTGAAAACCTTCTTTTTCAGAGGGGTAACATTGTCCAGTGTTGTACGCACTGAAGCTGTTTCGGCTTACCGGGTCTCTCCGGCAGTCTTCCCCGCCACTGGATCCAAATCACCATCAGGTGGATATCAGCTGTGCCTCTCTATTTAACCAGTTATCCAGAACATACTGTCGCAGCTCTGATGATACTGCTATGAAACTGATCGTCGATCTTTGGCCTAAGGTGGCCTGGTACTGAGTACACTTGAGGACCACCTTATGCTCAAACATGGTGTTTGTTATGGCTAATCCATGACTTGTACAGAAGTCTAGTATGAAAACAACGCTTGGGTTCAGATCAGGGAAGCTGTTCCTCCCAGTCATGTCCCTCCAGGTCACTATGTCATAGCCAACATGGGCATTGAAGTCCCCCAGGAAAACGATGTAATCCTTAGTTGGCACCCCCTTCAGGACACAACCCAAAGACTCCAAGAAAGCCAGGTACTCTGAACTGCTATTACGTACGTAACCCTCTTGCCAGCTGGGGAAAAATACCAACACTAAAGTGCTTAGCCTGGGACTCGTAAGTATCCACCTCACTCCATCTCTCCACACACCAGCTCCACACCAGCAAGATAATTTCCACATCCCAAGAACCAGTTTTTGAAACCAGGGATAGGCATTGGCCAGGCCCCCACCTTTGCCTGCTCACAATGCACCTGACCTCAATGTTTTTCACTGCAGGTGGTAGGCCCATGGGAAGGTGGTGTCCCATGGGCCTTTTGGGCTGAGTCCAAACAATCCCCAGGCATGGCTCCAGACAGGGTGCCCCAGTTTCTTTTTTCCGGGCGAGGTGTCTTTCCTCAACTGATGCCACTCCATCGATGTCTTTGAATCGCTCTTAGTGTGACCCCTCCCCTCAACCCAAATTGCAAGGGGAGACCCTACTAGAGGCCAGTGCCCCTGCCAAAACAGCTCTCAGGAGCATGGGGGTACTCAAACTCCACCATGATAAGGTGGCAGTCATTCAAAGCTAAATTGTACATGTGTGCTGTGGGATTGAAATGATGGTTATCTCATTTTTAAAGGTTTAACCTGTGTTTTAAGAAAACACTGTTTTCTGTACTGTTAGATCCCTATGGGAGGTTCCCTTAGGGAAATCAAGTGCGGCACAAATTAGTGCGGCACAGCAGCCTCTCTCCACGTGACAACCATGGACTAATTCTGGCAGCCATCAGAGCTAATATTTAGGTAAAGATGTGTTGTTGTGCTCCTGATGTATCTCGAAACTTACCCAATTTAAATAATTTTTCTGCTGTAGCCTTGGAGTGCCCCTTAAATTATATAATTTTGTCTCCAGTGATAACTCAATTACTCTAAATGATGTAAGCCAGTGTTGCCCTTCCAAATATTACTGTCATACTTGGATCTTCTTGGAATAATTGTGGCTTTGATTAAGCCTAGTCCAATTAGAGTGCTGCATATTCCTGGAACTGCTGAAGACTGTACAGGTTTTGATTCCCAACCGTAGTTTGTAGTTTCTGTGGTATTTTGGTATAGAATGCGACACTATTTGGCAAGATGTTCAATATACCTGAGATGTATTTGCGACCTGTCCAGGGTGTACTCCGTCCCTCGCCCAATGACAGCTAGGATAGACTCCAGTCTCCCCATAACCCTGAATTGGATTTAGGGGGTATGTAAGATGAATGGATGGATGGATGAAAGAATGCTCTATATACTTTGTGATTAGTTTTCTACCTCATTAGTGTCATCAAGGAAGATTTTTAGACACAAAGCTACAAGTACAGTATGGTTAATGGTTTGATGCCGCTGAGAATTTGCAAAACAAAGTGTGTGGTTCATTGACTACTGGAGGGGCCTTATCAGAAAGATGAAGGTGTCTTAAAATCAACAAGAATTGTTTGTTGAAAAAGATATGTTTGAATAATAATAGATTATTTCTTGATATGTATGTTAAAATATGTATATGAAAAGAATGTCTGTAACTGTGTGTTTTGTGTGTTTAATTTGATAGAGGTTGTTGAGAAGACCTCTCCTCCTGCACCAGTGGAGATCCTCCCCTCTAACGCAGGCCAAGACATCGCTCCCACTCAGTCAGCTGGTAGGACTAAAATATTAAAAGTTTGTTTTTGATTTCTTTTTTAAATGGACTTTTATCCTCTCAGCAAAAAATGTAGTTTCCTAGTTTCAAACCTACACTTTAAAATTTTGTCACACTATACTTGTTAAGAATTATCACAGCCACCAGCTGCTCCACCAGCAGTAGCTAAATTCCAGCAAGTCGAAGTTTAGAAGGGCAAAAAATGTATTGAATTATATGTGTATTTCACAGTGGGTTATAATCATACAGTTTACAGTAAGTGGAAAGTATCCAAGCATGTTAAAAAAGCTGTTATCAGGCCATTAAGCAAGTTTAATATGTGTTATTACTGGCAACCATTTTTACTGAAGAACTATTAAATGCGGTGTTACTTTTATCAAGTGATGTGCAACAGACACACAGTTTATGTAAACTAGCTACTTTTAAACTCACAGAATGCCTGGCCAACCACCAGATCTCATTTGAAAGACATCTTAAAAGTGTACACTGAGATGTTAAACAAATAAACAAGCAAAAGAAGTAAAAACAACAACAAAAAGACATCAACACACAGATTATTACTTTAGTTTGTGGATAAAGTTATCTGTTGGCATTCCCTCAAAGCCCAGCCTGCTTTTCCAAGCTGCGCAAATTCATGTCTCAAAGTCCACCAAAGACTAACTGGATTAAATTGATTTATTTAGCTTCTATAACTGTATTGTAGGAAAAATGTTAATTCCATTCAATTAAAGCAAATTCCTAATTAGGTGTACTGAGGAGCTGGTCAGACCAGGTCTGTTAACCTGCATATTTAATTATGTGACTGGCAAGTATCAGGTGAGCAACGTAAAGCTTCTTTCAGGACATTTTCATGAATTCCATGAATTCCATTCATCGGTCATCTTACCTGCCGTCAGCTACTTGAGACTCCTTTGTAGTACATTTTGTGAACTTTTGGTGCTCTTCCATTTTGCGGTGAACTCATGATATGTTGTGGACTAACATTGTTAGCGCTTGTTGCTGCACTGATGCTTTGCTGTCTCTCCCGTGGCCCAGAGGTGGATGAGTGTCAGATCAACCCATACATTTGTGGGCAGGGAATTTGTTATAACACCGCTGAGAGCTACACCTGTCACTGTAATGAGGGATACCAGCTGGATGACAGCCAAGCCACCTGTGTAGGTAAGGAATATAATGGACAGAGTCATGGGCTCAGCTTCTCACCTACTGGTTGATCATCAGGGTCTTATTTCAGAAAATGGCATGAAAAACTGGACGTGGCGAAATAGTACTTACTGTTAGGCAGCTACAATACAAATAATATTTATTCAACAGACTGTGATTCTTTTGAGTTCTCTTAGTGACTAACTGATCTGCTTAAAGTTTAGTTGTTCTTTATACAATTAGAACAAAAAGCACAGCCAGACAGCTTACTACTTTTAGCCTGTTGCTCTGACTGCAGGTTAAGCTCCCTGCGAGCACCGTTTCTTTCTGCACTTATGGTATTTGTGGCTATGTTGTGAAAGAGCCCCCCCCCCCCCCCCCCCCCCCCCCCGACACACTCAAAGAAAGCTCCACTAGTTTGAATAATGAAACAGAAGTTTTTGAATTTCCCCCGGGTTTAATAAAGTGTCTCTCTCTCTATCTGTCTGTCTGTTTATCAACAAATGCAGAAGAAAAAAAATTCTTAAAAAGAAAATTTGGAAATTAATTGTAATTTAAATTAAGTGTAATTTAATTCAATTTATTTATATAGCGTCAAATCACAACAAATATCATCTTGAGGTAATTCAATTATACTGTCTAATTCAAACCAATTAGAGTTCAATTCATTGTAATTCTAGTCATAATCCAATCAAATTCAGTTAATTAAATAAAAAATTCATACAATTCATACACAGAGCCGATTTAAAAAAAAAAAAAAAACAATTTCCTAGCTAAGGAAACACTTGCACTGGAACTTCAATTCGGTCCAATTTCCTGTCCTGAGCATGCATGAGGCGACTGTGGAGAGAAAAAACTCCCTTTTAACAAGAAGAAACCTCTGGCAGAACCAGACCCATCTGCTTCGACTAGCTGGGGTTTGAGAGGACAAATCAAATTAATAAGGGGTGAAATCCATTTATCTTTAGATAAAATAAATGTTAAGTAATCTAATGCAGAAATGCGTTGTTAAATCATATTAAATAGGTTAGGTAAATAGGTTTAGAGAAAAAGAGGGAAAATGCAAAGAAAAAAAACAGACAAATAAATTCACGGATACCAGAATAAGTTTACAAATAAATTAATGATAAATTATTATATCAATAATTACATTTTTAAATCTAAAGTAAATAATTAGAATGAATAATACAAAGTTAAATTAATAGATTTAGAAATGAAAACCGAAGTATCCATTTGTTTTCCATTCCATACATTTATCATTATATAAATGATTTTTTTTCTTTCTGTTTTATTCCTCAATACTCTCTGGGCTCTGGCTCTTTCTTTGGACATTCATGGAAACTAGTGTCATCAAGACACTAATGGATATACAACTAAAGCTTCCTGTACTGGTCCTCACAGTGTGAAACAAAAGTTATTTTTATGATCAAGTGCATACAGATGGAGTTATAAACAGGTGGAATTCTGAAAGAAAGCAGCAACCACATTGTTTCCAGTGTCTGCACTACCCTCCCCCTGCTTCATCGCCCTGACTGGGACATAACTATGTGCCACTCTGCTATTATGTGGTTTCCTGCCATTTCAACATAGGTCTCCCCACCCACCAAATTGATACTGAATTAGAGCTGTGAGAGCAAACTGGCCTGATGATTATTTCCTCATAGCTGTAATTAAATCTTTTCTCCTCAGCTGTGGAGGTTGAGGGATCTCATTAGAATTTTTTTAAAGCTTTGACTATATGATTTAGATATGACCAAAGTATATATTAACAAGAATTACACAAAAAAGCTTGGAAGTTGTAGTTTTTAGAATTTGGAAACCAAAAACAGAACCATTGCTCTGTGGTATAACATTATTCATTCAACCTCTATTCAATCATCAGGCAAACACATTTTTTTAGCTCACACATTCAAGGATATGTTATAAAAATAACTAAATTTGCTCAGTCAAAGTGTAACTTTTGCCAGTGTAATGCATTACAGCTGGAGATAAAAACAAATTCCTTACTGCCATACAGTAATTAGCCAGCATAAGCATACAGCTACAGTTCATCCTTCAGTGTGATCCTAGTGTAAGGCTTTCTAAAAATACCATAAACCGCACAAATAAAATCCTACAGATGTTGGATAGTATCGCTGTAGCATTTAATATCAACCCAAGGATGTAAGACAGGAGAAGCTGGGTACTAATCTACAGACTGTTTTACGACTGGGTTATCACTCCATGAGCTCAGCCAATGCCGACCCAACAGCAAATCAGTATTATCAAATTTAATACATAACCAAAAGTAAATCTGTCAAAATTTACAACAAAAAAGTACAAATACAAAGTATTTGGTATTTGGGCAGCAACAAATGATTATTTAGGTAATTAATTGAATAATTAATGGAGATTATTCCATTAATTAATAAGTAATCAGATAGAAAATACTTTAGCCTTTGTTTAAAATGAGGCACTCATTTTTTAAATACAAATGCAATAAATGTAATTATTCAATTGATTATCACAAGAAAGAAATCAATTAATGCATTTATGTGCTATATTAAAACATATTTTTATAGAAAACCATGACACAATGCCCTTTTCTCTTCAAAGCAAAAATCTGTTAAAAAGATACAACATCTACAAATGTTTACAATGTTTACTCCCTCCGCCCAAAAACATGCATGTCAGGTTCATTGGTGACTCTAAATTGTCCCCAGGAGTGAGTGTGAGCATGGATGATGGTGTGTCTTGTTTGTCTCTGTGTGGCCCTGTGATGGACTGGCGACCTGTCCAGGATTTAATTTCCTTTTAATTTGAATGCAACAGAATTCTGAAAAAAGCCTCCTATGTACTTATTTTTTGTTTCTGCCATCAGACAGCACAGTGAATAAAAACAGAGCCTGAACACTGTTTAAAATGACCGATTACTGATTTTACAAATGTAGCACTGTCTGATAGAAACACCTTTCAGACAACCAGCAATTTCAATCAGTCAATCTTTATTTCTAAAGCACTTTTCATACAAAAAAAAAGATGCAACACAAAGTGCTTTACATGGCCAATAAAATATAGATTGAAAAAACGCCACTTTACTCATCCAATTCCCCAATCCACAAGTCCCACATGGACATACACACACATGCAGAGAAATATACACAGAATGATGTTCTCAGAAATGGCTGAATGGATACTATGACCTCCTGTGAGAAAACTGTAAGAGCGAGGAAAATAATTTATAGATCAGAAGGGTTACAAGAACACAGTAATGTAGTTTTTAGTTAAATGGAGTGAAAGATTTTTAAACGGCAGCGAGTTGAACACAGGTGAACCTGTCTCTGGTGTTATATCAAACTTTTCATTGGAGTTAGTGAGAGAATTTGAAAGGTTTCTCTCGCTTCAAGGCTCATAGCTGAAATTCTGTAAATGTGAGCTCTTTAGTTGTTACATTGGCGGAAAGGGGACAACTTTTGCTACATTTTAAGGTATAATTTGTTTCTGTAAGTTAAACTGTATGAAAGTTAGATGACTTTGTTTGAATATCATTCATAAAAATCAAGAAGAACCAAAAATGTTCATGTATTTTAAACTGTCATATTTCAAAATTGTCTTCATACTTGAAAAAGATGAAGCATTTGGTAATAGCTGAATAGCTGGTAATAGAGTCATTCAGCTGAATGTCTTGCCTAAAATTTTAATAAAATGTTAAATATTTTAAAAGGTATAAAAGTTAGAAACACCAAAAGTCAAAGCTGGATCCCCTGCAAAAGCTGAACGTTTTGAGACCAAAATTGTAGAAATCCGTGAAAGTATGCAGAAGTAGTTAGAGTTGAAATTTGTTCATGTTTTTGAAACCGTTATATTTCAATACTGGCTTAATATTTAAAAAGCTGCACCAAACAGTAATACCTCAATATCTTGTGACCCATTTAAAGTTTGAATGGTGTCTCTAGCTGAAAATCTGCAGAAATAGTTAGGTTGGAAAGAGGGAAGAAGTTTTTGAAGAGTTGAAAGCACTTTCCATTCATTTGAATGACAGGAACATTTGATTAAAAGTTGAATAGCTTAAAAAGCATAAAAGTTAGAAACATCAAAATATATAGCAACAATCTCCTGAACAAGCTGAACATTTTGATACCACAATTGTAGGAATCGGTGAAAGTATGCAGGAGTAGTTAACGTCCAAAAAAAGTTTCAGGTCAGGAAGGCTGTTCCTCCCAGTCACGCCTCTCCTGGTCTGAGGTCTGAAATGAGACACATGTGATCAGGCAGAAACGTTTGGGTAGTTGTGAAAGCTCACCTGAACTCTGGTGCCGACCAAACAATGAACTTTGGTCTGCACCAACAGCGCAAAACCAAAGAAGCAGAGGTAAACAAAGAAAAAGTTGGAAAATGTCTAGTGGGCAGACAGGAAATAGTGAGAAGGCGCAGGCACTTATCGATATATGGTCAGAAGACAATATATTGCGATTGCTTGTGGCTAGGGTTATTACTTGTTGTGAACAAGCCAGCTGAAGTGGATTGATTTCTGTTTTCTATCCTGGCCAATCTATTATCTGGGTTTTCTTTTTCCTTCATGCTTTTTTCCTTCCTGGTTAGTGCTCATTTCAGGCAATAGCCCCCCAAACGAGCATCTGTTGGAACTACGTGATGTTGTTCAGGTGGTTTGATCTGCTTTCAAAAGTGCAGTGTGAAAGTTAATCAAAGTAACTGAACTTTTTCAGCATCAACCTCACTACTTTTTTTTAATGCCTTCTTTTTTTTCCGCAGATTTTGATGAATGTGAAAACAGGGTGGCATGTTCTTCTGGTATCTGCTATAATGAGCCAGGCGGGTACACCTGTGGTTCCTGTCCTCATGGCTTTTTAGGGCAAGAAGGCCAGTGTAGAGGTACGTCTAACACTGTGTGCTTACTGCAATAAAGACTTTATTTCAAAGCTGCAATAAATTATTGTGTCTATAGTGAGTCAAATTTAGAACTGCATCGGAAAGCGCAGATATGCACTTTGGCTCATTTGTCTTTTTGTTTGTTATTTGTTAATGCATGCAGACAAAAGCTAGTGTTACTATAAACAACGATTCTATACTTTAGATATGAAATTGAGAAGCTTAAAAGAGTAACCTTTGTATAGATATGCAAACAAATCAGGAGAGTGTTTTAGAGTATTGGTCCGTTGCTTTTGATTGCCTGTGAATATGTATTTTAACTAGACCCCTTTTAGATGCTTACAATAGAGTCATTCAGTAGCTCTGCCTATCCACTTTGAGTCAATAGTCCCCTAATTTTAGGTTTTAGATTACTGTCAGACAATTGTTATTTTTATTCTTTTGTTTAATTTTCTATTTATATTACAAATCCAATTCTAACTTATTTGGTTATTAGAATAAACAAATGTGTGTTCTATGAATATGTGTGATTAATAAAAGCAATAGAACAATCTGTTGCATGAAATTAATCAGACCAGACCATTTATAATAACGTAACTAGGATTGTAGTTACGTTATTGATAACTAATGATATATTATAATCCTAAATAAGAATACATAAGAGTAACTTTGCCTTACACCGCTAGTATTCTGCTTATGGACAAAATAACAGCTAAGTGGTACTTGACGTTAAGTGTCACTGACATTAACTGTAGGAGTTTCCAGCCTGTTTTGGGGAATTTTTTTTATCTGACTGTATGGTCCTTGTAATAGTTAGATTACATCCTCACCTCACGGTTTACAATGGCGAGCCACCAACACACAAAAAATAGGTCCAAGAAACACATGCAGAATGAAATACCGCACCAATCAGTCAATAAAAGAACAAACCATTCCAAAGAACACATAATATGGGCCTATTCTTTCTTTGAAGTCCTAAACTTTCTAGCAGAAAAGAAAGATGTGCCCATCTCTCCTTTTACAATGTTTGCTACTCTTGTATTCCATGTGACATGGGGTTAGCGCTGAGGTTTTGGCTGTTCACACACTACAAAAGGCAAGCCAAGCCGCAGTGTGGTGGCAGAGAATGATGGTGGCATCAAGAGGAAATAATTAGACCGTGCATGTGATGTCCGTGCTCCACAGCTGTGGATTTCCTTGCCCTGCGATCTCAGGCATGCCAGCTCAGTGGCTTCTTTTAAATCTCTTCTAAAGACTCACTTTTATCATCTGGCCTTCTCTTAATTTTTTTCTTATTTTGTTGTATGATTAAGTTGTTGAAATGAATGGTTTTAAGTTATTTTTTTATTTTTGTTGTTCAGCACTTTGTAACTCATTTTTGAAAAGTGATGTATAAATAAAGTTCAATCCATCCATTTTCTATACCCGCTTAATCCGTCGGTTGTGTTGCGGGGGTGCTGGAGCCTATCCCAGCAGCATAAATAAAGTTATTATTATTATTCTTTTATGGAATTTAATAAACCACTGAATAGATGTTAGCTCAACATTGCTTGACTCAGGAAAAGGCCACTTCTCCTCAACTGTGTGTGTGTTCATGTGTGTGTGTTAAGTGTGTTCAAGCTGTCTCAGTGGGGACTTAAATTTGACTGCACTTTCATGGGGACAAACTGATGTATTTGACTGTGCAGTAAAGTTTAAAAGTCTAGAAGTGATCGTTCAAGGCATACTAATGTAGCCAAATTATATATCGCCGGCACACAAGGCACCAACAGTATATATTTATTTATAGCGGACACACGTAGCGTGATGTGATAAGATATAAGGATTTATCCAAAAGTTCTCACTATCTGAATAAGCCTTATTTAACCTCGTTTTAGGGCACCACCTTCAATCGAAGGAAAAGACAGAATCTTACGATTCTGGTATGTTAAATTAATAATCAATTATTAATTAATAACTAATAAATTCCAGTCTCATATAGTCGCTACTCGTGAATTCTCGTTTTGTTGGACTCACACATACGTAAAGAACACATACAAAAAAGCCGGCCTTCGTTGTGGTGGGACTGGACCGGTCGCTTTCCTGCGCTGGAGAATAAGCCTTCCTTCTGGTAGCTTGAAGACGAACGGGGTGGTGTGTCTGAATTCACCACAAATAATGATAAAACTGTCCAAGGGTGGAGTTGCTTTTGGTTGCTGACCAACTCTGATGAGGTGAACTTAAATTCACCAAAGATTGACAAAAAGGTTGACAAGCTGAACGCTGGCTCCTTTTGGTGATCAAAAATAGGTGAGGAGGCGTACAGCAGCAGAGTTTAAAACGTGCTATAGAGAGGAGACAGGATGACGGATGAACAAAAACGCAAAATGTATCTTTCTACTAGATTCTTCTCTTTCTGTCTTTGTTCGGACCTTCTTCTTCCATCTCATCTTCCTCTCCTGCCATTTCCAAAGACTCTCTGCCAGACTCTCATTCCATCAATTAGAGCTCTCTGTTCTTCATCTTCTCTACTGATCTGGACCTTCAATATACTCTTTCAATATTCCGTCCATGCCATGACTGGACAATAACTCTCCCTTTTCCTTGCGGGTTCCGGAGTTTGATTCGCGGAGGCGGGGCATGACGTAGGCCTACGCTACACTTTCAGCCCATGGTATGCCTGAAACTGATGTGACGTCTGCCTGGGCGTATTTTGTAAGGCGACGTGCAAGGAGGTTTGCCTCAAAGCAATTCGACTCCTGCATTCCTCCGTCTCATAAACATTTGTTCGGAGGATAAAAACACCATAACTTGTTAAGATATAAAGGGTAAAGATATAGCATTAACTTAGGATATAAAGACATAAGAAACAACATAACATAACATAACATAACATAACATAACATAACATGATGGTTATGAGTCTCAAAATTCAGATGGATATCTGTAAAGTTATGACGTATGAATAACGAACCAACCAATGTTATTTGTGTTATAGTTGTTGTTATCTGCGTTAAATGCAGAATACAATAAGAAACAGCTGAATCATTGGTTAATAGTTGCATTATTTCATATAAATGTCACATGTCATATGCAAGTTGTTGACTTAATTTTGGATTTAACTATTCAGGACTACGGACCACTCGGGGTCAATGTGGCTCCATAAGCGGATTAGTAATTTTCCAAAATAATAATATCTTCCGTATCGTTCCACGTACGATCATGAAAAAGGTATTAAAATGCAGCTTGTGATATCACTGAGAACATGAAAGAACTTGTACAAAGATACAAAGCACATTTTGCAGTTTCAAGATTCAGCTAAAAATTGATTCAGGGTGAGATCCTTTTGAGAGGTCCGTGCAGCGACTGTCTCTGGCTTGAATCAGAGTCAGGGAAAACTGTCACCATTGTTTACTTTGAACCATATATGGTGGGAGGGGTCCTGTTCTGGTTTTCCCCAATACTCTCCTGAGAGGGTCCGTTGTTTGTTCAGCTTAGTTAGCACTAAGCTATTAATGCATTTATCTAAATTTATGGCACAGGTCTGTGGAAAGAGGGGCTGAGAAAACTCCCCCAAAATGCTTTTGTGGGCAAAGGTGGTTGTAAATTTCTCTTCTTTGAGGTAGAATCCCCCATCTGGTATTTCCACACTGACCATCCCCACAAAAGAATGTTGCAGTCATTTAAAATCTTAAGTTTGTATTAAATTCCACACTTGAGTTCGCTACACTAAGCTAGTATTTCTAATTATTGTTTGTAAATGTAGCATTTAAACTTTGACACCTCTGAAGTGCTTAAAAAGCCAGAGTGGAGAGTGACCAATGAATTTAGAAAGTTAAAGTTCTGACACTCTGCAGCAAGTTATTCAACGAAGCAGCTAGACAACATTTATCAATTGTGATTTATCACATTTATCAATGTGTGAACACACTGAAGTCAGTCACTCACAGGCAGCTTGATCGCAACTGTCTTTACAAATGATAGATTTATGTTTCAAAAGTATTCACTGCATTTGCATACTGTTTATCTAATTTCAAACAGCATAAGCACTGCTCTGAAATGTGAGACAAGTTCATTACTTTAACGTTTAATGTATCCTGTTTATATGATATAGCTTTCACCTCATTTGTGCTTTTTCAGATATAGATGAGTGCCAAGATGAGCAAGTCTGCATCAGAGGCCAGTGCTTGAACACTGAAGGCTCATTTATCTGTCTGTGTGGACCAGGTTTCAGAGTCTCCCCGACTGGAGATCAATGTAATGGTATGATCATTTCTACTGTTAGCTCTTTGTATGCAAAGGGAACGTAGGAAACCACCTGAACGGTTTATGTTCAGCTGAGGAATCATCAGACAGGCAGCTTTATTTGGCCAAAGTAGAAATGTCAACTCAACTTTATTTATAAAACCCTTTAAAAACAGCCGTGGCTGAAACAAAGTGCTGAATCACAACATGAAGTATAAGACATAAAACATAAGAACAAAATAAAAACAATACAGCAAAAACAGAAACAGAGTCTCATGCTGGGTTAAAAGCCAGGAAATAAAAATAGGTTTTAAGATGAGTTTTAAAAATGGACAGTGAAGAGGCTTGTCTAATGTGCAATGGGAGGTCGTTCCATAGTTTAGGACCGGCAGCAGAAAAGGCTCTATCTCCTCTGACCTTCCATTTAGCCCTCGGTACCTCCAGGAACAGCTGATCAGCTGACCTGAGGCACCGGGCAGGAGTGTAAGGATGGAGCAGCTCAGAGAGGTAAGGCAGGGCGAGCACATTTTAAGATTTAAAAACAAATAAAACAATCTTAAAATGGACAGGCAGCCAGTGGAGGGAGGCTAAAATGGGAGTAATTCTCATTGTTCATACTGACTACAACATGTTTTCTTTGTCGAATCCTATTTTATTATTTCATGTTTTTAATTGTGCATGTTAAACAACATGGTATATTAACCCTCTGGGGTCTGAGCCATAATGACGTCATGCGAACTGATCACGCCGGTGCGATCATAGACCTCAGGGTTAACATGGTTACTGCTACCCTTTTGAATTTTAGGTTTGTTACAGATGAGAAACAGGACAATGTGATTTGTGCTTAATGATTCCAGCTCATTACTGATGGAACATATGGAGATTTGATGAAACAGAGACTAGTGTCTGTCCTTTACACAGATCATCAGCACTGCAGTCTGTAAACTTGACCTGATGGATACCAGAGGGCACAAAGCTCATTTGTATTACTCCTTCTGATTATATGGGCAAATTAGGCTCTGAATCATATTTACTCTTAATTCACCAATAGTGCTGTTCTTTAATGAAACTACTTGTCAGTAAATTTCAGGCGAATGTTCTTCGTCAGCATGCAGATGAACTAACTGCATTCTAACAAAATGTGTTTTTATGTGTCTACATCCCAGATGTGGATGAATGTGTAGAGGAGGCTAGACCATGTGAGACTGTAGGAGACTGTGTTAACAATTTGGGCTCCTACACCTGTGCCTGCCCTGAGGGGTACCGACAGATCAATGGCACCAGCTGCAGAGGTAGGCACAGAGTGGAGACATGATGTCTGATCTTAGACATTAAAATGTCCCAGTGGTCAGTGAACAAAAATAGAGAATCAGTAACAATCCCACACCTCTTGGCTGTTTCTGTCTGTGTCATCTCAGATGTTGATGAATGTGTGGAAGAAGCAGAGTTCTGCTCTCCACATGGGAAATGTCTCAATACAGAGGGATCCTATCTGTGTCTATGTGACAGTGGATTTACAGCCAGTCTCGACACACCTTCTTGTGATGGTAAGATGCAACTACGCTTGCAAAACATAAACACAGACACACTTCTTACTTGGAAACATAGCTATGTTTGACTTATCAGTCATATCTATTGCTGTGCTATTTTAAAAATCACATAGAGATATATATATTCCTTCACTATATACAGCAACTCGTCGGCAATCCAACCTATTTGCGAAGTATGGCTTCAGACTTTTCAGAGTTTTTTTTTCTTGAGATGTGTTGTTGTGACTTGTACACTAGCAGAGCTCTTTTAAAGTCTATTCTCTGAGTGACAGGAAGCCAGTGCAGAGACCTGAGCACTGGACTAATATGGTCGTAGTTCCTGGTTCTAGTCAGGACTCGAGCAGCAGCGTTTTGGATGTCCTGCAGCTGTCTTGCAGCCCGTTTAGAGCCCAGTGAGCAGGCCGTTACAGTAGTCTAACCTGCTGGAGACAAATGCATGAATTAGTCTTTCTAAGTCTGGTTTAGACACTATTCCTTTGATTCTGGCAATGTTTTTTAGATGGTAAAAAGCTGCTGATGATATTGATTTAATGCAGCTGTTAAAGTTCAGGTCTTAGATTTCTAACCTGATTATTAGGTTTTAGAGAGAGAGTCTCAAGGTGACTGATAACGCTTTCTTTGTTTCTGTGGGCCACAGACAATGATTTCAGTTTTGTCTGAGTTTAGCTGGAGTTTTGCATCCACACCCTGAACTGTTCGATGCAGTGACGCAATGTATCTACAGGCCTGTGTTCTCCTGCTGTCAGTGACACGTAGATCTAAGTGTCATCTGCATAGTTGTGGTAGGACACATTATAGCTGCGTATTAGCTGGCTAATGGGAGCATGTACAGATTGAACAATAGGGGAAGTTTTTGAATTGGCTGTCTAGACTTGAAGGGATATTTACAGCCCTCTACTTTGTGATTTATGCAAACTCAGACATCAGTGGAAGTGTGTTTTTATTTATCATCTCTTTCTACCCCCTACCCGAGCCAGGGTTTGACTGGTGTGCAGTTGGTGAGAGGCTGGGGTAGCTGATAATAGTGCTGCTTGTGGAAGAAAAGATGGTTGTTGTGGTGTGAGGAGCAGTGATAGCTGGCATTAGGGGAGTGACTCTGGGACACCAGTGATCACTGTCTAGCCTCCTGGAGGTGTCGTGGGCCCAAAGAGACGAAACACAGATGAAAGGAGGTTCGCACCTGATGACCCCAATGACATGTTGGTCAGCACTGCTCGCTGGTCTATATAGGGATTATAAGGATCAGGAGGTTCATCATTGAGTACTGAGCCAGTATTAGAAGGTTTATTGTTGAATTTAGGGAATTATTAACTGAGTCTGGTCCATTTTATTTTAGCACAAGTTTCTTGTGTTTACTTTGAATTAATGTATATATTATGAAATCAAAAGATTTTTTTTTTCTTTTTGCTTCTTACAGCAACTTATTCAGTTGCAAAGCATGTCAATATTCAGTTTAATCCACAGCATTTCCTACATGTGATAGGAAGGAAATATAGAGAATACAGAGAAATGTGGGTCATTTAGTCAATCAACAGATGTTTGAGTGGCAGGTTTCAGACACAGCCATAACATAATTGACAGTAAATTAAGATGCTGGAAAGTAACGGTAATAACAAAGCTTGTAAGGAGGCTAAAAATGTGAGTGTTAATGAAAAAAACATTTGATTTCTTCTCTGCTGTGTGTGGTTTCAGACATTGATGAGTGTGGGCTCAATGAGACACGATGTGGACCCCATGGCTTCTGTGAGAACAGACTGGGATCATTCCGATGTCTCTGTGATCAGGGCTACCAGGAGTCCACTGATGGCCAAGGCTGCGAGGGTGAGTGTTTACTATGTGACGTTGTGTATTGTACGATAATGAAACTACAGTATCAGTCAGAAATTTTGAAACTCATTCAAGAGGGAAGGTCTTGTCGTCTTAAACAATTTGAAAACCATCAGTTGATTTGCCATGAAGTAGGGCTGTTGACTGGCAAACCAGAGATGAACCTGCTTACATATAAGGTAACACTCAGGCCTTCAACTTTACCAACTGTCTCGTGTTATGCAGTACTCAACTTGTAGAAATAGGGACTGGATAGTGTAATGGTATGATTTCCATATTTCATGTGGGAGACCTGGGTTCAAATCCCCTGCATGAAAGGTACTTCCTCCAGTCGGGGTCCTCAGGCAAGACCCCCTTACCCTATCTGCCTACCTGTAAGTCACTTTGGATAAAAGCGTCTGCCAAATGCATAAACATAAATACACAATATTGCCAAAAGTATTCAATCACCCATCAAAACATTTAAATTCAGGTGTTCCAGTCACTTCCATGGCCACAGGTGTATAAATTCAATTCAATTTTATTTATATAGCGCCAGATTACAACAATTATCATCTCAAGGCACTTAAGTAATATAGTCCAATTCAAGCCAATTCATTGTAATCATAATCCAATTAATTCATATAGAGCCAATTCAAAGATTAATATCCTAGCTAAGGAAACCAACAGATTGCACCAAAACAGTCTTCAGTCCAATCTCCCGTCTTGAGCCTGAGGGACTGTGGAAAGGAACGACTCCCTTTAACAGGAAGAAACCTCTGGCAGAACCAGAACCAGGAAGAAACCTCTGGCAGAACCAGACTCAGGAAGGGTGGCCATCCGCCTCGACCAGCTGGGGTTTGAGAAGACAGAAAAGATAAAATCATCTCCCAGATGATATTTTTGGGCAATATTAAGAAGTGGTGTAGATTCACCAACTTAACAACAGATATATGGGAGTTGTGTTGAAAATCAGCAGTTTCCCTCAACTTTGGCTTGAAGCGAGGATTAACTGCTTGGTGCTGCTGGTTTCCATCAGGCTGAATGGGTTCCTGCTGTTGTCAGAATTTACTTCACCATTTGAACTCCTTGTAACCAATGTCACCAAACGCAGTATAACACCAGAATTACCAGCATACAGTTTGTGCTTTATACACACACTACCCATCTGTTCCCTGGCAGTGCTGCTTGGTCCCACCCATCTTCAGGCCGACCAGCTGCCAAACCCTCACTGTACTGTGGATTGCACAGATGGACTCACTTACACACATTCCTTGCACAAGTCATCAGTGGTGGTGTACCACTAACCATTCAGAAAATTAGTCCTCTCTCTGTCTTCCTTCCTCTCCATCTATTCCTTTTATCCAACAGCATAATCTCCCTTTTCCTTCTCTCCTGTGATTTAATCCTGTGTTTTCCATCTTTGCTTTTCCCCTCTCTAGTCTCCTAATTGAGGCTTTGTTGCAATATTGTCTGTTTTTAGCATCTTGCTCCTTGAGTTTATATGATTATTTATTTGATTATTTCTTTCATTAAACACCGGGCAACCCATCCAGCTACATGGGGGCTTTGAGGGGAAAATTAATTTTGCAGCCTAGATTTGATTGAATGATTAGTATCACTTCACAGGAAAAAGGTATGTGGAGCCTGTCTGTGTGAATTTTGTATTTTCAGGTTTAACTCTTCTCTGAGTGCTTCCATTCAAGAAATCTTGCGTGTTGGGTTAAATACCTAAAAAGCCCCAAAGAAGTTTTTCTTTTTTGTTTGATTGCAGATTATTTATCAAGCATCAAATGCTGTCACAAGAAAGTGTCCTGTTCCTCTTTTTTTTACACCTTTTGAACTCACACACTGAAGCAGTAAATCGACCCTATTGATGGAACAATTGTTGACCCCTAACAGCACTTTACACTACAAGCCACATTCAATCATTGACACAGCAATTTTCCCAGTCCCACACACACATCATACACTAGAGATGGAACAATTTTAAAAAAATTTTTATGGAATATAGCCGTTTTATCTCCTTTGCCACAGGAGCTTACTACTGATGTAATATCAGCTGTCTGTGAGGGTTTAGTCTTTAGATCTTGTGGTTTAAGTAAACCAAAAGAGTGGTGTCATTGGGTGAGAGGCCAGATACACCCTGAACAGGTCCACAGGGTCACACAGAGACAAACAACCATCCACACTCGGGTGATTCTCACGAAACTGTCCTAACCTTTGCAAAAACAAATTTAGGTCAATTTTGCAATTTTTTTCTCTTATTAGTATTAAGCAGGGTCTCAATTAACTGTGATCAATACACGTTCTTTAATACATTTTCGGAATGTTTTATTGAGTCGTTGAACAAATAACTTCATTACCATAACACATTTTCAATTGATAACTGAATATGTATGAAAGGTAGACCTTTTATTTTTTTCATGCATGTTCTATTAATAGTTCAGAATAGTCACATAGTGTAAACATTCAGAAATGTTTTTATTGATACAGTAATTTTAGTTATTATGTTCATTACCGTAACAAAATTGCATTTTTTTTTACACTAAATCTTTCCTGTAGTGTAAATTTCACAAGTAATAAAAAAATGTCAATTCAGTAATCTGAAAAGACTTGACAAATAGTTCCTGTACAAAAATAAAATTTGAAGGTATCACTCATTCCCATCCAAATATTTACATATACAGCAAGTGTTACAGTAATATAAAGCTGTTACGGTAATGAAAAGTTTTGTTACGGTAATGAACTCAAATGGCATTCATACATAGAAGCCATGTTTTTAGTATTCACAAAGTAGGCTATATGGTCCAATCTTTTTCACTGTTTATCATGCAAGGCTACATTAGAATTACTGAATGATTAGGTTGTCTTAGGTAAGGAGAAATTAAGCTCGACTTTACAATAAAACAATGAATCAAGAGCAATTCATAAGGTTTAGTGTAACCACAATCAATACGAATAAGACGAATAAGAATTAATACAATACAATAATCAAATACAATAATCAAACAATCAATAACTTTTCAACCCTCCTTTATACATGTTTTGCCCAAATCTCTAACCCTAACCCTTATACAACATTATAGAATACCGATGGTCTCGACACAAGTATATTTCTAATATGGTAACACTTTACCGGGGGCTCACACCAAAAGTGCAGTGAGCGGCTGTAGTCGCTCACAACGCTCACAACCCGCCGCTTCTGCTTCTTCTGCTGCCGGAAGCGGTCAGAGAAGCCGGAAGCGGCCAAAGGGGCGGGGCTTATATGTATAGCAACTAGCAGATAATAAGCCATCTGTACATTGGTTCCCTCTTTCACCATGGATCGTACTCTGGGCAACCTTCTGAGTGTTTCTTTGTGTTTGCGCTCTGCCGTTTTCCGCTTTTTTTACACCTTCGGAATCCAGATCGGTCCCAATTGGGGCGAATGGAACGTGAGATTGACGGGCGGATCGGTGCGGCATCTGCAGTGTTGCGGGCTCTGCACCGACTGGTCAGTCTATGTTCCCATCCTCTCCTATGGTCACGAGCTGTGTGTAGTGACCGAAAGAACGAGATCGCGAATACAAGCGGCCGAAATGGGTTTCCTCCGCAGGGTGTCTGGGCTCTCCCTTAGAGATAGGGTGAGAAGCTCAGTCATCCGGGAGGGGCTCGGAGTAGAACTGCTGCTCCTCCGCATTGAGAGGAGCCAGATAAGGTGGCTCGGGCATCTGGTTAGGATGCCCCCTGGACGCCTCCCTGGTGAGGTGTTCTGGGCCCGTCCCACTTGGAGGAGACCCCGGGGAAGACCCAGGACACGTTGGAGAGACTATGTCTCTCGGCTGGCCTGGGAACACCTCGGGATCCCCCCGGAAGAGCTGGAGGAAGTGGCCGGGGACAGAGACGTCTGGGTTTCTCTGTTAAAGCTGCTGCCCCCACGACCCGACCCCCGACCAGTGGTAGATGATGGATGGATGGAATTGCTAATATATCTGTAAACGGTTAATTAATGCTTAATAATGTACTAACTAATGTTAATTAAGGGACCCTGTAATTTTTTATGAATTTTTAAAGGAAAAAATTATTTATTAGCAAAAATGGCTACAGCTAGCTAGGTAGTTAGTAGATATGAGAAGGCATGCTGCTACAGTACAGTATAACCCATAGATAGTGAACCACAAAATTTGTAGCCCTGATTATACATACATAATTCATTACCGTAACACTTCATTTCATTACCGTAACAGCCTTGCATATGTTACGGTAATGAATGCAGAGCGTTACGGTAATGAATGGCAGTTCCATGTTGATAGCATTAATTAGCATAGCTAGCATGACTGGGCAGAAATATTTTCACTAACAGTTTGGCTCTATATAAGTTACTTTTCCACAGAATATAAAATAATTATCTACAAAACTATTTTAAATATACCCTGTTACGGTAATGAACAGTAGTAGTGTGCCAAAGGGTGTATATAATTACAATTTTTAAAATGTCTACTAGAAGAACTTGAAATATGATTTTACCTAGTAGCCATTTTGAAACTTCTTTTCCACACAAGGCATCATGGGATAAAAAAAAACTATTTATTGGAACACAGGGATTTTAATGGAGCCAAATATCATTGTTACGGAAATGAATTGTTCATGCTCCGGACACATGTATTTTGCCCAGAAAATAATAATTCACAAATACTTGGCCCAAAATGATAACACTGCTAGTTAAAGGGTATAACCCCAACCATTTTTCTATTTATATGTATATTAAATTATGGGGATGTATTGTGATAATTTTGGGTTTAAGATAAAATATAAAAGCCCGGAGACGTTACGGTAATGAATTTTAAGGTTGAAATGTTGTCATAAAATATAGAGTAATCCATCAAATGCAATGACAACAGTAGTCCTACAATTAGTACATACCATAGTTTTATATATAATACAAAAGTTTGATTGTTTTAGTAGTTTAGTCTATCAAATCCTTACAGACACGTCAAAATGCAATTTCGTGAGAATCACCCACTCACACTCACTCCTAGGGTCAATTCACCAGTTAACCTAACATGCATGTTTTTGGGCTGTGGGAGGAAGCCGGAGTACCCGGAGAGAACCCATGCACACACGAGGAGAACATGCAGACTCCACATAGAAAGGCCCCGGCCAGGATTCAAACCAGGAACCCTCTTGCATTGAGGGGCAGGTGCTAACCACTACACCAACGTGCAGCCCTCGTAATTTCTCTTTGATTAAATCCCGATTTAAATCACTCACTGGTCACTCACACCACAGTAGATGGTGTGAGTTCAGGACCTTGAGCCACCCATGGAGACATATTCACTTCTATCAGGAATTTGATTTGAATCTATCAGAATTGCTCTGTCAGGATTTTAACCAGGTTAAGGCAGTATTGCTGAGTCCAATGGTGTGCTGTAACCTTTTGAGAGGGATGTGGTGGCCAGTGGTGTCAAATGCTGCAGACAGGTCAAGGAGAACAAGGAGGGAAGGTGAACCTGAATCAGCTGCCATTAGGAGGTCATTGGTTACTCTGATTAAGGCTGTTTCTGTGTTGTTGGCAGAATAGAGACCAAACTGAAATTTATCACAGGCTGTTGCGTTGAAGATGGGCAGCAACTACCTTTTCAAGGACCTTGGAGAGGAATGGGAGGTTGGATATGGGCCTGAAGTTTGCAGGGAATTTAGGGTTAAGGGAGGGTTTTTTGAAAAGTGGTGTGATCATAGCAGTTATTAAAGCAGGTACAATGTGGCCAGTGACTGGTTTATTGCTGTGATGCTTGGGGGACTGATGGCAGGGATGTGGGCGTTCACCAGAGCTGTTGGAAAGGGCAAAAGTTGGAAGGTTTCATCATCCGGATAATGAATAAACTGAGTGAGAGAAATGGACTGTCCTGATTTTGACAGATGCATGGACATCCAGGATGCTGTTCATGGTGTTATTGTAGAAATCCAGTGATTTGCTGACTGATGAAGTGTGTGTAGAAAGGAGATTCAATTCAATTCAATTCAATTTTATTTATATAGCGCCAGATTACAACAATTGTCATCTCAAGGCACTTAAGTAATATAGTCCAATTCAAGCCAATTGGAATTCAATTCATTGTAATCATAATCCAATTAATTCATATAGAGCCAATTCAAAAAATTAATATCCTAGCTAAGGAAACCAACAGATTGCACCGAAATGTGTCTTCAGTCCAATCTCCCGTCCTGAGCGTGCCTGTGGCAACTGTGGAAAGGAACGACTCCCTTTTAACAGGAAGAAACCTCTGGCAGAACCAGACTCAGGAAGGGTGGCCATCCGCCTCGACCAGCTGGGGTTTGAGAAGACAGAAAAGAGGGAAAAGAGGGGGGAAAAACACCATAACGCCATTCAAAGGATATCTGTTGGAACAGGGAAACACAAGTTAATAACCATAATAATGTCACATGTACATAAAATCAATTGAGAAATTAAACAGGAGGCAAAAGAGAGCAAAGTGAGGAAAGGTGTGACAGATGAGGTCCCGCAGCAGTCTAAGCCTATAGCAGCTTAACTATTGGATATTTCAGGATTACCTGAGCCATCCCTAACTATAAGCTTTATCAAAAAGGAAAGTTTTAAGCCGAATCTTAAAAGTGGAAAGGGTGTCTGCTTCCCGGACATTTACTGGCAGCTTATTCCATAAGAGAGGGTCCTGATAACTGAAGGCTCTGCCTCCCATTCTACTTTTAGAAACTCTGGGAACAAGTAAACCTGCAGTTTGGGAGCGAAGTGCTCTGTTAGGAAAATATCTTACAATGAGATCTTTAAGATATGATGGAGCTCGGTCATTAAGAACTTTATATGTGAGAAGAAGAATCTTAAATTCTATTCTGAATTTAACAGGGAGCCAATGAAGAGAAGCTAAAACTGGAGAAACATGATCTCTCCTGTTAGTTCTCATCAGAACTCTGGCTGCAGCATTTTGGATCAGCTGGAGGCTTTTCAGAGAATATGTGGGACAGCCCAATAATAAGGAATTACAGTAGTCCAATCTTGAAGAAACAAATGCATGAATTAGTTTCTCTGCATCCCCCTGAGACAGGATGTTCCTGATTTTAGCAATATTACAAAGGTGAAAGAAGGCAGTCCTAGAAACCAGTTTTATATGTGCGTCAAATGATAAATTCTGGTCAAAAATAACTCCAAGGTTCCTCACTGTAGAACTAGAAGCCAAGGAAATACCATCTAGAGTAACTATATAACTAGACAATTTCTCCCTGAAGCGCTCAGGTCCAAAGAGAACAACTTCAGTTTTGTCTGAATTTAAAAGCAGACAGTTCTGAGTCATCCAGGTCTTTATGTCTTTAAGACAGGCTTGTAGTCTGACCAACCTGTTGGTTTCATCTGGTTTCATAGATAAGTACAGCTGAGTATCATCAGCATAACAATGGAAATTTATGCCATGCTGTCTAATAATGTTACCTAATGGAAGGATGTATAAAGTAAAAAGAATTGGTCCAAGCACAGAACCCTGAGGAACTCCATGACTTACTCCAACGTGTGAGGAAGATTCTTCATTTACAAGAACAAACTGGAATCTATCAGATAAATATGACTTAAACCAGCCTAATGCAGTTCCTTTAATCCCAATAACATGTTCAAGTCTCTGTAACAGAATGCTGTGATCGATCGTATCAAATGCAGCACTGAGATCCAACAGGACAAGCACAGACACAAGTCCGCTATCAGAAGCTAACAGGAGATCATTGGTAACTTTCACCAGTGCCGTTTCCAGATGCTGGTGGTCCACTCTCAGGGTGTCTGGGTCAATGTTTTTTAGATTTCTGAAACAAAATTTGGCATCTGGGCTTGGTATGGATGGAGGGAAATGGAACATCCATGTGGTCGGACTCACAAACATTGTGTGGGAATTTTGGCCCATTCCATGCAGATTTTTTCAGTGCAGCTACAATTCAGAGTTTACTGTTCCTCTCTTTAAGCCATTCAGAGACTTTAACTTTTGGATAGGTCAGTTACATTTGAACTGGTGACCTGATTGTCTCCTCCAGCAAGCTAACTCAATGATAATGAAAACATGCATTTGAAATATTTTCAGATAAGCTTCGTTTTAGGCAGATGTTATTTTAAGATCTGATCCAGTTTGCATGGACTTTGCGGGAATCCTAGATGTTGCTCAGTCCAAAGTCAGTTCAGGAGTTGTAACTCCTGCTCCATAACTGCTAGATTTTCTTTTACATATCATATTCATATTGTTCATCTCCTTGTGATTCTCAGCCTTGTCACTGAAGCATTTTTATGAGAACATGTGGGAAGGAATAGTCAAGGGCTCCATTTATCAACGCTTTTTTTCTCTGCAGATGTGAATGAATGTGAACTGCTGAGTAGTGTTTGTGGAGAGGCCCAGTGTGTGAACATGGATGGTTCCTTCCTCTGCATGTGTCCCAGTGGCCAGGACTACAACGTCATGATCGCCATGTGTGAGCCCACTCCCACAGGTAACCTACACACTGACAGTGACGCTGAAGATGTTGAAGTTCACTGCTGTTTTTATTGTGCTCAACTGAACATGACCAAACACACGATGTAAAACTGTAACCATGAAAGAACAAACAGATGTCATACTTTAATGTACATGTCATGTAACTGTGAGATGTTTTATTCATTTAACAAAATTGTTTGTTTAACTGGCAGCCTTCTATTGTGGAATATTTGATATAAGAAGTCTCAGGAATTTTTTTTCTAAAAATCCTCAAATAATTTACACCACCAAGACAGGCTCAAATAGTGTTAAGTGACATTTACAACATTAATGTGACTTTGGAAGCTAGTAATGAAAATGAGAGGCTGATGATTCTCAAACATGGTCCTATTCATATTTATTTTCTGTGTGCTGCAGTCCTGGACCTGCTCCTCAAATATAACACATCTTAACTATAAAGGTGTATCACACTGCTAATTAGAAGTCCAAAAATCTTTCTGATATGGTTTAACCTGTTTTACACGGGTGACTTCATTTGTAAAGATTTTTAAGAGGTTTCATAGTCTCGCCTCCTGCACAGCCAAAATAACACACCCTGTAAATGTTACACAGGCCATCTGCCTCAGTCATGACTGTCCTGGGCTGTTGCCCATACTCATATTAATTGTAAACATCTGTCAAGCTAGTTTGCTCCATGTCAATTTGCTTTTATAAATGGAGGTTAAAATAACTGCCATCTGCACACTTGATGTGAATTGCACTTACAACATTCATGCCTTTTTCCAATATATTACATGTACTGTTACCTTGGCAACCTTACCCAAGTTCTTCACTGTTGTGCAGATTTTGGCTACAAAGAAAACAAAGTCCACACACTGCCTCTGTCTACTATAAGTCATTTCAGAATATCTTTCATAAAGAAAACTACACTTGCACCATCAAATGTTCTCGTGAGAATTCTACAGCAGTGGGAAGTTTAGTTGAGTATGACACAGACAATAAAAAAAATGTCTGAATGTCAAATGGAATTCAACGGGGCGTGAAAAGTCTTGATTGTTGTTGCAGTAAAAGTTGGAGAAGGCTGGCAGAGATCAATTTCACCCGTTTTGTGTTCATTTCCTGTTCCTCCATTCATCTCTCAGCTTCCTCAGTGGAGCGAAAGGAGTGCTATTATCATCTGAACAACGAGAACCTATGTGAGAGTGTGCTGACTACTCATGTAACACTGCAGGAGTGCTGCTGCACTCTGGGAGCAGGCTGGGGGGACAACTGTGAGGTCTATCCTTGTCCTGTCAATGGTACAGGTGAGTCAGGGGAGGTGGAAGACGTTTGACACACCATTAATGGATGCAAGATGCTCCTTGTGTTATATTTTAGCAATACAGTGATGACAATATCCACTAATGCCAATAGTTGTTGATATATCTGCAGAGGAGAAATATGAGTCAGCCCATAATACTTACCACCTTAACTTCCTTTGACATTCACCAAAATGTAAAAGTTTCTTTGGGAATAAGAGGAAGTTTGAATAAGATGTTATGCTGCTAAAAATTCTGGATGTAGATGCATTTATTCTGATTTTCATTGCACAGAGTACCAGAGACCAGTGTGTCTTTACTTTACAGTACTGCATTAATGCAAACACACATTTCAGTACAATGAACACCTGACATCTGGATCTCCACGATTTTCCACTTTTAGACCAGTTTAGCCAGATGTGTCCATCCGGAAGAGGTTTTATTCCCAGTGGAGACATGCTGTATAGAATACCCAATTCTGACAGCTACAAAGGTAAGATGATTGTAAATAACTTCACATCATACAACTATCATGTATGATGCTTATATAGTAGGTCTCGCAGATAAGGTTGTGATACAGTTTTCCAAAATGCAGCTTTAAGCCAAATGTCTATTCACAACTGATGTTTTGTTATTTGGAAAGTGATTGTAGTTTGTGGTAATGTCATTTTGAAAAATAGTTAGAACTGTTTTCTAGTAGCTCTTTGTGTACTTATTTCACTTCAAGATGTGCCAAACAAGATCACATGATACAAAGTTGGTGGATATGTAGACTAAGTGGGAAGAATTGCACCACACCCAGTGATTTTGCTGATGTGTTAAAGCAGTGTTTCTCTGGCTGTTTGTAGATGCAGACGAATGCACACTGTTTGGTCAGGAGGTGTGTAAAGGAGGCTTCTGCCTGAACACTGAGGGCAGCTATGAGTGTTACTGCAAGACTGGACAGGACTACGACTCAGTCAAGCTGGAGTGCAGAGGTCAGTGTGTGTGCATGTCTGAATACAGGCATAGTTTCCAGTTGTTCTGGTTTGATGATATCCTCTGACTAATTTGTGTTTTTTTTCTATGAAATGTGTATTTACTTCTCTATCCTGAAGATATCAACGAGTGTTTGGAGGAGTCGGTATGTGATGGCGGACAGTGTCTGAATACAGATGGTTCATACATGTGCTTCTGTACACACCCTATGGTGTTGGACCCCAACAGTAGCCGCTGTGTCTTAGTCCCTGATGTGGCTGGTGAGTTTTATTTTACTACTACTACTACTAACTCGGTGAGTGGATGACTCATCTCACAGAGGGAGTGGGTGTTTGTGTTTCCAGACAGTCACAGACTCCTCAGATCATTCTCCAAAATCAACTTATTCTTGGCACACCCCCTGCACTATATCCAGTATATCCACTATAATTTGTATGCTCATAAGCATAATAATGGGACTCCAAATAATAAAAAAATGTATTCAATTCAATTCAATTTTCAATTCAATTTTATTTATATAGCGCCAGATTACAACAATTGTCATCTCAAGGCACTTAAGTAATATAGTCCAATTCAAGCCAATTGGAATTCAATTCATTGTAATCATAATCCAATTAATTAATATAGAGCCAATTCAAAAAATTAATATCCTAGCTAAGGAAACCAACAGATTGCACCGAAACTTGTCTTCAGTCCAATCTCCCGTCCTGAGCGTGCCTGTGGTGACTGTGGAAAGGAACGACTCCCTTTTAACAGGAAGAAACTGGGGTTTGAGAAGACAGAAAAGAGGGAAAAGAGGGGGGAAAAACACCATAACGCCATTCAAAGGATATCTGTTGGAACAGGGAAACACAAGTTAATAACCACAATAATGTCACATGTACATAAAATCAATTGAGAAATTAAACAGGGGGAAAAAGAGAGCAAAGTGAGGAAAGGTGTGACAGATGAGGTCCCCCAGCAGTCTAAGCCTATAGCAGCTTAACTATGGGATGTTTCAGGATTACCTGAGCCATCCCTAACTATAAGCTTTATCGAAAAGGAAAGTTTTAAGCCTAATCTTAAAAGTGGAAAGGGTGTCTGCTTCCCGGACATTTACTGGCAGCTTATTCCACAAGAGAGGGGCCTGATAACTGAAGGCTCTACCTCCCATTCTACTTTTAGAAACTCTGGGAACAACAAGTAAACCTGCAGTTTGGGAGCGAAGTGCTCTGTTAGGACAATATCTTACAATGAGATCTTTAAGATATGATGGAGCTCGGTCATTAAGAACTTTATATGTGAGGAGAAGAATCTTAAATTCTATTCTGAATTTAACAGGGAGCCAATGAAGAGAAGCTAAAACTGGAGAAACATGATCTCTCCTGTTAGTTCTCATCAGAACTCTGGCTGCAGCATTTTGGATCAGCTGGAGGCTTTTCAGAGAATATGTGGGACAGCCCAATAATAAGGAATTACAATGGTCCAATCTTGAAGAAACAAATGCATGGACTAGTTTCTCTGCATCACCCTGAGACAGGATGTTCCTGATTTTAGCAATATTACGAAGGTGAAAGAAGGCAGTCCTAGAAACCAGTTTTATATGTGCGTCAAATGATAAATTCTGGTCAAAAATAACTCCAAGGTTCCTCACTGTAGAACTAGAAGCCAAGGAAATACCATCTAGAGTAACTATATAACTAGACAATTTCTCCCTGAAGCGCTCAGGTCCAAAGAGAACAACTTCAGTTTTGTCTGAATTTAAAAGCAGACAGTTCTGAGTCATCCAGGTCTTTATGTCTTTAAGACAGGCTTGTAGTCTGACCAACCTGTTGGTTTCATCTGGTTTCATAGATAAGTACAGCTGAGTATCATCAGCATAACAATGGAAATTTATGCCATGCTGTCTGATAATGTTACCTAATGGAAGCATGTATAAAGTAAAAAGAATCGGTCCAAGCACAGAACCCTGAGGAACTCCATGACTTACTTCAACGTGTGAGGAAGATTCTTCATTTACAAGAACAAACTGGAATCTATCAGATAAATATGACTTAAACCAGCCTAATGCAGTTCCTTTAATCCCAATAACATGTTCAAGTCTCTGTAACAGAATGCTGTGATCGATCGTATCAAATGCAGCACTGAGATCCAACAGGACAAGCACAGAAACAAGTCCGCTATCAGAAGCTAACAGGAGATCATTGGTAACTTTCACCAGTGCTGTTTCTGTGCTATGATGCACTCTGAATCCTGACTGAAACTCTTCAAACAGATTATTTCTATGTAAATGATCACAAAGTTGAACTGCAACTATTTTTTCAAGAACTTTCGACAAAAAAGGGAGATTGGATATAGGTCGATAATTAGCCAACACTTCTGAATCAAGAGTAGGTTTTTTAAGTAAAGGTTTAATTACAGCAACCTTAAAAGTCTGAGGTACATATCCTATCATCAAAGACCGATTGATCAAATCCAATATGGAAGTGTCAATTAAGGGGAAAACCTCCTTGAACAGTCTGGTTGGGATTGGGTCTAAAATACAACTTGATGGTTTAGAAGAGACTATTGCTGTTGTTAGCTCAGAAAGATCAACTGGACAGAAGCCGTCTAAATACAATTCAGGTTCGAAAGATACTTCTAAAGCTGCTCTACTTGATGATACATCAGTGATAATAGTGGGAAGGATTCCATTAATCTTCTCTCTGATAGAAACAATTTTATTGATAAAGAATCTCATGAAATCATCACTGCTGAGAGTTAAAGGAATACATGGCTCAACAGAGCTCGGAATCTTTGTCAGCCTGGCAACAGTGCTGAAAAGAAACCTGGAATTATTCTTATTCTCTTCTATCAATAATGAATAATAAGCAGTTCTAGCTTTACGAAGTGCTTTCTTATACGTTATTAAACTATCTTTCCAGACTAATTGAGACTCTTCTAAATTAGAGGAACGCCACTGTCTCTCCAGCTTTCTTGCAGTCTGCTTTAACGCACGCAGCTGTGAATTATACCAAGGAGCCAACCTCTTCTGACTGATTACCTTCCTTTTCAGAGGGGCAACATTGTCCAGTGTTGTACGCATTGAAGCTGTAGTGCTGTCAACAAGAGAGTCAAGTTCTACTGGAGCAAAATTTAGGTAGCCGTCCTCTGTCTTATCAGCACATGGCAGTGAAGAAAAGGATGATGAAATCAACTCTTTAAATCTGGTTACAGCATTCTCTGACAGACACCTTCTATATGTAGAATTCTTCTCAGAAACCGTGTAGTCACGTAATGTAAATTCAAAAGTTATTAAAAAATGGTCAGACAAGACAGGGTTATGAGGGAACACTGTTAACTGTTCACTCTCAATGCCATAAGTCAGCACAAGGTCAAGGGTATGATTAAGGCAGTGAGTAGGTCTGTGAACACTTTGAGAAAATCCAATAGAGTCTAATATAGAATTAAAGTTAATATTTAGGCTGTCATTTTCAACATCTACATGAATATTAAAGTCACCCATTACAATGACTTTATCTGTACTCAGCACTAACTGGGATAAAAACCCTGAGAATTCAGACAGAAACTCAGAATAAGGGCCAGGTGGACGATACACAACAACAAACACAAGACGTTTTTGTGATTTCCACTTTGGGTGGGAAAAACTGAGAATCAGAGATTCAAAAGAGCTAAAACTAATCTTGGGTCTAGGACTGATTAGTAACCCTGATCTGAAGATAGCTGCCACTCCTCCTCCTCTGCCTGTGGTTCGAGGAACGTGAACATTCAAATAGTCAGAGGGAGTTGATTCATTAATGCTAACATGATCCTCCTGCTGCAGCCAGGTTTCTGTAAGACAAAATATATCAATATGATGACCACAGATCAAATCATTCACTAACAGAGACTTCGAAGGGAGAAATCTAATATTCAGCAAACCACATTTAATAGTTTGATGTTTTTGTTCAGTTAAAGTTTTTGTTTAATTTTTTTTTGCACAAGAGGATTTGCTCCTTTTGTGTTTTTTGATTGAGGGGGGGGCAGCATCAGACGGGAAGCCGCAGAGAAGTGTGTAAGACTACAACTCTGCATCCTGGTCTCAACCCTGGGATGTCATGTTTTTGGATGACTAATAAATTCGTCCATATTTTTAGAAACGAGAAGAGCTCCTTCCAAAGTGGGATGGATGCCGTCTCTCCTCATCAGACCAGGTTTTCTCCAGAAAGATTGCCAATTATCTATGTAGCCCACGTTGTTTGCTGGACACCATCTAGACAACCAGCGATTGAATGAGGACATGCGGCTAAACATGTCATCACTGGTCAGATTTGGCAGGGGTCCAGAGAAAACTACGGAGTCCGACATTGTTTTGGCAAAATTACACACCGATGCAACATTAATTTTAGTGACCTCCGATTGGCGTAACCGGGTGTCATTACCGCCGACGTGAATAACTATTTTACCGTATTTACGTTTATCCTTAGCCAGCAGTTTTAAATAGGATTCTATGTCGCCCGCTCTGGCCCCTGGAATGCATTTGACTATGGTCGCTGGTGTCGCTAATGCCACGTTTCTGACTATAGAGCTGCCAATTACCAGGGTTTTCTCCTCAGCGGGTGTGTCGCTGAGTGGGGAAAATCTAATTGAAACGTGGACAGGTTGATGGTGAACCACGGGCTTGACTTTAGGACTATGACTCCTCTTCCTGACAGTCACCCAGCCACTCTTAAGTCCCGGCTGCTCGGGATCTGCTCGGGGACGACTAACAGAGCTAGCTACGCTAGGTGGCTCCGCACTGACTAAAGGGGCCTGGCTCGCTATCGGGTGGTTTTCAACAGTGCAGAGCCGAGCTTCCAATTCAGATAATCTTGCCTCCAAAACTACAAAAAGACTACATTTGTTACATGTACCATTACCACTAAAGGAGGCAGAGGAGTAACTAAACATCTGACACACGGAGCAGGTGAAAGCAGGAGATAGAGGAAGAGAACTGGTAGCCATGCTAAGCTAGAGAACCAGACACACCGCTAAAAAGTGAAAAATAAAAACTAAAGATCTGTAAGAGTGAGCGTTAGAATATAACAAGTATGGGATAGAGTTAACTATGCAAGATGTGTAAATTATAGGGAGAAATAAGGTGATTATTAGTAGTTCAAGAAGAGCGAGAACTGTCACAGTGCACACACAAAGCAACAGGAAGTGATGCAATACGTCTTACCGCAAAGCCGTCAGCCAATCGTTTATGCTTTCTGCTTCACTTTTCTGTCTGTAATTATCAGTCTAAAGATGTGAAGAGTAAACGGTTGATCAATGTGTATTTACTTCTCTATCCTGAAGATATCAACGAGTGTTTGGAGGAGTCGGTATGTGATGGCGGACAGTGTCTGAATACAGATGGTTCATACATGTGCTTCTGTACACACCCTATGGTGTTGGACCCCAACAGTAGCCGCTGTGTCTTAGTCCCTGATGTGGCTGGTGAGTTTTATTTTACTACTACTACTACTACTACTACTAACTCGGTGAGTGGATGACTCATCTCACAGAGGGAGTGGGTGTTTGTGTTTCCACACAGTCACAGACTCCTCAGATCATTCTCCAAAATCAACTTATTCTTGGCACACCCCCTGCACTATATCCAGTATATCCACTATAATTTGTATGCTCATAAGCTAACTACAATGGGACCATTTTACAATGGGAAAAAATACATTTTTTTTATGCTTTCTGCTTCACTTTTCTGTCTGTAATTATCAGTCTAAAGATGTGAAGAGTAAACGGTTGATCAGTTTTGACACAGTGTATTGACTTTATTAAGCCAAGTTTGAGACTGTGCTGATGTCACACTGTGTGTGTTTGTAGAGCATCTTGAGGCAGAGCAGATCTGCTGGCAGATGTTGACAGACAACCTGACATGCACACAGCCGCTCGGTCCCAACAAGAAGACCACATACACAGAATGCTGCTGTCTGCACGGGGAAGCCTGGGGCATGGACTGTGCCTTGTGTCCCCCCAGAGATTCAGGTACACACCACACACACTGCTGGAACTTAAATGTCAAACTATTTACATAATACATAAATACACGTAATACATAAATTACTCAAAAAGAGGGCCAAACAGGAAACACAGTTCAAAATGAATAAAGTGAATAGACATGCGATCTGAAGCACAAAAGCTCTGAACACTAACGTAGTTTTGTCTGTTCACAACAAAGAATTCAGGAAACGTTGGACTGCAAAAATTTGTTACACACGGCTTAAAAAATACATTTATGTGATTGGCAGTGAAAATATCATGCGACACTGAGTGCTTTCAGCACTCTGCACAACTCGCAGTGTAAGAGAGATAAAACATGCCAATCTAGGTTTTCGACTGTATTGGTTTTTTTTCTCCTGGTGCCAGGCTCCGTAGACATTTATTATTCAGTGATTTGTTCTTTGTTTCCCTGATCATCTCTCCATCTTTCAATCATAGAGGACTATGCGTCCATGTGTAACCTTCCTTTGGGTGGGGGGAGGCGCCCGTACGGTCATGACGCCCTTGTTGACAGTCCAGTTCATGAATATGAAGTAAGCCCAGACTATTCCCCATCACCTGAGCAGCAGCTTATCCCACCCTTTTATGAGAATGAAGAGCGTGAGTATATCTTTGTTCCTGCATCCTTTACATCAACAGAGGAAAAACACTGAAATGCACAGTTTTCACATGCAAACTTTTAATCACATCTTCACAAAAGGACACATACTCGTGGAGTGGTCTAAAGATGTGGCTTCCAATCATAGACTAAAAGAAAACGTTATCATAATCAATATTTGAATTTTGAGCAATTTGTGCTAGAGTAGCTCCTTCATGGGATCAGACAACAAGGGTCAGTCTTCACTGACCACATCCAAAAACTTTGGGCATCCAGTTGCAAACAATTTCTGCAGTTTAGAACCTACAGTTTTTGAAAGGTTACAGTTGTATAACCATCACTTGCTGCCTTTATCCAATATTTTACAGGTGTGTTGAAATGAAATAATCAGTCTTGCTTAATCTGTGTGTTAGAGGCTTTTTGTTATGACTGATTGTGATAAAATGTCTCTGGTGACAAAAACTGATCTATTTGACAGCACTTTGCTGCCACCTTGTGACACAATGAGTGTCAAGGACGAGGACGATTGCATAAAACTACCTGGAAAAACATGTTCTTTTTGCTCTCTTTTCTAAATCTGAGTCATGACATTTATGCTTGTACATGAGCATGTTTTCTAATCCACAATTTACCATCAATCAGGTGCACTAAAAGTGAAACTGAAATACTTTGGTGAAATAGAGAAAAGGAAACGTGTTTATTTGGTTTTCCTAGATCTCAAATTACAAACAGAACAGAAACTGTAGCGTTGTAGTACTCGAGATCGATCTTGGTCTCGAGACTACTTTTTGAAGGTCTTGTCTCAGAATCGACTGCATTTTTACTTGATCTTATCTCGGCATCGAAAAAAACAGACTTGGGATTTTATTTCAAGACCGGTCGAGACCACAACTGTGGGGATATCAATAAATTTCCTGTGCATTTTTGGATTTACTTGTTAATATCATTACTGTGATTCTGCGTAAAACTCATTGCTTTGAGTAAAACCAATAACTTGACTCATTTATCATTTAAAATTGTTGTCACCGTTAATGGCTGTCACGCCTATGGAAGTAAATCTGTGTCATCGCATTTTGAAAGAAAAAGTGATTGAATTTCTAGCACTGAATATTTATGCATTGAAATTATGTATCTGAATGTTTTTCAACGTTAAAATATTCAACCGCAAAAAATTCAACGTTGAAATATTCAACTGCAAAATATTCAACCGCAAATAATTCATGTCCAATACAAATGTCTGTTAATGTACAAATGTCAGCTGTGTATTACTTAATCTTACAGAGACAAACCACACTGATGGCATAAAGAAGAGTTAAAACACTCACCGAAGCCCCATTATTATTGGACATGGCTAAAATATGGTCACCATGTCAAGCCGAAGTTGTATTGGGGTGACTCGTGCTCGCTCCTTTTGCTTGACGTACACTCCCGATCTTGAATATAGAATTGATTGCTCTTCCTTGGGTTCTCGGATGTTGCGGTTGAATTTTTCGAGGTTGAATTTTTTGTGGTTGAATTTTTGTGGCTGAATTTTTTGAGATTGAATTTTTTACAGTTGAATATTTTAACGTTGAAAAACATATAATTTCAATGCATAAATATTCAGTGCTAGAAAAAGTGCCAATCACTTTTTTCTTTCAAAATCCGATGACACAGATTTACTTCCATACACGCCTCCCGCTCTATATTATGTCTATGTTTCACTCCCCCATGGAAGTGAATGTGAGTGACAGGAGAAGAGGCCGTGTGAAGATGTCAGCCAACTCATCTGTAATAAAATTTGGTTACCTGAACCACAAAGAGTTTTTATGCACAGCTACAACCAAAAGAAAACACAACATGTAAATTTTGTAAAGCAATGCCAACAGAGACGGCTGGGACCACGTCCAACTTTTACCTGCACTTAGAGTGGAAGCATAAAGAAAGGTAAGCTAAGTGTAACTGAGATTTAGTGAATACTAGCTAAACACATTAGCTAACCATGTGAATATGCTTCAGGACACGTTTAATTTGTCTATTCAGGCGTATTGGAGAGGAGGATCCGTCAGATAGTCGAATCTCGGATTCAGGAGGAACAGTGTGGTTTTCATCCTGGCCGTGGAACAGTAAACCAGCTCTACACCCTCAACAGAGTCCTGGAGTCCAGTCTGCATGTGTTTTGTGGACTTGGAGAAGGCGTTCGACCGTGTCCCTCAGGAATGCTCACGGTCCCTGGGAGCATTCCCCACAGTACTGAGGGCCGGACCCTTTGATAGGGCTGTTCGGTCTCTGAGTTTGGTCCACATTGCTAGCAGTAAGTCAGATTTGTTACCGGTGAGGGTTGGATTCTGTCAGGGCTGACCTTTGTCACCGATTCTGTTCATAATTTTTATGGACAGAATTTCTAGGTGCAGCCAGGGCGTTAGGAGGATCTGGTTTGGCGACATCTGAATCGGGTCCCTGCTTTTTGTGGATGATGTGGTTTTGTTAGCGTCGTCGGGCTGTGATCTACAGCTCTCACTGGAATGGTTTGCAGCCGAGTGTGAAGCGGCTGGGATGAGAATCAGCACCTCCAAATCCGAGACTATGGTCCTCAGCCGGAAAAGGGTGGAATGCCCTCTCCGGGTTGGGAATGAGATCCTTCCCCAAGGGGAGGAGTTCCAGAGTGAGGGACGAATGGAGCAGGAGATTGACAGGCGGATCGGTGCGCCGTCAGCAGTGATGCAGGCTCTGCATCAGCCTGTCGTGGTAAAGAAGGAGCTGAACCAGAAGGCGAAGCTATCAATTTACCGGTAAATCTGCGTTCCTACCCTCACCCATGGTCACGAGCTGTGGGTAGTGACGGAAAGAACAAGATCGCAAATAGAAGCGCCCGAAATGGGCTTCCTCCGCAGTGTGTCTGAGCTCTCTAGAGAAGCTCGGTCATCCGGTAGGGGCTCGAAGTAGAGCTGCTGCTCCTCCGCTTCGAGAGGAGCCAGATGAGATGGCTCGGGATGCCTCTCTGGTGAGGTATTCTGGGCACATCTCACTGGGAGGAGACCCCTGGGAAGACCCAGGATATGTGGGAGAGACTATGTCTCTGGGCTTACCTGGGAACGCCTTGGGGTCCCCCCAGGGGAGCTGCGGGAAGTGTTTGGGAACAGGGACGTCTGGGCTTTTCTGCTCAAACTTCTGCCCCCGCGACCCTATACCCGGAGAAGCAGGAGATGATGGATGGATTGGGTGTTGTCTCAAGGCACTTTACATGGAAACTCTCAGTATTATAGGGATAAACCCAGCAAGAGCCAGATATGGTAATTCTCAATCTGATTCAGTGTTTGTTAAAACAGGTGCAGGTCTAGTGGGTCTAATTTATACTTCCTCCACAAAAGATGCTAAAAAAAAAAGGCAGTGTGGCACTTTGGACTCTCCTCACTAAACTTTTAAATTTCATAGAGAAAAAAAAGTATAATTTTTAGTAGCCTTTGTGCTCCCAGTTATTGATACTACCATACAGAAAAAATAGAATATAAGTTCTTCTATAATGTAAATGACAGACAGCTGTAGGCTACAAGTTGAACTAAAGTTTTTATGTCAAATTTGCACAATTAGGATGTGCCAGAATAAAAGATATGCAGGATACTTGTATACAAATGAACTGTCACTAAGCATGCACCAAACACAAAGCTCTCGCACTGTGTTGATCAACCCACCAAACTTGTTATAGTGGGATCCACCCACCCCTGAATCATAAAAAAACCAAACCATTTTAGTCAGAAAAACTGGGAAAACTTGGAATATTGTCTCAACTCTACCGTGGACATATTTCTTATTAGAATACTGTGGTATGGTTTCTCCAGAGATGCTCTTCAATCTGAAAAGCTCTGTAGTTCCAGAACAAGCCCTCCTCTGCTCCTTCTAAGAAAGTATTTTCTTCCACACTCATCATCTTAAGATAAAAAAGTTTTCATTTATTCAAAAACATTATTTTTTATGTGCAATAGATCAATACAATGCATTTGAAGGCTTGCGTGCAGAGGAGTGTGGAATCCTGAACGGCTGTGAGAATGGGCGGTGTGTCCGGGTTCAGGAGGGTTACACCTGTGACTGCTTCGATGGGTACACACTTGACCTGTCCCGCATGGCCTGCACTGGTAGGAGAGCAGTCACATAAAAGTAAAAGAAAATCTTTGACATTTGATTCATTTTATGATTTTTTTTTCCTTCCTTCTGTCCACAGATGTAAATGAGTGTTCAGAACTGAACAACCGGATGTCACTGTGTAAAAATGCTAAATGCATCAACACAATGGGATCCTACCAGTGTGTGTGTCTGCCGGGTTTCAGGGCCTCTGACAAACCCAACTACTGTGTGGAAGCAGAACCACAGCAAACATCCACACACAGACAGTGAGCATGGACAGAAACTGGGGGGAGACAAGAGACACCAAAGCCACATGCACATACATGGGAGCTTATCCACTGACTGCTCTCAGTCTGCAGCAACCAAATCCTGAACCTGCTCAGAACACATCTGACAGTCAGGACTGACCTGGTGGAACGAAGGCAGAGAGAGCACCTGAACATTCTTTATTCTCAAACCTTATTAAACGTCTGGAAGTATAACATCGGCCCTTGTATGAAACAAATCTTATTTACATAGTTTAAAAACTTCTGCTTCACATTTCTATCTTTATTATGTCATTACTAAGATAATGTATACTTCTCTTTAGTGTACTGGTGGTTATTTTTAAAAGAATTCCATAAATTGATAGATATTCTGCCTCAAGAATACATATTCTTGTCCAGTCACATTTCAAGTATTTCCAGAATTTCACTTTTTTGTCCAAATATGATCACTTCTGGCTCCAAAAGGACCCAAATGGTAATGGTTTAATGGAAACCTTGAGGCTTCAAATTGGCTGTCCATGTGACATGAAGAAGCCTCTGACTGAACACTCTTTGTTATTGGAGCACGATTTTATGAGAAGGATGTGCTGCATGTTGGGTAGCTTTTGCAACATTCTTCTTTGCATAATCAACTCCAGGTGTTTCATAGCAGTCCCCGGCACAGAGCCAGCCTTCTTTATCAGTTTGTTCAGTTTGAGTCGCTGGTTGTGATGCTGCTGCCCCAACAGATGGTGCAAAGCAGATTGTATTCTATACCACAGACTTATAGAAGATATGACACATCTTGGTGCAGACATTGAAGGACCTAAGCTTCTACAATAAGTTGAGGCTGCTCTGTCCCTTCTGTCTGACAGCCTCAGTGTTGCATTCACAGTGCAGCTTATTCCTGGTGCTCCTAAAATTCACAATAATCCTTTTTTCTCTGTACATGTTGTAGATAAGGTGATTGTTTCCACACCATGCCACAAAGTCAGAAAGTGGTCGTCCAGTTCCCTGTATTCAGCCTCTTGGCCTTCATTGATACACCCAGCAACTGTAGAGTCCTCAGAGTATTTCTGGAGATGACAGGACTCTCAGTTGTACTGGAACTGAAGAGAAATGGTGAGAGTACAGTCCCCTGTGGTGCTCCTATGCTGCTGACCACCTCAGACACACAACCCCCTGTCTTCCAAGTTGAGGTCACAACCATTGTGACTTCATCTTGTATAAGCAGTCTTTGCTTGCACCTACTGAATGAATAAGTGCATCAGCAGGTTCAGCAATGTTACTTCAAGTAAACACTGCAGTATTGTTCGAAGGTGTCATCATTTCTTTCAGTCTGATTCTAGTTTGTCAGCTTCCAAATATTAGACTAATCAAAAATATTCTCCCACTAGCTCACTAAGTATTACCTAAATGGCCAACTGTAATTTACTCTGCAGTGAGCAGAAATTTGATTCCTAATCCATTCCACAGCTGGGACATTAATGAGCTGGACCCAGGTGCAGTAGATATTTCCATCCTTAAAGCCCTGCTGGTAGCATAGCAAACACGTTTAGAAATGACTACTGTATTTTATTTTGAATCCCAGCATTTAATGGAAACTCGAATGGGACATTTTAAATTAGACTACTTCACCTTTAAGGAGATAATGAATGCTTCAATGAAGCAAATTGACAGTCTTTGTCACTTCTGACAAACCCCTGAGAGGTTATTTGATTCTTATAACTATAGAGAAAAAAGCGCGCACACACACACATACGTGTCACATAATCAAAGACCATATAGTCTGCACTGGGTAAGATACACATTAAATTAAACAAATAGTAAAATACTTTATGACGATTCAGTTTAAAAAACTACTTGGGGGACTGAAACACACAATTGTATAAAATGTATGTTTTGTCTGTTCCTTTTCTAAGGTGCTTTGTTAGGTTGCCTTTAAGTGGAGCATTAAATGTCTCATTTAGCATATCGACAAACCCAACAAATGGACTTGTGCCGGGGGATTCAGTTGTATTTGTGCCCAGTCAAACTGATTGTGGATATTTAATTCTACGAAGAGGCCAGCTTTCTGCTCCCTAATTTCCTCCATCGCCATCCTTCTGTCTACCACAAAGAAAAGCTCATTGCTCCACCACAGCTCCACAGATCGAGTCATGTGTACGATTTGCTTTCCTAAAGGAAGTTTTGGGATGAAGCCTTTTTTGGAGATCTGTTCTTGTTGTGCAACAATGGTTAGATGCTATAAGAAAACTACCTGTTGACTGGAACATAAGACAACACCAAGCTTCATGTTTCTTATAGAGTTAGAAGACTGCTGTGTTTCCTGCTATCCCCTCCCTCTGTGTTTTGAAAGGAATGAAATTAATTTCCTCCTTCTCTTACCTGTTTCACTGCAAAATCTTGCCAGGTTGCAAAGCTGCTCTGGACAGCGATGGGAGAGAATAACATTGTGTACATTTAAAGAAAAGAGTGGAGAAAACAGCTTATGTATTTGTAATTTGTACATGAATAAATATCTTTTCTATGAATGCATATCACATTGTACATTAAACCCCTTGGTAATAAAACACAGATTATGATATTTAATGCTGGCTCCTTGCCATTTGTTTTCATGTTTGAAAAATGATACAGTATTGCATTTTTTGCCACTGATATGATACTGAAATATTCTACATTTGAACAGCATGATTAAGGTTTTCAGTGGAGTTTGAAGTGGATAGAAACTGTTTACACGTCTAATCCTTTCTTATCTGTCAGTCATAACAGGCTTGGAGTATATCATTCTTTATTCCTGCTTTTGGTAATATATATTAAAGCTCCCCAGATAGCAAAATATATCCGGACCGGATATGGGCCAGATGTGCCAAAAGATTTGGTCCGAATTGGTAAAACGGATCCACACCAGTGTCTTTTTGCACAATGGGCTTGACCTGGTATGGACACCTTTGCCAGATCTGTGACAGCTTTGGGCAAGCACTGGTCCAGAGCAGCAAAAATCAATTAATATACGGCCCAAATATGGCACAGATGTGGTCCAGATTTGTACTAAAACTGTTTTCAGTGTTGAAACTGAGGGTAATTTTAACATACTTTAACATGTCTAAATTATTAATTACGTTTTAATCTATTAAAAACAATAATGACAATACTTTTCATTAAGGTTTCATTGAAGTACCATTCATTAACACTTAATAATTTTTTGCAACCTTTTTCATGAATGTTAACAAAAAATTAAAGAAAAAAATCAATTAATATGATTAAAAAATTTTTTTTTTATATGACTTACAAATAAAATCATAGAAGCCATCTCCATAGAACAAATTTTCATGCCATCAAAACCCTGAGAGGTGGAGAGGATCTTGTCACAGACAACTGAGTTAGAACATAGTTTTTCAAAGATTAACATGTCTTTTTTTTTTTTTTTTTTACCACAAACCTTTTCAGATTATTAACAAAATACTTTATTCTGAACATTGAAACAGTCCCTAAACAATATGGATTATGAATAAGAAAAACGATAAACGAAAAAACATTCAGTTGTGTCTATTTAACTAAAATAGCAGAAAACTCAAACTATGTCATGCAATATTCTGTGCATTACAAGGCAGTGACAAACAGCCATGATAACGGTAGGATACTTTGATTAAAATATCAGTTGTAGTTGTGTTACTTGTACTCCCGGTCCCAACGACGACTTCCACTGTCAGATGCTAAGTTGAACCATCTGATGACGTGTTTATTGATGTCCATGTCTGTTGCTTGCTTTGCAACAGGACATTTGCGTACAGCACCTATACAAACAACACTGACAGCAAATTAATGCTGTGGTCATCACTAATTTGCTGCAGTGTTCTCTTAAAGTCTCTCTGTGCGAGCCTTCTCAGAGTGGAGTTAGAAACAACCCTTGCTTACATCTTTTACTTACATTTTCAGCGTTCAGTACACGAACAGCTGTTGACCTATACCAGGAGAAAAGGGGAGGTGTTTACAGTGTTTTATAACATAAAGTGCTGACATATATTTGACTAAAAGTGAATTTCACAGCACATTTAAATTATTTTGTCCAATTACAGCATAACCATTTATATTTTCCTGTGTGGCTGAACAAATCTATTGCAGTACACACCATGACAGTATTTTTAGAAGAACTATTTTTACATTATGTGTAATGTGTCATATTTTTATCACTTTATCACACTCGGCAGAAACCAATAAATTTACGTGTTGAGTCAAGTACTTTGCTTACAGTGGCAACAGAGATATTATTTAAATATATTTTAGCACTAAAGCATTATGTGTGTAACATAGTTTGAGGTTAGTAAACTTGTTACAGTTTAAACAAGCGTTGTCATTACAACAGAGTCGCTGAAGAAATGCAAAATCTCATAAAACAAAGTTTGCAAAAGAAAAAAACGGTAGCATTAGCATGTGGCATTTATCTTGTGGCAGTAGCACAGCTTGAAGCTAAAAATAAAATTTACTTCAAACTAATGCCCACACCCGCGCTGTAAAATGTGGAAGCAGAAAACGCCAGTTCTACCTCGAATAAAACTTCTCATGTCGTTGTTTTCCTGACGGTAAGTTGTGGGGAAAATACAGCAGTAATATTGTTATTTTCTTTGAAAGTTTAGTCATTTATGTTGAAATATTCGGTGTATATTATTCTCTGTTACACACTGTTTTGTGTTGTTTCGTACCGTTAATATAAGTGCTGTGGATGTTTTTAGTTTTTGGCGCGAATTGTTCATGCAGTCGTGTAACCATAAAGCATTAGTTTGCGCTTCTTGGTTGTGTTAACACTATACGTGTGCACGTTTAGGAGCAGAGGTGTTGGAAGGAAGAGACATTATCCAATCATAATCCAATTAATTAATATAGAGCCAATTCAAAAATTAATATCCTAGCTAAGGAAACCAACAGATTGCAACGAAACTTGTCTTCAGTCCAATCTCCCGTCCTGAGCGTGCATGTGGCGACTGTGGAAAGGAACGACTCCCTTTTAACAGGAAGAAACCTCTGGCAGAACCAGACTCAGGAAGGGTGGCCATCCGCCTCGACCAGCTGGGGTTTGAGAAGACAGAAAAGAGGGGGGAAAAACACCATAACACCATTCAAAGGATATCTGTTGGAACAGGGAAACATAGGTTAATAACCACAATAATGTCACATGGACATAAAATCAATTGAGAAATTAAACAGGGGGAAAAAGAGAGCAAAGTGAGGAAAGGTGTGACAGATGAGGTCCCCCAGCAGTCTAAGCCTATAGCAGCTTAACTATGGGATGTTTCAGGATTACCTGAGCCATCCCTAACTATAAGCTTTATCAAAAAGGAAAGTTTTAAGCCTAATCTTAAAAGTGGAAAGGGTGTCTGCTTCCCGGACATTTACTGGCAGCTTATTCCACAAGAGAGGGGCCTGATAACTGAAGGCTCTACCTCCCATTCTACTTTTAGAAACTCTGGGAACAACAAGTAAATAGAGAAACTGGTCTGCATCACCCTGAGACAGGATGTTCCTGATTTTAGCAATATTACGAAGGTGAAAGAAGGCAGTCCTAGAAACCAGTTTTATATGTGCGTCAAATGATAAATTCTGGTCAAAAATAACTCCAAGGTTCCTCACTGTAGAACTAGAAGCCAAGGAAATACCATCTAGAGTAACTATATAACTAGACAATGTCTCCCTGAAGCGCTCAGGTCCAAAGAGAACAACTTCAGTTTTGTCTGAATTTAGAAGCAGACAGTTCTGAGTCATCCAGGTCTTTATGTCTTTAAGACAGGCTTGTAGTCTGACCAACCTATTGGTTTCATCTGGTTTCATAGATAAGTACAGCTGAGTATCATCAGCATAACAATGGACATGTATGCCATGCTGTCTAATAATGTTACCTAATGGAAGCATGTACAAAGTAAAAAGAATTGGTCCAAGCACAGAACCCTGAGGAACTCCATGACTTACTCCAATGTGTGAGGAAGATTCTTCATTTACAAGAACAAACTGGAATCTATCAGATAAATATGACTTAAAGCAGCCTCATGCAGTTCCTTTAATCCCAATAACATGTTCAAGTCTCTGTAACAGAATGCTGTGATCGATCGTATCAAATGCAGCACTGAGATCCAACAGGACAAGCACAGAAACAAGTCCGCTATCAGAGGCTAAGAGGAGATCATTGGTAACTTTCACCAGTGCTGTTTCTGTGCTATGATGCACTCTGAATCCTGACTGAAACTTGTCATGTACCAGAGAGGGATTCAGGACGCAGGGTCGTGGTTTCAAGGTGGTTTATTTAAATAACCAAACAGAAGACAGAACACGGCACTGCAGGGCGCTCTCCCGCAGCGCAAACAAAGGGCTATAAACGCCTAAGCGCTCTCCTCTGTATCTACGAGGGAGGAGGAGCGCGGCAATGAAAGTTAACAAAACTTCAAATCTCTCCACAACGGGAGGAAAACCAAAAGCTATGAAGTCTTAACAAAACAAAGTCATGCTCTCAAAGTGAGGCGGAATAAAACAAAGGCGCACTCTTTCAAAACAGAGGCTCTATAAAACTTTAACGCCCTCCTTTAACGGAGGCGACTTTGAATGGTTTCAACGAAAAATCACTCCGTAAAATTGGAGGAAAAACAAAGGCTATGAAACTTACCGTTCAATAAATAGACTAAAACTATGGACGTAGAATAAATTACACAAGGCAAGGTGCGCTGCAGGAGAGTCGCTCACTGCAGGCTCGTGGGATCATGGAGACAAGACGAGGTGGCTGGTAATGACGCTAGAACAGAGACAACATACTGGCACAAGACAAGGGAAACGCAGACTAGGTTTTTTAAGTAAAGGTTTAATTACAGCAACCTTAAAAGTCTGAGGTACATATCCTGTCAACAAAGACCGATTGATCAAATCCAATATGGAAGTGTCAATTAAGGGGAAAACCTCCTTGAACAGTCTGGTTGGGATTGGGTCTAAAATACAAGTTGATGGTTTAGAAGAGACTATTGCTGTTGTTAGCTCAGAAAGATCAACTGGACAGAAGCTGTCTAAATACAATTCAGGTTCGAAAGATACTTCTAAAGCTGCTCTACTTGATGATACATCAGTGATAATAATGGGAAGGATTCCATTAATCTTCTCTCTGATAGAAACAATTTTATTGATAAAGAATCTCATGAAATCATCACTGCTGAGAGTTAAAGGAATACATGGCTCAACAGAGCTCGGAATCTTTGTCAGCCTGGCAACAGTACTGAAAAGAAACCTGGGATTGTTCTTATTCTCTTCTATCAATGATGAATAATAAGCAGTTCTAGCTTTATGAAGTGCTTTCTTATACGTTATTAAACTATCTTTCCAGACTAATTGAGACTCTTCTAAATTAGAGGAACCCCACTGTCTCTCCAGCTTTCTTGCACTCTGCTTTAAAGCAGCTGTGAATTATACCAAGGAGCCAACCTCTTCTGACTGATTACCTTCCTTTTCAGAGGGGCAACATTGTCCAGTGTTGTACGCATTGAAGCTATAGTGCTGTCAACAAGAGAGTCAAGTTCTACTGGAGTAAAGTTTAGGTAGCCGTCCTCTGTCATATCAGCACATGGCAGTGAAGAAAAGGATGATGAAATCAACTCTTTAAATCTGGTTACAGCATTCTCTGATAGACACCTTCTATATGTAGAATTCGTCTCAGAAACCGTGTAGTCAAGTAATGTAAATTCAAAAGTTATTAAAAAATGGTCAGACAAGACAGGATTATGAGGGAACACTGTTAACGGTTCACTCTCAATGCCATAAGTCAGCACAAGGTCAAGGGTATGATTAAGGCAGTGAGTAGGTCTGTGAACACTTTGAGAAAATCCAATAGAGTCTAATATAGAATTAAAGTTAATATTTAGGCTGTCATTTTCAACATCTACATGAATATTAAAGTCACCCACTACAATGACTTTATCTGTACTCAGCACTAACTGTGATAAAAACTCTGAGAATTCAGACAGAAACTCAGAATAAGGGCCAGGTGGACGATACACAACAACAAACACAAGAGGTTTTTGTGATTTCCACTTTGGGTGGGAAAAACTGAGAATCAGAGATTCAAAAGAGCTAAAACTAATCTTGGGTCTAGGACTGATTAGTAACCCTGATCTGAAGATAGCTGCCACTCCTCCTCCTCTGCCTGTGGTTGGAGGAACGTGAACATTTAAATAGTCAGAGGGAGTTGATTCATTAATGCTAACATGATCCTCCTGCTGCAGCCAGGTTTCTGTAAAACAAAATATATCAATATGATGATCACAGATCAAATCATTCACTAACAGAGACTTCAAAGGGAGAGATCTAATATTCAGCAAACCACATTTAATAGTTTGATGTTTTTGTTCAGTTAAAGTTTTTGTTTTAAATTTTTTTTGCACAAGAGGATTTGCTCCTTTTGTGTTTTTTGATTGAGGGGGGGGCAGCATCAGGTGGGAAGCCGCAGAGAAGTGTGTAAGACTACACCTCTGCATCCTGGTCTCAACCCTGGGTTGTCATGTTTTTGGATGACTAATAAATTCGTCCATATTTCTAGAAACGAGAAGAGCTCCTTCCAAAGTGGGATGGATGCCGTCTCTCCTCATCAGACCAGGTTTTCTCCAGAAAGATTGCCAATTATCTATGTAGCCCACGTTGTTTGCTGGACACCATCTAGACAACCAGCGATTGAATGAGGACATGCGGCTAAACATGTCATCACTGGTCAGATTTGGCAGGGGTCCAGAGAAAACTACGGAGTCCGACATTGTTTTGGCAAAATTACACACCGATGCAACATTAATTTTAGTGACCTCCGATTGGCGTAACCGGGTGTCATTACCGCCGACGTGAATAACTATTTTACCGTATTTACGCTTATCCTTAGCCAGCAGTTTTAAATAGGATTCTATGTCGCCCGCTCTGGCCCCTGGAATGCATTTGACTATGGTCGCTGGTGTCGCTAATGCCACGTTTCTGACTATAGAGCTGCCAATTACCAGGGTTTTCTTCTCAGCGGGTGTGTCGCTGAGTGGGGAAAATCTAATTGAAACGTGGACAGGTTGATGGTGAACCACGGGCTTGACTTTAGGACTATGACTCCTCTTCCTGGCAGTCACCCAGCCACTCTTAAGTCCCGGCTGCTCGGGATCTGCTCGGGGACGACTAACAGAGCTAGCTACGCTAGGTGGCTCCGCACTGACTAAAGGGGCCTGGCTCGCTATCGGGTGGTTTTCAACAGTGCAGAGCCGAGCTTCCAATTCAGATAACCTTGCCTCCAAAACTACAAAAAGACTACATTTGTTACATGTACCATTACCACTAAAGGAGGCAGAGGAGTAACTAAACATCTGACACACGGAGCAGGTGAAAGCAGGAGATAGAGGAAGAGAACTGGTAGCCATGCTAAGCTAGAGAACCAGACACACCGCTAAAAAGTGAAAAATAAAAACTAAAGATCTGTAAGAGTGAGCGTTAGAATATAACAAGTATGCGATAGAGTTAACTATGCAAGATGTGTAAATTATAGGGAGAAATAAGGTGATTATTAGTAGTTCAAGAAGAGCGAGAACTGTCACAGTGCACACACAAAGCAACAGGAAGTGATGCAATACGTCTTACCGCAAAGCAAAGCCGTCAGCCAGAAGCAATCCTCAATGATATGTGTTAATAATATGCCCACCAGAGCTATTGCAAAGCTCCAATAGTCTATGAGCTGCACAGAATCTCTGCCTTTGGCTGTCTGAGACTGTGACCGTGAGCTGTGACCCTCTCCTCATTGGTCAGCCCGTATGAGGCGAGTCAAAAATGACGCCAATCAACGTGCACTGAGCAGGTTGCGCGATGTCAAAAAATGCCAACTGGAGAAGCTAAGCGGGAACGCTAAGGAAATCAAAAAAGCAGAAGGACATCGGAAATACAGACAATTTAAAGTATATACCAAAAATAGGTAATTCCTTCACTCCAATAAATGTCACCAACTGTTCTGTAAGGCAGCTTCCGTCAGCAGCTCAGCTCACCCGTTACACATGCAGTCCACTTACAACAGAGACAGAACCAGGTCTCTATGTGAATTCATTTAATTTGTTTTAATACTTCTATTAAGAAACTGCTGCTTACATTAACATTAGCTAATGCTAGCAATGCCAAGTCATTCAAAAGGTATGAAAGGGCCTTCATAAGCGCTACTTACACCACTTAGAATGGAAGAAATAAAGCACTAATATTTGTCACTCTTCCTGCTGCTCGTCATACGTTTTGAGTGCGTTTGGTCTGCACAGTCCGCCCTAAACAATCATTTAGACTGTCAGTCTGATGGTCCGGGTCAGAACTGGTACACAGACAGGCGCTCAGCGGGCGTCATGCTATGGAAATCTGGTGATATGTGGACAGATCCGGCACAGTGTCAGCTGCTGTCTGGGTCTTGTCTGCGTGTCCGTACCGAATCAGTTCCACATGTACCTTAAATGACTGTTAATCGGTATGCTACACCTATGTCCGGTGCAAAGCTGGCGCAAAGCGCATGGCGTGTATGACTGCTAAGCGAATCTGGGGACTTGTGGGCAGATCCGTCACAGTGTGCTGCTGTCTGGGTACAGTCGTGAAGAAAAAATACTTTTTTTTAAAATAAATTCTAAAGTTTAAACTATCAGGACAATAAAAAATATGGACCATAGATCTTACAATGAGATAACTCCAACCTCAGATGAACACCAATACACTACATATCGCACTGTGTCATCATCTACTGAACACAAAGTAATGCAAAAGTCCACTATCCAACAGCTTCAGCAGCAGTGAGCTGCAGTAATGGTTTACTGTGGGACGTTATCAGTCTCTCACAGGGTTGTGGAGGAATCTTGATCCACTCTTCTCTCCAGCGTCGCTTCATTGTAGTAATGTGTCAGTCGCGAACGAGCCGGTTCAAGAGCTTCCATCCGCCAGCCGTTTTTTTTTGCTTTTCTTGGGCACTGCAGGCGTTGGCTACAGGTGTCGCGTGCATGCTGTGCAACCAATCATGTGAGGTTGCAACCAACAAGGATCATACCACCAAGCAGGGAGGGGCGGTGGTAGGAGAACTGAAGGAGAGAGAGGAGTGAAGACGAGAGAGGAATGTGGTGCACAGACGAGTGAAAACAGAAAAAGTAGTATTTCCATGCAGTTTGACAGTTGACCAACATGAAAGCACAGTGTAGAATTTGTAAAGTGAAGATCTATCGAGCAGGGTCCACAAATAACTTACACAGACATTTGAGAACTGTAGTTCAGTTGGAAGAAAAAAGGCAGACTAGCATGCACTTTACTTGTTTTGTTAGGTGTGTGTGTTTAAATAAAAAAAATTAAATGTATAGCTGTCCTATTTTAATTTCTATGCTTAGGTTTTATAGGCCTTTTATATCTGCTTTGTGTAGCAGAGTGGTTCTTCAGGAAAGTTAGAGTTACAAGGGATTTTACAACTGTAAATGCAATTGGTTGCAGCAATTTATTTAAATTTAAGTGACACGTCTTCAAATACAAATCACAAGTCAAAACGGTGCTAAATTTGGCTGAATTCTAAAAGGTATAATTGGTAAAATGGAGAGCTGTGTGGGAGCTGAAAGAGCCAGCTCTTTTTGGGGAGCTGAGCCAAATGATCCGCCTCTCTAAAAAGAGCCAAAATTCCCATCACTAGTTCATTGAGGTTTGCAGCATTGGTTTCTGCACAGCTCTCTTAAGGTCCCACCACAGCATTTCAGTCAGGCTGAGGTCTGGACTCTGACTGGACCATTGCAACATTGCTGTAGATCTGCTGCTGTGTTTGGGATCATTGTCCTGTTGATGAGCCAGTTTCAGCCCAGCTTTAGCTGTGGGACAGATGGCCTCACATTTGACTCTAGAATACTTTAGTATCCAGAGGAGTTCATGGTGGACTCAATGACTGCAAGGTGCCCAGTTGCTTACTGCAAATAAACTCTAAATCATAATTTTTTTGATTATCAACATATGAAAGTGGTGCTGTGCATTATGTGTTTCTGTCTATGCATTTAGCAGATGCTTTCATCCAAAGAAACTTACAGGTAGGGTAAGGGAGCCTTGCCTGAGAACCCCTACTGGAGGTAGTAGCACTTTTCATGCAGGGGATTTGAACGCAGGTCACCCACATGAAAGGTGGCAATCTTACCACTACACTACACTACACTACACTACACTACACTACACTACACTACACTACACTACACTACACTACACTACACTACACTACACTACACTACACTACACTACACTACACTACACTACACTACACTACACTACACTACACTACACTACACTACACTACACTACACTACACTACACTACACTACACTACACTACACTATCAAACATCTCCATTTTGGTCTAAACTGGTCTTACAACCCCTCCCAGATTGATGGCCAGCAACAATTACGTCTTGTCTTTCCTCCTTGTGAAGATAGCCGACCGTCACAGAGCACAGAGTAAATATGCTGTGCTGCAGCGACGCACGTCGATGACTTTATCCCAAGTGACCCGAGTGTAGAAAGCCCCCAATAACAACAACACAGTAGCTCTGAACTAACAGAGCAATAGTATGTGTACATGTATTCATTTGTCTTAAAGTATTGGTGAAATAAAGACAGATAATGCCTTATTTAGAGGCTGTATTGTCTATGCCCTGTTCACTGCCGTTATATGGATATATGCAGATCTAGATTGCTCTAAATACCACTTTTACCAAAATGTTATCGATGAGTAGGTGAACTCACTTTTGGCAACTTTGTTACTCAAGGACCCAATTTCAATGTGACTGCTGGTGCCTCATATCAGCTAAATTTACTGTGTTTTTGCATAGCAGCCCAACTGTGTACATTAGTGTGAACATTGTTCTCACATAGATATAGAAAAAAAACATACAGGTTACTGGGTTTTCTAGAAACAATAAATTTCTTTGGAGGGCAGGTTGTACATTTCTCCATTTTCATCCACACATAGAAAGCAATTTGTGAGACTTGAGGGACTTTGTGAGACTTTTTTAACACCCTGCTCAAAATGAGACACTAAATTCCAGCCTCCCCCACTGTGACTGTGGCAAAGACATTTGCTGAAACCGTGTGAGACAATAAGTTGGAGTTGAATTCTTATTGTCCAGCCAGGCAGCAGGATGTGCTGCCAGGGCTTTTGTTTAGGCAGATATTTTTAGAAGCCCAGAGACAAAACAATGTGCACAACGTCAGAGTGGAATATGGGATGGGTTGGCCCTCTCGAAAGAGCACACAGCAACAATTCAGAAGCATATACATGCATTCACTCCACCCTGCCTGTTGATTATCACTCCCAGAAAAATGTACAGAAAAAAAAAAAAAACATGCAACACTGTTAAATTTAATGAGTAAAGTTATCTGGGATCTGATGCAGGAATACATGCAGAAACAAACATGCACATGCACATAAGAGTATTGTGATGTGTTTCCTGCTTTGCTTTTGTCCTCTTTACCTTGTGTAGTCTCTATATTTAGCCCAGTTTAACCAACACAGGCAGGAAAACTATGTTGGGAAAGAATTGAAGGAAGTCTAGTGGTCATTTAGACAACAAACTCACACACTGAGATCTGTGCTGGTTGAATACACAGCATTACTGTATGTGACTGAAAAGACAAAGAACTTTAGACAGATAGAGGGGCCATCTGAAGAAAGGACTTGGGGGATTCTTTCATCCACCACTGATTGTTAGAGAGCTACATTGGCTGTAGCAATCTTCTGGATCCAAATTTAGGTTTTATCGCAGATTTAAGGGGGTTTCTTCTTGGACTTCTTTAAAAGCTGGACCTTTGACTTGTGCTGGAAAATCCTGGTGACTGAAAATCTCAGATGAGGTAAGTTGCATCTGCAGATAAATGTTTGTGTGGAAAATTCAGCAAGTCTACACAACATTGATTAGATGTATTTAGTTGCTTCTACGTGATTCATAATATTAAATATAAGTACCACCCAAATTATCTTTAAATCAGGCATGTGGATTTAAGTCAGCTGAAGTGGCAAATTGTGTAATTTGGTTTGTACTTTGCACAAGTCAGCGTAAATCTGGCAACTGGAAATGAACATAACAGTAGCCAGTAGTTTAAGATTCAGTTTAAGATGATTAATTAATGTATCATCTCAGGGCACTTTACAGAGAAAGTAGACAAGTTGGATTCCTGAAGTCCTCCAACTGAGTGGTTCGGTCTTCAGTTTCTTCATGTATCATAGTGTCTTTGGGCAACACACTTGACCCAACATTGTCCCAGATATGTTCATCGGTGTGTGACAGATGAGAAAAAGTGCTGTATACTGCATATAGAGAGCATAACAGGGAAGAGAATGAATGTCTTGTATTGAATCCTGCATTTCAATAGATTTAAGAGCCACTTTTGGGTGTTCGGCTCAACTTTTCACAGAAATAATTTTTTTTGTTGTTGAATGTGGCTTTCTTCGTAATCCCAGGCAGACTCCATGACGTTAAGATCAAGGCAAACTTCATCTCACAGCATTATGAGTGGTTCAGACCACAAAATGTTGCAATATCACAGTAAAGGCTCACAAATTGAACAATTATTTTGTTTTTTTTACTCATTTTCATACTGCCATTTAGCTTTTGCACACTAATGATCATGTGCCAACCTGTGATGAGATTAACATGATGACGTTCACTCTTGTAATGATAGTCAACTTGGTTGACTCCTACAAAAACACATAAAAAAAGGTTGGTAGACAGAGGTTGCTGGATGGCAAGTGCACATTTTTCACAGCTTAAACATTTAAATACTCATGGGAGAAATGCTTATTTTACACATTTTCTGATTAGACTGCACTGTCAGGGTTTCACCCTGTTGTGGACAGCTGCCTTTCTCATTTTCATTTAAGTAATCAGGTTCTTAATGACAAAATAAGAACCTGGCTAATGTTCTGTTTCTTTGTAATTTAGTTGTACTGAGAGCAAGCTATGACCATCAACAAGTTAGATTTGATGTCTGTGGAACATAAGCATATCATATCATAGCCACAAATATTTACGTGTAACTGATCCTCCAGTGTGTGATTTGACAACTTTATTGTTAGGGATGTACACATTTAGCGGCCCAACATCGGTATTGACTGACATTTAGCTGGTTGACTGCAATTAGCCTGTTGACAACATCAACAGATGGCAGTGGCTGAACATGCTGTCTGTTTTGTCCGGTTGAGAGTGGGCTCATTGAAGTAGGTAGATGATGGCATCTTCAACACCAATGCCAGGATGATAAGCAAACTGTAGTGGAGCCTGTGAGGTGTTCACTTGCTTACTGAGGTGAAGTAATAACAGTCTTGCCAGGACTATAGTAATGTGGGATGTTAGGGCAACTGGTTCCTAGATGGATGAGATTTTTAGGTACCAAAACAAGGCAGTATGTTTCCCCTGCTAAGATTGTCATGCTGAAAGATGAACTTACATCTCAGTTTCAAAACTCTAGGAGCTTGAAACAGACTTTGCCATTATCCATCCTCCTCAGTTCTGACCCAAGCTACTGATGACCCAACATGAAGCTGTCACCACCATACGTCACTGTGAAGATGGTGTTCTTTGTGTGATGGGTTTGTGCAACATGTGGTGAGTTATTTTGGTTGTAGTCTCATCAGGCCAAAGTATCTTCTTTTACTTGTTTGGGGGAGAGTTTTTTTGAGTCCAGACATGCTTTTTTGTTTTCTTCTTAAGGACAATTCAAGCTATCAAATCCTTACTCTGAATGTTTGCAGTACCTTCAGGGTTAACTTTGGCCTGTATATTACTTCTTGCTTCTTGCTTTGTGATAGTTGCAGTGTTTTACATGATGTTTAAGGCCCCTGAATAAAATCTTTCCACATAAAATCTTTCCACACACAAAGCATGCATCAACTCTGTCTGATCCCCCTATACTTTTTCCTCTACCACCTCTTCCTCTGCTCCCGCTTCTGTCTGTGTCTCTGCTCTAATCCATTTAGCCTGTGTCTAACACACAATTTTTTACACCATCACTAAGCCCTCTAGCATTCACTTTTAGGTGTGGTATGCCCTCAGTTTCTTTTCTCACATCTTCAGCTGTCCATGGTTGGTAGACATACATGGTGGTGCCAGCTCCTTGTTTCCCTGCTCTGGGATTGGGCAATTTTACAATGTTCAAAATCTCTTTAAAAACCAAATTTCTTTTCCCATATGTCTAAGGATTTAATATTATCTGGGCTTTTCTGAAGCATGTACTAGCACTCCCACTTAACTCCCGGTTAGCTTTAAAACAGGTATATTACAGCTAAATTACAATAAGACTGAGTTATTACGTCCATGTAGACACCTTAATCTGACAAAAAAATCGGATTGGATCGGATTGAGACTCCGAGATAACTCGATCCAAATGTGCATGTAGACGGCAGTGGATAGGATTAAGCATTCTGCGCATGCTCGAGATTTTTTCCTGGGATCGTCACCCGCAAGTTGAAGGAGACGATATTACTGTTGTTGTCGCCGCCATCGGAAAGAAATAAACAAAGCGATGGAGAATGCGTCGTTATGCATCGCGTTTGTGCCATAACCATGCTCATCACAAACTAAATGTAGAGGGACGCAGCTTCATCTTGCTCTTTGTTCACCATCTCTCTCGAATACCTGAGTTTGTTGTTGTTGTTGTTGGTGGTGAAGACGTCAACAGGAAGTGGCTCTATTAGCAATAGTTGAAATGGGTACAGCGCCACCTATCATACCGGGGTATGACATGCTTTGTGCCAGTGATTCGATTCATTCACTGCCATATATCCAAGGATAATTACCCTCAGATAAGGAGCATAACCCAACTATAGCTATAATCGAGTTAATCCCATCATGTAACCCCACTGAGTGAAACACCACGTCACCAGCAACAAGCAGCACAGCTAGACCGCAAGGTTTGCTTCACCTTCAGCAGCTGTTTCACCACCACTTCAACTCAATTTTAACTAGTCAGTGAAACACTACTCCTATTGTCACATCACTGTCAGGAGTGATGCAGGAAGGGAGGACCCAGATGCAGACTTTAATGAATCAAAAGGTTTATTCCAAAAAAAGACAAGGAGCCAGAACAAAAGGCTCGTCAGAGCCGGCTATCAAAAGTACTTAACTGTGGAAAAACAAGACTATGGATGAATAACGAACAAGGCTGTGGATAACAAAACTATGGTTAACTATGAAACGTGGCTATGAGGCAAAACCAGACTTAGCTTTCGTGTCATGAGCGTGGAAGGGAAAGTGAGGATTCTGCCATGAGTGAGACTGAACCTAGAAACTAAATGCTGTGGGGAAGTGATTGGTGATGATGTGCAGCTGTGGAACGTAATAGAGATCAAACATAAAATGTGACAGAACCTGAAACATAACAATAATCAAAACATAAACCGTGACAGTCACCAGCAACAAGCAGCACAGCTAGACCACCAGCAGCTGTTTCACCACCACTTATACACTATTTATACATACATATCAAACATAACAACAACACTGCAGTAAACAAGCAACACAAAACATTTATTTCTTGCAAGAGGGAGACAAGTCCGCACAACCTATCAGGAAGCTGGCTCAGAGTTGTCTGTCAGAGTTGTTGCTATAACTATTTGCTAGCCAAACAATGTTATGGTAAAATCAGTCCAGACAGTAATGTTATGAGACATTGAGTTCAGACACAATGTTATGAGAACCAAAAGGTAGGAGGAAGCCTCCTCGCATCACTCATAGTTTTTCTTACAGTATAACTTGATGATTTTTCTAACAAAGGTACTGGAGAAGTCATGATTCTCACATTTGAAACAGGCACATCTTAATAAGAATATGCCCGGTGTAGCATATACAGAATGGCGTCTTCCACTCCTATGTGTTTCTGGTAGGCAAACTGGAGGGGGTCAAGATCCCCAGCAACCTGCAGTCTCATACGATGGACGAGGAGCAGCTCCTCTTCATTATGTGAGATGTCAATGCCACCAGTCTGTAGTCATTCAGCTCCACCAGCCGCCCTTATTTGGGCACCGGTATGAGACAGGAAGTTTTCCACAGCACAGAGACTTTTTCCATCTGAAGGCTCATATTGAAGAGCCTATGAAGAGGGACTGCTTGCTGTCCCGCACAGTCCCTCAGAAGCCTTGGACACACTCTATCTGGGCCTACAGCCCTCCCTGAGTGAAGTCTCTTGAGCTCAGCTCCAACCTCCTCTATAGTTAGAGAAAGGGATAGCTGCTGAGGTTGTAGCAGAGGAATGGCAGCAGAAGTGATTTTGGTATACGATAGAAAAGCTGAAGCCAGGAGAATAAATAATAAGTGTATGATCCGTTGCAGAATAATAAGATGAGAATAGGCCCGCCCAGGACTGAGACTGACCAATACTAAAAGATCATATGGGAGAGAGAAACATCACATAACACCAATGCTCCATGGCTAGTGGATCTTAGAACTGACCACAGCAATGTCCCTGAACAGGAAACAGTAACCATCACAGTGGCAGACATCCAAGAAACCAGGCCCTGACATGATACACACCTACTCGCTAAAGAACCTAATACTACTCCATGAATGCCTAACTGCACAAATGAACCAGCTGCTAATGGATGGGACCCACCAGGACTGGCTAGCTCAAGGTTGGACAGTCCTGATCAAAGATCCCCAGAAGAGCAGCAGTTCCACCCAACTACTGGCCAATAACCTGCCTTTGCATAACATGGAAGCTCCTGTCAGGCATCATAGATAAATGGAATTGGGAGCAATAACCTAGGAGCTAAACACCAGCTGCTAATTGACTGTCAGTCAAGACTGTAAGAAAATCTGTGCACCGCCTGGATTGACTGCAAGAAAACCTACAACTCCATGCCACACAAATGGATACTGGAATGCTTGGAAGTCTACAACATCAACAGGACACTAAGAGCCTTCATCCTGAAGACAATGGGACTGTGGAAGCTAACCCTGGAGACCAATTCCAAGCCAATTGCACAAGTTAATATCAAGTGCGATATCTACCGAGAATTTGCTCTGTCCCCACTGCTGTTCTGCATAGGCCTGAACCTCCTCAGCCACATCATCACAAAGAGTGACTATGGATACTGGTTCCAAAGTGGAGTGACCATCAGCCACAAAATCAAAGCTGTTTGCCAGGTCTGAGCGAGACATCGACTCCCTGATACACCTCACTAGACTATACAGCAAGGATATGTCAGAATGTCATTTTGACTATATAAAAGCGAGCAAATTATATCAAAGAGAGATAAGGTGATCACGACAGAGTGCACTCAGAGGGCACCATAACAGATGCTGAAGACAGCTACAAATACCATGGCAACCATGAGGAGGCCACAAGGAAGCCAGACACAAAAAAGTTCCTGCAAAGAGTGAGGCAGGTCCTAGAGAGTCAGCTGAATGGGGAAAAAAGTCAGAGCCATCAACCCCTTACGACCTGCCAGTCATCAGATACCCTGCTGGCATAATAACCTGGCCAAAAGAGGTGATAGAAGCCACTGATATCAAGACAAGCTCCTCACAATGCACAGAGGGTTTCAGCCCAAGCCCAACACCCTGAAATTGTACTCTAAGAGAAAGGAGGGAGGCCGGGGACGAGTGAGTGTCAGAGCCACTATCCAGGATAAAACAACAAAGATCCAGGAATGCATCAGAAAGATGGCCAGTGACAGATTGAAGAAGTGGCTGATATCGAGAAGTCATATCAGTAGCTAGAAAAAACTAGTCATAAAGACAGCATAGAGGCACTAATAATGGCAGCACTCTACCTGACCCTAAGTATAAGAGCAATAGACGCCGGGGTTTGTCACATCAGATATGACCCAAGGTGTAGGCTGTGCAAAGAGGCTTCTGAGTGAGTCCAGCGCATTGTAGCAGGGTGTCATGATGCAGGCATGTACAGCATACATGGAATGCCATAACCAAGTGGAGGGAACAGTTTACAGGAATAGTGCCAAATATGGATTGAAAGTCAAATTGGGAGACACCTCCAAAGGTAGTGGAGCATGACAGAGCTAAGATCCCGTGGGACTTCCACATCTAGACTGATAAGCAGGTGATGGCTAACCAACTGGCCATTGTTGTGGTCGACAAACTACAGAAGATGGCAGTAGTGATAGATGTAGCAATTCCAAGTGACAGCAACATCAAGAAGAAGGAACACAAAAAGATTGGAAAACACCAAGGCCTGAAGGAGGAAGTTGAAAAGACAAGTGACAATTGAAGACAGCAATGGTACCAGTGATAATCAGAGCAATTGGGGCCATGACCACCAAACTAGGAGAATGGCTCCAGCAGATCCAGGAACAACATTACAGATCTCTGTCCAGAAGAGTACAGTTCGAGGAACAGCTAAGCTCGCAAACTCCTAGGCCTCTGGTAGAGGACCCCAGCTTAACGGAAGGGTACCCCCTTTTTAAAATTTTTATATCCACACACAAATACACTCTATTGGCAAAAGTATTCCCTCACCCATCCAAATAATTAAATTCAGGTGTTCCAATAACTTCCGTGGCCACAGGTGTATAATTAAAGCACCTAGGCATGCAGACTGCTTCTACAAACATTTGTGAAAGAATGGGTCGCTCTCAGGAGCGCAGTGAATTCCAGCGTGGCACCGTGATAGGATGCCACCTGTGCAAGTCCAGTCGTGAAATCTTCTCGCTACTAAATATGCCACAGTTGACTGTCAGTGGTATTATAAAAAAGTGGAAGTGATTGAGAACGACAGCAACTCAGCCACGAAGTGGTAGGCCACGTAAAATGACAGAGTGGGGTCAGCAGATGCTGAGGTGCATAGTGCGCAGAGTTTGACAACTTTTTGCAGAGTCAATCACTGCAGACCTCCAAACTTCATGTGGCCTTCAGATTAGCTCAAGAACAGTGTGTTTCCATGGGCGAGCAGCTGCATCCAAGCTATACATCACCAAGAGCAATGCAAAGTGTTGGATGCAGTGGTGTAAAGCACACTACCACTGGACTCTAGAGCAGTGGAGACGCGTTCTCTAGAGTGACGAATCACACTTCTCCATCTGGCAATCTGATGGACGAGTCTGGATTTGGCGGTTGTTATACTGGTACATTTTTTTCATTTTATATACAGTCAGTTTGTGCTGAAGTTGATTTAAACACAGATAGTTGAGATTAAAATCAGTTTAATTTTGAAAGATTTTATTAAAGATTTTGACAAGTCTCAGAAACTTGTCAGGTGTGTGTTTGTGTTCTTGTTTTTCAGTTATCATTTTGACCAAAAATGAAGAGCCCACTGTACTTATGGGGTCCACTGGTTCTTATGAAGCCCAAATGATGAGTTCCACAAGGGGCTAGCTTATGGTTGGGTATAGGGTTAGGGTTAGGCATCCAGTTGTGATGGTCAGGGTTAGGATAAGAGGATGTGGAAATTAATTATGTCACCAGTGAATCACCACATTGATGGAAAAACATTTTTTTGTGTGTAGTCACATGCTAGACTGCTGCTGCTCCAGGCTGCTGTGTTTACCAATAAGAGGAAGAGGCGGTGGAGGAGGAGGTCATAGAGTAGAGCACGTTCCACCATGGGAGTCTCTTTGTGCTTGAGAGCCAGTAGCAGCCTGCAGCATGTAGCAGCAATTAGTTATATTACTAAAAAGAGGAATCTTTGGTCTGGATGTTTGCTGATAAACAGCTGTTCAAGAGGTAAGATCTGCCTGTTTGATTTTTGTAGTTCCTGTTCCTTTTGTAATTGCTAGAAATTCTCTCCAAGCAAGTGGAGAGGTTGTTATCTTGCAAGAAGAATAACAAAACAGCACTTCACGATTTTATCAGGCCACTATGTCTTCATTGTGGCATTAAGACTGTTGTTTTAGGAATGTAGGTCCAACATGATCTTACAGCTGTGCCATTTTGTGAACAGCAGATTTTATATACTCCGGACTTAGTGTTTGTTTGTGTATGCATGTATGTGCATGTGAACTATTACATCCCTTTGTATTTACCTTTGTATTTAAAGGCATATTTGTATTTGTGGTAAATCAAATAAGTATTTGTGTTAGACACACATTTGTATTCCTGTGTGTGTGCACTTATCAGTAACATCTGTCAATGGACATCGGGGCAGAGTGATCCAGCTGTGAACCTATAATGCAGACACTGTGACCCATTGTTTGGGCAGTAAAAGCACAAGTTCTGCTAAAGGGCACCCTTGATTATAATGTTTAGCTCCATAATAAAATCAGAAGAAAGAAAATCACAAGAGCAAATGACACATTAACATTTAAAACATTGTAGAGGCAGTGTGAAAAATAACTTTTTTTAGTTTCAGAGAGGTGTCTGTGTTTCACACTGTCAGCAGCAATAGTAATGATAAATAATTAAGTGTCCTTCAATTCCACTTCCAGATTTGGTAGTTTTACCTTTGTCAATGTAAAAACTTGATTCATGCTTCAACCTGAATTTTACAAACTATTGTTCTTTATTTCAGTTAAAAGCATAGTTAAAAGCACTTTGAGAAGTCAATAAGATTATCAAATGTCCAGCATTTGTTAACTCAAATGTTTTTTCCTGAATCACTGCAATATAAGGACACCCAAAAATACTATTGATACATTTATCCTACAGTTAGCACCACAGGGCGGTCACGCTCACACTGGGGTGAAATTTTGTCTACGGTTTGTCATTGTGGACATTTGGAAAAGGAAAAACAGTAACTTTCATTTTTACTAAAAATTCAGCTCTCATTGAAAAGTATTTATATTTGCAGTTTATATTGGAGAGTGTTTGGCAGTGGGTGGCATTCCTTTCTTTTGGAGACATCTATCTCAAAAAGAGAAGGTCTGTTGGAGTGGAGAGTTACACTGTGAAAAAGAAAATTCATTTTAATTTAAATTACATATAGTTATATTTACATTGTGCCAAATCACTTCAACGATACAGTCCAATTCAGGCCAATTATTCCAATAAAATCACATTAATTAAAATCCACATTAGTCAATCCAATTACAACAATTCATGTAATGCCTAAACGGACAATTATTTTTTTTCCCCCTTGTCCTGTCCAGCATGATGGCAGCAGAATTGTAGTCTGAATACCTTTTATGCCAAACAGATTTGCTTTGCCAAGGGAAGTTTTATAAATGTAAAACTCCCCTTGATGCCCATTTATTTATTTCTGTTTACAATATATAACATGTAATAGAGCTGAACCGGACCGGGGGACAAGGAAATAAGAAGAGTAAAGAAGAAGAAACAGAACAAAAATAGAAACAAAAACCAGACAACCAGCTGCTACACCTGTAAAAAACAAAACAGACAACAATCCATGGCCTCTGAGGGGAATACAGCCTTAGCGCCACCAGGAGCACCTGAAAACAGACAAGCAGAGAAAAAACCAACACACAAACAAACAAAAACAAGCACAAGTAGTGGCAATCGCATACAACACAGCTGTGGATATAGATGACCTGAGACGACATGATAATACATCAACTGCTTAGCGACCATGCTACTGGACTAATGAATGTGTGTGTGTGTATGTGTGTGTGTGTGCGTGAACATGCAATACCCATGGCACAGGACCTACATGATAACCGTGCTTAGTTATGAGTGTATAAGTGTACAGAGCCACAATCCACAGCCCCCCCAAGCAATCAGAAGCAGGTAGAGAGGGCCACAAGACCCAGGCCACCAGCAGCCCCCACGGAGCACAGAACCCAGGAAGCCCACTGCAGGGACAACCACGCAGCCACCCAGAAGACTGCAGAGGAAGCCCCCGGACAGAGCCCCCATAAGCATAGGGCAGAGGCCCCCCGGGAGCCAGGGGCAACAGCCCACCGACCCCGCCAGGCCCCAGCCACCCATCGGGAGACGCACAGGCAGGCCAGGCGACAGCTTGTCCCAGACCCAGGCCCAATCATCACCACACACACTTGCACGTCCCAAACATCCACACATCCACAGGTCCTCCCTCCCTCAACTCCGCTGGGAGTGTAGCGCAGCAGGCACACCAGGGGGCCAGCAGCCCCCCAGCCACCACAGACCCAGAACCAGCAGAATAATGAATTAATCCTCCTGGCCCCTCCCGCCCCGAGCAGCAACCAGGAAGCAGGGGTGTGAGAAGACCCCTCCCCTCACCCTTCTGGCTCTTCAATATTTTCTAATAGTGAATTCTTTAAATGATCCTCTCTTCAAAGGACATGAGGAGACACAGTTGAAGTTTTGAATGAGGTTTTATTCAAGTGCTTGGGTTGACATAAGCATCAAGTTAATTTTTCATATCCAATGCTAGCAAACATCATTGTGGTGGTTATATAGGGCTCTGAGTGAATCACATGGTTTCATATATGTGGCTTATTTCTGATTCGTCCTATTGCTGACTTCCTTAAAGAATAATGTTGACCAAACTTCTAAACTGCTTCCTTTAGTTTGTGCTGGTGACTTGCTGAGGTCCTATTTAAAACTAGAGAAAGCTGTTCCTGCGAAACAGGAGTGAGAATGCTGAAAAGCTGAATGGGGATAGCTGACCATGATAAAAAAAAAGCTGAAAATATTGAAAATTTAGCAGAAGTCAAGTGAGTAATAGTTAAAATGGCTGCAGTGTTATATGTAGCAGAAGAGTGGAAGAGAGATGTCCTCACAGTTATAGGAAGTGTATTTTGTGTAAGCAGCTGTGGCTTAACGACACCCAGCAGAAGGCGCAGAAAGTGGCTGAAGGGATACTATGACCTCCTGTGAGAAAACTATAAGAGCGAGGAAAATAATTTGAAGACTGTCAGCACCAGAAGGGTTAGAGGAATGCGGTGAGGTTTTTATTTCAATGGAGTGACAAATGTTGAAACGGCAGCAAGTTGAACACACTTGAAGCTGTCTGCTGTGTCAGACCAAACTTTCCATCAGAGTTAGTGAGAGAATTTTAAAGATTTCTCTCGCTTCAATGCTCATAGCTGAAAGTCTGTAAATGTGAGCTCTTTAGCAGTTACACTGGCTGAAAGAGGATACATTTTCCTACATTTTAAGGTACAATTTGTTTCTGTAAGTCAAACTGTATTAATGTTAGAGGAATTTGTTTGAATATCAGAAAAAGCTGAAAATGATCAGTGTGCCACTGCTGGCTCCTCATTCATAAAACCCAAGAAGGAGCAAAAATAAAAGTTAAATATTTTAAAAATGATAAAAGTCAGAAATACCAAAAGATAGAGCATACATCCCCCTAATGAGCTGAATGTTTTGAGACTAAAATTGGTGAAATTGGTGAAAGTATGCAGGAGTAGTTAAAGGACAAAAAATGTACAGAAGAACTAAGATGTTGGAACTAGAAAAAGCTGTTTCTGCGAAACAGCAGTGAGAATGCTTATGAGCTGAATGGGGTTAGCTGACCATGCTAAAAAAGCTGAAAATAGTGAAAATTTTAGCAGTAAAAACTATGGCAAAGGTATTGGTGTTGAAGGAATTTGAAGTTGAAAAAGAAATTAGTGAAACCATTTGAAGCTGATTAAAAAAAAGGCAGAATTGTTTAAATGGCTGAAAAAATGGCAGAAGTGTCAGAAAAGAAAAGCTTAAGTGCTTAAAGACAAAAAACCCATTTTTTAAAACCTTTTACCAATTCTTAACTACTTTAGCATCTTAAGGTGTCTTCATTACTTCAACCTATTTCAATTCAATTCAATTTTATTTATATAGCGCCAGATTACAACAATTGTCATCTCAAGGCACTTAAGTAATATAGTCCAATTCAAGCCAATTGGAATTCAATTCATTGTAATCGTAATCCAATTTATTCATTTAGAGCCAATTCAAAAATTAATATCCTAGCTAAGGAAACCAACAGATTGCACCGAAATGTGTCTTCAGTCCAATCTCCCGTCCTGAGCGTGCCTGTGGCAACTGTGGAAAGGAACGACTCCCTTTTAACAGGAAGAAACCTCTGGCAGAACCAGACTCAGGAAGGGTGGCCATCCGCCTCGACCAGCTGGGGTTTGAGAAGACAGAAAAGAGGGAAAAGAGGGGGGAAAAACACCATAACGCCATTCAAAGGATATCTGTTGGAACAGGGAAACATAGGTTAATAACCACAATAATGTCACATGTACATAAAATCAATTTTGAAATTAAACAGGGGGAAAAAGAGAGCAAAGTGAGGAAAGTTGTGACAGATGAGGTCCCCCAGCAGTCTAAGCCTATAGCAGCTTAACTATGGGATGTTTCAGGATTACCTGAGCCATCCCTAACTATAAGCTTTATCGAAAAGAAAAGTTTTAAGCCTAATCTTAAAAGTGGAAAGGGTGTCTGCTTCCCGGACATTTACTGGCAGCTTATTCCACAAGAGAGGGGCCTGATAACTGAAGGCTCAACCTCCCATTCTACTTTTAGAAACTCTGGGAACAACAAGTAAACCTGCAGTTTGGGAGCGAAGTGCTCTGTTAGGAAAATATCTTACAATTAAATCTTTAAGATATGATGGAGCTCGGTCATTAAGAACTTTATATGTGAGAAGAAGAATCTTAAATTCTATTCTGAATTTAACAGGGAGCCAATGAAGAGAAGCTAAAACTGGAGAAACATGATCTCTCCTGTTAGTTCTCATCAGAACTCTGGCTGCAGCATTTTGGATCAGCTGGAGGCTTTTCAGAGAATATGTGGGACAGCCCAATAATAAGGAATTACAGTAGTCCAATCCTGAAGTAACAAATGCATGAACTAGTTTCTCTGCATCACCTTGAGACAGGATGTTCCTGATTTTGGCAATATTACGAAGGTGAAAGAAGGCAGTCCTAGAAACCAGTTTTATATGTGCGTCAAATGATAAATTCTGGTCAAAAATAACTCCAAGGTTCCTCACTGTAGAACTAGAAGCCAAGGAAATACCATCTAGAGTAACTATATAACTAGACAATTTCTCCCTGAAGCGCTCAGGTCCAAAGAGAACAACTTCAGTTTTGTCTGAATTTAAAAGCAGACAGTTCTGAGTCATCCAGGTCTTTATGTCTTTAAGACAGGCTTGTAGCCTGACCAACCTGTAGGTTTCATCTGGTTTCATAGATAAGTACAGCTGAGTATCATCAGCATAACAATGGAAATTTATGCCATGCTGTCTGATAATGTTACCTAATGGAAGCATGTATAAAGTAAAAAGAATCGGTCCAAGCACAGAACCCTGAGGAACTCCATGACTTACTCCAACGTGTGAGGAAGATTCTTCATTTACAAGAACAAACTGGAATCTATCAGATAAATATGACTTAAACCAGCCTAATGCAGTTCCTTTAATCCCAATAACATGTTCAAGTCTCTGTAACAGAATGCTGTGATCGATCGTATCAAATGCAGCACTGAGATCCAACAGGACAAGCACAGAAACAAGTCCGCTATCAGAAGCTAACAGGAGATCATTGGTAACTTTCACCAGTGCCGTTTCTGTGCTATGATGCACTCTGAATCCTGACTGAAACTCTTCAAACAGATTATTTCTATGTAAATGATCACAAAGTTGAACTGCAACTATTTTTTCAAGAACTTTGGACAAAAAAGGGAGATTGGATATAGGTCGATAATTAGCCAACACTTCTGAATCAAGAGTAGGTTTTTTAAGTAAAGGTTTAATTACAGCAACCTTAAAAGTCTGAGGTACATATCCTATCAACAAAGACCGATTGATCAAATCCAATATGGAAGTGTCAATTAAGGGGAAAACCTCCTTGAACAGTCTGGTTGGGATTGGGTCTAACATACAAGTTGATGGTTTAGAAGAGACTATTGCTGTTGTTAGCTCAGAAAGATCAACTGGACAGAAGCTGTCTAAATACAATTCAGGTTCGAAAGATACTTCTAAAGCATACAGAGCATATCATGCTGAACAACTTCCACTCCTCCTTCATGTCAGTCATTTAGCCTCAAGTCTTCTTCATTGGTCATGACAGATACTCCTCTATAATATGTTGTAAACCCCTGTGTGCATCACACTGTTGTGGATTTTGTTTTTTGTGTATTGTTTTATGGCTTACTGTGTTTTAATTAGGTGAAAGACTATTAAGGTGACAATCTATTTTCAGTCAAATTAGTAATTTAGTCACTTCTGCGGTTTTATTGCATGTAGCAGAGGCTTTAAGCATCCCACACATTGACATTTTTTACATTATATATACACACTGTTGTAACATGCACAGTATTTCTTTAATCGCTGAGTGGTCACAGATGCAGAAGCACCACAGGCATCAGTGAAATGTGTTGCAGTTTCATCGCTTTAGGGCATACACATCAAATACCTGGCGGTCTGACGGCTTTGCTTTGCGGTAAGACATATTGCATCACTTCCTGTTGCTTTGTGTGTGTGCACTGTGACAGTTCTCGCTCTTCTTGAACTACTAATAATCACCTTATTTCTCCCTATAATTTACACATCTTGCATAGTTAACTCTATCCCATACTTGTTATATTCTAACACTCACTCTTACAGATCTTTAGTTTTTATTTTTCACTTTTTAGCGGTGTGTCTGGTTCTCTAGCTTAGCATGGCTACCAGTTCTCTTCCTCTATCTCCTGCTTTCACCTGCTCCGTGTGTCAGATGTTTAGTTACTCCTCTGCCTCCTTTAGTGGTAATGGTACATGTAACAAATGTAGTCTTTTTGTAGTTTTGGAGGCAAGGTTATCTGAATTGGAAGCTCGGCTCTGCACTGTTGAAAACCACCCGATAGCGAGCCAGGCCCCTTTAGTCAGTGCGGAGCCACCTAGCGTAGCTAGCTCTGTTAGTCGTCCCCGAGCAGATCCCGAGCAGCCGGGACTTAAGAGTGGCTGGGTGACTGTCAGGAAGAGGAGTCATAGTCCTAAAGTCAAGCCCGTGGTTCACCATCAACCTGTCCACGTTTCTAATAGATTTTCTCCACTCAGCGACACACCCGCTGAGGACAAAACCCTGGTAATTGGCAGCTCTATAGTCAGAAACGTGGCATTAGAGACACCAGCGACCATAGTCAAATGCATTCCAGGGGCCAGAGCGGGCGACATAGAATCCTATTTAAAACTGCTGGCTAAGGATAAGCGTAAATACGGTAAAATAGTTATTCACGTCGGCGGTAATGACACCCGGTTACGCCAATCGGAGGTCACTAAAATTAATGTTGCATCGGTGTGTAATTTTGCCAAAACAATGTCGGACTCCGTAGTTTTCTCTGGACCCCTGCCAAATCTGACCAGTGATGACATGTTTAGCCGCATGTCCTCATTCAATCGCTGGTTGTCTAGATGGTGTCCAGCAAACAATGTGGGCTACATAGATAATTGGCAATCTTTCTGGAGAAAACCTGGTCTGATGAGGAGAGACGGCATCCATCCCACTTTGGAAGGAGCGGCTCTCATTTCTAGAAATATGGACGAATTTATTAGTCATCCAAAAACATGACATCCCAGGGTTGAGACCAGGATGCAGAGTTGTAGTCTTACACACTTCTCTGCGGCTTCCCACCTGATGCTGCCCCCCCCTCAATCCAAAAACACAAAAGAAAAAAAAGTTAAAACAAAAACTTTAACTGAACAAAAACATCAAACTATTAAATGTGGTTTGCTGAATATTAGATCTCTCCCTTTGAAGTCTCTGTTAGTGAATGATTTGATTTGTGATCATCATATTGATATATTTTGTCTTACAGAAACCTGGCTGCAGCAGGAGGATCATGTTAGCATTAATGAATCAACTCCCTCTGACTATTTAAATGTTCACGTTCCTCGAACCACAGGTAGAGGAGGAGGAGTGGCAGCTATCTTCAGATCAGGGTTACTAATCAGTCCTAGACCCAAGATTAGTTTTAGCTCTTTTGAATCTCTGATTCTCAGTTTTTCCCACCCAAAGTGGAAATCACAAAAACCTCTTGTGTTTGTTGTTGTGTATCGTCCACCTGGCCCTAATTCTGAGTTTCTGTCTGAATTCTCAGAGTTTTTATCCCAGTTAGTGGTGAGTACAGATAAAGTCATTGTAGTGGGTGACTTTAATATTCATGTAGATGTTGAAAATGACAGCCTAAATATTAACTTTAATTCTATATTAGACTCTATTGGATTTTCTCAAAGTGTTCACAGACCTACTCACTGCTTTAATCATACCCTTGACCTTGTGCTGACTTATGGCATTGAGAGTGAACAGTTAACAGTGTTCCCTCATAACCCTGTCTTGTCTGACCATTTTTTAATAACTTTTGAATTTACATTACTTGACTACACGGTTTCTGAGAAGAATTCTACATATAGAAGGTGTCTGTCAGAGAATGCTGTAACCAGATTTAAAGAGTTGATTTCATCATCCTTTTCTTCACTGCCATGTGCTGATATGACAGAGGACGGCTACCTAAATTTTACTCCAGTAGAACTTGACTCTCTTGTTGACAGCACTACAGCTTCAATGCGTACAACACTGGACAATGTTGCCCCTCTGAAAAGGAAGGTAATCAGTCAGAAGAGGTTGGCTCCTTGGTATAATTCACAGCTGCGTGCGTTAAAGCAAACCGCAAGAAAGCTGGAGAGACAGTGGCGTTCCTCTAATTTAGAAGAGTCTCAATTAGTCTGGAAAGATAGTTTAATAACGTATAAGAAAGCACTTCGTAAAGCTAGAACTGCTTATTATTCATTATTGATAGAAGAGAATAAGAATAATTCCAGGTTTCTTTTCAGCACTGTTGCCAGGCTGACAAAGATTCCGAGCTCTGTTGAGCCATGTATTCCTTTAACTCTCAGCAGTGATGATTTCATGAGATTCTTTATCAATAAAATTGTTTCTATCAGAGAGAAGATTAATGGAATCCTTCCCATTATTATCACTGATGTATCATCAAGTAGAGCAGCTTTAGAAGTATCTTTCGAACCTGAATTGTATTTAGACGGCTTCTGTCCAGTTGATCTTTCTGAGCTAACAACAGCAATAGTCTCTTCTAAACCATCAACTTGTATGTTAGACCCAATCCCAACCAGACTGTTCAAGGAGGTTTTCCCCTTAATTGACACTTCCATATTGGATTTGATCAATCGGTCTTTGATGATAGGATATGTACCTCAGACTTTTAAGGTTGCTGTAATTAAACCTTTACTTAAAAAACCTACTCTTGATTCAGAAGTGTTGGCTAATTATCGACCTATATCCAATCTCCCTTTTTTGTCCAAAGTTCTTGAAAAAATAGTTGCAGTTCAACTTTGTGATCATTTACATAGAAATAATCTGTTTGAAGAGTTTCAGTCAGGATTCAGAGTGCATCATAGCACAGAAACGGCACTGGTGAAAGTTACCAATGATCTCCTGTTAGCTTCTGATAGCGGACTTGTTTCTGTGCTTGTCCTGTTGGATCTCAGTGCTGCATTTGATACGATCGATCACAGCATTCTGTTACAGAGACTTGAACATGTTATTGGGATTAAAGGAACTGCATTAGGCTGGTTTAAGTCATATTTATCTGATAGATTCCAGTTTGTTCTTGTTAATGAGGAATCTTCCTCACACGTTGGAGTAAGTCATGGAGTTCCTCAGGGTTCTGTGCTTGGACCGATTCTTTTTACTTTATACATGCTTCCATTAGGTAACATTATCAGACAGCATGGCATAAATTTCCATTGTTATGCTGATGATACTCAGCTGTACTTATCTATGAAACCAGATGAAACCTACAGGTTGGTCAGGCTACAAGCCTGTCTTAAAGACATAAAGACCTGGATGACTCAGAACTGTCTGCTTTTAAATTCAGACAAAACTGAAGTTGTTCTCTTTGGACCTGAGCGCTTCAGGGAGAAATTGTCTAGTTATATAGTTACTCTAGATGGTATTTCCTTGGCTTCTAGTTCTACAGTGAGGAACCTTGGAGTTATTTTTGACCAGAATTTATCATTTGACGCACATATAAAACTGGTTTCTAGGACTGCCTTCTTTCACCTTCGTAATATTGCCAAAATCAGGAACATCCTGTCTCAAGGTGATGCAGAGAAACTAGTTCATGCATTTGTTACTTCAAGATTGGACTACTGTAATTCCTTATTATTGGGCTGTCCCACATATTCTCTGAAAAGCCTCCAGCTGATCCAAAATGCTGCAGCCAGAGTTCTGATGAGAACTAACAGGAGAGATCATGTTTCTCCAGTTTTAGCTTCTCTTCATTGGCTCCCTGTTAAATTCAGAATAGAATTTAAGATTCTTCTTCTCACATATAAAGTTCTTAATGACCGAGCTCCATCATATCTTAAAGATTTAATTGTAAGATATTTTCGTAACAGAGCACTTCGCTCCCAAACTGCAGGTTTACTTGTTGTTCCCAGAGTTTCTAAAAGTAGAATGGGAGGTAGAGCCTTCAGTTATCAGGCCCCTCTCTTGTGGAATAAGCTGTCAGTAAATGTCCGGGAAGCAGACACCCTTTCCACTTTTAAGATTAGACTTAAAACTTTTCTTTTCGATAAAGCTTATAGTTAGGGATGGCTCAGGTAATCCTGAAACATCCCATAGTTAAGCTGCTATAGGCTTAGACTGCTGGGGGACCTCATCTGTCACACCTTTCCTCACTTTGCTCTCTTTTTCCCCCTGTTTAATTTCAAAATTGATTTATGTACATGTGACATTATTGTGGTTATTAACCTATGTTTCCCTGTTCCAACAGATATCCTTTGAATGGCGTTATGGTGTTTTTCCCCCCTCTTTTCCCTCTTTTCTGTCTTCTCAAACCCCAGCTGGTCGAGGCGGATGGCCACCCTTCCTGAGTCTGGTTCTGCCAGAGGTTTCTTCCTGTTAAAAGGGAGTCGTTCCTTTCCACAGTTGCCACAGGCACGCTCAGGACGGGAGATTGGACTGAAGACACATTTCGGTGCAATCTGTTGGTTTCCTTAGCTAGGATATTAATTTTTTGAATTAGCTCTATATGAATTAATTGGATTATGATTGCAATGAATTGAATTCCAATTGGCTTGAATTGGACTATATTACTTAAGTGCCTTGAGATGACAATTGTTGTAATCTGGTGCTATATAAATAAAATTGAATTGAATTGAATTGAAATACGAGTATCTTCATTGTGTTTCACATTATTAAAAAAGTAACTATTTTCTCTTATCTCTATGTTAACAGCGAGGTCTGATAACTTGTTTTGTTTTGTGTGTTTTTTAAAAATTTTCTTAGCCCGTTTGATGTCCTCTCACTTTGAATATTGTCTGACTGTCTGTTCTGACAGGGAGGCCCCAACAGGCAGGAAGTGCTGACCACCATATTCCCACAGCTCAGCACTATGGGATCATCCACTTTGGGAAAGGCAGCATCTCTAGATGCTCTCTTAAATGAATGCATTCATGCATTTGGTGAGTGAGAAAGAGCATCCTGAGCGTGGTCCTGTAGAGAAGTTTTTTGCTAATATCTACATCTATCATTCATAATTGATAGCTCTGTTCTGAAAAACCGATGATGTTGAAATCAGAAAATTCCATGTTAAATGTGTTGACATTTTTGGGACTTCCTTTCACAGATGATAGTGGGGAGCTTCATGTCAGCTTGCTTCCTCGCACCCTGCTTCTGATGCATCGCTGGTATGTTACATCATCTGAACTGGCGGGAAAACTACTGACAATATATCCCATCTGGCTGACAGACAGATGTATTGCTGATACATTCCAGTGCAACGTTTTAACAATACTGAAATACTGCTAGCAAAAATCCTACTTTGAATACAACTAATTGTAAAGTGGTACCTTGTTAAGTTAACTGTTGCAAACTTAACAAGAAATCCTACTCAAAAGTTTTATTTAGTTATTGAGATTTCAAGCATTCCCTTTACTGATAGTTGCTGATGTTCTGCTTTATTGCTGTGACTCTTCATGTCTCCCCCTTACTTTAGTACTGCTTTTCAGGTGCACATTAATGTCAAATGAGCAGAATTGATCATGTGATGGATGAATGTCCTCCAGACATTCTCAGTGAGTAGTCTGTTGTACTGCTGGACATGCAACATACATGTTGACAACAGATGGGGCTGTGATTATTGACAGTTATCTTCAACTTTATATTTCTAAAATAGCTAATACTTTATTTGCCAATGATCCACCTTTTTCCCAAATGCTTTGACTTATTGTGTATTGCAATGTATCAATTTGTCAAATCTTGTAGAAAGTCCTTAACTTAACCCTACATACCGTAACTGCAAAGGTGACAGCTGCCAGAGGACCAGGCTAAAAATTTGTTATTTGATGAGGTAAGGTTGTACACACACAGTATTCCATTCCAACACACTTTTAAAATAGGAATTTTTTAGCCTCCAAGAACCCAACCCACAGAAAGCAGTCTTTATCTCAACCTAAATTCACCTTGTGCCAGACTTTTTATACTGTTTTTATGCAGAACCTAATGGTTTCATACACAATTTCAGTTTGAAAATGTGTCTTTTTATCCTCCCAGCTCATTTTTTTATCCTCACAGCATCATATACTGTGATGCTGTGTTTAAAGGACAACATTTCTTTCATGTGAGATCAAGAGTTGGGAAATACCACAATTCCAAGCTGAAAATACACTTTGTAGGGAGCTTCTTGTACCATACCACATAAATACAGAGACATTAGTCACATGTCACAGGGATATCTCTGAAGCCATCACAGTTCTAGTGGCAAGCTATTTGCTTCAAAACTGTAAATGTGACTGTTTATATTCAGGTACTGGATAGTGACATTCCCTGCCGAGTTCAACCTGGATTTGGGACTGATCAGGATAACAGAGGAGTTCAGAGATGTGGCGGCTCAGCTTGGCTGTGAGAAGCATTTCAAACTCATTGACATCTCTGCTATGTAAGCTATCAAACGCATATTGAGACCATTGCAGAAACTATTGGCATAATTAGCATTACCAAGTGTAGTGCATCTGCAGGATATAATGTTAATCGTGCCAACAATATGACGTCAGTGGTAGATATTTTACATAACTAGGAAGTAATATGAGAGAAAAAAAATTTAAAAAAACATTCAGCTGAAAGTCCAGCATTGATACATTTTTAATTAATTGGCAGCAAGCCTGGTTTAAGCATTGTTTACATTACAAACCATACCTGCCCCTCATTTAATGGTTTTAATAGAGAATTACTTGCTGTCAACTGTCTCAACTGATTGACTGATTTAAAGTTGGAACAATACCTGTGAGCTCAAGTAACACCTTCATATTGCTTGTTTTTTTCCAAACTTCAAAATGGTTAAACATGCATTTGAATTATCGGAATGTTGGAAATTAAAAACATCATCCTAAAAAAGATCATCCTAAATGAGAGAGAAAATGATCATTTAGTATGTGAAAATTGATACAATAGTTCAGTTTCCAAAACTGACTTATTGTTTCAGTTGTGGCTTAATCTGTTATCATACAGTTATAGTTAAGTTCGCATCTCTGTTGAAATTTGGTAGAAGTATAAAGAGGAGTGACAAGAACCACTGCCTGAAATTGTATTCTATTTCCAGATTTAATAGCTGTTTTTGAAGATCTAGGATCAGTAGAACTAAAAACTTACAGCACATGACCAATAATCTATTGATGGTACAATGTTAAGAAGCGCGTGGTATAGTTATTTTACAATGTACCTACAGAATAATGTTAACAAAAGCATGTACAATACAACACTAAGGAATAACATAGGTTCTCAGTTTAACAGTTAATTGTTTCTAAATTGCTTTCCTCGCAGTCCATCATATGACTGGATGAGGAAGTTGACCCAACGGAAGAAGCAGGTTAAGAAAGGCAAGGCATCACTGCTGTTTGACCATCTGGAGCCCATGGAGCTGGCTGAGCATCTCACCTTCTTGGAGTTCAAATCTATCCGAAGGATATCCGTATGTTTAATGACATTAAGTGTTTTCCATGCCAGTTCAAGTTCTTGTGAAGTATTATGGAATTTTGCTAGGATAAACCCTCATGACTTTGTTGATACCCTGACAGTTTTTAGTGAAATTAAATCTCTCAGAAGTATCTGGTGGAATGCCATCAAGGCTGTTCATTACAATCGTTTAATTGTTGACTTGGGTCTCTTGAGTTCACTACAACAGTAGCTCCATCCAGTTTTTACTTTGTTTTTTGTTAAAAAACCTGAATAACTTTTTCATTAGCCTCCACTGTAGGCCAGTTCGTGTTCTGGTTAGGAAGCGTATGTTAGCATGCTAGCACAGAAATATGGATACTAGCATGTTAACTTCTGAAAATAAGATTAGTACTCAATCTGATAATTAGTCTGCTCATGTTGAATAACATTAACACAATATAGGCTCATAAAGGGCTTCAGTGGTACTAGTATGTAAAACAAAGCTTAAGACATTCAATGGTATCAGCCACTGAAATAAATAAAACACACTCCTGTTCTTGCAGCACACTGAGCAGCTAGAAGAACAACAATGTGTTTTAACTAGATTTTAAAAAGTTATCGATGGGTAGAAAAACGCATTTTATGCCAGAAATAAGGACCTGGTTTAAAAAAACGAACTTCCCCTTTAAGGTCTGAGCAACTCACAGCATATGGGAAAATGTCATCTCCTGCTCCCTAAACCACGCTTTCACAATATGAGTCAGGTCATTCTTGGCATGTCATCTTGGAATTTGCCCATGCGATTAGGAAAGAAAAAACTGGTTGATGGAAAAACCTGGTCATTGGGTGGTCGGTGGCTTAGTGGGTTAAGCAGACGTCCCATATACAGAGGCTTGTCCTTGATGTAGTTGGCCTCTGTTCGAGTCCTGAACTGGACGGCCATTTGCTGCATGTCATTCCCTCTCTCTGCCCTGTTTCCTGTCTCTCTCCACTGTACTATCAATAAAGGCATTGGAAAGCCCAAAAAAAATACTATAAGAAAAACCTGGTCATTCAGTATTTTCATGGAGCTGACTTTGTTATATGGGCGCATAATGTTGCAGAACTTGTGAGTGCCAAGGGACTGGGAGATTACCTGAAGCTGCACAGTCTCACCAAGCATCTGAAGTATGCAGATTTGAACACCATGGCCAGCGAAAACACCACGCTCATAAAAGCAAACAAAAAGATCTCTGACCTTAAAGAAGACATCCTTCGACTCTCCCAGGAACTGCAGGATCAACAGCCCATGCTGACCTCCTGTCTGGACCTGTCGCACGAACAATCACTCCAAATTGTCTCGCTCACAGCGGCCCTCCAGGATACTGTCCCATGGGAGACCTCTACCTGCCTTCCTCCTCCTCTACATCCAGCCTTCAGTCATCCTGGGCTGAAGTTCTTATCCGCAACAGAAAGAGAGCCCAGGATGCGACTGCCTCTTCCCCTCATATGAGCCTCTCCAACCGCTTCGAGGACCTGGCAAACAACCCAGAAAGGTCTCGGGATGCCCCGCCGCTTATTCTCCGCACACAGCTACTGGTGGTCGTGCGACTCCTGGCTCTGGTGGCTCCATGTCAGAAAAGGCTGCTGGCCCCTCCCTGCCGGCGACCACTGGAGCTTCGGCCACAGGTGACGCAGAGCCCTCCTCCCCACCGGTACCTGTTGGCGCCCAGAGCCACTGTGCTTCTGCCCCTGTTTGCCAGCTGTGTTCCCGGACAACTACGTCTGTTTTTCTTGCCGCAAGTTCCTGGAGGAAGCTGTCCTCCAACGCGCCTCTGAACTGACCAAAAATGCCTTTACCTCCTTACTGGACTTTTTGCGCAACTGTGGAAAATCTGTCTTCATCTCTGGTCCCATTCCCACACTTGGTCTCCAGATTGCTCCTGCTCAACACCTGGCTCAAGCCTGCCTGTTAAGCTCGAGGCTTCAACTTTATGGACAATTTCAATCCTTCTTCAAGCCTGACGGCATTCACCCAAACACCACAGGAAGCCGCATGCTTGCGGCTAACATCCAACACATTGTACATTATGCTCCACGTGACTGACTATTTACACCACATACCCCCTTAACAGTTACTCTTCTTCACCCTGCGCTAGCAGCAGCACAGACCACCGTCCAGCTCACCAGTGCCCCCATTCGACCCAAACAGCCTTTAACCCTCCCACCTGAGACATTCCCCATTCAATCCATTACAACACACAGACCACCCCGCCCATCTTGTTCACCCAAGTCTGTGAATAACAAGAACTTGCTCCCCATACACTGCGCTCCTGCCACCCCCTGCTCTACTCAGACTGAAACTCACCTGAAACTGGTTTTACTTAACACCCGCTCACTGACTAATAAAAGTGCCGTCCTACATGAACTCATCACCGACAAAAAACTGGACTTCCTCTGTGTCACCAAAACCTGGCACAAACCACTAGATTACTTCTCCCTCAACCAGACCACACCCACCGGCTACACCTACATCGACACAGCCCACGCTACTACATTCAGCTACTACATTCAGGAAAACCTTCAAAACATCCACAGTGTCCATCCCTTCTGCCCAGTCCTTTGAACGTGTTGCCCTCAAACTGTCTGATCCCACTTCCTTGGTCATCACCATCATCAACCGTCCTCCCAAATCAAACGACTCTTTCATCTCAGACCTTGCTGAATTCCTCGCCCAGTTATCCACTATTACCCCCTTCAATTCTCCTGCTGGGTGACTTCAATATCCATGTCGATGATCGAAATTCCAAAAGTGCAATAGAGCTCCTGGAACTGCTTAACTGTCTTCAATTCATCCAGCACGTCCACTTCCCCACGCACAGTCACGGCCACATGCTGGACTTAGTCTGCTCTGCCGGTCTCACTCTCCACCAACTCTCCAGCCTCAACCTCCACTTTTCAGATCATCTGGCCATAACCATGGACTTTAACACCCCCCTCCCTCCCCCAAAACTCAAACGCAACATTTCAGTCAGAAACATCAAGTCCATTCCCAAGTCAGCTTTCTCCGACTCATTGGCCAACGGCCTGTCTGCATCCACCCCTCCTCCGACTCTAAACCCCTCTGACCTGGTCACCCACTACAACAACGCACTGTCCCTCCACCTCAATAATCTGGCTCCCTTAAAGACCAAAACAGTCTTATTCACTCACTAAACTCCCTGGTTTACTCCCTAACTCCGTCAACTGAAAATCTGTAAGCGCTAGCTTGAAAGACTATATAAGAAAACCCGTCTCACAGTACATTTCAACGCCTATACAGACCACCTCTCGGATTACAAAAACACCCTAAATGCTGCCTCCCAACAAACTCCCCACTCATTGCTACCATCATTAACTCCTCCCTCACCTCTGGCTCTGTCCTTGAATCCCTGAATGAAACTGGCTGCTGTAACCCCTATCCTCAAAAAACCTGGCCTGGATCCCGATGTCACCTCAAACGTCCGTCCCATCTCAAACGTGTTGTCGCCTCACAAATCAAAACCCACCTCCGCTCTCATGACCTTTATGAACCTTTTCAATCTGGATTCCACCCTCAACACAGCACTGAAATTGCTCTCCTTAAAATCACCAACGACCTCCTTCTCTCTGCAGACTCTGGCCACCTCAGCATACTCATACTCCTTGACCTCACTGCGGCCTTTGTCATCATCAATTACTCCATCCTTCTGTCCCACCTACAAACATCCCTCAACATCACTGGCTCTGCTCTTTCCTGGCTCATCCTATCTCACTGACAGACATCAATTCATCCAAGTCAACAACTGCACCTCCTCCACCGTTCCCCTGCTTCAAGGCGTCCCCTAGGGCTCTGTGCTTGGCCCTCTCCTCTTCATCCTCTACTCACTTCCCCTTGGTTCCATCATTCGTCGTCATGGTCTCTGTTTTCACTGCTACGCTGACGACATTCAACTTTATATCTCCACTAAATCCATCACCCCTGCCACCCTGTCACCCTCTCCATCCATCCGTAACCTTGGTATTATCCTGGACAATAACCTCTCATTCGAACAGCACACCAGTCACCTCACCCAAAATGCCTTCTTCCATCTTAAAAACATTGCCCGCCTCCGTCCTTTACTCTCCTTCTCTGCTGCTGAGACCCTCATCCACGCTTTCATCACCTCATGACTGGACTACTGCAACAGCATCCTTTACGGCTCATCATCAAAAGTCCTCAATAAACTTCAATACATTCAAAACTCTGCTGACCGCCTTCTCACCCACACTTGCTCCCGTGAACATATCACCCCTGTACATACATTGGCTCCCTGTCCAGCACCGAATCAACTTCAAGATCCTCCTCCTCACCCACAAAGCCCTCCATAACCAGGCTCCTTCTTACCTCACGGACATGCATCACCACCACACTCCATCCCGACACTTACGTTCTTCTGATGCTAACCTTCTCCCACCCCCACTCAGGACCAAGCACCGTACCTGGGGTGACAGAGCTTTCTCCATAGCTGCCCCCTCTCTTTGGAATTCTTTCCCCACACACATCCGTCACTGCCCAGATCCATCCACCTTCAAATCACTGCTCAAAACTCACCTTTTCAAATCCGCTTTCCATTCACACCATTAGTTTTCCTTCTCCATTTCCAATCCCATGTCCTCCACCTCTTCGAAATTTGTAAACATTCTTACAATGTACATTGTTTTTATCTTGTGTATTTTTGTGTATTTATTTTATTTTTATCTTGCACTTTATGGTTTTTAATGTAAAGAGTCTTTGAGAGCTTTAAAAGCGCTGTACATATAAAATATATTATTATTATTATTATTATTATTAGAACCTAACAAGACCACAAACCTAAATACATAATGATGCTAACTTGGCTAAACATTGCTAAATGAAGTAACCACCTGACCATAACTTTGACCTCACAGACTTGTACAATAGGCACAATGATGTTTAAAGCTCTTCATCTCATCTGCTGCTTCTCTCACCCAACAGCTCCTTTCACTTTGGAAAAGGGTAAATCTGGAATGATCAGACCTCAAGACCTGGAACACCACATTCATTTTGCGGGGGAATACAAGGCTCCCTCGCAAATGAAAGCTCTTGTTCACTCAGCCTCACTAATGTGGTGGTCTTAAGGCTAAACAGAAGTTTAGTCCCAACACCTTCTGATACATCTGAGTGACATCTTTTAATATGGTTATTTAAACAATGAGAAGCTACTCACTGCATCTTTTAGGGTTGAATAACTTGTTGCCTACTGAAACTTTTCCAGTGTGATAGTATTGTCTATTTGCTTAGGTAAATTCAAAAAGTGACTTTTACTTATTTATCTATTTTTTGGCCTGGTTATGTACATCAAAATTCCTCCCACTTTATCACTCAATTTTCCATTTTGGAAAGTGCACCTTGCTGGAAAAAATGACATGAGTCAATAAAAGTCATGAAATAAACTTTTTATTTTTTTGCTTTCCCCACCTCCCATATGGTGACTGCGAAGAGCATTTCACTTCCAAGCTGCTAGGAAGCGAAAGGGTGTCAGAAAGCAGTTTGTCCTGTTTTTCTCTTGATAGATATTCAAATCACGGAAGTTTGGCCAAAAAGAAAAGAAAATAACTAACAGAACAAAGAAAAAAAAATAAAAAATTTTTTAAGATTAATTATTCCACCAGGCCAGCAGGCCCCCAAGAAATAGGTAGAAAAATGAAGGTTAGATACTGTAGCTGATTGATTATTAATTTAATTTGTTTTCCTGTTTGTCCACAGTTCACTGACTACCAGAGCTATGTGATCCACGGTTGCCTGGTGGACAACCCAACTCTGGAGCGCTCCATTGCATTGTTCAACGGTGTTTCACAATGGGTCCAGCTCATGGTACTCAGCAAGCTTACACCTCAGACCCGTGCAGAGGTTATCACCAAATACATCAATGTGGCTCAGGTAACACAGAGTCAAGTCATTCACACGGATAGCACTTCCTCTGAAGTTTTAAACAGGATTTATCTAAAGAAAAAAAAAAGCATATTGCTTTGCTTACGTTCTGTTTATCTAACACTATATAAAAAATACACTGATAAAACTTCACATGGTCCATATACACTCCTCCATTATATCCTGAATTTTAAAGACATGCAATAACCGTTCGTACGAACAGAGTTGTTCTGAAGTCATGCGCACCAGTTATTTAAGAGAAATAAGGCTACGTTTCCTCTCTCCTGTGCCAGGAAGTGTTGAGTGTTAATTCATGAGAATAGCATCAAGGTGCAAAAAGAACAACTTTACGGGCTCTGAGACTGAAGTTCTGCTTTCAGAGATCCAAAAAAGAAAATCTGTCATTTTTAACCGTGTCAGCAGTGGAATTACGGGACCTGCTGAAGCGAAGAAACAGGAAGAAATTACCAGTGCTGTTAATTCCGTGTCACCTGTATTTCGCAATGTCACCAAAATAAAGAAGAAATGGTTTGATAAAAAAATGGCTTAAAACAAACATCTTGCCGTGGCCAGGCACTCAATGACTGCAACTAAACCCGTGCAATCAGTTGTTGCTTCATCATGATGGCACTTTGATGGGGCGGTCCATGAGGGGGGTCTTCTGGCATGTTGTCTGTCTGGGCTGGTTAAGGTCGTGGAAGACCCTCGTTCATGGCAATATTGCGCAAAACGGAGCATACCTTCTCTGGGCTATAGAGCAGTTTCCCCCCAATGTAATGAGACACACCCACCTGGTGTTCAGCTCAGTGCGCTCCACTACTGCATGGGTGCACGCGCTAAGGCATCCAAAAGTAGCAAGTCAGCCGCTGGTTACACTTCCCATTGACCTTGTTATATGCAGAGTCAAATTAAACGTTAATTAGAGCATAATTTAAGTCAAACAGAATAATGTTAGCATAATTATGGGGTATAATGTACATATTTATTTATAAGTATAAAGTAATTAAATATACAATCCATTAGTCAAGCAAACTTGATTCGAATAACAGCGACTATATTAAGAAACTCATATGACAGGTCTGGATAACTCATTCTGTTGGTACCTGAAAGAAAACTCAAAATACGAAAAAATTGGTGAATGCGCAAATTCTCGACTTAAGAACAAATTTGTTCATATGAGTGGTTCTTGAATGAGGCCCATTGATTGCAAACTGTGATCCATTTGATTCCAGCTACACACCTGTAAAGTTTTATGAATGTTTCTTGCAAGATTGTAACAAAGCCGTTGTGGTTTTTGAATTTACTACAGTAACACATCCACTTTACTGAAAACTGCTCCTGGAGTCATGCTGACTATAAGATGTAATATGTCTCTGCTGGACCATAGTTAGTCATCTCACACACAAAAATCTTTCTACTCTTGCTGATCACACATTTCTTACTCTTTGCAGTTTGTGAGTCTGCATAGCAACACGTATGTGAACAGAAAGAAACCATATACAGGCAATGAGTGCGTGAAATACATTTACACACAGTTCTTCATATGCGATGTAAACTGTATTTGGCACCGTCTGACTAATCTATTACATAAAAAAAACATGAATTAAGAGGAAAAATTTTTATGACAAAAAACATCACTTCATCACATAAAGGAATTAGCACGTAATACAAGGATAATGACGTCTAGTCGAAGGAAAGTTGAGTGTTGAAGGCAAAAATATTAACTTAACATACTGTCTATATTCTTTTTAATGACAGTAATGTCCATGGTACTCACCTTCTTAACGACAAACAGATACACTTCTCTTGTTGTTCCATCACAAAAGCTTTCTCGTCAAGATGTATTTTACACTGTGTTATCACTATCTTAGGGGGGTCAACAAGTTTCTTCAGTACTTGTCCACTTGTAATGAAAGAATGGATCACTTCCATTTGCCTAAAAAACATGCTTTGGGTGTTTGGAGTTCAGTGATTAAAGATTTTAAATGTAATATATGTAATTAATGACCTAATCTTCAACAGTACCTGTGAAAAAAGTTTTAGAAATGTTTAAATCTGGGAGTGCAAAGCCAGTATCCAAGAAGGACAAAACTATACCTGCTTCTACAAAACACAGAATTGATGGCCTGAATATTTTCATTTGACACCTGTTAGACCATGTCTGCTGTGTTTCTCAGAATACAGTGCTCACAGTATTCACAGCACTCCACTTTTTCCACAATATCTTATGTTATAGCCTTATTCCCAAATAGATTCAATTAATCTTTTACCTCAAAATTCTACACACAATACCCAAAGTACACAATGACAAAGTGAAACAAGCTTGTTAGAGTAGACAAAGCCCCCAACCCTGAGATGGATTAAGCGGATATAGAAGATGGATGAATGGATGTTCCAAACTGGCCAAAAAGCAAGTATTATACTAATGTGCTAAATTGTGTTGTTCTCTTGTTTTATTGAACTTGAACAGCAAAGAAAATTACAAACTACTCATGTCATAAGATTAGTATAAAAAGACAATAGAAAAAAGGAAGATTTCAACATTTCACTGTCTGTTATCAGAAACTGCTGCACCTACACAATTTTAACACTCTGATGGCGGTGGTGGGGGGACTGAGCCACAGCTCCATATCTCGACTAAAGGAAACTCATGCTTATCTGGCTCCAGAAGTTGTGAAGGTAAGTCAGCATCTGGTTTGATTGCACATTTATTTTTATTCACTGCCATGGTTCTGCATGGTCACAGGAGTGGGCAGAAATATGAGCAATATGAGCAAACTAGCTTTGGCCTTTTTCCTGTATAGAACTTTACCTCAGTTTCTATCATAACTTTATAATCAAACATAAACCACAGAATGGGGTTAGAGTGATACAATGTGAACACATGCTCATCAATGGGACAACAAACCTGAGTCATGCGCTGAAACACAGCTCACAGTCTCAAATTTAGATGTTGAGATGTTTTTTCCAGGCAATTTCCCAACTCAGTCAAGTTTTTCTTTGCTTGTATCTTTTTACACTTTTGAGACTCACCAGAAATTATATGTAATCCAGACTTTATGATTTTTTTTAAGTAGAAGTGTGTCAGAATTTTAAGATGATTTTTCTTATTTACTTTTTGATTGTAAATAACTTGAATTGCACCGTATCTTTAAAAAGATAAAAAAAATATCTTTAAAAAGCCTTGAGATGACATTTGTCACTGTTGATTACAAAACATTTTTTACAGGTCATTTGTTAAAAAAATACTTTGTGAATCGGTTGAATGTTGAAGTTCGGGCTGGTGAAGACACACAGGCTTTCTGAGTCAGAAATCTGACTTTAAGTGTTCCAGTTGATTTTTAAGGTTGCTGTAACTAAACCTTGATCTAAAAAAACCTACTCTTGATTCAGAAGTGTTGGCTAATTATCGACCTATATCCAATCTCCCTTTTTTGTCTAAAGTTCTTGAAAAAAATAGTTGCAGCTCAACTTTGTGATCATTTATATAGAAATAATCTGTTTGAAGAGTTTCAGTCAGGATTCAGAGTGCATCATAGCACAGAAACAGCACTGGTGAAAGTTACCAATGATCTCCTCTTAGCCTCTGATAGCGGACTTGTTTCTGTGCTTGTCCTGTTGGATCTCAGTGTTGCATTTGATACGATCGATCACAGCATTCTGTTACAGAGACTTGAACATGTTATTGGGATTAAAGGAACTGCATTAGGCTGGTTTAAGTCATATTTATCTGATAGATTCCAGTTTGTTCTTGTAAATGAAGAATCTTCCTCACACACCATAGTAAGTCATGGAGTTCCTCAGGGTTCTGTGCTTGGACCAATTATTTTTACTTTGTACATGCTTCCATTAGGTAACATTATTAGACAGCATGGCATAAATGTCCATTGTTATGCTGATGATACTCAGTTGTACTTATCTATGAAACCCAGATGAAACCAATAGGTTGGTCAGACTACAAGCCTGTCTTAAAGACATAAAGACCTGGATGACTCAGAACTGTCTGCTTTTAAATTCAAACAAACTGAAGTTGTTCTCTTTGGACCTGAGCGCTTCAGGGAGAAATTGTCAAGTTGTATAGTTACTCTAGATGGTATTTCCTTGGCTTCTAGTTCTACAGTGAGGAACCTTGGAGTTATTTGTGACCAGAATTTATCATTTGACATATAAAACAGGTTTCTAGGACTGCCTTCTTTCACCTTCGTAATATTGCTAAAATCAGGAACATTCTGTCTCAGGGTGATGCAGAGAAACTAGTTCATGCATTTGTTACTTCAAGATTGGACTACTGTAATTCCTTATTATTGGGCTGTCCCACATATTATCTGAAAAGCCTCCAGCTGATCCAAAATGCTGCAGCCAGAGTTCTGATGAGACCTAACAGCAGAGATCATGTTTCTCCAGTTTTAGCTTCTCTTCATTGGCTCCCTGTTAAATTCAGAATAGAATTTAAGATTCTTCTCCTCACATATAAAGCTCTTAATGACCGAGCTCCATCATATCTTAAAGATCTCATAGTTGGATATTTTCCTAACAGAATACTTTGCTCTCAGACTGCAGGTTTACTTGTTGTTCCCAGAGTTTCTAAAAGTAGAATGGGAGGTAGAGCCTTCAGTTATCAGGCCCCTCTCTGTGGAACCAGTTTGGGTTCAGGAAACAGACACCCTTCTCTACCTTTAAGATTAGGCTTAAAACTTTCCTTTTTGATAAAGCTTATAGTTAGGGATGGCTCATGGGACCCTCAAACATCCCATAGTTAAGCTGCTATAGGCTTTGACTGCTGGGGGCCTCTTATGTCACACCTTTCCTCACTTTGCTATGGTGTTTGTTGTCCCCTCTTTTCTGTCTTCTCAATCCCCAGCTGGTCGAGGCGGATGGCCACCCTTCCTGAGTCTGGTTCTGCCAGTGGTTTCTTCCTGTTAAAAGGGAGTCGTTCTTTTCCACAATCGCCTCAGGCGAAAAGGAATAAATTGGATTTGATTGGATTATGTTTACAATGAATTGAACTCTAATTGGCTCGAATTGGACTGTATTATTGAAGTGCCTTGAGATGACATTTGTTGTGATTGGGCGCTATTGTTATGGAAGTTTTCAATCGCTTCCTTCCTAATACTTCTGATGAGCAATGAAATAGAGAAACTTACTTTTTCTGCCGGCCGGCTAAGTTTTTATTCTTCGTTGCAAGGAAAAAGATCAGTCCACACCATTCAGCAGCAATGGTATGAAAAGATACAGACAAAAGGAACACAAAGGATTTATACCTGGGGAGGTGGGCTTTGTTCTTGAGGTGTGTAACCACACCTCCAGGTGGGGTAGGATGCAGTCTTGATGATAAAACAATTATCTTGTCTGAGTGTTAATTAAGAGGTAAATAGTTTAAAACAATTAGCGTGTCTGGGTGATACAAATGGTTAATGTGGATTGGAGAGTCTGTCAGTCCTGAGACAGAAATTTTACCATCACAATTCTCCCTTTTGATTATTAATTAATCATTATCAGAAAACAAACTGAAGAAAAATAAAATAAATGAAGAAAGCTAAATGAAATGGGAGTAAAAAAATAAAAAATAAAATAAATAAACAAATAAAATAAAATAAAATAAATAGTCACAACTTAGTATCCGATACGCTAATTCATGCAGATTTCAAAATGTATCATCATGGCAGTTGTTTAGAGGAGATCAAAACAAAACAAAGAAAGCAACCAAAATAACATAAAATTTACAGAATGTCAACATCAGAGTCAGAGTCTGAGCTGGGGTAATGATCAGGGTCAGGAATATGAAGAGAGGTTGAATTTTGATCAGCATAATTGGCATCGGCATGAACATATGTGGAGGAAGGAGTCATTCCTTTCATGAGCACATTAGACAGGCATTTCCATATGCATGGAATGAGGGTGCAGAGCAAAAAGAAAATCACTACATAAGGGATTATCATTGTTAAAAACCATGCTGGCCATCCTTGGCCCAAAGATTCCAGCCAAGAAAACCATGAGTCATTTACTGCAGGAGGAGTTTGAATGGCATCTTGCATATGTTCAATGATGTTGGTAATATTTTCGTACTCGTCGGGGACATAAAAACAACAAGAGATGTTAAGTATTTTGCAAACACCTCCTTTCTCAGCTAGAATGATATCAAGAGCCAGTCTGTGTTGGATAACTGCTGTTCTAATAGCAAACATTTCTGTGTTCATCAAAGTGAGAGCGGCTTCAGTTTGATTTGCTAAGGAAAGTACCGACCAAGCGAGTCCATTGATTTTGTTTAGGGCCGCAGCCGTCCCGCCTCCTAGAAGTAGAGACCACCCCACATTAGCGTTGGGGGTAGTCCAGGGATCAGCTAGTACATAACCATCATATTTGAAAGGAACACCAGTAATTTTCCTGCGAGCTTGAAAACGTGTGGTGGATTGAATGCTGGTGACAGGAGCCTTCTTATGGAAGACTTTTGTATCAGTTGCAACAATTGATGGATGACAACAGCCAGACCACTGAAATAGAGGTGGCAAATCATGATAGGCCTTTCTACCACAAGACCACATTATTCCTGGTTGGGATGACAGTTGTCTAAAGGGACAGGCAAATCTTGTCATGGTGTTATTAGTCCATCTGTGAGAACAAGTAGTTGGAGTTGTAGTATTCACAAATATTCTAGTTTGACAACTTGATTGGCCTAGATGAGGCCCTGATGATGATGTTGAACAAACACAAGTCTCTGCATGCTGTAGAGGGACCTCAAATGCCAAGTTAGTCGGGGTTGAATGGGAGTCCGCACAGGTAATATTGGGATGTGGAGACACCGGGGCATTATTTCTGATTTGTTGACCAGCAATTAACAACATCATCATTCCCAGGGGAACGGTGCATTTACCGTGATCTTCTCTGCCCCAAGATTCTTTCATATGGCCTTGTAATACAACACTTGCTGTTAGAGGTTTCGCTTGCCACCTAGCTGTTAAGGCATGGCACACCCAACAGTCACCAGGAATATTCAGCTCCTTTTTGTGTAAAAGAGCTAGAGCGCACGCACTGTTGTCATTACATCGTCTGAGGGCTTGCTGAACCATGTTGTCTTTGGGATCTGCAACGTTGAAGCTGGAGTGGTTGTCTTCCATTGCAGATGTTACAGAGACAGTCTTAACACCTGACAGCATGTTAGGTGTTGCTTCAGTTGGGTCTGGTGGTCCACTGACTAGGACTGTGAGTTGTCTGTACATATCCGAGCTTGGATATTCAATTCCACACCAATACGTGCCTGCATCAGTGGGTTTGACATCAGAGATGGTGATCTGGGCTCCGTTGGAATTTGGAAGTTTTGTTATTGTGAAGCGGGGATTTCTGTTTGGAGCAATGGTTTTGTCAGTGGTGGCAACGATCAAGTGCCAATTGTGTGGGCCGCAGGGGTCTCTGCATAGGTATTTGTCATACTTGGCATAATATGCCTGAACCCGTCCTGATCGCCAAATTTCAGGGTAAACGAGGCAGGTGAATGTTGCACTTTGACCTTCTGTCAAAGTGACAGTCCTGGCAGGTTTGTAGGTGTAAGCCTCCATCAGCTGTGCCAAACATGACAGCATCAGAATCAGGTGATGCATGGTGGAGTTTGGTGGAACACGTCTAGTTGGTGTTTGTTGAATCCACAGGGCCAATTCCACGGGTCGTCCTCTTTGGCGTCTGTGCGTCCTCGTGTCGTCCGTCACCGTCCGTCCTCGCGTCGATCACGTTGGCAGCTGGGCTCCTCCGTTGGCTCAGGGATCTTCCTGCAGTGGATGGCGTGAACCCACGTTGCCCTCTCGGCTATCTTCGCAATGGTATGCGTTGTCAGAATGGATCTGGTCACTGTTTGGAATTCCAGTGCTCCTTTCTGAAGTCGTTTCTCACCACCCAGGTTGGAAGTCTGCAGAGAGAGAGAGAATAAGTTTTTGCAATATTGTAGCATATTGTCTTCACATAGGCCAGTGGAGGGGAGTGGCCTGGTTACAGGTTTTACTCCCAGAGATGGAGGTCTGCCAAAATTGAAATTTTGATTTCAGAGTGCAATTTTCTTGTTTGACAACGTCTCTACTGGCAGGATGTTATATACAATGTTGTCTGAGGTTAATGGTAAGAAATTTACTAATTTGGGTTATTGCAGAATTGACAAAGTGAGAGCCATTATCGTTGCTCAGTTTTGGTGTAGTTGTAGTTCCCAGATGGGGAATAATCTCTGTTAGCAGAGCCTTTGCTACCACTTGGCTACTCTGGTGTTTTGCTGGAAATACTTCCATCTATTTTGACCACATCAACTATTACTAAGCAGCGTTTCTTTCCTTCTGCTGGTGACAGTTCTCTGAAATCCATCATTAAGTGTTCGAATGGTCTGTCTGGTGATGGGTGAGCGATGTGTGTGACTGCTTTGGTTTTACCTGTTATGCGTTGCACAAACCATACGCGGGTGACTGATCTTCTGCTGCATGAACTGAAAATCCTTTGGTGAACCAGTGCTGGGTTATGGCATCCATTGTCCCCCCTTTTGACACATGGTCCAATCCATGTGTCAATTTCGCGAAATGAGGGAAAAAATGTTTAGGTAGACAAGGCTTATTATCGGTTCCTCGCCACACATCTTCCTGTGGCGTGGCAAAAGATTGCACCGTTGTGAGAGAGGTGGAAATAGTGACAGGGATAAATTATAGTGGGTTGGAGTGTAGCTTCTTTTTCAGCAGCATCCGCTCTTGCATTTCCTTGAGAGACAGGACCTGGGTTGTTAGTGTGAGCAAAGCATTTACAAACAGAGATTGACTTTTTGGAGTAAAATGGCATCAAGAAGAGCTGTGACTTTGTCATGATGGAGAATGGGTTTGCCGTTAGATTTTAGGAATTGTCTGTGTTTCCACAGAGTGTCAAAATCCTGGACAACCCAAACATGTGTCTGGAATCAGATTAGATGGTTACTGCTTTGTTGTTAGCTAGTCTGCATGCCTCTGCCATTGCTATCAGTTCTGCCGCCTGTGCAGAATGGTGAGGGGGGAGTGAGCTGGGGAGAAGAGTTTCATGGTTAGTGACAACAGCAAACCCAACTCTGTTGTGACCAGTTTGTGGGTCTCGTAAAGCTGATTCATCTACAAAGAGAACCAAATCAGGGTTTGTTAATGGTGTTTCTTGTAGATCAGGCCTTGGTGAGCAAGCCTGTTGGAGGATGGCAACACAGTTATGCTGTTCTCCATCGTCTGGTGTGGGGAGCAGAGTGGCAGGGTTCAACACATTACAGCGTTTGACAGTAATGTTAGACATTTCTAAAAGTACTGTGTTGTATTGTAGCCAGCGTGCTGTGGAGAGATGGGAAGTTTTTTGTTCAAGTAAAATCATGGACACATAATGTGGGACCAGGAGAGTTACATCAGAATAGCCCACAATGTCTCTGGAGGCCATAACTGCCTTTTCAGCTGCCGCCACAGATCTGATACATCTTGGGAGACCTGCAGCCACGGGGTCCAGTTTTGAAGAAAAATAAGCTACAGGCCGCAGCTTATTTCCATGATCCTGCAACAAAACAGAAGTCATACATCCATCTTTTTCATCTACTGTTTGAGTGAACGGTCTGGTAGGGTCAGGCAGGCCCAAAGTTTGAGTGCTTTGTAAAGCAAGTTTTAGTTCTGTGAAAGATTGTTCTGCTTCAGGAGTCCATTTGATCTCATGTTTTGCTTGCAGGCCCTTGCCATGAATGAGGGAGGCGAGTGGAGCTTCAAGAATGGCATAGTTAGAAATGAATTGTCGACAGTAAGAGCACATACCAAGAAATGACATCATCTGCTTCTTTGTGATGGGTTTTGGAAGGTTCTGAATTGCATCCACTCTTTTTGGTGAAAAAAACCTTCAGAAGTGATGACATGACCTAAGAAGACAACCCTTTCCTGGACAAATTGGAGTTGTGTCAAGCTGGCTTTGTGACCAGTTTGTGTCAGATGTTTCAAGAGTGTGACTGTGTTGGCTTCACCCTGCTCTTTAGTCGGACTGCAGATCATGAGGTCATCCACATACTGTAACAAAGCAGTGTCTGGGGAGAGAACAAAGGGTTCAAGACTGTCTGAGAGCTTTAATGCAAATGGTGGGACTTTCACAGTATCCTTGGCACAGACGTGTGAATGTGTAGTCCCTCCTATTGAATTTGAAAGCAAACCAGAATTAGCTTCCTGGGTGACCTGGAACACTGGAGGTGTCTGAAAGGTTGACCACTGAAAAGAATGTTGCATTAGTTGGTTGCATCACCTGCTTGCAGATCCTGAATATAGCGCCAGTCTGTTGGTTGATCTTTGCCTCTGATTTTAAACAAAGGCGTGTGTATTGGAGAATCGTTACGTGGAACAATTACTCCTGCTGCCTTAAGAGACTCAAAGAATGGTGGTATATTATCAATGGCTTTTTGTTTAAGTGAGTATTGAGCCTTGCAAGGTTTAAAGTCTGATTTTAGAATGATGACAACATTTTCACAATTTTTGGTTAACATACTTTCTGTTGACTGTTCTTTGTGTGTGCACAAAAGATGTCAGTGAAGGTGAAAAAATAATAGATCTATCAGATGTTTGCCTTTCGGCTGTAGGCTTACACAATTTCCGTGCCTCGTCCTGAACGGCTGCTCACGGGGTCCTGCCAACAACGCCAAACTATTATGGAAGTTTTCAATCGCTTCCTTCCTAATACTTCTGATGAGCAATGAAATAGAGAAACTTACTTTTTCTGCCGGTCGGCTAAGTTTTTATTCTTCGTTGCAAGGAAAAAGATCAGTCCACACCATTCAGCGGCAATGGTATGAAAAGATACAGACAAAAGGAACACAAAGGATTTATACCTGGGGAGGTGGGCTTTGTTCTTGAGGTGTGTAACCACACCTCCAGGGGGGGTAGGATGCAGTCTTGATGATAAAACAATTATCTTGCCTGAGTGTTAATTAAGAGGTAAATAGTTTAAAACAATTAGCGTGTCTGGGTGATACAAATGGTTAATGTGGATTGGAGAGTCTGTCAGTCCTGAGACATAAATTTTACCATCACACTATATAAATAAAACTGAACTGAATTGAATAGACAGTCGAAAATAGATAGAGGAATAAGTTTAAAACTAAATAATATAATATTCAGTGGAAATTACAACAGCGTTCTTGGACCTAATTATACTTGATTGTGGACAGACAGAGCACTGTGGGCACCGCAGATACATAGTTGTTCTCCTTATCGTGCCAGCTATTTCATATCTGATGTGGTTTGAAGTCAGGTGAGAACTTTTTGTTTTCCTGTGGACTGACTCAACTCCCTAAAACTCTTTGTGTCTTTGTGTCTTGGCTAACCACTGTAAAGTTATAATGTCACATCAAATTACAAAAAACTTACTTTGTGACTTAATCACTACATTATTACAAATCTCTGCCTTTTCTTGACCCAGATATGGAGCGAGATGACTGATCTGGTCTCTTCCAACAACAACTACTCCTGCTACCGAAAGGCTTTGAACGAGTGCCAAGGATTTAAAATCCCCATACTGGGTGTCCACCTGAAGGACTTGATTGCAGTGCATGTTGTCTTTCCTGACTGGGTTGGTGACAGTAATAAGATGAACCTTGTGAAGATGCATCAGCTTTACATGACCTTCAATGAACTTGTGTCACTTCAAAGTGCAGTTGCCCAAGTGGAGCCCAACATGGACCTTGTCTACCTGCTAACGGTGAGGGATTACCAGAAGTAGCAACTTTCAGGGAAACGATGCATTTACTGGCAGAACAGAATTTCTTTGGTTTCTCATGAGCTTCATCATTAGTAATTTATGACAGCTTATTATAGAGGAACAGTTCACATAATCTGAGGGCACTCTCAAAACAGCTCGTGATATCACCATTTAATTTGTATTCATATCGGCATCTCTGTTAGGAGGTGGCCACCACTGCAACTTGATTCTGTAGTATAGTCAAGTTTTTTTGCATAGCACATTTCATGTACAAAACAATTCAAAGTGCTTTACATAAAGAAGCATGGAAGAGGCATTAAAATACATTAAAGAATATACAGAGAAAGAAATTAAATAAATAAAATGAATAAAAACAAGCAACAGTCTTGATAAGTTAAAAGATACCGTTCAGATTTCATGCATAGACACATGAGAAAAGAAATGTTATTAACCTGGATTTAAAAATGTCTACATTTGGTGACAGTTTAATCCCCACTGGCAGTTTGTTCCATTTGTTTGCAGCATAACAGCTAAATGCTGCTTCTCCATGTTTAGTCTGGACTCTGGACTGGACCAGCTGACCTGAGTCCTTGGATCTAAGAGCTCTGCTGGGTTTAAATTCTCTGAACATATCACAGACTCTGGGATTTGTAAACCATCAGTAGGCTTTTAAAATATATTCTGTGACTGACTGGAAACCAGTGTAAAGATTTAGAACTGGTGTGATGTGTTCAGATCTCTTAGTCCTGGTTAAAACTCTAGCAGCAGCGTTCTGGATGAGCTGCAGATGTTTAAAGCTCTTTTTGGGAAGTCCAGTTAACAGACCATTACAGTCTACTGGAGATGAATGCATGGATGAGTTTCTCCTGGTCTTTTTGGGAGAGAAAACCTTTAATTCTGTTGATGTTTCTGAGTTAGTAAAAAGCTGCCTTGGTGAACACTTTGATGTGGCTGCTGAAAGTCAGATCTGAGTCTATCAACACTCCAAGGTTACGAACTTGGTCAGTGATTGTAAGGGCCTGAGTCTCAAGGTATTTACCAATGCTGACACTCTTCTCTTTGCTACCAAACAGAATGATCTCAGTTTTGTCTTTGTTTAATTGTAGAAAAATCTCTCTCGTCCAGGTGTTTATTTCCTCCAGACACTGACATAGTATGTCTGCTGGGCTGCAGTCGTCTGGTTACAGAGACACATAAAGTTGTGTATCGTCTGCATAACTGTGATAATTTATGTTAAAGTTCTGTAATATCTGACCCAAAGGGAGCATATACAAGTTAAACAGAAGAGGACCCAGAATTGACCCCTGGGGGACTTCACAAGTCATGGCCACTCACTCAGATTCATAGCTGCCAATTGTAACAAAATAACTCCGGCCTTCTAAATAGGACCTGAACCAGTTAAGGACCGCTCCAGAAAGTCCAACCCAGTTTTCCAGCCTGTGCAACAGGATTCTGTGATCTACAGTATCAAATGCAGCGCTGAGATCCAACGGAAACAGGACTGAAACATAACCAGAATCAGTATTCAACCTGATGTCGTTTAACACTTTGACCAGAGCTGTTTCAGTGCTGTGATAACGTCGGAAGCCTAACTGAAAGGATTTAAAATATACAAAAACTCACAATTCGTGATTGATATTTGAGCTGATTGTACTCAAACATTTGTGTTTTTCAGCTTTCTTTAGACCTATATTACTCAGAAGATGAGATTTACGAGCTGTCATTGCTACGGGAACCACGTAACCCAAAATCACTGGTAAGTTTCAGTAAAACTGATGATCGCTGATCTAAATGAAGATGTATGGAAGTATAATAATTCATTTGGAAAGCAATAAGTGTGATCTCATAGTGAAACACATTCATTGTTTATAAATTAAGTCTTGTGTATGTGCACCTGTCCTCACAGTTTACCTCTCCAACGACTCCAAACAAGCCTTTAGCCCCCTTGGACTGGGCCTCTGCTGTCACCACCAAACCAGACCCCTCTGTGGTCAATAAACACATCCAGAAGGTGGTGGATGTAAGTAGACAACCCTTTTTCAAATCACTGTTTATTTTCAGAATACAGAAAGTTGCACATATGTCATCACGTAACATATTATAGTATTTAGTTTCATGTCTGTCTTTGGATAGTCTGTCTTCAGGAATTATGACCATGACCAAGATGGTTATATTTCCCAAGAAGATTTCGAGAGCATTGCAGCTAACTTCCCATTCCTTGACTCCTTCTGTGTTTTGGACAAAGATCAGTGAGTATGGGACACTAAGATGAACTACAGTAACTGTGGAATTAGCAATTATTTTTCAAAGAGCCCAACCCATTGTTATCACATAATTAAAAGATGGATTGCTGGATTAGTAGTGCTTAGTCTGCTGTACAGTACCATGAATGGTACAGTCCCAGGGAAAGGGTAGGGCTCTGAATTTCTGAACCATATTACTTAACATAACATTTTCTTTTTTTAAAACAAAATTTTGGGCTGTTATGGTTGGATCATTGCATACATATGTACCTGGAATCTCTAAATTTAAAAGTTTAAAATCATATGCGTTTTGACTCCTTCTCACCAGTGAATGAGCCCCCTGGACTGTATTCCTTTTTAATTACATCCCATATGCTCCCAGGCACATTGGTCAAGCAAGCCATACCCACGCAATCGGCCTAAATAGCAATTGAATGATGGAAATGTTGTCAAAAAAACCTCCAGAAAACTGACCAGATGGCTCATAAAAACCAATGTTATGAAAATCATATTGATTTGAAGTCTGTTGGAACCAGAAATATTTTTGGCACTAGCACCTAGTGACCCTAAGTGCTAAGTGGTATTGCACTGTAATGGGCTTCCTTATTGGCTTGAATTTTCTGGCCCATTGACATTTTATACAGTTTATGTGTCAGAATTTTATTTTTCAAAGCTTTGATAATAATTCATGTAAAAATCAACTTGAACTTATATACAATTGCAGTTGGAAGGATTGCAAGTGAAAATTAAATATAGTGCATAAAAAGGTGTTCTGAGGATCAAATCTTTCCATCTCAGCACCATGGGGAACTTTCAGCTGCTCTGCTCCCCAGCTCTGGAATTCCTTGCCACCACCCATCCAAAATATTGACTCTCTTCCTGTCTTCAAATCGAGACTCAAAACCCATCTGTTCAAGATCGTCTACTCACTGTAACCATTGAGCATGTTACTACTCTGTCCTCCATTTTCTTTTTAACTCCCTTCTTTCTTTTCTTTTATTGTTTTATGATTTTATTATACTTGATTAATGGTGATGCACAGTGTCCTTGAGTGTCAAAAAATTGATTTTTTTATTATCATCATTATTGTTATAAGTCCCATCTTTTTTGCTGCTTTTCCAAAAGTGCTGCTTTGGCTTTGTGTAACAGAATACAGGATGTGTGCTGACATGTGACTAGAAGTTGAAAACCTGTGTGTTACAGAAGCAGTTGGAGGGAAAGTTTTTGTTGTAATATTTTGTTGTATGATGTAGGACTGGAGCTTTTCACTTCTTTCTCTATCTTCATCTCAGAGATGGATTAATTGGCAAGGATGAGATGATAGCATATTTCCTTCGGGCTAACCCATTGCTCCAGTGTAAGATGGGACCAGGATTCATCCACAACTTCCAAGAAATGACTTACCTGAAGCCCACATTCTGTGAACATTGTGCTGGATTTGTGGGTATCTCTGAAATCTCTTACCTCATTAGTTACTCCTAGCATTTATATCACACACTGTAACATAGTGATTAAACAGCCTAATTCAACACACAGCACTTCATGGGAAATGCAGTTAATTGTTTTTGTCATGCAGATGTATGCTTCCCCTCTTGATTACCATAAGTTCTTACTTCTTGTCTTCTCTGTACCCCTTGCTCTTCTCACATATGTGCAGCTTTGGGGGATCATCAAACAGGGCTACAAGTGCAAAGGTAGAGTTTCACTGATTTCTTCTCTGAATGCCTTTCATGAATCATCTATGAAACATGTAACATTTAACTTGAATGCTACATTTTAGTTAAAACAAAAATACTCTGAAAACCTCTTTCAGTCCAAATATCAGTTGCAGCTAATGGCTATTGTAACTGAGGAAAATGTGTGTGCATGTGCAAGTTCCTGTATGCACATCTCACAAAATGATGTGTCAATAAAATGCCAAAAGTTGTCGACATAAGAATCCAAATAATAAATTAAATACTAACACACGCGCCAGCAGTTGAGCCCAGTATGTAAATCTGAACATGTGGAAGAAAATCAAGCTGCAGAAAGCCAGTGTTATGTAATGGAGGAATGAAAGAAACATTCTGACTCACCGGTTGCTTGTAGAAGTCCTGTCTCCTGTCTTTTTTATGTCCACATGTAATTTTTTTTCACAGGTATGATAAAAACAATTATTATGTAGTGCATTTCTCGTCTAGCTGACCACTCAAAGAGCTATTACACTACATGCCACATTCATCCATACAGCACGTCTTAGTTTACATAGTTGTATAGACAGTACACAGTGCTTTCTTCAAGACATTCACTCACAGGTAACGTGGGGTTCAGTGTCTTGCCCAAGGACACTTCAACAGTTGGCCCAGGGAAGTCGGGAGTCAAACCACCAACCTTGCAATTGGTAGGTGACTGCTCTTCCTCCTGAGATACAGCCGTTCCCAATTTGCACTAACTTTAAATAAAATAATGTATCCAAGTGTCCAACAAATACACTTGCAACAGGAATAGGTGGCATCAGTTTCAGGAGTTTGACCAAGTCATCAAACTACTTTGTTACAACTCAGTGTTAGACCTACAAATTACATTTCCTGCATTCCACTCATGTTAGGATATCCATGAAGCAGTATGATTCTGCACTTGTAGTATTCTGCATTAAACTAGTTTTGGCAGGTGGCACCATTAATAAGGACACTATGGAGATGCTTGAAGAATTTGCATCCTTAATGATCCAAAACTAAGAGGATGTCTTTTTAATATAATATCAGTTACAGAATTTTTCCTGACAACAGAACATAATTCTCATTTGAGATTCACATTTCAGCCTTCCCTTGGACCTTTAGACCCGCTGAGTAATTATAAGCTATTCAACCTGCCAATAACTTGAGCAAAAACACATAGGATCGAACTAAATTATATTTCTAATGATCATTTTCCTTGAATAGAATTTCTTTCTCATATAGACCTCTTTTTTTATTTGTTGTATTTTTCTGAAATTTAAGCAGGAATTGCCGTTGCCTCCTCCAAGAAGTAACTGCTGCCAACTTTCATGACACTGCACGGTCTTAAACAAGATATAGCTCAGTCAAAAACAACATCAGCTTCCTCTTGTGATGCTTGAACTGTTTTTCTTTGACAGCACTTTAAGCTAATGAGTCTTTATTTACTTTGCAGACTGTGGTGTAAACTGTCATAAACAATGCCGGGAGCTGCTGGTTCTGGCCTGTAGGAAGCTGATTCACTCTGGCTCTCTGAGCAGCGTTTCTCCAGCGAGACTGACCCACAGCTCACTGCCCAGCAGCCCTGCACTGCAAACCTCTACGGGTAATTTTCTGTTACAAAAAACACATATTGCACGAGTCATTTACTAAGATAGATAGATAAATATACATGTACTATAAATGAAATTGAATTGAATTAAGATCATTTCCATGTGAAAAGGCTTTTCAAGCACTGATCAAAGTTCAGACTGTAAATTGGAATTCAAACCCTTTATTTTTGCATAGCTTCTCCATACAAAATATCTAACATAACATTGTTTTAAAATTTTGCCTTCCAGACTAAATGGAACTCCCTGAAAAATTTTAACTGCAAAAATTAAAGCTGCCCGACAATTAAATGAGTTCCAGAGAACTCATTTTTAGAATGCACAGACAAAGAGATACATCACAAAGTACAAAATGCACTGCAGAAAACACTGCAAGTCAAACACCTAACCAGTAGATATGAATGAGGGACTTCTGTAGACAGTAGACATTAGTTACTCTTCACTGGTGGTTAAAGACGAACACACAGCTTTTATGATAGTTTTTATATTCTAGCTACTTAAATCAAAATGCAAAACATTGTCTGCATTATGACTTACTTAACTTTTTAATAAAGAGGAAGTGCACAAATTTGAACACATCACCATGTAACAGATGTAAGGTGAGCACTGCTGCATGTGTGAAAGTAAGATCATAAAAAGATCTTACATGGTTCAGTGTTGATGGTTCTGAAATGGACAGATAAATTAAGTTAAAAAAACGTCTGCAGTTGTAAATGGCTGCAGAAATTGGATTTCAAAAGACATGAAACTGACACCGCTGTAATATTTCAGGGCAGGTAACTCTTCTCCCATGTTTTACAGTTCAAATGAAAAGGGCCTGATGGTAAAGGTTTAGGAGCCCTCCTTGATCAGAAACATCTCATGTTCCAGTTGCGTCACAGCTCTCTGTAGCCAATGAACTTTTTATCTCATGTTTCAGGGACTTCCACTCAGTCATTCAACAAAAGGCTTCTAGGTTTTATATTTTCAGTTCATTTCAGTCCTCTTCTGAAGCATATCCACAAATTTTCAATAATCTTAAGGTAGAGGAACTATGAGATATACATAGTTATACATAATCATAACTCTACAACAACATACATATAAACCATAAAGTAGAATCACACTTTTAAAGGCATAAAGTGAACTACAAAATAAATGATCAACTTGACTGGGTCATCCACACATTGCTAGCAATACCACTTCTGTGAAGCACATTTTGCAGCAGCTGTTTTGTTTTTTACACACAGCTATGAAGTGGGCCAGTAATTTATTGATGGCTTCATCCTGACACGCATCATCCATTTGACTTTTCTTTTCTTATTTTTGTTCTAAACAGTCTTATCTGATGTTAACACCTGGCTCCCTCTTGCTTCTTTGAAGATGACATATAAATAGCTAGGGGAGAGAAAGTATTTTTAAGTCCAACACCCCAATAACTTAGCTTTAACACTTTAAGACATTAATGTAACATTACTAACATCAAAGTAATTTCAACTTATCCTCACTACCTCAGCTAAAAACCACAGGGTGATGGCAGTAGACGTAGGTGACTCAATTACAGCTAACAGTTAATCAACTCTCTCCTCTATACTGCGACACTGATACTGTCTAAGAATGAAATACTTCCCATGTCACTGGCTACCACTCCTGTTCAAAACATCATCCATCCACTCCTGTGTTTACACAGGCAAAAAATGACAAAAAGTTCTGTTTGTGCTTCCTTCATCTTTTGTACTTCATTGGAAAATAGAATTAGTCATTTGTGGAGCAGAGTTAAACAATAGTGCACCGTTTAATTGTGCTCGAATTTGCATTCTAGCAATATTTGAGAAGGTTTTCTTGGTTTCCAGATTTCCTGAGAACTGCTACTTCATTTTTCAAATTCAACTTGAGAGAATGACTGCCTTACCTGAAAAAGCTTTGCTTTCTTCTGAAGAACCTTCTCTGGCTTCAAGGGAATAAATTACTTTCATTTTAAGTTTTAAATTTGCTTTTGTTTGATGATTTCACTCATGTACACTAAAATGTAAACCAAGAGCTATCTGACAAATAATTTCTTGTGTTCCCTCGCTCAGATGAGGACAATGTGTTCGAGTTCCCCGCTGTCACATCAGAAGGTCCAGCTCTGATCACCAAGTCCATCACTCTGATGACCAGCTCAGCTCAGAGAATCTCAGTGCGCCTGCAGAGAGCCACAACCAGCCAGGCCACACAAACAGAGCCCCTGTGGCCCGATCTTGGCTGGGGAGACACACAAGGTGGCTCCCACACTTTCCCCAAAATGAAATACAGGATTCACAGAAAGACGTCTAAAAACAAAGGTTTTGCCTGCTGGGAAAGACGGAATGATGGACAGCACCATGTGATTCATTCATTGTGCAGTGTGGAGTGTCAGAACAACCCAGACATCTCTGGAGGGCCCACACAGAACAGGGGAACACATTTAAGGAAGGTAATGGATTCGTCACTAATCTCAATTTAAAGCTCATATTTTAGCTCAAGAAAAACTTTCCCACCCTCAGCTTGAGGGTGTCATGTCGTGTGGTGCGAAGGTGAGGAGAGAGGACCCAGATGCAGATATAGAAATGAAAACTTTGTTTATTCCAAAGAAACAAAATAAGCAGCTGAGACGGAATACCAAAAAAACCTAAACTGGAATAAAGAAAACTTTAGGAACAAACAAAATCGGGCTATTGAAAATGCTTGACTGAAACATGACAAAAAAACCTGACATGAACGTTGATGATCAAGGACAAAACCTGATTCAACGTGAATGACGGTGAGGATCTGACAATAGACATGAACAAACTGGGAAACTTAGGGTGATTGGTGAGTGAGTGCAGCTGGTGAGAATGAAACAGGTGAAGGGAGTGCAGTTGGTGAGAATGAAACAGGTGAAGGGAGTGCAGTTGGTGAGAATGAAACAGGTGAAGGGAGTGCAGCTGGTGAGAATGAAACACAGGTGAAGGGAGTGCAGCTGGTGATAATGAAACAGGTGAAGGGAGTGCAGCTGGTGAGAATGAAACAGCTGAAGGGAATGCAGCTGGTGAGAATGAAACAGGTGAAGGGAGTGCAGCTGGTGAGAATGAAACAGCTGAAGGGAATGCAGCTGGTGAGAATGAAACAGGTGAAGGGAATGCTGCCGGTGAGAATGAAACACAGGTGAAGGGAATGCAGCTGGTGAGAATGAAACAAGTGAAGGGAGTGCAGCTGGTGAGAATGAAACAGCTGAAGGGAGTGCAGCTGGTGAAAATGAAACAGGTGAAGGGAATGCAGCTGGTGAGAATGAAACAGGTGAAGGGAATGCTGCCGGTGAGAATGAAACACAGGTGAAGGGAATGCAGCTGGTGATAATGAAACAGGTGAAGGGAGTGCAGCTGGTGAGAATGAAACAGCTGAAGGGAGTGCAGCTGGTGAAAATGAAACAGGTGAAGGGAATGCAGCTGGTGAGAATGAAACAGGTGAAGGGAGTGCAGCTGGTGAGATAGAAACAGCTGAAGGGAATGCAGCTGGTGATAATGAAACAGGTGAAGGGAGTGCAGCTGGTGAGAATGAAACAGGTGAAGGGAGTGCAGCTGGTGAGAATGAAACACAGGTGAAGGGAATGCAGCTGGTGATAATGAAACAGGTGAAGGGAGTGCAGCTGGTGAGAATGAAACAGCTGAAGGGAATGCAGCTGGTGAGAATGAAACAGGTGAAGGGAATGCTGCCGGTGAGAATGAAACACAGGTGAAGGGAATGCAGCTGGTGATAATGAAACAGGTGAAAGGAGTGCAGCTGGTGAAAATGAAACAGGTGAAGGGAATGCAGCTGGTGAGAATGAAACAGGTGAAGGGAGTGCAGCTGGTGAGATAGAAACAGCTGAAGGGAATGCAGCTGGTGAGAATGAAACAGGTGAAGGGAGTGCAGCTGGTGAGAATGAAACAGGTGAAGGGAGTGCAGCTGGTGAGAATGAAACAGGTGAAGGGAGAGCAGCTGGTGAGAATGAAACAGGTGAAGGGAATGCTGCTGGTGAGAATGAAACAGGTGAAGGAAGTGCAGCTGGTGAGAATGAAACACAGGTGAAGGGAATGCAGCTGGTGAGAATGAAACAGGTGAAGGGAGTGCAGCTGGTGAGAATGAAACACAGGTGAAGGGAATGCAGCTGGTGAGAATGAAACAGGTGAAGGGAATGCAGCTGGTGAGAATGAAACAGGTGAAGGGAATGCAGCTTGTGAGAATGAAACAGGTGAAGGGAATGCAGCAGGTGAGAATGAACCATTTGAAGGGAGTGCAGCTGGTGAGAATGAAACAGGTGAAGGGAGTGCAGCTGGTGAGAATGAAACAGGTGAAGGGAGTGCAGCAGGTGAGAATGAAACATTTGAAGGGAGTGCAGCTGGTGAGAATGAAACAGGTGAAGGGAATGCAGCTGGTGAGAATGAAACAGGTGAAGGGAATGCAGCTGGTGATAATGAAACTGGTGAAGGGAGTGCAGCTTGTGAGAATGAAACAGGTGAAGGGAGTGCAGCTGGTGAGAATGAAACAGGTGAAGGGAATGCAGCTGGTGATAATGAAACAGGTAAAGGGAGTGCAGCAGGTGAGAATGAAACATTTGAAGGGAGTGCAGCTGGTGAGAATGAAACAGGTGAAGGGAGTGCAGCTGGTGAGAATGAAACAGGTGAAGGGAGTGCAGCAGGTGAGAATGAAACATTTGAAGGGAGTGCAGCTGGTGAGAATGAAACAGGTGAAGGGAGTGCTGCTGGTGAAAATGAAACAGGTGAAGGGAGTGCAGCTTGTGAGAATAAAAAATTTGAAGGGAGTGCAGCTGGTGAGAATGAAACACAGGTGAAGGGAATGCTGCCGGTGAGAATGAAACACAGGTGAAGGGAATGCAGCTGGTGAGAATGAAACAGGTGCAGGGAATGCAGCTGGTGATAATGAATCAGGTGAAGGGAGTTTAGCTGGTGAGAATGAAACAGGTGAAGGGAGTGCAGCTGGTGAGAATGAAACACAGGTGAAGGGAATGCAGCTGGTGAGAATGAAACAGGTGCAGGGAATGCAGCTGGTGATAATGAATCAGGTGAAGGGAGTTTAGCTGGTGAGAATGAAACAGGTGAAGGGAGTGCAGCTGGTGAGAATGAAACACAGGTGAAGGGAATGCTGCCGGTGAGAATGAAACAGGTGAAGGGAATGCAGCTGGTGAGAATGAAACAGGCGAAGGGAGTGCAGCTGGTGAGAATGAAACAGGCGAAGGGAGTGCAGCTGGTGAGAATTAAACAGGTGAAGGGAGTGCAGCTGGTGAGAATGAAACAGGTGAAGGGAGTGCAGCTTGTGAGAATGAAACAGGTGAAGGGAGTGCAGCTGTTGAGAATGAAACAGGTGAAGGGAGTCTAGCTGGTGAGAATGAAACAGGTGAAGGGAATGCAGCTGGTGAGAATGAAACAGGTGAAGGGAGTGCAGCTGGTGAGAATGGAACAGGTGAAGGGAGTCTAGCTGGTGAGAATGAAACAGGTGAAGGGAGTCTAGCTGGTGAGAATCGAACACAGTTGAAGGGAATGCAGCTGGTGAGAATGAAACAGGTGAAGGGAATGCAGCTGGTGAGAATGAAACAGGTGAAGGGAGTGCAGCTGGTGAGAATCGAACACAGTTGAAGGGAATGCAGCTGGTGAAAATGAAACAGGTGAAGGGAGTGCAGCTGGTGAGAATGAAACAGGTCAAGGGAATGCAGCTGGTGATAATGAATCAGGTGAAGGGAGTGCAGCTGGTGAGAATGAAACACAGGTGAAGGGAATGCAGCTGTTGAGAATGAAACAGGTGAAGGGAGTGCAGCTGGTGAGAATGAAACAGGTGAAGGGAGTGCAGCTGGTGAGAATGAAACAGGTGAAGGGAATGCAGCTGGTGATAATGAAACAGGTGCAGGGAATGCAGCTGGTGAGAATGAAACAGGTGAAGGGAGTGCAGCTGGTGAGAATGAAACACAGGTGAAGGGAATGCTGCCGGTGAGAATGAAACACAGGTGAAGGGAATGCAGCTGGTGAAAATGAAACAGGTGAAGGGAGAGCAGCTGGTGAAAATGAAACAGGTGAAGGGAATGCAGCTGGTGATAATGAAACAGGTGCAGGGAATGCAGCTGGTGAGAATGAAACAGGTGAAGGGAGTGCAGCTGGTGAGAATGAAACACAGGTGAAGGGAATGCTGCCGGTGAGAATGAAACACAGGTGAAGGGAATGCAGCTGGTGAAAATGAAACAGGTGAAGGGAATGCAGCTGGTGAGAATGAAACAGGTGAATGGAATGCAGCTGGTGAGAATGAAACAGGTGAAGGGATTGCAGCTGGTGAGAATGAAACAGGTGAAGGGATTGCAGCTGGTGAGAATGAAACAGGTGAAGGGAGTGCTGCTGGTGAGAATGAAACAGGTGAAGGGAGTGCAGCTGGTGACAATGAAACAGGTGAAGGGAATGCAGCTGGTGAAAATGAAACAGGTGAAGGGAATAGAGCTGGTGAGAATGAAACAGGTGAAGGGAGTGCAGCTGGTGAGAATGAAACAGGTGAAGGGAATGCAGCTGGTGAGAATAAAACAGGTGAAGGGAATGCAGTTGGTGATAATGAAACTGGTGAAGGGAGTGCAGCTGGTGAGAATGAAACAGGTGAAGGGAGTGCAGCTGGTGAGAATGAAACAGGTGAAGGGACTGCAGCTGGTCATAATGAAAAAGGTGAAGGGAGTACAGCTGGTGAGAATGAAACAGGTGAAGGGAATGCAGCTGGTGAGAATGAAACAGGTGAAGGGAATGCAGCTGGTGAGAATGAAACAGGTGAAGGGAGTGCTTCTGGTGAGAATGAAACAGGTGAAGGGAATGCAGCTGGTGAGAATGAAACAGGTGAAGGGAATGCAGCTGGTGAGAATGAAACACAGTTGAAGGGAGTGCAGCTGGTGAAAATGAAACACACGTGAAGGGAGTGCAGCTGGTGAGAATGAAACACACGTGAAGGGAGTGCAGCTGGTGAGAATGAAACAGGTGAAGGGAATGCAGCTGGTGAGAATGAAACAGGTTTAGGGAGTTAAGCTGGTGAGAATGAAACAGGTGAAGGGAGTGCAGCTAGTGAGAATTAAACAGGTGAAGGGAATGCAGCTGGTGAGAATGAAACAGGTGAAGGGAATGCAGCTGGTGAGAATGAAACAGGTTTAGGGAGTTAAGCTGGTGAGAATGAAACAGGTCAAGGGAGTGCAGCTATTGAGAATTAAACAGGTGAAGGGAGTGCAGCTGGTGAGATTTAAACAGGTGAAGGGAATGCAGCTGGTGAAAATGAAACAGGTGAAGGGAATAGAGCTGGTGAGAATGAAACAGGTGAAGGGAATGCAGCTGGTGAAAATGAAACAGGTGAAGGGAGTGCAGCTGGTGAGAATGAAACAGGTGAAGGGAGTGCAGCTGGTGAAAATGAAACAGGTGAAGGGAGTGCAGCTGGTGAGAATGAAACACAGGTGAAGGGAATGCAGCTGGTGAGAATGAAACACAGTTGAAGGGAATGCAGCTGGTGAGAATGAAACAGGTTAAGGAGTGCAGCTGGTGAGAATGATACAGGTGAAGGGAGTGCAGCTTGTGAGAATGAAACAGGTGAATGGAGTGCAAATGGTGAGAATGAAACAAAAGTAAAGGGAATGCAGCTGGTGATAATGAAACAGGTGAAGGGAGTGCAGCTTGTGAGAATGAAACAGGTGAAGGGAATGCAGCTGGTGAGAATGAAACAGGTGAAGGGAGTGCAGCTGGTGAGAATGAAACAGGTGAAGGGAATGCAGCAGGTGAGAATGAAACATTTGAAGGGAGTGCAGCTGGTGAGAATGAAACAGGTGAAGGGAGTGCAGCTGGTGATAATGAAACAGGTGAAGGGAGTGCAGCTGGTGATAATGAAACAGGTGAAGGGAGTGCAGCTGGTGAGAATGAAACACAGATGAAGGGAGTGCAGCTGGTGAGAATGAAACAGGTGAAGGGAGTGCAGCTGGTGATAATGAAACTGGTGAAGAGAATGCAGCTTGTGAGAATGAAACAGGTGAAGGGAGTGCAGCTGGTGAGAATGAAACATTTGAAGGGAGTGCAGCTGGTGAGAATGAAACATTTGAAGGGAGTGCAGCTGGTGAGAATGAAACACAGATGAAGGGAGTGCAGCTGGTGAGAATGAAACAGGTGAAGGGAGTGCAGCTGGTGATAATGAAACTGGTGAAGAGAATGCAGCTTTTGAGAATGAAACAGGTGAAGGGAGTGCAGCTGGTGAGAATGAAACAGGTTAAGGGAGTGCAGCTGGTGAGAATGAAACATTTGAAGGGAGTGCAGCTGGTGAGAATGAAACAGGTTAAGGGAGTGCAGCAGGTGAAAATGAAACATTTGAAGGGAGTGCAGCTGGTGAGAATGAAACAGTTGCAGGGAGTGCTGCTGGTGAGAATGAAACAGGTGAAGGGAATACAATTGGTGATAATGAAACAGGTGAAGGGAGTGCAGCTGGTGAGAATGAAACATTTGAAGGGAGTGCAGCTGGTGATAATGAAAAATAGGTGAAGGGAGTGCAGCAGGTGAGAATGACACATTTGAAGGGAGTTCAGCTGGTGAGAATGAAACAGGTTAAGGGAGTGCAGCAGGTGAGAATGAAACAGATGAAGGGAATGCAGCTGGTGAGAATGAAACATTTGAAAGGAGTGCAGCTGGTGATAATGAAACAGGTTAAGGGAGTGCAGCAGGTGAGAATGATACATTTGAAGGGAGTGCAGCTGGTGAGAATGAAACAGATGAAGGGAATGCAGCTGGTGAGAATGAAAAAGGTGCAGGGAGTGCTGCTGGTGAGAATGAAACAGGTGAAGGGAATGCAGCTGGTGAGAATGAAACAGGTGCAGGGAGTGCTACTGGTGAGAATGAAACAGGTGAAGGGAGTGCAGCTTGTGAGAATGAAACAGGTGAAGGGAGTGCAGCTGGTGAAAATGAAACAGGTGAAGGGAGTGCAGCTTGTGAGAATGAAACAGGTGAAGGGAGTGCAGCTGGTGAGAATGAAACAGGTGAAGGGAGTGCAGCTTGTGAGAATGAAACAGGTGAAAGGAGTGCAGCTCGTGATAATGAAACAGGTGAAGGGAGTGCAGCAGGTGAGAATGAAACAGGTGAAGGGAATGCAGCTGGTGAGAATGAAACAGGTGAAGGGAGTGCAGCTGGTAAGAATTAAACAGGTGAAGGGAATGCTGCTGGTGAGAATGAAACACAGGTTAAAGGAATGCTGCTGGTGAGAATGAAACAGGTGAAGGGAATGCTGCTGGTGAGAATGAAACACAGGTGAAAGGAATGCAGCTGGTGAGAATGAAACAGGTGAAGGGAATGCAATTGGTGATAATGAAACTGGTGAAGGGAGTGCAGCTTGTGAGAATGAAACAGCTGAAGGGAATGCAGCTGGTGAGAATGAAACAGGTGAAGGGAGTGCAGCTGGTGAGAATGAAGCAGGTGAAGGGAGTGCAGCTTGTGAGAATGAAACAGCTGACGGGAATGCAGCTGGTGAGAATGAAACAGGTGAAGGGAGTGCAGCTGGTGAGAATGAAACTGGTGAAGGGAGTGCAGCTGGTGAGAATGAAACAGGTGAAGGGAGTGCAGCTGGTGAGAATGAAACAGGTGAAGGGAGTGCAGCTGGTGAAAATGAAACAGTTGAAGGTAGTGCAGCTGGTGAGAATGAAACATTTGATGGGAGTGCAGCTGGTGAGAATGAAACACACGTGAAGGGAATGCTGCTGGTGAGAATGAAACAGGTGAAGGGAGTGCAGCTGGTGAGAATGAAACAGGTTAAGGGAGTGCAGCTGGTGAGAATGAAACATTTGAAGGGAATGCAGCTGGTGAGAATGAAACATTTGAAGGGAATGCAGCTGGTGGGAATGAAACAGGTGAAGGGAATGCAGCTGGTGAGAATGAAACAGGTGAAGGGAGTGCAGCTGGTGAGAATGAAACATTTAATGGGAGTGCAGCTGGGGAGAATGAAACAGGTGAAGGGAGTGCAGCTTGTGAGAATGAAACAGGTGAAGGGAGTGCAGCTGGTGAGAATGAAACAGGTGAAGGGAGTGCAGCTGGTGAGAATGAAACATTTGAAGGGAGTGCAGCTGGTGAGAATGAAACAGGCGAAGGGAATGCAGCTGGTGAGAATGAAACAGGTGAAGGGAGTGCAGATGGTGAGAATGAAACATTTGAAAGGAGTGCAGCTGGTGAGAATGAAACAGTTGAAGGGAGTGCAGCTGGTGAGAATGAAACAGGTGAAGGGAATGCAGCTGGTAAGAATTAAACAGGTGAAGGGAATGCTGCTGGTGAGAATAAAACACAGGTGAAAGGAATGCTACTGGTGAGAATGAAACAGGTGAAGGGAGTGCTGCTGGTGAGAATGAAACAGGTGAAGGGAGTGCAGCTGGTAAGAATTAAACAGGTGAAGGGAATGCAGCTGGTGAGAATGAAACAGGTGAAGGGAGTGCAGCTGGTGAGAATGAAACAGGTTAAGGGAGTGCAGCTGGTGAGAATGAAACATTTGAAGGGAGTGCAGCTGGTGAGAATGAAACAGGTTAAGGGAGTGCAGCAGGTGAAAATGAAACATTTGAAGGGAGTGCAGCTGGTGAGAATGAAACAGTTGCAGGGAGTGCTGCTGGTGAGAATGAAACAGGTGAAGGGAATACAATTGGTGATAATGAAACTGGTGAAGGGAGTGCAGCTTGTGATAATGAAACAGGTGAAGGGAGTGCAGCTGGTGAGAATGAAACATTTGAAGGGAGTGCAGCTGGTGATAATGAAACAGCTGACGGGAATGCAGCTGGTGAGAATGAAACAGGTGAAGGGAGTGCAGCTGGTGAGAATGAAACTGGTGAAGGGAGTGCAGCTGGTGAGAATGAAACAGGTGAAGGGAGTGCAGCTGGTGAGAATGAAACAGGTGAAGGGAGTGCAGCTGGTGAAAATGAAACAGTTGAAGGGAGTGCAGCTGGTGAGAATGAAACATTTGATGGGAGTGCAGCTGGTGAGAATGAAACACACGTGAAGGGAATGCTGCTGGTGAGAATGAAACAGGTGAAGGGAGTGCAGCTGGTGAGAATGAAACAGGTTAAGGGAGTGCAGCTGGTGAGAATGAAACATTTGAAGGGAATGCAGCTGGTGAGAATGAAACATTTGAAGGGAATGCAGCTGGTGGGAATGAAACAGGTGAAGGGAATGCAGCTGGTGAGAATGAAACAGGTGAAGGGAGTGCAGCTGGTGAGAATGAAACATTTAATGGGAGTGCAGCTGGGGAGAATGAAACAGGTGAAGGGAGTGCAGCTTGTGAGAATGAAACAGGTGAAGGGAGTGCAGCTGGTGAGAATGAAACAGGTGAAGGGAGTGCAGCTGGTGAGAATGAAACATTTGAAGGGAGTGCAGCTGGTGAGAATGAAACAGGCGAAGGGAATGCAGCTGGTGAGAATGAAACAGGTGAAGGGAGTGCAGATGGTGAGAATGAAACATTTGAAAGGAGTGCAGCTGGTGAGAATGAAACAGTTGAAGGGAGTGCAGCTGGTGAGAATGAAACAGGTGAAGGGAATGCAGCTGGTAAGAATTAAACAGGTGAAGGGAATGCTGCTGGTGAGAATAAAACACAGGTGAAAGGAATGCTACTGGTGAGAATGAAACAGGTGAAGGGAGTGCTGCTGGTGAGAATGAAACAGGTGAAGGGAGTGCAGCTGGTAAGAATTAAACAGGTGAAGGGAATGCAGCTGGTGAGAATGAAACAGGTGAAGGGAGTGCAGCTGGTGAGAATGAAACAGGTTAAGGGAGTGCAGCTGGTGAGAATGAAACATTTGAAGGGAGTGCAGCTGGTGAGAATGAAACAGGTTAAGGGAGTGCAGCAGGTGAAAATGAAACATTTGAAGGGAGTGCAGCTGGTGAGAATGAAACAGTTGCAGGGAGTGCTGCTGGTGAGAATGAAACAGGTGAAGGGAATACAATTGGTGATAATGAAACTGGTGAAGGGAGTGCAGCTTGTGATAATGAAACAGGTGAAGGGAGTGCAGCTGGTGAGAATGAAACATTTGAAGGGAGTGCAGCTGGTGATAATGAAAAATAGGTGAAGGGAGTGCAGCAGGTGAGAATGACACATTTGAAGGGAGTTCAGCTGGTGAGAATGAAACAGGTTAAGGGAGTGCAGCAGGTGAGAATGAAACAGATGAAGGGAATGCAGCTGGTGAGAATGAAACATTTGAAAGGAGTGCAGCTGGTGATAATGAAACAGGTTAAGGGAGTGCAGCAGGTGAGAATGATACATTTGAAGGGAGTGCAGCTGGTGAGAATGAAACAGATGAAGGGAATGCAGCTGGTGAGAATGAAAAAGGTGCAGGGAGTGCTGCTGGTGAGAATGAAACAGGTGAAGGGAATGCAGCTGGTGAGAATGAAACAGGTGCAGGGAGTGCTGCTGGTGAGAATGAAACAGGTGAAGGGAGTGCAGCTTGTGAGAATGAAACAGGTGAAGGGAGTGCAGCTGGTGAAAATGAAACAGGTGAAGGGAGTGCAGCTTGTGAGAATGAAACAGGTGAAGGGAGTGCAGCTGGTGAGAATGAAACAGGTGAAGGGAGTGCAGCTTGTGAGAATGAAACAGGTGAAAGGAGTGCAGCTCGTGATAATGAAACAGGTGAAGGGAGTGCAGCAGGTGAGAATGAAACAGGTGAAGGGAATGCAGCTGGTGAGAATGAAACAGGTGAAGGGAGTGCAGCTGGTAAGAATTAAACAGGTGAAGGGAATGCTGCTGGTGAGAATGAAACACAGGTGAAAGGAATGCTGCTGGTGAGAATGAAACAGGTGAAGGAAATGCTGCTGGTGAGAATGAAACACAGGTGAAAGGAATGCAGCTGGTGAGAATGAAACAGGTGAAGGGAATGCAATTGGTGATAATGAAACTGGTGAAGGGAGTGCAGCTTGTGAGAATGAAACAGCTGAAGGGAATGCAGCTGGTGAGAATGAAACAGGTGAAGGGAGTGCAGCTGGTGAGAATGAAGCAGGTGAAGGGAGTGCAGCTTGTGAGAATGAAACAGCTGACGGGAATGCAGCTGGTGAGAATCAAACAGGTGAAGGGAGTGCAGCTGGTGAGAATGAAACTGGTGAAGGGAGTGCAGCTGGTGAGAATGAAACAGGTGAAGGGAGTGCAGCTGGTGAGAATGAAACAGGTGAAGGGAATGCAGCTGGTGAGAATGAAACAGTTGAAGGGAGTGCAGCTGGTGAGAATGAAACATTTGATGGGAGTGCAGCTGGTGAGAATGAAACACACGTGAAGGGAATGCTGCTGGTGAGAATGAAACAGGTGAAGGGAGTGCAGCTGGTGAGAATGAAACAGGTTAAGGGAGTGCAGCTGGTGAGAATGAAACATTTGAAGGGAATGCAGCTGGTGAGAATGAAACATTTGAAGGGAATGCAGCTGGTGGGAATGAAACAGGTGAAGGGAATGCAGCTGGTGAGAATGAAACAGGTGAAGGGAGTGCAGCTGGTGAGAATGAAACATTTAATGGGAGTGCAGCTGGGGAGAATGAAACAGGTGAAGGGAGTGCAGCTTGTGAGAATGAAACAGGTGAAGGGAGTGCAGCTGGTGAGAATGAAACAGGTGAAGGGAGTGCAGCTGGTGAGAATGAAACATTTGAAGGGAGTGCAGCTGGTGAGAATGAAACAGGCGAAGGGAATGCAGCTGGTGAGAATGAAACAGGTGAAGGGAGTGCAGATGGTGAGAATGAAACATTTGAAAGGAGTGCAGCTGGTGAGAATGAAACAGTTGAAGGGAGTGCAGCTGGTGAGAATGAAACAGGTGAAGGGAATGCAGCTGGTAAGAATTAAACAGGTGAAGGGAATGCTGCTGGTGAGAATAAAACACAGGTGAAAGGAATGCTACTGGTGAGAATGAAACAGGTGAAGGGAGTGCTGCTGGTGAGAATGAAACAGGTGAAGGGAGTGCAGCTGGTAAGAATTAAACAGGTGAAGGGAATGCAGCAGGTGAGAATGGAACATTTGAAGGGAGTGCAGCTGGTGAGAATGAAACAGGTGAAGGGAGTGCAGCTGGTGAGAATGAAACAGGTGAAGGGAATGCAATTGGTGAGAATGAAACAGGTGAAGGGAATGCAGCTGGTGAGAATGAAACACACGTGAAGGGAATGCTGCTGGTGAGAATGAAACAGGTGAAGGGAGTGCAGCTGGTGAGAATGAAACAGGTTAAGGGAGTGCAGCTGGTGAGAATGAAACATTTGAAGGGAATGCAGCTGGTGAGAATGAAACATTTGAAGGGAATGCAGCTGGTGAGAATGAAACAGTTGAAGGGAGTGCAGCTGGTGAGAATGAAACAGGTTAAGGGAGTGCAGCTGGTGAGAATGAAACAGGTGAAGGGAGTGCTTCTGGTGAGAATGAAACAGGTGAAGGGAATGCAGCTGGTGAGAATGAAACACGTAAAGGGAGTTCAGCTGGTAAGAATGAAACTGGTGAAGGGAATGCAGCAGGTGAGAATGAAACATTTGAAGGGAATGCAGCTGGTGAGAATGAAACATTTGAAGGGAATGCAGCTGGTGAGAATGAAACAGTTGAAGGGAGTGCAGCTGGTGAGAATGAAACAGGTTAAGGGAGTGCAGCTGGTGAGAATGAAACAGGTGAAGGGAGTGCTTCTGGTGAGAATGAAACAGGTGAAGGGAATGCAGCTGGTGAGAATGAAACACGTAAAGGGAGTTCAGCTGGTAAGAATGAAACTGGTGAAGGGAATGCAGCAGGTGAGAATGAAACATTTGAAGGGAGTGCAGCAGGTGAGAATGAAACAGGTGAAGGTAATGCAGCTGGTGAGAATGAAACAGGTGAAGGGAATGCAGCTGGTGAGAATGAAAAATAGGTGAAGGGAGTGCAGCTGGTGGGAATGAAACAGGTGAAGGGAATGCAGCTGGTGAGAATGAAACAGGTGAAGGGAGTGCAGCTTGTGAGAATGAAACAGGTGAAGGGAGTGCAGCTGGTGAGAATGAAACAGGTTAAGGGAATGCATTTGGTGAGAATGAAACAGTTGAAGGGAGTGCAGCTGGTGAGAATGAAACATTTGATGGGAGTGCAGCTGGGGAGAATGAAACAGGTGAAGGGAGTGCAGCTTGTGAGAATGAAACAGGTGAAGGGAGTGCAGCTGGTGAGAATGAAACAGGTGAAGGGAATGCAGCTGGTGAGAATGAAACAGTTGAAGGGAGTGCAGCTGGTGAGAATGAAACATTTGAAGGGAATGCAGCTGGTGAGAATGAAACATTTGATGGGAGTGCAGCTGGTGAGAATGAAACAGGTGAAGGGAGTGCTTCTGGTGAGAATGAAACAGGTGAAGGGAATGCAGCTGGTGAGAATGAAACACGTAAAGGGAGTTCAGCTGGTAAGAATGAAACAGTTGAAGGGAGTGCAGCTGGTGAGAATGAAACATTTGATGGGAGTGCAGCTGGTGAGAATGAAACAGGTTAAGGGAGTGCAGCTGGTGAGAATGAAACAGGTGAAGGGAGTGCTTCTGGTGAGAATGAAACAGGTGAAGGGAATGCAGCTGGTGAGAATGAAACAGGTGAAGGGAATGCAGCTGGTGATAATGAAAAAGGTGAAGGGAGTGCTGCAGGTGAGAGTGAAACATTTGAAGGGAGTTCAGCTGGTGAGAATGAAACAGGTGAAGGGAGTGCAGCTGGTGAGAATTAAACAGGTGAAGGGAGTGCAGCAGGTGAGAATGAAACATTTGAAGGGAGTGCAGCTGGTGAGAATGAAACAGATTAAGGGAATGCATCTGGTGAGAATGAAACAGGTGAAGGGAATGCAGCTGGTGATAATGAAACTGGTGAAGGGAGTGCAGCTTGTGAGAATGAAACAGGTGAAGGGAGTGCAGCTGGTGAGAATGAAACAGGTTAAGGGAATGCAGCTGGTGAGAATGAAACATTTGAAGGGAATGCAGCTGGTGAGAATGAAACAGGTGAAGGGAGTGCTTCTAGTGAGAATGAAACAGGTGAAGGGAATGCAGCTGGTGATAATGAAACACGTAAAGGGAGTTCAGCTGGTAAGAATGAAACAGTTGAAGGGAGTGCAGCTGGTGAGAATGAAACATTTGAAGGGAATGCAGCTGGTGAGAATGAAACAGGTTAAGGGAGTGCAGCTGGTGAGAATGAAACAGGTTAAGGGAGTGCAGCTGGTGATAATGAAACAGGTGAAGGGAATGCATCTGGTGAGAATGAAACAGGTGAAGGGAATGCAGCTGGTGAGAATGAAACTGGTGAAGGGAGTGCAGCTTGTGAGAATGAAAGAGGTGAAGGGAGTGCAGCTGGTGAGAATGAAACAGGTGAAGGGAATGCAGCTGGTGAGAATGAAACATTTGATGGGAGTGCAGCTGGTGAGAATGAAACAGGTTAAGGGAGATCAGCTGGTGAGAATGAAACAGGTGAAGGGAGTGCAGCTGGTGAGAATGAAACAGGTGAAGGGAGTGCAGCTTGTGAGAATGAAACAGGTGAAGGGAGTGCAGCTTGTGAGAATGAAACAGGTGAAGGGAGTGCAGCTGGTGAGAATGAAACAGGTGAAGGGAGTGCTTCTGGTGAGAATGAAACAGGTGAAGGGAATGCAGCTGGTGATAATGAAACACGTAAAGGGAGTTCAGCTGGTAAGAATGAAACTGGTGAAGGGAATGCAGCAGGTGAGAATGAAACATTTGAAGGGAATGCAGCTGGTGAGAATGAAACATTTGAAGGGAGTGCAGCAGGTGAGAATGAAACAGGTGAAGGTAATGCAGCTGGTGAGAATGAAAAATAGGTGAAGGGAGTGCAGCTGGTGGGAATGAAACAGGTGAAGGGAATGCAGCTGGTGAGAATGAAACAGGTGAAGGGAGTGCAGCTGGTGAGAATGAAACATTTGATGGGAGTGCAGCTGGGGAGAATGAAACAGGTGAAGGGAGTGCAGCTTGTGAGAATGAAACAGGTGAAGGGAGTGCAGCTGCTGAGAATGAAACAGGTGAAGGGAATGCAGCTGGTGAGAATGAAACAGTTGAAGGGAGTGCAGCTGGTGAGAATGAAACATTTGAAGGGAATGCAGCTGGTGAGAATGAAACATTTGAAGGGAATGCAGCTGGTGAGAATGAAACATTTGATGGGAGTGCAGCTGGTGAGAATGAAACAGGTTAAGGGAGTGCAGCTGGTGAGAATGAAACAGGTGAAGGGAGTGCTTCTGGTGAGAATGAAACAGGTGAAGGGAGTGCAGCTGGTGAGAATGAAACAGGTTAAGGGAGTGCAGCTGGTGATAATGAAACAGGTTAAGGGAGTGCAGCTGGTGATAATGAAACAGGTGAAGGGAATGCATCTGGTGAGAATGAAACAGGTAAAGGGAGTGCAGCTGGTGATAATGAAACAGGTGAAGGGAATGCATCTGGTGAGAATGAAACAGGTGAAGGGAGTGCAGCTGGTGAGAATGAAACAGGTTAAGGGAGTGCAGCTGGTGAGAATGAAACAGGTGAAGGGAATGCAGCTGGTGAGAATGAAACTGGTGAAGGGAATGCATCTGGTGAGAATGAAACAGGTGAATGGAATGCAGCTGGTGAGAATGAAACTGGTGAAGGGAGTGCAGCTTGTGAGAATGAAACAGGTGAAGGGAGTGCAGCTGGTGAGAATGAAACAGGTGAAGGGAATGCAGCTGGTGAGAATGAAACATTTGATGGGAGTGCAGCTGGTGAGAATGAAACAGGTGAAGGGAGTGCAGCTGGTGAGAATGAAACAGGTTAAGGGAGATCAGCTGGTGATAATGAAACAGGTGAAGGGAATGCAGCTAGTGAGAATGAAACATTTGAAGGGAGTGCAGCTGGTGAGAATGAAACAGGTGAAGGGAGTGCAGCTGGTGAGAATGAAACAGGTGAAGGGAGTGCAGCTGGTGAGAATGAAACAGGTGAAGGGAATGCAGCTGGTGATAATGAAACAGGTAAAGGGAGAGCAGCTGGTGATAATGAAACAGGTGCAGGGAGTGCAGCTGGTGATAATGAAACAGGTGAAGGGAGTGCAGCAGGTGAGAATGGAACATTTGAAGGGAGTGCAGCTGGTGAGAATGAAACAGGTGAAGGGAATGCAGCTGGTGAGAATGAAACTGGTGAAGGGAATGAAGCTGGTGAGAATGAAAAAGGTGAAGGGAATGCAGCTTGTGAGAATGAAACATTTGAAGGGAGTGCAGCTGGTGAGAATGAAACAGCTGAAGGGAATGCAGCTGGTGAGAATGAAACAGGTGAAGGGAGTGCAGCTGGTGAGAATGAAACAGGTGAAGGGAATGCAGCAGGTGAGAATGAAACATTTGAAGGGAATGCAGCTGGTGAGAATGAAACAGGTGAAGCGAGTTCAGCTGGTGAGAATGAAACAGGTTAAGGGAGTGCAGCAGGTGAGAATGAAACAGATGAAGGGAATGCAGCTGGTGAGAATGAAACATTTGAAAGGAGTGCAGCTGGTGATAATGAAACAGGTTAAGGGAGTGCAGCAGGTGAGAATGATACATTTGAAGGGAGTGCAGCTGGTGAGAATGAAACAGATGAAGGGAATGCAGCTGGTGAGAATGAAAGAGGTGCAGGGAGTGCTGCTGGTGAGAATGAAACAGGTGAAGGGAGTGCAGCTTGTGAGAATGAAACAGGTGAAGGGAGTGCAGCTGGTGAAAATGAAACAGGTGAAGGGAGTGCAGCTTGTGAGAATGAAACAGGTGAAGGGAGTGCAGCTGGTGAGAATGAAACAGGTGAAGGGAGTGCAGCTTGTGAGAATGAAACAGGTGAAAGGAGTGCAGCTCGTGATAATGAAACAGGTGAAGGGAGTGCAGCAGGTGAGAATGAAACAGGTGAAGGGAATGCAGCTGGTGAGAATGAAACAGGTGAAGGGAGTGCAGCTGGTAAGAATTAAACAGGTGAAGGGAATGCTGCTGGTGAGAATGAAACACAGGTGAAAGGAATGCTGCTGGTGAGAATGAAACAGGTGAAGGGAATGCTGCTGGTGAGAATGAAACACAGGTGAAAGGAATGCAGCTGGTGAGAATGAAACAGGTGAAGGGAATGCAATTGGTGATAATGAAACTGGTGAAGGGAGTGCAGCTTGTGAGAATGAAACAGCTGAAGGGAATGCAGCTGGTGAGAATGAAACAGGTGAAGGGAGTGCAGCTGGTGAGAATGAAGCAGGTGAAGGGAGTGCAGCTTGTGAGAATGAAACAGCTGACGGGAATGCAGCTGGTGAGAATGAAACAGGTGAAGGGAGTGCAGCTGGTGAGAATGAAACTGGTGAAGGGAGTGCAGCTGGTGAGAATGAAACAGGTGAAGGGAGTGCAGCTGGTGAGAATGAAACAGGTGAAGGGAGTGCAGCTGGTGAGAATGAAACAGTTGAAGGGAGTGCAGCTGGTGAGAATGAAACATTTGATGGGAGTGCAGCTGGTGAGAATGAAACACACGTGAAGGGAATGCTGCTGGTGAGAATGAAACAGGTGAAGGGAGTGCAGCTGGTGAGAATGAAACAGGTTAAGGGAGTGCAGCTGGTGAGAATGAAACATTTGAAGGGAATGCAGCTGGTGAGAATGAAACATTTGAAGGGAATGCAGCTGGTGGGAATGAAACAGGTGAAGGGAATGCAGCTGGTGAGAATGAAACAGGTGAAGGGAGTGCAGCTGGTGAGAATGAAACATTTAATGGGAGTGCAGCTGGGGAGAATGAAACAGGTGAAGGGAGTGCAGCTTGTGAGAATGAAACAGGTGAAGGGAGTGCAGCTGGTGAGAATGAAACAGGTGAAGGGAGTGCAGCTGGTGAGAATGAAACATTTGAAGGGAGTGCAGCTGGTGAGAATGAAACAGGCGAAGGGAATGCAGCTGGTGAGAATGAAACAGGTGAAGGGAGTGCAGATGGTGAGAATGAAACATTTGAAAGGAGTGCAGCTGGTGAGAATGAAACAGTTGAAGGGAGTGCAGCTGGTGAGAATGAAACAGGTGAAGGGAATGCAGCTGGTAAGAATTAAACAGGTGAAGGGAATGCTGCTGGTGAGAATAAAACACAGGTGAAAGGAATGCTACTGGTGAGAATGAAACAGGTGAAGGGAGTGCTGCTGGTGAGAATGAAACAGGTGAAGGGAGTGCAGCTGGTAAGAATTAAACAGGTGAAGGGAATGCAGCTGGTGAGAATGAAACAGGTGAAGGGAGTGCAGCTGGTGAGAATGAAACAGGTTAAGGGAGTGCAGCTGGTGAGAATGAAACATTTGAAGGGAGTGCAGCTGGTGAGAATGAAACAGGTTAAGGGAGTGCAGCAGGTGAAAATGAAACATTTGAAGGGAGTGCAGCTGGTGAGAATGAAACAGTTGCAGGGAGTGCTGCTGGTGAGAATGAAACAGGTGAAGGGAATACAATTGGTGATAATGAAACTGGTGAAGGGAGTGCAGCTTGTGAGAATGAAACATTTGAAGAGAGTGCAGCTGGTGATAATGAAAAATAGGTGAAGGGAGTGCAGCAGGTGAGAATGACACATTTGAAGGGAGTTCAGCTGGTGAGAATGAAACAGGTTAAGGGAGTGCAGCAGGTGAGAATGAAACAGATGAAGGGAATGCAGCTGGTGAGAATGAAACATTTGAAAGGAGTGCAGCTGGTGATAATGAAACAGGTTAAGGGAGTGCAGCAGGTGAGAATGATACATTTGAAGGGAGTGCAGCTGGTGAGAATGAAACAGATGAAGGGAATGCAGCTGGTGAGAATGAAAAAGGTGCAGGGAGTGCTGCTGGTGAGAATGAAACAGGTGAAGGGAATGCAGCTGGTGAGAATGAAACAGGTGCAGGGAGTGCTGCTGGTGAGAATGAAACAGGTGAAGGGAGTGCAGCTTGTGAGAATGAAACAGGTGAAGGGAGTGCAGCTGGTGAAAATGAAACAGGTGAAGGGAGTGCAGCTTGTGAGAATGAAACAGGTGAAGGGAGTGCAGCTGGTGAGAATGAAACAGGTGAAGGGAGTGCAGCTTGTGAGAATGAAACAGGTGAAAGGAGTGCAGCTCGTGATAATGAAACAGGTGAAGGGAGTGCAGCAGGTGAGAATGAAACAGGTGAAGGGAATGCAGCTGGTGAGAATGAAACAGGTGAAGGGAGTGCAGCTGGTAAGAATTAAACAGGTGAAGGGAATGCTGCTGGTGAGAATGAAACACAGGTGAAAGGAATGCTGCTGGTGAGAATGAAACAGGTGAAGGGAATGCTGCTGGTGAGAATGAAACACAGGTGAAAGGAATGCAGCTGGTGAGAATGAAACAGGTGAAGGGAATGCAATTGGTGATAATGAAACTGGTGAAGGGAGTGCAGCTTGTGAGAATGAAACAGCTGAAGGGAATGCAGCTGGTGAGAATGAAACAGGTGAAGGGAGTGCAGCTGGTGAGAATGAAGCAGGTGAAGGGAGTGCAGCTTGTGAGAATGAAACAGCTGACGGGAATGCAGCTGGTGAGAATCAAACAGGTGAAGGGAGTGCAGCTGGTGAGAATGAAACTGGTGAAGGGAGTGCAGCTGGTGAGAATGAAACAGGTGAAGGGAGTGCAGCTGGTGAGAATGAAACAGGTGAAGGGAATGCAGCTGGTGAGAATGAAACAGTTGAAGGGAGTGCAGCTGGTGAGAATGAAACATTTGATGGGAGTGCAGCTGGTGAGAATGAAACACACGTGAAGGGAATGCTGCTGGTGAGAATGAAACAGGTGAAGGGAGTGCAGCTGGTGAGAATGAAACAGGTTAAGGGAGTGCAGCTGGTGAGAATGAAACATTTGAAGGGAATGCAGCTGGTGAGAATGAAACATTTGAAGGGAATGCAGCTGGTGGGAATGAAACAGGTGAAGGGAATGCAGCTGGTGAGAATGAAACAGGTGAAGGGAGTGCAGCTGGTGAGAATGAAACATTTAATGGGAGTGCAGCTGGGGAGAATGAAACAGGTGAAGGGAGTGCAGCTTGTGAGAATGAAACAGGTGAAGGGAGTGCAGCTGGTGAGAATGAAACAGGTGAAGGGAGTGCAGCTGGTGAGAATGAAACATTTGAAGGGAGTGCAGCTGGTGAGAATGAAACAGGCGAAGGGAATGCAGCTGGTGAGAATGAAACAGGTGAAGGGAGTGCAGATGGTGAGAATGAAACATTTGAAAGGAGTGCAGCTGGTGAGAATGAAACAGTTGAAGGGAGTGCAGCTGGTGAGAATGAAACAGGTGAAGGGAATGCAGCTGGTAAGAATTAAACAGGTGAAGGGAATGCTGCTGGTGAGAATAAAACACAGGTGAAGGGAATGCTACTGGTGAGAATGAAACAGGTGAAGGGAGTGCTGCTGGTGAGAATGAAACAGGTGAAGGGAGTGCAGCTGGTAAGAATTAAACAGGTGAAGGGAATGCAGCTGGTGAGAATGAAACAGGTGAAGGGAGTGCAGCTGGTGAGAATGAAACAGGTGAAGGGAATGCAATTGGTGAGAATGAAACAGGTGAAGGGAATGCAGCTGGTGAGAATGAAACACACGTGAAGGGAATGCTGCTGGTGAGAATGAAACAGGTGAAGGGAGTGCAGCTGGTGAGAATGAAACAGGTTAAGGGAGTGCAGCTGGTGAGAATGAAACATTTGAAGGGAATGCAGCTGGTGAGAATGAAACATTTGAAGGGAATGCAGCTGGTGAGAATGAAACAGTTGAAGGGAGTGCAGCTGGTGAGAATGAAACAGGTTAAGGGAGTGCAGCTGGTGAGAATGAAACAGGTGAAGGGAGTGCTTCTGGTGAGAATGAAACAGGTGAAGGGAATGCAGCTGGTGAGAATGAAACACGTAAAGGGAGTTCAGCTGGTAAGAATGAAACTGGTGAAGGGAATGCAGCAGGTGAGAATGAAACATTTGAAGGGAATGCAGCTGGTGAGAATGAAACATTTGAAGGGAATGCAGCTGGTGAGAATGAAACAGTTGAAGGGAGTGCAGCTGGTGAGAATGAAACAGGTTAAGGGAGTGCAGCTGGTGAGAATGAAACAGGTGAAGGGAGTGCTTCTGGTGAGAATGAAACAGGTGAAGGGAATGCAGCTGGTGAGAATGAAACACGTAAAGGGAGTTCTGCTGGTAAGAATGAAACTGGTGAAGGGAATGCAGCAGGTGAGAATGAAACAGGTGAAGGTAATGCAGCTGGTGAGAATGAAACAGGTGAAGGGAATGCAGCTGGTGAGAATGAAAAATAGGTGAAGGGAGTGCAGCTGGTGGGAATGAAACAGGTGAAGGGAATGCAGCTGGTGAGAATGAAACAGGTGAAGGGAGTGCAGCTTGTGAGAATGAAACAGGTGAAGGGAGTGCAGCTGGTGAGAATGAAACAGGTGAAGGGAATGCAGCTGGTGAGAATGAAACAGTTGAAGGGAGTGCAGCTGGTGAGAATGAAACATTTGAAGGGAATGCAGCTGGTGAGAATGAAACATTTGATGGGAGTGCAGCTGGTGAGAATGAAACAGGTTAAGGGAGTGCAGCTGGTGAGAATGAAACAGGTGAAGGGAGTGCTTCTGGTGAGAATGAAACAGGTGAAGGGAATGCAGCTGGTGAGAATGAAACACGTAAAGGGAGTTCAGCTGGTAAGAATGAAACAGTTGAAGGGAGTGCAGCTGGTGAGAATGAAACATTTGATGGGAGTGCAGCTGGTGAGAATGAAACAGGTTAAGGGAGTGCAGCTGGTGAGAATGAAACAGGTGAAGGGAGTGCTTCTGGTGAGAATGAAACAGGTGAAGGGAATGCAGCTGGTGATAATGAAACACGTAAAGGGAGTTCAGCTGGTAAGAATGAAACAGTTGAAGGGAGTGCAGCTGGTGAGAATGAAACAGGTGAAGGGAATGCAGCTGGTGATAATGAAAAAGGTGAAGGGAGTGCTGCAGGTGAGAGTGAAACATTTGAAGGGAGTTCAGCTGGTGAGAATGAAACAGGTGAAGGGAGTGCAGCTGGTGAGAATTAAACAGGTGAAGGGAGTGCAGCAGGTGAGAATGAAACATTTGAAGGGAGTGCAGCTGGTGAGAATGAAACAGATTAAGGGAATGCATCTGGTGAGAATGAAACAGGTGAAGGGAATGCAGCTGGTGATAATGAAACTGGTGAAGGGAGTGCAGCTTGTGAGAATGAAACAGGTGAAGGGAGTGCAGCTGGTGAGAATGAAACATTTGAAGGGAGTGCAGCTGGTGAGAATGAAACAGCTGAAGGGAGTGCAGCTGGTGAGAATGGAACAGGTGAAGGGAGTGAAGCTGGTGAGAATGAAACAGGTGAAGGGAGTGCAGCTGGTGAGAATGAAACAGGTGAAGGGAGTGCAGCTTGTGAGAATGAAACAGGTGAAGGGAGTGCAGCTGGTGAGAATGAAACAGGTGAAGGGAGTGCAGCTGGTGATAATGAAACATTTGAAGGGAGTGCAGATGGTGAGAATGAAACAGGTGAAGGGAGTGCAGCTGGTGAGAATGAAACAGGTTAAGGGAGTGCAGCTGGTGAGAATGAAACAGGTGAAGGGAGTGCTTCTGGTGAGAATGAAACAGGTGAAGGGAATGCAGCTGGTGAGAATGAAACACGTAAAGGGAGTTCAGCTGGTAAGAATGAAACTGGTGAAGGGAATGCAGCAGGTGAGAATGAAACATTTGAAGGGAATGCAGCTGGTGAGAATGAAACATTTGAAGGGAATGCAGCTGGTGAGAATGAAACAGTTGAAGGGAGTGCAGCTGGTGAGAATGAAACAGGTTAAGGGAGTGCAGCTGGTGAGAATGAAACAGGTGAAGGGAGTGCTTCTGGTGAGAATGAAACAGGTGAAGGGAATGCAGCTGGTGAGAATGAAACACGTAAAGGGAGTTCTGCTGGTAAGAATGAAACTGGTGAAGGGAATGCAGCAGGTGAGAATGAAACAGGTGAAGGTAATGCAGCTGGTGAGAATGAAACAGGTGAAGGGAATGCAGCTGGTGAGAATGAAAAATAGGTGAAGGGAGTGCAGCTGGTGGGAATGAAACAGGTGAAGGGAATGCAGCTGGTGAGAATGAAACAGGTGAAGGGAGTGCAGCTTGTGAGAATGAAACAGGTGAAGGGAGTGCTTCTGGTGAGAATGAAACAGGTGAAGGGAATGCAGCTGGTGAGAATGAAACACGTAAAGGGAGTTCAGCTGGTAAGAATGAAACAGTTGAAGGGAGTGCAGCTGGTGAGAATGAAACATTTGATGGGAGTGCAGCTGGTGAGAATGAAACAGGTTAAGGGAGTGCAGCTGGTGAGAATGAAACAGGTGAAGGGAGTGCTTCTGGTGAGAATGAAACAGGTGAAGGGAATGCAGCTGGTGATAATGAAACACGTAAAGGGAGTTCAGCTGGTAAGAATGAAACAGTTGAAGGGAGTGCAGCTGGTGAGAATGAAACAGGTGAAGGGAATGCAGCTGGTGATAATGAAAAAGGTGAAGGGAGTGCTGCAGGTGAGAGTGAAACATTTGAAGGGAGTTCAGCTGGTGAGAATGAAACAGGTGAAGGGAGTGCAGCTGGTGAGAATTAAACAGGTGAAGGGAGTGCAGCAGGTGAGAATGAAACATTTGAAGGGAGTGCAGCTGGTGAGAATGAAACAGATTAAGGGAATGCATCTGGTGAGAATGAAACAGGTGAAGGGAATGCAGCTGGTGATAATGAAACTGGTGAAGGGAGTGCAGCTTGTGAGAATGAAACAGGTGAAGGGAGTGCAGCTGGTGAGAATGAAACAGGTTAAGGGAATGCAGCTGGTGAGAATGAAACATTTGAAGGGAATGCAGCTGGTGAGAATGAAACAGGTGAAGGGAGTGCTTCTAGTGAGAATGAAACAGGTGAAGGGAATGCAGCTGGTGATAATGAAACACGTAAAGGGAGTTCAGCTGGTAAGAATGAAACAGTTGAAGGGAGTGCAGCTGGTGAGAATGAAACATTTGAAGGGAATGCAGCTGGTGAGAATGAAACAGGTTAAGGGAGTGCAGCTGGTGAGAATGAAACAGGTTAAGGGAGTGCAGCTGGTGATAATGAAACAGGTGAAGGGAATGCATCTGGTGAGAATGAAACAGGTGAAGGGAATGCAGCTGGTGAGAATGAAACTGGTGAAGGGAGTGCAGCTTGTGAGAATGAAAGAGGTGAAGGGAGTGCAGCTGGTGAGAATGAAACAGGTGAAGGGAATGCAGCTGGTGAGAATGAAACATTTGATGGGAGTGCAGCTGGTGAGAATGAAACAGGTGAAGGGAGTGCAGCTGGTGAGAATGAAACAGGTTAAGGGAGATCAGCTGGTGAGAATGAAACAGGTGAAGGGAGTGCAGCTGGTGAGAATGAAACAGGTGAAGGGAGTGCAGCTTGTGAGAATGAAACAGGTGAAGGGAGTGCAGCTTGTGAGAATGAAACAGGTGAAGGGAGTGCAGCTGGTGAGAATGAAACAGGTGAAGGGAGTGCTTCTGGTGAGAATGAAACAGGTGAAGGGAATGCAGCTGGTGATAATGAAACACGTAAAGGGAGTTCAGCTGGTAAGAATGAAACTGGTGAAGGGAATGCAGCAGGTGAGAATGAAACATTTGAAGGGAATGCAGCTGGTGAGAATGAAACATTTGAAGGGAGTGCAGCAGGTGAGAATGAAACAGGTGAAGGTAATGCAGCTGGTGAGAATGAAAAATAGGTGAAGGGAGTGCAGCTGGTGGGAATGAAACAGGTGAAGGGAATGCAGCTGGTGAGAATGAAACAGGTGAAGGGAGTGCAGCTGGTGAGAATGAAACATTTGATGGGAGTGCAGCTGGGGAGAATGAAACAGGTGAAGGGAGTGCAGCTTGTGAGAATGAAACAGGTGAAGGGAGTGCAGCTGGTGAGAATGAAACAGGTGAAGGGAATGCAGCTGGTGAGAATGAAACAGTTGAAGGGAGTGCAGCTGGTGAGAATGAAACATTTGAAGGGAATGCAGCTGGTGAGAATGAAACATTTGAAGGGAATGCAGCTGGTGAGAATGAAACATTTGATGGGAGTGCAGCTGGTGAGAATGAAACAGGTTAAGGGAGTGCAGCTGGTGAGAATGAAACAGGTGAAGGGAGTGCTTCTGGTGAGAATGAAACAGGTGAAGGGAGTGCAGCTGGTGAGAATGAAACAGGTTAAGGGAGTGCAGCTGGTGATAATGAAACAGGTTAAGGGAGTGCAGCTGGTGATAATGAAACAGGTGAAGGGAATGCATCTGGTGAGAATGAAACAGGTAAAGGGAGTGCAGCTGGTGATAATGAAACAGGTGAAGGGAATGCATCTGGTGAGAATGAAACAGGTGAAGGGAGTGCAGCTGGTGAGAATGAAACAGGTTAAGGGAGTGCAGCTGGTGAGAATGAAACAGGTGAAGGGAATGCAGCTGGTGAGAATGAAACTGGTGAAGGGAATGCATCTGGTGAGAATGAAACAGGTGAAGGGAATGCAGCTGGTGAGAATGAAACTGGTGAAGGGAGTGCAGCTTGTGAGAATGAAACAGGTGAAGGGAGTGCAGCTGGTGAGAATGAAACAGGTGAAGGGAATGCAGCTGGTGAGAATGAAACATTTGATGGGAGTGCAGCTGGTGAGAATGAAACAGGTGAAGGGAGTGCAGCTGGTGAGAATGAAACAGGTTAAGGGAGATCAGCTGGTGATAATGAAACAGGTGAAGGGAATGCAGCTAGTGAGAATGAAACATTTGAAGGGAGTGCAGCTGGTGAGAATGAAACAGGTGAAGGGAGTGCAGCTGGTGAGAATGAAACAGGTGAAGGGAGTGCAGCTGGTGAGAATGAAACAGGTGAAGGGAATGCAGCTGGTGATAATGAAACAGGTAAAGGGAGAGCAGCTGGTGATAATGAAACAGGTGCAGGGAGTGCAGCTGGTGATAATGAAACAGGTGAAGGGAGTGCAGCAGGTGAGAATGGAACATTTGAAGGGAGTGCAGCTGGTGAGAATGAAACAGGTGAAGGGAATGCAGCTGGTGAGAATGAAACTGGTGAAGGGAATGAAGCTGGTGAGAATGAAAAAGGTGAAGGGAATGCAGCTTGTGAGAATGAAACATTTGAAGGGAGTGCAGCTGGTGAGAATGAAACAGCTGAAGGGAATGCAGCTGGTGAGAATGAAACAGGTGAAGGGAGTGCAGCTGGTGAGAATGAAACAGGTGAAGGGAATGCAGCAGGTGAGAATGAAACATTTGAAGGGAATGCAGCTGGTGAGAATGAAACAGGTGAAGCGAGTGCAGCTGGTGATAATGAAACAGGTGAAGGGAGTGCAGCTGGTGAGAATGAAACAGGTGAAGGGAGTGCAGCTTGTGAGAATGAAACAGGTGAAGGGAGTGCAGCTGGTGAGAATGAAACAGGTGAAGGGAGTGCAGCTGGTAAGAATGAAACAGGTGAAGGGAGTGCAGCTGGTGAGAATGAAACAGGTGAAGGGAGTGCAGCAGGTGAGAATGAAACATTTGAAGGGAGTGCAGCTGGTGAGAATGAAACAGATGAAGGGAATGCATCTGGTGAGAATGAAACAGGTGAAGGGAATGCAGCTGGTGAGAATGAAACTGGTGAAGGGAGTGCAGCTTGTGAGAATGAAACAGGTGAAGGGAGTGCAGCTGGTGAGAATGAAACATTTGATGGGAGTGCAGCTGGTGAGAATGAAACAGGTGAAGGGAGTGCAGCTGGTGAGAATGAAACAGGTGAAGGGAGTGCAGCTGGTGAGAATGAAACAGGTTAAGGGAGATCAGCTGGTGATAATGAAACAGGTGAAGGGAATGCAGCTGGTGAGAATGAAACATTTGAAGGGAGTGCAGCTGGTGAGAATGAAACAGCTGAAGGGAGTGCAGCTGGTGAGAATGGAACAGGTGAAGGGAGTGAAGCTGGTGAGAATGAAACAGGTGAAGGGAGTGCAGCTGGTGAGAATGAAACAGGTGAAGGGAGTGCAGCTTGTGAGAATGAAACAGGTGAAGGGAGTGCAGCTGGTGAGAATGAAACAGGTGAAGGGAGTGCAGCTGGTGATAATGAAACATTTGAAGGGAGTGCAGATGGTGAGAATGAAACAGGTGAAGGGAGTGCAGCTGGTGAGAATGAAACAGGTGAAGGGAGTGAAGCTGGTGAGAATGAAACATTTGAAGGGAGTGCAGCTGGTGAGAATGAAACAGGCGAAGGGAATGCAGCTGGTGAGAATGAAACAGGTGAAGGGAGTGCAGATGGTGAGAATGAAACATTTGAAAGGAGTGCAGCTGGTGAGAATGAAACAGGTTAAGGGAATGCAGCTGGTGAGAATGAAACAGGTGCAGGGAGTGCTGCTGGTGAGAATGAAACAGGTGAAGGGAATGCAGCTGGTAAGAATTAAACAGGTGAAGGGAATGCTGCTGGTGAGAATAAAACACAGGTGAAAGGAATGCTACTGGTGAGAATGAAACAGGTGAAGGGAGTGCAGCTGGTGAGAATGAAACAGATGAAGGGAATGCAGCTGGTGAGAATGAAACAGGTGAAGGGAATGCAGCTGGTGAGAATGAAACATTTGATGGGAGTGCAGCTGGTGAGAATGAAACAGGTGAAGGGAGTGCAGCTGGTGAGAATGAAACAGGTTAAGGGAATGCAGCTGGTGAGAATGAAACATTTGAAGGGAGTGCAGCTGGTGAGAATGAAACAGGTGAAGGGAGTGCAGCTGGTGAGAATGAAACAGGTGAAGGGAGTGCAGCTGGTGAGAATGAAACAGGTGAAGGGAGTGCAGCTGGTGAGAATGAAACAGGTGAAGGGAGTGCAGCTTGTGAGAATGAAACAGGTGAAGGGAGTGCAGCTGGTTAGAATGAAACAAGTGAAGGGAGTGCAGCTGGTGAGAATGAAACAGGTGAAGGGAGTGCAGCTGGTGAGAATGAAACAGGTGAAGGGAATGCAGCTGGTGAGAATGAAACAGGTGAAGGGAGTGCAGCTGGTGAGAATGAAACAGGTGAAGGGAATGCAGCTGGTGAGAATGAAACTGGTGAAGGGAGTGCAGCTTGTGAGAATGAAACAGGTGAAGGGAGTGCAGCTGGTGAGAATGAAACAGATGAAGGGAATGCATCTGGTGAGAATGAAACAGGTGAAGGGAATGCAGCTGGTGAGAATGAAACTGGTGAAGGGAGTGCAGCTTGTGAGAATGAAACAGGTGAAGGGAGTGCAGCTGGTGAGAATGAAACAGGTGAAGGGAGTGCAGCTGGTGAGAATGAAACAGGTTAAGGGAGTTAAGCTGGTGAGAATGAAACTGGTGAAGGGAATGCAGCTGGTGATAATGAAACAGGTGAAGGGGGTGTAGCTGGTGAGAATGAAACAGGTGAAGGGAATGCAGCTGGTGAGAAAGAAACAGGTGAAGGGAGTGCAGCTGGCGAGAATGAAACGGGTGAAGGGAGTGCAGCTGGTGAGAATGAAACAGGTGAAGGGAATGCAGCTGGTGAGAAAGAAACAGGTGAAGGGAGTGCAGCTTGTGAGAAAGAAACAGGTGAAGGGAGTGCAGCTGGCGAGAATGAAACGGGTGAAGGGAGTGCAGCTGGTGAGAATGAAACAGGTGAAGGGAATGCAGCTGGTGAGAAAGAAACAGGTGAAGGGAGTGCAGCTGGCGAGAATGAAACGGGTGAAGGGAGTGCAGCTGGTGAGAATGAAACAGGTGAAGGGAATGCAGCTGGTGAGAAAGAAACAGGTGAAGGGAGTGCAGCTGGCGAGAATGAAACGGGTGAAGGGAGTGCAGCTGGTGAGAATGAAACAGGTGAAGGGAGTACAGCTGGTGAGAATGAAACATTTGAAGGGAGTGCAGCTGTTGAGAATGAAACAGGTGAAGGGAGTGCAGCTGGTGAGAATGAAACAGGTGAAGGGAGTGCAGCTGGTGAGAATGAAACAGGTGAAGGGAGTGCAGCTGGTTAGAATGAAACAGGTGAAGGGAGTGCAGCTGGTTAGAATGAAACAGGTGAAGGGAGTGCAGCTGGTGAGAATGAAACAGGTGAAGGGAGTGCAGCTGGTGAGAATGAAACATTTGAAGGGAGTGCAGCTGTTGAGAATGAAACAGGTGAAGGGAGTGCAGTTTGTTAGAATGAAACAGGTGAAGGGAGTGCAGCTGGTTAGAATGAAACAGGTGAAGGGAGTGCAGCTGGTTAGAATGAACCAGGTGAAGGGAGTGCAGCTGGTGAGAATGAAACATTTGAAGGGAGTGCAGCTGTTGAGAATGAAACAGGTGAAGGGAGTGCAGCTGGTGAGAATGAAACAGGTGAAGGGTGTGCAGTTGGTTAGAATGAAACAGGTGAAGGGAGTGCAGCTGGTGAGAATGAAACAGGTGAAGGGAGTGCAGCTGGTGAGAATGAAACAGGTGAAGGGTGTGCAGTTGGTTAGAATGAAACAGGTGAAGGGTGTGCAGTTGGTTAGAATGAAACAGGTGAAGGGAGTGCAGCTGGTGAGAATGAAACAGGTGAAGGGAGTGCAGTTGGTTAGAATGAACCAGGTGAAGGGAGTGCAGCTGGTGAGAATGAAACATTTGAAGGGAGTGCAGCTGTTGAGAATGAAACAGGTGAAGGGAGTGCAGCTGGTGAGAATGAAACAGGTGAAGGGTGTGCAGTTGGTTAGAATGAAACAGGTGAAGGGAGTGCAGCTGGTGAGAATGAAACAGGTGAAGGGAGTGCAGCTGGTGAGAATGAAACAGGTGAAGGGTGTGCAGTTGGTTAGAATGAAACAGGTGAAGGGTGTGCAGTTGGTTAGAATGAAACAGGTGAAGGGAGTGCAGCTGGTGAGAATGAAACATTTGAAGGGAGTGCAGCTGTTGAGAATGAAACAGGTGAAGGGAGTGCAGCTGGTGAGAATGAAACAGGTGAAGGGTGTGCAGTTGGTTAGAATGAAACAGGTGAAGGGAGTGCAGCTGGTGAGAATGAAACAGGTGAAGGGAGTGCAGCTGGTGAGAATGAAACAGGTGAAGGGAGTGCAGCTGGTGAGAATGAAACAGGTGAAGGGTGTGCAGCTGGTGAGAATGAAACAGGTTAAGGGAGTGCAGCTGGTGAGAATGAAACAGGTGAAGGGATTGCAGCTGGTGAGAATGAAACAGGTGAAGGGAATGCAGCTGGTGAGAATGAAACATTTGAAGGGAGTGCAGCAGGTGAGAATGAAACAGGTGAAGGGAGTGCAGCTGGTGAGATTGAAAAATAGGTGAAGGGAATGCAGCTGGTGAGAATGAAACAGGTGAAGGGAGTGCAGCAGGTGAGAATGAAACAAGTGAAGGGAATGCAGCTGGTGATAATGAAACAGGTGAAGGGAGTGCAGCTGGTGAGAATGAAACAGGTGAAGGGAGTGCAGCTGGGGAGAATGACAGATAGGTGAAGGGAGTGCAGCTGGTGAGAATGAAACAGGTGAAGGGAGTGCAGCTGGTGAGAATGAAACAGGTGAAGGGAGTATAGCTGGTGAGAATGAAACAGGTGAAGGGAGTGCAGTTGGTGAGAATGAAACAGGTGAAGGGAGTGCAGCTGGTGAGAATGAAACATGTGAAGGGAGTGCAGCTGGTGAGAATGAAAAATAGGTGAAGGGAATGCAGCTGGTGAGAATGAAAAAGGTGAAGGGAGTGTAGCTGGTGAGAATTAAACATGTGAAGGGAGTGCAGCTGGTGAGAATGAAAAATAGGTGAAGGGAATGCAGCTGGTGAGAATGAAACAGGTGAAGGGAGTGCAGCTGGTGAGAATGAAACATTTGAAGGAAGTGCAGCTGGTGAGAATGAAACAGGTGAAGGGAATGCAGCTGGTGATAATGAAACAGGTGAAGGGAGTGCAGTTGGTGAGAATGACAGATAGGTGAAGGGAGTGCAGCTGGTGAGAATGAAACAGGTGAAGGGAGTGCAGCTGGTGATAATGAAACAGGTGAAGGGAGTGCAGCTGGTGAGAATGAAACATTTGAAGGGAGTGCAGCTGGTGAGAATTAAACATTTGAAGGGAGTGCAGCTGGTGAGAATGAAACATTTGAAGGGAGTGCAGCTGGTGAGAATGCAACAGGTGAAGGGAGTGCAGCTGGTGAGATTGAAAAATAGGTGAAGGGAGTTCAGCTGGTGAGAATGAAACATTTGAAGGGAATGCAGCTGGTGAGAAAGAAACAGGTGAAGGGAGTGCAGCTGGTGAGAATGAAACAGGTGAAGGGAGTGCTGCTGGTGAGAATGAAAAATAGGTGAAGGGAATGCAGCTGGTGAGAATGAAACATTTGAAGGGAGTGCAGCTGGTGAGAATGAAACAGGTTAAGGGAGTGCAGCTGGTGAGAATGAAACAGGTTAAGGGAGTGCAGCTGGTGAGAATGAAACAGGTGAAGGGAGTGCAGCAGGTGAGAATGAAACAAGTGAAGGGAATGCAGCTGGTGATAATGAAACAGGTGAAGGGAGTGCAGCTGGTGAGAATGAAACAGGTGAAGGGAGTGCAGCTGGGGAGAATGAAACAGGTGAAGGGAGTGCAGCTGGTGAGAATGAAACATGTGAAGGGAGTGCAGCTGGTGAGAATGAAAAATAGGTGAAGGGAATGCAGCTGGTGAGAATGAAACAGGTGAAGGGAGTGCAGCTGGTGAGAATGAAACATTTGAAGGGAGTGCAGCTGGTGATAATGAAACAGGTGAAGGGAGTGCAGTTGGTGAGAATGACAGATAGGTGAAGGGAGTGCAGCTGGTGAGAATGAAACAGGTGAAGGGAGTGCAGCTGGTGATAATGAAACAGGTGAAGGGAGTGCAGCTGGTGAGAATGAAACATTTGAAGGGAGTGCAGCTGGTGAGAATGAAACATTTGAAGGGAGTGCAGCTGGTGAGAATGAAACATTTGAAGGGAGTGCAGCTGGTGAGAATGAAACAGGTTAAGGGAGTGCAGCTGGTGAGAATGAAACAGGTGAAGGGAGTGCTTCTGGTGAGAATGAAACATTTGAAGGGAGTGCAGCTGGTGAGAATGAAACATTTGAAGGGAGTGCAGCTGGTGAGAATGAAACAGGTGAAGGGAGTGCAGCTGGTGAGAATGAAACATTTGAAGGGAGTGCAGCTGTTGAGAATGAAACAGGTGAAGGGAGTGCAGCTGGTGAGAATGAAACAGGTGAAGGGTGTGCAGTTGGTTAGAATGAAACAGGTGAAGGGAGTGCAGCTGGTGAGAATGAAACAGGTGAAGGGAGTGCAGCTGGTGAGAATGAAACAGGTGAAGGGAGTGCAGCTGGTGAGAATGAAACAGGTGAAGGGTGTGCAGCTGGTGAGAATGAAACAGGTTAAGGGAGTGCAGCTGGTGAGAATGAAACAGGTGAAGGGATTGCAGCTGGTGAGAATGAAACAGGTGAAGGGAATGCAGCTGGTGAGAATGAAACATTTGAAGGGAGTGCAGCAGGTGAGAATGAAACAGGTGAAGGGAGTGCAGCTGGTGAGATTGAAAAATAGGTGAAGGGAATGCAGCTGGTGAGAATGAAACAGGTGAAGGGAGTGCAGCAGGTGAGAATGAAACAAGTGAAGGGAATGCAGCTGGTGATAATGAAACAGGTGAAGGGAGTGCAGCTGGTGAGAATGAAACAGGTGAAGGGAGTGCAGCTGGGGAGAATGACAGATAGGTGAAGGGAGTGCAGCTGGTGAGAATGAAACAGGTGAAGGGAGTGCAGCTGGTGAGAATGAAACATTTGAAGGGAGTGCAGCTGTTGAGAATGAAACAGGTGAAGGGAGTGCAGTTTGTTAGAATGAAACAGGTGAAGGGAGTGCAGCTGGTTAGAATGAAACAGGTGAAGGGAGTGCAGCTGGTTAGAATGAACCAGGTGAAGGGAGTATAGCTGGTGAGAATGAAACAGGTGAAGGGAGTGCAGTTGGTGAGAATGAAACAGGTGAAGGGAGTGCAGCTGGTGAGAATGAAACATGTGAAGGGAGTGCAGCTGGTGAGAATGAAAAATAGGTGAAGGGAATGCAGCTGGTGAGAATGAAAAAGGTGAAGGGAGTGTAGCTGGTGAGAATTAAACATGTGAAGGGAGTGCAGCTGGTGAGAATGAAAAATAGGTGAAGGGAATGCAGCTGGTGAGAATGAAACAGGTGAAGGGAGTGCAGCTGGTGAGAATGAAACATTTGAAGGAAGTGCAGCTGGTGAGAATGAAACAGGTGAAGGGAATGCAGCTGGTGATAATGAAACAGGTGAAGGGAGTGCAGTTGGTGAGAATGACAGATAGGTGAAGGGAGTGCAGCTGGTGAGAATGAAACAGGTGAAGGGAGTGCAGCTGGTGATAATGAAACAGGTGAAGGGAGTGCAGCTGGTGAGAATGAAACATTTGAAGGGAGTGCAGCTGGTGAGAATTAAACATTTGAAGGGAGTGCAGCTGGTGAGAATGAAACATTTGAAGGGAGTGCAGCTGGTGAGAATGCAACAGGTGAAGGGAGTGCAGCTGGTGAGATTGAAAAATAGGTGAAGGGAGTTCAGCTGGTGAGAATGAAACATTTGAAGGGAATGCAGCTGGTGAGAAAGAAACAGGTGAAGGGAGTGCAGCTGGTGAGAATGAAACAGGTGAAGGGAGTGCTGCTGGTGAGAATGAAAAATAGGTGAAGGGAATGCAGCTGGTGAGAATGAAACATTTGAAGGGAGTGCAGCTGGTGAGAATGAAACAGGTTAAGGGAGTGCAGCTGGTGAGAATGAAACAGGTTAAGGGAGTGCAGCTGGTGAGAATGAAACAGGTGAAGGGAGTGCAGCAGGTGAGAATGAAACAAGTGAAGGGAATGCAGCTGGTGATAATGAAACAGGTGAAGGGAGTGCAGCTGGTGAGAATGAAACAGGTGAAGGGAGTGCAGCTGGGGAGAATGAAACAGGTGAAGGGAGTGCAGCTGGTGAGAATGAAACATGTGAAGGGAGTGCAGCTGGTGAGAATGAAAAATAGGTGAAGGGAATGCAGCTGGTGAGAATGAAACAGGTGAAGGGAGTGCAGCTGGTGAGAATGAAACATTTGAAGGGAGTGCAGCTGGTGATAATGAAACAGGTGAAGGGAGTGCAGTTGGTGAGAATGACAGATAGGTGAAGGGAGTGCAGCTGGTGAGAATGAAACAGGTGAAGGGAGTGCAGCTGGTGATAATGAAACAGGTGAAGGGAGTGCAGCTGGTGAGAATGAAACATTTGAAGGGAGTGCAGCTGGTGAGAATGAAACATTTGAAGGGAGTGCAGCTGGTGAGAATGAAACATTTGAAGGGAGTGCAGCTGGTGAGATTGAAAAATAGGTGAAGGGAGTTCAGCTGGTGAGAATGAAAAATAGGTGAAGGGAGTTCAGCTGGTGAGAATGAAACATTTGAAGGGAATGCAGCTGGTGAGAAAGAAACAGGTGAAGGGAGTGCAGCTGGTGAGAATGAAACAGGTGAAGGGAGTGCTGCTGGTGAGAATGAAACAGGTGAAGGGAGTGCAGCTTGTGAGAATGAAACATGTGAAGGGAGTGCAGCTGGTGAGAATGAAAAATAGGTGAAGGGAGTGCAGCTGGTGATAATGAAACAGGTGAAGGGAATGCAGTTGGTGAGAATGACAGATAGGTGAAGGGAGTGCAGCTGGTGAGAATGAAAAATAGGTGAAGGGAATGCAGCTGGTGAGATTGAAAAATAGGTGAAGGGAGTGCAGCTTGTGAGAATGAAACAGGTGAAGGGAGTGCAGCTGGTGAGAATCAATCAGGTGAAGGGAGTGCAGCTGGTGGCCAGACCAGAGGGAACTGAGGAAAAAGGTGAAGACTTGGCTGAACTAAAGACTAGACATAAATTTCAGATATAAAACCCTGAGGAAAACTCTAGAATTTTTTACACGCAAGACTTCACTTGTAAATCTTTTTTGTAAATATATTATTTTTAGGGAAGGCAGAGGTACAGGAAAAAAAAAAGAAAGGTACAAAAAATGTCGTTGTGGTTCCACTTTCTGAATTTTTCTCATTCCTGGAGATTTCCAAGTTCAGCAACAACGGGTCTCACACAAAGTATTTCTCGTGTTCAGTGAGCACAGAAATACCTACAGTCTTATCAAGTTGATTTGTCTTCAAGCTCTGTGTCTCCAGCTTCCATGTCACCTCAAGAAGAAATGGGAACAAATGATGTGTCTTTGTGACAAGCTGCCAGTAACAAAGTGCCTAAAGATCCAATTTAATTTGGCTTCTTTGCTAAGTTGTCTTATATGTATCGACACACCAGTTTGAGAATGTTGTTAATCTACAATGAAAAAAAAGGTTGGTTGTGATTTAAGACGACGATGAGTTGCCAGGCCAGGTCAAGTTTAATGATAAAAAAAATATGGATTCAAACATAAGTTTTGAAGCTGAGAGGATCAAAAATTTGAATGTACAATGGAATCATGTGACAGGCCACAGGCTCATAATTTGTGATCCATTTGGCAACAAAGATACTGGGAAAAGTCAGGGATTATTAAAAGTATTGTCTATTAGAGAAAAAATACATATTGTGGTGAGAGGAAAAGTGAGCTAATGCTAAAGTTTGCTAATATTGTTTTCACAGTGCTGTGAAGTTTACCATTGCATATCAGATTATAGCAAACTGAAGGGGTTGTTTATTACAGGACCAAAAATAGGAACTAATGCACAAGCATGGTCATACAACACAGTGTGTAAGATAAAGTAAAACAAGAAAAAGTGTTTTTTTTTCTTTTCAAGATCTGTATCTATGCCTCTTAAAAATTTAATTAAATAAATTTTTCAAACACACATTTCCAGGAAATACTCCTGCTTTGTGAGTAAAGAAGCCACTAGTTGAACTTTGAATTTGGATAAGTATTCTGAAAAGGGACTGACTGTAAAATGCTGCTTTTATTCAGACAGTGCGACCACCTCAGATAGTATAAGGATATTTTTTAAGTATTTGGTTTGGCTTAAAGCCCCTTTGTGTGTGTATGGAGGGTTGTGGTGTGAGCGGTATAAGTGCATGCTGGATCTGTTTTTGTAACTAATCATGCATGTTGAAGTAATGATATAAAAGTTTAAAATAAAACACAGTCATTATGTATACATTTTTTTGCATGTTCTTACAGGTTGTACCAGCGTGTTTTTTTCGTGGTTTAAAATGTATACTTTCTTTTGTGAATATACAGTACCTAAAACATGGCAAGAATACAATCAAAGGCAAGAGGAGAGGTTAAGTAAAATTTGCACACAGAAGGATTCTAAATACAAATGTTTTCCTTTTCTCTTTCTGTTGTCGTTCTTTCCCTCAAGGACAGCTGACTTGGTCTAAGCAATGTGGGCCAATACTGCAGGACCAGAGAACCCTTTGCCACTGGAAACAGCATGCTCATCTCACTGGGGAGGGCTCTGGGTTGTTTAAGGTCCCCCTTCAATGACCTGAAGTTGTCCTGCCCTCTCTAGACCTCTGCATGGATATGTAGCTGCATTCAGGGAGGAGCTCAGTGGATACAGGACTATGGGAATCATATTAATGACTCCTCCATTTGGGGGATCACTACTGAAATCTGTAATTAAGACTTTAATTTGTTCCCAGATGTACATTTTACATTAGTATTTAAAGTAAGTTGGAAAGAGACCAAATTTGACATAAATGGGCTGTGAGTTCAGCTCAGTGAAGCGATGCTGGTTATTTTGCAACCAGCTTTCAAATCTAGCTGAGATGTTGTACAAAGTGGAAAAGTGCAGTCCATGGAGAGCATTCTCTGATGTATGTGAGAGAGTGAAGATTTTTGAATGCTGAAGCTTCAAAAAAAAAAAGGGAAAAGCAGATTGGATGTGTTCACATCCAGGGTTCAGAATGTTGAGGATGGACAGCTGAAAAAAACTGTATTTTTCTCCAAACATTGTTTTTTAAAAATGATTTATGCAGTCTGCACCTCACATCTACAGTCTGGTGATACCTACCTTTATCTTACATGTTAAGAAAAAATATTGATGTATTTCAGAGATATAAGTGCTCACATGTCATACTTCTTCAGACACATTCTGACTTCCCATGCTTGGAACATAGAAATTTTCAAAGGTAATATTTAATAACTTATATCAAACCAGAATGAACAAGGAGATCAAGTAAAATACAAAACATACTATCAGTACTTGTTGAATTTGCATTTACTTATTTAGGATTAAGTCCAAGTAAAGCAAAAATAGATGTTTTCTAAGTTTGTTACAACACAGAAATGTATTAATAACCACCTCATTCAAAAGCTAAAGATTAAATAACCAAGTTTTATACAAAGGAAGTACAACTATATAGTGAAAATGAGGCAGGTGCTGGTGATGATCTTCAGCTTTTCAGCTTTCTAGTGTTGTAGCTCTGCACTGAATCAATCCACTGAGCATTCTCTGAACATAGTTAGTCCTCTTACTTTGGTTCTCTGTGCTGGTATGCAGCCCTCTCACCTCCACAGGACAGTGTTGGCTCTTAAAAAATTAATCAATGATGTGGTGTTCACACGCTGTGTGTCACTGTGTCCAGCAATACATGCACATACACACTCTAACATAAATCTGATGAATCTGAGCTGGTTGCATCTCCTCTAACATTTGCAATGCTGTGTTTCAACTTCAACTTCAACTTCTTCTTCTTTTCTATTAATTCTGACAACCAGGGAAGATGCATTTTTATGATGAAGACAAAATAGTTTTCAGATCCCCAGCTAGATGGCGTAGTTGGCTGGTTCCAGGTTAATGGCATTGCAGAGGGCCTGTTTATGAACAATAAGGAGTTAGGAGTGGGTTTGGCTTTAATTCCTGCTCTGCTCTGCCATGTCATCAAATGAGTATTTCTTAGCTGAAAAAAAATGATTCCACATTTTAGCACAACATAGTTGACAGTCTTTTAACATGTTTGTACGAATTATTTTCTGTGTTGACTTTAAAAATAAAATACATTTTAGAGCAACTGTTTAATGAACAGAAAACTTTTCCTCATTGTTGTACAATTAGTTTTGTCATATTTGTTTTTCACCTCCTTCAGCAAAGCCTGAATTAAATTGACAGGTTTTAGTCACGAATGTAACCCAGTCTTACTCAAGTTGTTCCTACAGAAAACTATCACCAGCACCTAAAGATTAAAGGTTCACGTGCACCTCCTCAAATAAGCCAAGGGGTCATGTTTTATTACAGCAGATCAGTGCTGCTCTCTGCTGGATACTACTCTGGACACACACAATGCATCTCTGATGTGTTTTTTAAATTTTTTTCCCTACTCATTTTTTTTTATTGTAGCACTATCAACTTAAATGACAAAAACAAGTGCATCCTCTCTCTGTGGCAATACAAGAGATGCATTTGCTTTACTTTATAAAAAGCCACAAACAACAAAGCTCTCTTACATCGGGCAAAATACGTGTTCGTACTAGAGCTTATATTTTCCATTTGGGTCAAAGGAAGTAAGTCTATTCAAGCTAAAGTAAAACTTGAAGAAACAAATGCTCATCATGGCCATTGTGCAGTTCTGTGGTGACCTAAACGTCCATATAGAAGCTCTTATTCAGGGACATGTGACAACAGCGTGGCCAAAGAAAATACTTTTCATCATGCGAATTTGGAAAACCACACTAAAATTATAAGAGAATTCTAATATGCAAAATTGCTAAAAAGACAACAAGAAACTTATTCCAGTCACATGATGGATAATGGGCATTAAGGTCAGACTTAGCTTTATTTCTAAAGTGCTCACATTCGAACTGGAGAAACTGTTGAGACCGCTCATTGATATGCAGACTTAAGGTTATGATTTTTAACCAAGCCTTTACTGGAGCTGTCTCCAGTTGTTGTTTATTGGTCTCTCTGTAGTTTCGCTTTCAGCCAGTGACATGCAGTTTGAACAAACTGAGATCATGAAATTGACTCTGCCATTGAAGACTTTTCCTTATCTTCACCTCCAAAACCCATGCAGATATTTTGGGCCAATATTTATAGACATTTCTATAGACACGGAAGCCTCTGTTTTCTGTCACATTATCAATAAAAAACACTGGTGACACAGTGCAACTGTAAGACAAGATGTATTCTCATGCCTTCACACTGTTATATTTTATTACAGATTATGTTTTTACTTTGGATCATGATCTATTCTAAGCCTTCATCATTCCTTTCCCTGTCATTGTTGTTCAGGGTGATCTTAGTTTAATCTGTTCTCCCCAAGAACGTGACTGGCTTTTTAACGCGTTTTTGACTAGTCTAATCACTAATCTAATCACATCTTTAATCTAATAGTTTTTGATGAGTTTCACTTCCATTCATATTATTCTTAATTCAATTCAGTCTAGTTCATTTATATAGTGTTGAATCACAACAAATGTCATCTGAAGGCACTTCAGTGATTCCAACCAATTACAGTCCACTTCATCATAATCGAAAAAAAAAATAATAATAATAATAATCTTTTAACAGGAAGAAACCTCTAGCAGAACCAGACTCAGGGAGGGCAGCAATCTGCTTCAACCAGCTGGGGGTTGAGGAGACAGAAAAGAGGGGACAACAAACACAAATTAAACTGTCAAATGATACCTGTTGAGAAAGAGCAACACAACTGAATGGCAACAATAATGGCAAATGGGGGAGAAGATGTGTCATAGGAGGCCCCTCAGTAGTATAGCAAGAGGCATCCCCAACTATAAGCTTTATCAAAAAGGAAAGTTTTAAGCTTAATCTTAAAGGTAGAGAGGGTGTCTGCTTCCTGAAGCCAAACTGGCAACTGGTTCCACAGAGAGGGGCCTGATAACTGAAGGCTCTACCTCCCATTCTACTTTTAGAAACAAGTAAACCTGCAGCCTGAGAGCAAGGTGCTCTGTTAGGAAATATCTTACAATGAGATCTTTAAGATATGGAGCTCGGTCATTAATAGCTTTATATGTGAGGAAAAGAATCTTAAATTCTATTCTGAATTTAACAGGGAGCCAATGAAAAGAAGCTAAAACTGGAGAAATATTTCATTGGGATTAAATGAACTGCATTAGGTTGGTTTAAGTCATTAATCTGATAGATTTGTTTGTTCATGTTAACAAAGAATCTTCCTTGCACAGACAAGGCATGGAGTTCCACAGGGTTCTGTGCTTGGACCGATTCTTTTCACTTTATAAATGCTTTCATTAGGTAATATTATTGGACAGCGTGGCACACATTCACACACAGTCCTAGTTTCCTCTGCATGGCCGAGCTCTTCACCCTATATGTAAGGCTGAGCCCAGACACCCTACGAAGGAAACCCATGCCAGCCGATCGTATGACCAATTTAAACCAATAAATGATAGGTTGAAGTGACCAACAGTTTCTAAATGTAATGTGTGCAGTTATTATACTAAATATATGAATTTGTGCAATTATTTTCCTGTCCTTAAATGTAAAATTGGATGTTAATGATACTTAAAATCTGACCTACAGATTGCAAAAATCTGAAATTATTGGGAAAAAAAAACAATGATAAAATAATGTGTTACCTAGTGTAGACACCCTAAGGGATAGTTGCCAAATAATTATTCTTAAATTAAAGATTAGGAATGTACATATATTTTCATAAATATTTGGTTGCGCCACCTGACATTTTTTGTTGTGAAGTTAAAAATACTGTTAAAAAAAGTTAAAACAGTTACAAAACAATAAATAGGACTTGTTCAAACACATTGTTCTGGACTCAAAAATATGCATCACATCCATTTGAAAATGCTTTTTTAAAAATACCTTTTTAGAGGCTTTATTTGTCATTGACCCTGCACCAACTGACGAATATTGGTTGCACCAACTGACATTAGTTATCACATGAAATATGCTGAAAAAAATACATTTTCATTTCAAATAGTAACAGTCATCAGTCTCTAAGTTTTCTTAAATCGAGACTTAAACCTTATCTTAACCCATCAAAAATACTTCACATAAGATTACATTCGATACAACACTTTTCTGAATGGCAACAATGAAGTGTCATTTAACAAAATTGAAAAATTTTCAAATGTTGGCTCAACATTGGTTAAAAATATCTAATTTTTTATCTCAAGTATTCCCAGTCCGAATGCATTAGCCGTGAATTCAGAGGCACTGGCTCTGCTATCACTTTGAGCACTTCAGCTGCATAGAAAAAAAAAATGTCAGTACGATGGGGCCAAGTGAATACATTATACAACTATAACAGTAAAACCAAGTATAACTATAAAACAGAAGAACTAAAACTGACAAATTCCCATTTAAGAATGTGAAAGTTGTAATATAATAATAACTATAAAATGTTCTGTGCCTGGATGTATTACCTTTCTTTTCTTTTTGCAAGATATGCTTCCTTGCAGCTGGATCATTGTAAAAGGGGAACTCTGGTATTTTAAAACCTAGACCTTATTTCTGGCATGAAATACATTTATCTACTCACAGAGAACAGTTTGGTGAAAGTCGGCGTCCTTCGGAAGATATTTAGATTCCTCCAGATCCATATAACGGAGTGAACGGGGCTTAGACGATGCAGCCTCTAAATAAGGCATTATCTGTCTTTATTTCACCAATACTTTAAGACGAATGAATGAATGAACGTGTGCTATAGCTCTGTTTGCTCATAGCTGCTGTGTTGTTATTGGTGGCTATCGGGGGGCTTATAGAGGGCTTTCTACACACTCGTCTACTGGGATGACATCATCGATGCCCGCCGCTGCAGCACAGCTCATTCACTCCGGTAAGAACGTCCATCGTACTCAAAGTTGTCGTCCACGTCATCAAAATCTGATAAATATCCTGCCATGTTGCACAAAACTATCAGCAGCAAACTACGTGTGAAGTTAGCCGACTGTCACAGAGCACGGAGTGAATGAGCTGTGCTGCAGCAGCGCGTCAATGACGTCATCCCAGTCATCTCATGAGAAATCGAGTACGATAAGATTCACAGTTCATATGGAGGCATTACCTCTCATCAGTCAAAATAAAAGGAAACTTGCGTAGACCATTCAGACAGTGTCCTCTTCCACCATGTGTCCTGAAGAGAGACAACTAAAGAATATCATTTTCTCAGCAGTTCAGCTTCTGGAGATCTTATGTACTTATGAAATAAAAGACCATTCACAGATCCACTGTATTAAGAACTTTATATAAAAAAAGTTAAATTTAACAAAGCATTTGTAGGCAAGTACCCATGGAGGTAACTGCAACAAGATTTCTGACTATGTATAACTGAACAGATGCAAATACATTTAAAAAAAGTATTTATTGATAACTCATTGAGCTCACCGTCACAGGTTACGGTCGCATTGACTGGCTGTGCCTGGATTTCATCCAAATCATCACCAAATTTTCTTCAAATATAAAACAGTTTTACAAAGAACAAACTAAACAAAAAAGAAAAACCAAAGTACCATTACTTATGCCAATTTAACCCAAACGCTAACTACAAAGATGCAGACCTGTGAGTGTGTGCCCAAAAAGATACAAATCTGAAGTCTTTGGCTCCTGAACTAAGCGAACAGCAAACAAAAAGCAGGTTTAGCCATCAGTCTTCAAGCAAACTGATGTGAAAGAGAAACGCACAGAGCGTACCCCACCCTGCAGGAGGAACTGAGAAAAAAACAATCCTCATTGACCTCAATCCTCAAAAGACTCATCCTTAAGCCTCTGTGCAGTGCTGTTAAATACCAATGAGAATGAAGATCAATCAGCAAATGATGCAAACCAGAAAGGTCTTCAGAAACTTAATATACATGCCTTACATAATATACCCCATAAAGTTTGCTTTTTGCTACGTTTACAGCATGTCATCATCTTCTCCTCCGCCGTACATGTCAGCCAGTTTCTTGAAGCGGGGACCCCATTCATTGAGACAGTTGTAGTCTTGGTCTCCACTGCTCGATGAGTTCAGAGAGGAGAGGCTTCCTGCATCAGAGCCGCCTCCTTCATAGTCAAACACCAGCAGGGAGTCGTAGGGGGGTGCTGTTGGGTCGTTGTCTGCAGCCTTCAGGTTCTGAGAAACAGCCACAAACATGCTCTCATTTATTGAATTGTATCTATAGTTCTGCAAATATGGAGAAGAACTCAAAAATAAAGACATGACAAGTGACAACTAGCCATTTTCTCAAAGCAGTGACAGATTAACCGTTTCATGAACTCAAATGCTTTACTCACATCATCAATGAAGTTGCCAATCTCCTCTGGGTTGGCGGGCCGAGGCCGGTACTGAGGAGCCGGCATGAAGTTGGGCACCACGTCATTCCTGAACACCTCAGGTCGGTTATCAAGACCACGGTGGAGGACACTCAGATCAAAGTCCTGACAGAGATGGAAGTAATGGTGTTTATTCTGTTCCAGCTGTAACACTAATACTCATGCAGTCACTACAGAAGGGCTCCGTTGTGGTATTCATAGCAAAGACAAAGTAAAAAGTTGTGAAACAAAAAAAGAAGCACATCCTTTGTAAATTCTAGGTTTTTAAATCAGAAATCCTGTTACTCAGCAGGTCTGAGCATATATGTAATCTGTCTAATATGAACAAGAACACATGACATATTACACCGTGTCATGCACTGAACAAAAAGTAACAAAAGTCCACCCTATCTGCTTCCACGGGAATTCAGAGTGGAAGTAGCAGCCAAAATAAACTTTATCAACTGATCATCGGTGAGCAGAAAAGCAGTTTGCTAGTGTGTAACAACCAGGTGTGTGTTAATACACACCTGCTGGGGTCCATCATTCAACAGTGAGATTATTCACAACAGCTGCCAATCAATACTGCGGTGGGAACTTAGAGATGTGCGTAAATAAATGTTCACAAACCTTACATTTGTAAAGAAATAAAGAAGAGTGGACTGTCACAACTATGTGAGACTGAAGTCAAAAAGAGAAGCCAACAGACTGGCTGAAGATATGAACTGAATCAAGAGACAGAAAATGATAAATTGTATCGGTAAATACTTGCCATAGATATCAGATACAATCAATGCCCATGTTAAAATATTCATTTCATGGAGTAGTTAGTATAGTGCACATTACTGCTAAAGTTTTAGTTCTGCAAGGAACGACAGTGTAACATGTTCACTTCAGAACCAGTAAAAAACTGACAACTTTAGTTTTTGTGAAGATTTTTATTTCGATATACCTTTTAGCCACTTGGAAAAAAACTTGCTGTGTAGTGTGCTGGATGTTTAGATTGTTTAGGTTAGGTTAGTTTAGGTTGTTGGTTAAATTAAGCTAAGGAACAATCAACCGAAGCCATGGGTTACCTGATCATCCTCTCCGCCTCCCTCTTCATCGTAGTAATAGATGTTGTCTCTGATGTCGTCATCCAGCAGTAGCGGCTCCTTCTTCTCTCCTCTCCTACGCCTTGCAAACAGCAACAGCAGCAGCACCAGCACTAAAAAGAAATGAATTAAAAAGAAAAAAGAGCATAACGCTTCATGTCTTCAAATGACTGGGCTCCTCATTAAAGACTGAAATCAAGCGGGAGTGTTCGCTCTACCAAGTATATTCTCTGTGTCAAGGCTGAACATACAGTATTGCATTATTCTGGGTCAGAGCCTCATTGTTCTCCTGAAGCCATAAAACACATCAGTACTTCTGCACTGGTTAATATACAGGGCCCTATAATTTACGCGATCATGGAATTGGCCGATTAAAACGGAATTTGACCTAATTTGACTGAAATGCTGTTTTCGTGTGGAAGAGGAACGTACGTCTGGAGAAAACAGCACAGAGGGAAGCAAATCTGGGTGGCACAACAAGCCCCCTCCACAGACTGAGCCCCTCCCCCTTCATAGCAATGTAAGCATGGTGAAACAGCTGCCCACGGCTCTGTCTGCCTGAAAAAACCGAAACTCTGCGCTACCCAAGGTAGTTAGTCCTTGGGAGTTAGTGCCTTGTCAATGTCCTACAGCTTAAGTAACTTGTTTCAGATCATTTTGAAGAAGTTTAAAATGTTAGTTGTTGTTTTATGACAAGCCAACTAAAGTTTCATTACTTGCTGCTTGCTGGAAAGAACAATCTTTACATCTTAAAAGAAAACCAAATGTCAAACTCACTGAGAAGCAGCAGGATGCCCCCAAGTATTCCCAGAATGACTGGCAGGTTAGAGCTGCCTGCACCTCGTATGTCCCTGCAATACGCTGTTTCTCCAGTGCAGTCACACACTTGAGCTTTGACAGTGCTGTCCTGCACCATGCCTCCAGTGTCTGACACCGTTAAGACCACATTGTACTTTCCACTGGCCAGATCAGTGGCCAAAGACAGGAAGATGCCCGTTTCTGAAAGATAGAATAAAACATGCCGTTTAGATGCGCTGCATCGAGTTTGATCAGTTGCCGTTTTTGCTGCATGACACTGTGTATATGTGCATCCCCACCTCATTAACACTCACATCTGAGCGCATACCAAACCATTTCCAATTTTTCACACAAACTGTAGCATCTTTTTATTCAACGTACGTGTGTAAGATCTATGTGATATATTCAGAACAAACCTCCTCAGAAAGCACCCGGTACTTAAAAATGCAGTTACAAATTCAGCTTCTTGACCGCAGCTTTAAATGGGAAGGCTCAGCCTGTAACAATATTTTTATTCAAAAATATTTATTTGCATCCCTTTAAGTTCTGATGGCCTGTGACATTATTGGAAAGCTAAGATTTGTGATATTCAGCTGATGCAAAGCATTTCTGAAAAAACGATTTAATGTCACATTGCAGAAGATTGACTCATAAAGTCTCTCTGTAATCCATTAACAACATTTTGACAGCAGAAAAGGTATTTTTACTAATAGGAGTCCTAGTAATCCACTTTTGCAAAACTTGGCTTCCTCAGTATATCCCCACAGACTGCACACAGATGGCAGCTGTGCCCAAACTGTCACATATTCTTTCTTATAAGTCCCATTACCATGTAAACTTTTCTGACACATTGAAAATATCAATTCAAAATAATGTCGGCCTCCTTAACTTTAGATTAACACTTAGAGCTTAGAGAAAGCCTGGACATACCTGGAAAACAATTGGATTAGGACATTGGGTTGTTTTCTAATTAATAAATCACAAATACAGTCTTCTATAGACAGCTGTTGAATAAAAAAAAGAAAAGAAATAAAAACAAAAAAAGAAATAAAATGGATAAAAATCAATTCCGAGGCTTGCACTGGCTTTCTTGCTAGCAGCAGCCACAACATGCTAAAGGAGCGTGACGACAATGCTTAGTATATTTTTTAAATGCATTTCAGGAATATTTGTATTTTTCAGTTTATTTTTTGTACATTTGTAATGTATTTCAAGCTATTAATTTCTTCTTGTTTAAAATTAAAACCCATTATTGCAGTCTAAGAAGTAGGTTACATTTCACTGCATGTATGACTGAGCATCTGACAAACTTACATTTTGTAACTCGGTCCCATTGATACTTGCATATTCTGACTGCTTTAGAATGACAATTAAATTTGCTATCAAAACAGCTCTCAATCTACTTTGGGACATGTATGTTTTATGACTGTTTTCCTGGGATGCCAAAGGGTTAAAAATGTAACTGATTTTACTTTTATGCATTTCTGTTGTTAAGCAATTAATTAACTGCTTGACAGCACTAGTAACTAGATTAGAAAATCTGAAGAAATTTTGATGGGTGCCAATGAAGCTACTGCCTGCTGAGATCTGCTTGTTGACAGTCCAACATAAAATCTAACTTAAAACAACTTAGGTACAGAGATAAGATCAGATCTAGACATATGAGATACTGGCCAGCCATGGTGAAACCTGCCTGCTTCAGGCAGCATGAGGGAGGGACAGCGCACAGAAGCACTGTGAATCACTTTTTCAATCCACCATTGTTACACTGAGGAGTCTTTCCTGTACGTCTAGTGCTTTTATTAAGAAAAAGCATCATCTTATATGAGAAAGTCAGTTTTAAGAGGTCTTCCCTAATAGACCTTTAATATATTAGGGAGTTAGAGACATCAGACGGAGGATGCCATATTATAATCATATTGTATTGGGAGAAGATATAACACAGTGGCTGCCATTAAACCTGTCATAAAACCTTATAACATGAAAACTGCAGTGAAAAAGGAGGATCAGCTGTGTAATTAGTTGCTATGGAGACTGCTTCTTGTTTAAGAGGAGGGGGCGGGGAGGGAGCATACACTATTGCACCAACAGACAGAACTGGTGCTGTTTGCATCTGAAATATTCTTAAACCGTGAGTGCCAGAAGCGATGGCAGAAGGCACTGATTTCAGTTTTATGCTGCTGCATAGCAGGTCTAGTTTATATGGCAGTTTAAATACACCCCTAACTTTGAGGTTTATTGAGTTTATAATGGAAGTCAATGGGTGAGGTGATTTGAGAGAAAACCGTGAGGCCCAGCACAATGACGGTCACATTGGGTGAAAGAAGACAAAAATGCCCACGTTTTGATCTATACTTTGGTCTAGGTGCAGCAGACATCATGGACGCGAGAGAAGCTCGAGTTTTCTTCTGATTAATCTGGAGCCAGTAAAACATGAGTGGGGGACCTCAAGACAGCAGAGTGAGAGGAGTCCTGTCAGAGGATAATTTTTCCTAAAACTTAAAACTGCCATTGTGTCAAAACTATAAAAGATCCTTTTATTCAGTAAAGGTTTAATCTGCCCTGAACCGTTTAAACTTTGAATGATGTCTCTATGATAAAGTATGGTTGAGTTACTGGGCTCCAAAGTAGCCTTAGTTTGGCTCATTTATGAAAATCAATTCATTTCTTTTGGCAGGAATATTTTTTTCCCCAATTTTCCTGAAAACTGTTAGAGTAATGAGAGAGAAAAATACAAGCCCACTATTCCGGATCGAGGGATAAGTTTTGATATATTTTATGTCGAGGTTGGAGCAGCCAAGTAGGACTAGTTACACACGCGAACGGAGGAATAAGAATAAGAAGCGGAATAGCATGCACAATAGTAATATGTGTGCCTTAATGACTTTTGCATTGCCAGCCATAATAAAGAAAAAAATCTGGTGTAGTTTGCAAATGTGTTCAAGCAGTCAGTTTCTCCTTGGAAAGGCAATTTGATTGGATGAAATTTCCCAGAAGAGCAAGAAAGTTTCATGCAAATATAAACTGTGTACATACTGTTGTCATTCATTCTTGCAGTCCAGTTAGTCTTTGACATGCTACGTAAAGAGACGGCGTAGGGAGCAGCAAAGCCAGGTCCATCTTTATCTGTTACGGTCAGCAGCTGAGGAACTGGTTTCTTGTTACACACCTGAGGAGAGAATGCAATTAGTATATTTGAACTAATATGATGTGAGCCCAACAAACAGGTGAAATGTACTTTGTCCTGAACTTGGTAAGTGAAATGTGCCGCTTTTTTTTTTTTAAAGACATAAAAATCGGGACATTTCGCTTTACCTGTTGTGTAAATTTAATCTGGATGAAACACTGATGCAAAAACACTGGCGTTGCAAGAGTTTACAGATTTTAACCGGGAAAAACCAACTAATGTAATGACGTGTGGTGATATTTCCGCCGCTTATGTAATCAGTTTGGCGGGGGTTTTCTGAGAGAAATGTAAGGAGGTAGTGCGCTGAGCAGGGACTGACAGACAGAAAAGTCTGTTACATTGTCTGCTGACATGTCGCTGCCATTCAGCGGAACTCTTTTTCCTCCTCAAAAGAGAACAAAACTTTCCCCATCCATTCATAAACACAATTGAGCAGCTTTCCATTAATGTGCTGCGTGGGGACAGGATCGCTTCCGGGTCACCATAAATAAAAATCTAATTTTCCCGTCTTTTTCCCCATTCCAAGTTTTCATCTTGAAACACCCTGATGGAAAACAAATAACAGCTTGTTTTGTTTTCCATTTTGAAAATAAAAAACGACTCGTTTCCCATTTCTGCTTTTATTAATCATCATTGGTTATTTTGTTTTTTTCCAATATCAAAAGTGTTAACTTAAATACCAATCAGTAACGCACAAATACGTGGCGCAAATCTTTTTTTTCCCTTTTTCTCCTCTCTCGAACAGCGCCTGTGGCACAGCTGGTAAAAAGATTTTTTTTAAAATAATGAAAAAGAACAGTAGCCTATCAAGAAAAGTCATTGATCACCTTCTTCATCTTCCTCCTGCGCACTAAAACCATCAAAGTCATCTTCTTCAGCGTCTGAATTGAACAGCTTCAGAACTTCGTCAGTCACTTCAGTCTCTTTGTTGTCGCTCTCAGTCTCATCTCAGATAGATCGCCTTTAATTTAAAAGCTGCATCATATGCATTTCTTTGTTTTCCATGTTGAAGGTGAACACAAATGACCAATTTACCATAATTTAGCAGTGTAAGTGTTTTTGATTTATTGTACAGTTTCATTGGACCACTGTGAACTATTCGTTCATTTTATTGGTCTAATGTTACGAGGCAAAATGTTTTTGCCGGCATAAAAAGAAAGTAACAGCTTATAGTTCAGAATTTACGGTTATTATTTGAAAACAGTTTTAAAACATTTTTCTGTGCCGATTTGGAAGTTGTATGTTGGAGGGATTTCTGTTGGCAGATCTGGGACTTATTTTCATTTTCTAAATCTCTTATAATGCATAACCATGGCAACACAATAGATGTTTGCCTGTTTGAGTAGCTTTTCAAAGCACAAGTAATGCCCTAATTCCACAAGAGAAAGAGGAGATGTCTGGGACGCAGAGCAGGAACAAAATGAAGAAAAAGGAGAAGGAAATTTATATAATTTCTTCACTTGATCATCGTGGGAAGTTTGAGACAACTGGCAGATATAATGGACAAGCTTAGACCCCCGATGAAGATGCAGCAGGAATACCAGTAAGGATATATTATTTGTTTCACCAAGACATGACTGCAAGAACTCCAATACCACTCTTTCATAATATCCAGGCAGACAGAAGCGACGGAAAAGGTTAACAGATTGTTAAATCCTGGACATGTCACTGAAGAAGTGCATCAGCACCCCAGATATTGAACAGTTGGCTGCGAGTTCTGTCCTTGTTGTCAATTAAGAGAGTATACCTGTGGTACCTCCTGATGCTGTGTGACATCATAAACTAGATTGTTGCCAAATTACAAAAAACACCCCAACCCATTCGTGTTAATTTCACAAGATTTCTACCAGCCTTCTAAGACAGAACGCCAGAGGAAGTCCTTTCTGCCTGTGGCCATCAGACTGTTTAATTTATCTACCTCAGGTTGAGAGAGGGTCAGTGGAAACACTGCAATTCCACTAATACAATGTCACTTTCTCTTAATCACTTGTTTGTATATACCACTTTTTTTTTTTTATTGAGGCAGCTAATTTGCACACTGCACATATTGTACTCAGTTACTTATGTTAGCTTCATTTTACTTTGTTTTACTTTATTTAGTACTTTCCCTCTTGTTCCATTACTGTTGCACAGCAATTTCCCTCGGGATAAATAAAGCTTCTTGAATCTTCTCTCTGCTGTATTTTCTAAATGCTCCTCGTCTGATTCTTGTTTTATATCTATAACAATAGCATATCTTCAGGGATTATTAAAGTACTGTTTTTTATGGCAGTCAACTAATTTTTTTTATGTTAAGTGTATTTTAAAATAACACCCACAACCACGCCACAAACACCCACATTAGCTTTCGTCTGTATCAGAAGTATTCAATATGTGGTGAGTGTTGATTGTGTTGTGATGTCTTGGGGATTAAGACATACCGTGATCTCACGTTCCTCAATGGTGGGGGCATTGTCGTTAACATCCTGAAGCTGAATGACCAGAGTACCAGTTCCTGTGGCTGGGATATCATCTAGTGACAACACAGACATACATCGGGAGAATAAAGCACAATGAAATCTGGTGAAGCTTTCTCCATCCTGTTGAGAAAAAGGCTAAACACACTTATGCCTGGAACAAGGGAGAGTTGACACTCTTGCAGAAAGCACTTTCCAACCAGAATAAAGAAAGAAAGATCTTCTCAGTTAGACTGTATGAAATTATGGGATTACCACATGCAACTCTTCATTTTTCACAATACATGATCTCACAACTGACCTAAGGATTAAGACCCTCTCTGTCCCCTATAGGACCCTTATACAAATACACAACTTAATGCACAATTTTATTTTACACCGGCTGTACTTGGAAGTCTCCCCTCACACTTACCGTCATCATATGAGCCAATAAGTGCCACGTAGTTGTTGTTCTTGACAAAGGGAGACTCTCTGTCCATGGGGCCTTTCACTGTTATCAGGCCATTGTCCTTTCCCACGTTCAGCCAGCCTGCAGAGTCACTTATAATTCTATACCTGGTTATTGACAAAACAGACAAAGATGAGCTATGCAATCAAACGGATAACCTGGTGATCTATGCTTCACGCTGAAGACCAACACGACGCATATTTGGACAGGGAAAATTTTTTATATATTTCTCGTTTCTTTTAGCAAAGTAATGGACCATCTAAGATCATGGTCGCTGCAAAAATGAACTAACGGTGGTTACATTTGACCATGGTCATTGTTTGTAGTTGAATTCTCTGCAACAAGGTAAACCGCAGTAATAACAGAGGTGCTGACGGTTCCAAACCCATGTCTAGGCTAACAATAACTGTGGCAAAGAATAGCTGACAGTTTCACATAACATGTACAGTCAGGCCTAAAATCATCTGGATGGTAACGCCAACATGGATTATGATGAAGTGATCAATTTGTGCTCTCACAAAATCTTAGGTTGAGATCTTTTTTTAAATACTTGGATGCAAATCCTTGGGCAGTAAATAACTGCATGAAAGTCTGGAACCCTGGACAGTATAGGCGTTTTTTTTTTTCTTGAGATGTTTTAGCCAGACTTTATTGTGGCCATCTCCAGTGGCTGCTCTCTGTAGGTCATCTTGCCCTCACTAAAAGCATGATTTTGCGCTTTCCTGTGACTGCCAGATACTCCTTGTGAATGGCATCTATGGCACTAATAAGTCTGGAATTAGTCTGGAAAGATAGTTTAATAACGTATAAGAAAGCACTTCATAAAGCTAGAACTGCTTATTATTCATTATTGATAGAAGAGAATAATTCCAGGTTTCTTTTCAGCACTGTTGCCAGGTTGACAAAGAGTCCGAGCTCTGTTCAGCCATGTATTCATTTAACTCTCAGCAGTGATGATTTCATGAGATTCTTCATCAATAAAATTGTTTCTATCAGAGAGAATATTAATGGAATCATTCCCACTATTATCACTGATGTATCATCAAGTAGAGCAGCTTTACAAGTATCTTTAGAACCTGATTTGTATTTATACAGCTTCTGCCCAGTTGATCTCTCTGAGCTAACAACAGCAATAGTCTCTTCTAAACCATCAACTTGTATGTTAGACCCAATCCCAACCAGACTGTTCAAGGAGGTTTTCCCCTTAATTGACACTTCCATATTGGATTTGATCAATCGGTCTTTGTTGACAGGATATGTACCTCAGACTTTTAAGGTTGCTGTAATTAAACCTTTACTTAAAAAACGTACTCTTGATTCAGAAGTGTTGGCTAATTATCGACCTATATCCAATCTCCCTTTTTTGTCTAAAGTTTTTGAAAAAATAGTTGCAGTTCAACTTTGTGATCATTTACATAGAAATAATCTGTTTGAAGAGTTTCAGTCAGGATTCAGAGTGCATCATAGCACAGAAACAGCACTGGTGAAAGTTACCAATGATCTCCTCTTAGCCTCTGATAGCGGACTTGTTTCTGTGCTTGTCCTGTTGGATCTCAGTGCTGCATTTGATACGATCGATCACAGCATTCTGTTATAGAGACTTGAAGATGTTATTGGGATTAAAGGAACTGCATTAGGCTGGTTTAAGTCATATTTATCTGATAGATTCCAGTTTGTTCTTGTAAATGAAGAATCTTCCTCATACATTGGAGTAAGTCATGGAGTTCCTCAGGGTTCTGTGCTTGGACCAATTCTTTTTACTTTGTACATGCTTCCATTAGGTAACATTATTAGACAGCATGGTATAAATTTCCATTGTTATGCTGATGATACTCAGCTGTACTTATCTATGAAACCAGATGAAACCTACAGGTTGGTCAGACTACAAGCCTGTCTTAAAGACATAAAGACCTGGATGACTCAGAACTGTCTGCTTCTAAATTCAGACAAAACTGAAGTTGTTCTCTTTGGACCCGAGCGCTTCAGGGAGAAATTGTCGAGTTATATAGTTACTCTAGATGGTATTTCCTTGGTTTCTTGTTCTACAGTGAGGCACCTTGGAGTTATTTTTTACCAGAATTTATCATTTGACGCACATATAAAACTGGTTTCTAGGACTGCCTTCTTTCACCTTTGTAATATTGCTAAAATCAGGAACATCCTGTCTTAGGGTGATGCAGAGAAACTAGTTCATGCATTTGTTACTTCAAGATTGGACTACTGTAATTCCTTATTATTGGGCTGTCCCACATATTCTCTGAAAAGCCTCCAGCTGATCCAAAATGCTGCAGCCAGAGTTCTGATGAGAACTAACAGGAGAGATCATGTTTCTCCAGTTTTAGCTTCTCTTCACTGGCTCCCTGTTAAATTCAGAATAGAATTTAAGATTCTTCTCCTCACATATAAAGTTCTTAATGACCTAGCTCCATCATATCTTAAAGATCTCATTGTAAGATATTTTCCTAACAGAGCACTTCGCTCCCAAACTGCAGGTTTACTTGTTGTTCCCAGAGTTTCTAAAAGTAGAATGGGAGGCAGAGCCTTCAGTTATCAGGCCCCTCTCTTGTGGAATAAGCTGCCAGTAAATGTCTAGGAAGCAGACACCCTTTCCACTTTTAAGATTAGGCTTAAAACTTTCCTTTTTGATAAAGCTTATAGTTAGGGATGGCTCAGGTAATCCTGAAACATCCCAGTTAAGCTGCTATAGGCTTAGACTGCTGGGGGACCTCATCTGTCACACCTTTCATCACTTTGCTCTTTTTCCCCCGTTTAATTTCTCCAATGATATTATTAACTTGTGTTTCCCTTACATTTACTTTAATTAATTACACCAAAATTAAAAAGGACAATCCTGAAAATAGTTGATTTTGATTAAAGATTATTCTAAATTTATATGCAATACCTCCACTATACCACTTTTAGTTTGGAAACCTTTCCTGTAATTCTGAGGTTAGATAAATGCAGAAATTTACCCTTTTACTGAGATAGTTAAAAACAAGTTTAAAGTTTCAAAAGGTATATTTCATCACTTTGGCCTTACATGACTTTTTGCTTGCGTGCGATGTCTGGGTCAGAAGCCGTGTACACCACCACTTCACTGTCAACAGCGAGGTTCTCAGGTTTTGACACAAACTTCTCAGTTGGAGAAAAAATTGGAGCTTCATTGACGTCCTGCACAGTTACTACAACTGTGGCGGTGGAAGTGGTAAGTGGAACAGTAAAAGGGACATCATTTTCCACTGTAACCAACAGTGTGTGTGTGCTGCTCTTCTCAAAATCAAGACCCTGGTTTGATGGGAAAAAAAAGGAAAGAAAATACTTTTAAAAAGTGTGTATGCATTTTCCTTACTAACGTGGCACCATTTAAAATGGAAAGAAATAGGCTTTCCAACAAACGTGCGCACACACAAAAGTTTAACCCAACATTGTAGCTTACAAAAGTACCTGTTTTTCTTCTTACCTTAGTTGTCTTAAGGATTCCTTCTTGTTTGTTAGGTCCCGTTTCCACAGTGAAAAGCTTTCCATCATCTCCATCAAAAATGTGGAACTTGGCATTCCAGGCAGGGGAATGTGGATCATCACCGTCGGTTACCAACATTTTAACGACTAAAGTATCCGCTTTATTTTCTGCAACCGTTGCCGTATACTGAAAAAAGGAGGATATGTTAAAAGTCATTGCTCACTACAAATGGAACACTAGATCATATTTATTTCATTATTATCGAACCCATAATTTCATAAAGATGCAAAATGGTGGAATATTGGGGACACTTTTTAAAAGGGAAAAGGATGCTGGTAATCAACAGGCTCGGCCAGGGTTCGGCAACCTTTAACACTCAAAGAGCCATTTGAACCCAGTTTCCACAGAGAAGAAAACACTGAGCCACAAATACTTTTTGACATCTAAAATGAAGATATTGTTTTTTTTACCTTTACGCTTTGTATAAACAACTATATTGTGTCTCTTACAAAATCCATTATTAAGTGCTACAGAGAAGATGAAATTTTATTGATGTAATTAACACATTCTGAACTCTTTTTTAAAAAAAAAACAAACAAACAAAAAAACAACAGTTGACAGGTCTCTTTGTCACAATAAATTAGACATACTGGTACACCACTTTAGTCAGAGGTAAATGCAAATGAATCTGCCCAGGCATCATTTCTCCATACTTGGCCTGAAAGTCTTGATAAATGCACAGCATTTTGGCAGGCATATACCCGCATTCGGCGAGTGTGACGTATATTTTGAGTGACGAAAATACAAAAAAAGTAATAAAATATAATTCATTTTCATATTTCATAATCACAATAATCTTCCAATTTAGAACTACGATAAAAGAAACGAACAAACAAACAAATAAAATAGGATACTTTTTCATATATTTCCCAAGCCACGGAGCCGCAGCATAAGGATGGATGAGCCGCGGGTTGCTGCCCCCTGGTCTAGGCAATGTGGTTATCTACTGTGATGACTGAGCAGATATGGAACAAAGTTCAAGCCTCAAGAGTGTTTTACTTACAGATGTCTGTTTAAAGACTGGAGCGTTGTCATTGCTGTCTGTCACCTTGAGAATTACTTTAGCATTTACAGACCTCCCCTCTCCCTTCATGTCGGCTGCTTGGACCACCAGTGTGTACTGAGGGATATTCTGTTGGAAGAAAGACTGAGTTCAATGCACCAAGAAAAGAACATTAACCCTGCCATCAGTTTACAGGCTCAGCTAAAGGATTCTCTTCAGATACATTGGACCCTGATGTGGTTAAGACAACATTTGAGGAAATGCATTTTCTCAGGATCTGAGATCTCTGGTGTGCTCCTTAGTGGAATCTCCTGGTCACAACATAGTACACATGCAAGCATATTCATTATTACACCCATGATGGAGCCAGTTAGGGGCTGCATGGTGGTCAGCACATTGATGATTTTAACACACAGGTTTAAACTCTCAGAAAGGGGAAACATATGTTTTAAAGGCTCACCTCTCTGTCCAGCCCACCAGCATTGACTCTGATCATTCCAGTGACTTTGTTGATGACAAACATTTGGGAACTGGGCTCTGTTGGCTCCTGGCTCACGATACTGTAGCCAATATCAGAGTTGTCATTATTTGGCTCATCAAGATCTGTAGCCACAACCTGAATCACCTCGTAACCTGAAAAGAGGAAAGATACAGGTGGAAAATGAAATAAAGAGACTTGTCAAACAGCTCAGTGATTTACTAATAATGCTGGGCTGAATACAGCAAAAACAGTGCTAGTTTTCTTGCCCAGCCAGTGATGTACTTTGTGATTGTGGAGGTCTGTTGGTTGAATTGTTCTGGATCTCTGTTCTTCTTTCAATATATTGAGAATTATACTCTATGCTATGCTGACATTAAACAAGGAACCAACCATTGACTAATAACTATAACTTAACGTGTAGACTGAAAACAGAAGATGTGGAAAACTGTTTGGATTTGCTTATGTACCCTGATGAGTCAGGGTTAGGGCAGGGTGCTCTGGAACCACAACATTAGCAGCACTTTATTTACGTGTTGGGACTGGTCATAATGTTCTGGCTCTCACCACATAGCCCTCTACAAAAATTTCTCTTTTCATGAAAAAGATGAATAAATCATTTCAAAATTGCAGAGGCCTTTGTTAAAGTCAAGTTGATCATTCTTGTAGGCCACTTGTGTTTTTTACAACATTTATGTGATTTTACACAAAGCAGGAAGCCCAGAAGGGTGTACAAGGAGGCAAGTTCAGGTTTTCTTTTCTTTTAACTTAAACCTCCACTCCGAGAGAACACATATTACAGTGATTATGATACTACTTTGTTCATTCAGGGTTTCCTCTCTTTCTTCTCTTGAAATGGTGTTCGTGGTCTGATTTTGTCTGAGATATCATCAGGACGTGAACCAGGGAAACGATGGAGCTCGTCTCAGACGAGGTAATCCTAAACTCTGAGCGTAAAGTGCTCCGGAGCAGGGGATGACTTCAGCTGAAACTACCATGGTAATCTCGCCAGGTTAAAAGGGAGCCACCTTTGTGACACTGCAAACTGTGACTTTATGTTCGACACAGCTTGCTAAGCCACTAATCTTGCTTTGTAATACACCCCTCTGCCTACGGCTGAAAGGAGCAAACATAGCCGAAGCATCAAAAGAGCTCCAATAAGAGATGACTACAGCAGTACTTGTAAATTCTTTGTTTTCACTAGTTTTTTTCTTTTGCCACTTAAACCTAATGAAACCTGTTTTGAAAGATACTTTATGCATTTACTACTTCAGTGTAAAGTGCTTCCAGTGGTCACTAAGACTAGAAAATGGCTATATCGGTGCAGTCTACTTACTGCCTTTGTTTCTTTAACTTTAACCCATCAACTGGTGTGTTTTTTCAGGTTTACATGAAATAAATGCACTTGCATTACCTATTGGTGAGGCCTCAGCAACTTCTCCAACGTAGGTGGATTTTTCAAAAATTGGACTGTTGTCATTCTGGTCAATTACGACGACATTAACATCCATAGGCTCTTCGGCCTGTCCTGTACCTTCTGCAACAGCATGTGCTTTAAACTGCAGACAGAAACAAACATGCATCATGTCATTCATGCAAGACTAATCCACATACATGCTTTCATCTCATCACAGGAGCAGGCAGACTGGTCACATGATGCATATTCTAACAGTGGCTGCAAGATCAAGACAACACATTAACATGAGCAGTTCAAACAACTCTTGGTGAGAAACCTGTCCATGTAATCAATGCAGGACTGTGAAAGACGAGACAAATACTGTCTTCTCAAATGTTTAACAGGTATGTTAGACTTTATAGATACACACAACGGTTGGGAGAAGCAAATACATGAAGTTAAAGCATGTTAACACCAAATCACCTCCGATCATTTCTGTGTAGCGGTCGTATGAACAAGTAAACACACCGTACTGAGACTGTGGGCTGGCTTTTTATTTCATTTGGATGAAGCTGTCTTTGCACAACTGAGCGTTATATTGTAAATGTAAAGTATGCCGTTATCAACAAGCAGTTTTGTATGTATGCATAAGTGATACAATGAACTGAAACCGAGCAGCACGACGACCCAAAGGTGCAATGTGCCATCGGTATTCTATAATGTTGTGAGCAGCACTAGTCGAAATGGCAGGGCAGAAGATCCAGAAATCAGCTCTTCAAGGTGATTGGAAAGTGTTCATTTGACCAATAACTTTTCAGCTTTAAAGGCTTTAAAAAGTGCTGTATGATGTTTATGTGGTTGATGAATGTGGCATGTAGTGTAAAGCGCTTTGAGAGGTCAACAAGACTAGAAAAGTGAGATATTAATGTACTCACAGGAAGTATTTGTGATTAAGATAAAAAATTGGACAACTGAACGAACATGAGTTGGGTCGCATGTGTCCTGAACATTAAGGGAGCAGCTCAGTATGAGTTACCTTTTTTTCTTGGTTCTTATGAACTTGTCCGTTCAGCTTTGTGCTGTTTGAGATTTATTCATCTGTCAGCTGCTTCTCTACATGAAGACATAACAATATACTGTCCAACTCAAGTCAGGACACCTCAGAATGAATGGGTACGTGCATGCTCAAACTTCTGACCAGCAGTGTACATTCTTATTTCATATTTTGTATGATATGGTGCGATACAACAGGAGAAGACGCCAGCACACTGTTAAATCAATACCTAAAGTCTGTGGAAAACCTGAAGCTTATAACCAAACTCAAGGAAGGATTTAGTGAAGGTCTGTTTTATTGGATTTCTTGATTGTATGTGTATGAGCTAAGAAAGCAGTAATTTGGTTTTCCCTTTTATCCCAGGGGAGTTCAAACTGAGACAAAGGGTGTATAAAGCTACCAGAGAGGATGCTTACCATGTACTTTGCCTGCTTCTCCCTGTCCAGTGGTTGTGTGATATACAGAATACCAGTGATCCTGTCCATAACGAAAAGGCCGACAGGTTCCTCATCAGCTCCTGGACCAGTGATGCTGTAATAGATCTTCCTTACTTGGTCCTCGTCAGAGCGGATCTGGACAAAGCACACTGGCCTTAGTTAATACCACTAACTAACAAGTACAGTCACAGTATTGTTAAACATGTACAGTAAAGAGCTGATTGTAGAGATCAGTCAGTGGGATCCTGCTTGTCCATGGAATAGGAAAGGCTTTAATCAGCTTGTTTGTTTCAGCAGGTGTACCCACATTTTAAAAGAAGGTTTAAACACCCACTTTATGATGTAACAACGACACCAGGCAGCAGAACTAAGTTATCTGGTTACAATATTCTAAATACTGTTCAGAGACTGATTCTGTCAGTTCTCTGTACTCTGGCCAGCAATCAAATGTGATCTTTAGAAATCATCTTTACTGTCCCAGAACAAAGAAATGAGCCTTCATCTCTAATTGTCGGGTTTAGTAAACGGGTCAAATTGTGGTTTAAAGGTCATTAAAGGGTTAGGGTCACTTAAACATACTAGAAACAGAGCCTTGCAAATAATCAGCACAGTGCAGAGGAAACAATATTCAAAATGCACTTCAGTAACAAATTTACTTCTTCTTACTTGAGAGATTTTTAGAGGATAATCTTTTCTTTCGTTCTCAGAAACAGAGATTTCAGGAATAACCCAGCCTCTCTTCCTCCTCCTCAGACCTTCAGCAGACTTGGGGAAGTGTATGATGGGCACAGCTTCATCAGTTGCACTCTGAGAAAAACCAACATTTTACTATCAAGAGGTTGAACAGTGAAACACTTCTAAAAATAGACAATGAAACACTGTAATGTAGCACGCATTAGCATTAGCAGAAAATGCTTCATGTTTTGATGGCCCACAGACTTTGCTGGAGTTTCTCCACACATACAGTTAACAGCCTGATCTGCTGATGACAGTAACTGTACTAGGAAATGACCTCATACCATCATTACAGTAGATTCGACCCCTGCTAAAGTTTCTCTTGTGCTAAATCTAATGAGTGAACCTCCAACTATAGGCAGCTGTTCACAGCGCACAAGCTGCAGTGATCCAGGTGTTACGTGAGTGAATATTAGAGCTACTCTGAAATGAGAGCTCAGCTATTAGCAGAGGATCAATCAGGTTCTCTCAGTGCCTGATGGATGAGCAAGTGTTAGCTGACAGTTCAGTCATGGAAACCTGATCCATTTACAGATGAAAAACAGCCTTCATGTTGGTCACTCCAGCTTGAACAAAGATGTTTTTAGATTTTTTTCTGTCTGCTGCTGTGTTAACATTGATTATGTGTGGCCATTGAATAGATAGCAGCGTCGTGATTCCATGCATTTCAATTATTAAGCAGCCTGCAGAGGGCCAAAAACACAGAATAGCAGCTTTCTGTTCTTCCAGTAATTTACATCTGGATAAATTTGTACACAAATGGATGTTTCCATCTCTCCGTACAAAAACTCTAAAGGTGTCATTGAATGCCACAATGTCAGCCAAACCAAAATGCCAGTTGGATTTTTCCTGAGTTGAAAGCGACTTTAGACACCCAAAGATATGCTCTAAAACACAGAAAAAATGCCTTTTAATGGTCCAGGCCCTTGAGATTTTGTTGTTAGTGGAAAAGCTACGGATGAATTTCTATATCCAGTTTATGCCACATGCAGTGGTGTCTCTAAACCTGCCTCTGTGTCATTATTGGAGACCACTTTAATATGGTGGTTGTGGCGTTTGTGGTTTCCATGGTGATGCTCAGCATTTTGATGGAGGTTTCCACGATGGTGCCCAAGGTGCACTATCATGACAGGAACAGTCATTTTGTGACCTTGTGAATCCCAGGAATGGATGAAGAAGTCCCGGTGTCCCTCATGAAGAACAACCGGTCTCTTAACCTAAAGGACAGACAACAACACATCAGCAGAAGTTACCAACAGATCTGCATTTAACAAGTTTCCAAAATTATATCAAAACTGAGACCGACGATCTTTGATATCAACCTGTAAAAATTGAAAAGGGTTTGACAATTACAGAAACTGCTACTTTATAGTGATAAGTCTGACTTTATAGTGATGCTCTTTGTAATTAAATTTACAAAATTTCATTTGGGTTCTTGTAAGTAGGCGGTAGAGTATATAAAGAAAAAGTCAAACATGTACACAGTGCTACAGCTACTGTGCAGACAGTTCCTACCAGTTTAACACGTTACCCATACCCAAGAGTTTCAATTGTTTCTTGCATAGATTTCATATTTGAACATAAAATTCAGGATTTAGTAAGGTCTGAAAATATTTGCAGAGTGGCACAACCTGTTATGTTCAACTTAGTTTTCCAACAAGGCTGAGAACTGATTATTTGTATAAATTAGGAATTATACTCATTGTCCAAGTTTCAGGTGCTCACAAGTAGCATATCTGGCAAAAGCTCTTCATGGCAAGCATTTCATCGATTCATGTAACCCATTCAGACCCAAGGCTTTGTTTAAAAGACGTCCTTTAAAATATGAGGGTCTCAAAAAAGAAAAAAAAAAACTTTATATCAAGAACTAAAAAAAATCACTCCTTGATCTTAAATGATCAATCAGGTTCGACCCCAATGTCCTATTGATCTTGAAAGGTACACTTTATGGTGGGGATACCCACATCCTGTCCTCGAGTGGTAAATGGACTTGTACTTGTATAGCGCTTTTCTAGTCTAGCTGACCACTCAAAGCGCTTCACTACATGCCACATTCACCCCACTCATACAGCACGTCTTAAGATTCATAACTACGTGCTTTTTCTAATCATTCATACACACATTCATACCCCCAATGATATACTGGGAGGCAACGTGGGGTTCAGTGTCTTGCCCAAGGACGCTTCGACATGTAGCCCGGGGAAGCCAGAGTCAAACCACAGACCTTCCGATTGGTGGGTGACTGCTCTTCCTCCTGAGCTACAGCTCCAAGTGCCGCTGTCCTACAGGTTCTAGATGTTTCCCCGCTTCAATCCCTCTTTCAGATCAATGCACCATTCGCAAGCTTGTGCAGAAGTTAATCTTTTGAAGAGATCCATTTCATCTGAATCAGGTGATCACCGCTTTAAGGTCTGAATGGGTTACACAAGTAAAATGCCTAAAGTGGATTACAGATGTGGCATCACTATTTGCCAGCTTTTGCTTTGAACCTACAGCATAATGCCAAAGAAGCTTTCACACACTTGAAACATGCCATCCTGTTTCTCTAAATCTAGCAACATACTTGTTTTTGAAGGTCAACTGTAATAATCTGCAGTGACTGAATCAACTACCTAACATATCCATTTATTCAGTCACTGGATGAAGGCATAACTGAAGGCAGAAAGATCCACAAACAGTATCTGTAGACAACTGCAGAAAAGGTATGGTGATGAATCACAGTGGTGGAAACCCAGTCTTTTGTGATATTCATGGTTTCCAGAGTTCAGGAAGTCATTACCTGCACAGGAGTCTCAAGTAATCACATTAAGATTTGATCATTGTTATGTTAATAAGAAAATACATTTTACCCATGAAAATGCATTCCACATGTTGTCCACATTTAACACCATCTAATTATAGTTGAATTTGTACTTCAAAGCCATTTTTATTAATGTCAAAGGCCAACTATTTCAAGACCCAATGTCAAAATGGTTTCCAAATGACTAAACCACAGAAGTTTTAAAAGTAAAATAGTACAAAAAAGAAATGAGTAAATCACAGACTTCAACACTAAAGTATAAAACAAATCTTTTAAACCATACTCACAGTTAATGTCCCATCTGTTTGCACCATGAAACGGCTGTCATCTGTGTTGAAGAGGAATCTTTTACGGCCAGTGCAGTCTCTGAAGCTAACTGGGAACGGACACAAAATATAGTACATAGACAAAACATTAGCAAATGAAACTTGATCCACCTAAAACAATGCTATAAAAGCAATTAATGAGTGATTTGGTATGCCACATGATGTCCAGCATGTCAAACCCTGACCATTTATGCATACAACAGCTGTGCACAGACTAAACACAGGCATTGACTAAAGCAGAGTTATGCTGTTAAGCCGGGCTTTGTTTTTTGATTTAAAAAAAACAACAAAACAGATACAGTTTGATTCTCTCCAGTGACGAACAGACACTACAAACCCAGGAAATTCCCAATGACTGAGTGCCGCACCCAACCCTGACCAAGCAGATCATGTAATGATCAAAAAGGACCTGCTGGGACAGCATAGATTGGCTATGTTTTTTCTTAACAAGCAATGGAAGACTGCAATGAAACATCTTACAAGCCACTCCTTTTATATCGGTCAAAGAGCACAGCACTGCTGAAGATTGCACTTATCTTTGAAAGCTAGAGTTGAGCCGGATACTCGGCTGAAACGAGTATCATGTATGGATAAAGCACTTTTGCAGACTACGAGTATTGTAATATGGGTTAATAGCTGAGCTCGGACTGAATGAAAATCCTCACACAGCCCCGCAAGTGATGTATTCACCGATGCAAAACTTGTTCTGTAAATAGTTTGTTTGCTATCGTGATCAAAACCATTGATCACAGCTGATGCTGTCCTGTAAATAGTTTTCAACTCAGCAATAAATATAACAATTTCTGATCAACCCATATCAATTGAATGCTTAAAATAACAAGCTCCATCATATCTTAAAGATCTCATAGTTGGATATTTTTCTAACAGAGCACTTTGCTCTCAGACTGCAGGTTTACTTGTTGTTCCCAGAGTTTCTAAAAGCAGAATGGGAGGCAGAGCCTTCAGTTATCAGGCCCTTCTCTGTGGAACCAGCTGCCAGTTTGGCTTCAGGAAACTTGAGGGCCACTGTCCTGCAGGTTTCAGATGTTTCCCTGCTTCAAATCAATGCATCGTTAGCAGGCTTGTGCAGAACTTAAATCTTTTGAAGAGGTCCATTTCATCTGAATCAAGTGTGTTGAAGCAAGGACACATCTAAAACCTGCAGGATAGCGGCCCTCGAGGACCAGATTTGGACATCCCTGCTTTAAGATTAGGCTTAAAACTTTCCTTTCTGATAAAGCTTATAGTTAAGGATGGCTCAGGTGATCCTGAAACATCCCATAGTTAAGCTGCTATAGGATTAGACTGCTGGGGGACCTCCAATGATGCACCTCTCCTCCTTTAATCAATATCTGTCAACTGTCCCTATATGACTAAGTAACTGATCATTAATGCTGTACAAATAATAAAATATAAAATTTAAGTTTTTTTAGAAGTGAAGCTACTGTTTTTGCTTGCACTCCAGTTTTAGACAAGGGGTCTCCAGTAGCGCTAATGGGAAAAATAAGTTTGGAGTCCCATTTTGTAAAAAAAAGAATAATTTCTCTTAATTATTATTTTTTTCCCCCTTGGTGATACAGAAAATAGTACTGAATAAATTTCTTGGTATTGAAACTCTAGAGTCATGGCAACCCTGTGGGATGCACTCCACACCCTAGTTGATTTGCTTCAAACCAGTCAAAGGGAAAAGTGCACGGTTCACATTTATTTAATTGCTTTACGTGTGAAGCGATCTTTAGATTGGCCACATAGTGAGGGGACAAATGAGTGTTTAAACAAAAAAAAAAAACACCCCAACAAACCGACGACTAAGGCCTGAAGGTTTCAACTAGACTTCTAGAGAAACTTGGAAAGTTTTCTAAAATGTAACAAACCTATATTAAGTTTTTTAAGAAAAACAAACTAAATTATTTTCAGCGTTTTCATAGACCAGCTTCTTTATATTTAGAGACAAAACTGTAGATTTTGATGGCAGCAACACAATCCACTCCATCTAATATTATTTACTTCCTGCAAAAAAGATTATTCATAAACATGTCATACAGAGACATCTCCCAGTGGACCCTGTGTGTAAGTGCTCCTGGATAAGGTTGGAGCTCTTTAATGCTCTTTCAAACCCCAACCTCCTGCACAATGCATGCTGGGATACACCTCACTGCCCGCTGACTCTGCAAAAGATCTTCGGCACACTGGAGCAGCTTTTAATTAAAACCTATTAGGCTCAGTTCGATTTTACTCCAAATAAGCAATATGCATTGTGGTAAAGTGTAGGATAAGGAGTCATCTCATCGTGACATTTCATTTTGGATTTTAAATCTTTTTTTCTTTTAAATCACAAGGGACATAGCTTAAAATAAATGCACTGTATAGTACATCCTAAATGTGACTGAACGACTTCATAAAGCTACACCACAATAAAAACAGCTACACAAAAGAGTTGAGCTGAAAACTAACACCAACTTAAAAAACTACAGTTCAAACTACAATTACAGCTACAATCGAGTGTATGCTGTCACCGTGGAAAAAAAACCCTAAAGTGTTCCATTTCTTTGAACATCTAACACAATTGCACAAGCAAAGCTGGTTAAACAGGCTCTGGGACATTGTTTTGGTATGAAGGCAAGAGCATAACAGAAGCCACAGCAATGGGCCCAAGCTGAGACTTAAGGTTGTTTCACTACTTGTGAGAACGATATGAACAGCTAATCTATCTGGTTAGCCAAGCACAGGAGCAGCTTAAATATTGTCCGAATTTTGGGGCTGGATGCCTCCATGGCTTTTGTGCACATCAAACGTACGTTCAAATAAATTGTAGAAACTACTAACACAACTAGATTTACGCATCATTAGGCAATGACTGAGAGGCCGTTTCCTCGATTGTCCATACCTTTACCCAGTCTTCTGCCCTGCCTCAGATGCTTTCTGGCCACTTTAAATATCAACAAGTCTGACTCAAATCCAGGTACACATGACTGCTCCTCCACAGTGTCCAGAGCCAGGGCCTAGGAGAAGAGAAAGTGCACTGTCATTAGACCTGCAATTAAAGTGTGTTTTTATATGGCTGAACAAAAAGAAAGAAAGAAATACAGAAACTTGTTTCCAGCTTTGCTCGGAGCTGATGTCACACATGAGAAACAAAACACCTCCCACTGTTTCCAACACATGACATATGGTCTACTTGTGCTCACTTAAATATTCAAATAATTTTAAAATGGCAGATTTTTATTGACGCCTTGATCTTGATAAATCATTAAGGAAAATGGGTTATCAGTGGGCTAAAAATGATACTTTGCAGATAGACTGTTTTGTCCTGCTTGATTTTAGTTTAGTTGACTGAGTTTCAAAGTGCCAAAATACCAATAATGTCAAATTGCCCAAATCCTAAAATTCCATTTTAATCTACATTGTAAAATTTCTGTTTAATTAAACCTTTACTTAACCAGATAATAGAACCTCAGGGTGACCTGGCCCAGAGTGGTGTATTACTCTATAGCTCTGACCTGGCCAAAAAGGCAGCAGCACACGCCATGATGGACAAGACAGATAACACAACAATTCCATACACGAAATATAAAGTGTAAGCTGTTTGACAAATAAAAATCATGCATTACTGTTTCGCACTTTGCTTAATGTTTAATATTCTGCGTTAACAATTATTCCGTTATCAACATAGTTGATTTGCCAGTAAAGCTGAAAACAGGTTTGTTCTAAAACTGTGTTCAGATCAACTTCATCTGCTTAAGAAACGAATAAAAATTTTGAGAGTGATATTACTAAAGAATCTGTTCAGAACTGTTAAACGTGTTAAACTCAAACACGGTGAGTTGAAATTTAACCTGCTGACGTCACCAACGGAAGCGGGGTGAGGCTCCTGTGGGACGACGCGGACAAAAACTTGAAATTGTTTAAAACATTTTTTACAGCTCTCGTGATTGTTCTGCGAGTTTTAATGTGTATATTATGTAGAGACGGTACATACAACTTCCCCTTTAGTTTATCACACGCAATACAGAATATTGTCAACCACCACAACAGCTAGCCAATATTAGGTGGAATGGCGAGTACAAGACGGTATTTGACCAAATGAAAGGCTGTTTGGTGTATAAAGGACATAACGACATTTTACAAATGAAAAATTAAGCGAGGAAGTTTCAACTCTACCACAAACCACAAAATAAACAAGTAACATACATTGAAATTGTTTAAAGTGCACAAAAAGAAACTAAGAAATTAAAGGAAGCCATTTGCAAAGTTAAAAGCAGGAGGAAGTCTTACCTGAAAAACCACGATTAAAATCCCCAAAACCGCGAACCAAGCGGTCCCCATTTGCGTGTAAATCCTCTAGTCAAACTGCCTAACAGAAAATTAGGAGTAAAACTACTACACAAATTACTTAAATATATTCCTCTATGAATTCTCGTCGTTTCGTCTTCCTCCAAGCCTAGTTTCAATGTCTGAATGTATTCAGCTGGGCGAGTTCCTGCAGGTACTTTCAGCGTATGACGTCAGCTTACAGGTGCGCGGGTTCCGGGTTCCTGATATGGTCATCCAGGTTTAACACAACGAAGAGACAGATACCAGCGGTTTCTGTTGGTTAATGTACAGCTAACAGAGCTACAGGATAAAATAGGCAGTCACAGTCAACGTTGCTATAAATCCGAATTGAGTCTGAACTAAGTAAGCAGCACTCTACAGCTTTCAGTCTCATTTCCTTTTACTCTCACACACAGAACTCTCTCTCCTCACTGTCTTTGTTTCTCTCTCTCTCTCTCTCTCTCTCTCTCTCTCTCTCTCTCTCTCTCTCTCTCTCTCTCACACACACACACACACACACACACACACATATTTGCCTCATCTATCATTTGCCATTTATCAAAATGAACATTACAACCACACTAATTCACCAGGAAAGAGAGCAAAAAGATACATAAATGCTGACAGAAACTATTTCTCTATTTAAAGTCATAAGTGTCAAACCAGCTTAAAAGCCACCAACAGTTCTCTTAAACCCAGTGGAAGTTGCTAAAGTGATACATCTGAGACTATACAGTTTACACTAATGATTTTAATTTTAGTAAATAGATCTCTCCTTGACTTTCATATCTATTGTTATTTTTGTATTTGCTTGTACACTCATACAGTTTTATTAAGTAATTTTCTTAAATTCCAACTAGCGTTTATCACTCTCCTAAAAACTGAAGAATGTAAGTTTTTTGCCATGAAAACAACTCTCGCATTAAAACAGATTGACTGCAACTTTTCTATGGCCGCTTCTAATACTGGGGTAGCTCAGCCTTACATGCAGACCCGTCACATGGGGCTACAAGGCTCTGTGCAGAGATGAGATGCAAGGCTCATGCTCATACACATTTGTTCATGAATCATGGTGACATGGCTAAAGCTTCAAGGACTATTTCATACATGATCTAAGCGCAGTACATTTTTACCAAGTATAATACAACTATTCCGACGGGCTCACCAACCGTGGGAGGGGCCAAGGGGGTCGGGTGCTATGTGAGCTGGGTAGCAGCCAAAGGCGGAGGCCTTGGCGGTCTGATCCTCGGCTACTGAAGCTAGCTCTTGGGACGTGGAATGTCACCTCTCTGTTGGGGAAGGAGCCGGAGCTGGTGCGCGAGGCTGAGCGGTTCCGGCTAGATATAGTCGGACTCACCTCGACGCACGGCTTGGGCTCTGGAACCAGTCCTCTTGAGAGGGGTTGGACTCTCTTCCACTCTGGAGTTGCCCGTGGTGAGAGGCGCAGAGCAGGTGTGGGCATACTTATTGCCCCCCGGCTGTGTGCCAGTACATTGGGGTTTACCCCAGTGAACGAGAGGGTAGCCGCCCTCCGCCTTCGGGTGGGGGGACGAGTCCTGACTGTTGTTTGTGCCTATGCGCCAAACAGCAGTTCAGAGTACCCACCCTTTTTGGAGTCTCTGGGGGAGGCACTGGAGAGTGCTCCTACCGGAGACTCCCTCGTTCTGCTGGGGGACTTCAATGCTCACGTGGGCAATGACAGTGAGACCTGGAGGGGTGTGATTGGGAGGAACGGCCCCCCCGATCTGAACCAGAGTGGTGTTATGTTGTTGGACTTCTGTGCCAGTCATGGACTGTCCATAACGAACACCATGTTCAGGCATAAGGGTGTCCATATGTGCACTTGGCACCAGGACACCCTTGGCCGCAGTTCGATGATCGACTTTGTGGTTGTATCATCGGACTTGCGGCCGTATGTCCTGGACACTCGGGTGAAGAGAGGGGCAGAGCTGTCAACTGATCACCACCTGGTGGTGAGTTGGCTCCGCTGGTGGGGGAGGATGCCGATCAGACCTGGCAGGCCCAAACGTATTGTGAGGGTCTGCTGGGAGCGTTTGTCAGAATCCCCCGTCAGAAGGAGCTTTAACTCCCACCTCCGGCAGAGCTTCAACCATATCCCGGGGGAGGTGGGGGACATTGAGTCTGAATGGGCCATGTTCCGTGACTCCATTGCCGAGGCAGCTGATCGGAGTTGTGGCCGTAAGGTGGTCGGTGCCTGTCGTGGCGGCAACCCTCGAACCTGCTGGTGGACACCAGTGGTGAGGGAAGCCGTCAAGCTGAAGAAGGAGTCCTATCGGGCCTTTTTGGCCAGTGGGACCCTGGAAGCAGCTGATAGGTACCGGCAGGCCAGACGGGCCGTGGCTTCGGCGGTTGCTGAGGCAAAAACTCGGGCCTGGGAGGAGTTCGGTGAGACCATGGAGAACGATTTCCGGACGGCCTCGAAGAGATTCTGGTCCACCATCCGGCGTCTCAGGGGGGGGGGGCGGCTCACAGTCAACACTGTTTACAGTGGGGACGGAGCTTTGCTGACCTCAACTAGGGATGTTGTGAGTCGTGGGGGGAGTACTTCGAGGAACTCCTCAATCCTACCAACACGTGCTCGGAAGAGGCAGAGTCGGAGAGCTCGGAGACGGGGCCTCCCATTTCTGGTTGCCGAGGTGGTCAAAAAGCTCCTCGGTGGCAAGGCCCCGGGGGTGGATGAGGTCCGTCCTGAGTTTCTCAAGGCTCTGGATGTTGTAGGGCTGTCTTGGCTGACACGCCTCTGCAGCATCGCGTGGACATTGGGGACAGTGCCTCTGGACTGGCAGATTGGGGTGGTGGTCCCCCTCTTTAAAAAGGGGGACCGGAGGGTGTGTTCCAACTATAGGGGTATCACACTCCTCAGCCTCCCTGGTAAGGTCTATTCGGGGGTATTGGAGAGGAGGATCCGTCGGATAATCGAGCCTCGGATTCAGGAGATGCAGTGTAGCTTTCGTCCTGGCCGTGGAACAGTGGACCAGCTCTATACCCTCGGCAGGATCTTGGAGGGTGCATGGGAGTTCGCCCAACCAGTCTACATGTGTTTTGTGGACTTGGAGAAAGCGTTCGACCGTGTCCCTCGTGGAGTCCTGTGGGGGGTGCTCCGGGAATATGGAGTGCCGGACCCCTTGATAGGGGCCGTTCGGTCTCTGTATGACCGGTGCCAGAGTTTGGTCCGCATTGCCGGCAGTAAGTCGGATACGTTTCCGGTGAGAGTTGGACTCCGTCAGGGCTGCCCTTTGTCACCGATTCTTTTCCTAACTTTTATGGACAGAATTTCTAGGCGGAGCCAGGGCGTTGAGGGTGTCCGATTTGGCGACCTCAGAATCGGGTCTCTGCTTTTTGCAGACGATGTGGTTCTGTTAGCGTCGTCAGGCCGTGACCTTCAGCTCTCACTGGAGCGATTCGCAGCCGAGTGTGAAGCGGCTGGGATGAGAATCAGCTCCTCCAAATCCGAGACCATGGTTCTCAGCCGGAAAAGGGTGGAATGCTCTCTCCGGGTCGGGAATGAGATCCTTCCCCAAGTGGAGGAGTTCAAGTATCTCGGGGTCTTGTTCACGAGTGAGGGACGAATGGAGCGGGAGATTGACGGGCGGATCGGTGCGGCGTCTGCAGTATTGCGGGCTCTGCACCGACCCGTCGTTGTGAAGAGGGAGCTGAGCCAGAAGGCGAAGCTCTCTATTTACTGGTCAATCTACGTTCCCATCCTCACCTATGGTCACGAGTTGTGGGTAGTGACCGAAAGAACGAGATCGCGAATACAAGCGGCCGAAATGGGTTTCCTCCGCAGGGTGTCTGGGCTCTCCCTTAGAGATAGGGTGAGAAGCTCAGTCATCCGGGAGGGGCTCGGAGTAGAACCGCTGCTCCTCCGCATTGAGAGGAGTCAGATGAGGTGGCTCGGGCATCTGGTTAGGATGCCTCCTGGACGCCTCCCTGGGGAGGTGTTCCGGGCACGTCCCACTGGGAGGAGACCCCGGGGAAGACCCAGGACACGCTGGAGAGACTATGTCTCTCGGCTGGCGTGGGAACGCCTCGGGGTCCCCCCGGAAGAGCTGGAGGAAGTGGCCGGGGACAGAGACGTCTGGGTTTCTCTGCTCAAGCTGCTGCCCCCGCGACCCGACCCCCGGATAAGCGGCAGATGATGGATGGATGGATAATACAACTAGCGGCAAGAACATAATTTTTGCTATGATTTTGCAGTTGAAGCTTTTCGATTAAGCTAATCAAGTTAACTTTTTAATTTCATTAGTATAAAAAAGCTGTGGGATTTTTTTAAGTTTATGTTTTTTTCCTCTTACTTATGCTTGGTAAAATCATCCAAATTTGAAAAAAGTAATATCATAAAAAAAAACTGTACTCACTTTTAGCATAAATACCTAAACCAAGCTGTGATGATGACTCAGGCATGTTTACTTTCACACATTTTCAGTAAGACACATTATGGTCACTAAAAAGAATTTCCACCAAATGTAGAGCTTCTAGCAACAAGCTGTGGTTGGGATGAGCCACGTCTTTTAGCATGTAAGGCAGGCCATCAGGCTTAGCAGCTGTGGCTTCTGGCGGATTAGCTGCTTGGCAGTTGCTTGCACCCGCTGGTCAGCCTAACCTGAGCAAGCAGCTATGTAATAGGCCAAGTAGTAACAACCCACTGCTACGGTAGAAATGTGCATATGCATTCCTTTCATCAAATATATAAAGCCATGTATAGTTATAGTTCTCTTTTATAAATCTCAATCATTGTTCAAGTATATGAACATGCATGAACCTGATTTCCACTCCCATTTAGAGCCCTGAATGGATGTGGACACTCTCCTAGTTGTTTTGCAGTGTTTTACAGTGAAAGCACTGTAGAGAAGAAGCACAAATTTAACGTGATGAGTTATTCATCAGACAGAAAAGAGAAAGTGAAATGAATTTAGGCATTTCAGGTCTGGAATCATGAACAAAATAAAAACCGCTGAATTGAACAAAACAAATGGGATTGAGAAGAAATTATCTGCTCTTAAATTCAGCACAAAGGACCCAATGGAGGATAAAAGAAAAGATAATGTACAAAGGGATCGTTATATGTTGGCTGTTCTTTGAAACAGCTTCTGGAAAAAGCATATTTTGATATGTTTATCATGTTTAACTACCAATATGTACATATTGGCATGTACATGAATATTGTGCCAAAATATAAAAAAAATATCTAACACCGATTCTCTTTCTTCAGCCTCAATAGCAAAGTCTACCAAAGCCATTGTGACCACTGTGCACAGATGCAGTCATTTATAGTTGTTCAATATCAATATTGTGGCAATTAAATAAGGATATGATCAGAAAAAAGCTAATCAAAACATGATCTGAAAAAATCCCTACCATACTAACCAAAATCATTTTCAAAGTGAAAAGTTGGATAGCAAAAAATCCAACTTTTTTAAAATCAGACCCACTTTCATATGTGGTCCCGAATCAGATACATATCTGATGTTTTTCTAAGTGACCTCAGTCTGAACGGTCATGTCGCATTTCATCTGACTTTTATGTCGTTGAAGTGAGACAGACGTCACAATTCTGCGCCAGAGGAGGCGGAACACGACAAAATCAAATGTAAACAATGGAATAAACAAGCATGGCAGACACCCTTGATGGAGCCAATCAGTGGAAAGAAATTAAGGTTTTGGACATAGTTAAAATCCTCATAATTTTGGCACAACAATGATGGCACAACAACTTCAGAACTGATACACATGTGAAGCATACATATGTACTTCCACAAATGCATGTCTTCTTCTGCACATGTAGGTCACTTCAGGTGTTTCAGATATGATCAGAAATGCTGTCCTAGCACATTTATCATAAGGATAATATATCATATTAGTAAAATAAGATATAATATAGAATATTACTTTATCATCAAGAATTGTAATTCAAATAGGAAAGGAAGAAAGCTCAAAAGTGAAAGATATTGTTGTTGCAAAAAAAAGAAGAAAAAAGAAATTCAGGGCAACAGTGTGAGCGATGTGTGATCAGGGATGAAAGGGGAGTTAGACGGGAATCAGAGTGATGGAAGTCTGGACAAAGTCAATGAACTGAACCTGTTTATCAAAAGGTTTAGTTGAGATCAACACTCACACTCCTCACCTGGCTCCAGGAATACAGGCCTCACACCTTTCCTGGACCCTCAGTTTCCTTATTATACTATAACAGTGTTAACCTGCACGTTGGTCATGTGTTAACACTGCCTCACCTACATCCAGACACAGGAGGACCTCCTCTGATCCCCACCCAACCTGTGAGTCACCTGCAGTCACGTAAGAGAAAACACCCTAAATGCTGCCTGGTCCACCTACTACTCCCAGCTCATTCAGTCCGGCTCCAATAACCCCAAGACTCTCTTCTCCACCATTAATAAACTCATCAAACTCAAACTCATCAAACTGCAACAACACCTCCTTCACAGCTGACAAATGCAACTCTTTCCTGGCAGCCTTCCAGTCTAAGATCGACACTATCTACACCCAACTCAGCAACTCCCCTCCCTGCTCAGTACAACCAATCAACCTCTGTCACAGTTCACCTCTGTCTCCCCCCTGGAACTCCTACCCATCATCACCAAGATTAAAAACTCCATTTCCGTTCTGGACCCCATACCATCCTCCATTGTCAAAACCTGCCTCCCAACAATCTCCCCTCTCAACGCTACCATCATTAACTCCTCCCTCACCTCTGGCTTTGTCCCTGAATCCCTGAATGAAACTGGCTGCTGTAACCCCTATCCTCAAAAAACCTGGCCTGGATCCTGATCCTGAAATGTCCGTCCCATCTCAAACCTCCCTTTCCTGTCAAAAAATCCCGGAACGTGTTGTCGCCTCACAAATCAAAACCCACCTCCGCTCTCATGACCTTTATGAACCTTTTCAATCTGGATTCCGCCCTCAACACAGCACTGAACTCTCCTCTACTTACTTCCTCTTGGTTCCTTCATTCGTCGTCATGGTCTCTGTTTTCACTGCTACGCCGACAACATTCAACTCTACATCTCCACTAAATCCATCACCCCTGCCACCCTGTCTACCATCAACAACTGCCTGTCAGAACTACAAACATGGCTGCAAACAAACTTTCTCAAACTCAACTGTGACAAATCTGAGAAAATTGCTCATCACGTCAACCCAGAACTTCTCTCTCACTATTGATAACACTACCCTGTCACCCTCCCCATCCATCCGTAACCTTGGTATTATCCAGGACAATAACCTCTCAGTCACCTCACCCAAACTGCCTTCTTCCATCTTAAAAACATTGCCCGCCTCCGTCCTTTACTCTCCTTCTCTGCTGCTGAGACCCTCATCCACGCTTTCATCACCTCATGACTGGACTACTGCAACAGCATCCTTTACGGCTAATCATCAAAAGTTCCTGTCCAGCACCGAATCAACTTCAAGATCCTCCTCCTCACCCACAAAGCCCTCCATAACCAGGCTCCTTCTTACCTCACGGACATGCATCACCACCACACTCCATCCCGACACTTACGTTCTTCTGATGCTAACCTTCTCCCACCCCCACTCAGGACCAAGCACCGTACCTGGGGTGACAGAGCTTTCTCCATAGCTGCCCCCTCTCTTTGGAATTCTTTCCCCACACACATCCGTCACTGCCCAGATCCATCCACCTTCAAATCACTGCTCAAAACTCACCTTTTCAAATCTGTTTTCCATGCACACCATTAGTTTACCTTCTCCATTGCCAATCCAATGTCCTCCACCTCTTCGAAATTTGTAAACATTCTTACACTGTACATTGTTTTTCTTTTGTGTATTTCTGTGTATTTATTTTATTTTTATCTTGTACTTTATGGTTTTTAATGTAAAGAGTCTTTGAGAGCTTTACAAGCGCTGTCCATATAAAATGTATTATGGTTATTTTTAAAGAGGCATCTAGAGAGACTGAACTGGAACAAGGCTGCAGAATTGCGCAAAAACAGCCAAGTGGGATTTTACCTCACCTCTTGAACCTTAGTCATAGTCAGGATACAGTTATAGTGCTGGGGAAGACATCATGCCTTGTACCATTTCCTAAGAAATCTAATCTATCTACCCCCAGCTGCTACAGTTCACCTACCTAGTGTTCTACATAAAAAGTCTGATAGAGATTATTACTGACCTTCCCAGGTAAGCAAGTGAAAAAATGTCAAGACCAATTTATCATCCTGGGGTTTGTGTTAAATATGCCATCATATACCTGCTTCAGTAAGCCCACTGTCATCTGAACAGAGGAGCCAACAAGGGAAGGATCATGTTCTTTGATTTCTGCAGTGCTTTTCATCAAATTCAGCTCAAACTGTTATGTGAGACGTTCCAGAGAATAGAAGTGTATGCCTCTACAACCACCTGGATTATCAACTACCTGACAAACAGATCAAAGTTTGTAAGAGTTAAGGGTTGTGTGTCTGGAGCTGAATATGCAAATAAGAACTGGGACTGGGATAGCATAGTGATATGATTGCCACCTTTCATGTAGGAGACCTGGGTTCAAATCCTCTACATGAAAGGTACTATCTCCAGTAGGGGTCCTTAGGGAAGACCCCCTTACCCTACCTGTAAGTTTATGCCAAATGCATAAACAAAAATGTTGCTACACTGCATACCCTCTTTATAACATAGTGACCAAACAACAAAGTATGTTCAGTCCAAAGTTATTTCAGAACTGCTGCAGCAAAGAGTGCAAAGAGTTACACAAGGTTATTCCCACCCACAGCATTAAGTCTACACGATGAATATTTTATGACTAATGACCAATAATTGTTATTGACTCTTTGGGGTTGATAAAGAAGAATTCATTTGAGTTTAATTCAAATTTGATCCAAGAAATCTGCTATGAGAAAAGAATGCCATCAGGATTATTTCTACATTTCAAGTTTGTTCTGAAACAGATTTTGATTGATTATTAGCCCATAATTAAATAATATCTTCATAGTCAACAAGCCAAAACAAGCCAACCGTATACACTGGAAGCAGATTACTCATTCTCCTGGTCATTTGGTCACATCAGTTTAATTTGACTTGATCAAGATTTACTATTATTTTCTTCCCTTTACATGTTCGAATGTAGTCTATCTTCAGACTCTTAAAATTTTAAAGTGAACGGTCATAAAAGACAGGAGACTTTTCAAAGTGCAATTAAGTGATTTTATCTTTAGCTTCTTTTCTCCATAAGTCATTCATTCTTCCCACAGAAAGACAGAGGGATGTGGGGGCAGAGGGAAGAAGGTCAGCTTTCATTGGCCACTTCTTAGCCAGTGAAAGGATCAGTATGAGACTGAGAGAGAGGCAGAGGGAGAGAGATAAGAGGAGTGGAATGAGGGGGCAGAGAGGGAAGAGCAGAAGACAGCAAGCAGTTTCAGATTACATCGCTAGCTTCATGAGTTTGAAGGTTGAGTGGTTGTGCTTTCTTCTACGTCTATGTGTGTAATCAGTCTTATAGCATTGCTTTGCAGATGTTTCTTTTTTTTGTCACATTAATGTCATGTTTCACATCATGGTTTATATACATGCAAACAAAAACTAAACTTACTGTGTTTTTTTGCATCTATTTATCAAGCTCATCGTGTAGCATCAGTTTTTGATTTGTATATTCAACCACATACTCAAGATTCACATACAGATCATTGCAGGGAGGAGCAATAACTGAGGAGCAGGTGGGAAAATGTTACAATGTTTCAGTTCCAAGCAATCATAGATTACAAACAAGTGTGTAAAATGGGCCATGATAAGCTCTATTTTCCCATTTATTTCTAGATACTCTTAAAGAACCAGTGTTGGGGTAACACTGCTTATCTATACCCTCTTTATAATAGTTTATTTCATGTTTAACACAGCAGTTAATCTATGTCAAAAGTTTTACTTGATGATGCAAAATTTAGCTCTACTCTAATGTTCAAGGTTTTCATGGTTGTCTGGAGATTCTTAAAGTGCACTTGTATGACCATTAATGCATGCTGCAATTGGCAGGTTTGATATACTGTATGTGTGTTTGGAAAGGTGGTAGTGACTTACTGTAATGTGTTGCTCCTTGCATTTGGCTGGACAACATAAAAAGTTGTAAAGCAAAATATTTGCACCAGCACATATTCATTTGTTGTGTTTGCTGTATGGACAGATTTGTGGCTGGACCCTCAGAGACATGGGCTGATGAAAACTTACGTCACACTGACCCACATGAATTAATACTGAACCAGTTAATTGGTCGTACGCATGAAGTTAATAATAGCACCTTTAATGTTCACAAGTTCGATAACTGGTTGTCTAATTTTTTTGTGTAATCTCTGAAATGATACATTCGCCATTTTTAAGAGGGTTTACTCACAACCTATTTATTGATTTACAGAAATCTCTTGGTCACTGAAGAACCATGACGGAGTCCAGCAATTACTGTTATAAAATGAAAGTTCCCCTTTACTCTTGTACTTGGTGGTGGCAGGTTTTCATACAGCTAGACAAAGCAAGGATAATTTAGCAGACTGCTAGTGGTTGTGTCACGTCTCATTACAAAGGCTATGCAGAACCCCATGACATAGTAGTACCCTTCAGAATAAGTTCTCAACATGGCAGGTATGAAACTGTCCTCCTTCCCAAACATGTCCACGTTGCATTTGGTCATACAGGCCGACATGACCATTACATTTATACCCATGGTTGTCTTTTTAATCCGGCCAGAGTAGTTTGGATTTCTTACACCAACCAAGTGATATTATTTTCTGATGCCATTGAGAAAATGACAAAGTTTAGTTGTAATGTGTTGTGTTTACGTGTAATCAACGCTATCACCAACATGGCATCCATGAGTTTGACGGTCACATTATAAAAATAATTAATTTTAGCTCTAAACACAATGACCATGATCATGATTGTCTTCTAACCATAATCAAGTAATTGTAATGTCAGTGTTAAACACTTTGAAATGAGTGCATTGATATTTTCCCTGAATTTTGTACAGACAGTGGAAGCATTGAACAGCGTTCTTGTCAACAGTGAACATGTCATGCTTAATTGTGCCTTCTCCTGCAGAAGCCTCAGACCTCACAATGATTTCTGACACAGTCACTGGCATAAGTGCCACATACACAGCTAATCTGACCGCATGAGGACATTTGCAGAAATGTTAAGTTATAGTTGTGTAGAACTATGCAGCAACACTCACAGCAGACAATAAAAGACAAACTGACAAAACAAAAACAGGTTCCAGAGGAGAAGTAGTGAAAAAGAGTGAGGCCTTCCAGAATAGAATTTAAAATTCTCTTAATGACCGAGCTCCATCACATCTTAAAGATCTCATAGTTGGATATTTTCCTAACAGAGCACTTCGCTCCCAAACTGCAGGTTTCCTTGTGGTTCCCAGAGTTTCTAAAAGTAGAATGGGAGGCAGAGCCTTCAGTTATCAGGCCCCTCTCTGTGGAACCAGCTGCCAGGAAGCAGACACCTCTAAGATTAGGCTTAAAACTTTCCTTTTTGATAAAGCTTATAGTTAGGGATGGCTCAGGTGATCCTGAAACATCCCATAGTTAAGCTGCTATAGGCCCAGCCTGCTGGGGGAGCTCCCATGATGCACCTCTCCTCCCTCCATGTACATATGACATCATTGTTGTCATTAACTTGTGTTTCTCTCTCTCAGCAGGTATCTGGCCTGGTGTTATGGTGCTTGTGGTCTCCTCTTTCCTGTCCTCTCAGCCCCTGGCTGGTCCAGGCTTCCTGGTTGTGGTTCTGATGGAGGTTTCCTCCTGTTAAAAGGGAGTTTGTCGCCTTGTGTATGTTCAGGATGGAAGATTGAAGTGAAGATGAAATTTGTAATGTTTAATGTGTGTAGAATCTGTGTAAACACTTAATAAAACTGGTAGTGAAGCCTTAACAACTCAGTAGAGGTAAACTTGCAGAAACAGAGCTTCAGTACTCCTCACCAGCCTTTCAAACTGAACAAACAAGCCACTGACCTTGCCTGTGTGTCTGTGTGTATCAGCTACAAGACAAAGTTTATTCTAACCAGATTTCTTATCCTTTGTGGAACCACTGATATAGAAATGTTCTCATTCTGTCTCTCTTTCTCCCCTTCTCTCACACACACATGCACACGCACACACAGAAAACCCTTATGTCCTTCCACTACTTTTCCGCCATTCCAGACACCAGATTCACTTAAATTTGAATTATTAGCAGAGAACACAGCAAGGTGGTAGTGGGAGTTAATAATTCTGTCAGCCTGGCCTTGTGGAATTCATGTCCATTTTTTCAAACTGCAACATTAACTGTTACACTTGTACATTCTACTGACATTAACTCTAATATTATTAAATCTATTAACCTCCAAGGTTTTAGTGCGTAACAATTGGATTATACTGAGCATGTCATCCCCCATACTGATATGAAATGATTATCTAACTTTTCACTCGGCAACATTTTTCAAAGAAATAATTGTTCATTTTAACATGTAATAATACTATTTTCAGATATTTGGCATTGGTAAAGCTGGATGATTGATCAATGAGCATCTGTGCTGAGATTACTGAGATTACTGAGACATTAAGAAAGACCAGGGGCCTTGTGTATAAAAGAATGTGTGTAAAATGTATACAATGTATGTAAAAAAAGTTGGTGCACCAAGATATTTCCCTATGTATAAAACCGTGTGAATGCCTGATTCTGCTCAGCTTTTCTTTATGAATCTCAATGAACATAAAACTGAACACACTTTCATGAGCCATTGACCTCCAATAAATGATTAAATCAAGAACTATAAATACACCGCTCCTGTCACTTATTGCCTAAACACAGGGCAATCCTGCTGCAAAGAGGAAGAGGAACTTCAGAAAATGTGAATTAGATGTGCAAATCACAGAGATTTGGTCGTTTATCCTCTGGATCAGCAATAAATACAAAATGCTGAAGAGCTGGCTCTGAGAAAAGCACAATTGCTGAAATTTAAAAAAAAAGAAGAAAGAAACATGTAAATGGGTGTAAAGGAAAGGTTGAGTGGGGTGGAGGTACAGGAAAGCTGGAGCTAGACATGCAAGAAGAGAGAGTGGCTGGCATTCTGCAGGTGAAAAAAACTAGAAACACAAACACAACGTAAAATGATTGTTGTCATAGAGTGTGAAGTTGTAACTGGGGAATCCAGTGCCAAGGAGATGGCACCACAAGCCCATTCGATTCAAGCAGATTTGGAAGAAAGAGGAGAAAAGGCTCATCAGATTGTATCCAGCATCTTCATGACGGTTCACTGTGCACCCCCACAGTGCACCTTCGTATGTCCCAGACAGATCTGCTGGTGGTTAACTGGTGATTGTTGCACAGAAAAAGGGTAGGTCAGCTGTGACAAATGATTTTCAGTAGGTTACAGTGCACTCGGTAAAACAGGTTCTGGATATTGTTGGCAAAATTCTATTTTGTAACTGTAATGTAGAAAAAGACAGTACTTGGTAACAGCAGACTGTTACAGTTCAGTCTTTGCCATGCAAGTCTTTCCAGCGTTCTCCTGCCTGTCTTCCCGGTACCGACCTCGCCTGTCCCTGATTCCCTGCTTTGTCTGCCTCCTGGTAATTCGACCTAGCCTTCCGTCCCTGACCAAGAACTTCGCCTCTTCTCACCTGATTCCTGTGTGCCGGTTTCTAAACCGTTTGCCAGGAGACAGACAGGCAGGAGAACGCTGGAAAGACTTGCATGGCAAAGACTGAACTGTGACACAGACAGGATCCAGACAAGATGGGTAGTTTGCATTGCTTGAGTCTCTTTCCAGACATTCTCACGCCATGTTCATTTTTACACGAGGTTGAGGACCCAAACGCAGGACTTCCTGATGGAGGAGACGAGGACAGAGAGTAATGACAAAGGATTTTATTCAAACAAACAAAAATCACTGCAGGATGTAAATTAAAGGCAAAACAACTTAATAGCTTAATGGTAGCCTGAGAGGACTGAAACAAAGACAGAAGACATTAATGAACTGGCACTAAACAAGGAAAATCTGGAGGCTATATACAGAGGGAGGGGACAACAAATGAGGATCAGGTGTGACTGAAACTGAAGACTGGCGGGATTAGCATTTAAACGTGACTGAACACACTGGAGGTAAACTTTACAAAATAGAGCAGGAAGCAAGGAAAATAAAGTGTAAAAAGTAACCAAGAGACCAAAAGACAAAACTCAGACCATGCCACGTGATACATATACTGATGTTCTCTGGAACTCTATTTCCCTCTGAACTTCACCTCCATTTGATCAGAAATTGTGCTCTTTTGTCCATTTTACTCTCTGCAAGGTTGTTTTCTGTTAAGGCCATTGTTGGTGGCTGCTGCAGAGACATTTTAGTCAATTATTAAACTGCCTGGTCAATGATTGCAAGCTGTGGTATCTGCTTGCACCAACAACAAACAGAAACTGGTGGTTAAAAAGCATAAGGGGCATATGGTGGTAATTTGCTGTTGCTTTGCATTAATGAGGACATTTATTCTCTAATTTGTGTTGTTTTAATTTTGTGCCTGTCTGGGATCTTTGTGTCTTTTTTCTTATTTTTTACCTTAGTATATGGGGTTGCACAGTGATGAGGCGATAGTCTCACAGCAGGGAGGTTCTTGGTTCAGATCTTGCCCAGTGTCCTTCTGGGTAGACTTTTTATTATTCACTCCAGCCATCTAGCTCTTTGGTTGTTTGATTGTGGTCGCCTGTTGTGACCCTTAACATGTTTGCTTTCCCTCAGTTCAATCTAATTTTTTTCATATTCATATTATCACCATTCACAACATGTAATCTCAGCATATTTTACATTGTGAGAAACCCAAAATCTCTCTTTGAACAGTGTGGCCATTTGACTTTTAATGAAGCATTTATTTTAGAACTTGTGTCTGCATGATGGGTGTGTTCAGTAATCCTTCCATTTCCATTATTACAACCATACAACCCTAACCAATGGACCTGTAAATAAAAGTGTTACCAAAATGGCAGATACTATCTTGCTTAACTCTTTTATGAGGATGGATTTTATAGGCACATTTCTGAGCAGTGATAGGGCAGTGTAGAGCTCTCACTTCCTAATTAGTGATTCAGCACAGTGAGGTTACAGGAAAAGCTCCAAAGGGAAGTCAGTGCATAAGATAGAGGAACTTAAATATATGTCTCCAGTTGACAGCAGCATAAAAGCACTCTTAACATACAGTAACATGGCACTTCCCGTTAAAAGCCTATCATCTGGCTGCTCATAAGCATTTAGCTTCCATCAGATCCTTGTGGTAGTAAAGCCGTTTCGCTTTCTGATAGGTTGCTTCACATAACAATGCTTCAACACACAAAGAGCTGCAGCTTTCTGGTGAAGTGCTGCAAGTCAAGGCAGCTCATACCACGGCTGATCAGAGATTAGACCATATAAGGCACAGGTTTCAGTGTGTGTTGCACCGACCCAGTCATATTCTTACTGGAATTTGTTAAGCTTTGCGGTTTCACCTGAAGCGCAAGATTGACGTAGTAAGGACGAGGGAGGAGGAAGGAGAGCTTCTTCTCCCACTTAGTAATTATTTCAGACAAGCCTTGACTAGAAGGGTGATTTACAAGTGAGTGCTCATTTTTGAAAAAAAAAAAAAAAAAATTTTCTCACAAATGTTCTGTTGCATAGTTTCCCACCACTATCCTCCTTTCTTACTCACGACTGTTTTTATCAGCAGTTTCAGTAAAACTGACCAGCTGTACATGAGAAGTAGTCTAAATTAATCTCAGATATATTCATATAGCTGATAGCAACAAAGAGAAAAAATATTATGTTTAATATGCATGTACACAAAAGTCATTGTTGACTATCTATTGGTCTCTAACTGAATTCTATTTATGTATTAATATCATGTGAATATCATTTTCATTTCATTGTTTAACTTTCAATTTTTTTCTTTTAATGTCTATTTATATCTATGGTCAAAAGTACCATCTAGAGTAGAACAATTTTGCAATTCTTTTGTCTGCTTCAAGTGTCTCATTACCAGTCTACAAGAGATCTCAGTATGGTAGTGATTCCTCTGTTCTTTAGTCCCATGTATTTGGATTTTGATGGTTTAATTGAAAATTCTAATTATAAACAGTATCACATGCTTTTTATGTGTGTAAGTTAAATTACACATCAGTCCATCCACACATTTCTAGGGGGCAACAGTCTCAGCAGAGATAACCAGATCTCCCTCTCCATAGGCATCCTTTCTGGAGGGACACCAAGGTTTAACCAAGCAAGCCCAGAGATAAAATTTCCAGAGAGCGTCCTGGGTCTTTCCAAATATCTTCCCTTTGTTACATGCCAGGCGGCCAGGTATTCTGTGTTTTTGTGTGTGTCTCCCCCCTTCCCTGTGTGTTGTGTTGTTTTTAGGTAACTGCTGCAGGGATGCTGCTCACCTCACCGGCGTTGCTGGTTGGATAATTACCTCTACCACTGGCCTATCACAACAGAGGAGCCACTTTAAAATGGAGGACGTCTCGGGCCTTCGCCGGCTCTTGACTTTTGATTTTGCTGCACATGATTGCTGCTATCCTTGTCTCTTTTGGTGCTCTTTCAGAGACATATTTGTTCAGGTAGGTGTGGGAGGTTTTGGGACAAGGTAAGTTGGGGTACCCTTTACATTTCTTTTGCACTCTCGTAGCTGATCATTGTTATTCCACTAGGTTTATTGGTTGTGCCACCACTGTACTGTTTTGGAGGGTCTTTTGTTAGACAAGCCAGTTAGGTATTTTGTTTCCTTTCTTTCTTCAGAGATTGCTCAGACAGGCCTTCTTTTGTTATATTAATCTCATTTTATTTGGCACAATCACTTTGTTCTATCCTCCCCCACCTTGGAGAGTTTTTTTTTTGTTACAATAAACCTCATTTGTTCACTTCAACTGAGACTTGTTTGATTTACTGGTTGTCGTGTTATTGTCTGCCAACTGGTTTCACCAAGCGGATGTAACACCTTGAAGGCATCTAGAATGCAATACTGACCAGATTATATAGTTACTCTAGATAGTATTTCCTTGGTTTCTTGTTCTACAGTGAGGAACCTTGGAGTTATTTTTGACCAGAATTGATCATTTGACGCACATATAAAACAGGTTTCCAGGACTGCCTTCTTTCACCTTTGTAATATTGTTAAAATCAGGAACATCCTGTCTCAGGGTGATGCAGAGAAACTAGTTCATGCATTTGTTACTTCAGGATTGGACTACTGTAATTCCTTATTATTGGGCTGTCCCACATATTCTCTGAAAAGCCTCCAGCTGATCCAAAATGCTGCAGCCAGAGTTCTGATGCAAACTAACAGGAGAGATCATGTTTCTCCAGTTTTAGCTTCTCTTCATTGGCTCCCTGTTAAATTCAGAATAGAATTTAAGATTCTTCTCCTCACATATAAAGTTCTTAATGACCGAGCTCCATCATATCTTAAAGATCTCATTGTAAGATATTTTCCTAACAGAGCACTTCGCTCCCAAACTGCAGGTTTACTTGTTGAGTTTCTAAAAGTAGAATGGGAGGCAGAGCCTTCAGTTATCAGGCCCCTCTCTTGTGGAATAAGCTGCCAGTAAATGTCCGGGAAGCAGACACCCTTTCCACTTTTAGGATTAGGCTTAAAACTTTCCTTTTTGATAAAGCTTATAGTTAGGGATGGCTCAGGTAATCCTGAGACATCCCATAGTTAAGCTGCTATAGGCTATAGGGTAGTGTGTGATGCTGTAGTGTCGCGAGATTGTGTGAGACTATCGGCAGATTCAAACAAGGCGCGCCTCAAATACAGCAAACAATATAGTAAGATTATAATTACGCCAATAACTACTGTTTAAATAAATATTTTATCGGGTGAAACAAAAACAAAACACTGGAGTACAGTGAAGAAAGCCTGGAGAGCCTCACGGATTTCATCGACGAGTGTTTTGACAGGATCGTCATGGGGAAAACCAACCAAACCCCATCTGCTAGCAGCAAGGCTTCAACTTCAAAGAGAAGTCGCAATGAAGAGTCACCCGGAGCGACTTCTCCAGCTGGTAATGATTCGACGGACATTTTAACATCGATCGATAACAAATTATCCAGCTTCGACGCCCGTATGTCTCTGTTAGAAATTCTACACAGAGAGTTCCAGGCATTACGGGAGTCGTTGGAGTTCAGCCAGCAACAGGTGCAGACGCTGGCTGCAGAAAACGCAACCCTCAGAGGATCGGTGAAAACACTCACCGAAGGAATGAGCCGGATCTCTGACGAGAACAAGAGGATGAAAGAATCAATTATTGATCTCCAGGCTCGTAGTATGAGGGACAATCTGGTGTTTTCTGGAATCCCGGAGCAGGCAGACGAGGATCCTGAACTCACAGTGAAAAGCTTCATTCAAAATCAGCTGAAACTTCCAGGAGATGTAGTGAAAAACATTACTTTTCACCGAGTCCACCGCCTGGGAGGGAAGAGACCTGATGCCCGCCGACCGAGACCGATTGTGGCCAAGTTCGAGCATTATCAACAGAAGGTCCAGGTGAGGGGCCGCGGCAGGGAGCTGAGAGGAACGGACTTCAGCGTCAACGACCAGTTTCCCAAAGAAATCCTGGAAAGACGCAGGGTTCTGTTCCCCATCCGGAGAAAGTTCATGGAAGGAGGCTCCCGAGCTGTCATCGCGGTGGATAAGTTATTCATCAACGGGCAGCTGTACCGCGACCAGGAAACCACTCCTTGGCTCTTCTAAACTCCAGGTGATCTGTATTCGTTAACTTGTATAAATCATATCACCATAGATGGTACATAAGTAACTCTGAAATAATCTATCCAATTCACAGTTATCTATCAAGGCAAAATATATAGCTCACTGCCAGTCTCACCAGCATAGGATATATGCAGTTCATATTTGTTTATTTGGGTATGTTTTTTTTTTGTTTTTCCTTTTTCTATCTCACACTTCCACTCTTTTGCACTGTTTTTCTATTCTGTCTTTCTTCCCCAACCCGCTGCGTTTCCACCTTAATAAGTAATGTTAACAAGCACGGCGCACATAGAGTTTTGAGCAGAGCACATAATCAAGTTCCACACAGCATCGACAGCGCAAGTACATATTGTAGCAAGCTCATACTGACAACTGAAACACCAACAATGGCATGTTCACGGAAGCATATATGCACACACACGCACGGGATGCTTTTAGCAAGCATCCAGCACTCACTGCGTTAGTCTGAGCATGTCCACACTGAGGTTTATCTCATGGAATGTGCATGGAGCTGGGTCCAGAGAGAAGAGATTAAAAATCTCCAATAAATTGAAGGATTTACAGGCGGACATTGTTTTATTACAGGAGATTCATTTATCAAAGACTGTAGCTGATGTTCTCACCACAGCACAGTTTCCTCATGTGTACTCAGCCTGTTACAACTCCAGACAAAGAGGTGTAGCCATTCTGATAAATAGAAGAGTAAATTTCACCGTAAACAACACAGTTATAGATCCAGAAGGTAGATTTCTAATAGTTAATTTATCTGTTCAAAATATGAATTTATGCATTGCAAATATATATGGTCCAAATGTGGATGACCCCTCATTTTTTCACTCCTTTTTCACTTCACTCTCTGATCACTCAGATAACACACTCATCATAGGAGGGGACTTTAACATGGTATTAGACTCAGGAGTAGACAGACTCAGTACTTCAGGAAGTCAGCGGAACTGGCAGTCCATGAATATTGTTAAACAGTATATGAAAGATTTTGGTCTTTGTGATGCTTGGCGCTCCCACCACCCCACTCTTAGAGAATACACCTTCTTCTCACCGGTACACCACTCATACTCAAGAATAGATTATTTCTTAGTTAGCAGTTCCTTGATGAGGGATATTTCAGACACCAAAATCCACCCCATCACTATCAGTGATCACGCTCCAGTTTCTATCACACTGAAGAATAACAGAGTTACACCACCAGCTAGGAATTGGAGATTTAATACATCATTACTAAAAGACCCTGATTTTATTAATTATTTCAAAAGGGAATGGTCTGTATATTTAGAAAATAATGACCTGCCAGGAATGTCAGCTTGTACTCTTTGGGAAGCCGGAAAAGCAGTTATGAGAGGCAAAATAATCTCTTTTTCATCGAATAAGAAAAAGAGGGAAAGTTCAAGGAAATCAGATTTAGAACTCAGGATTAAATCATTAGAAATTGTCTACAGTACCTCCAAAGAGGAACACACACTGAATGAATTAAGAAAAGCTAAACTTGAATTAAACAAAATTATTGATAAACAAACACAGTTTCTCATACAAAGACTTCGCTTGGAGAACTTTGAGCACGGCAATAAATCTGGAAGGTTCCTAGCTAACCAACTAAAGAGAAACAAAGAGAAAACAACAATCACTTCTGTTAAAGACTCAAAAGGAAATGTCACCCATGACCCCGATGTAATCAACAATGCTTTTAGGGACTTCTATAAAACCTTATATTCATCACAAAATGATCCATCAGACAGTAACATAGATCAGTTTCTTAGTAATATCAACCTTCCAAAATTACAAACCGAACAGGCAATGGCTCTGGATTCAACTCTTTCAATAGGAGAACTCCATGAAGCCCTTCAACATATGCCTAGTAACAAAGCCCCGGGACCAGATGGTTTTCCAGCAGAGTTCTACAAAGAATTTTGGACTGTTTTGGCACCTGCATTTCACAAAATGGTATTACAAGTTAAGCAGAATGGCAGATTATCCCCACACATGAACTCTGCTAACATTATCTTGCTACAGAAACCAGGAAAAGACCCCATACTTCCATCCAGCTACCGCCCAATATCTCTAATAAATGCAGACCTCAAAATAATTTGTAAAGCCCTCGCCAAAAGAATAGAAAAAATAACTCCACTTATAATACATCCTGACCAGACAGGTTTTATAAAGGGTAGACACTCATCCACTAACACTCGCAGGCTAATTAATCTCATAGACTATTCTACCATCAACAACCTGGAAACCACAATAGTCTCTCTAGATGCAGAAAAAGCATTTGATCGAGTGAACTGGAAATTTTTATTCGCAGCATTAAACAAATTTGGGTTTGGGTCACATTTCATCAACTGGATAAGGATATTATATAGCTCCCCAAATGCGTGTGTTAGGACAAATGATCAAACCTCTCCAAACTTCAGTCTGCAGAGAGGTACAAGACAGGGTTGCCCACTTTCTCCCTCACTTTTTGCTATTTTCATCGAACCTTTAGCAGCTGCTATCAGACAAGATAGAAATATTAAAGGCATCCAACCCCAAAATATTGAGCATAAAATAAGTCTTTATGCTGATGATGTTTTACTTTTCCTTCAGAACTCTCAAACGTCTCTCACTCACACGATCACACTCATAAATAAATTCTCAGCACTTTCTGACTACTCTATCAATTGGTCTAAGACCACAGTTCTGCCCATTAACTGCAGAGTCCAGAATATACCTGCAATCACTTTACAGTCAGGAAATATCAGATATTTAGGCATAAACATTTCCTCCAGGCTCTCAGAGCTAACAAAGCTAAATTATGTGCAATTATTAAAGACAGTAGAGGACGATCTCTCTCGTTGGAAGTCCTTACCTATATCACTTATGGGGAGAGTTACAACCATTAAAATGATGATACTACCAAAAGTTAATTATTTGTTCTCAATGATCCCCATAAAACCATCTGCTACTTGGTTTAAGTCACTAGATTCTTGCATCTCCAAATTTCTGTGGAAAAACAAACCACCACGTATTAGTTTAAAAACCCTACAGAAGACCAAGGACAGTGGTGGATTAGATTTACCTAATTTTCAGCACTATTCCTTAGCCAATAGGTTACAGTATATATCAAAATGGTTTAAACCTAGCCCAATAGATGAACCATGGATAAATGTAGAACAAGCATTGTGTGATAATCTGGAAATCTCTGACCTGCCACTTATTAGTCAAAACGTAAAACATCACAAATGTTTCAAAAGCATTAACATCAGCACCTCTCTGACAGCCTGGTGGGAATTTCTTAAAATAACAAAGTCTTCAATTGTCCCATGTAAGCTTACACCCATCTGGAACAATCCTGACATACTGCAAAACAAAAAAATGCTAAACTTTACTCTGTGGAAGATCAAAGGAATCAAACATCTGGAACATATAATCCAAAATGGACATTTTATTTCATTTGATGAGCTCATATCACAACACGAGATAGGCAGCAATAAATTCCTAGAATATCAACAACTTAAGTCTATAATAACAAAGAAATATATCCTCCACCAACCAGACTTACAACTCCCGACTAGGGTAGCAGAATTTCTAAGCATCTGCACCCCAAAACTACTATCAAAAATATATAAATTATTGTCTAAAATAGATGACACAATGTCTCTTCCATCCTCAAAATGGGAGGCAGATTTATCCATCAGTTCTAGTCATAGCTTCTGGCCACAAATATGTTTGAACACCTTCAGAATGACTCAGAATTCTAATTTACAGCTCATACAATACAAAATCCTTCATAGAACACACTATACAGGACAAAGGATGTTCAGGATGGGTCTAACACACTCAAACATCTGCTCACATTGCACAGATAACACACCTGATGATTATGCACACGCTTTGTGGTTCTGTGCGCCTGTCCAGAAGTTCTGGCTTGAAGTCTGTGCGGACCTATCAACATGGCTAAAGTGTAGCATTCCTGCATGCCCCAGACTGTGCATACTGGGTGACTTAGACAACATCAACATGGAAATTAACTCAGCACACATGGTTCTCACAGTGTTATGTATCGCAAAGAAAACTATTCTCATGAACTGGAAAGCGAAGAACAATCTGTGTATTAACCAGTTTAGAAATTTTCTTTTAGATTATATTAGCATGGAAACAATGTCTGCCTCCTCAAAACATCAATTGGCTGAATTTAACTCTCTCTGGTTCCCGCTGATTAGCTTTATCACATAGTGGTGGTGGTGGGTTGCTGTCCCGTCGCTCTGGGCGGTTGGGTGTGTGCTGGGGGGGGCTGTGTGGCTTCGGGTGTCTGGTGGTCTCGCGGGTCGTGGGGACCGGGTTGGTCATTGCTGGGGGGGACTGTGTGTCGGGCTTGGAGGGCAGTTTTGGGGGCTTGCGGGTGGGACTGTCTTGCGGTGTGGGGCGGGGTCACTTAGAGGCCTTGGGGTGGTGGCTGCTGGCTCTATGCCGGGTGGCTGGGCCGCTCCGGCATGGGTTGTGGTGCTGGGCCTGGGCCCTGGTGGCTGGGCGCTGCCTTGCGCCCGGGGGGGGGCCCTGCGTGTGCCTGGAGGGGCTGGGTTGTCCTGGACGCGCCACAGTATGGGTGGGTTGGTGCAGGTCCTGGTGCCGGGCTTGTTGCTCTGGGACCTCCAAGGTGTCCGCAGATGGTTGTTTTTTTTTCAGGGTGTTGGGGCGTGCGGTGGGGGGGGGCGGTGCTTTTCCCCTGTTGGGGGGGGAGGGGTGGCCTGTGTGATGGTGGGTCTCAGGCCCGGGCTGCTGCGACTGGTGTGACCGGGAGGTTTGTTTGTTTGTTTTTTGTTGTTGTTTGTTTGTTGTTTGTAGAGGTCCTCCGGGGTGGGGTGGGGCGGGATGGGTACCTTCTGGGGGTACAGTAGCTCCCGCAATATGGTCGCTGCAGGCCCCGAGCCTGGTGGACATCAGCCCCTCCTGCCCTGGGTTGGCTCCCAGGTAGCGGGGATGCCTATTGCAGCCAGTCCCTGGCTGCCTTCTCCGGGGAAGAGTAGCTCCCCCCGGTGTATATCCCCATACCCCTCTCCCTTCTGGCTCCTGTACACAGCACACACTCACACATGAAGGGTTTTGGGGGCGTGTGTGTTCGGTGGGGTGTAGTGGATGGGGCCACGTAGGTGGTCCCCTTTGGTTGCACTCTGCAGTTCCCCGCCCCTGTTTTAATTACACCTTAGACATTACTACTTATCAAACACACACTCACACACACACATTAGGTCTTGGGGGGTGGTTACACTGAGTGGCATCTGGTGGGCGGGGCTCTTTGGGTATGTAGGCTGCCCAGAGGGCCGCGCTCCCAGTCCTACAAGTTGGGCTGCCCCTCAATTTTAATCGCTCACTATTAGAAAATATTGAAGAGCCAGAAGGGTGAGGGGAGGGGTCTTCTTCCCACACCCCTGCTTCCTGGTTGCTGCTCGGGGCGGGAGGGGCCAAGAGGATTAATTAATTGTTCTGCTGGTTCGGGGTCTGTGGTGGCTGGGGGGCTGCTGGCCCCCTGGTGTGCCCGCTGCACTACACCCCAGTGGAGTCGAGGGAGGGAGGACGTGTGGATGTATGGGACGTGAAAGTGTGTGTGGTAATGATTGGGCCTGGATCTGGGACTTGCTGTCGCCTGGCCTGCCTGTGCTTCTCCCGATGGGGGGGCGGCGTTGCCTCTCCCCGCTGCTCGCGACTTCACCCACCTGTGGGCACGTCTTGACTCCCAGGGCACTTGGCCAGGGGCGCTGGGGCAGGCGCTGACCCACTGCGTGGCTGTCTGGGGCACTTGGCCCTCCTGGGTATTGGGTGGGGCCTCTGCCGGGGGGTTTGGGGGCGCTCGGGCTCCCGGGGCCCGGGTCCAGTGCACGGCCCATGTCTGGGCGGCTGGGACCTGGCGGGGTCGGTGGGCTGTTGCCCCTGGCTCTCTGAGGGCCTCTGCCCTATGCTTATGGGGGCTCTATCCGGGGGCTTCCTCTGCAGTCTTCTGGGTGGATGCGTGGTTGTCCCTGCGGTGGGCTTCGTGGGTTCTGTGCTCCGTGGGGGCTGCTGGTGGCCTGGGTCTTGTGGCCCTCTCTGCCTGCTTCTGATTGCTGGGGGGGGGCTGTGGATTGTGGCCCTGTACACTTATACACTCATAACTAACCACGGTTACCATGTAGATCCTGTGCCATGGGTGTTGCATGTTCTCACACACACATTTATTAGCCCAGTAGCATGCTCGCTAAGCAGTTTATGTGTTATCCTGTGGTTTCAGGTCATCTCTCCACAGCTGTGTTGTATGCGATTACCGCTTCTTGTGCTTGTTTTTGTTTGTTTGTGTGTTTGTTTTTTCTCTGCTTGTCTGCTTTCAGGTGCTCCTGGTGGCGCTAAGGCTGGATTCCCCTCAGAGGCCATGGATTGTTGTCTGTTTTGTTTTTTACAGGTGTAGCAGCTGGTTGTCTGGTTTTTGTTTCTATTTTTGTTCTGTTTCCTCTTCTTTCCTCTTCTTCTTTCCTTGTCCCCCGGTCCGGTTCAGTTCTATTACATGTCATATATTGTAAACAGAAATAAATAAATGGGCATCAAGGGGAGCTTTACATTTATAAAACTTCCCTTGGCAAAGCAAATCTGTTTGGCATCAAAGGTATTCAGACTACAATTCTGCTGCCATAATGCTGAACAGGACAAGGGGAAAAAAAAAAAAAAAAAAAAAAAAAAAAAAAAAAAAGCTGCTATAGGCTTAGACTGCTGGGGGACCTCATCTGTCACACCTTTCCTCACTTTGCTCTCTTTTTCCCCCTGTTTAATTTCTCAATTGATTTTATGTCCATGTGACATTATTATGGTTATTAACTTGTGTTTCCCTGTTCCAACAGATATCCTTTGAATGGTGTTATGGTGTTTCCCCCCCCTCTTTTCCCTCTTTTCTGTCTTCTCAAACCCCAGCTGGTCGAGGCAGATGATCACCCTTCCCGGTTCTGGTTCTAGCAGAGGTTTCTTCCTGTTAAAAGGGAGTCGTTCCTTTCCACAGTCGCCTCAGGCTCAGGATGGGAGATTGGACTGAAGACAAGTTTTGGTGCAATCTGTTGGTTTCCTTAGCTAGGATATCAATTTTTGAATTGGCTCTATATGAATTAATTGGATTATGATTACAATGAATTTAATTCCAATTGGCTTGAATTGGACTATATTACTTAAGTGCCTTGAGATGATAATTGTTGTAATCTGGCGCTATATAAATAAAATTGAATTGAATCCTGAATCATGTCGACCATTTGGCAGATGAGGGGTAGCAAATCCTATACCAGATACCCACAAATCACCTCCCATATCAAAGGACATAGTCATAAGCCTTCTTCAAGTCTACAAAACACATGAAGACTGGATGGTTCCGCATTAAAGAGCTGGTTAAGTGTCCCATGATCAGGGCGAAAACTGCATTGCCCATCCTGATGAAATTAAAGATATATTTGATATATTTTCAAAAGAATCTCATCAACTTGCATAGTAAAGAAGCATGGATTACACGATGAACTAGAAATGAAATATGAAGCAGCAAGTATGATGTAGCTACCACAGTCTTTGGCCAGTACTTTCTCTCACCCCATCTCTCTCTATGTTACTCTCACTGTTCCAGGTGTGCAACAGTCTGATTACAGCTATTCATCATCTTTAGCCATGGAAATTGGGCTAAATGTTGTTCTTTTTGTATATTCCACTAATATGATCATATTACATTTAAGGAAAACTTCCCTTGAGGTTCAGTTGTACTCATTCAAGGAATGAAGCCATACACGTTTTGGCTATGGAAAGTGAATCTCTTCCTCAAGCAGAACCTGTTCCATCTCCTTCAGTAATGGTAGCAGGGAGAAGTGGTTTGTTCCCTGCTGCTCCATAACACACAAAGATGTTTAAGTATGTTAAAATCAGGTGATTATGGAGGTCAGTCTTAAGGTTCAGCATTCTAGCTGTGTCAGTTAAAGATCTAGCTTGTTACCCAAAACTGGAAAATACTACCTCGAAGTAAGCATTCAGTGCTATCATCAGAACCAATATAAATCTATAATATTGCTGCTTAAACTACCACAGAACCACTTCCATGCTGCAAAACTGAGTTCAGATTATTGGGCTAAAAGATGTCTTTGGACATTCTCCGAATCTAATCCTGAACAAGAAAAAAAAAGCATAAAGGATAATTGATGTCTGCTTCTCTGTCGTCCACTTCTTGTTGTCTTCACACCATTTTATGTGTTGCCTAATGTGGCGAGAAAAGGTTGCAGCCCTTCCATTGTAACCAGCTGCACCGAACTGTTTGGGTGATACTGGGCTGGGAAGCTTTGTGGTACACCTGTGGTACACCTGTAGTTCTGTTTCTGTTGCAGTGCTCTCTGTCTCTGAGTTTTACCTTCCATCCTGTGTTACACATGATGGTAGACACAGTTCTTCTGAAATAGTGTAACAACTCAACGGATCTTGCTACAGAGGCCCTGACAGTTCCTGTATCAACAATTAGCCCTCTTTGGAAGCCAGAAAAGTCCCACAATTTGACATAAACTTATTGGTTAAAAGAAATGTCTTGGTAATCATCATGTACTGGATTCTAGTGCATATTCACATGATTTAATGTACCTTTGGAATTCTTAATTATGTCTAAACTTTGATGGAAATTTAGCTTACGTTCCTCAGTTAACGGAGCCCAATGTTTCTATTACCATGTGACATTTTGTGCAGATTATGCAAATTCATTAATTTATTTTCTAAAAGTGTCTTTGCTTAGGGTATGTCACTAAAGAGTTTTAAAAAAGGGGGAGATAACATCAGCAAGAGGACTTTGAGTAAAACAATGATGTCCACAGTAAAAGAAGAGGACAAGACTGGAGTTCTGCAGGAGTTGACTGAGGGCCTGTCATGTGAAAGGGGAGGCTTTAGAGCCCAACTTGCTTGGTAGAACTGATGGGTCAGTGGAGCAAGTACCGAAATAATAGTAATAACAGTAGCCTATGTTAAAAAAGGGAAATAGTAATGTAAAGCATTAGATACTGTACACATGTGTGGAAACAAACCACAAAATAGTGACAGAAATAATGTAGGTGATGTACATAATTGTGATTTCCTAAACTTTTAACATGGCAACATGGTTTCTTGGTGACTGGGCTTTTTATGTTGTACTAATCAGTAATGTTAACTGTTTTTTGAATACTAATTTGATTCAGTGTTCCCAGATCTGTCACCTGTATATCTGTTGTTGTTTTTTAACAGGAAATGTGCTTTATAGATAATGGTTTATGTTTTTGTAGTCTTTACTGCCACATACTTACAAACCGACCTGTGTTAAGACAAGGAGCCACTCTGGATACTCATGAGATATGTAACAAATTCAGGAGTTTGAAGCCTTTTGGTAAATCAAATGGACAGCATGCTGATATATGACACGCTTAAAGAGGAAATTCCCCAAAGCCTTACACCTGAGAAGTGATGGGACACACTTGAGGGACACTCATGTGATGCTCTGATAACCTTCTGCTATGCAATGTGTGTGTGTCATGCCCCTGAGGCCTTGTGATTCATGCTGTGATGAGTCTGTCAGTCATGTAGTGGCCGGGGGAACTGAAACTGAAACTCTGCTGAAAGATTGCTCCGTCTTCTCTGTTTCTGGGTCTTTTACTATTATTTAGATGAATATCAGGAGTCAGTAGAGGCTAAACATGGAAGTAAATAAGAGAGTTCAGTGGATGTGGTAGACTGACTCAGATGCTTTTGATAAAATGAGCGCAATACACGAAACAAGCCATTCAGTTAAAATACAGACTGTTTCTGCATTTATAAGATGTTTGAGTTGCAATTGTAAATGTATTAAGCCAAATGCCATGTGACAAATGACAAACCAAAAATGTTGATGAAACTGCTTTGATAAATTACTGAGGAATATTATATGAATGTAGTATCTAGTTCCACTTTTATACAACTGTAGATCTTCCTGCTGATAGTGCCACAGTTGACTGGTAGGGTTAATAACACAACACCTGACAGCTTACACAGGGAAAGCAAAGTTACCTGGTACAACATTTTGACTAAGACAAACAGAACAGCCCAGCCTTGCATTAAAAATCTGTGATGTCAGTCCACAATACAGAATGTAATGTGCAGTAACACAATATAGATTGTACAACTCTGTAAAGTTTGTAATGTGTGGTGTAAGCCCAAACCTTGATATTTCCCAACAGTAAAATACCAAACAGCACCTGAAAACAAATGATGACAATATCTGAACATTAGAGCCATCATAAATGTCTATATATTTCCACTAAAATAAGATATAGTTGCAGCAGATTTTTTTAAACATATGCACACATATTGTAAATACATAACATAAGAGGAACAACGTTTGTAGAATTTTAATGACTTTGAAAGCCAAGCAAGGAGTCTTCAGGAATAGTTCTCCAGGCTTCTTGAAGGACATCCCAAAGCTCTTCTTTGGATGTGGGCTGCCTTTTGTTCCGTTCTCTGTCAGATGATCCCACACTGCTTCAATAATGTTGAGGTCCGGGCTCTGGGGAGGATTCATCCCTCCATAAGACCTGTTGCCACTGATTTTCAGTCCACTTCTTGTGTCATTTGGCATAGCTCAGCCTTTTCTCCCTGTTTCCCTTCCTTAAGAATGGCTTCTTGACAGCCACCCTTCCATGGAGACCATTTCTGATGAGGCTTGGGCCAACAGTAGATGGATCAGCTGAAGGTCCAGATGCATCTCTCAGGTCCTGTCAGGTCACAGCTGGATTTTTTCCTCTTTCTTAAGGACATCACTTTCAGATCCTGTTCATCTGCTGTAGATAGTTTTTTAGGCCTGACACTTCTTCTTTTGTCCTCCACTTGTCCAGTTTCCTCAAATGTTTTAAGGACACACTGCACACCATGCTAAGATATGCCAAGTTTTCAGCTAATAGCTCTTTGGGAATCCCCTTGTTGCTGCAGAAATCCTATTTTCTGTCTGTCGAACTGTGTTATCTTTGCTGTTTTTCATAGATGCAGCTAAAGAAATGGGAACAAATGATGTGTCTTTGTGACAGGCTGCTAGTAACAAAGTGCCTAAAGATCCAGTTTAAAATGGCTTCTTTGCTAAGTTGTCTGTTATGTGTCGACACAACACTGGTTCATCCCTTGAGTTAGGAGCCTTTTTTCTGCCTGAATGGTTCATAGCTCAGAGTTAAGTGGCTGAACAGGGAAAAATGACAAAAAACATGTTAATGAAATTTTGTGAAAAAGCAACCAGTTTTCAAAAAAAAAAACACCTGCAGAAAGCCTGGAGAACTCAGGTCTCACTTGAGTCAAAGAGAGTGTCTCTGCTTGGAAAATAAAAACACGAGGTGTTGGATCATCAAGCTTTTGGCAGTTCAATTCAGTATATCCATAAATTACTAATTCACAACAAAAGCCATTTCAAGGCACTTCAAAGAGAAAGTGTACAAGTTCTGTGTCAGTTCAATTAGATGCAGTTCAGTCATATCATGAATCAGTTCAATGAGATGAATTTCAATCCAGTTATAATCCAGTTATAATCAAATCTGGTATAACTGTATTCATAAAAAGTTGCCTCGCTAAGAAAGCCAGTAGATGGGATAGAGTCTTCAGTTCAATTCAAACCTCCGTCCTGATATGCATGAGCAGGGGGGTAACAGCAGAGAGGGAAACTCCTTTTACCAGAAAAAGACCTCTGAACTCTGGAGAACTCTGGAGGGCGACCATCTTCCTTTCCTCCCTGGAGGAATGGAGGGAGGTGGTGCCCTAAAGCTCTGAATAGACCAGCCATCACTGATCTGTCTCACTCCCAGGATGTGTCCTGAAAATCCTGTTTGGTTCTCCTCCAACCACTTAGGGTGCTGTCTTCTAATTCAGGTTGTGCTGTCATGTTTCCCTTTTCAGTGAGTATGTCAAAAATACATAGAAATGAATGCGGCTGTGCAACAATTTAGGCACTGAATAAGTGAGAATGTTCTCAAAAAACAATTCCAGTTATCAGTTTGTTTATCAATGAACTTCAAATAAGTGCAGTTGAGTACTATAAAGCCTGTGTACAAAAGAATTCCTCTGCATCACCCCCCAGTTCTCCTCCAATCCTGGCACTGTGATGTCTTCCCGGGGACGAGGCCTGTCTGCTGTTTATCTCCACAAAGGCTCCTGACCACACCCTACATCTTAACCTCTGCTAATCTTTGTTGTGTGTGTTTAACAGCCAGTCTATTGTCATGTGTCTGTGGATCTAGGTGTGGCTCCTCTTTAGAATGACAGTCTCTGACATTAGTAAACACAGAGAACAAATCCACTTTATGAGCAGAGAGAGCAGGACAGAAGGGGAGACGGAAACGTTGGTGTTTATCGGCAAAGCTTGCAGCCTCTGTTGCAATGCAAATGCAAATGAACTCACACAATCACAAACGGAAGCAGAAAGAAGCCCAGTCACAAAACAGTGTCACCCACACTGCAACAGATCGACAGCCAGACACCAGTACAGCCAAAAAGCTGTCTTACAGGAACTAGTGGTTTACTGCTCATCAGATATGGAGAAGTAATTGTGGAAGTGACTTCACACATGCCTAATTCCCATGCAATTATAGATTTGTTCTCCTGTAGAGAGCATCACAGCTGTGTTGAGACGAAGGAGAACTAACAAACTGCATTTACTTTGTCGGTATTCAAATTCCAATGAATCTTTACTATGTTAAAAAACGATCATTCAACAGGTGTAATGTGAGTGCACTTTAGTATTTAAACCTATTTCTAAACCTTGAATTAGCCACTTCTCCAAAACAAACTGCCCTAATCCACAGCTGTCCTATTGTATATACAGAACAAGGCTGATAGCCTGCAGGCAAACAGCAGAGGAACAAGTCTCAAGTTGATTTGAGTTCCGAGGACACCTCTGAGAATATGTCAGCTTGTCTGATCCTGATTGTTGCAAACTGAGCATTCAGTTTTTAATTTTGTGTAAAGGAGGCATAAAGAAGGCTATGAGTCCCTATGTGGGCAGAAGAAAATAAGAATGAAAAAAGATAAAAAGTTCCATGAAGCTGCAGGTTTGGATGATTAGTCTAAGTACCACTAGTCACAAATCAGGGCCACTTTCAGACAAAAGGCTTCTTTGTTTCTGTTCATATGTAAAATGTTGATCTCAGGAGGTTGGAGATGACTGCTTCCAGACAACAGTAGTGGTGAATCAAAAGATCAAATTTTAGAAACACAGACATGATAAAACATGTACTAAAATCTGGAAAATGGAAGAAGAAACTCCTACTCCAGAGGCAACAACAGAAAGAAACTTTGTTTCTGTCTAGATGATGACATCATGACAAAACTAGTCCATTTTCCATCCATGAGTATTGTTATCTAGTGATCAAGCTGGAGATAGGAACCATCTTAATTAATAATAATAATAAACATTTCTAACTATCTGGAAACAACGTGAAAATGTATCAGTACATTAACGGCTCTCAACCTATAAAAGGTGTTTTAATGAAAATAATCTAACTGGTGCAGGTGATGAAATGTAAACCATTCCCCAGCCCAAAATGATTTATGTTTGTATTATGGGTTTTTTTCTGCATCCATCTGGTGACCCCCAGAAGTCATTTATACCTGTTTTCTGCCTCTTCCTACCCCCAAAGTGCTTCCCCTCTTCATGTTTTCCCCTCTTCATGTGCTTCATGCTCTGTTGTCTGTTCTGGGATTTTGCAGTTAACATGTTCCTCTGTTTCCTCCGTTAAATGTTCTATCACAAAACAGCTGCACAGCCACTGAGTTGTCCACTTTCTTCTTCTTTGTTGTATTCTGAACAGCACACTTCTGCTGTCTTTCATTGCAGTAATATGGCAAAATATTTTCAGATTTTCTTTGCTATTGTTACACACCACAACTTTACTTGACTGACATTCATAAGGCACTCTATCTCAGTTTAGGAATGACAGATCATACTGGCTGACAGCTGTTTTTTTCTTTTTAAAAGTAATGAAAAAAAAATCCAAAACAGTCTTAAAGGTTGTGGTGAAGATGCAGACAATCTATTTGAGTCCTGAGGACTGATTCAGTTGTCTAAGTGAAAGTAACAAAGGCAGCAGAGTGGGCCTCACCTTCTTTCAGTAACAGGGAGTTACCCACAGGCAAGCTGTGACTTGCAGGGACATACTCTTGAGAATGCAGTATAGCCTGAATCATCCAACTGCCCAGAGTTGGGTAACCATGTGTCACTGACTGGACATTTCACAACAAACCTGTGAGGCAGTTTCACTCCAGTTTGATGTGTTAAACAGTTCTTTGCTGCGTGTACAAGCTTGAAGATACATTTGAGTTTGTCTCCATCTACTGGGCAGCTGTGAATATAAACGCCTTTGTACAATCATCCTATATGGCAGATTTGTGTGTACAGTTCTCAAGGAAATATAAAATGACTTTGCTTCTTTTCTGAACACTGTCTTTAAGTGTGTATGATCATGGAATGTTGATGAGACTTTGATTTGTTTTCATTCAAATGCATTTATTGTAGTTTTTTAAAAATTCAATGTTCTTGCAGTCATAAATGAAAGTGATACACAAGACACTGATTTATAAAATCTCAGGTAAAGTGGTGTTCAAAAACATATAGCACAAGTTGAAACAAATATTTCAGACTAAAATAAAGAATCTGCAAAGACAGCAGAGACATGTGAAGTCAGACTTGGTTTGCTTGTTGTATATTCTGCATATCAGTGAAAACCTTTGATTTTTATTCTCCTCAGTTGGTTCCAACACTTTCAAAACCAGAGCACATGAGACACGCACACAGTCCCTGAAAGACCCATAAAAGACTGGCCCTAATTATAATGAGTCCATTTTTCATAAACAGCCCCCAATGTATAAATTGTCTGGCATACAAACTGAAACTCAACTGTCTCGCACAGCTTGGGATGAAGGTTCGACATAGTGAAGGAGTCTTATCAGCTGGTTACCACTGTGGTGTGCATGAACTAAAAGTTTTACAGGGTGACACATGGACCAAAGCTCTAACAGAAACAGCATGATTCCAGACCCAGACATTAATCAGTTCTAAAGTTGACATGGAGTCATAAATGTACATTTGAACTCACGCTCCACAGTACTGTACTCTTACATCATCAGACTAATAAAAACCCACACAGAAACCCAAACAGAAAGATAAAGCAAAACCGCATTCAGTAAAAGATGAAGTTAACAATTACCCTTGACTTTCCATTTTAATACAGGAAATCACTGCATGTTAAATCCCACACATCACACAACAGCACACCTCCATTTTAGGTCTCATCTCCTGGAAAAATGTTCGGCATATCACAGTTCAGACACACCCCTTTATGGTGGAGGCTCACTCTTTGATACCCTCAAGCTGAACGATCAGTGTTCCAGTTACTGTGGCCGGAACTTCATCTGGTGAGACAAAGAAGAAACATTAGCATCAACACATCAACAATTCAGTGAAGGAAGCAGCTACCCGGTACAAATGTCATTCCTGTGTTCATGCCATTATCATAAGCACCAATGAGTGCTGTGTATTTGTTGTCCTTCACAAACCGAGACTCTCTGTCCATGAGGCTTTTCACTGTGATCAGGCCTATCTCCTTGGCAACATTCAGCCAGCCTGCAGGATCACTTATTACGCTGTACCTGAGGCCTATACCACGAAGCGAGCTCAACCTACCCGGGGTTACTCCCAGCCTATCCAGCTCAACCTATCCACAACAATGGCAACCAGGATCAGTGGTACCATGAAGCTGGTTATCAACTCACTACAGTTAGTCTCATTCCCCCAGATGTAACCCCTCTGGAGTGAAAAGGACTTGGACGCAGATAAAAACTAAACACAAAAACATAATTTCATCTGGTAAGTTGGACTTTTTAATTCCATAATGCATTGCCTACAATAAAGCTGGAAGCTGATGCCACAATTACATCATATTAGTACATCAAGTTGTTAGTCTGAGTGAAATCATCTTGATTTTGAGCTGTGTCAGAACTTAGCGGGCACTAATGGCGAAAATATAGTCTTCTTTAAAACAAACGTGAGAGTCCTCAAACACCACGCAGCCCTAAATGTACAGAAAAAACCTCAATGTCTTTCCTATTTAAACAATTAACTTCCTGTGATGACTCAACTCGCATTTCTCTTTCACTTTCATACAGACTCTCTGCTCTACCAGGCAGAAAGGGATATACATGATCAATGTGCCATTTCAATGAAACATTACATTCTTCTATTACCAGGTTGTTTTTTGCTGTCAGTGTGGGATGCATTAAGGCATTCTCATTATTGTTTTCCTGTTTCCCTTTATTGTGAGAATGCTTTAAGGCATTCATTTATTCAACTAATCCATTCAATTTAAAAAGCATTCTCACAGCTGTTTCGCAGGAACAGCTTTTTCTAGTTATTCCAACATCTTAGTTTTTCCGTACGTTTTTTGCCGTTTAACTAGTCCTGCATACTTTAACTGATTTCAACCATTTTGGTATCAAAACGTTCAGCTCCCTCAGGAGATTTATGCTATGACTTTTGGTGTTTATAACTTTTATACTTTTTAAACTATTTAACTTTTATTCAAATTTTCCCATCATTCAAATGAATGGAAATTTCTTTCAACTCTTCAAAAACGTCCTCCTCTTTCCAACCTAACTAGTTCAGCATACATACATTCAGCTATTACCAAATGATTCAGCTTTTTAAAATATTAAGCCAATTTTGAAATATGACAGTTTAAAAAACATGAACATTTTTGCTCCTTCTTCAGCTAGAGACACCATTAAAACTTTAAAATGTTCACAAGACATTCAGCTATTACCAAATGATTCAGCTTTTTAAAATATTAAGCCAATTTTGAAATATGACAGTTTAAAAAACATGAACATTTTTGCTCCTTCATTTTTATGAATGAGAAGATTAGAGTGGCACACTGATCATTTTAACTTTTTCTGATATTCAAACAAATTCCTCTAACTTTCATACTGTTTAACTCAGACAAACAAATTATACCTTAAAATGTGGGTACACTTGTCCTCTTTCAGCTGATGTAACTACTAAATAGCTCGCATTTACAGAATTTAAGCTATGAGCCTTGAAGCCAGAGAAATCTTTCAATTTTTCTCACTAACTCCAATGGAAATTTGGTCTGACGCCAGAGACAGGTTCAACTGTGTTCAACTCGCAGCCGTTTAAATTTTATTCACTCCATTGAAATAAAAACTACATTGCCGCGTTCCTCCAAGCCTTCTGCTTCTTACGGTCTTCAAATTATTTTTCTCGCTCTTCCAGTTTTCTCAGAGGAGGTCATAGTATCCAAAAAAGCAATTTCTGCAGGTTATACAGGGAGAGAGCTGCAGCTGTTGACAAACATTGCTATCACTGATGACATCACTCTTCCACTCCCTGCTGTATATTACACTGAAGCCATTTTAACTATTATTCACTTGATTTCTGATAAATTTTTGAGCATGTTCAACTAATCCATTCAATTTAAAAAGCATTCTCACAGCTGTTTCGCAGGAACAGCTTTTTCTAGTTTTTCTTTAATCTTAGTTCTTCTGTACGTTTTTTGATGCTTTACTAGTTCTGCATACTTTAGCCGATTTCAACCATTTTGGTATCAAAACGTTCAGCTCCTTCAGGATATTATTGCTATTGACTTTTGGTGTTTATAATTATTATACTTTTTAAAATATTTAATTTATTCAAATTTTCCCATCATTCAAATGAATGGAAATTTCTTTCAACTATTCAAAAACTTCCTCCTCTTTCCAACCTAACTAGTTGAGCATACATTCAGCTATTACCAAATGATTCAGCTTTTTAAAATATTAAGCCAATTTTGAAATATGACAGTTTAAAAAACATGAACATTTTTGCTCCTTCTTCAGCTAGAGACACCATTAAAACTTTAAAATGTTCACAAGACATTCAGCTATTACCAAATGATTCAGCTTTTTAAAATATTAAGCCAATTTTGAAATATGACAGTTTAAAAAACATGAACATTTTTGCTCCTTCTTCATTTTTATGAATGAGAAGATTAGAGTGGCACACTGATCATTTTAACTTTTTCTGATATTCAAACAAATTCCTCTAACTTTCATACTGTTTAACTCAGACAAACAAATTATACCTTAAAATGTGGGTACACTTGTCCTCTTTCAGCTGATGTAACTACTAAATAGCTCGCATTTACAGAATTTAAGCTATGAGCCTTGAAGCCAGAGAAATCTTTCAATTTCTCTCACTAACTCCAATGGAAATTTGGTCTGACGCCAGAGACAGGTTCAACTGTGTTCAACTCGCAGCCGTTTAAATTTTATTCACTCCATTGAAATAAAAACTACATTGCCGCGTTCCTCCAAGCCTTCTGCTTCTTACGGTCTTCAAATTATTTTCCTCGCTCTTCCAGTTTTCTCAGAGGAGGTCATAGTATCCAAAAAAGCAATTTCTGCAGGTTATACAGGGAGAGAGCTGCAGCTGTTGACAAACATTGCTATCACTGATGACATCACTCTTCCACTCCCTGCTGTATATTACACTGAAGCCATTTTAACTATTATTCACTTGATTTCTGCTAAATTTTTGAGCATGTTCAACTAATCCATTCAATTTAAAAAGCATTCTCACAGCTGTTTCGCAGGAACAGCTTTTTCTAGTTTTTCTTTAATCTTAGTTCTTCCGTACGTTTTTTGATGCTTTACTAGTTCTGCATACTTTAGCCGATTTCAACCATTTTGGTATCAAAACGTTCAGCTCCTTCAGGAGATTATTGCTATTGACTTTTGGTGTTTATAATTATTATACTTTTTAAAATATTTAATTTATTCAAATTTTCCCATCATTCAAATGAATGGAAATTTCTTTCAACTATTCAAAAACTTCCTCCTCTTTCCAACCTAACTAGTTGAGCATACATTCAGCTATTACCAAATGATTCAGCTTTTTAAAATATTAAGCCAATTTTGAAATATGACAGTTTAAAAAACATGAACATTTTTGCTCCTTCTTCAGCTAGAGACACCATTAAAACTTTAAAATGTTCACAAGACATTCAGCTATTACCAAATGATTCAGCTTTTTAAAATATTAAGCCAATTTTGAAATATGACAGTTTAAAAAACATGAACATTTTTGCTCCTTCTTCATTTTTATGAATGAGAAGATTAGAGTGGCACACTGATCATTTTAACTTTTTCTGATATTCAAACAAATTCCTCTAACTTTCATACTGTTTAACTCAGACAAACAAATTATACCTTAAAATGTAGGTACACTTGTCCTCTTTCAGCTGATGTAACTACTAAATAGCTCGCATTTACAGAATTTCAGCTATGAGCCTTGAAGCGAGAGAAACCTTTCAATTTCTCTCACTAACTCCAATGGAAATTTGGTCTGACGCCAGAGACAGGTTCAACTGTGTTCAACTCGCAGCCGTTTAAATTTTTTTCACTCCATTGAAATAAAAACTACATTGCCGCGTTCCTCCAAGCCTTCTGCTTCTTACGGTCTTCAAATTATTTTCCTCGCTCTTCCAGTTTTCTCAGAGGAGGTCATAGTATCCAAAAAAGCAATTTCTGCAGGTTATACAGGGAGAGAGCTGCAGCTGTTGACAAACATTGCTATCACTGATGACATCACTCTTCCACTCCCTGCTGTATATTACACTGAAGCCATTTTAACTATTATTCACTTGATTTCTGCTAAATTTTTGAGCATGTTCAACTAATCCATTCAATTTAAAAAGCATTCTCACAGCTGTTTCGCAGGAACAGCTTTTTCTAGTTTTTCTTTAATCTTAGTTCTTCCGTACGTTTTTTGATGCTTTACTAGTTCTGCATACTTTAGCCGATTTCAACCATTTTGGTATCAAAACGTTCAGCTCCTTCAGGAGATTATTGCTATTGACTTTTGGTGTTTATAATTTTTATACTTTTTAAAATATTTAATTTATTCAAATTTTCCCGTCATTCAAATGAACGGATATTTCTTTCAACTATTCAAAAACTTCCTCCTCTTTCCAACCTAACTAGTTGAGCATACATTCAGCTATTACCAAATGATTCAGCTTTTTAAAATATTAAGCCAATTTTGAAATATGACAGTTTAAAAAACATGAACATTTTTGCTCCTTCTTCAGCTAGAGACACCATTCAAACTTTAAAATGTTCACAAGACATTCAGCTATTACCAAATGATTCAGCTTTTTCAAATATTAAGCCAATGTGCAAATATGACAGTTTCAAAAACATGAAAATTGTTGCTCCTTCTTGATTTTTATGCACGGAAATAGGGCAGTTTGGGGCTCATAACTCAGCCATACCGTATCACAGAGACATCATTAAAAGTTTGTATGTGACAGGGAAGAGTCAACTGTAACTGTGGTAAAGGGCTTGTCGATAGCTTATACAGCTTGGACACAACGGCAGTTTACGTTTTATGGAGCCAGAGGACCTCTAACTCCCACTCTAAAATTATTTAAAAAAACTTCCTCAAACAAATGCCTCTCACGTCCAAAATGTCTGCCTGATCTCGACAAGTTACACATCAAAACGTAGGTATTTTAGTCCTCTTTCACCCGAAGTCACTCTCATTGAGCTTGGCCTCACAGATTTCACAGAAAATCACCTCTAAGGGCAGAGAGCAGCACTCCAGCTCCCATACTTTTCCATTATAAACAGGCCGAGCAATTAAATCAGTGTGAAAGACTCATTTTAAAACTGCCATAAAAAACAAACCTTACACAAGATCAGAATAAAAATTACACCTCTGGCTTCCACCATCCCTTCTGGCACATTTTATTGGGAATTATTGGGATACGACTTCTACTTTTCGAACAGCGACCGTTTGTTCCAGACTGGTGCTTCATAATTAAAAGCCTTAGATTTTAAGGGGATTTTAAGGGTACAGTAGCTCCCGCAATATGGTCGCTGCAGGCCCCGAGCCTGGTGGACATCAGCCCCTCCTGCCCTGTGTTGGCTCCCAGGTAGCGGGGATGCCTATTGCAGCCAGTCCCTGGCTGCCTTCTCCGGGGGAGAGTAGCTCCCCCCGGTGTATATCCCCATACCCCTCTCCCTTCTGGCTCCTGTACACAGCACACACTCACACATGAAGGGTTTTGGGGCCGTGTGTGTTCGGTGGGGTGTAGTGGATGGGGCCACGTAGGTGGTCCCCTTTGGTTGCACTCTGCAGTTCCCCGCCCCTGTTTTAATTACACCTTAGACATTACTACTTATCAAACACACACTCACACACACACATTAGGTCTTGGGGGGTGGTTACACTGAGTGGCATCTGGTGGGCGGGGCTCTTTGGGTATGTAGGCTGCCCAGAGGGCCGCGCTCCCAGTCCTACAAGTTTGGCTGCCCCTCAATTTTATCGCTCACTATTAGAAAATATTGAAGAGCCAGAAGGGTGAGGGGAGGGGTCTTCTTCCCACACCCCTGCTTCCTGGTTGCTGCTCGAGGCGGGAGGGGCCAAGAGGATTAATTAATTGTTCTGCTGGTTCGGGGTCTGTGGTGGCTGGGGGGCTGCTGGCCCCCTGGTGTGCCCGCTGCACTACACCCCAGCGGAGTTGAGGGAGGGAGGACGTGTGGATGTATGGGACGTGAAAGTGTGTGTGGTGATGATTGGGCCTGGATCTGGGACTTGCTGTCGCCTTGCCTGCCTGTGCTTCTCCCGATGGGGGGGCGGCATTGCCTCTCTCCGCTGCTCGCGACTTCACCCACCTGTGGGCACGTCTTGGCTCCCAGGGCACTTGGCCAGGGGTGCTGGGGCAGGCGCTGACCCACTGCGTGGCTGTCTGGGGCACTTGGCCCTCCTGGGTATTGGGTGGGGCCTCTGCCGGGGGGTTTGGGGGCGCTCGGGCTCCCGGGGCCCGGGTCCAGTGCACGGCCCATGTCTGGGCGGCTGGGACCTGGCGGGGTCGGTGGGCTGTTGCCCCTGGCTCTCTGAGGGCCTCTGCCCTATGCTTATGGGGGCTCTATCCGGGGGCTTCCTCTGCCGTCTTCTGGGTGGATGCGTGGTTGTCCCTGCGGTGGGCTTCCTGGGTTCTGTGCTCCGTGGGGGCTGCTGGTGGCCTGGGTCTTGTGGCCCTCTCTGCCTGCTTCTGATTGCTGGGGGGGGGGCTGTGGATTGTGGCCCTGTACACTTATACACTCATAACTAACCACGGTTACCATGTAGATCCTGTGCCATGGGTGTTGCATGTTCTCACACACACACACACACACACACACATTCATTAGCCCAGTAGCATGCTCGCTAAGCAGTTGATGTATTATCATGTCGTCTCAGGTCATCTATCCACAGCTGTGTTGTATGCGATTACCGCTTCTTGTGCTTGTTTTTGTTTGTTTGTGTGTTTGTTTTTTCTCTGCTTGTCTGCTTTCAGGTGCTCCTGGTGGCGCTAAGGCTGGATTCCCCTCAGAGGCCATGGATTGTTGTCTGTTTTGTTTTTTACAGGTGTAGCAGCTGGTTGTCTGGTTTTTGTTTCTATTTTTGTTCTGTTTCCTCTTCTTTCCTCTTCTTCTTTCCTTGTCCCCCGGTCCGGTTCAGTTCTATTACATGTTATATATTGTAAACAAAAATAAATAAATGGGCATCAAGGGGAGCTTTACATTTATAAAACTTCCCTTGGCAAAGCAAATCTGTTTGGCATCAAAGGTATTCAGACTACATTTCTGCTGCCATAATGCTGAACAGGACAAGGGGGAAAAAAAAAAAAAAAAAAAAAAAAAAAAAAAAAAAAAAAAAAAAAAAAAGATTTTAAGGGGACAAAGTGAGGGCACTTTGTCTCCTGTCATACACACGCAGCTGTTGCCCACAGACACTAATGATGAGGCCAGACTCAACATGGCTGCCCTATTGTAAAAGCTTTATGAAAGCCTGTGTTACGTGTGCTCCTAATACAATGTAACATGACGTTATCTGTCGCTCAGCCATCACAGCACAAACTTCCATGATGAAGAAGCTGCACTTCTCTCCTTTAAACTGACAGTGAGGGCTGTGTTAAAACTGCCATAAAACCTGTATTCTACACAGGACCTTGATAGAAATGACTTAACTGTGTGCAGCATACCTTTCTGCTTTTAACAGGTTAAAATGTTCTTTTACTATGACTTATGAATCTATTGAAGCAGCTGACTGTTCTCAAGAGGCACAACCTGTCCTCCTCTGTGTCTCTGGCTTAGGACGTCCTTCTGTGTGCTTTCCTTCTTACTGGCCTGGTAAAACCTTCCTGCTTTAGGCATCATGACTGTCATATTTCAGACTGGATTTGAAATATCTAATGCTTGACTGGTAACTAGCAGGTCTCTCAGCACAGCATCTGTCTGTTGGCGGGCAACATTTTTTCAGAAATTGTCTAGTTATGGGTGCTAATAACAAAGGCAAGGCCCACATATTACTGCTTATTATTATGGGTGCAAGGTAAGGTATTGGTATTCAGATTGTTATTCCGATTGTTTCATTGGAAGCCCAAGAACAAGCTGGAGAAATAGTTTATTAAAAAAGTATTTATTAGTGGTCACATGTAAAGTATATTGCAGCGCTGGACTCGGAGTGCCAGAGCTCCAGCAGGAAATCCGTCAGGCCGAGCCCCGATATCCGGAAACATTTCATATCTATATTCAGCTTTATCTCACAGAAGTTGTACTCACACTTGTCAGAGTATAATTGGCCAGTTTTTAGTGGCATGATCAGGCCAGCCGCTGTCCTTGTTGTGTTCTTTGGATGTGATAAACAATGTGTGTATGTGTGAGTGCTGTTTTAGGTGTCTAATGTACCAGACCTATCTGCCCTAATAGAGATGTTTTGTCTGACCCAGTTGTTTATGTCATTCTAAGGTCTTGGACCATTTTAAGGTCATCTGTTGTGCAGTATGAGCAGAGTGGAAAAGTACCAGCTAGGAACATAGGTTATTTAGGAAAATACAGAATATGAATACATAATGTCTGAGAACAAAGCCAATTATAACAAGACGAGATTTGCAATATCTAATGCATGACTGGCAACTAGCAGGTCTCTCAGCACAGCATCTTCCAACTGCCAGTTCTTTTTGCATGTTTCTTCTCTTTTCTGTCTTCATAAAGCTTCGGCTCCTTTCAAAAACACATTTCAGGCCTTTTGAAACTCCAGCAAATCCTTTTCTGCTAAATATTCACATTTTCCTGCATTGTTTGTCATCTTTCTGATTTTTTTCTCCCTTTTAGCTTCGTATTTTTCTTCTCTTTTCTTTACTTTTCTGCCTTCATCTAGCTTCAGTTGGTTTAAATATTCACATTTTTCTTCATTATGAACAGAATTCATCTCACATCTCCTTCTTTAAACCTTCATTTTTTTCTGCTAGGACTTGTAACTTTTTTTTTTAAGACATTTAATCAATTCTGCCTTTTTTCCAGTAAGTTCAAGTCATTCCAATGTTCAAATGTTCAATCTTCAAATTCTTTAAACCCTGACTTCAGCAACTGGTTTTCTGCTAAATTTTCACTATTTTCAACTTTTTGAGCATGGTCAGCTTGTCCCCATTCAGCCAATAAGCATTCTCACTGCTGTTTCGCAGGAACAGCTTTTTATAGTTTTAATTTCATTTTACTTAGTACTTTCCCTCTTGTTAATAACTGTTGCACAGCAATTTCCCTCGGGATGAATAAAGCTTCTAGAATCCTCTCATTTACACCTTTTACAGCAAACATGTAAAGGATCAGATCGGTCCTGGACGATGCGTTCCCGTTTTAACGCTCTCCTTGCAGTTTCCGCTCCGATTTCAATAGGGCCTTCGATGAAAGGGTACGGCATTGTTTCCCAAACAGCTGATTGGCCGGTGGGTGGAGCCTTTTATTGGATTCAGATCAATCCTGACCCGGAACCCTGACCCGGAGCAGGTTTGCCATTCAGAGTAAGTTACCATGGTAACTGAGCTCGCTAAGAATGAATCCAGCTTCGTGGCACTGGAAAGTCAGGGTTAACGCTGAAGTTACCTCGCAAAGCCAATCCTGCTTCGTACATTGACAAGACAGAGAAAGATGTGAAAGCTGTAGAGGCAACAACCATGTGTCAGAGTGGGGCAACCACAGGCACAGCGACTACAGTGTAACCATGATCACTGTTTGCAGATGAATCCACTGCATCAGTGCAAAACAACTGCTAAAAACAGCTGCTGGAAAACACTAAACTGAGACTACTCATCAGACCACAGCGGCTGAATCGCCCCGGATGTGAAAACTGCAAGTGCAAAGTTTCTGTCCATTTGTATTAATCCACAAAAGTCTAAAGAGATTCTTTTTAATTTGACACTTGTTAAGTGTTTGTCCCTCTGCAACAACTACATGCAAATGTATCCATCACCTTCGTCATACAAGTTCTCACATCTGATGAAAACATCAGATTATAAAATCCAACACTTGTTGTGCTAAATGATCAAGGAGAATCTTTTTGTTGTCCATATTTACAAATTGTCCTCTAACATATCTGTTAATCAAAATCCATTATCACATTTATTTTCAAAATGATTCAGTCATGTCATAAACACCAGAAACCACTATCAAGACCAATCCATCCATCCACTTCCTGTACCTGCTTTTTTCAACTGAGGGTCGTGGGGGGGCTGGAGCCTTATCAGGCGAGAGGTGGGGTACACCCTGGACAGGTCACCACAGGTCCATCACAGGGTCACACAGAGACAAATGAGACACACAAACTCACACTCACACTCACACCCACCCCTAAGGACAATTTTAGAGTCACCAGTTAACCTAACATGCTGTTTTTGGGCTGTGGGAGGAAGCCGGAGTACCCGGAGAGAACCCACGCACACACGGGGAGAACATGCAGACACCACACAGAAAGGCCAAGGGTGGGGATCGAACCTGTGAGACGGTGTTAACCACCATACCACCGTGTAGCCCACAATTATGACCCGATCTTTGGTACTAACCCTTGGAAAATGTTATCACAGTATGGAGAGGATACAGTAAATAATTGAGAACTTGTCACATATTAGCTCCATAAAGCCTCTTTTAAAGCTCTCCATAAACTCCCACAATGGTGGAATTTTGAGGACACTCATTAAAAGGGTAACATAATGACGCTGGTAAACAACAGACGAGGCAATGTGGTTATCTACTGTGATGACTGAGCAGATATGGAGCAAAGTTCAAGCCTCAAGAGTGTTTTACTTACAGATGTCTGTTTAAAGACTGGAGCGTTGTCATTGCTGTCTGTCACCTTGAGAATTACTTTAGCATTTACAGACCTCCCCTCTCCCTTCATGTCGGCTGCTTGGACCACCAGTGTGTACTGAGGGATATTCTGTTGGAAGAAAGACTGAGTTCAATGCACCAAGAAAAGAACATTAACCCTGCCATCAGTTTACAGGCTCAGCTAAAGGATTCTCTTCAGATACATTGGACCCTGATGTGGATCTGAGATCTCTGGTGTGCTCCTTAGTGGAATCTCCTGGTCACAACATAGTACACATGCAAGCATATTCATTATTACACCCATGATGGAGCCAGTTAGGGGCTGCATGGTGGTCAGCACATTGATGATTTTAACACACAGGTTTAAACTCTCAGAAAGGGGAAACATATGTTTTAAAGGCTCACCTCTCTGTCCAGCCCACCAGCATTGACTCTGATCATTCCAGTGACTTTGTTGATGACAAACATTTGGGAACTGGGCTCTGTTGGCTCCTGGCTCACGATACTGTAGCCAATATCAGAGTTGTCATTATTTGGCTCATCAAGATCTGTAGCCACAACCTGAATCACCTCGTAACCTGAAAAGAGGAAAGATACAGGTGGAAAATGAAATAAAGAGACTTGTCAAACAGCTCAGTGATTTACTAATAATGCTGGGCTGAATACAGCAAAAACAGTGCTAGTTTTCTTGCCCAGCCAGTGATGTACTTTGTGATTGTGGAGGTCTGTTGGTTGAATTGTTCTGGATCTCTGTTCTTCTTTCAATATATTGAGAATTATACTCTATGCTATGCTGACATTAAACAAGGAACCAACCATTGACTAATAACTATAACTTAACGTGTAGACTGAAAACAGAAGATGTGGAAAACTGTTTGGATTTGCTTATGTACCCTGATGAGTCAGGGTTAGGGCAGGGTGCTCTGGAACCACAACATTAGCAGCACTTTATTTACGTGTTGGGACTGGTCATAATGTTCTGGCTCTCACCACATAGCCCTCTACAAAAATTTCTCTTTTCATGAAAAAGATGAATAAATCATTTCAAAATTGCAGAGGCCTTTGTTAAAGTCAAGTTGATCATTCTTGTAGGCCACTTGTGTTTTTTACAACATTTATGTGATTTTACACAAAGCAGGAAGCCCAGAAGGGTGTACAAGGAGGCAAGTTCAGGTTTTCTTTTCTTTTAACTTAAACCTCCACTCCGAGAGAACACATATTACAGTGATTATGATACTACTTTGTTCATTCAGGGTTTCCTCTCTTTCTTCTCTTGAAATGGTGTTCGTGGTCTGATTTTGTCTGAGATATCATCAGGACGTGAACCAGGGAAACGATGGAGCTCGTCTCAGACGAGGTAATCCTAAACTCTGAGCGTAAAGTGCTCCGGAGCAGGGGATGACTTCAGCTGAAACTACCATGGTAATCTCGCCAGGTTAAAAGGGAGCCACCTTTGTGACACTGCAAACTGTGACTTTATGTTCGACACAGCTTGCTAAGCCACTAATCTTGCTTTGTAATACACCCCTCTGCCTACGGCTGAAAGGAGCAAACATAGCCGAAGCATCAAAAGAGCTCCAATAAGAGATGACTACAGCAGTACTTGTAAATTCTTTGTTTTCACTAGTTTTTTTCTTTTGCCACTTAAACCTAATGAAACCTGTTTTGAAAGATACTTTATGCATTTACTACTTCAGTGTAAAGTGCTTCCAGTGGTCACTAAGACTAGAAAATGGCTATATCGGTGCAGTCTACTTACTGCCTTTGTTTCTTTAACTTTAACCCATCAACTGGTGTGTTTTTTCAGGCTTACATGAAATAAATGCACTTGCATTACCTATTGGTGAGGCCTCAGCAACTTCTCCAACGTAGGTGGATTTTTCAAAAATTGGACTGTTGTCATTCTGGTCAATTACGACGACATTAACATCCATAGGCTCTTCGGCCTGTCCTGTACCTTCTGCAACAGCATGTGCTTTAAACTGCAGACAGAAACAAACATGCATCATGTCATTCATGCAAGACTAATCCACATACATACTTTCATCTCATCACAGGAGCAGGCAGACTGGTCACATGATGCATATTCTAACAGTGGCTGCAAGATCAAGACAACACATTAACATGAGCAGTTCAAACAACTCTTGGTGAGAAACCTGTCCATGTAATCAATGCAGGACTGTGAAAGACGAGACAAATACTGTCTTCTCAAATGTTTAACAGGTATGTTAGACTTTATAGATACACACAACGGTTGGGAGAAGCAAATACATGAAGTTAAAGCATGTTAACACCAAATCACCTCCGATCATTTCTGTGTAGCGGTCGTATGAACAAGTAAACACACCGTACTGAGACTGTGGGCTGGCTTTTTATTTCATTTGGATGAAGCTGTCTTTGCACAACTGAGCGTTATATTGTAAATGTAAAGTATGCCGTTATCAACAAGCAGTTTTGTATGTATGCATAAGTGATACAATGAACTGAAACCGAGCAGCACGACGACCCAAAGGTGCAATGTGCCATCGGTATTCTATAATGTTGTGAGCAGCACTAGTCGAAATGGCAGGGCAGAAGATCCAGAAATCAGCTCTTCAAGGTGATTGGAAAGTGTTCATTTGACCAATAACTTTTCAGCTTTAAAGGCTTTAAAAAGTGCTGTATGATGTTTATGTGGTTGATGAATGTGGCATGTAGTGTAAAGCGCTTTGAGAGGTCAACAAGACTAGAAAAGTGAGATATTAATGTACTCACAGGAAGTATTTGTGATTAAGATAAAAAATTGGACAACTGAACGAACATGAGTTGGGTCGCATGTGTCCTGAACATTAAGGGAGCAGCTCAGTATGAGTTACCTTTTTTTCTTGGTTCTTATGAACTTGTCCGTTCAGCTTTGTGCTGTTTGAGATTTATTCATCTGTCAGCTGCTTCTCTACATGAAGACATAACAATATACTGTCCAACTCAAGTCAGGACACCTCAGAATGAATGGGTACGTGCATGCTCAAACTTCTGACCAGCAGTGTACATTCTTATTTCATATTTTGTATGATATGGTGCGATACAACAGGAGAAGACGCCAGCACACTGTTAAATCAATACCTAAAGTCTGTGGAAAACCTGAAGCTTATAACCAAACTCAAGGAAGGATTTAGTGAAGGTCTGTTTTATTGGATTTCTTGATTGTATGTGTATGAGCTAAGAAAGCAGTAATTTGGTTTTCCCTTTTATCCCAGGGGAGTTCAAACTGAGACAAAGGGTGTATAAAGCTACCAGAGAGGATGCTTACCATGTACTTTGCCTGCTTCTCCCTGTCCAGTGGTTGTGTGATATACAGAATACCAGTGATCCTGTCCATAACGAAAAGGCCGACAGGTTCCTCATCAGCTCCTGGACCAGTGATGCTGTAATAGATCTTCCTTACTTGGTCCTCGTCAGAGCGGATCTGGACAAAGCACACTGGCCTTAGTTAATACCACTAACTAACAAGTACAGTCACAGTATTGTTAAACATGTACAGTAAAGAGCTGATTGTAGAGATCAGTCAGTGGGATCCTGCTTGTCCATGGAATAGGAAAGGCTTTAATCAGCTTGTTTGTTTCAGCAGGTGTACCCACATTTTAAAAGAAGGTTTAAACACCCACTTTATGATGTAACAACGACACCAGGCAGCAGAACTAAGTTATCTGGTTACAATATTCTAAATACTGTTCAGAGACTGATTCTGTCAGTTCTCTGTACTCTGGCCAGCAATCAAATGTGATCTTTAGAAATCATCTTTACTGTCCCAGAACAAAGAAATGAGCCTTCATCTCTAATTGTCGGGTTTAGTAAACGGGTCAAATTGTGGTTTAAAGGTCATTAAAGGGTTAGGGTCACTTAAACATACTAGAAACAGAGCCTTGCAAATAATCAGCACAGTGCAGAGGAAACAATATTCAAAATGCACTTCAGTAACAAATTTACTTCTTCTTACTTGAGAGATTTTTAGAGGATAATCTTTTCTTTCGTTCTCAGAAACAGAGATTTCAGGAATAACCCAGCCTCTCTTCCTCCTCCTCAGACCTTCAGCAGACTTGGGGAAGTGTATGATGGGCACAGCTTCATCAGTTGCACTCTGAGAAAAACCAACATTTTACTATCAAGAGGTTGAACAGTGAAACACTTCTAAAAATAGACAATGAAACACTGTAATGTAGCACGCATTAGCATTAGCAGAAAATGCTTCATGTTTTGATGGCCCACAGACTTTGCTGGAGTTTCTCCACACATACAGTTAACAGCCTGATCTGCTGATGACAGTAACTGTACTAGGAAATGACCTCATACCATCATTACAGTAGATTCGACCCCTGCTAAAGTTTCTCTTGTGCTAAATCTAATGAGTGAACCTCCAACTATAGGCAGCTGTTCACAGCGCACAAGCTGCAGTGATCCAGGTGTTACGTGAGTGAATATTAGAGCTACTCTGAAATGAGAGCTCAGCTATTAGCAGAGGATCAATCAGGTTCTCTCAGTGCCTGATGGATGAGCAAGTGTTAGCTGACAGTTCAGTCATGAACTTGTCCTTTCCTGCAGAGCCTTTGTCCTGTGACCTGCGGAGTTTTTAATGTTCTAATAACTGGTAACTGATAAATTAGATTTGTGACTGCAGTATAAGCTAGAATGTGCTGTTCTATCAGTGGGAAAAATATTAAGTGGTAAAAATTAAACAGCCATTATTTGCTCTTTGTCTGAGAACTTGTATTCTTTATGTGATAATCCAAATTCAATGTTATTATTAATATTCCATTTTAGAGGTCTGACATAATTTCAACATAATTTGCTAATTACCAGTCTGTGGAAATGTTGAATTAAACGATTTGTGGGGAACAACATTTTTTGACTTCCAACAAATTCTCTAAACCTGCCTCCGTGTTATTTCCAGAGTCCAAAGTGATAAGCTGGTGTTGGGCATTATGGTGCCCAAGGTGCACCATCATGACAGGAACAGTCATTTTGTGTCCGTGTGAATCCCAGGAATGGATGAAGAAGTCCCGGTGTCCCTCATGAAGAACAACCGGTCTCTTAACCTAAAGGACAGACAACAACACATCAGCAGAAGTTACCAACAGACCTGCATTTTACAGCAAGGATTTTACAGCAATTTTCACAGATTAACAGTGATCATTACTGCTGTTGTTGCTGTTCAACTAATCCTGCAAGATTTCAAAATAATATTCTGGTGTTCATACACAAAGAAAGACAGATTTGAACAGTTATAAGAGTCTTAGCATAAATAGCCATAAAATGGACCTTCTGAGAAGAATATAATCGTTTATTTCATCAACGATCTATGTTTTTTCACTGTCTATTATTATTATTCAGATTGGCAGATTTACAGTCCGACAAACAGCATTCAAACAACGCAGTATACAACAGATAAACTGTGAATTACTGTGACTGTTTTTATCCAGCATAAATGTCATCATCTGCTGCAGCTGTTATTGATCTGAGACCTGGGGCTGTGGCTGAGGTTAATGCGTCAGCAAGAATGAAGTGGTGAATTCATGAAAGGAAGTTAACAGGGGAATACTTGTTTATTCAGATATCCACTTTAGTGAAGTAATATAAATGTAATTAAATCTGTTTTAAAAAAGCACAAATAATGTGTGCCAATGAAAATGTCATTCCTGGGATAAAAAGATAAACAAGTTATAGGTCAACATTATATGCATCTTTGTTTTAACAATGATTAAGCTGATTAATTTACTAAATTAACTTAACCACAAAATATGACTTGAAATCACTTATCAAGTTTAATACTAGATGTGTCAACATTACATTCTAAATTAAGAATTTAAAATGTGGTCTAATCCTTTAATAATCTTATTATTAAAGTCTTATTTTTTAAATTTAGCTCACCATTAATGTGCCGTCTGTCTTCACCACAAATGGTCATCATCACTCTTGAAAAGGAATCTTGTGCGGTCGGTGCAGTCAGTGAAGTTCACTGGGATTGGACAAGAGAATTACAGGTTGAAATTTTAGTGTGCAGTACATGTGGAGACGTCAAAGAAAAAAATGTTTGATTAAATCGGTGCCTAAAAAGAGAAATATGGAAACGTTTTTAGTTCGTATAAAAGTGGTACAACAGCAAGTGATTGCATGTCACAATCTGAAGTCTAATAATCTGCTACTGTACTTTGGAAAAACATGGCAGACTCTCTTATCACCTGTTACCTGTTGAACCTTAAGTCTCCTATAACAAACCTGTCCATATTCCATTTGGATGAAACTCGCCTGCTTTGATCAGACCAGGCTGGCTCTGGATTAAAGGCAGTAACTAGCAGCAGTTTGCGGGGTTCTCCTTACCTTTTCCCAGCTTCATGCCCTGCCTCAGTTGCTCTCTGGTCACTTTTAAAGTAATCATGTATGACTCAAATCCTGGTTTACACGTGTAGCACATTACATGTGAGGCCTAGGAGAGAGGACACTGCATATTAATGAACCACTGTTTGGAGGAATATGAAATGTTTCATAGGATACAAAAAAAAATAGTCTGATTTTGTGAGAAAGACTTAAAATGGCAGTCAGTATGGGTGACTATAACAAATGGAGGCAACAAAAATTAAACAGGGTCAGAGGGTGTGCAGTAACCAGGGGTAACAAGGGCGCCTGGGCTGGCTCTCCGCCATTGGTGCGGGGGACTCGGATGCCTGTGTGTGATTGTCTCACAAGGGCCTGCTATGGGGTTGTTGTTATATAGGTTTGAATACAGTTTGGTACATGTGTGTGTGTGCATGTATGCTTATGTGTGTATTTATGTTTTTTTTGTTGTGAATTTTGAATAAAAACGTAGAAATCAAACAGGAAGGTGTCACGGACCGGCAGGACACAGATGCAGGGATTTCAAACCAAGACTGTTTATTCACAATAAACCACTTGTGATTCTCTAGAACAGAGCAAAGCAAGAGGCTATGAACACCTAATACACTTTCCTCAGTATCTATGTTTGAGGCTAGTGTAGCTATAAAAATGATCGAAACAAAACCCACTCCACTCTAGGAGGAAAACAGAAAAGGCTATGAAACGATAACAATTCAACTTTACACGCTCTCCTAATGAGGTGGAATAAACAAAAGACGCTCTCTCGCTTGACGGAGGCACAATTACTAATAATACAAAAACTTTTCAAGGCGCGAGAGTGAAGAACATGGCAAAGTTGCGACACACTGGCACAAGACAAGGGAGACTATTTGAATACATGAGGAGCCAAGGGTGGAAACACTTTGGAATCAGGGAAGACAATCAGACACTTGACACAAGAAGAAGAGCAAGGTACCTGAAACGAGAGGGGCAGTTAGTATTTCAAAATAAAACAGGAAATGACGAGACAAGACATTAATGAAAGCATAAAATGTGACAGAAGGTTACTACAAGGGCAATTAGAGGGAGAAGGGGTATGAATAAATAAGTTTTGCTTCTTCATACCCCTTTTCAGACAATTTATATTAATTAATTGGATTAAAAAATTGGATTAAAATTTCCTTCAATTGGAAATGTTGTTTATATTATCAGTTTCTATTTCTGTTCAAATTTATATATGAATATATAATTCGATGATGTGCTAAAACTGGTGAACATGTATATGTTGTTTGGGATTGTTCTTTTTGTAAATACTTTTTTTTTGTCTGAAATAAATTAATTAATTCCTTCATAGATTCTGTTTTTAGATGACTGACTGACCGAGCCTGAGCCAATAAAATCAACTCCACCGTCCTATTCATTGAGTTGTGCCTCTTTTGAGATCTGTCCAACAACTTGAAGCTACCGTGAAAATGTCCATTTTACCCAAATTAAGTCAATACCCTGCAGCACATTACTACTGAATGATAGGGAATACAATAATTTATGTGAGAACTCAGACTACCATATGGCAAACAGAGAAATGCTTGACTGACTAATGCGTTCTGACAAAGTGTATCTCATGTATCTCTCGAGTATCTCTTGTGAATTTCAGCAGTAAATGCTTTGATACTGAAACTCGTAAATTTGGACCTTATTACTCATACAGCTGAGCATCTCTGATTAAATAACTTTGAGTCTGCAGTTTTGACAGTCAAATTGTCATAATAAATTCTGAGCCGACAAAAAGTTTGGAAATACAAATGTGGTTATGACGTAGCCTATTAATAGGATGGTAAATGTTTTCTGTTTACTTAAGAAGCTTGTAATTTCACTTTGAAATTAATGGGGACGAATAGGATCAACATTCAAAACTCTGTTTGCTGGTTAATCTAATAATATCTTAATTAACTATAAATGCAGTGTGAAAAGTAAATCACATGGAAATTATTTGCTCTATAAGGTAAATTGCTAGAAATTTGATAAGATCTCTAATTTATCTGAAGTAAAGTCATTCTTTAACAGGAAGTCAACTGGAACAGGTGATGGTTTTTAAAAAGAATGCCAATCTATTCAAGACATCTTAGATAATGTAAAAAGCTAAACATTTCTTTAGTGCTGTTCAATTTTATCACTTTTATCTGAAGGCACAGTTGGACACAAATACTTGACTGAGTAGGGGTGCTCTAATATGTGACTGTTGCAGCATGTAAACAAAGCCAACCATTCAACATCACTTATTTATTCATCCCATGACTGTTAGTAAAGCAAGAGTGTTGTCACAAATGCCTTTACAAATACTCACAAATAATATCTTTAATTGGGTGTATTGTAAAAATTTTTCTATTCATTATAAGTATCGTGTTTTGGCCATGTAAGGCTAGTGTTACACAGGTAATCTTGAACTAGAACCACTGTAGCATTTCAGTAAACACAGCTTGAATCTTGTAAAAAATTAATTGGTCAAACCCTCTGTCTTTTGTTTAAAAAAATGTCTAACTGTCCAAACGTTTAGCTTTCTTTATTCAGTAAAAATTGTAACATATATTTGTATACATGCTATGATAAACAGTTATTTCTGTAGCCTGCAAAGTTTATGCTTACTTGGAATCAAAGGCAACTGCAAGTCATTTCTAAAGTGAACCAAAATATAATATGTGCATTAAAAACTGGATTCCGAATGTATTATTTTTGTGTTGTTTTTTATTTTTTCCCTACTGCTATCTACATTGAAAGAAACTGTAGAAATATGAGGACAATAAAAAGTATAACCTGCTGTCTGAATAATGATGATTAAAACACCCCAAACTGTGAACCAAATGGTTTCCATCTTTCTGAAATTCCTCTTTTCCATACAGTTTGCTATGAAAGCTGAGAAATGTATGCTTCTGTTCAAAATCTGTTGTGTCTTCTTTCTTAAAGGTATTTTCAGTGACGGCTAATACTATCTGAGCGAGTTGCAGCAAGAACGTTTTATATATGGCATTAGCTTGCATGCGGGCTCATTCTTTGTTCCTGATATAGTCAGGCTGATGGGAGGAGGCATATGTTTTATGTGCATATAAAGCTAGAAGATATGGAGCAGATCAGCTATCAAACAATATATCTCCAGAAATGTAAGGAAGATTAAAAAAATTATTTTTAAAAAATGCAATAAAACCCCAAAATCTTTAATTTGCTAAGTGGTTTGAATCTTTATCAAACAGATAAAAATCCAAAGATGTGATTTATGGTGTCTTCACTGACCTACTTTGTACACATTGAAACTAATCTAGAGTTTTATGTAGCACTCAGAGAGCTATGTTTACAACTGTGTTCCATCAGCATCCTTATAATTATACCTTTTAATAGGACGTGAGGACACTAATTGTTGCAGTTTCTCAGAGGAACTGCTGTCCCCTCTTACTGAACATAAGATTTCAGCTGCTGGGTCAGTGCTGTTGTGACCTGTGGACGCTAGTTTCAGCACAGAGTTGATATATGGCATATGGAAGATTCTACAAACTCTGCTTACTTGTTTGTTGCTGTATGAAATTCTAGTTAAGTTTAAATTTTAGTCTTTTAGAAAGTCATAGAAATTTTTTTTTTGGATTTGTGTCTGTTCAATAAAGGTTCAAACTAATAAACTAATTGCAGATTTAAGCCTATGTTGCATTTCACAATTTCTGAAAATGTGTTTTTTTTTGCCATTTAAATATTATCTTAAAATCATCTGCATTACATTGTGTCAAATCCTGCTTACTTGTTGGGGCAGTGACACATTGGCCATTAGGGGTGTCCCTTCATATCTGGTACAGGGACATGGGTAAACAATAAACTGAACTTTGTTAAGAGGGTTTTTCTGGGCAGTCGTTCTGAAGTCGTAAAGACCAAGAGTCAAAATGGAAGATGCTGGAATTAATGACACTGGAAGCAGGAGTCTTCAGTGGAAAGTATTCTTCAATAGTGTGTGTACCCTGTGTACTCAGGGTCATACAAGCTCACATGCTACAGTTGTAAAACACCAAACAAAGAAAAAACAGGTCCTATTCATATCCCCAGATATGTGCAGAACAACATATCTGTCTTCAGCTAATATTTTCATGGTTTCTGTAAGGAACATCTAGATATGCTGATGCCATGTTGACATGTTATTGTCAAGAACGATGGTGAGGTAGGACCCAGATGCAGCTCTTTAGTTAAAAAAAACAAGGTTTATTCCACAAAACAAGACAGGGAGCATGAACAAAGGGCGTGGCAGAGCCGGATCATCAAAATTACTTAACTATGAAAAAAGGACTGGGCTCCCATCGGCGACGGCGCAAGGTCGCCCGAGCCTCCATGGGCCAGGACCATGAGCCCACTCGGGCTTCTGTGGACGATGGCGAAGACAAGGCTTTGCCCACCCAGCCCACCCCCAGCGACGCCCATAGCCCCCTAATCAAGGAACGGCTGCCAGATGTTCCCAAAATGGGGTGGGTGGGTGGGACTCTGACCACTGGAGCAGGCTTGGTCGTGGGCGAGGCAACAGGCTTGATCATGGGCGAGGCGGCCGGCGTAGACGTGGGCGTGGTGGAACCCGGCAGGATGGCCGGCGTAGACGTGGGCGTGGTGGAACCCGGCAGGATGGCCGGCGTAGACGTGGGCGTGGTGGAACCCGGCAGGATGGCCGGCGTAGACGTGGGCGTGGTGGAACCCGGCAGGATGGCCGGCGTAGACGTGGGCGTGGTGGAACCCGGCCGTCCTGCCGGCGTAGACGTGGGCGTGGTGGAACCCGGCAAGACGGCCGGATCAGGCGTGGTGGAACCCGGCAGGACGGCCGGATCAGGCGTGGTGGAACCCGGCAGGACGGCCGGATCAGGCGTGGTGGAACCCTGCAGGACGGCCGGATCAGGCGTGGAGGAACCCGGCAGGACGGCCGGATCAGGCGTGGAGGAACCCGGCAGGACGGCCGGATCAGGCGTGGACGAAACCGGCAGGACGGCCGGTGGAGACGTGGTCGTGGCAACAGGAACGGCGGGAGCAGCGGATGGCTGCGGCAGGACGACCTCGGCGGGAGCAGTGGATGGCTGCGGCAGGACGACCGGCAGAGGCGTGGATGAAACCGGCAGGATGACAGCGGGCTGTGCCGGGACGGCGATGTCAGCGGGCTGTGCCGGGACGGCGATGTCAGCGGGCGGAGCTGGGGAGGCAAATGGAGAGACGAGAGTCCCACGGAGAGCGTGCGACTCTTCGGCCGAATCCGCGCCGAACACTTCCACCAGAGCCTCATGGTGGATGGCTCTCACACTCTGGACCGAGTTCCCTCCGGAACACCTCCAGGACCTGACCCGACAGCGAACATGTCGCCGCCCTCCGCAAAGCATTTCTGCAGGGCGGCGAGTCGGCTCTGTAGCTGCGCCAGAACTGCTGGGTCCATACTGGCAGAATCCTTCTGTCAAGAACGATGGTGAGGTAGGACCCAGATGCAGCTCTTTAGTTAAAAAAACAAGGTTTATTCCACAAAACAAGACAGGGAGCGTGAACAAACAAAACAAGGCTATGAAAAACAAGACTATGAATAAACACTATGGCTATGATTATATTAACAAAGGCTATGAGGCAGGAAAACCAGACTTATCTTTGTGCAAAGCATGGAGGGATAGTGAGGATTCTGCAGTGACTGAAAGGAAACCAGGAAGCTAAATACTGTGGAGGGAGTGATCAGTGAATGAGGTGCAGCTTTGAACAATGAGCCAGGTGACGTGAGTGAACCGAGGTGGCAGGGGAAAAACATGACTAGAACATAACATGATTAAACATAAACTGTGACATAACATAAACTGTGATAGAACAGACTGTGACAGTTATATGGCTTCTGTAAACCTACTGGTACCATATATCTCAGTGTTGACCATTCAAATGTCTTACACCATCAATCAGGTCTGACTTCTCCAAACGTACTATCAGACCTGTATGTTGAGTTTGATAGGTAAGCGCTATGTTGTCTCGAGAGTGGCTTTGGAGTAAAAGGCTGCTGCAAAGTAGCTGCAAAAGAAACTTTAGATGCATGGAATTCAACTATAAAAAGCGGCAGATACCAAAGACTGTGAAAAAATGGCTAAGAGATCTAATGTTTTGATAATGCTGGTGGTTTAGCACGCAGTTTGTATGTTTGATTTATTATCTAGCTAATCAGCATGATGGGTAGAGCTCCCCCTCCCTCCTCTACCTGTTGGCCACATCCCCCTAATCAGTGATTCCCAACAGGTAAGGCTGGATCACTTCCTGGATCTCTTTAAATGTAGGTTTTATCCGGGCTTTCCCGGCTCGACATTTGGCCCAGGAATGACTACGTCTCGTCAAGGTGCAGGACTGAGCGCTAAAGGTGACTAGTTACAGTGCCCCCCCCATATTCCTGTTCTGAACTTTGGCTCCCTGGTGCTAAGCCAGCACATTCACCCAAGTCTACAGATATGGAGGAGACCAGCAAGTCTTACGGGACTTGGTGATACAACTCAAGGCTCAAAATGAACGACTTATGCAGGAGCTCCATTTCTGGCTCTTCCGAACTCCCTGGCCTCTCTGGATCTGCTGGTCTCTGTCTAGTGCAGCGCCTGAATGCCTCCTCTACACATCCCCGGAAAGAGGAAGTGCCCCATGTTTAGGGGAAATGTGGGTATAGGTGTAGGGGAATGGGTTGAAGAGGTCCGTGCTAGCATGCGGGCCAGGCATTTAGCTCCCATAGATCAGGCATATTTTATTTACGATCATTTGGAGGGGTATGCCAAAGATAAGATCAAGTATAGGCCCAAGCAAGATCGTGAGGACCCAGAGAAAGTTTTGGCTATACTGAAGGAAGTGTATGAATGTTCCCTGTCTTATGCTGCTTTGCAGAAGGATTTCTTCTCCAGAAAACAGCAAGAGAATGAGTCTTTGCAAGACTACTCCATGCTTTATTTGAGTTTCTGTAAAAAGATCATGAGAAATGCTCCTCAGGCTATACCTAACTCTGCCATTCTATTGAGAGATCAGTTTGCTGAACATGTTAATGATTCAGATATCCACAGGGCTTAAAAACAGTACATGCTAAGCCATCAGCTACGCTCTTGGATGTTCGAGGTGAGGCGGTCAGATGGGAGAGGGAAGGTAGACAGCTGGAAGGTAGACCCCGCAGTTTTTAGTCCCCTCTATTTGTGCCACCCACATTTCAAGGGTGAACAGTACATCATCTCAAATTGAAATGGTTGAGATAAAAGAGATGCTAAAGAAACAACAAGAGCAAATTAACCATCTTTCTACCCACCTCCTGCAGGTACAGAACTCCTCTAGATGATCTCAGCATTCTAATACAGGCCCTGTTATCTGTACATACTGCCAGCACCCAAAGCATTTTGCTCGTAATTGTGATAATGCAAGAGTCTCTTCTCAGCAACAGCGCCCCCACTAGCATTCGATGCAAAGGTCAGCTGCACAAAATCAGCTGTCGGAACCTGTTTTGCAGAGCCACAGTTCAGAAGGGGGCATTGCAGGCGCATGTCATCCAGTAGAAGAACAGTCTCTCTCTCAACTTGTTAGTCCTTGTCCACATGTTGCAGTGGGCATGGGTGAGATTGAAGTAAGCTGTCTACTTGATACCGGATCTATGGTCTCCATGATTAAAGACTCCTTTTTCCATCAGCATTTTAGCAACTCTCCCCACACATGCCAGTGGTTACAACTTACAGCAGTTAATGTAGCCTTTGTAGTGTCAGAATTGTATTAAGCTATCTCGAGACACTCACTGTTACCCTCTTGAATGTTCTTGCTACCACCAGATCCGGACCCTTTGGAGTTCTTCTCCTGTGATTCGGAGCTGCCACTAGTCCAGACCTGATTCGAATGAGGGAGCTGTAACAAACTCAAGTGTGGAATTTAATACAAACTTAAGACTTTAAATGACTCCAACATTCTTTTGTGGGGATGGTCAGTGTGTAAAGACCAAATGGGGGATTTCTACACCAAGGAACAGAAACAACAACCTTTGCCCCATGAAAGCATTTTGGAGAAGTTTCTCAGCCCCTCTTTCCACAGACCTGTGCCATAAACTTAGATGGATGCATCAACAACTTAGTGCTAACTAAGCTGAACAAAGAACCCTTTTTAGAAAAATATTGGAGAAAACCAGACTACGACAATTCCCTACCCTTATCTGGACAAAGTAAACCAACGGTGACATTTGCCCTGACTCTGATCCAAACCAGAGACAGACGCCGCATGGAACTCTTAAAATGACCTTACTCAGATTCACTTTCAGCTGAATGTTGAAACTGTATTAAATGTGCTTTATATCTTTGTACAAGTTCTTTCATGTTCTCAGTGAAATCACAAGCTGCATTTTAAGACCGTTTTTACGACCGTACTTGGAAGAATACCAAATAAATCATTATTGTGGAAAATGACTAATCGGCCTATGGAGCCACATTGACCCCTAGTGGTCTGTAATATTGAATAGTTAAACAATAACTGGACATTTATATGAAGTAATACAACTGTTAACTGATGTTTCCTGCTGTTTTCTTATTGTATTCCATGGTTAACACAGGAAAATAACATTGTTTGGTTCATTATTCATATGTCATAACTTTACAGATGTCCATCTGAATTTTGAGACTCATAATCAGTACCTATGGTATGTTATTTGATGTCTTTATATCAGAAGTCTATGTTATATCTTTAATCTTCATATCTTAAAAAGGTGTGGTGTTTTCAGAATCCTCTAGACAAATATTTATGAAACAGAGGAATGGAGAAATCAAGTTTCTTTGTTTCTCAGCACTTGAGTTTTTGAAAATGGAATAGAGAGAGTTTTGGAAGAAAAATGAAGAGAGTTTGAAGGAGATTGAGAGAGACTGAATGGAGAGAATCAAAGAGAATGAGATTGAAATGACCAGGAACAGAGGTCAGAACAGAGAACGAAGAAGATGGAAAGACAGACAGACAGAAAGGGGACAGGATAGAAAGATGAGGAGGAAGAAAAAGGATCCAAGCCAAGAAAGCAATAGAATGTAGTAGAAAGATACGTTTTGTTTTTTTGTTTGTCTCTTGTTTATGTTGCACGTTTTTAACCTCCGCCGCTGCAGGCGGCATCACCTAATTTTGTTTCACAAAGAGAGCCAGCGTTAAGCTTGTCAACCTTTTAGAAAATATTTTGCGAATTTGAATTCACCTCATCAGAGTTGGTTCAGCAAACCAAAATAACACCAAACTCCGACATGTGGACATTTTTGTCACTCCCCAGTCTCGTCTCCTGGGCCACCAGAAGCCCCCTCCGGCATTGAAGAGTGACAGGTTCAGGCAACTTTAAAGTCCACGAAAGTCACCCACAACAAAGACTGTGAGATATGGAACTGAGAGAGACCCAGTTGGACCCGCTGGCGATTACCTGTGGTTCGGAGCTGACTTAACAGGACAAAAATGTGTCAAGTAAGATCTGCCCTGTTCTTACATTTCAGACGGTATGTGGTGGGTGGCGAGAGAATTCAATGTTAAAATGATAAATGACTCCAAGTTGATAGCCTTTAACTTCAAATAGTAGCAAACCCAGACTATTTGAATTATTCCGGTATCCATCCATTTTCCCCTTTAGTATATTTCCAATTCACTGTGTTTCCTATATAATCCTCCATATTTAAAGGCAAGGCAAGGGAAGGCAAGTTTATTTGTATAGCACAATTCAACAACAAGGTGATTCAAAGTGCTTCACAGAGACATTAAAACAGAAGAAATAAAAAGCATGATTTAAAATTTAAACAAAAGAAGGAAATAAGAACAATAGATAAAATCAGAAAAAATTATATATATGAAAGATAAAATCAATAGTTAAAACATGATTCCGTTTTGAAACTCAAGCTTATTCAAATGCAGCTGAAAATAGGTGTGTCTTCAACCTGGACTTAAATACACTGAGTGTTTCAGCTGATCTGAGGCAAACTCCCAGGTTTGTTCCAGACATGTGGAGCATAGAAGCTGAATGCAGCTTCTCCATGTCTGGTTTTGACTCTGGGAACTGATAAAAAAACGGATCCAGATGACCTGAGGGGTCTGGAAGGTTCATAGTGGGTCAGGAGGTCACTGATGTATTTTGGTCCTTGACCATTCAGAGCTTTATAGACCAGCATCAGAACTTTAAAGTCTATCCTCTGATGGACAGGCAGCCAGTGTAAAAACTTCAGAGCTGGACTGATGTGCTCCACTTTTTTGGTCTTAGTGAGGACTCGAGCAGCTGAGTTCTGGATGAGCTGCAGTTGTCTAACTGACTTTTTAGGCAGACCTGTAAAGATGCTGTTACAATAATCAAGCCTACTAAAGATGAATGCATGGACTAGTTTTTCCAGGTCCTGCTGAGACATCAGATCTTTTAGCCTTGATATATTCTTAAGGTGATAGTAGGCTGACTTTGTTATTGCCTTAATGTGTTTGTCCAAATTTAGGTCTGAGTCCATCACTACACCCAGATTTCTGGCCTGGTTGGTCGTTTTTAGATTTATAGATTGAAGCTCTGTGGTGACTTTCAATCGTTTATCTTTGGCTCCAAAGACAATTACCTCAGTTTTGTTTTTGTTTAGCTGGAGGAAGTTGTGGCACATCCAGTCATTAATCTCCTCAATGCATTTTCCAAGGGCCTGTACAGGCCCTCTGTCTCCTGGTGACATTGTTATATACATCTGTGTGTCATCTGCATAGCTATGGTAGTTTATTTGGTTGTTTTTTATAATCTGTGCCAGTGGGAGCATGTAGATGTTAAACAGAAGAGGTCCCAGGATGGAACCTTGGGGAACTCCACATGTGATTCTTGTCTGCTCAGATGTAAAGTTACCTATTGACACAAAGTACTTCCTGTTCTCTAAGTATGTTTTGAACCAGTTTAGTACAGTTCCGGAAAGACCAGCCCAGTTCTCCAGTTGTTTGAGTAATATATTGTGGTCAACTGTATCAAAGGCAGCACTGAGATCCAGTAAAACTAAGACTGACATTTTTCCACTGTCTGTATTCAGACATATGTCATTAAACACTTTGGTCAGAGCAGTCTCAGTGCTGTGGTGCTGTCTAAAGCCTGACTGGAAGGTATCATAGCAGTTATTTTGTGTTAAAAAGTAATTAAGCTGTTGAAAAACCGCTTTTTCAATGATCTTACTTAAAAATGGGAGATTTGAGATGGGCCTGTAGTTGTTCATTTGCGTCTTATCAAGATTGTCCTTTTTCAGCAGGGGTTTAATTACAGCTGTTTTTAGTGGCTCTGGAAACACACCTGACGTTAAGGACAGGTTCACAATCAGTAACAGGTCTGACTCCAAAGTCTTTGAGACCCCTTTGAAAAAACCTGTTGGTAGGATGTCTAAACAGCAAGAGGAGGACTTCAGGTGACGTAGGATGTCCTCCAGGTCTTTACTGTTAATGGGTTGAAATAGTGTCATGGTGTTTAAACCGGTTTTCGGTGGACACAGTACATATGCTGAACCTGCTGCTGATGTACCAACTGCTTGTCTAATATTTTGGACTTTGTCTATGAAGAATTTGGCAAAGTCATTGCAGGCCATGGTGGAATGGAGTTCATTTGCCACTGACACAGGAGGGTTTGTTAGCCTGTCAACTGTAGCAAATAAGGCCCGAGCATTATGACTGTTTTTGGTGATGATGTCAGAGAAGTAGGATTTCCTTGCATTCCTCAGTTGTAAATTATAAGAGTGAAGTTTCTCTTTATAGATGTCATAATGAAACTGGAGATTTGTTTTTCTCCATCTGCGCTCAGCTTTCCGACACTCTCTTTTCCCATTTTTCACCAGTGTGGAATTTCGCCATGGAGACTTCTTCCTTCCAGAGATAACCTTCACCTTAATGGGAGCAATAGTATCCATAACATTTAACATTTTAGTATTAAAGCTACTGACGAGCTCACTGACTGAACCCCCAGACAGGGCAGGTGTTAAGGAGAAAACCTGGTTAAAGATCTTACTACTGTTTTCAGTTATACACCGTTTTGAGATCACTGCCGTTGAGACATTTGTGTGCACTGAAATCGTACTCTCAAAGAAAACACAGGAATGGTCAGACAGGCCCACATCAGACACAGTAATCTTTGAAATGCTTAGACCCTTGGAGATCACTAAGTCTAGAGTGTGCCCCCTATTGTGCGTGGGCTCTGTTATATGCTGAGTCAGCCCAAAGTTGTCCAGAGTGTTACTCAGGTCTTTAGTCCCTCTGTCCTGAGGGTTGTCCATATGGATGTTAAAATCACCAACAATAATTATACAGTCAAAATCAACACAGATCATAGACAGCAGTTCACTGAGGTCTTCAGAAAAATCTGCACAGTATTTAGGGGGCCTGTAAATATTCAGAAACAGGACTCTGGGTGAGGCCTTCAGCTGTATAGCCATATATTCAAAGGACTGAAAACTTCCAGGAGATAACTGCTTACATTGAAAGGATTCATTGAATAAGACTGCGACCCCTCCTCCTCTCCTGCTCACTCTGGCCTCGCTGATAAAACTGTAACCAGGAGGGGTCGACTCAATAAGAACAGCAGCACTGTTATTTTGTTCCAACCAAGTTTCAGTTAGAAACATAAAATCCAGGGTGTGCTCAGTGATAAAATCATTAATTAAGAATGTTTTCCCAGCTAAAGACCTAACATTTAATAAAGCCAACTTAAGTGTTTTAGAGGTATTATTTGCCCCCTTGTGTTTGGGTGCAGTCTGTGGCACACAAGGTATGTTTACTTTATTTAAAGATCTTTTTGAGTGCAACTCTCTGTGTTTTGACTGGGTCACATTTCTCCTTCTGTCACCTAAAAGTACAGAAATTTTAAGATCTTCTAATAAACAGGGTCCCAGCTTGTCCTGGGAAAAGTCACGACTGTCAGAATCCACACAGCCTGGACCCCTCACACATCACAAGCATTTCTACTGTTGTCTTAAGGTTAATGTCTTTGGTCATGTCATTAAATGGTTCATATATATATGTGTATAATTAACCGGTTATGTTTACGTATTTGTTATTCCAAACAAACGAGAATTTCACAAGTAGCGCGTGAGACTATAATATTAAGTTTAACATACCAGAATCATAAGTTTCTGTCTTTTCTTCGATTGATGGTGGTGCCCATAAATACGAAGTTATATAAGGCTGATAACTCCTTATATTTTATCACATCAGCACATCAGGTTTGTCGCTATACTAAGTATGTGGGGTATGTAGAGCTTAATGTTTCTGTAATGGGTGTCGTTATTCCCAAAAGTGGAATTCTAGTGTTCAAGGGTCTTCCTGGGCCCTCACCTGAAACTGACATTCCTGGTGTCTTAGTCATGAATATAATACGTGACTGTTATGTAGAGTTGTTTGGCCCTTGCCCTTGTGCCTCTGTAATGTGCCTGGTACATTTAAGAGGTTTATGGAACGGATCTTTGGTGAACAGCATTTTCAGACACTGTTACTGTACCTGGATGATGTGATTGTCTTCTCCTGCTCCACAGTAAACGAGCACCTGAAGCGTCTCGATGCAGTGCTGTCTTGCCTGCAACAAGAGAAACTTAAAGTAAAGTTGGAGAAATGCTGCTTCTTTCACACGGAGGTAAACTATCATGGTCATGTGATTTCCAAAGATGGCCTGGCCACAGACCCAGGAAAAATACCAGCCATGGCGAATTGGGCCTGACCAATAAATGAGACGGAGTTGAGGTCCTTTTTAGACTTTTGTAGCTATTATCAATGTTTTGTGGAGGGGTTTGCTAAGATTGCAGTCCCCCTACATCACCTTGTGGCTGACATGACAGACACTCGCACAAAGAAAGCATCTCGGAAGATAAATGGGGAACTTTGGACTGAGCAATGTGAGGAGGGCTTCCAGGATCTTAAATCCAGATTGATCAGTGTCCCTGTGTTGGCTTATGCTGACTTTTCTCTGCCTTTCATTCTGGAGATGGACCCCAGCCTCAATGGCTTGGGGGTGGTGCTAAAATCGGGCACATTTCCTACCATATTCAAGCAAGCTCAGGTTACACTGCTGCTAAAGAAACCTTCCCTCCCTCCAACTCATGTGGAGAATTATTGGCCGGTCTCTCCTCCCGCTTCTGTCTAAAATCATTGAAAGGGCGGTCTTTAAGCAGGTTACCGATTACCTCTCACATAACAACCTCCTTGACACAAACCAATCTGGGTTTAAAAGTGGACACTCCACCGAAACTGCTCGACTTATCGGCTGCATTTGACACTGTCAACCACAGTATCCTTCTGTCCATACTCTCTAGCATGGGCATCACAGGGAGAGCACACTCCTGGTTTGAATCATACCTCACTGGTCGGTCCTTCAAAGTATCCTGGCTTGGTCACACTTCTGCAGCGCACCACCTTGTCACAGGGGTCCCCCAAGGCTCAGTACTGGGACCTCTTCTCTTTGCCATATACATCAACTCATTGGGACAGATCATCCGATCACATGGCTTCTCATACCAATGTTATGCTGATGATACCCAGCTCTATCTGTCATTCCCACCTGACGACCACACGGTCTCAGCACGAATCTCAGACTGTCTCTCTGACATATCAACATGGATGAAAGCCCATCACCTTCAACTTAACCTCCCAAAAACTGAACTGCCTGTCTTCCCAGCCAAACCAACCATACACCACAGCATCTGCATCCAAACCAGGCCTATCTCTTGCTCCATCAAAGGTTGCTAGAAACTTGGGTGTCATGATTGATGACCAACTAACCTTCAAAGATCACATTACCTCGGTTGCTCGTTTGTGCCGCTTTGCATTACTAAACATAAGAAAGATCAGACCATACCTAACCCAACATGCCACCCATCTCCTGGTGCAGGCCATGGTCATCTCCCGCCTTGACTACTGCAATGCTCTCCTAACTGGTCTCCCAGCCTGTGCTGTGAAACCTCTGCAGATGGTCCAGAACGCGGCGGCGCGTCTGGTCTTCGATCAGCCTAAAAGAACACACGTCACTCCTCTGTTCATTGAACTCCACTGGCTACCCTTAGCTGCCCACATCAAATTCAAGTCACTGATGTTAGCCTACAAAGTGCTTAATGGAACGGCTCCCATCTACTTGAATGCTCTTGCAAAGGCTTATGTCACAACTCGGTCCCTCCGTTCGTCCCAGGATTGGCGTCTAGCAGCTCCTACACCATGCCTAAGACAATCCAAACTCTTTTCATGTGTCGTCCCACGATGGTGGAATGACCTACCGAGCGCTACCAGAACAGGGGCGTCCCTGTCTATCTTCAAGAAACTCTTGAAAACCCAGCTCTTCAGAGAGCACCTCCTATCCTAGCACTTACCTTGTACTTACCTACCCCCTCTATCTCTGCACTTTATCTTTCTGCACTTCTTTCTATGCCTGCACCCTATCTCTACTCTGTCACCTCTGACATAGTCAGACTAGTGGGTTCCTTCTATGTAGTTTATTGTTAGCTTTTTATATAGCTTGTTATATCTTCATTTGTAAGTCGCTTTGGATAAAAGCGTCTGCTAAATACATAAACATAAACATAAACATAAAATCAAATAATGAAAAATTGACTGGTTATTTTGTTTTTTATCATAACACCAAAAACGAAAAAATGCCTGGTTTTTCATATTTCACTTTTAGGCTCAGATCAAAAATATGAAATGGATAAACAGGTACCAGGACAGAATTTGATTTTAATATTTAATTGGTCGGGTATACGTGACCCGGAAGTTTGGTAAGGCTGCTCAGCCTGGGAGGCTGCACAAGTGCCCAACAACAACCAACCATCAAGCGCAATGACTATACAGTATTTTTATTGAAAACCAATGATACCCTAATCAGGGAATACCCTAATTAACTGAGGAGATTGGAGGAGAAGCGAGTGGGCGACGGGTTGCGGAGGTTGCGGCGGAATGAAACCATACGGGTGGAAGCAGATGGTCTTCTCGGGAGACTCACTCTGAACTGAATGAAATAGTGGTCAGAAAAATGCAGAGGTGTGACAGACAGGGCCTCTGTGGCAAAGTTTCTTGTGAAAATGAGATCTAGCAATTTGCCAGCCTTATGAGTCGGAGGACTGCAAACCAGGTGTCGCTCAAACGAGTGCACTAGTATCAGAAAATCAGAAGAGTTAGGACTGTCAAGATGGATATTCATATCACCAAGGACCATTATGGGACAGTCATGCTCCCGGATAGAAGAGAGAAAGATGTCTAGTTCATCCATATACGACGACCAAATAGATTTTGACTGGTGCAGTTACCAAGATGGCATGGTATTCAAGGGTATTGAATTTAGCATTAGGTAGCGGTTGGTTGTATTTCCATTTGTTGGAAATGAACATGCCCATTCCACCACCTCTCCCAGATGTACGAGAGGTGTGGGAGAATGAGTGGTTTGGGGTAGCTTTGTTTTCAGACTAAATCCAGGTCTCGGTGAGAGCCAAGATGTCAAGAGACAGGTGGTTGGCATAAGCCATAATGAAATCTGCTTTGTTTACCGCCGATTGGCAATTCCACAACCCCACAGACAAGAACGTGTCACAGAGTGAAGTGGGCTTGAGAGAGCGGAGGTTGTTAAGGTTACGGTGGCGTTTGGTTGTGTGAAACCTTCTATACGAGCCGGAGACAACAGGAATGGGATTGAGGCACATTTTAAAGCAGGTGGTGAGGCCAGAGCGACATGGATGAGGCAAGTAGGACAGGTTTGCTTTGTTCAGTGGCCTTGCTCGGTGGACACGCGCAGGTAGACACGCTAGTCTTTAGCCAAGAGTGGCTGACGCTTCCGGCATAACCCCTCATTCTATGTTGTGCGCACAATTGGACACAGCCGTTCACGTGTTAGCTAATTGTTCTTGGCTGAGACCGCCCACCGAGAGTTAACCAAGAAGTGGTTTCAGAGAGGAGAGTGACCGCCCGTTCACAACACTTGATTACTCTGACTGATTGCGATGGCCCAACCGAGGCTACTCGTGGTGCAACGGATCATCATTGATCCGTCATCTGTTCGGACCAATATCTTCGAATGGAGGAAAGGATTTCTGAAAAAAAAAAAAAGTGCACATGTTCAGTCCACTCACAGCGTGGTCATGGCGATTCGAGGAACGGAGGAGCTTGAACGCCCCGCGTCATTTAAGTCCCCTGTATGGGGAAAAGAGGTTAGTGGATAAAACCGTGACGGTGTGGAGGCACTGTGGCACAAGAAAGTCCAATGACAGAAAACACATCAGGCATGGCCACGCATTTTAAGCAACATCACCCCGGTGTTTCACTGACAGGAGAGAAAACGAAGGCTGCTCAACAAGCGCATATCACTGTGGCAGTTATGCAGCCCCTTGTTGCACAATCCGACCGTCATAAATGCTATGGGTGTGTTTGTAGGTGCAGACATGAGGCTATTCTATTAAAGGAAGGAAATATGCCTTTTTATGTGTTTCATTGATTATGTTAAAAAGAAGATATTATGCCTTGTGCACATTAAGTTGATTTTATATATTTTAATTTAAAAGTGTTAATAAACAAACAGACCAAATTTGTGTGTCTTTTTTTTTTCTGATCCGCAAAACGATCCGTACCGTAAGTTTTTTTTATACGTTGCACCCTTAGAGGCTACTGGGCAACAGGTTGGGGAGAGATGGTAGAAGAACGATCAACTATACCCAAGGAGAGATGACGTGACAAGTGGGCAATATAACTGTGTTTTTACCTCAGTGGTCAGAGCAGTTCTGTATTCTGTACTGTGTTGTTCTCTCTTGCAATATAGTATTATTAAAGCCTCTTATCTCCACAGAAGAAAATAACTGACTCTGTGCATTACTAAAATTGCCACCACAGCTGTCGCCCCTGGTTCCCGGGGGGGCCTCTGGTTGTGGGGCCTCTGTCCAGGCCTGTTGCCCCAGCCAAGACCAAGCCACCTATGATCCAGCCTGCTCCGGCGTTCAGAGCAGGCGTTCCTTGAGGGGGCCGCCTTCACCAGTGGGTGCCCGGGCTGGCCCACGTCTACCCTCGCCAGTGGGAACTCGGGCGGATCCACCACTGCCATTGCCAGTGGGAGCCCGGACTGGCCCACGTGTACCCTCGCCTTGGCAGAGTAGGAACCCAGGCGGATTCACCACTGCCTTTGCCAGTGGGACCCCGGACTGGCCCACGTGTACCCTCGCCTTGGCAGAGTAGGAACCCAGGCGGATTCACCACTGCCTTTGCCAGTGGGACCCCGGACTGGCCCACGTCTACCCTCGCCAGTGGGAACTCGGGCGGATCCAACACTGCCTTTGCCAGTGGGAGCCCGTACTGGCCCACGTGTACCCTCGCCTTGGCAGAGTAGGAACCCAGGCGGATTCACCACTGCTTTTGCCAGTGGGTGCCCGGGCTGGCCCACGTCTACCTTTACCAGTGGGAACTCAGGCGGATCAACCACTGCCTTCGTCAGTGGAAGCCCGGGCTGGCCCACGTGTACCCTCGCCTCTCCTTGCTGCCCTGAAGGGGCGTCCGGATCGCTAGAGGTCTGGCCGTCCGCCGGATGGGACCCGGCACTAGGCCCTTCAGAGCCCCTCCCTCCCACCCTTGTTGGATGTCTGATAGCCATCCTTGAGGGGGGGGGGGGGGGGGGGGGGGGGGCTCTGTCATGTTTTAGGTTTTGATTCATGTCTTGTCTCGTCATTTCCTGTTTTATTTTGAAATACTAGCTTCCCTCTTGTTTCAGGTACCTTGCCCTTCCTCTTATGTCAAGAGTCTGATTGTCTTCCCTAATTCCAAAGTGTTTCCACCTGTTCCCCTTGGCTCCTCATGCATTCAAATAGTCTGCGTCTCCCTTGTCTTGTGCCAGTGTGTTGCAACTTGTCACGTTCCTCACTCTAGTGGCCTTGTCCCACAGAAGCCATAGTCATAGAATCCACCTACAGTGCTATCTTTTGTTTGTAATTAATTCTTTAACCACTGAGTGGCCACGGTAAGTTTTCATAGTCTGTTTTGTTCCTCTGTTTTTGGAGTGATTTTGATTTGCAACTATTTCATAGACACCTCCGTTAGAGGAGTGTTGTGTAATTGTTTGAAGTTTCATAGTTCCTCTGCTAGTGGAGTGATTTGTGTTTTGATTATCAGTGATCCTGTTGTGTCTCTGTTAAAGGAGTGCTTAGTGTTAATCGTTAAGTTTTATAGAACCTCCCTTCCTGGAGCAATTTATGTTTAATCTTGATTGTGCCCCTTTTATCGGGTGAGCATCTTTTGTTTCAGTTGGAGAGTGTGAGAGTTTATTTTGTAATCGTTTATAGTCTGTTCTATTTTCCTCCCGGAGTGGAGAGAGTTTGTTTTGATCATTTCATAGCTGCACCCTCCTCGGATACAGCTATTGAGGAGAGTGCTTCAGGAATTTCACAGCCCCTTGCTTTGCTCTGTCTGGAGATCCTTGACTTGTTTATTAGCAATAAAACACTCTTACTTTGAAAATGACCCTGCATCTGTGTCCTGTGTGATCACAGTCTGTGACATATCAGTACTGTATGAGAATGTGTCCATCTACTGGCCCGCAGTGGATATAACAGCCTGGTGATTGTTGTTCATTAATGTCTTGCACAGTGCAGATGTACAATATGTTGGTGTCCATTATGCAAAATAAAGAGCAAGGCCAGGGTTAGCTGTGGTGTGGCTTGGTGGGGAGGCAGGACCCGGATGCAGATGTATCAAAACTTGATTTATTTTTAAATCCAAACAAAAGTCACGGCTGAGCCGGAATTCCAAAACATCTAACAAAACCTGACATGAACTATGGCTATGATAATGAATATGGGAACAAACTTTACATGACCAACCTGACCACATGAATGACGTTGAGGATCTGACAAAAGCTACGACAAACAAGGGAACTTAAATACCGTGAGAAACCTGATGAGTGAATGGAACGCAGCTGTGAAGATTGGACACATGTAAATGAGAGGAACTAATGACTTGAACATATAGACTGAGGAACCTGAATGAGAATGTGACACAAGAAACCTACATGACTGAAAACCAGACTAAAACCCCCTAATGAAAACCAACCACCAAAGCTGAAAAGAAACAAAACACAAAAAACCCACAGATGTGACAGGCTTGACAAAACCTATTCATGGAATTCTTTCCAGTTACTTATTTTCACAAATTAAACTATTCTTCAAAAGAGAACAGTGAAAGTTAAAGTCACTTGTGAAATTTAACAATTATAACAACTCGTCCACAGAGCTAAACTATGCATTATAATCACAAATATTATCTGCAAATGTGTGATTTTATGAAGGACACTTTCTGAATAAATGGTGTTATATTAGTCCTGCAGCTGTGTAATTTGTGACCTTTTTCGTTCCACCTCCGGTCAGTGAATGTTTACACTGAACACAAGTGACAGACAGACAAACAGGTTACTGGACAATTTGTTCTGAACAGTAGAACAATTCAATAATACTTTATCAATCCCCAAAGATAAATGATATAGCTGCAATATAACTTATCATTAGAGATTAAAGCTAGAAAACAAAATAAATTCATTGAAAAATCAGCTGACAAACATTTTTTGGAAGTGTGGCAGAGAGAGGTGGTAGCTATCTTCACAGATGGTCATCGATGGATTTGAGTGCTGTTCTTGTAGCTTGGCAACAACTCAGTTGATGATGTCACACACAGTGTCAGCAGGTATCACAGAGGAATTCTTTCAGTAGGCAACAGGTCAACATCTGGGTTGCAAAGACGCTCCTCTGTGACATGTCCAGGATTACATCATCTGTTGTAAACATGGACGGTAACACCCCTCCTTCACTGTCATCTGTTGGTCTGTCAATATAGTCTCAAAGCTGAGTAGAACGATGTTACAGGTGTTCCTGCTGCCATGATTTTGAAACAAATAATATCGCCTCCCTGATATTCCTGCTGTGTCCTCGTCAGGGCTCCGAGCTTGTCCACCAGTGATCTCAAATTTCCTGTGATGATGAAGGAAAGAAATAGTTTAAACTTCCTGCTCCTTTTTCTCCACTTTGTTCCTGCTCTGCATCTTTAACATCTCCTCTTCAACTCAGCTGGATTTTGGAGTTTTATTCTAGGCATTACTTGTGCTTCAGAAAGCTCAAGAAAAAAAATTGTGAAAAAGATGTGAAAAAAAAAATCCAGTACATACATAACCAGCACAAAAGTTTTTTAAAAATCTGTGTTTTCACAGAACCACCGCATCGGCTTAACGAGGCAGACAAACTCAAACATTGTGAACTGGAGGAACTTACGTAAGCATATCTATCATTCTTTAACTACAATTAGTTACTTGCCAAATTAAGTTTACTTACAAAACCTATGAGCATATATATTATATATACGTATATATAATACATACATGTTACCCTGCCAAGCAGCAGATCCATTCATTAATTTTCTCCACCCAATTTTTCAAATTCAGGATCACAGACGGGACTGGAAGCGATCCCAGCAGCCAGTCCATTACAGGGCCACACAGAGACAAATGAAACAATCAATCATGTACATTCATTCCAATTGTAAATGTAGAATAATTAATTGGCCTAACATACATGTGTTAGTTCGGTTAATTAGTGTTCTTCACAGAAAGAACCCAGCTGAGACTCAAACTAAGAACCTTCTTGCTGTGAGGTGACAGTACTAACTACACTACCCTGCAGCCAGCCCAAAGCAGCAGATGAGTAAGTGATATTGGTTATAGCTAACAACTTTAAATATAATGCAGCTTTTGTGTCAATGCACCAATAAAGATTGTACATTAGTATTGTTAACATGGACATTAGTGCACTTTGTCTGTCTTAAGCACTTGTATTTAGAAAACCTCAAGAAATCTTCGGAAATAAAACTCTACTTGACTTAAGGAACATTCTAAATGCAGTTCATCTACTTGTAGATGTAGTCTGTATGTTGCCTGTAAGAGTCCACAGAAAACTATTGCAACATTTTTTTTTTTTCTGTATTCATACTGAAGATGACAGCCCACTCACCTTTATTGGAACCATCGACATCAAACTTCTGCCTACAAGTATAGAAAGAAAAACCCAAATTGGAATAATCAGATCTTAAAATGAAATGTGCTTCTTAAATAGTAGAAAAATAACTGCATCATGTTACATCTTTCATCCAGTGGTGAAAGTGAAAAGGGCATTCTGAGATGAACAGATAGGGGAGACTGGGGTAAGTTGAGCCAAAGAGTAAGTTGAGCCACCCCTTGTTGCTAGGAAACGGTAAAAAAACATCATGTGACCAAATATTTAGGAGGAAGGCATCATTTCATGGAGTCTGTGAAGGTAAGAGCCACATGGGTAAAGTGGTTAGACATTCTAAAAAAAACATTTTTCACTCTTTAAAGTGAATTTAGTCAATCATAAGTTTCATGAGAATTGTGTTTAGATCAAAATAGGTAATTTTAAATTTGTTTTATACATCAATGGTGGTATCTATGAGCTACAACATGAGGCCATGAACCTAGCATAAAAGTGCACCATTTTAGCTGTGGGAACTAATAAAGTCAAAATGGTAGCTCTGGGGTAAGTTGAGCCGGTGGGGGTAAGTTGAGCCATGCACTTAATAAGTGTATTTTGGCTGTAGCCTATATGTCTTGATTATTAAATCAGGATTCTGCATTTGTATGATTACAGAGTGAACATCATGCCTCAAGTATACAAGCGCAAAACAAGCAGGGGAACCACCACTGATGTTCTTGAAAGAGCCACCAGTGAAGTGAGAGAAGGAAAGTCTATTAGAGCAGCAGCAAAATATGCCAATATAGACAGAATGACACTGAAGAGGTACATTGACAAAAAAGAAAATGTACTTTTGAAAAAGACAAGCTACGGCAGAGTAGCAGAGGCCAGACGGATTCTCTCAGATGGCACTGACTTGCCAAACATGTGAAGAATCTTACAGACCAGTTTCAAAGCGAAACAACATCCCTGTGCCAGACAGCTGGTCAAGAGAAGAACGAGCAGGTAGCTGGAGATATTGAACATAGAGATCCATCTAAATATGCAAGGTTCTTTCCCAGAATTACTGCCAACCAGCCAGCTCGCTAAGAAAATTCAAGCAAACTCAATTTATATGCAAGTAGAAAAATATTATTGGCATCAATGTTAAGAGAACTTTTTTCCTGGAGTGGATTGGCTTAAGCGGTTCAAAAACCAACTACATCTATCATGTCAGACAGCAGAGGCCACATCTTTGGCAAGTGAAGGGATACGGCTCAATTCACCCCACTCCTATGCTCAATTTACCCCATACACGGGGTAAGTTGAGCCACAAGACATCTTTTTTTGAACATGCTATACTATGGAAACAGTTATGTTTACACTCATTCTGTTTGTTTGAAGAGATGCACAACATCCTGAAATATTTGCATATCATTTAGTTAGCGATAAAACTATGATTGCTAAAATATGAGAAATGGCTCATCTTGCCCCAGTCTCCCCTACTGTACTTGACTTGTCTGAATGGAACACCAAGACTGATGAGGAGATGCATGGAACTCAGGGCACAGACAATGGTGCATGTGACATCCTTGCAAAACATTGTCAGAGTGAAGCTCTGGCTTTGGAATGTGTCACTCCTTGTCACCTCCAAGAGCTGTTTTGGGGAGCCATTTTGTATTTCAAACAAAATGCCACACAGTTTAGGGTCCCTTTCTGTTATCCACACTCAGCTTGTTTCCTTATTTAAACAGTACCATGGGATTATACTGTCTTCACAGTGATGGCTCCTCAAAAGCCCGTTCTTATGCTGGACTGCTGACCGTACTTGAAAAGTATCTTCATTTGTCCCTGATCACCCGAATGTGTCCACAAATTGGTAGCAAGAACTTGCACCGAATAGCCTGAGGTTGGAACTGAAAAACAAACACAGAAACCACTCTGCTTCTGTACATGAGCTGGGAAACTTGTGTATTACTACACCTGCTTTTCTGCTGTGGCAAGTCAAAATGTCTGCAGAGAAAAAGGCCTTATAACACATACTGGTTTTCTGCCATGTAGCATTCAAAAATAACAACCTGCTGATGTTAACAGACAAACACCTACTCCAAATGCTGCCAATTCAGTAGTAATAGCAAACAGCCACTTTCAAACAAGGACTGGAGTCCTGAAATGTTCTCCACATGTTTTAGAGCGTGACCTGTGAGAGTTTATGTGAGAAAAGGGCTAAAGAGATTAAGAACTCGTCAATAATAACATTTGACTTTAAAAAAACATTTTATTGAAATGCAAATATTTCCATGTCTTCCTTTTATCAGCCATAAGGTAGACACAAGCCATCTTGTATTTCAGATGATGAAAATTTAAATACACATCGCATTTCTGCTAGTCAGTGGTAAAAAAATGCAAATGGCAATGTAGCAATGAAGATGACCGTGTTGCCAAAAATAGCAAAACTCAATGCTTCTTTTCTCAAACATTTACTCCCAAGATGAAATGAAGATGGCTTCCCTGCCAGACATCAACATACCGCTGTGTGAAAGTCTCCAGGTGTGTGCTGACATTTGGGAAATGCACTTAGATGAGAATGTGTCCAGTTCAGCTGTTTGCATTATGACACTCTGAGGCCTACCTCCCTACCAGGAAGAGAAATGAAACAACATGGCTTTCTGAAGCTAAAAGATAAGATTTTAAAGATCGAAAAGTTTAGAATCTTGGGCAGCAACAACATGACATCATCTTGCTGAGGAGAAGGACAAGTATTATACAAAATTTAAGACTTATCCTTCTTCTTCTTTCTCTCCTTCTTTTTCTTCTTTTTCTTTTTTGGCTGTTTTGTTTCAGGCGATTTATCATCGTCACTACTGGCACTGCTCACAGTTTTTTCTCTCATGTCTGTCTCTCTGCTGCTCTTAGAAGATTTGTCTTTGCTGACAGCCTGCTCTTTGGTCACCTCCTCCTTGATTCTGATGTTTTGAGCTGGAGGTGTCAGTCCACGGGACACGGTTATAAGCATCATTTCTTTTTTCATTTCCTCTTTCAAATAGATGTTTTCCTGCCCAGCCCTGTGGCTTCTGAGGTTGTCTGCATGCTGTGTGCTTCTGTGATCTTTCGCATCCTTCGTGTTCCGTTGGAAGTCCCTGCTATCCCTGTGGTCACCTGAATTTCTATGGTGACTGTGTTCCCTGTGATCCCCTCTCTCAGATGAGTGGGAATGTTGGTTGCTGGCAGTGCTGTGATGGTGTGAGTGTCCTTTGCTGTCTTTACCATGCTTGTCCAACTGCTCTCTCTGCTGAAAACAGAGGACAAAAATTCAGGGTGAAAAAAAGAAGCAGCAGCTGTACAGTAGGTTTAAGAATCGGGTAGTGAGGTAGGGAACTACAGCTTTTGCCTTGTCAGCAATCGGGCTCAAATATAAAGCTGAGAAAATTCATTGATTATAACCAATTTGAGAGTCTTTGTGCTCAGCAGATTTCATGCAAGGCATTAAAACTAGGCTAGAAATCATGAAAGCAGAAGGTGCCACAGCATGATACATAGAGCAACCTCCATCAGTCTCATCTGCAGGTTTGTATACACTGTCCAGAACAGTTAGCAGGCATCTATGTCTGATCTAATGCCTGTGAGGTAATTGCCATTACTCAGGTAGGTTAGTGTAAATGGGCAAAGTAGGAAAAATATAATAGCGCAACAGTAACACATTTGCAATGATTTTAAGCTCCAATTCAGTCAAATGAGGTTAATCATAAGAACAATGAGAGTGACTGGGTTTAAGTTCACACAAATCAGTAGGTCAATTCTTACAAAGAAGCCACGCCCACTTGGCTTGAACAATCTAAAAGGCATGCTGAGTTTCCATTCTGTCTGAGCAGACACCTATGGACGTGTGTGTGTGTAGTTTAATGCACTTTTAATATTTCAAAGATTTTCTGAGGACATCTAACTGCTCTTAACATACTTTTTCATGCTGGGCAGATGACATGTCAGCAAGGTAAAGCTGTAAATATATTTGTTTTTAATCATGGATACAAGCATTTATCATGGCTGCCTCATATCCTGTGTTCGGAGTGTTGTTTGTGCACATCTTCAGAAATTAACACTACACATTGGAATTCTGCAATGTGCAGGTGACTGGTAGGTGCAGTGTAGGCCCAAATGGGATCACAAGTAGGGTCATAGACACAGCAGCTGAAAAAAAGTTTTGAGAACAAGCTTGTACAGAGCATGCATCTTTACTACTGCACAGTGACAAATCAGCACCACCTTGGAAATGCTCGTGCACAGAGGAAAAAGTTGGAAAAATAAGTTTTTTCCATTCTGTGTCATCTGGTGGAATCCTCAGCAACAGGCATAATCCACAGGCAGGTATGGGAGCAGTTACACCCACCATGGAGCAAGTTGCTTAAGTTGGGCTTAAAAAGGAAGTATATTCCTGGCCTAGGGGACAGAGCCTGTGCTTTTTGTATGGGTGTTCATTTTTTAAATATGTAAAAAAGCTTAATGCACATTCAATTAATATATCTGTTGTAGGTATTTGATATATGAGGCAAACAGAGCCATGGAGCAATGAGGATGACTGTGTGCTCCTCTCACAACAACATAGAAAAAAAAAGATGTTTGGTCTTCCGATCTGATGTCAAAACCGAGGACAGTTTCACCAGATGATGAAAGAGCTGCAGAGTCCCAACCGCTTGCAGCTGCATTTCAGGATTTCTGTGGCCCAGTTTTATACCCTGCTGACAATAATGGAGCCTCACATAAAAACAACATCCAACCAATGTGTGATCTGTCATCAAAAAAAATCAACATTGGATGAAAAATATGGACTTTGTGTGTGAAGGCTCTGAATAAAAGTCAGCACAGTCAGGATTATACAGGACGCCTCAGATCACATTCAGTACTGGCACATGTTGTTCTGTGATAATTGAGACCGTTTTATTGGTCCTATGCTACCAGCACTTTATTGAACTTAACATAAATGTCATAAAGAATTTTATTAATCAAGGCTATATTTTCAGAGACTATGAAGATACTGAATCCTTAAGCGACAGTGATGCATCGTCACTGTGTGCATGATGTGTACGTGCTTGTAAGTGCTGTCCATTTACTCTTTACATGAAAAAAGGAGTTCATATCTAGCAGGAGGCAGTGGATACTCACACTGTTGGAGTTACTATGGCAGTGGATAGCAGCATGCTTTTCAGCTGAATTCAGATCTCCTATGAACTCCTCACATTTCTGACAGTAAAACCCAATCACTGGAGACAGAAAACTCAGTCCTGCAAACGGACAAGGAAAACATAGTAAAACACGAGGAGTATTACAGGAGGTGGGGAACAAGAAAAGGGAAAGAGTTTAAAAGAACAGCATGTTACCATCCTGTTTAAACAGCTCCTCCAACTCTTTTGCCAATGTCCCCATTTGACTTATTTTGGCTTGTTTTTCTCTTTTCCTTTCCTCTCTGTCACCTTCCTGCGAAACACAAGTTACCGTTTGGAGAACAGTTAGAAAATGTGCTGCCTTTCTTTCATATTGTAGTTTGTGACTGAGATGTTACCTGGGAATCCCTTCCCTTCACTTTATCAGATGATGTCTGAGATGGCTCATCACTTTTTGTCCGTTTCTCCTTCGTGGCTTAAAGACAAAAGACCAAAGTCATATTCATAACTGCACACATTCCATTTACATCACTGTAAATTGTAGAATGAAGAAATTAAAAGATAAGACCAGATGGTATCAGTTTCCAACTGTGCACACCTTCAGCTGTCACAAAATAATTTCCTTTAGATCTCAAGAGGCAGGAATCCAAAATCAGTCTGAGACATCATTGTCATTTAATGTTGAAAGAAAGCTATTAAGTTAGTAAAATACATGGCAAAATTTAACTTTGTAAAGATCCGTTTTTATTGATTTCTAGACATTCACTGTGTGACTTGTCAGCTGACTGTTGCCGTCCTTTAGGAGGTTGGTTGTTTTCATGGTTTATGGAAGTTAATTTAAGACATTTAATCCCTCTTTCAATACTTCAGTTCTTGCTCCTGTTTGTAGGAATCACATCAAAGAACATTCACACAAACTAAAACCAAATGCAAACTTTCATTGAAAAAAGAAGGGCTCAGTAATCTATCACAGGTGCTACAGTTAAAGGTTCTTACCTTTGATCAGAGACTGCAGAGACTCCAGAGCCTTCCGAACATTCGGGTTATTCATCGTTGATACTGCTGTGTCTGAACTGAGGAGTGCAGGAGTCAGCTTGTTGCCCTCCTTTGCACCTTGCGTCTTCACCTTAACCTTACAAACATCTGACGATGCACCAAGGCTATTCAATATGTTCTCAACTTTCTCACACTCCGTGCCACCCAAACCGGAAGAGACAAAGGCCGATGAAGCCACTTGAAAGGTTTGTTTCGGATCAAGAAGATTTCGGAGACTACTGAACAGGGACATGTTCTGGTGACTGCCAACACTAGAACTATCCATTTCCTGCAGTATGTCATTATGTCCAACCTGAGAAGATGCTTGAGTGCCATACAAGAATGACTCTTCATCCTCGAGCTCATTGGCTTTCTGGGCTGAGATGTCCTCCACACTTTTCTCTTGGAGCCAAGAGAAGTCACTGCCCACTCTTTCATGGGGAAGCAGCATGCTGTCATTTTCCAGCGATGCTGAGTTGTCGTGGCGGTCATGTTGCTGACTGCTGTGCTTATCAGCCACACACTGCACTCTTTTGCTTTCATCTGAGGCCTGTGTAGAAGAATTCACAAGTATTACATGTACAATATGTGGCACTTCACTTTATTATGCTGGCCTGCAAATCTGATCTTAAAGGACATACAATACATGCAAATAATATGCATTTATTACTTGAGTTTACATAGATCAGCATCAGTCAAACTTGAAATCCAGCATCTTAAAGCACTTAACTAGTGCTCGTTTATAGTATTCAAGAAGCAACTAATTCAAAACCTCTTTTCCAGGAATAGAGAGAAAATAGAAGCAAATCCAAAATCTGAAGCATCAACACTCAGTAAAAGTTGTTCCAGAGTCGTGTTTCCCATCGTGTTCCATCATCCCATACCATCCCAGATTTCAGCTGCTCAGCAGTCCCTGGTTGTTGTGGTCTGGTTCTCCTCTTCATGATGCTCCAACATCTGCAGCAGGAGACAGATGTGGTCTGCAGGCAGGCAGCCGAGCTCACACACTCTGTGTGTCTGAAGCTGCTGGAAGTCCTGCAGAATGAGGTCTGGCATCGTCCTGCTGAAATAACCACGGACCTCCCGGGAAAAGACGTCACCTTGATGGCAGCATCTGTCTCTCCAGAACTCCAACATCCAGCTCTGCATCAGTGGTTCTGCACAGAGCTGATATATGGCTTCCTCCTGATGTGATACAGCTTCAGCTCACATTTCTGGATGCAGCCGTGGACTGTGTTGAGTGGAAATGCTTTTCCCAGCTCCTCCTGAGCCCATGTGGCTGTATGGATCATGGTGGCCTGACGGTTTCTCCTGCAGTGCTGCCTGAGGGCTCCGAGCTCATCCAACAGATGGACATTCAACAAAGTTTTTGCAAAATTTACATTGAAAATTTTTAATTCATCTATTCATTTTTTTCACTTGGAGATTTTTGCACAAAGCGGTGAGCCACGGCACATCCTTGCTTGAAGAATCTTACAGAACGATGTTACTTTAATTTTCTCCAAATTTCTCTGTCTTATTTTGCCTCTCCAAGTTTTTTTGAGTGTGTTGTATCAAATTCTAGATTTGCTCAATTTTTTTCTCCAAATTTGGTCAATAAAGTAACTCAAAATAGTTTTTTGGGGATTTGTGAATCTAAAACCATCAGATACATCTTGCATAAATGTATGCTCACCACCAGCAGTGTGGAACAGAAAAAGTAGGGTCCATAAGTATCCAGACAGCCTTTATACTCCACTATGATGGCTATGACATGGCCGTCTTTTGGCTTTGAGCCAGGGGATCACAGACAGATACTGCTTTAATCGTTTAGGAAATTTTATCATTTTCACAAAATTAAAAAGGAAGAATTGGAAGAATTCTAACAGGAAAACTAGCTGATAAATGGTTTCATGACCAGGTGTGGCCTCTTGCCTTTTACTTCGTGACAAATTAAGGATATAAAAGGTTAAAAGAGTTGATCAAAGAGCTGAATTTGCTTTTAATAGATCTCCAAATGCTGTCCAAAAATGTGCAATCATGTGATAAATATCTGGGAGAAATGTGTGTAATTCTGAAAGTTACAGCAGCAGTTTTGTAAAACCTCTTAAAGATGAGATTATTTCGTTATATTATGGTTTCCCACAGAAGCAAAATTATGAAAATGGCTCACAATACCAATCTGATTTTTTATGAAAATATTATACTCATAACCAACTGATTCTTAATATGTGACATGAATGATTCGCTCTACCTGAATAGTGAGGATGGCCTCCTTGAGAGTAGGTAGCCTGTCTTCCAAATCTTTGCTGTTCATGACGAGTTTTAGTCCTTCCAACAGACTGTTCCCCGTTAGATTATTACTGCGAGCACAGCGGCCAGGACTCCTCTTCCTCTTTCTGTCTTTGCCATGGCTCTGTTCACCACTGCTACTTCGTGACTTAGACCTTCTGACTCGGCTCTTGCTTCGTATGTGACTCTCCTTGCTGCGGCTCTGGCTCCGACTCCTACTGCGCGCCCTGCTTTTGCTTCTGGCATGACTCTTGCCACGAACATGACTTTTGCTCCTTCCCCTGCTTCGGCTGCGTGCTTGGCTTTTGCTTAGTGGTCGGCTTCTAGCTCGAGATCTGCCACGGCTTCTGCCACGACTTCGGGTTCGACTACGACTCTTGCTCCTGGCCACATGCTTCTGGAACTGAGGGTCTGATTTGACTGCTTCTTTCAAGACATTGGCAGATTTAAATGCATCAGCCAGGTTGTATGCCATGTTCCCTTTGAGATAGTTTGGGAGCGGTTTGTTGGCTGCAATGCATCTCAGAAATTCCTCACCAGCTCGGTCACTAGAAGTGAATAAGCATGTATTTCAAACACTGGCAAAAACAACAGATACATAAGTGCTTCAGCTCTGATTAATACAAATGACCTTATATAGTACCTGTTGTCTGGATGATGATGTTCCACAACACTAGAAGTCCACTGAGGGACTTGAAGATGTGGAGTTTCTGCAGGAGGGACAATCTGCTGGCTTCCTCCCAAAGCAATCACTGTACTACGGTCAATGGAGAAGTTGCTACAGTGGGGCTGAGAGTATTCAGAATTCATGTTAAGGGCTGTACATGACAGAACTGCATTAATCATCAGTTAGGGCAAAACATTTAACAGTGGCTAAAGAGTTTTTCTTTGTAAGCTAATGTGACGAAGCCAGGATGCCAAGTTCTGCTTTATTTGTTTTCTTGACCAGTAACACAGAATTAAGACCTGCTATGCAAGTGATGATCCAGCCCTCACTTCTTTACATTTCATTCCAAGCAGACAGATTTTCTTGGAATCTTTTAAAGAGTCTTGAGCACTAGTTTCTGGAGGATTTCTGAGGGTTTTGAGATTTGCTGCTCTTTAGATCATGTAAAAACCATATTGACATTGCTGACAAAGTTTAGTAGTTTTTCTTTAAAAATGTTGAACTGCTACTTTAATCATGCTGCTGATGACATAACCATTTAGCTCTCAGACCAGGTGAAGCATAACCCTAACCCTAAGACAGTTTTTTGTCCAATTCGCTTGACGAGCCAAGAGTGAATCTTGCAACTTTGTTTTTGCTTTCTTCTTAAGTAAAGTTCTTTTTTGAACGAAGTTACTGCCTCTGAAGATTATTTCAGAAAAATCTTATATATATATATATATATATATATATATATATATATATATTCGGCACTCTTTTTCCACATTTGGTTGACGACAAATCTACGTGAATAAGTAATGGAACTGTAAAAATCCTGATTGGCGTTCGTGGTTAATGAAAAGAGTAGTACATTTTTCAAAGCTTTCCTCTTTGTGTGACATAGTCCCATCACACTTGAAAAATTGAGCAGCTAAAACTGTGAATTCACGTGAAATCACTGGAATACTTCAAAACATATAAAGAATTTGACATTTTAGTTAAAAGAAAATGAAGTTTTAGTATACTTTTTGTGTTTCAAACTCTTCTTTGACAGAGTTTCTCTTCCGCAACACATAATAGAAGTTTGAGTAGGCATTTTGCCTCTTTCGCTGCATTTGGTAAAGTTGCTTTCATTTGCTGCAAGTACAGGAGTTAAACAAGGCAAGAGCATGCTTCATGTCAGTTACACAGATGTGTAACAACTCTGCATGTCATTCAGAGTTCATCGGAGTTAAATCATTTCTGACCATTTATTTACCATTACAAAATCAACATAGTTATCATCTCTAGATAAAGTGTATAAAGTACATCTAGACAGAAATGTACATCTTCTTTCAGTTTAAAGGCTTCATGTATCAGTACACTGAAAAAGTCATCTGAGTCTTACCAGGTCTTACAATGATAGTAGTAAAAATAGAAATAGTCTACTCTTTGTAGCATTTTTGTAATAATGTTACAAAGTACTTTACAAGAAGGGATAAGATCACTTGTATTGTATGGTAAATTGATCTGTCATACTTTTACATGTTTTCATCCACAAATAAGAATCAATTCAAATAATTGCAAATCAGATCTGTTCTTTCTTCTTTGCATCTGCAAGTTCTTCCCCTTTTCCACCCATATCTCCAGGGTCCAGTTCATTCTTTTATATTTTACCCTGCAAAATACACAAAACAATTTGAAAAGCATTCACAATTCAATTCTATATAGTGCTAAATGTCATCTCAATGCACTTCAATACAGTTAATATCCAATTCATTGTAATACAATCAAAATCCAATGCAATCAAATTAATTAAAACCCAAATCAGTCCAAGAGATACAAAGCCAATTCATTTTTTTAAAAGATGACTAGCTAAAGAAATCAACAGATTTCATCTAAACTTCTCTTTCTTCAAATTCCCCATCCTGAGGGTGCACAAGGTGAAAGACATATCTCCCTTTTAAAAGGAAGAAACTTCAGACAGAACCAGAAACAGGAAGGGTGGCCATCTGCCCCAACTGGCGAGGGCTTTCAAATCAAATACACAAAAGGAAGACATAAATTAACTTTAAATAATAATTGTTAGCTTTTGCAACAAGAAAAGTCTTTCTAGCTGAAGAGTAACCTCGACATATATAACATGAAGAACAGCTTAGCACTCCTCCTTTTTTATTTTTAAGAAACATGGAGTGCTATGTAAACTTACCCATGTTGATGACGAGCAGGTAAATTAAATTAATGAAAGTCTGATCCACTTGCGCTGCATTGTCTGGTGCTGCCTTGAAGGTGGTCAGAATACGTGGAAAAAGCTGCAACAAAGCTGCAGCCTGTGTGAGAAGCATTCTGAGAGACATTCTGCTGCTTCTAAGCTCCTCTGTGGGAGATCATGGTACATGTGAGTACAGCTGAATTCACACAGATGTCTTTAAGTTACTTGAATGGGGATTTTGTCAGATGACGCTGCGGTTATAAAATCAGGATTTTATTACAGCAGAGTGACAGTTGGGAAATCCATGAAATACCTAAGAGTTGCCACGTAGTCTGGGCACTCTGAGCTCCCTCTGGATGGCCGAGCTCCTCCCCTCTATCTCTAGGCTGAGCTCAGCCACCCTCCGAAGGAAACCCATTTCAGCAGTTTGTATCCATGGCCTCACGCTTTCGGTCACTACCTAAATCTTGCGACCAGAGGTGAGGGTTGGAACAAAGATGGAGCAGTAAACTGAAAGCTTCGCCTTCTGGTTCAGCTCCCTCCTTACCATAACAGACCAGAGCAGGACCACCATTACAGCTGACAAAGCCCCAATCTGTGTGTCCATCTCTCACTCCAAACCTGCCATCAATTGTGCACAAGATCCTAAGATACTCCTCCTGAAAAATGGGAACCACCACCCCAGTCCGCCACTCCACAGATGTTGTTCCATATCTCCATGCAACAGTCCCGCCATATCCAGAGCCTTTAGCATCTGAGGGCAACTTTCGTCCACCCCAGTGCTTTAACGACAAGTAGCTTTTTAACCAGCCTGGCGACTTCCGCCAAGATGATGTACAAATCTTCTCCCAAGTCCTCAGACTCTGTCTCCTCAATGGAGGACATGCTGGCCTGATTGAGGAAATCCTCAAAGTGCTCCTTCACCGCCCAATGATATCCTCAGTTCGAGTCAGCAGTTCTCTTCTCAGGTCATATATACACACAGACATATATATACACACTATATGGCCAAAAGTATTCCCTCACCCATCAAAATAATTAAATTCAGGTGTTCCAGTCACTTCCATGGCCACAGGTGTATAAATTGAAGCACCTCGACATGCAGACTGCTTCTACAAACATCTGTGAAAGAAATGGTCGCTCTCAGGAGCTCAGTGAATTCCAGCATGGTACCGTGATAGGAAGCCACCTGTGCAACAAGTCCAGTCGTGAAATTTCCTCGCTGCTAAATATTCCACAGTCAGCTGTCAGTGGTGTTACAACAAAGTGGAAGCGGTTGGGAACGACAGCAGCTCAGTCATGAAGACCGCTGCAGACCTCCAACCTTCATGTGGCCTTCAGATTAGCTGAAGAACAGTGTGTAGAGAGCTTCATGGAATGGGTTTCCATGGCCGAGCAGCGGCATCCAAGCCATACATCACCAAGTGCAATGCAAAGTGTCGGATGCAGTGGTGTAAAGCACGCCGCCAGGACAACGGTACTTGCATTGTGCCAAGTATAAAGTTTGGTGGAGGGGGGGGTTATGGTGTGGGGTTGTTCTTCAGGAGCTGGGCTTGACCTCTTAGTTCCAGTGAAAGGAACTCCAAATGCTTCAGCATACCAAGAGATTTTGAACAATTTAATTCTCCCAACTTTGTGGAAACAGTTTGGGGATGGCCCCTTCCTGTTCCAACATGACATCCAAAAACTCCCATCAACACTCCTAAACCTTGTGGGAGCTGAATCTGTTATAGCTGCAAAGGGTGGGCCAACGTCATTTTAAAGCCTATGGATTAAGAATGGGATGTCACTTAAGTTCATATGCGAGTAAAGACAGGTGAGCGAATGCTTATGGCAATATAATGTATGTGTCATAGACACATTTTTGAGTGTATTAAAAAAAATACAAACTTAACAAATTTTTGTAACGCAAGCATATTTCTTCTATGTGGCAAAAACATCTACCTTTGCAAATTTTTCAACTAAAGAACCCATTTGACTAAATAGAAATATGCTTGTAGCACAGCTGTTTATTAAGTTTAGACCTTTTAAATGATTATTTCTTGCAGGTTCTACATAAAGATAAGATTAATGAGATCAACAATTATTGAGTCAGTGAAGGATTTCAAACTAATAATCATAGTAATGGAACCTACTTGTGCCAAGCTTTGCTTTGCTGAGTATTGGGCTAAAAGGCTGAGTTATAATAATGTATTAATGTCCATGTTAATGCAATCTGTGCATTATTATCTTATACTACTGCAATATCCACGAGCAGAAAGGGTTGTTGTTTTGAAAGTTATATTTTCAAAGTTGATTAAGTCTGTCATTCCCGGCACGACAGTGTGTTTGTTGACATGAGTTTGATCAAACTGTATGTAGTTATATCAGTTTTCACTCACATAGGTTATGCTGTGTTCCCGTCGCTAACCCAAATAAATTGTTCTTAATCTACTTAATGTATTTTTGTAATTTGCACCTTTGTAAAATTAGTTAAACCAACTTAACTGAATCAGACCCAACATCAGTACATTAGGTTAAAACAACACAACTAGTTAGTGCTGAAAGAAATCCATCTAATTGCAGGGAAATAATTTCTTTTGTTCATGTTTATTCAACAAGTTCTTTATTTGAGTGTGGACAGGTGACCAGGGCTACCACAGAGAGACAAGCAACCACTAACATCAATACCAACGACCCATCTGGCAGTACCACTTTACTTTATTGCCACGCACATCTTTGGACTGTACGAGGAACAAAGCCCACACAGGCACAGAGATCATGCACACCTCCAATAGAAAGGTGCAGCTGTAATGTAGCTTGTGTACCATACAAATCTGAACATCAGCATGTTGTCATGGATGAGAAATGTTAAAGAAAATAATTATTCACAGTATTCCCAGCAGGATAAAGGAGTCATGGCTTTTACAGTGACCAGGTCACTAACCAATCAATCTAGTTTTAGGTGATTCATTTGTTTCTTAATTATTTCAGAAAGGTTCAGGGAAACAAATCTTAAGATGCACTGAAATGCGAATGTGAAAAATTTCAAATTAGTATTCAAAAATAAATTTCCATAAATGTTAACAGATGAGGTAATATTGATGGAATGAAAAATGTGGGCAACAGGCTTGTGTAGAACTTAACAGTCTTTTGAAGAGATCCATTTCATTTGAATCAGGTGTGTTGAAGTAGGCAAACATCTAAAACATGCAGGACAGCGGCCCTCGAGGACTGACTTTGGACATCCCTGGATCATATTACACACTTCCAGTGTGGGGAGGGTGACTACACCCAGCTGCAGTTGGTGGCAACCAGGAGACACTTAAAGCAAGCAATGTCAAAGCTTCAACAAAACTCAGAAAGAGTTTTCTCAGAGCTGGGGTCCATTTCACAAAGTAGGTTGAACAAACTCTGAGTCTAATCCTATAAGAAACTTTAAGTTGTTTTTTTTTAAATATCAAAATGTTTTCACTGTGCATCTGTGATAAACAAGTCTAAGGGACACATCAGGGTTCTCTCCTCATGCTATTAGTAATGAAAAGATGGACTGCACTTAAGCAGTGCTGAACTCATAGGAGCTTTTAGATGCCAAAATACTGTCCATACAATTTCTTAGTTCTGAATAGAAAGTGTATGTCCATGGCAGTTCCAGAAGAGGACCACACGTACAGTATGTGTTACAGGTGCCAGTCCATCCACAGATGTGAACAGGACCTCAACCCTGTGAACACAGATGACATCTGATCCTGTAAGAAACCTGGGGTCCGTTTCACAAAGCAGGTTCATCAAACTTTGAGTCTAATCCTGAACTCTGAGTTGATCTACTCTGAGAGAGAAAACTCTCAATAAGCGCCTGCGCCATGACTATAAAAAGCCAGCATCAATGGAGCCCCCATTTGATGAGTCACCATGGCAACAGGGAAGAGGAGGGCTACGCTTTTCACCAACCTCCAATTGGAAATCTGAATGCGCTCACACGGCGAGTTTCAACATGTTTTTAGAAAGAAGTTCAACACGCTGCAGCTGCAAAAGAGACGGAGACGGCGTGGGAGAACGTTGCTGCTCGGGTCAGTGCCTAAGTTTAAATGTAGTCCTTTGCAATCACAACAATATTACAGGGGAAACTGCTTGAATGGCAGCCTATTCATTTATTTCATTTAGGTGCAATCCCACAGGGGAGAAGCGCACTGGGCAGCAGCTTAAGATGAAATATAAAAACATTGTTGAAACAGGTCAGACCTCGGCATGGAGGCACCTCATTTTGATCATGTTTTACACTGTAAAGTAAATATTAAGTGGCTATTTGACTGTGCAGCTGTTTTATCCCAACATAATGCTGTTTTCACACACATAAATGTCTTCATCTATATGAAGACATTTAAATAATCAAGCCTATTTTAACTAACACAGACTTCTACTCAGCCAACAGAAAGAAGGCAGATGCCTGTAAACGGGTGGTGGTCCTGCACCGCCACCTCTAACAGAGGCAGAGCCGCTGGCCCTAAGCCAGAATACTGGAAGGCCAGAGGCTGGGGGAATTCCTGGAGGGAGCTCATCCTCTGAGTCCACCCCCCCGAGACACAAGTGCCTTTAGAAAATGTAACAGGCCTACAGATGTATTTTTTAAGCCTATTCATACAAATATTTATTTCTTTTGTCCCAACAGATTCTGATGGTGCCGCTCAAAAAGATAATTGTCTGAAAACGCTAAAACATCTATGCGCGGTCTGATAACCATCTCCCGACGAATATTTAATTCTCTGCTCAGTAATACTGCACCTTTATCCACAGGATCGTTGTCTAAAGGACATGTTCGTGACAAAAGTTGCCTCCTACTGTGCCTAATGGACTTCCAGAACTAGAAGAACTAGGCTACGCCAAAACTCGCCTGCTGACTGTACGAATGAGGAAATCAAATGGCGTGTGACTGAAAGAGGGCGGAGATAGAGAGAGAAACTCGAGGTTCACAGAGAAAAACCTGGTCCCGACCAGGTTAGGGTCATAGAGTCTGTTACTACGGTAACTGACCGAAAGCTTAAGTTATCTTTCTCTCTGAAATAGGCTAGAGTTACCCCTCTTTGTCTGGTTTGACTTACCTCCATTTGTGAAACGGAAAACTCAGAGTTTCCCTCATTTCAGCGTTAAAAAACTCAGTTTTCACTAAATCTGCTTTGTGAAACGGACCTCTGACCGCTCAACTGCCCACAAAAGAGAGAGAAAACACACTTTTTTTTGTAAAAAGAAATTAAGAAATACAAAACAATTGAAAAATGGAATAGACATGGTTAAGGAGTGGAGGTGCCATAATTGTTGCCAGGGCTGGGTCAAAGATGATCATGAAAGCTGATTTATATTTTTGGCTTGCAAATGCCATAAACAAGTGATACCAAAGCCAGAGCTGGTTGGAACAATATAAGAGACAGCACTAACAAATAAAATAAAAATGCTTCCCACAGCTATCCAGGCCTTTGTCAACATGCTCACCTATCCCTAACCCTCATATTGCTTTACCTTAATGTATATGAACAGTGGAGAGTTGAGAAGTTCATGCAGCTCGCTGCCGGACTGTCAGTCTATAATGTCAGGTGGGTATGTACACCAGCCATAAAGCTTGAAAACTATACGCTTAAATAGAAGACACGAATAAGTTCAAGCATGACTTTGGAACATAGGGATGTATATCTTTAAAAAAGGGTTGCTGGTTGCATCTTACACTGCGTTGCTACCTTGACTCCTTGCTTTACGCTAGCTAACTATCATTTGTACGTCACATGAATGAACCAGCTAAAAACTAAATTATTCTTTTCTTTTCTCTTTTTTTTTTTTAGCTAAAAGCTAGTTGTGCTAGTCATGGGTACCTACTCTGATGTAGTGTCCTCTTGGTGGCCTGTTGTGAAGATAATGGTTATCCGATGCTCCTGGGGGTAGATGTCCAGGAGGAGGCACAGGACAGGCCCCTTGAAGTCTGAAGGAAGGAATGTGGGGTGGCGGAGGGCCAAACGGCGGCGCAGTGGCCCGTGCAGATTGATTTGGGTGGTACATGACTCAGACTGTACCTCACCAACAGAGAGTTTCGAACAGAAGTTGAGCAAAAATACTACTTTCGATGTAAATGTTATTTTTTTTGCCATGCAATGGCGTCTCAGTCCAGCGTATGAATTACTGTTGCCGGAAATACAAGACACCACACATCCGGACTACGTATTTCAAAGTAAAAGTGTATGGCTAAGACGCACGAGTCACTCAGTTAAACCGTCAGTGCATAGACATAAAGACTCTTTATATGTCTATGCGTCAGTGTATGTGGGTAAGATAATTATTTGCATATGATACACAACATAAATATATTAATTTGATTATTAAAACTCGTTGGAAACCCCCCAAAATAAAATCAAAGCTCCTCAAGTTTTGCCCAGCGTAGTGTTTTCATCTCTGTGCTTTAACTTAATAATAATGTATGTGGAAATCATTATTTGGTTGATCTACTGTTCACTTCTTCCCAAATTAAGTTTTACTTTACTACACCACTGAATGAAAACTGTGATAATCTCTTTGTAACTTTTATTGCTCATTCACACATCCATGCAAACCTTCGCACATCCGTATCTTTATGCATTTAACCATCCATAAGCAATGTGAGACGGCATCTTTTAAATAACTAACAAAGGATATCTTAGTCAAATACACTGAAACAAAATGAAAACTGGAAAAAGTCAAATGTTTTCAAGTAATCACCAAATTCAATGAAACTATATTTTCAGAAACCTACATGTAATACTGATGTGCTCTGTACACAGTAGGTGCCCCAACACTGAAATCTGAGGACCCTTTCATGCTTTAGAAACAATATCCGATAAGGCTGATAATGTATCAAGACGAGGTAAAAGTAGCAGAATCCAGTTAACTACTCACAGTAGAGCTGTTAGCCTGAAAAATAGATAATGAAACAAAGAAAACAAACCCGGTTGAAAAAAGGCAGACTACTTTAGAACTGCAATCCCTAAGAAGATGTGAGAGCTAAACAGATGTGTGTTCGTAGGTCTGAGCTCCTTGTGTAACATTTTAAGTAGCAATGCTGAAGACATGGAATTTCACATCAGCTCATGAATGAGAAGTAGTCGATCTGAACTCTGCAGCGATGCCTCACTGTGTCTTCAACTGGTGTAGTGTCTGCCTTGATTGAAGCCAGCTTGGTTGTAGTGCTGTCCTCCATGTTGGAAGAACTGTTCAAACTGTCCTCCTTGATTGAAATTCTGCCCCCCTCTGCCTCCCCAGCCACCGCCTTGTCCTCCTCTACCTCTTCCCCTTCCCCCTCGTCCTCCTCGGCCCCCGCCTCTCTCCTGATGCCAGCCTCCGTCTTGGTGATAATTGTCATGGTAACCCCCACCCCCTCCATGATAGCTGGGATCCTGGTAACCGCCTTGGGTGCTGCTGCTTCCTCCTCCTCCTCGGTTGTTTCCTCCTCCATAACCTCCTCTCCCTCCTCCCCCATGATGCCCTCCTGCATCTTGATAGTGGCCTTGGCTATAGCCACCTCTTCCTCCACCACCTCCATCTCCCCAGCTTCCCTGCACCTTTCCCCCTCTGCCGCCAGCTCCTCTACCTCCCTTGTCATTGTGTCCAGCCCCTCCTCTCTCATAGCCTCCGCGGCCACCTTGGGAGTAGTGATCGTAGCCCCCCCTGTTGCCACCCTGTCCTCCACCATAATGTCCTCCACCTTGGGGAGCATCCTGACGCTTCTGCCAGGAGGGCATTTCTGGGGGTGGAGGTTCGATCTCACAGGGCCTGCCTCCCCTGTCTGGCACGCGGCCCATTAGAACCTGAGGATGAGACAAATAGCAATAAGACAGCTGTGAGTACAATATGGCACACAAGCTAAACAAAAGCATAACCAATATTAAATACTATGGTGAAAAGACTTGGGAGAAAACTGTTCCTCTGAGGGCCTTAGTGGTATGGCTCACTTGATTTACTGTGGAAAATACTGTGAACACACAAAGTTCCTGTCTGAATTAAGCTGCGAGGACCAGAATGCAAAAGTAACTAATTTCTGAACTGAATGATGTCACTTCAACAGGTTTGTGAAACCATTAATGTTAAGTATCCTATGTCTGAAAACAGAGAAACCCTCTACTGTCAAACACGAGCTCTGAAGGAGAAAAAAAACGAAGGAGAGTGGAAACAAAACTACTTGGATCCACGGGCAAAAGCTTCAGCCAGGCACCTGTAAAACTTTTTTAGTTTTACAGGGTGAATGTAAAACTAAAAAAAAAACATGAAAATGAAAAGGAGATCACACAGCAACTGCAAAGTAATGGGCCAAAAGAAGACTGAAGTGACTTATTTCTTTATGGGAAAAGGAACAGCAATTTATTGAATCATGTGCAAACATGGATGGAAATGCAGTATATAAGTTTGACACAGTTCTAAGCAGCTTTAAAGTGAATATCTGGTCTGAGCTCCTTTATTCTCCAACACAGCCTGAACCCTCTGAGACAAGTTTTCTGTCATTTCTTTAAGGAGTCTTCAGGAATAGTTCTCCAGGCTTCTTGAAGGACATCCCAAAGCTCTTCTTTGGATGTGGGCTGCCTTTTGTTCCGTTCTCTGTCAGATGATCCCACACTGCTTCAATAATGTTGAGGTCCGGGCTCTGGGGAGGATTCATCCCTCCATAAGACCTGTTGCCACTGATTTTCAGTCCACTTCTTGTGTCATTTGGCACAGCTCAGCCTTTTCTCCCTGTTTCCCTTCCTTAAGAATGGCTTCTTGACAGCCACCCTTCCATGGAGACCATTTCTGATGAGGCTTGGGCCAACAGTAGATGGATCAGCTGAAGGTCCAGATGCATCTCTCAGGTCCTGTCAGGTCACAGCTGGATTTTTTCCTCTTTCTTAAGGACATCACTTTCAGATCCTGTTCATCTGCTGTAGATAGTTTTTTAGGCCTGACACTTCTTCTTTTGTCCTCCACTTGTCCAGCTTCCTCAAATGTTTTAAGGACACACTGCACACCATGCTGAGATATTCCAAGTTTTCAGCTAATAGCTCTTTGGGAATCACCTTGTTGCTGCAGAAATCCTATTTTCTGTCTGTCAAACTGTGTTATCTTTGCTGTTTTTCATAGATGCAGCTAAAGAAATGGGAACAAATGATGTGCCTTTGTGACAGGCTGCTAGTAACAAAGTGCCTAAAGATCCAGTTTAAAATGGCTTCTTTGCTAAGTTGTCTGTTATGTGTCGACACAACACTGGTTCATCCCTTGAGTTAGGAGCCTTTTTTCTGCCTGAATGGTTCATAGCTCAGAGTTAAGTGACTGAACAAAGAAAAAACACATTCCTCTGAAAATGCTCAGGAACAAGGACTGAAGATGAGGGAAAAAGCAGAAAATGTGCAAAGAAAAACTTTTTCAGAAAATTTCAGAAAATGTTCAAAGAAAAACTTCAGAAAGCAGGAGAACTGTTGATCAGGACACTTTAAAGATTACAAGAAAGTCAGGCTGCTTGGAGGGAAACCAGGACTGGATCAGGACTTTAACACAGGACTGGGTATTTATATGAAGGTGGAGACCAATTTGTCTCGGTCACAAAAAAAAAAAAAAAAAGAGACTGCAAATTTTAGCAAACATCAAATATCTATACGTTTGTGAGACAAGCAACCACACAGCAATTTGACTGACAACACTGCAGAAACAGAACATACGGAAAGGAAAAAGAGTGCAACTCCCCACCTTATTAATGGCACAAGCAGTCTTCTCTCTTATCTTTCCGCTGCTTGTGCGAAGGATCTTAGAGAAGTCTTGTCGAGCCGCAAGAAGGTGAGCAACAGAGATTTTACTTTTGGTGCTGAGAGCAGAGCGCAGTGGCTGGTACACTTTTCCCAAGTTTTCAGCATGTGTCTGCCATTACACATACAAAAGGAAAAAAGGACATTTAGTTTTGTTTTAACACACAAAAGCAGAGGCGCCACTAAGCTTTCAAACTCATGTTATGACAGAACTGAGTAATTTCATTGCACACACTACAGTTGGTGCCAACGATATATATATATATATATATATATATATATATATATATTGTATATCTCCAAGAATTCCAAGCAGCCACTTACCTTGGCTCTATCTGACCAACCGAAGGACTGTACTGTCACATCCAGACGTTTCAACAGCATCTTCCTTCTCACTTCATACTCATTTACCAGCGCTTGGTTTATAGCCTCAATCTTTTCCTGATTAATTGGAAAAGGCAAGCAAATAAGAGAGGAGTCAGTCACCAATGCAGGGTTTGCAGAGTGCACCGTATTTCAGTCATTATTCAAGTGTTTACCAAGTGAACAGGTCCAAGAGCCCTCTTCAGCAAAGGCTCTCCTACATGATTTCCTGGGACTCGACTTATGGCCTCTTTCAACTAGGATGTAAAAAAATGATGTACAAAAACATGCAAATGTGTGTCATACGAATGCATGGACAGCGTATACATTCCAGTCAGACTGTAGATCAAAACCAAACTGAAAGCAACAACAGACTTCCTGTCATGCTGTGAGAACAAGTGACATGACAGTATCCCTGGACTTAAAGTTCTATCCTGTATGCAAAATGTATAATCCTCAGTGGGTAAACAACAAAAAGGCAGAAAATAAAGTCCAACCACCTGACCTTCTTCTCAATTCCACTGAAGAACTGGAACATGGTGATGTTGGCTGGAGGTTTGGACATGCCCAGAGCCACGCAGATACCTTTCAGTTCCTGGAAGACGGGGCTGCCAGACTCCTGGGCTTTCTTCTGAGGCTTGTTAATGAGGATCATCCTCGACGCCTCCAACTCAGACACTAAAAAGGCTGATACAGGTACAAAGCTGGACCTGATTACATCTTTATAACAGATGTTTAAGTTAAAAAATAGCCCTCTCTATAACTGGTACAGAACAATAGTTCTGGTTTGGGATAACAAAAGGGCTTATTAAGGGTTATAAAATGCAGTTTTCTAAATGTCAACACTCAGTTTTTTTGTGGCAGTAGCATCTTGTAGTCCATTTCATACAATCTTGTGTTTTATGACACACTGAATCTTGGCACATACAAATTATGATTCATTTTGTACTTTTGTAGTGGTCGAGTGGATGCTATCAACTAAGATTCTTTTTTTTTTTTTTTTTTTTTTAAATGCAGCACATCATTGAAAAGGATGGAACCTAACCCAGCATCCACACAAGTATGAACCCTTCAAGCTCTTTGAAGAACTCATGAAACCACTTCTTATACAACGTTCTGAACAGTATTTTAGAGTTTGACATTTTCTTGACAGAAATTTACAATTCATCCTGCACTCCAAGGTTTAGGCCAATTTTGTTTCCAATGAAATGCTTTTCTAATTGAGTATGCGAGCCCTCTCATGGAAACTTTAACATGCACATCGATGGTTGATTTTACTTGTGTGTCTTGACTGCAAGTTTTAAATGTGTCTCTCCTCTTGCTTCCAGGTATTAAGATTAAACAGCTGCTCTTGGTTATCACATGTAGTTTGTTAGTCCTACACAGAAAAAGAATTAAAGCACTCAGTGGCAGAACCAGGCTGCCTGTAGACCCTCCTGCTGTTTGGAAATCACATGTGTACAGTGACTGACTCTGTAGTATTTTAGTCTTTTTACATCTTATAAATCAAAATGTAATCGTTAACTAAAGAACGTCTCTTCTGTGTCAGTTTAGTTAAACTGCTTCTGTGTTTTGTCTCAGTTTTTGTTAATTGAATAATGACACAGTGTAATATGTCGCTTTTTTAGCTCTCCCTTTTCTTTACATGATCATACATCTTGTATCAATACAGATTTTCTTTCAGTTCGATAAACTGAGATTACACATCAATAACTGCTGGGTATTTATTATATGTGGGTGTGGCACATGCATAACCTGTACTTAATCTGCAGTTCAATGTAAACTAAAAGGTTTTACATCTCGTTTGCTCCTTGAATAAAGATGTGACTAAATACTGCTAACATACTTATGAGCAGCAGACAGTCAGTCCTGCTGAGGAACCTCTTGGTGATGTCTCCGCTGGTCAGGACAGGGTAAGGACAGGCAAGCTCTGACAGCAGACCACTCATCTCCAGCTGAAAGCCTTCAGCCTCACTTGGGCCTTGCATGAATTAAAGGACAGTATTGCATACAATGTCAGTTGAACAAAGAATTATGTTGGCTTGGTTTCACACATGGACACATCAAAGTCTGCAACCTCCCTAGAAGAGCTTCAGGTTCTTGAAGGTCTAATCCCTCTCTCGCAGAAGTGATAGAGATTTTAGAAGCTATTTTCAGATTTTTTTCCCCTTTTACCTTTAGATAAAAATAACTATCCAAGATGAACCACAGCATGGCTACCATCCACTGTGAACACAGCTATCTGAAGTGAAATTATTCTGTCAGTGTTTAAAAGGTTTTAAAAGTCCCCATCAGCTGCTTTTATCAAAGACTTTAAACAGATCTTACAGTTAGTTGCATGGACATTTTCCTCCAGTTTGGAGTAAAATCTAAGCTCTGAGATGATCCAGGCACAGAGCTTGGTAAACTCAGGCGAAACTGCTCCACTGCTCACAGAAGAATCAAGAGCTCCTTCTTCCAACAGAGGGCCTTGGTAGCTAAAGATATACACACATACAAAGAAAAAAATCCTGTTAAATCTTCAGCCACAAGCCTTGCCTTCTGATTCCCCTTATCGATAGTGCACATTAGAAGTATTGTCCCGTGTCTTCAACAAAGTCAGGTGTTTTTTTCTTAGTTTTTCTTGCCAGACACTAGCAGCATTAGTTGCTGTTACTGTTCGACGGCAACTGCCTTCACTGTTGCCGTCAGAGAAACTGTAACTTAAACTTTATATAAATGTTTCTAATCTACTAATATACTACGTATTTTAGCATAACAAATAACCGATCAAACTGTTAGGTCAACTTTCTAGAAAGTTGACCCTGAACTGGCTGATTGACAGGAATGCACCGGGCGTTACTTCTGCTGACGCATCTCGTCGCATAACATGTAAATTTGCCTGTAGCTGAATGTACACAGCTATGCTTAACTATAACGCCTATAGACAAGAGCAGAAATCACCACCTTTAAAAAAAAGCCTTTGCTACCACATCAGATTAGTTGTTTATCTAAAGTAAGCTATATTGCACTGGCTAGCTAACGTGGAGCAGAGGAGAGGGAGCCGGGTTTAGAATAAAAGGCAAACACTGCAGGAGACATTTACTGTTGTTTCACTTACCCTAAATCCTCAAGAGAGATAAGAATGTCATTCTCCATTCCAGAAATTTATGTTCAGAAATCACGTACTAAAGGACAGTTTTCACATCGGCCAGCTCAGTTGGTACACGTTTAACTTGGTCTTGGTCTTCTTCTTCATTTGTTTTCATTGGGAGTTGATAAACAAGCTCGAGGAAATTTACCGCCACCACGGGACGGGAGTGTAGAACAGGAGCTTGTACAGGATGGTAAATAAGTCAATAAACGAAAAAAAATCAAGATAAACCTTATATTATTTTATAGATTATTATAGCTTATCTAGGAAAACTTTATAGAATAGTTTACGTGACAGACCTTCCATCCATTTTCTATTCAATTTAATTCAGTTCATTTATATAGCGCCTGTTATAATTGGCTTTGTCTCAGACATTACGTATTCATATTCTGTATTTTCCTAAATAAACTATGTTCCTAGCTGGTACTTTTCCACTCTGCTCATACTGCACAATCGATGACCTTAAAATGGTCCAAGACCTTAGAATGACATAAACAACTGGGTCAGACAAAACATCTCTATTAGGGCAGATAGGTCTGGTACATTAGATCCACGCCTAAAACAGCACTCACACATACACACACATTGTTTATCACATCCAAAGAACACAACAAGGACAGCGGCTGGCCTGATCATGCCACTAAAAACTGGCCAATTATACTCTGACAAGTGTGAGTACAACCTCTGTGAGATAAAGCTGAATATAAATATGACATGTTTCCGGATATCGGGGCTCGGCCTGACGGATTTCCTGCGGGGGCTCTGGCACTCCGAGACCAGCGCTGCAATATACTTTACATGTGACCACTAATAAATATTTGTATTTTAATAAACGATTTCTCCAGCTTGTTCTTGGGCTTCCAATGAAAGAATCGGGCTAACACGCCAAATCAAAACAAATGTTATATCAAAGCACTTCAATTGTAGTCTAATTCAAGCCAATTAGAGTCAAATTCACCGTCGTCAAAACCAATTAGTTAAATTCAAAAATTAGTCAAATTCATAGATACAGAGCCAATTAAAAAACATTTTTCCTAGCTAAGGAAACCAACAGATTTCACCGAAACTTCTCATGAAGAAACCTCTGGCAGAACCAGATTGAGGAAGGGTGGTCATCCCCCTCAATAAACTGGGGTTTGAGAGGACAGAAAAGAGCGGACAACAAACACCAGTCAAAGGATACCTGTTGAGAAAGAGAAACACAAGTGAATGACAAATTAGCTCCCCCAGCTGTCTTGGTCTATAGCAGCTTAACTATGGGATATTTCAGGGTCAGCTTTTTATGCTTATGTTTTATGTTTTATCCACAGCAACTTGCAGGGAGGCAGATAGGGTAAGAAGGTCTTGCCTTAGGACCCCTATTGGAGGGAGTACCTTTCATTCAGAGGATTTAAACCCTGGACTCCCGGCAATCATACCACTATACTATCGTGTCCTGAACCCAAAAGGGTAGCTGGTTCCACTGGTATTTTTGCTTTATTTCATAAAAATGGATAACTAGTTTTTGGTGGTACAAGTCACTAAAGAATAATAAAGGCAAAGGAGGGGGCCATAAATCTCATGCCTTAGGTATTGGAGGACACACTATCATGAAAACACAACTAAAATGTGTTTATGGTTCTTTAGCTGTGGCATGACAACAGACATTGAGAATTGGGTATGTAGTTATCAGAATATCATTAAGTGTAAATGTGCATATCTTTATATGAAACCTGACATTTGTTATTTCAACTTGCAATTTTCAAGGTATCTGAATGTGACCAGAGTCAAGGGTGGGACCACCACTGAGTGCACTCTGGAATGCAGCAAGGTCACCAGCTATTGTAATGCACTATATTTCATTAATGCTCTGCAGTATTCCATTTTATCCAATATTGCTTTAGATTACTTATAAGATTCTAATGTCTGGGAGCTCATTGGCATTTACCTCACTGACCCACTCCCAAAATCATCATCTGGCCCAAACACTGTGAAAATTCATTGTGGCTTTTGTGTTGCAAATTTTGCATTAGTGTTGCAGCTTTTGTATTTGTGTCGTGATTTTTGAATTTGTTTTGTTGTTGTTTTTTTTTGCGTTGACCATACTGGGCCACAGGGTCATATCTGCATGTGCTCATGATTGACAATGGAAATATTTTAGTAGTATTCATATAGTATTCGTAGTCATTTATAATTTTCTTTAGCTTATTTGAACTACTTCCATATAGAACCACACTGTCACAGTTACTTGTGCATGGATTGGATACAGATTTTGAATAGTTTTCTCTGTGTTTCATCTTGGCTTGTTCGGAGTTATGCAAATGGTTGTTAACTTAATTGCAGACTATTCTACAATACTCAAGAGAGACAAAGAGATATCTCCATTAGATCAGAAAACAAGGTAAGCATTGCAAGACTTCAATGTTAATATCTGGATATACCACTGTGGATTAAACAATAATTTGACTGATTTGATTTTTGAGAGATGGTAAAACCAGGGTAGATACACTGCAGAGTTGATGACCTTGATGGAAAAAAGCTGCATCCGGAGAACTTGCCAGAGAAGAATGAAAGGAGCGCCCACACCCGTACTAACACTAGGGGGAAGACCGTACAGACACACAAAGGGATTTCCTGGGCTGTCACACAAAGAATAAGAAATTGTCTCAAATAGTCATGTGGATACCTCAGTAGGACATGCACTTCAACTTTTTGCACATTCTTTGGAGAAAATGGTAGAAAGTGCTTTGAAGTTGGGGTGTGATTCTTAACTGACTGCTTCAATTCTTGGACAAGTTTCCAGGACTGTCAACCAAATAGTAGGAAACTCTCTGGAAAAGTAATGTGGATTCCTCAGTAGGACATGCACCTCAACTTTATGCACATTCTTTGGAGAAAATGGTGGAAAGTGCTTTGGGTTGGGGTGGGATTCTTGCCTCATTGTATGATGAATCCAGACTCTTAAATCTTTCAGGTATTCAAAGACACACAGTGTGGAGAGCCAATTTACAATCCACCCACTTTTTCTGTCGTTCACACTTGATTCCATACTATACATTTGGTTTTGTCTTATTATGAAGTATGTCTGCTGGAACTCCAACTGGAGGCTTCCTTTGTCAAACAAGTTCCATGGAGGCAACCCGCAGAAAGCTGATTGATCACTCATCAACACCTAACTGCCCTCATGTCTGCAGTCATTCCAAAATGATTCTTCTTTGAATGCTTGTTTAATGAGCCATTGCCTGGACCATAGAAACCTTGTGGAAAAGGAAGGTGGAGTCTGTTGGAAGCAGAAACACTGAGCATATAAAACGGGCAACTCTGTTCAACAGACAACACACTCACCAAATTGGAAACGCAACGTGGAGGACGCAAGAAAGTATCAACTGGACCGAGGAGAAATTCATGTAAGAAAGAAATGGGATTTATCGTCTGTGCTGTTGGCCCAACGATAACTTGTGTTTGAGTTCAGGAAGTGCTTCTGCTTGGGGCCATTGTACATGACAAATGCTACTGACTGTAACTGAAGCTAGCAGATGAGTGTATCACATGGAGACCACCTCAAACAGACACACTGATGGTTCTTGATTTCATAAGTGCTTCTCTTTTGGGGTTATTTCGCTCGTGAGATTTTCTTCAGTAAGACACCACTATTCTTTCATGAATTTGTCGCCAACATTACCTTAACACAGGCACTGACTACATTTCTTGAAAAAGTAAGTGCTAATTGTTGGGGTAGTCTTGCAGACTGCTCTCATCCAAAGATCCTACTACAAACTATGAACTATCGATTAAAATGTTTTTGCAAGGAATTTCTATCTAATTTGAGTCTTTACATGGCTTTCAAGTGAAAGAGTGCTACACTTTGGGACAGACCACATCCACTGGGTAAACCAGAATGCCTCCTTTTTGTGGGGAAATCACTCTCAGATCACCTCAAAGGAGTCACTCCTGATTCTTGTGTTGAGAAGTGCTTCTCTTTGGGGTTGTCTTGGTAGTGACAATGCACACAAAATCTGAACTGTAGAAACAAACTGTGTATTACTTCTAGGGATGACATGTGATTTTTCAAGTCAAAGAGAAGACCAATATTGTGGGATTGCAACCCACTGTTAAAATGACACTTATTTTCTATCAGAAGCCAGATTTTGTCATGATAAGTTCCCCAATAGAAACACTGACCTGTTCCTCATGATAGTAAGTGCTTCTTGTTGGGGTAGTTTCATGACCTGCAGATCTTCAATGGCAAGCTCAGTAGGAGATGCGCTTCACCGTTAGCCACTTTATTTTGAGAAAATCCTGGGAAGCCCTGTTAAGTTTGGCTGGGATTCTGAACAGACTCCTTCAGCGATTGAAGGCATTTCCTGGGCTGTCTTCCAAAGAATAAGAAATTGTCATGTGGATACCTCAGTAGGACATGCACTTCAACTTTTTGCACATTCTTTGGAGAAAATGGTAGAAAGTGCTTTGAAGTTGGGGTGTGATTCTTAACTGACTGCTTCAATTCTTGGACAAGTTTCCAGGACTGTCAACCAAATAGTAGGAAACTCTCTGGAAAAGTCATGTGGATTCCTCAGTAGGACATGCACCTCAACTTTATGCACATTCTTTGGAGAAAATGGTGGAAAGTGCTTTGAGGTTGGGGTGGGATTCTTGCCTCATTGTATGATGAATCCAGACTCTTAAATCTTTCAGGTATTCAAAGACACACAGTGTGGAGAGCCAATTTACAATCCACCCACTTTTTCTGTCGTTCACACTTGATTCCATACTATACATTTGGTTTTGTCTTATTATGAAGTATGTCTGCTGGAACTCCAACTGGAGGCTTCCTTTGTCAAACAAGTTCCATGGAGCCAACCCGCAGAAAGCTGATTGATCACTCATCAACACCTAACTGCCCTCATGTCTGCAGTCATTCCAAAATGATTCTTCTTTGAATGCTTGTTTAATGAGCCATTGCCTGGACCATAGAAACCTTGTGGAAAAGGAAGGTGGAGTCTGTTGGAAGCAGAAACACTGAGCATATAAAACGGGCAACTCTGTTCAACAGACAACACACTCACCAAATTGGAAACGCAACGTGGAGGACGCAAGAAAGTATCAACTGGACCGAGGAGAAATTCATGTAAGAAAGAAATGGGATTTATCGTCTGTGCTGTTGGCCCAACGATAACTTGTGTTTGAGTTCAGGAAGTGCTTCTGCTTGGGGCCATTGTACATGACAAATGCCACTGACTGTAACTGCAGCTAGCAGATGAGTGTATCACATGGAGACCACCTCAAACAGACACACTGATGGTTCTTGATTTCATAAGTGCTTCTCTTTTGGGGTTGTTTCGCTCGTGAGATTTTCTTCAGTAAGACACCACTATTCTTTCATGAATTTGTCGCCAACATTACCTTAACACAGGCACTGACTACATTTCTTGAAAAAGTAAGTGCTAATTGTTGGGGTAGTCTTGCAGACTGCTCTCATCCAAAGATCCTACTACAAACTATGAACTATCGATAAAAATGTTTTTGCAAGGAATTTCTATCTAATTTGAGTCTTTACATGGCTTTCAAGTGAAAGAGTGCTACACTTTGGGACAGACCACATCCACTGGGTAAACCAGAATGCCTCCTTTTTGTGGGGAAATCACTCTCAGATCACCTCAAAGGAGTCACTCCTGATTCTTGTGTTCAAAAGTGCTTCTCTTTGGGGTTGTCTTGGTAGTGACAATGCACACAAAATCTGAACTGTAGAAACAAACTGTGTATTACTTCTAGGGATGACATGTGATTTTTCAAGTCAAAGAGAAGACCAATATTGTGGGATTGCAACCCACTGTTAAAATGACACTTATTTTCTATCAGAAGCCAGATTTTGTCATGATAAGTGCCCTAATAGAAACACTGACCTGTTCCTCATGATAGTAAGTGCTTCTTGTTGGGGTAGTTTCATGACCTGCAGATCTTCCTCGTGTGAGCTGAATGGCAAGCTCAGTAAGAGATGCGCTTCACCGTTAGTCACTTTATTCTGAGAAAATCCTGGGAAGCCCTGTTAAGTTTGGCTGGGATTCTGAACAGACTCCTTCAGCGATTGAAGGCATTTCCTGGGCTGTCTTCCAAAGAATAAGAAATTGTCATGTGGATACCTCAGTAGGACATGCACTTCAACTTTTTGCACATTCTTTGGAGAAAATGGTAGAAAGTGCTTTGAAGTTGGGGTGTGATTCTTAACTGACTGCTTCAATTCTTGGAAAAGTTTCCAGGACTGTCAACCAAATAGTAGGAAACTCTCTGGAAAAGTCATGTGGATTCCTCAGTAGGACATGCACCTCAACTTTATGCACATTCTTTGGAGAAAATGGTGGAAAGTGCTTTGAGGTTGGGGTGGGATTCTTGCCTCATTGTATGATGAATCCAGACTCTTAAATCTTTCAGGTATTCAAAGACACACAGTGTGGAGAGCCAATTAACAATCCACCCACTTTTTCTGTCGTTCCATACTATACATTTGGTTTTGTCTTATTATGAAGTATGTCTGCTGGAACTCCAACTGGAGGCTTCCTTTGTCAAACAAGTTCCATGGAGCCAACCCGCAGAAAGCTGATTGATCACTCATCAACACCTAACTGCCCTCATGTCTGCAGTCATTCCAAAATGATTCTTCTTTGAATGCTTGTTTAATGAGCCATTGCCTGGACCATAGAAACCTTGTGGAAAAGGAAGGTGGAGTCTGTTGGAAGCAGAAACACTGAGCATATAAAACGGGCAACTCTGTTCAACAGACAACACACTCACCAAATTGGAAACGCAACGTGGAGAACGCAAGAAAGTATCAACTGGACCGAGGAGAAATTCATGTAAGAAAGAAATGGGATTCATCGTCTGTGCTGTTGGCCCAACGATAACTTGTGTTTGAGTTCAGGAAGTGCTTCTGCTTGGGGCCACTGACTGTAACTGAAGCTAGCAGATGAGTGTATCACATGGAGACCACCTCAAACAGACACACTGATGGTTCTTGATTTCATAAGTGCTTCTCTTTTGGGGTTGTTTCGCTCGTGAGATTTTCTTCAGTAAGACACCACTATTCTTTCATGAATTTGTCGCCAACATTACCTTAACACAGGCACTGACTACATTTCTTGAAAAAGTAAGTGCTAATTGTTGGGGTAGTCTTGCAGACTGCTCTCATCCAAAGATCCTACTACAAACTATGAACTATCGATAAAAATGTTTTTGCAAGGAATTTCTATCTAATTTGAGTCTTTACATGGCTTTCAAGTGAAAGAGTGCTACACTTTGGGACAGACCACATCCACTGGGTAAACCAGAAAGCCTCCTTTTTGTGGGGAAATCACTCTCAGATCACCTCAAAGGAGTCACTCCTGATTCTTGTGTTCAAAAGTGCTTCTCTTTGGGGTTGTCTTGGTAGTGACAATGCACACAAAATCTGAACTGTAGAAACAAACTGTGTATTACTTCTAGGGATGACATGTGATTTTTCAAGTCAAAGAGAAGACCAATATTGTGGGATTGCAACCCACTGTTAAAATGACACTTATTTTCTATCAGAAGCCAGATTTTGTCATGATAAGTGCCCTAATAGAAACACTGACCTGTTCCTCATGATAGTAAGTGCTTCTTGTTGGGGTAGTTTCATGACCTGCAGATCTTCCTCGTGTGAGCTGAATGGCAAGCTCAGTAAGAGATGCGCTTCACCGTTAGTCACTTTATTCTGAGAAAATCCTGGGAAGCCCTGTTAAGTTTGGCTGGGATTCTGAACAGACTCCTTCAGCGATTGAAGGCATTTCCTGGGCTGTCTTCCAAAGAATAAGAAATTGTCATGTGGATACCTCAGTAGGACATGCACTTCAACTTTTTGCACATTCTTTGGAGAAAATGGTAGAAAGTGCTTTGAAGTTGGGGTGTGATTCTTAACTGACTGCTTCAATTCTTGGACAAGTTTCCAGGACTGTCAACCAAATAGTAGGAAACTCTCTGGAAAAGTCATGTGGATTCCTCAGTAGGACATGCACCTCAACTTTATGCACATTCTTTGGAGAAAATGGTGGAAAGTGCTTTGAGGTTGGGGTGGGATTCTTGCCTCATTGTATGATGAATCCAGACTCTTAAATCTTTCAGGTATTCAAAGACACACAGTGTGGAGAGCCAATTTACAATCCACCCACTTTTTCTGTCGTTCACACTTGATTCCATACTATACATTTGGTTTTGTCTTATTATGAAGTATGTCTGCTGGAACTCCAACTGGAGGCTTCCTTTGTCAAACAAGTTCCATGGAGCCAACCCGCAGAAAGCTGATTGATCACTCATCAACACCTAACTGCCCTCATGTCTGCAGTCATTCCAAAATGATTCTTCTTTGAATGCTTGTTTAATGAGCCATTGCCTGGACCATAGAAACCTTGTGGAAAAGGAAGGTGGAGTCTGTTGGAAGCAGAAACACTGAGCATATAAAACGGGCAACTCTGTTCAACAGACAACACACTCACCAAATTGGAAACGCAACGTGGAGAACGCAAGAAAGTATCAACTGGACCGAGGAGAAATTCATGTAAGAAAGAAATGGGATTCATCGTCTGTGCTGTTGGCCCAACGATAACTTGTGTTTGAGTTCAGGAAGTGCTTCTGCTTGGGGCCACTGACTGTAACTGAAGCTAGCAGATGAGTGTATCACATGGAGACCACCTCAAACAGACACACTGATGGTTCTTGATTTCATAAGTGCTTCTCTTTTGGGGTTGTTTCGCTCGTGAGATTTTCTTCAGTAAGACACCACTATTCTTTCATGAATTTGTCGCCAACATTACCTTAACACAGGCACTGACTACATTTCTTGAAAAAGTAAGTGCTAATTGTTGGGGTAGTCTTGCAGACTGCTCTCATCCAAAGATCCTACTACAAACTATGAACTATCGATAAAAATGTTTTTGCAAGGAATTTCTATCTAATTTGAGTCTTTACATGGCTTTCAAGTGAAAGAGTGCTACACTTTGGGACAGACCACATCCACTGGGTAAACCAGAAAGCCTCCTTTTTGTGGGGAAATCACTCTCAGATCACCTCAAAGGAGTCACTCCTGATTCTTGTGTTCAAAAGTGCTTCTCTTTGGGGTTGTCTTGGTAGTGACAATGCACACAAAATCTGAACTGTAGAAACAAACTGTGTATTACTTCTAGGGATGACATGTGATTTTTCAAGTCAAAGAGAAGACCAATATTGTGGGATTGCAACCCACTGTTAAAATGACACTTATTTTCTATCAGAAGCCAGATTTTGTCATGATAAGTGCCCTAATAGAAACACTGACCTGTTCCTCATGATAGTAAGTGCTTCTTGTTGGGGTAGTTTCATGACCTGCAGATCTTCCTCGTGTGAGCTGAATGGCAAGCTCAGTAAGAGATGCGCTTCACCGTTAGTCACTTTATTCTGAGAAAATCCTGGGAAGCCCTGTTAAGTTTGGCTGGGATTCTGAACAGACTCCTTCAGCGATTGAAGGCATTTCCTGGGCTGTCTTCCAAAGAATAAGAAATTGTCATGTGGATACCTCAGTAGGACATGCACTTCAACTTTTTGCACATTCTTTGGAGAAAATGGTAGAAAGTGCTTTGAAGTTGGGGTGTGATTCTTAACTGACTGCTTCAATTCTTGGACAAGTTTCCAGGACTGTCAACCAAATAGTAGGAAACTCTCTGGAAAAGTCATGTGGATTCCTCAGTAGGACATGCACCTCAACTTTATGCACATTCTTTGGAGAAAATGGTGGAAAGTGCTTTGAGGTTGGGGTGGGATTCTTGCCTCATTGTATGATGAATCCAGACTCTTAAATCTTTCAGGTATTCAAAGACACACAGTGTGGAGAGCCAATTTACAATCCACCCACTTTTTCTGTCGTTCACACTTGATTCCATACTATACATTTGGTTTTGTCTTATTATGAAGTATGTCTGCTGGAACTCCAACTGGAGGCTTCCTTTGTCAAACAAGTTCCATGGAGCCAACCCGCAGAAAGTTGATTGATCACTCATCAACACCTAACTGCCCTCATGTCTGCAGTCATTCCAAAATGATTCTTCTTTGAATGCTTGTTTAATGAGCCATTGCCTGGACCATAGAAACCTTGTGGAAAAGGAAGGTGGAGTCTGTTGGAAGCAGAAACACTGAGCATATAAAACGGGCAACTCTGTTCAACAGACAACACACTCACCAAATTGGAAACGCAACGTGGAGAACGCAAGAAAGTATCAACTGGACCGAGGAGAAATTCATGTAAGAAAGAAATGGGATTCATCGTCTGTGCTGTTGGCCCAACGATAACTTGTGTTTGAGTTCAGGAAGTGCTTCTGCTTGGGGCCACTGACTGTAACTGAAGCTAGCAGATGAGTGTATCACATGGAGACCACCTCAAACAGACACACTGATGGTTCTTGATTTCATAAGTGCTTCTCTTTTGGGGTTGTTTCGCTCGTGAGATTTTCTTCAGTAAGACACCACTATTCTTTCATGAATTTGTCCCCAACATTACCTTAACACAGGCACTGACTACATTTCTTGAAAAAGTAAGTGCTAATTGTTGGGGTAGTCTTGCAGACTGCTCTCATCCAAAGATCCTACTACAAACTATGAACTATCGATAAAAATGTTTTTGCAAGGAATTTCTATCTAATTTGAGTCTTTACATGGCTTTCAAGTGAAAGAGTGCTACACTTTGGGACAGACCACATCCACTGGGTAAACCAGAAAGCCTCCTTTTTGTGGGGAAATCACTCTCAGATCACCTCAAAGGAGTCACTCCTGATTCTTGTGTTCAAAAGTGCTTCTCTTTGGGGTTGTCTTGGTAGTGACAATGCACACAAAATCTGAACTGTAGAAACAAACTGTGTATTACTTCTAGGGATGACATGTGATTTTTCAAGTCAAAGAGAAGACCAATATTGTGGGATTGCAACCCACTGTTAAAATGACACTTATTTTCTATCAGAAGCCAGATTTTGTCATGATAAGTGCCCTAATAGAAACACTGACCTGTTCCTCATGATAGTAAGTGCTTCTTGTTGGGGTAGTTTCATGACCTGCAGATCTTCCTCGTGTGAGCTGAATGGCAAGCTCAGTAAGAGATGCGCTTCACCGTTAGTCACTTTATTCTGAGAAAATCCTGGGAAGCCCTGTTAAGTTTGGCTGGGATTCTGAACAGACTCCTTCAGCGATTGGAGGCATTTCCTGGGCTGTCTTCCAAAGAATAAGAAATTGTCATGTGGATACCTCAGTAGGACATGCACTTCAACTTTTTGCACATTCTTTGGAGAAAATGGTAGAAAGTGCTTTGAAGTTGGGGTGTGATTCTTAACTGACTGCTTCAATTCTTGGACAAGTTTCCAGGACTGTCAACCAAATAGTAGGAAACTCTCTGGAAAAGTCATGTGGATTCCTCAGTAGGACATGCACCTCAACTTTATGCACATTCTTTGGAGAAAATGGTGGAAAGTGCTTTGAGGTTGGGGTGGGATTCTTGCCTCATTGTATGATGAATCCAGACTCTTAAATCTTTCAGGTATTCAAAGACACACAGTGTGGAGAGCCAATTTACAATCCACCCACTTTTTCTGTCGTTCACACTTGATTCCATACTATACATTTGGTTTTGTCTTATTATGAAGTATGTCTGCTGGAACTCCAACTGGAGGCTTCCTTTGTCAAACAAGTTCCATGGAGCCAACCCGCAGAAAGTTGATTGATCACTCATCAACACCTAACTGCCCTCATGTCTGCAGTCATTCCAAAATGATTCTTCTTTGAATGCTTGTTTAATGAGCCATTGCCTGGACCATAGAAACCTTGTGGAAAAGGAAGGTGGAGTCTGTTGGAAGCAGAAACACTGAGCATATAAAACGGGCAACTCTGTTCAACAGACAACACACTCACCAAATTGGAAACGCAACGTGGAGAACGCAAGAAAGTATCAACTGGACCGAGGAGAAATTCATGTAAGAAAGAAATGGGATTCATCGTCTGTGCTGTTGGCCCAACGATAACTTGTGTTTGAGTTCAGGAAGTGCTTCTGCTTGGGGCCACTGACTGTAACTGAAGCTAGCAGATGAGTGTATCACATGGAGACCACCTCAAACAGACACACTGATGGTTCTTGATTTCATAAGTGCTTCTCTTTTGGGGTTGTTTCGCTCGTGAGATTTTCTTCAGTAAGACACCACTATTCTTTCATGAATTTGTCCCCAACATTACCTTAACACAGGCACTGACTACATTTCTTGAAAAAGTAAGTGCTAATTGTTGGGGTAGTCTTGCAGACTGCTCTCATCCAAAGATCCTACTACAAACTATGAACTATCGATAAAAATGTTTTTGCAAGGAATTTCTATCTAATTTGAGTCTTTACATGGCTTTCAAGTGAAAGAGTGCTACACTTTGGGACAGACCACATCCACTGGGTAAACCAGAAAGCCTCCTTTTTGTGGGGAAATCACTCTCAGATCACCTCAAAGGAGTCACTCCTGATTCTTGTGTTCAAAAGTGCTTCTCTTTGGGGTTGTCTTGGTAGTGACAATGCACACAAAATCTGAACTGTAGAAACAAACTGTGTATTACTTCTAGGGATGACATGTGATTTTTCAAGTCAAAGAGAAGACCAATATTGTGGGATTGCAACCCACTGTTAAAATGACACTTATTTTCTATCAGAAGCCAGATTTTGTCATGATAAGTGCCCTAATAGAAACACTGACCTGTTCCTCATGATAGTAAGTGCTTCTTGTTGGGGTAGTTTCATGACCTGCAGATCTTCCTCGTGTGAGCTGAATGGCAAGCTCAGTAAGAGATGCGCTTCACCGTTAGTCACTTTATTCTGAGAAAATCCTGGGAAGCCCTGTTAAGTTTGGCTGGGATTCTGAACAGACTCCTTCAGCGATTGAAGGCATTTCCTGGGCTGTCTTCCAAAGAATAAGAAATTGTCATGTGGATACCTCAGTAGGACATGCACTTCAACTTTTTGCACATTCTTTGGAGAAAATGGTAGAAAGTGCTTTGAAGTTGGGGTGTGATTCTTAACTGACTGCTTCAATTCTTGGACAAGTTTCCAGGACTGTCAACCAAATAGTAGGAAACTCTCTGGAAAAGTCATGTGGATTCCTCAGTAGGACATGCACCTCAACTTTATGCACATTCTTTGGAGAAAATGGTGGAAAGTGCTTTGAGGTTGGGGTGGGATTCTTGCCTCATTGTATGATGAATCCAGACTCTTAAATCTTTCAGGTATTCAAAGACACACAGTGTGGAGAGCCAATTTACAATCCACCCACTTTTTCTGTCGTTCACACTTGATTCCATACTATACATTTGGTTTTGTCTTATTATGAAGTATGTCTGCTGGAACTCCAACTGGAGGCTTCCTTTGTCAAACAAGTTCCATGGAGCCAACCCGCAGAAAGCTGATTGATCACTCATCAACACCTAACTGCCCTCATGTCTGCAGTCATTCCAAAATGATTCTTCTTTGAATGCTTGTTTAATGAGCCATTGCCTGGACCATAGAAACCTTGTGGAAAAGGAAGGTGGAGTCTGTTGGAAGCAGAAACACTGAGCATATAAAACGGGCAACTCTGTTCAACAGACAACACACTCACCAAATTGGAAACGCAACGTGGAGGACGCAAGAAAGTATCAACTGGACCGAGGAGAAATTCATGTAAGAAAGAAATGGGATTCATCGTCTGTGCTGTTGGCCCAACGATAACTTGTGTTTGAGTTCAGGAAGTGCTTCTGCTTGGGGCCACTGACTGTAACTGAAGCTAGCAGATGAGTGTATCACATGGAGACCACCTCAAACAGACACACTGATGGTTCTTGATTTCATAAGTGCTTCTCTTTTGGGGTTGTTTCGCTCGTGAGATTTTCTTCAGTAAGACACCACTATTCTTTCATGAATTTGTCGCCAACATTACCTTAACACAGGCACTGACTACATTTCTTGAAAAAGTAAGTGCTAATTGTTGGGGTAGTCTTGCAGACTGCTCTCATCCAAAGATCCTACTACAAACTATGAACTATCGATAAAAATGTTTTTGCAAGGAATTTCTATCTAATTTGAGTCTTTACATGGCTTTCAAGTGAAAGAGTGCTACACTTTGGGACAGACCACATCCACTGGGTAAACCAGAAAGCCTCCTTTTTGTGGGGAAATGACTCTCAGATCACCTCAAAGGAGTCACTCCTGATTCTTGTGTTCAAAAGTGCTTCTCTTTGGGGTTGTCTTGGTAGTGACAATGCACACAAAATCTGAACTGTAGAAACAAACTGTGTATTACTTCTAGGGATGACATGTGATTTTTCAAGTCAAAGAGAAGACCAATATTGTGGGATTGCAACCCACTGTTAAAATGACACTTATTTTCTATCAGAAGCCAGATTTTGTCATGATAAGTTCCCCAATAGAAACACTGACCTGTTCCTCATGATAGTAAGTGCTTCTTGTTGGGGTAGTTTCATGACCTGCAGATCTTCCTCGTGTGAGCTGAATGGCAAGCTCAGTAAGAGATGCGCTTCACCGTTAGTCACTTTATTCTGAGAAAATCCTGGGAAGCCCTGTTAAGTTTGGCTGGGATTCTGAACAGACTCCTTCAGCGATTGAAGGCATTTCCTGGGCTGTCTTCCAAAGAATAAGAAATTGTCATGTGGATACCTCAGTAGGACATGCACTTCAACTTTTTGCACATTCTTTGGAGAAAATGGTAGAAAGTGCTTTGAAGTTGGGGTGTGATTCTTAACTGACTGCTTCAATTCTTGGACAAGTTTCCAGGACTGTCAACCAAATAGTAGGAAACTCTCTGGAAAAGTCATGTGGATTCCTCAGTAGGACATGCACCTCAACTTTATGCACATTCTTTGGAGAAAATGGTGGAAAGTGCTTTGAGGTTGGGGTGGGATTCTTGCCTCATTGTATGATGAATCCAGACTCTTAAATCTTTCAGGTATTCAAAGACACACAGTGTGGAGAGCCAATTTACAATCCACCCACTTTTTCTGTCGTTCACACTTGATTCCATACTATACATTTGGTTTTGTCTTATTATGAAGTATGTCTGCTGGAACTCCAACTGGAGGCTTCCTTTGTCAAACAAGTTCCATGGAGCCAACCCGCAGAAAGCTGATTGATCACTCATCAACACCTAACTGCCCTCATGTCTGCAGTCATTCCAAAATGATTCTTCTTTGAATGTTCTGCTTCTGCTTGGGGCCACTGACTGTAACTGAAGCTAGCAGATGAGTGTATCACATGGAGACCACCTCAAACAGACACACTGATGGTTCTTGATTTCATAAGTGCTTCTCTTTTGGGGTTGTTTCGCTCGTGAGATTTTCTTCAGTAAGACACCACTATTCTTTCATGAATTTGTCGCCAACATTACCTTAACACAGGCACTGACTACATTTCTTGAAAAAGTAAGTGCTAATTGTTGGGGTAGTCTTGCAGACTGCTCTCATCCAAAGATCCTACTACAAACTATGAACTATCGATAAAAATGTTTTTGCAAGGAATTTCTATCTAATTTGAGTCTTTACATGGCTTTCAAGTGAAAGAGTGCTACACTTTGGGACAGACCACATCCACTGGGTAAACCAGAAAGCCTCCTTTTTGTGGGGAAATCACTCTCAGATCACCTCAAAGGAGTCACTCCTGATTCTTGTGTTCAAAAGTGCTTCTCTTTGGGGTTGTCTTGGTAGTGACAATGCACACAAAATCTGAACTGTAGAAACAAACTGTGTATTACTTCTGGGGATGACATGTGATTTTTCAAGTCAAAGAGAAGACCAATATTTTGGGATTGCAACCCACTGTTAAAATGACACTTATTTTCTATCAGAAGCCAGATTTTGTCATGATAAGTGCCCTAATAGAAACACTGACCTGTTCCTCATGATAGTAAGTGCTTCTTGTTGGGGTAGTTTCATGACCTGCAGATCTTCCTCGTGTGAGCTGAATGGCAAGCTCAGTAAGAGATGCGCTTCACCGTTAGTCACTTTATTCTGAGAAAATCCTGGGAAGCCCTGTTAAGTTTGGCTGGGATTCTGAACAGACTCCTTCAGCGATTGAAGGCATTTCCTGGGCTGTCTTCCAAAGAATAAGAAATTGTCATGTGGATACCTCAGTAGGACATGCACTTCAACTTTTTGCACATTCTTTGGAGAAAATGGTAGAAAGTGCTTTGAAGTTGGGGTGTGATTCTTAACTGACTGCTTCAATTCTTGGACAAGTTTCCAGGACTGTCAACCAAATAGTAGGAAACTCTCTGGAAAAGTCATGTGGATTCCTCAGTAGGACATGCACCTCAACTTTATGCACATTCTTTGGAGAAAATGGTGGAAAGTGCTTTGAGGTTGGGGTGGGATTCTTGCCTCATTGTATGATGAATCCAGACTCTTAAATCTTTCAGGTATTCAAAGACACACAGTGTGGAGAGCCAATTTACAATCCACCCACTTTTTCTGTCGTTCACACTTGATTCCATACTATACATTTGGTTTTGTCTTATTATGAAGTATGTCTGCTGGAACTCCAACTGGAGGCTTCCTTTGTCAAACAAGTTCCATGGAGCCAACCCGCAGAAAGCTGATTGATCACTCATCAACACCTAACTGCCCTCATGTCTGCAGTCATTCCAAAAGGATTCTTCTTTGAATGCTTGTTTAATGAGCCATTGCCTGGACCATAGAAACCTTGTGGAAAAGGAAGGTGGAGTCTGTTGGAAGCAGAAACACTGAGCATATAAAACGGGCAACTCTGTTCAACAGACAACACACTCACCAAATTGGAAACGCAACGTGGAGGACGCAAGAAAGTATCAACTGGACCGAGGAGAAATTCATGTAAGAAAGAAATGGGATTCATCGTCTGTGCTGTTGGCCCAACGATAACTTGTGTTTGAGTTCAGGAAGTGCTTCTGCTTGGGGCCACTGACTGTAACTGAAGCTAGCAGATGAGTGTATCACATGGAGACCACCTCAAACAGACACACTGATGGTTCTTGATTTCATAAGTGCTTCTCTTTTGGGGTTGTTTCGCTCGTGAGATTTTCTTCAGTAAGACACCACTATTCTTTCATGAATTTGTCGCCAACATTACCTTAACACAGGCACTGACTACATTTCTTGAAAAAGTAAGTGCTAATTGTTGGGGTAGTCTTGCAGACTGCTCTCATCCAAAGATCCTACTACAAACTATGAACTATCGATAAAAATGTTTTTGCAAGGAATTTCTATCTAATTTGAGTCTTTACATGGCTTTCAAGTGAAAGAGTGCTACACTTTGGGACAGACCACATCCACTGGGTAAACCAGAAAGCCTCCTTTTTGTGGGGAAATCACTCTCAGATCACCTCAAAGGAGTCACTCCTGATTCTTGTGTTCAAAAGTGCTTCTCTTTGGGGTTGTCTTGGTAGTGACAATGCACACAAAATCTGAACTGTAGAAACAAACTGTGTATTACTTCTAGGGATGACATGTGATTTTTCAAGTCAAAGAGAAGACCAATATTGTGGGATTGCAACCCACTGTTAAAATGACACTTATTTTCTATCAGAAGCCAGATTTTGTCATGATAAGTTCCCCAATAGAAACACTGACCTGTTCCTCATGATAGTAAGTGCTTCTTGTTGGGGTAGTTTCATGACCTGCAGATCTTCAATGGCAAGCTCAGTAGGAGATGCGCTTCACCGTTAGCCACTTTATTTTGAGAAAATCCTGGGAAGCCCTGTTAAGTTTGGCTGGGATTCTGAACAGACTCCTTCAGCGATTGAAGGCATTTCCTGGGCTGTCTTCCAAAGAATAAGAAATTGTCATGTGGATACCTCAGTAGGACATGCACTTCAACTTTTTGCACATTCTTTGGAGAAAATGGTAGAAAGTGCTTTGAAGTTGGGGTGTGATTCTTAACTGACTGCTTCAATTCTTGGACAAGTTTCCAGGACTGTCAACCAAATAGTAGGAAACTCTCTGGAAAAGTCATGTGGATTCCTCAGTAGGACATGCACCTCAACTTTATGCACATTCTTTGGAGAAAATGGTGGAAAGTGCTTTGAGGTTGGGGTGGGATTCTTGCCTCATTGTATGATGAATCCAGACTCTTAAATCTTTCAGGTATTCAAAGACACACAGTGTGGAGAGCCAATTTACAATCCACCCACTTTTTCTGTCGTTCACACTTGATTCCATACTATACATTTGGTTTTGTCTTATTATGAAGTATGTCTGCTGGAACTCCAACTGGAGGCTTCCTTTGTCAAACAAGTTCCATGGAGCCAACCCGCAGAAAGCTGATTGATCACTCATCAACACCTAACTGCCCTCATGTCTGCAGTCATTCCAAAAGGATTCTTCTTTGAATGCTTGTTTAATGAGCCATTGCCTGGACCATAGAAACCTTGTGGAAAAGGAAGGTGGAGTCTGTTGGAAGCAGAAACACTGAGCATATAAAACGGGCAACTCTGTTCAACAGACAACACACTCACCAAATTGGAAACGCAACGTGGAGGACGCAAGAAAGTATCAACTGGACCGAGGAGAAATTCATGTAAGAAAGAAATGGGATTCATCGTCTGTGCTGTTGGCCCAACGATAACTTGTGTTTGAGTTCAGGAAGTGCTTCTGCTTGGGGCCACTGACTGTAACTGAAGCTAGCAGATGAGTGTATCACATGGAGACCACCTCAAACAGACACACTGATGGTTCTTGATTTCATAAGTGCTTCTCTTTTGGGGTTGTTTCGCTCGTGAGATTTTCTTCAGTAAGACACCACTATTCTTTCATGAATTTGTCGCCAACATTACCTTAACACAGGCACTGACTACATTTCTTGAAAAAGTAAGTGCTAATTGTTTGGGTAGTCTTGCAGACTGCTCTCATCCAAAGATCCTACTACAAACTATGAACTATCGATAAAAATGTTTTTGCAAGGAATTTCTATCTAATTTGAGTCTTTACATGGCTTTCAAGTGAAAGAGTGCTACACTTTGGGACAGACCACATCCACTGGGTAAACCAGAAAGCCTCCTTTTTGTGGGGAAATCACTCTCAGATCACCTCAAAGGAGTCACTCCTGATTCTTGTGTTCAAAAGTGCTTCTCTTTGGGGTTGTCTTGGTAGTGACAATGCACACAAAATCTGAACTGTAGAAACAAACTGTGTATTACTTCTAGGGATGACATGTGATTTTTCAAGTCAAAGAGAAGACCAATATTGTGGGATTGCAACCCACTGTTAAAATGACACTTATTTTCTATCAGAAGCCAGATTTTGTCATGATAAGTGCCCTAATAGAAACACTGACCTGTTCCTCATGATAGTAAGTGCTTCTTGTTGGGGTAGTTTCATGACCTGCAGATCTTCCTCGTGTGAGCTGAATGGCAAGCTCAGTAAGAGATGCGCTTCACCGTTAGTCACTTTATTCTGAGAAAATCCTGGGAAGCCCTGTTAAGTTTGGCTGGGATTCTGAACAGACTCCTTCAGCGATTGAAGGCATTTCCTGGGCTGTCTTCCAAAGAATAAGAAATTGTCATGTGGATACCTCAGTAGGACATGCACTTCAACTTTTTGCACATTCTTTGGAGAAAATGGTAGAAAGTGCTTTGAAGTTGGGGTGTGATTCTTAACTGACTGCTTCAATTCTTGGACAAGTTTCCAGGACTGTCAACCAAATAGTAGGAAACTCTCTGGAAAAGTCATGTGGATTCCTCAGTAGGACATGCACCTCAACTTTATGCACATTCTTTGGAGAAAATGGTGGAAAGTGCTTTGAGGTTGGGGTGGGATTCTTGCCTCATTGTATGATGAATCCAGACTCTTAAATCTTTCAGGTATTCAAAGACACACAGTGTGGAGAGCCAATTTACAATCCACCCACTTTTTCTGTCGTTCACACTTGATTCCATACTATACATTTGGTTTTGTCTTATTATGAAGTATGTCTGCTGGAACTCCAACTGGAGGCTTCCTTTGTCAAACAAGTTCCATGGAGCCAACCCGCAGAAAGCTGATTGATCACTCATCAACACCTAACTGCCCTCATGTCTGCAGTCATTCCAAAAGGATTCTTCTTTGAATGCTTGTTTAATGAGCCATTGCCTGGACCATAGAAACCTTGTGGAAAAGGAAGGTGGAGTCTGTTGGAAGCAGAAACACTGAGCATATAAAACGGGCAACTCTGTTCAACAGACAACACACTCACCAAATTGGAAACGCAACGTGGAGGACGCAAGAAAGTATCAACTGGACCGAGGAGAAATTCATGTAAGAAAGAAATGGGATTCATCGTCTGTGCTGTTGGCCCAACGATAACTTGTGTTTGAGTTCAGGAAGTGCTTCTGCTTGGGGCCACTGACTGTAACTGAAGCTAGCAGATGAGTGTATCACATGGAGACCACCTCAAACAGACACACTGATGGTTCTTGATTTCATAAGTGCTTCTCTTTTGGGGTTGTTTCGCTCGTGAGATTTTCTTCAGTAAGACACCACTATTCTTTCATGAATTTGTCGCCAACATTACCTTAACACAGGCACTGACTACATTTCTTGAAAAAGTAAGTGCTAATTGTTGGGGTAGTCTTGCAGACTGCTCTCATCCAAAGATCCTACTACAAACTATGAACTATCGATAAAAATGTTTTTGCAAGGAATTTCTATCTAATTTGAGTCTTTACATGGCTTTCAATTGAAAGAGTGCTACACTTTGGGACAGACCACATCCACTGGGTAAACCAGAAAGCCTCCTTTTTGTGGGGAAATCACTCTCAGATCACCTCAAAGGAGTCACTCCTGATTCTTGTGTTCAAAAGTGCTTCTCTTTGGGGTTGTCTTGGTAGTGACAATGCACACAAAATCTGAACTGTAGAAACAAACTGTGTATTACTTCTAGGGATGACATGTGATTTTTCAAGTCAAAGAGAAGACCAATATTGTGGGATTGCAACCCACTGTTAAAATGACACTTATTTTCTATCAGAAGCCAGATTTTGTCATGATAAGTGCCCTAATAGAAACACTGACCTGTTCCTCATGATAGTAAGTGCTTCTTGTTGGGGTAGTTTCATGACCTGCAGATCTTCCTCGTGTGAGCTGAATGGCAAGCTCAGTAAGAGATGCGCTTCACCGTTAGTCACTTTATTCTGAGAAAATCCTGGGAAGCCCTGTTAAGTTTGGCTGGGATTCTGAACAGACTCCTTCAGCGATTGAAGGCATTTCCTGGGCTGTCTTCCAAAGAATAAGAAATTGTCATGTGGATACCTCAGTAGGACATGCACTTCAACTTTTTGCACATTCTTTGGAGAAAATGGTAGAAAGTGCTTTGAAGTTGGGGTGTGATTCTTAACTGACTGCTTCAATTCTTGGACAAGTTTCCAGGACTGTCAACCAAATAGTAGGAAACTCTCTGGAAAAGTCATGTGGATTCCTCAGTAGGACATGCACCTCAACTTTATGCACATTCTTTGGAGAAAATGGTGGAAAGTGCTTTGAGGTTGGGGTGGGATTCTTGCCTCATTGTATGATGAATCCAGACTCTTAAATCTTTCAGGTATTCAAAGACACACAGTGTGGAGAGCCAATTTACAATCCACCCACTTTTTCTGTCGTTCACACTTGATTCCATACTATACATTTGGTTTTGTCTTATTATGAAGTATGTCTGCTGGAACTCCAACTGGAGGCTTCCTTTGTCAAACAAGTTCCATGGAGCCAACCCGCAGAAAGCTGATTGATCACTCATCAACACCTAACTGCCCTCATGTCTGCAGTCATTCCAAAAGGATTCTTCTTTGAATGCTTGTTTAATGAGCCATTGCCTGGACCATAGAAACCTTGTGGAAAAGGAAGGTGGAGTCTGTTGGAAGCAGAAACACTGAGCATATAAAACGGGCAACTCTGTTCAACAGACAACACACTCACCAAATTGGAAACGCAACGTGGAGGACGCAAGAAAGTATCAACTGGACCGAGGAGAAATTCATGTAAGAAAGAAATGGGATTCATCGTCTGTGCTGTTGGCCCAACGATAACTTGTGTTTGAGTTCAGGAAGTGCTTCTGCTTGGGGCCACTGACTGTAACTGAAGCTAGCAGATGAGTGTATCACATGGAGACCACCTCAAACAGACACACTGATGGTTCTTGATTTCATAAGTGCTTCTCTTTTGGGGTTGTTTCGCTCGTGAGATTTTCTTCAGTAAGACACCACTATTCTTTCATGAATTTGTCGCCAACATTACCTTAACACAGGCACTGACTACATTTCTTGAAAAAGTAAGTGCTAATTGTTGGGGTAGTCTTGCAGACTGCTCTCATCCAAAGATCCTACTACAAACTATGAACTATCGATAAAAATGTTTTTGCAAGGAATTTCTATCTAATTTGAGTCTTTACATGGCTTTCAAGTGAAAGAGTGCTACACTTTGGGACAGACCACATCCACTGGGTAAACCAGAAAGCCTCCTTTTTGTGGGGAAATCACTCTCAGATCACCTCAAAGGAGTCACTCCTGATTCTTGTGTTCAAAAGTGCTTCTCTTTGGGGTTGTCTTGGTAGTGACAATGCACACAAAATCTGAACTGTAGAAACAAACTGTGTATTACTTCTAGGGATGACATGTGATTTTTCAAGTCAAAGAGAAGACCAATATTGTGGGATTGCAACCCACTGTTAAAATGACACTTATTTTCTATCAGAAGCCAGATTTTGTCATGATAAGTGCCCTAATAGAAACACTGACCTGTTCCTCATGATAGTAAGTGCTTCTTGTTGGGGTAGTTTCATGACCTGCAGATCTTCCTCGTGTGAGCTGAATGGCAAGCTCAGTAAGAGATGCGCTTCACCGTTAGTCACTTTATTCTGAGAAAATCCTGGGAAGCCCTGTTAAGTTTGGCTGGGATTCTGAACAGACTCCTTCAGCGATTGAAGGCATTTCCTGGGCTGTCTTCCAAAGAATAAGAAATTGTCATGTGGATACCTCAGTAGGACATGCACTTCAACTTTTTGCACATTCTTTGGAGAAAATGGTAGAAAGTGCTTTGAAGTTGGGGTGTGATTCTTAACTGACTGCTTCAATTCTTGGACAAGTTTCCAGGACTGTCAACCAAATAGTAGGAAACTCTCTGGAAAAGTCATGTGGATTCCTCAGTAGGACATGCACCTCAACTTTATGCACATTCTTTGGAGAAAATGGTGGAAAGTGCTTTGAGGTTGGGGTGGGATTCTTGCCTCATTGTATGATGAATCCAGACTCTTAAATCTTTCAGGTATTCAAAGACACACAGTGTGGAGAGCCAATTTACAATCCACCCACTTTTTCTGTCGTTCACACTTGATTCCATACTATACATTTGGTTTTGTCTTATTATGAAGTATGTCTGCTGGAACTCCAACTGGAGGCTTCCTTTGTCAAACAAGTTCCATGGAGCCAACCCGCAGAAAGCTGATTGATCACTCATCAACACCTAACTGCCCTCATGTCTGCAGTCATTCCAAAAGGATTCTTCTTTGAATGCTTGTTTAATGAGCCATTGCCTGGACCATAGAAACCTTGTGGAAAAGGAAGGTGGAGTCTGTTGGAAGCAGAAACACTGAGCATATAAAACGGGCAACTCTGTTCAACAGACAACACACTCACCAAATTGGAAACGCAACGTGGAGGACGCAAGAAAGTATCAACTGGACCGAGGAGAAATTCATGTAAGAAAGAAATGGGATTCATCGTCTGTGCTGTTGGCCCAACGATAACTTGTGTTTGAGTTCAGGAAGTGCTTCTGCTTGGGGCCACTGACTGTAACTGAAGCTAGCAGATGAGTGTATCACATGGAGACCACCTCAAACAGACACACTGATGGTTCTTGATTTCATAAGTGCTTCTCTTTTGGGGTTGTTTCGCTCGTGAGATTTTCTTCAGTAAGACACCACTATTCTTTCATGAATTTGTCGCCAACATTACCTTAACACAGGCACTGACTACATTTCTTGAAAAAGTAAGTGCTAATTGTTGGGGTAGTCTTGCAGACTGCTCTCATCCAAAGATCCTACTACAAACTATGAACTATCGATAAAAATGTTTTTGCAAGGAATTTCTATCTAATTTGAGTCTTTACATGGCTTTCAATTGAAAGAGTGCTACACTTTGGGACAGACCACATCCACTGGGTAAACCAGAAAGCCTCCTTTTTGTGGGGAAATCACTCTCAGATCACCTCAAAGGAGTCACTCCTGATTCTTGTGTTCAAAAGTGCTTCTCTTTGGGGTTGTCTTGGTAGTGACAATGCACACAAAATCTGAACTGTAGAAACAAACTGTGTATTACTTCTAGGGATGACATGTGATTTTTCAAGTCAAAGAGAAGACCAATATTGTGGGATTGCAACCCACTGTTAAAATGACACTTATTTTCTATCAGAAGCCAGATTTTGTCATGATAAGTGCCCTAATAGAAACACTGACCTGTTCCTCATGATAGTAAGTGCTTCTTGTTGGGGTAGTTTCATGACCTGCAGATCTTCCTCGTGTGAGCTGAATGGCAAGCTCAGTAAGAGATGCGCTTCACCGTTAGTCACTTTATTCTGAGAAAATCCTGGGAAGCCCTGTTAAGTTTGGCTGGGATTCTGAACAGACTCCTTCAGCGATTGAAGGCATTTCCTGGGCTGTCTTCCAAAGAATAAGAAATTGTCATGTGGATACCTCAGTAGGACATGCACTTCAACTTTTTGCACATTCTTTGGAGAAAATGGTAGAAAGTGCTTTGAAGTTGGGGTGTGATTCTTAACTGACTGCTTCAATTCTTGGACAAGTTTCCAGGACTGTCAACCAAATAGTAGGAAACTCTCTGGAAAAGTCATGTGGATTCCTCAGTAGGACATGCACCTCAACTTTATGCACATTCTTTGGAGAAAATGGTGGAAAGTGCTTTGAGGTTGGGGTGGGATTCTTGCCTCATTGTATGATGAATCCAGACTCTTAAATCTTTCAGGTATTCAAAGACACACAGTGTGGAGAGCCAATTTACAATCCACCCACTTTTTCTGTCGTTCACACTTGATTCCATACTATACATTTGGTTTTGTCTTATTATGAAGTATGTCTGCTGGAACTCCAACTGGAGGCTTCCTTTGTCAAACAAGTTCCATGGAGCCAACCCGCAGAAAGCTGATTGATCACTCATCAACACCTAACTGCCCTCATGTCTGCAGTCATTCCAAAAGGATTCTTCTTTGAATGCTTGTTTAATGAGCCATTGCCTGGACCATAGAAACCTTGTGGAAAAGGAAGGTGGAGTCTGTTGGAAGCAGAAACACTGAGCATATAAAACGGGCAACTCTGTTCAACAGACAACACACTCACCAAATTGGAAACGCAACGTGGAGGACGCAAGAAAGTATCAACTGGACCGAGGAGAAATTCATGTAAGAAAGAAATGGGATTCATCGTCTGTGCTGTTGGCCCAACGATAACTTGTGTTTGAGTTCAGGAAGTGCTTCTGCTTGGGGCCACTGACTGTAACTGAAGCTAGCAGATGAGTGTATCACATGGAGACCACCTCAAACAGACACACTGATGGTTCTTGATTTCATAAGTGCTTCTCTTTTGGGGTTGTTTCGCTCGTGAGATTTTCTTCAGTAAGACACCACTATTCTTTCATGAATTTGTCGCCAACATTACCTTAACACAGGCACTGACTACATTTCTTGAAAAAATAAGTGCTAATTGTTGGGGTAGTCTTGCAGACTGCTCTCATCCAAAGATCCTACTACAAACTATGAACTATCGATAAAAATGTTTTTGCAAGGAATTTCTATCTAATTTGAGTCTTTACATGGCTTTCAAGTGAAAGAGTGCTACACTTTGGGACAGACCACATCCACTGGGTAAACCAGAAAGCCTCCTTTTTGTGGGGAAATCACTCTCAGATCACCTCAAAGGAGTCACTCCTGATTCTTGTGTTCAAAAGTGCTTCTCTTTGGGGTTGTCTTGGTAGTGACAATGCACACAAAATCTGAACTGTAGAAACAAACTGTGTATTACTTCTAGGGATGACATGTGATTTTTCAAGTCAAAGAGAAGACCAATATTGTGGGATTGCAACCCACTGTTAAAATGACACTTATTTTCTATCAGAAGCCAGATTTTGTCATGATAAGTGCCCTAATAGAAACACTGACCTGTTCCTCATGATAGTAAGTGCTTCTTGTTGGGGTAGTTTCATGACCTGCAGATCTTCCTCGTGTGAGCTGAATGGCAAGCTCAGTAAGAGATGCGCTTCACCGTTAGTCACTTTATTCTGAGAAAATCCTGGGAAGCCCTGTTAAGTTTGGCTGGGATTCTGAACAGACTCCTTCAGCGATTGAAGGCATTTCCTGGGCTGTCTTCCAAAGAATAAGAAATTGTCATGTGGATACCTCAGTAGGACATGCACTTCAACTTTTTGCACATTCTTTGGAGAAAATGGTAGAAAGTGCTTTGAAGTTGGGGTGTGATTCTTAACTGACTGCTTCAATTCTTGGACAAGTTTCCAGGACTGTCAACCAAATAGTAGGAAACTCTCTGGAAAAGTCATGTGGATTCCTCAGTAGGACATGCACCTCAACTTTATGCACATTCTTTGGAGAAAATGGTGGAAAGTGCTTTGAGGTTGGGGTGGGATTCTTGCCTCATTGTATGATGAATCCAGACTCTTAAATCTTTCAGGTATTCAAAGACACACAGTGTGGAGAGCCAATTTACAATCCACCCAATTTTTCTGTCGTTCACACTTGATTCCATACTATACATTTGGTTTTGTCTTATTATGAAGTATGTCTGCTGGAACTCCAACTGGAGGCTTCCTTTGTCAAACAAGTTCCATGGAGCCAACCCGCAGAAAGCTGATTGATCACTCATCAACACCTAACTGCCCTCATGTCTGCAGTCATTCCAAAATGATTCTTCTTTGAATGCTTGTTTAATGAGCCATTGCCTGGACCATAGAAACCTTGTGGAAAAGGAAGGTGGAGTCTGTTGGAAGCAGAAACACTGAGCATATAAAACGGGCAACTCTGTTCAACAGACAACACACTCACCAAATTGGAAACGCAACGTGGAGGACGCAAGAAAGTATCAACTGGACCGAGGAGAAATTCATGTAAGAAAGAAATGGGATTCATCGTCTGTGCTGTTGGCCCAACGATAACTTGTGTTTGAGTTCAGGAAGTGCTTCTGCTTGGGGCCACTGACTGTAACTGAAGCTAGCAGATGAGTGTATCACATGGAGACCACCTCAAAAAGACACACTGATGGTTCTTGATTTCATAAGTGCTTCTCTTTTGGGGTTGTTTCGCTCGTGAGATTTTCTTCAGTAAGACACCACTATTCTTTCATGAATTTGTCGCCAACATTACCTTAACACAGGCACTGACTACATTTCTTGAAAAAGTAAGTGCTAATTGTTGGGGTAGTCTTGCAGACTGCTCTCATCCAAAGATCCTACTACAAACTATGAACTATCGATAAAAATGTTTTTGCAAGGAATTTCTATCTAATTTGAGTCTTTACATGGCTTTCAAGTGAAAGAGTGCTACACTTTGGGACAGACCACATCCACTGGGTAAACCAGAAAGCCTCCTTTTTGTGGGGAAATCACTCTCAGATCACCTCAAAGGAGTCACTCCTGATTCTTGTGTTCAAAAGTGCTTCTCTTTGGGGTTGTCTTGGTAGTGACAATGCACACAAAATCTGAACTGTAGAAACAAACTGTGTATTACTTCTAGGGATGACATGTGATTTTTCAAGTCAAAGAGAAGACCAATATTTTGGGATTGCAACCCACTGTTAAAATGACACTTATTTTCTATCAGAAGCCAGATTTTGTCATGATAAGTGCCCTAATAGAAACACTGACCTGTTCCTCATGATAGTAAGTGCTTCTTGTTGGGGTAGTTTCATGACCTGCAGATCTTCCTCGTGTGAGCTGAATGGCAAGCTCAGTAAGAGATGCGCTTCACCGTTAGTCACTTTATTCTGAGAAAATCCTGGGAAGCCCTGTTAAGTTTGGCTGGGATTCTGAACAGACTCCTTCAGCGATTGAAGGCATTTCCTGGGCTGTCTTCCAAAGAATAAGAAATTGTCATGTGGATACCTCAGTAGGACATGCACTTCAACTTTTTGCACATTCTTTGGAGAAAATGGTAGAAAGTGCTTTGAAGTTGGGGTGTGATTCTTAACTGACTGCTTCAATTCTTGGACAAGTTTCCAGGACTGTCAACCAAATAGTAGGAAACTCTCTGGAAAAGTCATGTGGATTCCTCAGTAGGACATGCACCTCAACTTTATGCACATTCTTTGGAGAAAATGGTGGAAAGTGCTTTGAAGTTGGGGTGTGATTCTTAACTGACTGCTTCAATTCTTGGACAAGTTTCCAGGACTGTCAACCAAATAGTAGGAAACTCTCTGGAAAAGTCATGTGGATTCCTCAGTAGGACATGCACCTCAACTTTATGCACATTCTTTGGAGAAAATGGTGGAAAGTGCTTTGAGGTTGGGGTGGGATTCTTGCCTCATTGTATGATGAATCCAGACTCTTAAATCTTTCAGGTATTCAAAGACACACAGTGTGGAGAGCCAATTTACAATCCACCCACTTTTTCTGTCGTTCACACTTGATTCCATACTATACATTTGGTTTTGTCTTATTATGAAGTATGTCTGCTGGAACTCCAACTGGAGGCTTCCTTTGTCAAACAAGTTCCATGGAGCCAACCCACAGATAGCTGATTGATCACTCATCAACACCTAACTGCCCTCATGTCTGCAGTCATTCCAAAAGGATTCTTCTTTGAATGCTTGTTTAATGAGCCATTGCCTGGACCATAGAAACCTTGTGGAAAAGGAAGGTGGAGTCTGTTGGAAGCAGAAACACTGAGCATATAAAACGGGCAACTCTGTTCAACAGACAACACACTCACCAAATTGGAAACGCAACGTGGAGGACGCAAGAAAGTATCAACTGGACCGAGGAGAAATTCATGTAAGAAAGAAATGGGATTCATCGTCTGTGCTGTTGGCCCAACGATAACTTGTGTTTGAGTTCAGGAAGTGCTTCTGCTTGGGGCCATTGTACATGACCAATGCTACTGACTTTAACTGAAGCTAGCAGATGAGTGTATCACATGGAGACCACCTCAAACAGACACACTGATGGTTCTTGATTTCATAAGTGCTTCTCTTTTGGGGTTGTTTCGCTCGTGAGATTTTCTTCAGTAAGACACCACTATTCTTTCATGAATTTGTCGCCAACATTACCTTAACACAGTCACTGACTACATTTCTTGAAAAAGTAAGTGCTAATTGTTGGGGTAGTCTTGCAGACTGCTCTCATCCAAAGATCCTACTACAAACTATGAACTATCGATAAAAATGTTTTTGCAAGGAATTTCTATCTAATTTGAGCCTTTACATGGCTTTCAAGTGAAAGAGTGCTACACTTTGGGACAGACCACATCCACTGGGTAAACCAGAAAGCCTCCTTTTTGTGGGGAAATCACTCTCAGATCACCTCAAAGGAGTCACTCCTGATTCTTGTGTTCAAAAGTGCTTCTCTTTGGGGTTGTCAAGTGCCCTAATAGAAACACTGACCTGTTCCTCATGATAGTAAGTGCTTCTTGTTGGGGTAGTTTCATGACCTGCAGATCTTCCTCGTGTGAGCTGAATGGCAAGCTCAGTAGGATATGCGCTTCACCGTTAGCCACTTTATTTTGAGAAAATCCTGGGAAGCCTTTGGCTGGGATTCTGAACAGACTCCTTCAGCGATTGAAGGCATTTCCTGGGCTGTCTTCCAAAGAATAAGAAATTGTCATGTGGATACCTCAGTAGGACATGCACTTCAACTTTTTGCACATTCTTTGGAGAAATTGGTAGAAAGTGCTTCGAAGTTGGGGTGTGATTCTTAACTGACTGCTTCAATTATTGGACAAGTTTCCAGGACTGTCAACCAAATAGTAGGAAACTCTCTGGAAAAGTCATGTGGATTCCTAAGTAGGACATGCACCTCAACTTTATGCACATTCTTTGGAGAAAATGGTGGAAAGTGCTTTGAGGTTGGGGTGGGATTCTTGCCTCACTGTATGATGAATCCAGACTATTAAATCTTTCAGGTATTCAAAGACACACAGTGTGGAGAGCCAATTTACAATCCACCCAATTTTTCTGTCGTTCACACTTGATTCCATACTATACATTTGGTTTTGTCTTATTATGAAGTATGTCTGCTGGAACTCCAACTGGAGGCTTCCTTTGTCAAACAAGTTCCATGGAGCCAACCTGCAGAAAGCTGATTGATCACTCATCAACACCTAACTGCCCTCATGTCTGAAGTCATTCCAAAATGATTCTTCTTTGAATGCTTGTTTAATGAGCCATTGCCTGGACCATAGAAACCTTGTGGAAAAGGAAGGTGGAGTCTGTTGGAAGCAGAAACACTGAGCATATAAAACGGGCAACTCTGTTCAACAGACAACACACTCACCAAATTGGAAACGCAACGTGGAGGACGCAAGAAAGTATCAACTGGACCGAGGAGAAATTCATGTAAGAAAGAAATGGGATTCATCGTCTGTGCTGTTGGCCCAACGATAACTTGTGTTTGAGTTCAGGAAGTGCTTCTGCTTGGGGCCATTGTACATGACCAATGCTACTGACTTTAACTGAAGCTAGCAGATGAGTGTGTCTCATGGAGACCACCTCAAACAGACACACTGATGGTTCTTGATTTCATAAGTGCTTCTCTTTTGGGGTTGTTTCGCTCGTGAGATTTTCTTCAGTAAGACACCACTATTCTTTCATGAATTTGTCGCCAACATTACCTTAACACAGTCACTGACTACATTTCTTGAAAAAGTAAGTGCTAATTGTTGGGGTAGTCTTGCAGACTGCTCTCATCCAAAGATCCTACTACAAACTATGAACTATCGATAAAAATGTTTTTGCAAGGAACTTCTATCTAATTTGAGCCTTTACATGGCTTTCAAGTGAAAGAGTGCTACACTTTGGGACAGACCGCATCCACTGGGTAAACCAGAAAGCCTCCTTTTTGTGGGGAAATCACTCTCAGATCACCTCAAAGGAGTCACTCCTGATTCTTGTGTTCAAAAGTGCTTCTCTTTGGGGTTGTCTTGGTAGTGACAATGCACACAAAATCTGAACTGTAGAAACAAACTGTGTATTACTTCTAGGGATGACATGTGATTTTACAAGTCAAAGAGAAGACCAATATTGTGGGATTGCAACCCACTGTTCAAATTACACTTATTTTCTATCAGAAGCCAGATTTTGTCATGATAAGTGCCCTAATAGAAACACTGACCTGTTCCTCATGATAGTAAGTGCTTCTTGTTGGGGTAGTTTCATGACCTGCAGATCTTCCTCGTGTGAGCTGAATGGCAAGCTCAGTAGGAGATGCGCTTCACCGTTAGCCACTTTATTTTGAGAAAATCCTGGGAAGCCCTGTTAAGTTTGGCTGGGATTCTGAACAGACTCCTTCAGCGATTGAAGGCATTTCCTGGGCTGTCTTCCAAAGAATAAGAAATTGTCATGTGGATACCTCAGTAGGACATGCACTTCAACTTTTTGCACATTCTTTGGAGAAATTGGTAGAAAGTGCTTTGAAGTTGGGGTGTGATTCTTAACTGACTGCTTCAATTATTGGACAAGTTTCCAGGACTGTCAACCAAATAGTAGGAAACTCTCTGGAAAAGTCATGTGGATTCCTCAGTAGGACATGCACCTCAACTTTATGCACATTCTTTGGAGAAAATGGTGGAAAGTGCTTTGAGGTTGGGGTGGGATTCTTGCCTCACTGTATGATGAATCCAGACTATTAAATCTTTCAGGTATTCAAAGACACACAGTGTGGAGAGCCAATTTACAATCCACCCACTTTTTCTGTCGTTCACACTTGATTCCATACTATACATTTGGTTTTGTCTTATTATGAAGTATGTCTGCTGGAACTCCAACTGGAGGCTTCCTTTGTCAAACAAGTTCCATGGAGCCAACCTGCAGAAAGCTGATTGATCACTCATCAACACCTAACTGCCCTCATGTCTGCAGTCATTCCAAAATGATTCTTCTTTGAATGCTTGTTTAATGAGCCATTGCCTGGACCATAGAAACCTTGTGGAAAAGGAAGGTGGAGTCTGTTGGAAGCAGAAACACTGAGCATATAAAACGGGCAACTCTGTTCAACAGACAACACACTCACCAAATTGGAAACGCAACGTGGAGGACGCAAGAAAGTATCAACTGGACCGAGGAGAAATTCATGTAAGAAAGAAATGGGATTCATCGTCTGTGCTGTTGGCCCAACGATAACTTGTGTTTGAGTTCAGGAAGTGCTTCTGCTTGGGGCCATTGTACATGACCAATGCTACTGACTTTAACTGAAGCTAGCAGATGAGTGTATCACATGGAGACCACCTCAAACAGACACACTGATGGTTCTTGATTTCATAAGTGCTTCTCTTTTGGGGTTGTTTCGCTCGTGAGATTTTCTTCAGTAAGACACCACTATTCTTTCATGAATTTGTCGCCAACATTACCTTAACACAGGCACTGACTACATTTCTTGAAAAAGTAAGTGCTAATTGTTGGGGTAGTCTTGCAGACTGCTCTCATCCAAAGATCCTACTACAAACTATGAACTATCGATAAAAATGTTTTTGCAAGGAACTTCTATCTAATTTGAGCCTTTACATGGCTTTCAAGTGAAAGAGTGCTACACTTTGGGACAGACCACATCCACTGGGTAAACCAGAAAGCCTCCTTTTTGTGGGGAAATCTCTCTCAGATCACCTCAAAGGAGTCACTCCTGATTCTTGTGTTCAAAAGTGCTTCTCTTTGGGGTTGTCTTGGTAGTGACAATGCACACAAAATCTGAACTGTAGAAACAAACTGTGTATTACTTCTAGGGATGACATGTGATTTTACAAGTCAAAGAGAAGACCAATATTGTGGGATTGCAACCCACTGTTCAAATTACACTTATTTTCTATCAGAAGCCAATTTTGTCATGATAAGTGCCCTAATAGAAACACTGACCTGTTCCTCATGATAGTAAGTGCTTCTTGTTGGGGTAGTTTCATGACCTGCAGATCTTCCTCGTGTGAGCTGAATGGCAAGCTCAGTAGGAGATGCGCTTCACCGTTAGCCACTTTATTTTGAGAAAATCCTGGGAAGCCCTGTTAAGTTTGGCTGGGATTCTGAACAGACTCCTTCAGCGATTGAAGGCATTTCCTGGGCTGTCTTCCAAAGAATAAGAAATTGTCATGTGGATACCTCAGTAGGACATGCACTTCAACTTTTTGCACATTCTTTGGAGAAATTGGTAGAAAGTGCTTTGAAGTTGGGGTGTGATTCTTAACTGACTGCTTCAATTCTTGGACAAGTTTCCAGGACTGTCAACCAAATAGTAGGAAACTCTCTGGAAAAGTCATGTGGATTCCTCAGTAGGACATGCACCTCAACTTTATGCACATTCTTTGGAGAAAATGGTGGAAAGTGCTTTGAGGTTGGGGTGGGATTCTTGCCTCACTGTATGATGAATCCAGACTATTAAATCTTTCAGGTATTCAAAGACACACAGTGTGGAGAGCCAATTTACAATCCACCCACTTTTTCTGTCGTTCACACTTGATTCCATACTATACATTTGGTTTTGTCTTATTATGAAGTATGTCTGCTGGAACTCCAACTGGAGGCTTCCTTTGTCAAACAAGTTCCATGGAGCCAACCCACAGAAAGCTGATTGATCACTCATCAACACCTAACTGCCCTCATGTCTGCAGTCATTCCAAAATGATTCTTCTTTGAATGCTTGTTTCATGAGCCATTGCCTGGACCATAGAAACCTTGTGGAAAAGGAAGGTGGAGTCTGTTGGAAGCAGAAACACTGAGCATATAAAACGGGCAACTCTGTTCAACAGACAACACACTCACCAAATTGGAAACGCAACGTGGAGGACGCAAGAAAGTATCAACTGGACCGGGGAGAAATTCATGTAAGAAAGAAATGGGATTCATCGTCTGTGCTGTTGGCCCAACGATAACTTGTGTTTGAGTTCAGGAAGTGCTTCTGCTTGGGGCCATTGTACATGACAAATGCTACTGACTGTAACTGAAGCTAGCAGATGAGTGTATCACATGGAGACCACCTCAAACAGACACACTGATGGTTCTTGATTTCATAAGTGCTTCTCTTTTGGGGTTGTTTCGCTCGTGAGATTTTCTTCAGTAAGACACCACTATTCTTTCATGAATTTGTCCCCAACATTACCTTAACACAGGCACTGACTACATTTCTTGAAAAAGTAAGTGCTAATTGTTGGGGTAGTCTTGCAGACTGCTCTCATCCAAAGATCCTACTACAAACTATGAACTATCGATAAAAATGTTTTTGCAAGGAATTTCTATCTAATTTGAGCCTTTACATGGCTTTCAAGTGAAAGAGTGCTACACTTTGGGACAGACCACATCCACTGGGTAAACCAGAAAGCCTCCTTTTTGTGGGGAAATCACTCTCAGATCACCTCAAAGGAGTCACTCCTGATTCTTGTGTTCAAAAGTGCTTCTCTTTGGGGTTGTCTTGGTAGTGACAATGCACACAAAATCTGAACTGTAGAAACAAACTGTGTATTACTTCTAGGGATGACATGTGATTTTTCAAGTCAAAGAGAAGACCAATATTGTGGGATTGCAACCCACTGTTAAAATGACACTTATTTTCTATCAGAAGCCAGATTTTGTCATGATAAGTGCCCTAATAGAAACACTGACCTGTTCCTCATGATAGTAAGTGCTTCTTGTTGGGGTAGTTTCATGACCTGCAGATCTTCAATGGCAAGCTCAGTAGGAGATATGCTTCACCGTTAGCCACTTTATTTTGAGAAAATCCTGGGAAGCCCTGTTAAGTTTGGCTGGGATTCTGAACAGACTCCTTTAGCAATTGAAGGCATTTCCTGGGCTGTCTTCCAAATAAGAAGAAATTGTCATGTGGATACCTCAGTAGGACATGCACTTCAACTTTTTGCACATTCTTTGGAGAAAATGGTGGAAAGTGCTTTGAAGTTGGGGTGTTATTCTTAACTGACTGCTTCAATTCTTGGACAAGTTTCCAGGACTGTCAACCAAATAGTAGGAAACTCTCTGGAAAAGTCATGTGGATTCCTCAGTAGGACATGCACCTCAACTTTATGCACATTCTTTGGAGAAAATGGTGGAAAGTGCTTTGAGGTTGGGGTGGGATTCTTGCCTCACTGTATGATGAATCCAGACTCTTAAATCTTTCAGGTATTCAAAGACACACAGTGTGGAGAGCCAATTTACAATCCACCCACTTTTTCTGTCGTTCACACTTGATTCCATACTATACATTTGGTTTTGTCTTATTATGAAGTATGTCTGCTGGAACTCCAACTGGAGGCTTCCTTTGTCAAACAAGTTCCATGGAGCTAACCTGCAGAAAGCTGATTGATCACTCATCAACACCTAACTGCCCTCATGTCTGCAGTCATTCCAAAATGATTCTTCTTTGAATGCTTGTTTAATGAGCCATTGCCTGGACCATAGAAACCTTGTGGAAAAGGAAGGTGGAGTCTGTTGGAAGCAGAAACACTGAGCATATAAAACGGGCAACTCTGTTCAACAGACAACACACTCACCAAATTGGAAACGCAACGTGGAGGACGCAAGAAAGTATCAACTGGACCGAGGAGAAATTCATGTAAGAAAGAAATGGGATTCATCGTCTGTGCTGTTGGCCCAACGATAACTTGTGTTTGAGTTCAGGAAGTGCTTCTGCTTGGGGCCATTGTACATGACCAATGCTACTGACTTTAACTGAAGCTAGCAGATGAGTGTATCACATGGAGACCACCTCAAACAGACACACTGATGGTTCTTGATTTCATAAGTGCTTCTCTTTTGGGGTTGTTTCGCTCGTGAGATTTTCTTCAGTAAGACACCACTATTCTTTCATGAATTTGTCGCCAACATTACCTTAACACAGGCACTGACTACATTTCTTGAAAAAGTAAGTGCTAATTGTTGGGGTAGTCTTGCAGACTGCTCTCATCCAAAGATCCTACTACAAACTATGAACTATCGATAAAAATGTTTTTGCAAGGAATTTCTATCTAATTTGAGCCTTTACATGGCTTTCAAGTGAAAGAGTGCTACACTTTGGGACAGACCACATCCACTGGGTAAACCAGAAAGCCTCCTTTTTGTGGGGAAAACACTCTCAGATCACCTCAAAGGAGGCACTCCTGATTCTTGTGTTCAAAAGTGCTTCTCTTTGGGGTTGTCTTGGTAGTGACAATGCACACAAAATCTGAACTGTAGAAACAAACTGTGTATTACTTCTATGGATGACATGTGATTTTTCAAGTCAAAGAGAAGACCAATATTGTGGGATTGCAACCCACTGTTAAACAAGTTCCATGGAGCCAACCTGCAGAAAGCTGATTGATCACTCATCAACACCTAACTGCCCTCATGTCTGCAGTCATTCCAAAATGATTCTTCTTTGAATGCTTGTTTAATGAGCCATTGCCTGGACCATAGAAACCTTGTTGAAAAGGAAGGTGGAGTCTGTTGGAAGCAGAAACACTGAGCATATAAAACGGGCAACTCTGTTCAACAGACAAAACACTCACCAAATTGGAAACGCAACGTGGAGGACGCAAGAAAGTATCAACTGGACTGAGGAGAAATTCATTTAAGAAAGAAATGGGATTCATCGTCTGTGCTGTTGGCCCAACGATAACTTGTGTTTGAGTTCAGGAAGTGCTTCTGCTTGGGGCCATTGTACATGACCAATGCTACTGACTTTAACTGAAGCTAGCAGATGAGTGTATCACATGGAGACCACCTCAAACAGACACACTGATGGTTCTTGATTTCATAAGTGCTTCTCTTTTGGGGTTGTTTCGCTCGTGAGATTTTCTTCAGTAAGACACCACTATTCTTTCATGAATTTGTCGCCAACATTACCTTAACACAGGCACTGACTACATTTCTTGAAAAAGTAAGTGCTAATTGTTGGGGTAGTCTTGCAGACTGCTCTCATCCAAAGATCCTACTACAAACTATGAACTATCGATAAAAATGTTTTTGCAAGGAATTTCTATCTAATTTGAGTCTTTACATGGCTTTCAAGTGAAAGAGTGCTACACTTTGGGACAGACCACATCCACTGGGTAAACCAGAAAGCCTCCTTTTTGTGGGGAAATCACTCTCAGATCACCTCAAAGGAGTCACTCCTGATTCTTGTGTTCAAAAGTGCTTCTCTTTGGGGTTGTCTTGGTAGTGACAATGCACACAAAATCTGAACTGTAGAAACAAACTGTGTATTACTTCTAGGGATGACATGTGATTTTTCAAGTCAAAGAGAAGACCAATATTGTGGGATTGCAACCCACTGTTAAAATGACACTTATTTTCTATCAGAAGCCAGATTTTGTCATGATAAGTGCCCTAATAGAAACACTGACCTGTTCCTCATGATAGTAAGTGCTTCTTGTTGGGGTAGTTTCATGACCTGCAGATCTTCCTCGTGTGAGCTGAATGGCAAGCTCAGTAAGAGATGCGCTTCACCGTTAGTCACTTTATTCTGAGAAAATCCTGGGAAGCCCTGTTAAGTTTGGCTGGGATTCTGAACAGACTCCTTCAGCGATTGAAGGCATTTCCTGGGCTGTCTTCCAAAGAATAAGAAATTGTCATGTGGATACCTCAGTAGGACATGCACTTCAACTTTTTGCACATTCTTTGGAGAAAATGGTAGAAAGTGCTTTGAAGTTGGAGTGTGATTCTTAACTGACTGCTTCAATTCTTGGACAAGTTTCCAGGACTGTCAACCAAATAGTAGGAAACTCTCTGGAAAAGTCATGTGGATTCCTCAGTAGGACATGCACCTCAACTTTATGCACATTCTTTGGAGAAAATGGTGGAAAGTGCTTTGAGGTTGGGGTGGGATTCTTGCCTCATTGTATGATGAATCCAGACTCTTAAATCTTTCAGGTATTCAAAGACACACAGTGTGGAGAGCCAATTTACAATCCACCCACTTTTTCTGTCGTTCACACTTGATTCCATACTATACATTTGGTTTTGTCTTATTATGAAGTATGTCTGCTGGAACTCCAACTGGAGGCTTCCTTTGTCAAACAAGTTCCATGGAGCCAACCCGCAGAAAGCTGATTGATCACTCATCAACACCTAACTGCCCTCATGTCTGCAGTCATTCCAAAATGATTCTTCTTTGAATGCTTGTTTAATGAGCCATTGCCTGGACCATAGAAACCTTGTGGAAAAGGAAGGTGGAGTCTGTTGGAAGCAGAAACACTGAGCATATAAAACGGGCAACTCTGTTCAACAGACAACACACTCACCAAATTGGAAACGCAACGTGGAGGACGCAAGAAAGTATCAACTGGACCGAGGAGAAATTCATGTAAGAAAGAAATGGGATTCATCGTCTGTGCTGTTGGCCCAACGATAACTTGTGTTTGAGTTCAGGAAGTGCTTCTGCTTGGGGCCATTGTACATGACCAATGCTACTGACTTTAACTGAAGCTAGCAGATGAGTGTATCACATGGAGACCACCTCAAACAGACACACTGATGGTTCTTGATTTCATAAGTGCTTCTCTTTTGGGGTTGTTTCGCTCGTGAGATTTTCTTCAGTAAGACACCACTATTCTTTCATGAATTTGTCGCCAACATTACCTTAACACAGGCACTGACTACATTTCTTGAAAAAGTAAGTGCTAATTGTTGGGGTAGTCTTGCAGACTGCTCTCATCCAAAGATCCTACTACAAACTATGAACTATCGATAAAAATGTTTTTGCAAGGAATTTCTATCTAATTTGAGCCTTTACATGGCTTTCAAGTGAAAGAGTGCTACACTTTGGGACAGACCACATCCACTGGGTAAACCAGAAAGCCTCCTTTTTGTGGGGAAAACACTCTCAGATCACCTCAAAGGAGGCACTCCTGATTCTTGTGTTCAAAAGTGCTTCTCTTTGGGGTTGTCTTGGTAGTGACAATGCACACAAAATCTGAACTGTAGAAACAAACTGTGTATTACTTCTATGGATGACATGTGATTTTTCAAGTCAAAGAGAAGACCAATATTGTGGGATTGCAACCCACTGTTAAACAAGTTCCATGGAGCAAACCTGCAGAAAGCTGATTGATCACTCATCAACACCTAACTGCCCTCATGTCTGCAGTCATTCCAAAATGATTCTTCTTTGAATGCTTGTTTAATGAGCCATTGCCTGGACCATAGAAACCTTGTTGAAAAGGAAGGTGGAGTCTGTTGGAAGCAGAAACACTGAGCATATAAAACGGGCAACTCTTTTCAACAGACAAAACACTCACCAAATTGGAAACGCAACGTGGAGGACGCAAGAAAGTATCAACTGGACTGAGGAGAAATTCATTTAAGAAAGAAATGGGATTCATCGTCTGTGCTGTTGGCCCAACGATAACTTGTGTTTGAGTTCAGGAAGTGCTTCTGCTTGGGGCCATTGTACATGACCAATGCTACTGACTGTAACTGAAGCTAGCAGATGAGTGTATCACATGGAGACCACCTCAAACAGACACACTGATGGTTCTTGATTTCATAAGTGCTTCTCTTTTGGGGTTGTTTCGCTCGTGAGATTTTCTTCAGTAAGACACCACTATTCTTTCATGAATTTGTCGCCAACATTACCTTAACACAGGCACTGACTACATTTCTTGAAAAAGTAAGTGCTAATTGTTGGGGTAGTCTTGCAGACTGCTCTCATCCAAAGATCCTACTACAAACTATGAACTATCGATAAAAATGTTTTTGCAAGGAATTTCTATCTAATTTGAGTCTTTACATGGCTTTCAAGTGAAAGAGTGCTACACTTTGGGACAGACCACATCCACTGGGTAAACCAGAAAGCCTCCTTTTTGTGGGGAAATCACTCTCAGATCACCTCAAAGGAGTCACTCCTGATTCTTGTGTTCAAAAGTGCTTCTCTTTGGGGTTGTCTTGGTAGTGACAATGCACACAAAATCTGAACTGTAGAAACAAACTGTGTATTACTTCTAGGGATGACATGTGATTTTTCAAGTCAAAGAGAAGACCAATATTGTGGGATTGCAACCCACTGTTAAAATGACACTTATTTTCTATCAGAAGCCAGATTTTGTCATGATAAGTGCCCTAATAGAAACACTGACCTGTTCCTCATGATAGTAAGTGCTTCTTGTTGGGGTAGTTTCATGACCTGCAGATCTTCCTCGTGTGAGCTGAATGGCAAGCTCAGTAAGAGATGCGCTTCACCGTTAGTCACTTTATTCTGAGAAAATCCTGGGAAGCCCTGTTAAGTTTGGCTGGGATTCTGAACAGACTCCTTCAGCGATTGAAGGCATTTCCTGGGCTGTCTTCCAAAGAATAAGAAATTGTCATGTGGATACCTCAGTAGGACATGCACTTCAACTTTTTGCACATTCTTTGGAGAAAATGGTAGAAAGTGCTTTGAAGTTGGGGTGTGATTCTTAACTGACTGCTTCAATTCTTGGACAAGTTTCCAGGACTGTCAACCAAATAGTAGGAAACTCTCTGGAAAAGTCATGTGGATTCCTCAGTAGGACATGCACCTCAACTTTATGCACATTCTTTGGAGAAAATGGTGGAAAGTGCTTTGAGGTTGGGGTGGGATTCTTGCCTCATTGTATGATGAATCCAGACTCTTAAATCTTTCAGGTATTCAAAGACACACAGTGTGGAGAGCCAATTTACAATCCACCCACTTTTTCTGTCGTTCACACTTGATTCCATACTATACATTTGGTTTTGTCTTATTATGAAGTATGTCTGCTGGAACTCCAACTGGAGGCTTCCTTTGTCAAACAAGTTCCATGGAGCCAACCCGCAGAAAGCTGATTGATCACTCATCAACACCTAACTGCCCTCATGTCTGCAGTCATTCCAAAATGATTCTTCTTTGAATGCTTGTTTAATGAGCCATTGCCTGGACCATAGAAACCTTGTGGAAAAGGAAGGTGGAGTCTGTTGGAAGCAGAAACACTGAGCATATAAAACGGGCAACTCTGTTCAACAGACAAAACACTCACCAAATTGGAAACGCAACGTGGAGGACGCAAGAAAGTATCAACTGGACTGAGGAGAAATTCATTTAAGAAAGAAATGGGATTCATCGTCTGTGCTGTTGGCCCAACGATAACTTGTGTTTGAGTTCAGGAAGTGCTTCTGCTTGGGGCCATTGTACATGACCAATGCTACTGACTATAACTGAAGCTAGCAGATGAGTGTATCACATGGAGACCACCTCAAACAGACACACTGATGGTTCTTGATTTCATAAGTGCTTCTCTTTTGGGGTTGTTTCGCTCGTGAGATTTTCTTCAGTAAGACACCACTATTCTTTCATGAATTTGTCGCCAACATTACCTTAACACAGGCACTGACTACATTTCTTGAAAAAGTAAGTGCTAATTGTTGGGGTAGTCTTGCAGACTGCTCTCATCCAAAGATCCTACTACAAACTATGAACTATCGATAAAAATGTTTTTGCAAGGAATTTCTATCTAATTTGAGTCTTTACATGGCTTTCAAGTGAAAGAGTGCTACACTTTGGGACAGACCACATCCACTGGGTAAACCAGAAAGCCTCCTTTTTGTGGGGAAATCACTCTCAGATCACCTCAAAGGAGTCACTCCTGATTCTTGTGTTCAAAAGTGCTTCTCTTTGGGGTTGTCTTGGTAGTGACAATGCACACAAAATCTTAACTGTAGAAACAAACTGTGTATTACTTCTAGGGATGACATGTGATTTTTCAAGTCAAAGAGAAGACCAATATTGTGGGATTGCAACCCACTGTTAAAATGACACTTATTTTCTATCAGAAGCCAGATTTTGTCATGATAAGTGCCCTAATAGAAACACTGACCTGTTCCTCATGATAGTAAGTGCTTCTTGTTGGGGTAGTTTCATGACCTGCAGATCTTCCTCGTGTGAGCTGAATGGCAAGCTCAGTAAGAGATGCGCTTCACCGTTAGTCACTTTATTCTGAGAAAATCCTGGGAAGCCCTGTTAAGTTTGGCTGGGATTCTGAACAGACTCCTTCAGCGATTGAAGGCATTTCCTGGGCTGTCTTCCAAAGAATAAGAAATTGTCATGTGGATACCTCAGTAGGACACGCACTTCAACTTTTTGCACATTCTTTGGAGAAAATGGTAGAAAGTGCTTTGAAGTTGGGGTGTGATTCTTAACTGACTGCTTCAATTCTTGGACAAGTTTCCAGGACTGTCAACCAAATAGTAGGAAACTCTCTGGAAAAGTCATGTGGATTCCTCAGTAGGACATGCACCTCAACTTTATGCACATTCTTTGGAGAAAATGGTGGAAAGTGCTTTGAGGTTGGGGTGGGATTCTTGCCTCATTGTATGATGAATCCAGACTCTTAAATCTTTCAGGTATTCAAAGACACACAGTGTGGAGAGCCAATTTACAATCCACCCACTTTTTCTGTCGTTCACACTTGATTCCATACTATACATTTGGTTTTGTCTTATTATGAAGTATGTCTGCTGGAACTCCAACTGGAGGCTTCCTTTGTCAAACAAGTTCCATGGAGCCAACCCGCAGAAAGCTGATTGATCACTCATCAACACCTAACTGCCCTCATGTCTGCAGTCATTCCAAAATGATTCTTCTTTGAATGCTTGTTTAATGAGCCATTGCCTGGACCATAGAAACCTTGTGGAAAAGGAAGGTGGAGTCTGTTGGAAGCAGAAACACTGAGCATATAAAACGGGCAACTCTGTTCAACAGACAACACACTCACCAAATTGGAAACGCAACGTGGAGGACGCAAGAAAGTATCAACTGGACCGAGGAGAAATTCATGTAAGAAAGAAATGGGATTCATCGTCTGTGCTGTTGGCCCAACGATAACTTGTGTTTGAGTTCAGGAAGTGCTTCTGCTTGGGGCCACTGACTATAACTGAAGCTAGCAGATGAGTGTATCACATGGAGACCACCTCAAACAGACACACTGATGGTTCTTGATTTCATAAGTGCTTCTCTTTTGGGGTTGTTTCGCTCGTGAGATTTTCTTCAGTAAGACACCACTATTCTTTCATGAATTTGTCCCCAACATTACCTTAACACAGGCACTGACTACATTTCTTGAAAAAGTAAGTGCTAATTGTTGGGGTAGTCTTGCAGACTGCTCTCATCCAAAGATCCTACTACAAACTATGAACTATCGATAAAAATGTTTTTGCAAGGAATTTCTATCTAATTTGAGCCTTTACATGGCTTTCAAGTGAAAGAGTGCTACACTTTGGGACAGACCACATCCACTGGGTAAACCAGAAAGCCTCCTTTTTGTGGGGAAAACACTCTCAGATCACCTCAAAGGAGTCACTCCTGATTCTTGTGTTCAAAAGTGCTTCTCTTTGGGGTTGTCTTGGTAGTGACAATGCACACAAAATCTGAACTGTAGAAACAAACTGTGTATTACTTCTATGGATGACATGTGATTTTTCAAGTCAAAGAGAAGACCAATATTGTGGGATTGCAACCCACTGTTAAAATGACACTTATTTTCTATCAGAAGCCAGATTTTGTCATGATAAGTGCCCTAATAGAAACACTGACCTGTTCCTCATGATAGTAAGTGCTTCTTGTTGGGGTAGTTTCATGACCAGCAGATCTTCCTCGTGTGAGCTGAATGGCAAGCTCAGTAGGAGATGCGCTTCACCGTTAGCCACTTTATTTTGAGAAAATCCTGGGAAGCCCTGTTAAGTTTGGCTGGGATTCTGAACAGACTCCTTCAGCGATTGAAGGCATTTCCTGGGCTGTCTTCCAAAGAATAAGAAATTGTCATGTGGATACCTCAGTAGGACATGCACTTCAACTTTTTGCACATTCTTTGGAGAAAATGGTAGAAAGTGCTTTGAAGTTGGGGTGTGATTCTTAACTGACTGCTTCAATTCTTGGGCAAGTTTCCAGGACTGTCAACCAAATAGTAGGAAACTCTCTGGAAAAGTCATGTGGATTCCTCAGTAGGACATGCACCTCAACTTTATGCACATTCTTTGGAGAAAATGGTGGAAAGTGCTTTGAGGTTGGGGTGGGATTCTTGCCTCATTGTATGATGAATCCAGACTCTTAAATCTTTCAGGTATTCAAAGACACACAGTGTGGAGAGCCAATTTACAATCCACCCACTTTTTCTGTCGTTCACACTTGATTCCATACTATACATTTGGTTTTGTCTTATTATGAAGTATGTCTGCTGGAACTCCAACTGGAGGCTTCCTTTGTCAAACAAGTTCCATGGAGCCAACCCGCAGAAAGCTGATTGATCACTCATCAACACCTAACTGCCCTCATGTCTGCAGTCATTCCAAAATGATTCTTCTTTGAATGCTTGTTTAATGAGCCATTGCCTGGACCATAGAAACCTTGTGGAAAAGGAAGGTGGAGTCTGTTGGAAGCAGAAACACTGAGCATATAAAACGGGCAACTCTGTTCAACAGACAACACACTCACCAAATTGGAAACGCAACGTGGAGGACGCAAGAAAGTATCAACTGGACCGAGGAGAAATTCATGTAAGAAAGAAATGGGATTCATCGTCTGTGCTGTTGGCCCAACGATAACTTGTGTTTGAGTTCAGGAAGTGCTTCTGCTTGGGGCCATTGTACATGACCAATGCTACTGACTTTAACTGAAGCTAGCAGATGAGTGTATCACATGGAGACCACCTCAAACAGACACACTGATGGTTCTTGATTTCATAAGTGCTTCTCTTTTGGGGTTGTTTCGCTCGTGAGATTTTCTTCAGTAAGACACCACTATTCTTTCATGAATTTGTCGCCAACATTACCTTAACACAGGCACTGACTACATTTCTTGAAAAAGTAAGTGCTAATTGTTGGGGTAGTCTTGCAGACTGCTCTCATCCAAAGATCCTACTACAAACTATGAACTATCGATAAAAATGTTTTTGCAAGGAATTTCTATCTAATTTGAGCCTTTACATGGCTTTCAAGTGAAAGAGTGCTACACTTTGGGACAGACCACATCCACTGGGTAAACCAGAAAGCCTCCTTTTTGTGGGGAAAACACTCTCAGATCACCTCAAAGGAGGCACTCCTGATTCTTGTGTTCAAAAGTGCTTCTCTTTGGGGTTGTCTTGGTAGTGACAATGCACACAAAATCTGAACTGTAGAAACAAACTGTGTATTACTTCTATGGATGACATGTGATTTTTCAAGTCAAAGAGAAGACCAATATTGTGGGATTGCAACCCACTGTTAAACAAGTTCCATGGAGCAAACCTGCAGAAAGCTGATTGATCACTCATCAACACCTAACTGCCCTCATGTCTGCAGTCATTCCAAAATGATTCTTCTTTGAATGCTTGTTTAATGAGCCATTGCCTGGACCATAGAAACCTTGTTGAAAAGGAAGGTGGAGTCTGTTGGAAGCAGAAACACTGAGCATATAAAACGGGCAACTCTTTTCAACAGACAAAACACTCACCAAATTGGAAACGCAACGTGGAGGACGCAAGAAAGTATCAACTGGACTGAGGAGAAATTCATTTAAGAAAGAAATGGGATTCATCGTCTGTGCTGTTGGCCCAACGATAACTTGTGTTTGAGTTCAGGAAGTGCTTCTGCTTGGGGCCATTGTACATGACCAATGCTACTGACTGTAACTGAAGCTAGCAGATGAGTGTATCACATGGAGACCACCTCAAACAGACACACTGATGGTTCTTGATTTCATAAGTGCTTCTCTTTTGGGGTTGTTTCGCTCGTGAGATTTTCTTCAGTAAGACACCACTATTCTTTCATGAATTTGTCGCCAACATTACCTTAACACAGGCACTGACTACATTTCTTGAAAAAGTAAGTGCTAATTGTTGGGGTAGTCTTGCAGACTGCTCTCATCCAAAGATCCTACTACAAACTATGAACTATCGATAAAAATGTTTTTGCAAGGAATTTCTATCTAATTTGAGTCTTTACATGGCTTTCAAGTGAAAGAGTGCTACACTTTGGGACAGACCACATCCACTGGGTAAACCAGAAAGCCTCCTTTTTGTGGGGAAATCACTCTCAGATCACCTCAAAGGAGTCACTCCTGATTCTTGTGTTCAAAAGTGCTTCTCTTTGGGGTTGTCTTGGTAGTGACAATGCACACAAAATCTGAACTGTAGAAACAAACTGTGTATTACTTCTAGGGATGACATGTGATTTTTCAAGTCAAAGAGAAGACCAATATTGTGGGATTGCAACCCACTGTTAAAATGACACTTATTTTCTATCAGAAGCCAGATTTTGTCATGATAAGTGCCCTAATAGAAACACTGACCTGTTCCTCATGATAGTAAGTGCTTCTTGTTGGGGTAGTTTCATGACCTGCAGATCTTCCTCGTGTGAGCTGAATGGCAAGCTCAGTAAGAGATGCGCTTCACCGTTAGTCACTTTATTCTGAGAAAATCCTGGGAAGCCCTGTTAAGTTTGGCTGGGATTCTGAACAGACTCCTTCAGCGATTGAAGGCATTTCCTGGGCTGTCTTCCAAAGAATAAGAAATTGTCATGTGGATACCTCAGTAGGACATGCACTTCAACTTTTTGCACATTCTTTGGAGAAAATGGTAGAAAGTGCTTTGAAGTTGGGGTGTGATTCTTAACTGACTGCTTCAATTCTTGGACAAGTTTCCAGGACTGTCAACCAAATAGTAGGAAACTCTCTGGAAAAGTCATGTGGATTCCTCAGTAGGACATGCACCTCAACTTTATGCACATTCTTTGGAGAAAATGGTGGAAAGTGCTTTGAGGTTGGGGTGGGATTCTTGCCTCATTGTATGATGAATCCAGACTCTTAAATCTTTCAGGTATTCAAAGACACACAGTGTGGAGAGCCAATTTACAATCCACCCACTTTTTCTGTCGTTCACACTTGATTCCATACTATACATTTGGTTTTGTCTTATTATGAAGTATGTCTGCTGGAACTCCAACTGGAGGCTTCCTTTGTCAAACAAGTTCCATGGAGCCAACCCGCAGAAAGCTGATTGATCACTCATCAACACCTAACTGCCCTCATGTCTGCAGTCATTCCAAAATGATTCTTCTTTGAATGCTTGTTTAATGAGCCATTGCCTGGACCATAGAAACCTTGTGGAAAAGGAAGGTGGAGTCTGTTGGAAGCAGAAACACTGAGCATATAAAACGGGCAACTCTGTTCAACAGACAAAACACTCACCAAATTGGAAACGCAACGTGGAGGACGCAAGAAAGTATCAACTGGACTGAGGAGAAATTCATTTAAGAAAGAAATGGGATTCATCGTCTGTGCTGTTGGCCCAACGATAACTTGTGTTTGAGTTCAGGAAGTGCTTCTGCTTGGGGCCATTGTACATGACCAATGCTACTGACTATAACTGAAGCTAGCAGATGAGTGTATCACATGGAGACCACCTCAAACAGACACACTGATGGTTCTTGATTTCATAAGTGCTTCTCTTTTGGGGTTGTTTCGCTCGTGAGATTTTCTTCAGTAAGACACCACTATTCTTTCATGAATTTGTCGCCAACATTACCTTAACACAGGCACTGACTACATTTCTTGAAAAAGTAAGTGCTAATTGTTGGGGTAGTCTTGCAGACTGCTCTCATCCAAAGATCCTACTACAAACTATGAACTATCGATAAAAATGTTTTTGCAAGGAATTTCTATCTAATTTGAGTCTTTACATGGCTTTCAAGTGAAAGAGTGCTACACTTTGGGACAGACCACATCCACTGGGTAAACCAGAAAGCCTCCTTTTTGTGGGGAAATCACTCTCAGATCACCTCAAAGGAGTCACTCCTGATTCTTGTGTTCAAAAGTGCTTCTCTTTGGGGTTGTCTTGGTAGTGACAATGCACACAAAATCTTAACTGTAGAAACAAACTGTGTATTACTTCTAGGGATGACATGTGATTTTTCAAGTCAAAGAGAAGACCAATATTGTGGGATTGCAACCCACTGTTAAAATGACACTTATTTTCTATCAGAAGCCAGATTTTGTCATGATAAGTGCCCTAATAGAAACACTGACCTGTTCCTCATGATAGTAAGTGCTTCTTGTTGGGGTAGTTTCATGACCTGCAGATCTTCCTCGTGTGAGCTGAATGGCAAGCTCAGTAAGAGATGCGCTTCACCGTTAGTCACTTTATTCTGAGAAAATCCTGGGAAGCCCTGTTAAGTTTGGCTGGGATTCTGAACAGACTCCTTCAGCGATTGAAGGCATTTCCTGGGCTGTCTTCCAAAGAATAAGAAATTGTCATGTGGATACCTCAGTAGGACACGCACTTCAACTTTTTGCACATTCTTTGGAGAAAATGGTAGAAAGTGCTTTGAAGTTGGGGTGTGATTCTTAACTGACTGCTTCAATTCTTGGACAAGTTTCCAGGACTGTCAACCAAATAGTAGGAAACTCTCTGGAAAAGTCATGTGGATTCCTCAGTAGGACATGCACCTCAACTTTATGCACATTCTTTGGAGAAAATGGTGGAAAGTGCTTTGAGGTTGGGGTGGGATTCTTGCCTCATTGTATGATGAATCCAGACTCTTAAATCTTTCAGGTATTCAAAGACACACAGTGTGGAGAGCCAATTTACAATCCACCCACTTTTTCTGTCGTTCACACTTGATTCCATACTATACATTTGGTTTTGTCTTATTATGAAGTATGTCTGCTGGAACTCCAACTGGAGGCTTCCTTTGTCAAACAAGTTCCATGGAGCCAACCCGCAGAAAGCTGATTGATCACTCATCAACACCTAACTGCCCTCATGTCTGCAGTCATTCCAAAATGATTCTTCTTTGAATGCTTGTTTAATGAGCCATTGCCTGGACCATAGAAACCTTGTGGAAAAGGAAGGTGGAGTCTGTTGGAAGCAGAAACACTGAGCATATAAAACGGGCAACTCTGTTCAACAGACAACACACTCACCAAATTGGAAACGCAACGTGGAGGACGCAAGAAAGTATCAACTGGACCGAGGAGAAATTCATGTAAGAAAGAAATGGGATTCATCGTCTGTGCTGTTGGCCCAACGATAACTTGTGTTTGAGTTCAGGAAGTGCTTCTGCTTGGGGCCACTGACTATAACTGAAGCTAGCAGATGAGTGTATCACATGGAGACCACCTCAAACAGACACACTGATGGTTCTTGATTTCATAAGTGCTTCTCTTTTGGGGTTGTTTCGCTCGTGAGATTTTCTTCAGTAAGACACCACTATTCTTTCATGAATTTGTCCCCAACATTACCTTAACACAGGCACTGACTACATTTCTTGAAAAAGTAAGTGCTAATTGTTGGGGTAGTCTTGCAGACTGCTCTCATCCAAAGATCCTACTACAAACTATGAACTATCGATAAAAATGTTTTTGCAAGGAATTTCTATCTAATTTGAGCCTTTACATGGCTTTCAAGTGAAAGAGTGCTACACTTTGGGACAGACCACATCCACTGGGTAAACCAGAAAGCCTCCTTTTTGTGGGGAAAACACTCTCAGATCACCTCAAAGGAGTCACTCCTGATTCTTGTGTTCAAAAGTGCTTCTCTTTGGGGTTGTCTTGGTAGTGACAATGCACACAAAATCTGAACTGTAGAAACAAACTGTGTATTACTTCTATGGATGACATGTGATTTTTCAAGTCAAAGAGAAGACCAATATTGTGGGATTGCAACCCACTGTTAAAATGACACTTATTTTCTATCAGAAGCCAGATTTTGTCATGATAAGTGCCCTAATAGAAACACTGACCTGTTCCTCATGATAGTAAGTGCTTCTTGTTGGGGTAGTTTCATGACCAGCAGATCTTCCTCGTGTGAGCTGAATGGCAAGCTCAGTAGGAGATGCGCTTCACCGTTAGCCACTTTATTTTGAGAAAATCCTGGGAAGCCCTGTTAAGTTTGGCTGGGATTCTGAACAGACTCCTTCAGCGATTGAAGGCATTTCCTGGGCTGTCTTCCAAAGAATAAGAAATTGTCATGTGGATACCTCAGTAGGACATGCACTTCAACTTTTTGCACATTCTTTGGAGAAAATGGTAGAAAGTGCTTTGAAGTTGGGGTGTGATTCTTAACTGACTGCTTCAATTCTTGGGCAAGTTTCCAGGACTGTCAACCAAATAGTAGGAAACTCTCTGGAAAAGTCATGTGGATTCCTCAGTAGGACATGCACCTCAACTTTATGCACATTCTTTGGAGAAAATGGTGGAAAGTGCTTTGAGGTTGGGGTGGGATTCTTGCCTCATTGTATGATGAATCCAGACTCTTAAATCTTTCAGGTATTCAAAGACACACAGTGTGGAGAGCCAATTTACAATCCACCCACTTTTTCTGTCGTTCACACTTGATTCCATACTATACATTTGGTTTTGTCTTATTATGAAGTATGTCTGCTGGAACTCCAACTGGAGGCTTCCTTTGTCAAACAAGTTCCATGGAGCCAACCCGCAGAAAGCTGATTGATCACTCATCAACACCTAACTGCCCTCATGTCTGCAGTCATTCCAAAATGATTCTTCTTTGAATGCTTGTTTAATGAGCCATTGCCTGGACCATAGAAACCTTGTGGAAAAGGAAGGTGGAGTCTGTTGGAAGCAGAAACACTGAGCATATAAAACGGGCAACTCTGTTCAACAGACAACACACTCACCAAATTGGAAACGCAACGTGGAGGACGCAAGAAAGTATCAACTGGACCGAGGAGAAATTCATGTAAGAAAGAAATGGGATTCATCGTCTGTGCTGTTGGCCCAACGATAACTTGTGTTTGAGTTCAGGAAGTGCTTCTGCTTGGGGCCACTGACTGTAACTGAAGCTAGCAGATGAGTGTATCACATGGAGACCACCTCAAACAGACACACTGATGGTTCTTGATTTCATAAGTGCTTCTCTTTTGGGGTTGTTTCGCTCGTGAGATTTTCTTCAGTAAGACACCACTATTCTTTCATGAATTTGTCCCCAACATTACCTTAACACAGGCACTGACTACATTTCTTGAAAAAGTAAGTGCTAATTGTTGGGGTAGTCTTGCAGACTGCTCTCATCCAAAGATCCTACTACAAACTATGAACTATCGATAAAAATGTTTTTGCAAGGAATTTCTATCTAATTTGAGTCTTTACATGGCTTTCAAGTGAAAGAGTGCTACACTTTGGGACAGACCACATCCACTGGGTAAACCAGAAAGCCTCCTTTTTGTGGGGAAATCACTCTCAGATCACCTCAAAGGAGTCACTCCTGATTCTTGTGTTCAAAAGTGCTTCTCTTTGGGGTTGTCTTGGTAGTGACAATGCACACAAAATCTGAACTGTAGAAACAAACTGTGTATTACTTCTAGGGATGACATGTGATTTTTCAAGTCAAAGAGAAGACCAATATTGTGGGATTGCAACCCACTGTTAAAATGACACTTATTTTCTATCAGAAGCCAGATTTTGTCATGATAAGTGCCCTAATAGAAACACTGACCTGTTCCTCATGATAGTAAGTGCTTCTTGTTGGGGTAGTTTCATGACCTGCAGATCTTCCTCGTGTGAGCTGAATGGCAAGCTCAGTAAGAGATGCGCTTCACCGTTAGTCACTTTATTCTGAGAAAATCCTGGGAAGCCCTGTTAAGTTTGGCTGGGATTCTGAACAGACTCCTTCAGCGATTGAAGGCATTTCCTGGGCTGTCTTCCAAAGAATAAGAAATTGTCATGTGGATACCTCAGTAGGACATGCACTTCAACTTTTTGCACATTCTTTGGAGAAAATGGTAGAAAGTGCTTTGAAGTTGGGGTGTGATTCTTAACTGACTGCTTCAATTCTTGGACAAGTTTCCAGGACTGTCAACCAAATAGTAGGAAACTCTCTGGAAAAGTCATGTGGATTCCTCAGTAGGACATGCACCTCAACTTTATGCACATTCTTTGGAGAAAATGGTGGAAAGTGCTTTGAGGTTGGGGTGGGATTCTTGCCTCATTGTATGATGAATCCAGACTCTTAAATCTTTCAGGTATTCAAAGACACACATTGTGGAGAGCCAATTTACAATCCACCCACTTTTTCTGTCGTTCACACTTGATTCCATACTATACATTTGGTTTTGTCTTATTATGAAGTATGTCTGCTGGAACTCCAACTGGAGGCTTCCTTTGTCAAACAAGTTCCATGGAGCCAACCCGCAGAAAGCTGATTGATCACTCATCAACACCTAACTGCCCTCATGTCTGCAGTCATTCCAAAATGATTCTTCTTTGAATGCTTGTTTAATGAGCCATTGCCTGGACCATAGAAACCTTGTGGAAAAGGAAGGTGGAGTCTGTTGGAAGCAGAAACACTGAGCATATAAAACGGGCAACTCTGTTCAACAGACAACACACTCACCAAATTGGAAACGCAACGTGGAGGACGCAAGAAAGTATCAACTGGACCGAGGAGAAATTCATGTAAGAAAGAAATGGGATTCATCGTCTGTGCTGTTGGCCCAACGATAACTTGTGTTTGAGTTCAGGAAGTGCTTCTGCTTGGGGCCACTGACTGTAACTGAAGCTAGCAGATGAGTGTATCACATGGAGACCACCTCAAACAGACACACTGATGGTTCTTGATTTCATAAGTGCTTCTCTTTTGGGGTTGTTTCGCTCGTGAGATTTTCTTCAGTAAGACACCACTATTCTTTCATGAATTTGTCGCCAACATTACCTTAACACAGGCACTGACTACATTTCTTGAAAAAGTAAGTGCTAATTGTTGGGGTAGTCTTGCAGACTGCTCTCATCCAAAGATCCTACTACAAACTATGAACTATCGATAAAAATGTTTTTGCAAGGAATTTCTATCTAATTTGAGTCTTTACATGGCTTTCAAGTGAAAGAGTGCTACACTTTGGGACAGACCACATCCACTGGGTAAACCAGAAAGCCTCCTTTTTGTGGGGAAATCACTCTCAGATCACCTCAAAGGAGTCACTCCTGATTCTTGTGTTCAAAAGTGCTTCTCTTTGGGGTTGTCTTGGTAGTGACAATGCACACAAAATCTGAACTGTAGAAACAAACTGTGTATTACTTCTAGGGATGACATGTGATTTTTCAAGTCAAAGAGAAGACCAATATTGTGGGATTGCAACCCACTGTTAAAATGACACTTATTTTCTATCAGAAGCCAGATTTTGTCATGATAAGTGCCCTAATAGAAACACTGACCTGTTCCTCATGATAGTAAGTGCTTCTTGTTGGGGTAGTTTCATGACCTGCAGATCTTCCTCGTGTGAGCTGAATGGCAAGCTCAGTAAGAGATGCGCTTCACCGTTAGTCACTTTATTCTGAGAAAATCCTGGGAAGCCCTGTTAAGTTTGGCTGGGATTCTGAACAGACTCCTTCAGCGATTGAAGGCATTTCCTGGGCTGTCTTCCAAAGAATAAGAAATTGTCATGTGGATACCTCAGTAGGACATGCACTTCAACTTTTTGCACATTCTTTGGAGAAAATGGTAGAAAGTGCTTTGAAGTTGGGGTGTGATTCTTAACTGACTGCTTCAATTCTTGGACAAGTTTCCAGGACTGTCAACCAAATAGTAGGAAACTCTCTGGAAAAGTCATGTGGATTCCTCAGTAGGACATGCACCTCAACTTTATGCACATTCTTTGGAGAAAATGGTGGAAAGTGCTTTGAGGTTGGGGTGGGATTCTTGCCTCATTGTATGATGAATCCAGACTCTTAAATCTTTCAGGTATTCAAAGACACACAGTGTGGAGAGCCAATTTACAATCCACCCACTTTTTCTGTCGTTCACACTTGATTCCATACTATACATTTGGTTTTGTCTTATTATGAAGTATGTCTGCTGGAACTCCAACTGGAGGCTTCCTTTGTCAAACAAGTTCCATGGAGCCAACCCGCAGAAAGCTGATTGATCACTCATCAACACCTAACTGCCCTCATGTCTGCAGTCATTCCAAAATGATTCTTCTTTGAATGCTTGTTTAATGAGCCATTGCCTGGACCATAGAAACCTTGTGGAAAAGGAAGGTGGAGTCTGTTGGAAGCAGAAACACTGAGCATATAAAACGGGCAACTCTGTTCAACAGACAACACACTCACCAAATTGGAAACGCAACGTGGAGGACGCAAGAAAGTATCAACTGGACCGAGGAGAAATTCATGTAAGAAAGAAATGGGATTCATCGTCTGTGCTGTTGGCCCAACGATAACTTGTGTTTGAGTTCAGGAAGTGCTTCTGCTTGGGGCCACTGACTGTAACTGAAGCTAGCAGATGAGTGTATCACATGGAGACCACCTCAAACAGACACACTGATGGTTCTTGATTTCATAAGTGCTTCTCTTTTGGGGTTGTTTCGCTCGTGAGATTTTCTTCAGTAAGACACCACTATTCTTTCATGAATTTGTCGCCAACATTACCTTAACACAGGCACTGACTACATTTCTTGAAAAAGTAAGTGCTAATTGTTGGGGTAGTCTTGCAGACTGCTCTCATCCAAAGATCCTACTACAAACTATGAACTATCGATAAAAATGTTTTTGCAAGGAATTTCTATCTAATTTGAGCCTTTACATGGCTTTCAAGTGAAAGAGTGCTACACTTTGGGACAGACCACATCCACTGGGTAAACCAGAAAGCCTCCTTTTTGTGGGGAAAACACTCTCAGATCACCTCAAAGGAGTCACTCCTGATTCTTGTGTTCAAAAGTGCTTCTCTTTGGGGTTGTCTTGGTAGTGACAATGCACACAAAATCTGAACTGTAGAAACAAACTGTGTATTACTTCTAGGGATGACATGTGATTTTTCAAGTCAAAGAGAAGACCAATATTGTGGGATTGCAACCCACTGTTAAAATGACACTTATTTTCTATCAGAAGCCAGATTTTGTCATGATAAGTGCCCTAATAGAAACACTGACCTGTTCCTCATGATAGTAAGTGCTTCTTGTTGGGGTAGTTTCATGACCAGCAGATCTTCCTCGTGTGAGCTGAATGGCAAGCTCAGTAGGAGATGCGCTTCACCGTTAGCCACTTTATTTTGAGAAAATCCTGGGAAGCCCTGTTAAGTTTGGCTGGGATTCTGAACAGACTCCTTTAGCAATTGAAGGCATTTCCTGGGCTGTCTTCCAAATAAGAAGAAATTGTCATGTGGATACCTCAGTAGGACATGCACTTCAACTTTTTGCACATTCTTTGGAGAAAATGGTGGAAAGTGCTTTGAAGTTGGGGTGTTATTCTTAACTGACTGCTTCAATTCTTGGACAAGTTTCCAGGACTGTCAACCAAATAGTAGGAAACTCTCTGGAAAAGTCATGTGGATTCCTCAGTAGGACATGCACCTCAACTTTATGCACATTCTTTGGAGAAAATGGTGGAAAGTGCTTTGAGGTTGGGGTGGGATTCTTGCCTCACTGTATGATGAATCCAGACTCTTAAATCTTTCAGGTATTCAAAGACACACAGTGTGGAGAGCCAATTTACAATCCACCCACTTTTTCTGTCGTTCACACTTGATTCCATACTATACATTTGGTTTTGTCTTATTATGAAGTATGTCTGCTGGAACTCCAACTGGAGGCTTCCTTTGTCAAACAAGTTCCATGGAGCTAACCTGCAGAAAGCTGATTGATCACTCATCAACACCTAACTGCCCTCATGTCTGCAGTCATTCCAAAATGATTCTTCTTTGAATGCTTGTTTAATGAGCCATTGCCTGGACCATAGAAACCTTGTGGAAAAGGAAGGTGGAGTCTGTTGGAAGCAGAAACACTGAGCATATAAAACGGGCAACTCTGTTCAACAGACAACACACTCACCAAATTGGAAACGCAACGTGGAGGACGCAAGAAAGTATCAACTGGACCGAGGAGAAATTCATGTAAGAAAGAAATGGGATTCATCGTCTGTGCTGTTGGCCCAACGATAACTTGTGTTTGAGTTCAGGAAGTGCTTCTGCTTGGGGCCATTGTACATGACCAATGCTACTGACTTTAACTGAAGCTAGCAGATGAGTGTATCACATGGAGACCACCTCAAACAGACACACTGATGGTTCTTGATTTCATAAGTGCTTCTCTTTTGGGGTTGTTTCGCTCGTGAGATTTTCTTCAGTAAGACACCACTATTCTTTCATGAATTTGTCGCCAACATTACCTTAACACAGGCACTGACTACATTTCTTGAAAAAGTAAGTGCTAATTGTTGGGGTAGTCTTGCAGACTGCTCTCATCCAAAGATCCTACTACAAACTATGAACTATCGATAAAAATGTTTTTGCAAGGAATTTCTATCTAATTTGAGCCTTTACATGGCTTTCAAGTGAAAGAGTGCTACACTTTGGGACAGACCACATCCACTGGGTAAACCAGAAAGCCTCCTTTTTGTGGGGAAAACACTCTCAGATCACCTCAAAGGAGGCACTCCTGATTCTTATGTTCAAAAGTGCTTCTCTTTGGGGTTGTCTTGGTAGTGACAATGCACACAAAATCTGAACTGTAGAAACAAACTGTGTATTACTTCTATGGATGACATGTGATTTTTCAAGTCAAAGAGAAGACCAATATTGTGGGATTGCAACCCACTGTTAAACAAGTTCCATGGAGCCAACCTGCAGAAAGCTGATTGATCACTCATCAACACCTAACTGCCCTCATGTCTGCAGTCATTCCAAAATGATTCTTCTTTGAATGCTTGTTTAATGAGCCATTGCCTGGACCATAGAAACCTTGTTGAAAAGGAAGGTGGAGTCTGTTGGAAGCAGAAACACTGAGCATATAAAACGGGCAACTCTGTTCAACAGACAAAACACTCACCAAATTGGAAACGCAACGTGGAGGACGCAAGAAAGTATCAACTGGACTGAGGAGAAATTCATTTAAGAAAGAAATGGGATTCATCGTCTGTGCTGTTGGCCCAACGATAACTTGTGTTTGAGTTCAGGAAGTGCTTCTGCTTGGGGCCATTGTACATGACCAATGCTACTGACTTTAACTGAAGCTAGCAGATGAGTGTATCACATGGAGACCACCTCAAACAGACACACTGATGGTTCTTGATTTCATAAGTGCTTCTCTTTTGGGGTTGTTTCGCTCGTGAGATTTTCTTCAGTAAGACACCACTATTCTTTCATGAATTTGTCGCCAACATTACCTTAACACAGGCACTGACTACATTTCTTGAAAAAGTAAGTGCTAATTGTTGGGGTAGTCTTGCAGACTGCTCTCATCCAAAGATCCTACTACAAACTATGAACTATCGATAAAAATGTTTTTGCAAGGAATTTCTATCTAATTTGAGTCTTTACATGGCTTTCAAGTGAAAGAGTGCTACACTTTGGGACAGACCACATCCACTGGGTAAACCAGAAAGCCTCCTTTTTGTGGGGAAATCACTCTCAGATCACCTCAAAGGAGTCACTCCTGATTCTTGTGTTCAAAAGTGCTTCTCTTTGGGGTTGTCTTGGTAGTGACAATGCACACAAAATCTGAACTGTAGAAACAAACTGTGTATTACTTCTAGGGATGACATGGGATTTTTCAAGTCAAAGAGAAGACCAATATTGTGGGATTGCAACCCACTGTTAAAATGACACTTATTTTCTATCAGAAGCCAGATTTTGTCATGATAAGTGCCCTAATAGAAACACTGACCTGTTCCTCATGATAGTAAGTGCTTCTTGTTGGGGTAGTTTCATGACCTGCAGATCTTCCTCGTGTGAGCTGAATGGCAAGCTCAGTAAGAGATGCGCTTCACCGTTAGTCACTTTATTCTGAGAAAATCCTGGGAAGCCCTGTTAAGTTTGGCTGGGATTCTGAACAGACTCCTTCAGCGATTGAAGGCATTTCCTGGGCTGTCTTCCAAAGAATAAGAAATTGTCATGTGGATACCTCAGTAGGACATGCACTTCAACTTTTTGCACATTCTTTGGAGAAAATGGTAGAAAGTGCTTTGAAGTTGGGGTGTGATTCTTAACTGACTGCTTCAATTCTTGGACAAGTTTCCAGGACTGTCAACCAAATAGTAGGAAACTCTCTGGAAAAGTCATGTGGATTCCTCAGTAGGACATGCACCTCAACTTTATGCACATTCTTTGGAGAAAATGGTGGAAAGTGCTTTGAGGTTGGGGTGGGATTCTTGCCTCATTGTATGATGAATCCAGACTCTTAAATCTTTCAGGTATTCAAAGACACACAGTGTGGAGAGCCAATTTACAATCCACCCACTTTTTCTGTCGTTCACACTTGATTCCATACTATACATTTGGTTTTGTCTTATTATGAAGTATGTCTGCTGGAACTCCAACTGGAGGCTTCCTTTGTCAAACAAGTTCCATGGAGCCAACCCGCAGAAAGCTGATTGATCACTCATCAACACCTAACTGCCCTCATGTCTGCAGTCATTCCAAAATGATTCTTCTTTGAATGCTTGTTTAATGAGCCATTGCCTGGACCATAGAAACCTTGTGGAAAAGGAAGGTGGAGTCTGTTGGAAGCAGAAACACTGAGCATATAAAACGGGCAACTCTGTTCAACAGACAACACACTCACCAAATTGGAAACGCAACGTGGAGGACGCAAGAAAGTATCAACTGGACCGAGGAGAAATTCATGTAAGAAAGAAATGGGATTCATCGTCTGTGCTGTTGGCCCAACGATAACTTGTGTTTGAGTTCAGGAAGTGCTTCTGCTTGGGGCCACTGACTATAACTGAAGCTAGCAGATGAGTGTATCACATGGAGACCACCTCAAACAGACACACTGATGGTTCTTGATTTCATAAGTGCTTCTCTTTTGGGGTTGTTTCGCTCGTGAGATTTTCTTCAGTAAGACACCACTATTCTTTCATGAATTTGTCGCCAACATTACCTTAACACAGGCACTGACTACATTTCTTGAAAAAGTAAGTGCTAATTGTTGGGGTAGTCTTGCAGACTGCTCTCATCCAAAGATCCTACTACAAACTATGAACTATCGATAAAAATGTTTTTGCAAGGAATTTCTATCTAATTTGAGCCTTTACATGGCTTTCAAGTGAAAGAGTGCTACACTTTGGGACAGACCACATCCACTGGGTAAACCAGAAAGCCTCCTTTTTGTGGGGAAAACACTCTCAGATCACCTCAAAGGAGTCACTCCTGATTCTTGTGTTCAAAAGTGCTTCTCTTTGGGGTTGTCTTGGTAGTGACAATGCACACAAAATCTGAACTGTAGAAACAAACTGTGTATTACTTCTATGGATGACATGTGATTTTTCAAGTCAAAGAGAAGACCAATATTGTGGGATTGCAACCCACTGTTAAAATGACACTTATTTTCTATCAGAAGCCAGATTTTGTCATGATAAGTGCCCTAATAGAAACACTGACCTGTTCCTCATGATAGTAAGTGCTTCTTGTTGGGGTAGTTTCATGACCAGCAGATCTTCCTCGTGTGAGCTGAATGGCAAGCTCAGTAGGAGATGCGCTTCACCGTTAGCCACTTTATTTTGAGAAAATCCTGGGAAGCCCTGTTAAGTTTGGCTGGGATTCTGAACAGACTCCTTCAGCGATTGAAGGCATTTCCTGGGCTGTCTTCCAAAGAATAAGAAATTGTCATGTGGATACCTCAGTAGGACATGCACTTCAACTTTTTGCACATTCTTTGGAGAAAATGGTAGAAAGTGCTTTGAAGTTGGGGTGTGATTCTTAACTGACTGCTTCAATTCTTGGGCAAGTTTCCAGGACTGTCAACCAAATAGTAGGAAACTCTCTGGAAAAGTCATGTGGATTCCTCAGTAGGACATGCACCTCAACTTTATGCACATTCTTTGGAGAAAATGGTGGAAAGTGCTTTGAGGTTGGGGTGGGATTCTTGCCTCATTGTATGATGAATCCAGACTCTTAAATCTTTCAGGTATTCAAAGACACACAGTGTGGAGAGCCAATTTACAATCCACCCACTTTTTCTGTCGTTCACACTTGATTCCATACTATACATTTGGTTTTGTCTTATTATGAAGTATGTCTGCTGGAACTCCAACTGGAGGCTTCCTTTGTCAAACAAGTTCCATGGAGCCAACCCGCAGAAAGCTGATTGATCACTCATCAACACCTAACTGCCCTCATGTCTGCAGTCATTCCAAAATGATTCTTCTTTGAATGCTTGTTTAATGAGCCATTGCCTGGACCATAGAAACCTTGTGGAAAAGGAAGGTGGAGTCTGTTGGAAGCAGAAACACTGAGCATATAAAACGGGCAACTCTGTTCAACAGACAACACACTCACCAAATTGGAAACGCAACGTGGAGGACGCAAGAAAGTATCAACTGGACCGAGGAGAAATTCATGTAAGAAAGAAATGGGATTCATCGTCTGTGCTGTTGGCCCAACGATAACTTGTGTTTGAGTTCAGGAAGTGCTTCTGCTTGGGGCCACTGACTGTAACTGAAGCTAGCAGATGAGTGTATCACATGGAGACCACCTCAAACAGACACACTGATGGTTCTTGATTTCATAAGTGCTTCTCTTTTGGGGTTGTTTCGCTCGTGAGATTTTCTTCAGTAAGACACCACTATTCTTTCATGAATTTGTCGCCAACATTACCTTAACACAGGCACTGACTACATTTCTTGAAAAAGTAAGTGCTAATTGTTGGGGTAGTCTTGCAGACTGCTCTCATCCAAAGATCCTACTACAAACTATGAACTATCGATAAAAATGTTTTTGCAAGGAATTTCTATCTAATTTGAGTCTTTACATGGCTTTCAAGTGAAAGAGTGCTACACTTTGGGACAGACCACATCCACTGGGTAAACCAGAAAGCCTCCTTTTTGTGGGGAAATCACTCTCAGATCACCTCAAAGGAGTCACTCCTGATTCTTGTGTTCAAAAGTGCTTCTCTTTGGGGTTGTCTTGGTAGTGACAATGCACACAAAATCTGAACTGTAGAAACAAACTGTGTATTACTTCTAGGGATGACATGTGATTTTTCAAGTCAAAGAGAAGACCAATATTGTGGGATTGCAACCCACTGTTAAAATGACACTTATTTTCTATCAGAAGCCAGATTTTGTCATGATAAGTGCCCTAATAGAAACACTGACCTGTTCCTCATGATAGTAAGTGCTTCTTGTTGGGGTAGTTTCATGACCTGCAGATCTTCCTCGTGTGAGCTGAATGGCAAGCTCAGTAAGAGATGCGCTTCACCGTTAGTCACTTTATTCTGAGAAAATCCTGGGAAGCCCTGTTAAGTTTGGCTGGGATTCTGAACAGACTCCTTCAGCGATTGAAGGCATTTCCTGGGCTGTCTTCCAAAGAATAAGAAATTGTCATGTGGATACCTCAGTAGGACATGCACTTCAACTTTTTGCACATTCTTTTGAGAAAATGGTAGAAAGTGCTTTGAAGTTGGGGTGTGATTCTTAACTGACTGCTTCAATTCTTGGACAAGTTTCCAGGACTGTCAACCAAATAGTAGGAAACTCTCTGGAAAAGTCATGTGGATTCCTCAGTAGGACATGCACCTCAACTTTATGCACATTCTTTGGAGAAAATGGTGGAAAGTGCTTTGAGGTTGGGGTGGGATTCTTGCCTCATTGTATGATGAATCCAGACTCTTAAATCTTTCAGGTATTCAAAGACACACAGTGTGGAGAGCCAATTTACAATCCACCCACTTTTTCTGTCGTTCACACTTGATTCCATACTATACATTTGGTTTTGTCTTATTATGAAGTATGTCTGCTGGAACTCCAACTGGAGGCTTCCTTTGTCAAACAAGTTCCATGGAGCCAACCCGCAGAAAGCTGATTGATCACTCATCAACACCTAACTGCCCTCATGTCTGCAGTCATTCCAAAATGATTCTTCTTTGAATGCTTGTTTAATGAGCCATTGCCTGGACCATAGAAACCTTGTGGAAAAGGAAGGTGGAGTCTGTTGGAAGCAGAAACACTGAGCATATAAAACGGGCAACTCTGTTCAACAGACAACACACTCACCAAATTGGAAACGCAACGTGGAGGACGCAAGAAAGTATCAACTGGACCGAGGAGAAATTCATGTAAGAAAGAAATGGGATTCATCGTCTGTGCTGTTGGCCCAACGATAACTTGTGTTTGAGTTCAGGAAGTGCTTCTGCTTGGGGCCACTGACTGTAACTGAAGCTAGCAGATGAGTGTATCACATGGAGACCACCTCAAACAGACACACTGATGGTTCTTGATTTCATAAGTGCTTCTCTTTTGGGGTTGTTTCGCTCGTGAGATTTTCTTCAGTAAGACACCACTATTCTTTCATGAATTTGTCGCCAACATTACCTTAACACAGGCACTGACTACATTTCTTGAAAAAGTAAGTGCTAATTGTTGGGGTAGTCTTGCAGACTGCTCTCATCCAAAGATCCTACTACAAACTATGAACTATCGATAAAAATGTTTTTGCAAGGAATTTCTATCTAATTTGAGTCTTTACATGGCTTTCAAGTGAAAGAGTGCTACACTTTGGGACAGACCACATCCACTGGGTAAACCAGAAAGCCTCCTTTTTGTGGGGAAATCACTCTCAGATCACCTCAAAGGAGTCACTCCTGATTCTTGTGTTCAAAAGTGCTTCTCTTTGGGGTTGTCTTGGTAGTGACAATGCACACAAAATCTGAACTGTAGAAACAAACTGTGTATTACTTCTAGGGATGACATGTGATTTTTCAAGTCAAAGAGAAGACCAATATTGTGGGATTGCAACCCACTGTTAAAATGACACTTATTTTCTATCAGAAGCCAGATTTTGTCATGATAAGTGCCCTAATAGAAACACTGACCTGTTCCTCATGATAGTAAGTGCTTCTTGTTGGGGTAGTTTCATGACCTGCAGATCTTCCTCGTGTGAGCTGAATGGCAAGCTCAGTAAGAGATGCGCTTCACCGTTAGTCACTTTATTCTGAGAAAATCCTGGGAAGCCCTGTTAAGTTTGGCTGGGATTCTGAACAGACTCCTTCAGCGATTGAAGGCATTTCCTGGGCTGTCTTCCAAAGAATAAGAAATTGTCATGTGGATACCTCAGTAGGACATGCACTTCAACTTTTTGCACATTCTTTGGAGAAAATGGTAGAAAGTGCTTTGAAGTTGGGGTGTGATTCTTAACTGACTGCTTCAATTCTTGGACAAGTTTCCAGGACTGTCAACCAAATAGTAGGAAACTCTCTGGAAAAGTCATGTGGATTCCTCAGTAGGACATGCACCTCAACTTTATGCACATTCTTTGGAGAAAATGGTGGAAAGTGCTTTGAGGTTGGGGTGGGATTCTTGCCTCATTGTATGATGAATCCAGACTCTTAAATCTTTCAGGTATTCAAAGACACACAGTGTGGAGAGCCAATTTACAATCCACCCACTTTTTCTGTCGTTCACACTTGATTCCATACTATACATTTGGTTTTGTCTTATTATGAAGTATGTCTGCTGGAACTCCAACTGGAGGCTTCCTTTGTCAAACAAGTTCCATGGAGCCAACCCGCAGAAAGCTGATTGATCACTCATCAACACCTAACTGCCCTCATGTCTGCAGTCATTCCAAAATGATTCTTCTTTGAATGCTTGTTTAATGAGCCATTGCCTGGACCATAGAAACCTTGTGGAAAAGGAAGGTGGAGTCTGTTGGAAGCAGAAACACTGAGCATATAAAACGGGCAACTCTGTTCAACAGACAACACACTCACCAAATTGGAAACGCAACGTGGAGGACGCAAGAAAGTATCAACTGGACCGAGGAGAAATTCATGTAAGAAAGAAATGGGATTCATCGTCTGTGCTGTTGGCCCAACGATAACTTGTGTTTGAGTTCAGGAAGTGCTTCTGCTTGGGGCCACTGACTGTAACTGAAGCTAGCAGATGAGTGTATCACATGGAGACCACCTCAAACAGACACACTGATGGTTCTTGATTTCATAAGTGCTTCTCTTTTGGGGTTGTTTCGCTCGTGAGATTTTCTTCAGTAAGACACCACTATTCTTTCATGAATTTGTCGCCAACATTACCTTAACACAGGCACTGACTACATTTCTTGAAAAAGTAAGTGCTAATTGTTGGGGTAGTCTTGCAGACTGCTCTCATCCAAAGATCCTACTACAAACTATGAACTATCGATAAAAATGTTTTTGCAAGGAATTTCTATCTAATTTGAGCCTTTACATGGCTTTCAAGTGAAAGAGTGCTACACTTTGGGACAGACCACATCCACTGGGTAAACCAGAAAGCCTCCTTTTTGTGGGGAAAACACTCTCAGATCACCTCAAAGGAGTCACTCCTGATTCTTGTGTTCAAAAGTGCTTCTCTTTGGGGTTGTCTTGGTAGTGACAATGCACACAAAATCTGAACTGTAGAAACAAACTGTGTATTACTTCTATGGATGACATGTGATTTTTCAAGTCAAAGAGAAGACCAATATTGTGGGATTGCAACCCACTGTTAAACAAGTTCCATGGAGCCAACCTGCAGAAAGCTGATTGATCACTCATCAACACCTAACTGCCCTCATGTCTGCAGTCATTCCAAAATGATTCTTCTTTGAATGCTTGTTTAATGAGCCATTGCCTGGACCATAGAAACCTTGTTGAAAAGGAAGGTGGAGTCTGTTGGAAGCAGAAACACTGAGCATATAAAACGGGCAACTCTGTTCAACAGACAAAACACTCACCAAATTGGAAACGCAACGTGGAGGACGCAAGAAAGTATCAACTGGACTGAGGAGAAATTCATTTAAGAAAGAAATGGGATTCATCGTCTGTGCTGTTGGCCCAACGATAACTTGTGTTTGAGTTCAGGAAGTGCTTCTGCTTGGGGCCATTGTACATGACCAATGCTACTGACTTTAACTGAAGCTAGCAGATGAGTGTATCACATGGAGACCACCTCAAACAGACACACTGATGGTTCTTGATTTCATAAGTGCTTCTCTTTTGGGGTTGTTTCGCTCGTGAGATTTTCTTCAGTAAGACACCACTATTCTTTCATGAATTTGTCGCCAACATTACCTTAACACAGGCACTGACTACATTTCTTGAAAAAGTAAGTGCTAATTGTTGGGGTAGTCTTGCAGACTGCTCTCATCCAAAGATCCTACTACAAACTATGAACTATCGATAAAAATGTTTTTGCAAGGAATTTCTATCTAATTTGAGTCTTTACATGGCTTTCAAGTGAAAGAGTGCTACACTTTGGGACAGACCACATCCACTGGGTAAACCAGAAAGCCTCCTTTTTGTGGGGAAATCACTCTCAGATCACCTCAAAGGAGTCACTCCTGATTCTTGTGTTCAAAAGTGCTTCTCTTTGGGGTTGTCTTGGTAGTGACAATGCACACAAAATCTGAACTGTAGAAACAAACTGTGTATTACTTCTAGGGATGACATGGGATTTTTCAAGTCAAAGAGAAGACCAATATTGTGGGATTGCAACCCACTGTTAAAATGACACTTATTTTCTATCAGAAGCCAGATTTTGTCATGATAAGTGCCCTAATAGAAACACTGACCTGTTCCTCATGATAGTAAGTGCTTCTTGTTGGGGTAGTTTCATGACCTGCAGATCTTCCTCGTGTGAGCTGAATGGCAAGCTCAGTAAGAGATGCGCTTCACCGTTAGTCACTTTATTCTGAGAAAATCCTGGGAAGCCCTGTTAAGTTTGGCTGGGATTCTGAACAGACTCCTTCAGCGATTGAAGGCATTTCCTGGGCTGTCTTCCAAAGAATAAGAAATTGTCATGTGGATACCTCAGTAGGACATGCACTTCAACTTTTTGCACATTCTTTGGAGAAAATGGTAGAAAGTGCTTTGAAGTTGGGGTGTGATTCTTAACTGACTGCTTCAATTCTTGGACAAGTTTCCAGGACTGTCAACCAAATAGTAGGAAACTCTCTGGAAAAGTCATGTGGATTCCTCAGTAGGACATGCACCTCAACTTTATGCACATTCTTTGGAGAAAATGGTGGAAAGTGCTTTGAGGTTGGGGTGGGATTCTTGCCTCATTGTATGATGAATCCAGACTCTTAAATCTTTCAGGTATTCAAAGACACACAGTGTGGAGAGCCAATTTACAATCCACCCACTTTTTCTGTCGTTCACACTTGATTCCATACTATACATTTGGTTTTGTCTTATTATGAAGTATGTCTGCTGGAACTCCAACTGGAGGCTTCCTTTGTCAAACAAGTTCCATGGAGCCAACCCGCAGAAAGCTGATTGATCACTCATCAACACCTAACTGCCCTCATGTCTGCAGTCATTCCAAAATGATTCTTCTTTGAATGCTTGTTTAATGAGCCATTGCCTGGACCATAGAAACCTTGTGGAAAAGGAAGGTGGAGTCTGTTGGAAGCAGAAACACTGAGCATATAAAACGGGCAACTCTGTTCAACAGACAACACACTCACCAAATTGGAAACGCAACGTGGAGGACGCAAGAAAGTATCAACTGGACCGAGGAGAAATTCATGTAAGAAAGAAATGGGATTCATCGTCTGTGCTGTTGGCCCAACGATAACTTGTGTTTGAGTTCAGGAAGTGCTTCTGCTTGGGGCCATTGTACATGACCAATGCTACTGACTTTAACTGAAGCTAGCAGATGAGTGTATCACATGGAGACCACCTCAAACAGACACACTGATGGTTCTTGATTTCATAAGTGCTTCTCTTTTGGGGTTGTTTCGCTCGTGAGATTTTCTTCAGTAAGACACCACTATTCTTTCATGAATTTGTCGCCAACATTACCTTAACACAGGCACTGACTACATTTCTTGAAAAAGTAAGTGCTAATTGTTGGGGTAGTCTTGCAGACTGCTCTCATCCAAAGATCCTACTACAAACTATGAACTATCGATGAAAATGTTTTTGCAAGGAATTTCTATCTAATTTGAGCCTTTACATGGCTTTCAAGTGAAAGAGTGCTACACTTTGGGACAGACCACATCCACTGGGTAAACCAGAAAGCCTCCTTTTTGTGGGGAAAACACTCTCAGATCACCTAAAAGGAGGCACTCCTGATTCTTGTGTTCAAAAGTGCTTCTCTTTGGGGTTGTCTTGGTAGTGACAATGCACACAAAATCTGAACTGTAGAAACAAACTGTGTATTACTTCTATGGATGACATGTGATTTTTCAAGTCAAAGAGAAGACCAATATTGTGGGATTGCAACCCACTGTTAAACAAGTTCCATGGAGCAAACCTGCAGAAAGCTGATTGATCACTCATCAACACCTAACTGCCCTCATGTCTGCAGTCATTCCAAAATGATTCTTCTTTGAATGCTTGTTTAATGAGCCATTGCCTGGACCATAGAAACCTTGTTGAAAAGGAAGGTGGAGTCTGTTGGAAGCAGAAACACTGAGCATATAAAACGGGCAACTCTGTTCAACAGACAAAACACTCACCAAATTGGAAACGCAACGTGGAGGACGCAAGAAAGTATCAACTGGACTGAGGAGAAATTCATTTAAGAAAGAAATGGGATTCATCGTCTGTGCTGTTGGCCCAACGATAACTTGTGTTTGAGTTCAGGAAGTGCTTCTGCTTGGGGCCATTGTACATGACCAATGCTACTGACTGTAACTGAAGCTAGCAGATGAGTGTATCACATGGAGACCACCTCAAACAGACACACTGATGGTTCTTGATTTCATAAGTGCTTCTCTTTTGGGGTTGTTTCGCTCGTGAGATTTTCTTCAGTAAGACACCACTATTCTTTCATGAATTTGTCGCCAACATTACCTTAACACAGGCACTGACTACATTTCTTGAAAAAGTAAGTGCTAATTGTTGGGGTAGTCTTGCAGACTGCTCTCATCCAAAGATCCTACTACAAACTATGAACTATCGATAAAAATGTTTTTGCAAGGAATTTCTATCTAATTTGAGTCTTTACATGGCTTTCAAGTGAAAGAGTGCTACACTTTGGGACAGACCACATCCACTGGGTAAACCAGAAAGCCTCCTTTTTGTGGGGAAATCACTCTCAGATCACCTCAAAGGAGTCACTCCTGATTCTTGTGTTCAAAAGTGCTTCTCTTTGGGGTTGTCTTGGTAGTGACAATGCACACAAAATCTGAACTGTAGAAACAAACTGTGTATTACTTCTAGGGATGACATGTGATTTTTCAAGTCAAAGAGAAGACCAATATTGTGGGATTGCAACCCACTGTTAAAATGACACTTATTTTCTATCAGAAGCCAGATTTTGTCATGATAAGTGCCCTAATAGAAACACTGACCTGTTCCTCATGATAGTAAGTGCTTCTTGTTGGGGTAGTTTCATGACCTGCAGATCTTCCTCGTGTGAGCTGAATGGCAAGCTCAGTAAGAGATGCGCTTCACCGTTAGTCACTTTATTCTGAGAAAATCCTGGGAAGCCCTGTTAAGTTTGGCTGGGATTCTGAACAGACTCCTTCAGCGATTGAAGGCATTTCCTGGGCTGTCTTCCAAAGAATAAGAAATTGTCATGTGGATACCTCAGTAGGACATGCACTTCAACTTTTTGCACATTCTTTGGAGAAAATGGTAGAAAGTTCTTTGAAGTTGGGGTGTGATTCTTAACTGACTGCTTCAATTCTTGGACAAGTTTCCAGGACTGTCAACCAAATAGTAGGAAACTCTCTGGAAAAGTCATGTGGATTCCTCAGTAGGACATGCACCTCAACTTTATGCACATTCTTTGGAGAAAATGGTGGAAAGTGCTTTGAGGTTGGGGTGGGATTCTTGCCTCATTGTATGATGAATCCAGACTCTTAAATCTTTCAGGTATTCAAAGACACACAGTGTGGAGAGCCAATTTACAATCCACCCACTTTTTCTGTCGTTCACACTTGATTCCATACTATACATTTGGTTTTGTCTTATTATGAAGTATGTCTGCTGGAACTCCAACTGGAGGCTTCCTTTGTCAAACAAGTTCCATGGAGCCAACCCGCAGAAAGCTGATTGATCACTCATCAACACCTAACTGCCCTCATGTCTGCAGTCATTCCAAAATGATTCTTCTTTGAATGCTTGTTTAATGAGCCATTGCCTGGACCATAGAAACCTTGTGGAAAAGGAAGGTGGAGTCTGTTGGAAGCAGAAACACTGAGCATATAAAACGGGCAACTCTGTTCAACAGACAAAACACTCACCAAATTGGAAACGCAACGTGGAGGACGCAAGAAAGTATCAACTGGACTGAGGAGAAATTCATTTAAGAAAGAAATGGGATTCATCGTCTGTGCTGTTGGCCCAACGATAACTTGTGTTTGAGTTCAGGAAGTGCTTCTGCTTGGGGCCATTGTACATGACCAATGCTACTGACTATAACTGAAGCTAGCAGATGAGTGTATCACATGGAGACCACCTCAAACAGACACACTGATGGTTCTTGATTTCATAAGTGCTTCTCTTTTGGGGTTGTTTCGCTCGTGAGATTTTCTTCAGTAAGACACCACTATTCTTTCATGAATTTGTCGCCAACATTACCTTAACACAGGCACTGACTACATTTCTTGAAAAAGTAAGTGCTAATTGTTGGGGTAGTCTTGCAGACTGCTCTCATCCAAAGATCCTACTACAAACTATGAACTATCGATAAAAATGTTTTTGCAAGGAATTTCTATCTAATTTGAGTCTTTACATGGCTTTCAAGTGAAAGAGTGCTACACTTTGGGACAGACCACATCCACTGGGTAAACCAGAAAGCCTCCTTTTTGTGGGGAAATCACTCTCAGATCACCTCAAAGGAGTCACTCCTGATTCTTGTGTTCAAAAGTGCTTCTCTTTGGGGTTGTCTTGGTAGTGACAATGCACACAAAATCTTAACTGTAGAAACAAACTGTGTATTACTTCTAGGGATGACATGTGATTTTTCAAGTCAAAGAGAAGACCAATATTGTGGGATTGCAACCCACTGTTAAAATGACACTTATTTTCTATCAGAAGCCAGATTTTGTCATGATAAGTGCCCTAATAGAAACACTGACCTGTTCCTCATGATAGTAAGTGCTTCTTGTTGGGGTAGTTTCATGACCTGCAGATCTTCCTCGTGTGAGCTGAATGGCAAGCTCAGTAAGAGATGCGCTTCACCGTTAGTCACTTTATTCTGAGAAAATCCTGGGAAGCCCTGTTAAGTTTGGCTGGGATTCTGAACAGACTCCTTCAGCGATTGAAGGCATTTCCTGGGCTGTCTTCCAAAGAATAAGAAATTGTCATGTGGATACCTCAGTAGGACACGCACTTCAACTTTTTGCACATTCTTTGGAGAAAATGGTAGAAAGTGCTTTGAAGTTGGGGTGTGATTCTTAACTGACTGCTTCAATTCTTGGACAAGTTTCCAGGACTGTCAACCAAATAGTAGGAAACTCTCTGGAAAAGTCATGTGGATTCCTCAGTAGGACATGCACCTCAACTTTATGCACATTCTTTGGAGAAAATGGTGGAAAGTGCTTTGAGGTTGGGGTGGGATTCTTGCCTCATTGTATGATGAATCCAGACTCTTAAATCTTTCAGGTATTCAAAGACACACAGTGTGGAGAGCCAATTTACAATCCACCCACTTTTTCTGTCGTTCACACTTGATTCCATACTATACATTTGGTTTTGTCTTATTATGAAGTATGTCTGCTGGAACTCCAACTGGAGGCTTCCTTTGTCAAACAAGTTCCATGGAGCCAACCCGCAGAAAGCTGATTGATCACTCATCAACACCTAACTGCCCTCATGTCTGCAGTCATTCCAAAATGATTCTTCTTTGAATGCTTGTTTAATGAGCCATTGCCTGGACCATAGAAACCTTGTGGAAAAGGAAGGTGGAGTCTGTTGGAAGCAGAAACACTGAGCATATAAAACGGGCAACTCTGTTCAACAGACAACACACTCACCAAATTGGAAACGCAACGTGGAGGACGCAAGAAAGTATCAACTGGACCGAGGAGAAATTCATGTAAGAAAGAAATGGGATTCATCGTCTGTGCTGTTGGCCCAACGATAACTTGTGTTTGAGTTCAGGAAGTGCTTCTGCTTGGGGCCACTGACTATAACTGAAGCTAGCAGATGAGTGTATCACATGGAGACCACCTCAAACAGACACACTGATGGTTCTTGATTTCATAAGTGCTTCTCTTTTGGGGTTGTTTCGCTCGTGAGATTTTCTTCAGTAAGACACCACTATTCTTTCATGAATTTGTCCCCAACATTACCTTAACACAGGCACTGACTACATTTCTTGAAAAAGTAAGTGCTAATTGTTGGGGTAGTCTTGCAGACTGCTCTCATCCAAAGATCCTACTACAAACTATGAACTATCGATAAAAATGTTTTTGCAAGGAATTTCTATCTAATTTGAGCCTTTACATGGCTTTCAAGTGAAAGAGTGCTACACTTTGGGACAGACCACATCCACTGGGTAAACCAGAAAGCCTCCTTTTTGTGGGGAAAACACTCTCAGATCACCTCAAAGGAGTCACTCCTGATTCTTGTGTTCAAAAGTGCTTCTCTTTGGGGTTGTCTTGGTAGTGACAATGCACACAAAATCTGAACTGTAGAAACAAACTGTGTATTACTTCTATGGATGACATGTGATTTTTCAAGTCAAAGAGAAGACCAATATTGTGGGATTGCAACCCACTGTTAAAATGACACTTATTTTCTATCAGAAGCCAGATTTTGTCATGATAAGTGCCCTAATAGAAACACTGACCTGTTCCTCATGATAGTAAGTGCTTCTTGTTGGGGTAGTTTCATGACCAGCAGATCTTCCTCGTGTGAGCTGAATGGCAAGCTCAGTAAGAGATGCGCTTCACCGTTAGTCACTTTATTCTGAGAAAATCCTGGGAAGCCCTGTTAAGTTTGGCTGGGATTCTGAACAGACTCCTTCAGCGATTGAAGGCATTTCCTGGGCTGTCTTCCAAAGAATAAGAAATTGTCATGTGGATACCTCAGTAGGACATGCACTTCAACTTTTTGCACATTCTTTGGAGAAAATGGTAGAAAGTGCTTTGAAGTTGGGGTGTGATTCTTAACTGACTGCTTCAATTCTTGGGCAAGTTTCCAGGACTGTCAACCAAATAGTAGGAAACTCTCTGGAAAAGTCATGTGGATTCCTCAGTAGGACATGCACCTCAACTTTATGCACATTCTTTGGAGAAAATGGTGGAAAGTGCTTTGAGGTTGGGGTGGGATTCTTGCCTCATTGTATGATGAATCCAGACTCTTAAATCTTTCAGGTATTCAAAGACACACAGTGTGGAGAGCCAATTTACAATCCACCCACTTTTTCTGTCGTTCACACTTGATTCCATACTATACATTTGGTTTTGTCTTATTATGAAGTATGTCTGCTGGAACTCCAACTGGAGGCTTCCTTTGTCAAACAAGTTCCATGGAGCCAACCCGCAGAAAGCTGATTGATCACTCATCAACACCTAACTGCCCTCATGTCTGCAGTCATTCCAAAATGATTCTTCTTTGAATGCTTGTTTAATGAGCCATTGCCTGGACCATAGAAACCTTGTGGAAAAGGAAGGTGGAGTCTGTTGGAAGCAGAAACACTGAGCATATAAAACGGGCAACTCTGTTCAACAGACAACACACTCACCAAATTGGAAACGCAACGTGGAGGACGCAAGAAAGTATCAACTGGACCGAGGAGAAATTCATGTAAGAAAGAAATGGGATTCATCGTCTGTGCTGTTGGCCCAACGATAACTTGTGTTTGAGTTCAGGAAGTGCTTCTGCTTGGGGCCACTGACTGTAACTGAAGCTAGCAGATGAGTGTATCACATGGAGACCACCTCAAACAGACACACTGATGGTTCTTGATTTCATAAGTGCTTCTCTTTTGGGGTTGTTTCGCTCGTGAGATTTTCTTCAGTAAGACACCACTATTCTTTCATGAATTTGTCGCCAACATTACCTTAACACAGGCACTGACTACATTTCTTGAAAAAGTAAGTGCTAATTGTTGGGGTAGTCTTGCAGACTGCTCTCATCCAAAGATCCTACTACAAACTATGAACTATCGATAAAAATGTTTTTGCAAGGAATTTCTATCTAATTTGAGTCTTTACATGGCTTTCAAGTGAAAGAGTGCTACACTTTGGGACAGACCACATCCACTGGGTAAACCAGAAAGCCTCCTTTTTGTGGGGAAATCACTCTCAGATCACCTCAAAGGAGTCACTCCCGATTCTTGTGTTCAAAAGTGCTTCTCTTTGGGGTTGTCTTGGTAGTGACAATGCACACAAAATCTGAACTGTAGAAACAAACTGTGTATTACTTCTAGGGATGACATGTGATTTTTCAAGTCAAAGAGAAGACCAATATTGTGGGATTGCAACCCACTGTTAAAATGACACTTATTTTCTATCAGAAGCCAGATTTTGTCATGATAAGTGCCCTAATAGAAACACTGACCTGTTCCTCATGATAGTAAGTGCTTCTTGTTGGGGTAGTTTCATGACCTGCAGATCTTCCTCGTGTGAGCTGAATGGCAAGCTCAGTAAGAGATGCGCTTCACCGTTAGTCACTTTATTCTGAGAAAATCCTGGGAAGCCCTGTTAAGTTTGGCTGGGATTCTGAACAGACTCCTTCAGCGATTGAAGGCATTTCCTGGGCTGTCTTCCAAAGAATAAGAAATTGTCATGTGGATACCTCAGTAGGACATGCACTTCAACTTTTTGCACATTCTTTTGAGAAAATGGTAGAAAGTGCTTTGAAGTTGGGGTGTGATTCTTAACTGACTGCTTCAATTCTTGGACAAGTTTCCAGGACTGTCAACCAAATAGTAGGAAACTCTCTGGAAAAGTCATGTGGATTCCTCAGTAGGACATGCACCTCAACTTTATGCACATTCTTTGGAGAAAATGGTGGAAAGTGCTTTGAGGTTGGGGTGGGATTCTTGCCTCATTGTATGATGAATCCAGACTCTTAAATCTTTCAGGTATTCAAAGACACACAGTGTGGAGAGCCAATTTACAATCCACCCACTTTTTCTGTCGTTCACACTTGATTCCATACTATACATTTGGTTTTGTCTTATTATGAAGTATGTCTGCTGGAACTCCAACTGGAGGCTTCCTTTGTCAAACAAGTTCCATGGAGCCAACCCGCAGAAAGCTGATTGATCACTCATCAACACCTAACTGCCCTCATGTCTGCAGTCATTCCAAAATGATTCTTCTTTGAATGCTTGTTTAATGAGCCATTGCCTGGACCATAGAAACCTTGTGGAAAAGGAAGGTGGAGTCTGTTGGAAGCAGAAACACTGAGCATATAAAACGGGCAACTCTGTTCAACAGACAACACACTCACCAAATTGGAAACGCAACGTGGAGGACGCAAGAAAGTATCAACTGGACCGAGGAGAAATTCATGTAAGAAAGAAATGGGATTCATCGTCTGTGCTGTTGGCCCAACGATAACTTGTGTTTGAGTTCAGGAAGTGCTTCTGCTTGGGGCCACTGACTGTAACTGAAGCTAGCAGATGAGTGTATCACATGGAGACCACCTCAAACAGACACACTGATGGTTCTTGATTTCATAAGTGCTTCTCTTTTGGGGTTGTTTCGCTCGTGAGATTTTCTTCAGTAAGACACCACTATTCTTTCATGAATTTGTCGCCAACATTACCTTAACACAGGCACTGACTACATTTCTTGAAAAAGTAAGTGCTAATTGTTGGGGTAGTCTTGCAGACTGCTCTCATCCAAAGATCCTACTACAAACTATGAACTATCGATAAAAATGTTTTTGCAAGGAATTTCTATCTAATTTGAGTCTTTACATGGCTTTCAAGTGAAAGAGTGCTACACTTTGGGACAGACCACATCCACTGGGTAAACCAGAAAGCCTCCTTTTTGTGGGGAAATCACTCTCAGATCACCTCAAAGGAGTCACTCCTGATTCTTGTGTTCAAAAGTGCTTCTCTTTGGGGTTGTCTTGGTAGTGACAATGCACACAAAATCTGAACTGTAGAAACAAACTGTGTATTACTTCTAGGGATGACATGTGATTTTTCAAGTCAAAGAGAAGACCAATATTGTGGGATTGCAACCCACTGTTAAAATGACACTTATTTTCTATCAGAAGCCAGATTTTGTCATGATAAGTGCCCTAATAGAAACACTGACCTGTTCCTCATGATAGTAAGTGCTTCTTGTTGGGGTAGTTTCATGACCTGCAGATCTTCCTCGTGTGAGCTGAATGGCAAGCTCAGTAAGAGATGCGCTTCACCGTTAGTCACTTTATTCTGAGAAAATCCTGGGAAGCCCTGTTAAGTTTGGCTGGGATTCTGAACAGACTCCTTCAGCGATTGAAGGCATTTCCTGGGCTGTCTTCCAAAGAATAAGAAATTGTCATGTGGATACCTCAGTAGGACATGCACTTCAACTTTTTGCACATTCTTTGGAGAAAATGGTAGAAAGTGCTTTGAAGTTGGGGTGTGATTCTTAACTGACTGCTTCAATTCTTGGACAAGTTTCCAGGACTGTCAACCAAATAGTAGGAAACTCTCTGGAAAAGTCATGTGGATTCCTCAGTAGGACATGCACCTCAACTTTATGCACATTCTTTGGAGAAAATGGTGGAAAGTGCTTTGAGGTTGGGGTGGGATTCTTGCCTCATTGTATGATGAATCCAGACTCTTAAATCTTTCAGGTATTCAAAGACACACAGTGTGGAGAGCCAATTTACAATCCACCCACTTTTTCTGTCGTTCACACTTGATTCCATACTATACATTTGGTTTTGTCTTATTATGAAGTATGTCTGCTGGAACTCCAACTGGAGGCTTCCTTTGTCAAACAAGTTCCATGGAGCCAACCCGCAGAAAGCTGATTGATCACTCATCAACACCTAACTGCCCTCATGTCTGCAGTCATTCCAAAATGATTCTTCTTTGAATGCTTGTTTAATGAGCCATTGCCTGGACCATAGAAACCTTGTGGAAAAGGAAGGTGGAGTCTGTTGGAAGCAGAAACACTGAGCATATAAAACGGGCAACTCTGTTCAACAGACAACACACTCACCAAATTGGAAACGCAACGTGGAGGACGCAAGAAAGTATCAACTGGACCGAGGAGAAATTCATGTAAGAAAGAAATGGGATTCATCGTCTGTGCTGTTGGCCCAACGATAACTTGTGTTTGAGTTCAGGAAGTGCTTCTGCTTGGGGCCATTGTACATGACCAATGCTACTGACTTTAACTGAAGCTAGCAGATGAGTGTATCACATGGAGACCACCTCAAACAGACACACTGATGGTTCTTGATTTCATAAGTGCTTCTCTTTTGGGGTTGTTTCGCTCGTGAGATTTTCTTCAGTAAGACACCACTATTCTTTCATGAATTTGTCGCCAACATTACCTTAACACAGGCACTGACTACATTTCTTGAAAAAGTAAGTGCTAATTGTTGGGGTAGTCTTGCAGACTGCTCTCATCCAAAGATCCTACTACAAACTATGAACTATCGATAAAAATGTTTTTGCAAGGAATTTCTATCTAATTTGAGCCTTTACATGGCTTTCAAGTGAAAGAGTGCTACACTTTGGGACAGACCACATCCACTGGGTAAACCAGAAAGCCTCCTTTTTGTGGGGAAAACACTCTCAGATCACCTCAAAGGAGGCACTCCTGATTCTTGTGTTCAAAAGTGCTTCTCTTTGGGGTTGTCTTGGTAGTGACAATGCACACAAAATCTGAACTGTAGAAACAAACTGTGTATTACTTCTATGGATGACATGTGATTTTTCAAGTCAAAGAGAAGACCAATATTGTGGGATTGCAACCCACTGTTAAACAAGTTCCATGGAGCAAACCTGCAGAAAGCTGATTGATCACTCATCAACACCTAACTGCCCTCATGTCTGCAGTCATTCCAAAATGATTCTTCTTTGAATGCTTGTTTAATGAGCCATTGCCTGGACCATAGAAACCTTGTTGAAAAGGAAGGTGGAGTCTGTTGGAAGCAGAAACACTGAGCATATAAAACGGGCAACTCTGTTCAACAGACAAAACACTCACCAAATTGGAAACGCAACGTGGAGGACGCAAGAAAGTATCAACTGGACTGAGGAGAAATTCATTTAAGAAAGAAATGGGATTCATCGTCTGTGCTGTTGGCCCAACGATAACTTGTGTTTGAGTTCAGGAAGTGCTTCTGCTTGGGGCCATTGTACATGACCAATGCTACTGACTGTAACTGAAGCTAGCAGATGAGTGTATCACATGGAGACCACCTCAAACAGACACACTGATGGTTCTTGATTTCATAAGTGCTTCTCTTTTGGGGTTGTTTCGCTCGTGAGATTTTCTTCAGTAAGACACCACTATTCTTTCATGAATTTGTCGCCAACATTACCTTAACACAGGCACTGACTACATTTCTTGAAAAAGTAAGTGCTAATTGTTGGGGTAGTCTTGCAGACTGCTCTCATCCAAAGATCCTACTACAAACTATGAACTATCGATAAAAATGTTTTTGCAAGGAATTTCTATCTAATTTGAGTCTTTACATGGCTTTCAAGTGAAAGAGTGCTACACTTTGGGACAGACCACATCCACTGGGTAAACCAGAAAGCCTCCTTTTTGTGGGGAAATCACTCTCAGATCACCTCAAAGGAGTCACTCCTGATTCTTGTGTTCAAAAGTGCTTCTCTTTGGGGTTGTCTTGGTAGTGACAATGCACACAAAATCTGAACTGTAGAAACAAACTGTGTATTACTTCTAGGGATGACATGTGATTTTTCAAGTCAAAGAGAAGACCAATATTGTGGGATTGCAACCCACTGTTAAAATGACACTTATTTTCTATCAGAAGCCAGATTTTGTCATGATAAGTGCCCTAATAGAAACACTGACCTGTTCCTCATGATAGTAAGTGCTTCTTGTTGGGGTAGTTTCATGACCTGCAGATCTTCCTCGTGTGAGCTGAATGGCAAGCTCAGTAAGAGATGCGCTTCACCGTTAGTCACTTTATTCTGAGAAAATCCTGGGAAGCCCTGTTAAGTTTGGCTGGGATTCTGAACAGACTCCTTCAGCGATTGAAGGCATTTCCTGGGCTGTCTTCCAAAGAATAAGAAATTGTCATGTGGATACCTCAGTAGGACATGCACTTCAACTTTTTGCACATTCTTTGGAGAAAATGGTAGAAAGTTCTTTGAAGTTGGGGTGTGATTCTTAACTGACTGCTTCAATTCTTGGACAAGTTTCCAGGACTGTCAACCAAATAGTAGGAAACTCTCTGGAAAAGTCATGTGGATTCCTCAGTAGGACATGCACCTCAACTTTATGCACATTCTTTGGAGAAAATGGTGGAAAGTGCTTTGAGGTTGGGGTGGGATTCTTGCCTCATTGTATGATGAATCCAGACTCTTAAATCTTTCAGGTATTCAAAGACACACAGTGTGGAGAGCCAATTTACAATCCACCCACTTTTTCTGTCGTTCACACTTGATTCCATACTATACATTTGGTTTTGTCTTATTATGAAGTATGTCTGCTGGAACTCCAACTGGAGGCTTCCTTTGTCAAACAAGTTCCATGGAGCCAACCCGCAGAAAGCTGATTGATCACTCATCAACACCTAACTGCCCTCATGTCTGCAGTCATTCCAAAATGATTCTTCTTTGAATGCTTGTTTAATGAGCCATTGCCTGGACCATAGAAACCTTGTGGAAAAGGAAGGTGGAGTCTGTTGGAAGCAGAAACACTGAGCATATAAAACGGGCAACTCTGTTCAACAGACAAAACACTCACCAAATTGGAAACGCAACGTGGAGGACGCAAGAAAGTATCAACTGGACCGAGGAGAAATTCATTTAAGAAAGAAATGGGATTCATCGTCTGTGCTGTTGGCCCAACGATAACTTGTGTTTGAGTTCAGGAAGTGCTTCTGCTTGGGGCCATTGTACATGACCAATGCTACTGACTATAACTGAAGCTAGCAGATGAGTGTATCACATGGAGACCACCTCAAACAGACACACTGATGGTTCTTGATTTCATAAGTGCTTCTCTTTTGGGGTTGTTTCGCTCGTGAGATTTTCTTCAGTAAGACACCACTATTCTTTCATGAATTTGTCGCCAACATTACCTTAACACAGGCACTGACTACATTTCTTGAAAAAGTAAGTGCTAATTGTTGGGGTAGTCTTGCAGACTGCTCTCATCCAAAGATCCTACTACAAACTATGAACTATCGATAAAAATGTTTTTGCAAGGAATTTCTATCTAATTTGAGTCTTTACATGGCTTTCAAGTGAAAGAGTGCTACACTTTGGGACAGACCACATCCACTGGGTAAACCAGAAAGCCTCCTTTTTGTGGGGAAATCACTCTCAGATCACCTCAAAGGAGTCACTCCTGATTCTTGTGTTCAAAAGTGCTTCTCTTTGGGGTTGTCTTGGTAGTGACAATGCACACAAAATCTTAACTGTAGAAACAAACTGTGTATTACTTCTAGGGATGACATGTGATTTTTCAAGTCAAAGAGAAGACCAATATTGTGGGATTGCAACCCACTGTTAAAATGACACTTATTTTCTATCAGAAGCCAGATTTTGTCATGATAAGTGCCCTAATAGAAACACTGACCAGTTCCTCATGATAGTAAGTGCTTCTTGTTGGGGTAGTTTCATGACCTGCAGATCTTCCTCGTGTGAGCTGAATGGCAAGCTCAGTAAGAGATGCGCTTCACCGTTAGTCACTTTATTCTGAGAAAATCCTGGGAAGCCCTGTTAAGTTTGGCTGGGATTCTGAACAGACTCCTTCAGCGATTGAAGGCATTTCCTGGGCTGTCTTCCAAAGAATAAGAAATTGTCATGTGGATACCTCAGTAGGACACGCACTTCAACTTTTTGCACATTCTTTGGAGAAAATGGTAGAAAGTGCTTTGAAGTTGGGGTGTGATTCTTAACTGACTGCTTCAATTCTTGGACAAGTTTCCAGGACTGTCAACCAAATAGTAGGAAACTCTCTGGAAAAGTCATGTGGATTCCTCAGTAGGACATGCACCTCAACTTTATGCACATTCTTTGGAGAAAATGGTGGAAAGTGCTTTGAGGTTGGGGTGGGATTCTTGCCTCATTGTATGATGAATCCAGACTCTTAAATCTTTCAGGTATTCAAAGACACACAGTGTGGAGAGCCAATTTACAATCCACCCACTTTTTCTGTCGTTCACACTTGATTCCATACTATACATTTGGTTTTGTCTTATTATGAAGTATGTCTGCTGGAACTCCAACTGGAGGCTTCCTTTGTCAAACAAGTTCCATGGAGCCAACCCGCAGAAAGCTGATTGATCACTCATCAACACCTAACTGCCCTCATGTCTGCAGTCATTCCAAAATTATTCTTCTTTGAATGCTTGTTTAATGAGCCATTGCCTGGACCATAGAAACCTTGTGGAAAAGGAAGGTGGAGTCTGTTGGAAGCAGAAACACTGAGCATATAAAACGGGCAACTCTGTTCAACAGACAACACACTCACCAAATTGGAAACGCAACGTGGAGGACGCAAGAAAGTATCAACTGGACCGAGGAGAAATTCATGTAAGAAAGAAATGGGATTCATCGTCTGTGCTGTTGGCCCAACGATAACTTGTGTTTGAGTTCAGGAAGTGCTTCTGCTTGGGGCCACTGACTGTAACTGAAGCTAGCAGATGAGTGTATCACATGGAGACCACCTCAAAAAGACACACTGATGGTTCTTGATTTCATAAGTGCTTCTCTTTTGGGGTTGTTTCGCTCGTGAGATTTTCTTCAGTAAGACACCACTATTCTTTCATGAATTTGTCGCCAACATTACCTTAACACAGGCACTGACTACATTTCTTGAAAAAGTAAGTGCTAATTGTTGGGGTAGTCTTGCAGACTGCTCTCATCCAAAGATCCTACTACAAACTATGAACTATCGATAAAAATGTTTTTGCAAGGAATTTCTATCTAATTTGAGTCTTTACATGGCTTTCAAGTGAAAGAGTGCTACACTTTGGGACAGACCACATCCACTGGGTAAACCAGAAAGCCTCCTTTTTGTGGGGAAATCACTCTCAGATCACCTCAAAGGAGTCACTCCTGATTCTTGTGTTCAAAAGTGCTTCTCTTTGGGGTTGTCTTGGTAGTGACAATGCACACAAAATCTTAACTGTAGAAACAAACTGTGTATTACTTCTAGGGATGACATGTGATTTTTCAAGTCAAAGAGAAGACCAATATTGTGGGATTGCAACCCACTGTTAAAATGACACTTATTTTCTATCAGAAGCCAGATTTTGTCATGATAAGTGCCCTAATAGAAACACTGACCAGTTCCTCATGATAGTAAGTGCTTCTTGTTGGGGTAGTTTCATGACCTGCAGATCTTCCTCGTGTGAGCTGAATGGCAAGCTCAGTAAGAGATGCGCTTCACCGTTAGTCACTTTATTCTGAGAAAATCCTGGGAAGCCCTGTTAAGTTTGGCTGGGATTCTGAACAGACTCCTTCAGCGATTGAAGGCATTTCCTGGGCTGTCTTCCAAAGAATAAGAAATTGTCATGTGGATACCTCAGTAGGACACGCACTTCAACTTTTTGCACATTCTTTGGAGAAAATGGTAGAAAGTGCTTTGAAGTTGGGGTGTGATTCTTAACTGACTGCTTCAATTCTTGGACAAGTTTCCAGGACTGTCAACCAAATAGTAGGAAACTCTCTGGAAAAGTCATGTGGATTCCTCAGTAGGACATGCACCTCAACTTTATGCACATTCTTTGGAGAAAATGGTGGAAAGTGCTTTGAGGTTGGGGTGGGATTCTTGCCTCATTGTATGATGAATCCAGACTCTTAAATCTTTCAGGTATTCAAAGACACACAGTGTGGAGAGCCAATTTACAATCCACCCACTTTTTCTGTCGTTCACACTTGATTCCATACTATACATTTGGTTTTGTCTTATTATGAAGTATGTCTGCTGGAACTCCAACTGGAGGCTTCCTTTGTCAAACAAGTTCCATGGAGCCAACCCGCAGAAAGCTGATTGATCACTCATCAACACCTAACTGCCCTCATGTCTGCAGTCATTCCAAAATTATTCTTCTTTGAATGCTTGTTTAATGAGCCATTGCCTGGACCATAGAAACCTTGTGGAAAAGGAAGGTGGAGTCTGTTGGAAGCAGAAACACTGAGCATATAAAACGGGCAACTCTGTTCAACAGACAACACACTCACCAAATTGGAAACGCAACGTGGAGGACGCAAGAAAGTATCAACTGGACCGAGGAGAAATTCATGTAAGAAAGAAATGGGATTCATCGTCTGTGCTGTTGGCCCAACGATAACTTGTGTTTGAGTTCAGGAAGTGCTTCTGCTTGGGGCCACTGACTATAACTGAAGCTAGCAGATGAGTGTATCACATGGAGACCACCTCAAACAGACACACTGATGGTTCTTGATTTCATAAGTGCTTCTCTTTTGGGGTTGTTTCGCTCGTGAGATTTTCTTCAGTAAGACACCACTATTCTTTCATGAATTTGTCCCCAACATTACCTTAACACAGGCACTGACTACATTTCTTGAAAAAGTAAGTGCTAATTGTTGGGGTAGTCTTGCAGACTGCTCTCATCCAAAGATCCTACTACAAACTATGAACTATCGATAAAAATGTTTTTGCAAGGAATTTCTATCTAATTTGAGCCTTTACATGGCTTTCAAGTGAAAGAGTGCTACACTTTGGGACAGACCACATCCACTGGGTAAACCAGAAAGCCTCCTTTTTGTGGGGAAATCACTCTCAGATCACCTCAAAGGAGTCACTCCTGATTCTTGTGTTCAAAAGTGCTTCTCTTTGGGGTTGTCTTGGTAGTGACAATGCACACAAAATCTTAACTGTAGAAACAAACTGTGTATTACTTCTAGGGATGACATGTGATTTTTCAAGTCAAAGAGAAGACCAATATTGTGGGATTGCAACCCACTGTTAAAATGACACTTATTTTCTATCAGAAGCCAGATTTTGTCATGATAAGTGCCCTAATAGAAACACTGACCAGTTCCTCATGATAGTAAGTGCTTCTTGTTGGGGTAGTTTCATGACCTGCAGATCTTCCTCGTGTGAGCTGAATGGCAAGCTCAGTAAGAGATGCGCTTCACCGTTAGTCACTTTATTCTGAGAAAATCCTGGGAAGCCCTGTTAAGTTTGGCTGGGATTCTGAACAGACTCCTTCAGCGATTGAAGGCATTTCCTGGGCTGTCTTCCAAAGAATAAGAAATTGTCATGTGGATACCTCAGTAGGACACGCACTTCAACTTTTTGCACATTCTTTGGAGAAAATGGTAGAAAGTGCTTTGAAGTTGGGGTGTGATTCTTAACTGACTGCTTCAATTCTTGGACAAGTTTCCAGGACTGTCAACCAAATAGTAGGAAACTCTCTGGAAAAGTCATGTGGATTCCTCAGTAGGACATGCACCTCAACTTTATGCACATTCTTTGGAGAAAATGGTGGAAAGTGCTTTGAGGTTGGGGTGGGATTCTTGCCTCATTGTATGATGAATCCAGACTCTTAAATCTTTCAGGTATTCAAAGACACACAGTGTGGAGAGCCAATTTACAATCCACCCACTTTTTCTGTCGTTCACACTTGATTCCATACTATACATTTGGTTTTGTCTTATTATGAAGTATGTCTGCTGGAACTCCAACTGGAGGCTTCCTTTGTCAAACAAGTTCCATGGAGCCAACCCGCAGAAAGCTGATTGATCACTCATCAACACCTAACTGCCCTCATGTCTGCAGTCATTCCAAAATTATTCTTCTTTGAATGCTTGTTTAATGAGCCATTGCCTGGACCATAGAAACCTTGTGGAAAAGGAAGGTGGAGTCTGTTGGAAGCAGAAACACTGAGCATATAAAACGGGCAACTCTGTTCAACAGACAACACACTCACCAAATTGGAAACGCAACGTGGAGGACGCAAGAAAGTATCAACTGGACCGAGGAGAAATTCATGTAAGAAAGAAATGGGATTCATCGTCTGTGCTGTTGGCCCAACGATAACTTGTGTTTGAGTTCAGGAAGTGCTTCTGCTTGGGGCCACTGACTATAACTGAAGCTAGCAGATGAGTGTATCACATGGAGACCACCTCAAACAGACACACTGATGGTTCTTGATTTCATAAGTGCTTCTCTTTTGGGGTTGTTTCGCTCGTGAGATTTTCTTCAGTAAGACACCACTATTCTTTCATGAATTTGTCCCCAACATTACCTTAACACAGGCACTGACTACATTTCTTGAAAAAGTAAGTGCTAATTGTTGGGGTAGTCTTGCAGACTGCTCTCATCCAAAGATCCTACTACAAACTATGAACTATCGATAAAAATGTTTTTGCAAGGAATTTCTATCTAATTTGAGCCTTTACATGGCTTTCAAGTGAAAGAGTGCTACACTTTGGGACAGACCACATCCACTGGGTAAACCAGAAAGCCTCCTTTTTGTGGGGAAAACACTCTCAGATCACCTCAAAGGAGTCACTCCTGATTCTTGTGTTCAAAAGTGCTTCTCTTTGGGGTTGTCTTGGTAGTGACAATGCACACAAAATCTGAACTGTAGAAACAAACTGTGTATTACTTCTATGGATGACATGTGATTTTTCAAGTCAAAGAGAAGACCAATATTGTGGGATTGCAACCCACTGTTAAAATGACACTTATTTTCTATCAGAAGCCAGATTTTGTCATGATAAGTGCCCTAATAGAAACACTGACCTGTTCCTCATGATAGTAAGTGCTTCTTGTTGGGGTAGTTTCATGACCAGCAGATCTTCCTCGTGTGAGCTGAATGGCAAGCTCAGTAGGAGATGCGCTTCACCGTTAGCCACTTTATTTTGAGAAAATCCTGGGAAGCCCTGTTAAGTTTGGCTGGGATTCTGAACAGACTCCTTCAGCGATTGAAGGCATTTCCTGGGCTGTCTTCCAAAGAATAAGAAATTGTCATGTGGATACCTCAGTAGGACATGCACTTCAACTTTTTGCACATTCTTTGGAGAAAATGGTAGAAAGTGCTTTGAAGTTGGGGTGTGATTCTTAACTGACTGCTTCAATTCTTGGGCAAGTTTCCAGGACTGTCAACCAAATAGTAGGAAACTCTCTGGAAAAGTCATGTGGATTCCTCAGTAGGACATGCACCTCAACTTTATGCACATTCTTTGGAGAAAATGGTGGAAAGTGCTTTGAGGTTGGGGTGGGATTCTTGCCTCATTGTATGATGAATCCAGACTCTTAAATCTTTCAGGTATTCAAAGACACACAGTGTGGAGAGCCAATTTACAATCCACCCACTTTTTCTGTCGTTCACACTTGATTCCATACTATACATTTGGTTTTGTCTTATTATGAAGTATGTCTGCTGGAACTCCAACTGGAGGCTTCCTTTGTCAAACAAGTTCCATGGAGCCAACCCGCAGAAAGCTGATTGATCACTCATCAACACCTAACTGCCCTCATGTCTGCAGTCATTCCAAAATGATTCTTCTTTGAATGCTTGTTTAATGAGCCATTGCCTGGACCATAGAAACCTTGTGGAAAAGGAAGGTGGAGTCTGTTGGAAGCAGAAACACTGAGCATATAAAACGGGCAACTCTGTTCAACAGACAACACACTCACCAAATTGGAAACGCAACGTGGAGGACGCAAGAAAGTATCAACTGGACCGAGGAGAAATTCATGTAAGAAAGAAATGGGATTCATCGTCTGTGCTGTTGGCCCAACGATAACTTGTGTTTGAGTTCAGGAAGTGCTTCTGCTTGGGGCCACTGACTGTAACTGAAGCTAGCAGATGAGTGTATCACATGGAGACCACCTCAAACAGACACACTGATGGTTCTTGATTTCATAAGTGCTTCTCTTTTGGGGTTGTTTCGCTCGTGAGATTTTCTTCAGTAAGACACCACTATTCTTTCATGAATTTGTCGCCAACATTACCTTAACACAGGCACTGACTACATTTCTTGAAAAAGTAAGTGCTAATTGTTGGGGTAGTCTTGCAGACTGCTCTCATCCAAAGATCCTACTACAAACTATGAACTATCGATAAAAATGTTTTTGCAAGGAATTTCTATCTAATTTGAGTCTTTACATGGCTTTCAAGTGAAAGAGTGCTACACTTTGGGACAGACCACATCCACTGGGTAAACCAGAAAGCCTCCTTTTTGTGGGGAAATCACTCTCAGATCACCTCAAAGGAGTCACTCCTGATTCTTGTGTTCAAAAGTGCTTCTCTTTGGGGTTGTCTTGGTAGTGACAATGCACACAAAATCTGAACTGTAGAAACAAACTGTGTATTACTTCTAGGGATGACATGTGATTTTTCAAGTCAAAGAGAAGACCAATATTGTGGGATTGCAACCCACTGTTAAAATGACACTTATTTTCTATCAGAAGCCAGATTTTGTCATGATAAGTGCCCTAATAGAAACACTGACCTGTTCCTCATGATAGTAAGTGCTTCTTGTTGGGGTAGTTTCATGACCTGCAGATCTTCCTCGTGTGAGCTGAATGGCAAGCTCAGTAAGAGATGCGCTTCACCGTTAGTCACTTTATTCTGAGAAAATCCTGGGAAGCCCTGTTAAGTTTGGCTGGGATTCTGAACAGACTCCTTCAGCGATTGAAGGCATTTCCTGGGCTGTCTTCCAAAGAATAAGAAATTGTCATGTGGATACCTCAGTAGGACATGCACTTCAACTTTTTGCACATTCTTTTGAGAAAATGGTAGAAAGTGCTTTGAAGTTGGGGTGTGATTCTTAACTGACTGCTTCAATTCTTGGACAAGTTTCCAGGACTGTCAACCAAATAGTAGGAAACTCTCTGGAAAAGTCATGTGGATTCCTCAGTAGGACATGCACCTCAACTTTATGCACATTCTTTGGAGAAAATGGTGGAAAGTGCTTTGAGGTTGGGGTGGGATTCTTGCCTCATTGTATGATGAATCCAGACTCTTAAATCTTTCAGGTATTCAAAGACACACAGTGTGGAGAGCCAATTTACAATCCACCCACTTTTTCTGTCGTTCACACTTGATTCCATACTATACATTTGGTTTTGTCTTATTATGAAGTATGTCTGCTGGAACTCCAACTGGAGGCTTCCTTTGTCAAACAAGTTCCATGGAGCCAACCCGCAGAAAGCTGATTGATCACTCATCAACACCTAACTGCCCTCATGTCTGCAGTCATTCCAAAATGATTCTTCTTTGAATGCTTGTTTAATGAGCCATTGCCTGGACCATAGAAACCTTGTGGAAAAGGAAGGTGGAGTCTGTTGGAAGCAGAAACACTGAGCATATAAAACGGGCAACTCTGTTCAACAGACAACACACTCACCAAATTGGAAACGCAACGTGGAGGACGCAAGAAAGTATCAACTGGACCGAGGAGAAATTCATGTAAGAAAGAAATGGGATTCATCGTCTGTGCTGTTGGCCCAACGATAACTTGTGTTTGAGTTCAGGAAGTGCTTCTGCTTGGGGCCACTGACTGTAACTGAAGCTAGCAGATGAGTGTATCACATGGAGACCACCTCAAACAGACACACTGATGGTTCTTGATTTCATAAGTGCTTCTCTTTTGGGGTTGTTTCGCTCGTGAGATTTTCTTCAGTAAGACACCACTATTCTTTCATGAATTTGTCGCCAACATTACCTTAACACAGGCACTGACTACATTTCTTGAAAAAGTAAGTGCTAATTGTTGGGGTAGTCTTGCAGACTGCTCTCATCCAAAGATCCTACTACAAACTATGAACTATCGATAAAAATGTTTTTGCAAGGAATTTCTATCTAATTTGAGTCTTTACATGGCTTTCAAGTGAAAGAGTGCTACACTTTGGGACAGACCACATCCACTGGGTAAACCAGAAAGCCTCCTTTTTGTGGGGAAATCACTCTCAGATCACCTCAAAGGAGTCACTCCTGATTCTTGTGTTCAAAAGTGCTTCTCTTTGGGGTTGTCTTGGTAGTGACAATGCACACAAAATCTGAACTGTAGAAACAAACTGTGTATTACTTCTAGGGATGACATGTGATTTTTCAAGTCAAAGAGAAGACCAATATTGTGGGATTGCAACCCACTGTTAAAATGACACTTATTTTCTATCAGAAGCCAGATTTTGTCATGATAAGTGCCCTAATAGAAACACTGACCTGTTCCTCATGATAGTAAGTGCTTCTTGTTGGGGTAGTTTCATGACCTGCAGATCTTCCTCGTGTGAGCTGAATGGCAAGCTCAGTAAGAGATGCGCTTCACCGTTAGTCACTTTATTCTGAGAAAATCCTGGGAAGCCCTGTTAAGTTTGGCTGGGATTCTGAACAGACTCCTTCAGCGATTGAAGGCATTTCCTGGGCTGTCTTCCAAAGAATAAGAAATTGTCATGTGGATACCTCAGTAGGACATGCACTTCAACTTTTTGCACATTCTTTGGAGAAAATGGTAGAAAGTGCTTTGAAGTTGGGGTGTGATTCTTAACTGACTGCTTCAATTCTTGGACAAGTTTCCAGGACTGTCAACCAAATAGTAGGAAACTCTCTGGAAAAGTCATGTGGATTCCTCAGTAGGACATGCACCTCAACTTTATGCACATTCTTTGGAGAAAATGGTGGAAAGTGCTTTGAGGTTGGGGTGGGATTCTTGCCTCATTGTATGATGAATCCAGACTCTTAAATCTTTCAGGTATTCAAAGACACACAGTGTGGAGAGCCAATTTACAATCCACCCACTTTTTCTGTCGTTCACACTTGATTCCATACTATACATTTGGTTTTGTCTTATTATGAAGTATGTCTGCTGGAACTCCAACTGGAGGCTTCCTTTGTCAAACAAGTTCCATGGAGCCAACCCGCAGAAAGCTGATTGATCACTCATCAACACCTAACTGCCCTCATGTCTGCAGTCATTCCAAAATGATTCTTCTTTGAATGCTTGTTTAATGAGCCATTGCCTGGACCATAGAAACCTTGTGGAAAAGGAAGGTGGAGTCTGTTGGAAGCAGAAACACTGAGCATATAAAACGGGCAACTCTGTTCAACAGACAACACACTCACCAAATTGGAAACGCAACGTGGAGGACGCAAGAAAGTATCAACTGGACCGAGGAGAAATTCATGTAAGAAAGAAATGGGATTCATCGTCTGTGCTGTTGGCCCAACGATAACTTGTGTTTGAGTTCAGGAAGTGCTTCTGCTTGGGGCCACTGACTGTAACTGAAGCTAGCAGATGAGTGTATCACATGGAGACCACCTCAAACAGACACACTGATGGTTCTTGATTTCATAAGTGCTTCTCTTTTGGGGTTGTTTCGCTCGTGAGATTTTCTTCAGTAAGACACCACTATTCTTTCATGAATTTGTCGCCAACATTACCTTAACACAGGCACTGACTACATTTCTTGAAAAAGTAAGTGCTAATTGTTGGGGTAGTCTTGCAGACTGCTCTCATCCAAAGATCCTACTACAAACTATGAACTATCGATAAAAATGTTTTTGCAAGGAATTTCTATCTAATTTGAGTCTTTACATGGCTTTCAAGTGAAAGAGTGCTACACTTTGGGACAGACCACATCCACTGGGTAAACCAGAAAGCCTCCTTTTTGTGGGGAAATCACTCTCAGATCACCTCAAAGGAGTCACTCCTGATTCTTGTGTTCAAAAGTGCTTCTCTTTGGGGTTGTCTTGGTAGTGACAATGCACACAAAATCTGAACTGTAGAAACAAACTGTGTATTACTTCTAGGGATGACATGTGATTTTTCAAGTCAAAGAGAAGACCAATATTGTGGGATTGCAACCCACTGTTAAAATGACACTTATTTTCTATCAGAAGCCAGATTTTGTCATGATAAGTGCCCTAATAGAAACACTGACCTGTTCCTCATGATAGTAAGTGCTTCTTGTTGGGGTAGTTTCATGACCTGCAGATCTTCCTCGTGTGAGCTGAATGGCAAGCTCAGTAAGAGATGCGCTTCACCGTTAGTCACTTTATTCTGAGAAAATCCTGGGAAGCCCTGTTAAGTTTGGCTGGGATTCTGAACAGACTCCTTCAGCGATTGAAGGCATTTCCTGGGCTGTCTTCCAAAGAATAAGAAATTGTCATGTGGATACCTCAGTAGGACATGCACTTCAACTTTTTGCACATTCTTTGGAGAAAATGGTAGAAAGTGCTTTGAAGTTGGGGTGTGATTCTTAACTGACTGCTTCAATTCTTGGACAAGTTTCCAGGACTGTCAACCAAATAGTAGGAAACTCTCTGGAAAAGTCATGTGGATTCCTCAGTAGGACATGCACCTCAACTTTATGCACATTCTTTGGAGAAAATGGTGGAAAGTGCTTTGAGGTTGGGGTGGGATTCTTGCCTCATTTTATGATGAATCCAGACTCTTAAATCTTTCAGGTATTCAAAGACACACAGTGTGGAGAGCCAATTTACAATCCACCCACTTTTTCTGTCGTTCACACTTGATTCCATACTATACATTTGGTTTTGTCTTATTATGAAGTATGTCTGCTGGAACTCCAACTGGAGGCTTCCTTTGTCAAACAAGTTCCATGGAGCCAACCCGCAGAAAGCTGATTGATCACTCATCAACACCTAACTGCCCTCATGTCTGCAGTCATTCCAAAATGATTCTTCTTTGAATGCTTGTTTAATGAGCCATTGCCTGGACCATAGAAACCTTGTGGAAAAGGAAGGTGGAGTCTGTTGGAAGCAGAAACACTGAGCATATAAAACGGGCAACTCTGTTCAACAGACAACACACTCACCAAATTGGAAACGCAACGTGGAGGACGCAAGAAAGTATCAACTGGACCGAGGAGAAATTCATGTAAGAAAGAAATGGGATTCATCGTCTGTGCTGTTGGCCCAACGATAACTTGTGTTTGAGTCCAGGAAGTGCTTCTGCTTGGGGCCATTGTACATGACCAATGCTACTGACTTTAACTGAAGCTAGCAGATGAGTGTATCACATGGAGACCACCTCAAACAGACACACTGATGGTTCTTGATTTCATAAGTGCTTCTCTTTTGGGGTTGTTTCGCTCGTGAGATTTTCTTCAGTAAGACACCACTATTCTTTCATGAATTTGTCGCCAACATTACCTTAACAAAGGCACTGACTACATTTCTTGAAAAAGTAAGTGCTAATTGTTGGGGTAGTCTTGCAGACTGCTCTCATCCAAAGATCCTACTACAAACTATGAACTATCGATAAAAATGTTTTTGCAAGGAATTTCTATCTAATTTGAGCCTTTACATGGCTTTCAAGTGAAAGAGTGCTACACTTTGGGACAGACCACATCCACTGGGTAAACCAGAAAGCCTCCTTTTTGTGGGGAAAACACTCTCAGATCACCTCAAAGGAGGCACTCCTGATTCTTGTGTTCAAAAGTGCTTCTCTTTGGGGTTGTCTTGGTAGTGACAATGCACACAAAATCTGAACTGTAGAAACAAACTGTGTATTACTTCTATGGATGACATGTGATTTTTCAAGTCAAAGAGAAGACCAATATTGTGGGATTGCAACCCACTGTTAAACAAGTTCCATGGAGCAAACCTGCAGAAAGCTGATTGATCACTCATCAACACCTAACTGCCCTCATGTCTGCAGTCATTCCAAAATGATTCTTCTTTGAATGCTTGTTTAATGAGCCATTGCCTGGACCATAGAAACCTTGTTGAAAAGGAAGGTGGAGTCTGTTGGAAGCAGAAACACTGAGCATATAAAACGGGCAACTCTGTTCAACAGACAAAACACTCACCAAATTGGAAACGCAACGTGGAGGACGCAAGAAAGTATCAACTGGACTGAGGAGAAATTCATTTAAGAAAGAAATGGGATTCATCGTCTGTGCTGTTGGCCCAACGATAACTTGTGTTTGAGTTCAGGAAGTGCTTCTGCTTGGGGCCATTGTACATGACCAATGCTACTGACTGTAACTGAAGCTAGCAGATGAGTGTATCACATGGAGACCACCTCAAACAGACACACTGATGGTTCTTGATTTCATAAGTGCTTCTCTTTTGGGGTTGTTTCGCTCGTGAGATTTTCTTCAGTAAGACACCACTATTCTTTCATGAATTTGTCGCCAACATTACCTTAACACAGGCACTGACTACATTTCTTGAAAAAGTAAGTGCTAATTGTTGGGGTAGTCTTGCAGACTGCTCTCATCCAAAGATCCTACTACAAACTATGAACTATCGATAAAAATGTTTTTGCAAGGAATTTCTATCTAATTTGAGTCTTTACATGGCTTTCAAGTGAAAGAGTGCTACACTTTGGGACAGACCACATCCACTGGGTAAACCAGAAAGCCTCCTTTTTGTGGGGAAATCACTCTCAGATCACCTCAAAGGAGTCACTCCTGATTCTTGTGTTCAAAAGTGCTTCTCTTTGGGGTTGTCTTGGTAGTGACAATGCACACAAAATCTGAACTGTAGAAACAAACTGTGTATTACTTCTAGGGATGACATGTGATTTTTCAAGTCAAAGAGAAGACCAATATTGTGGGATTGCAACCCACTGTTAAAATGACACTTATTTTCTATCAGAAGCCAGATTTTGTCATGATAAGTGCCCTAATAGAAACACTGACCTGTTCCTCATGATAGTAAGTGCTTCTTGTTGGGGTAGTTTCATGACCTGCAGATCTTCCTCGTGTGAGCTGAATGGCAAGCTCAGTAAGAGATGCGCTTCACCGTTAGTCACTTTATTCTGAGAAAATCCTGGGAAGCCCTGTTAAGTTTGGCTGGGATTCTGAACAGACTCCTTCAGCGATTGAAGGCATTTCCTGGGCTGTCTTCCAAAGAATAAGAAATTGTCATGTGGATACCTCAGTAGGACATGCACTTCAACTTTTTGCACATTCTTTTGAGAAAATGGTAGAAAGTGCTTTGAAGTTGGGGTGTGATTCTTAACTGACTGCTTCAATTCTTGGACAAGTTTCCAGGACTGTCAACCAAATAGTAGGAAACTCTCTGGAAAAGTCATGTGGATTCCTCAGTAGGACATGCACCTCAACTTTATGCACATTCTTTGGAGAAAATGGTGGAAAGTGCTTTGAGGTTGGGGTGGGATTCTTGCCTCATTGTATGATGAATCCAGACTCTTAAATCTTTCAGGTATTCAAAGACACACAGTGTGGAGAGCCAATTTACAATCCACCCACTTTTTCTGTCGTTCACACTTGATTCCATACTATACATTTGGTTTTGTCTTATTATGAAGTATGTCTGCTGGAACTCCAACTGGAGGCTTCCTTTGTCAAACAAGTTCCATGGAGCCAACCCGCAGAAAGCTGATTGATCACTCATCAACACCTAACTGCCCTCATGTCTGCAGTCATTCCAAAATGATTCTTCTTTGAATGCTTGTTTAATGAGCCATTGCCTGGACCATAGAAACCTTGTGGAAAAGGAAGGTGGAGTCTGTTGGAAGCAGAAACACTGAGCATATAAAACGGGCAACTCTGTTCAACAGACAACACACTCACCAAATTGGAAACGCAACGTGGAGGACGCAAGAAAGTATCAACTGGACCGAGGAGAAATTCATGTAAGAAAGAAATGGGATTCATCGTCTGTGCTGTTGGCCCAACGATAACTTGTGTTTGAGTTCAGGAAGTGCTTCTGCTTGGGGCCACTGACTGTAACTGAAGCTAGCAGATGAGTGTATCACATGGAGACCACCTCAAACAGACACACTGATGGTTCTTGATTTCATAAGTGCTTCTCTTTTGGGGTTGTTTCGCTCGTGAGATTTTCTTCAGTAAGACACCACTATTCTTTCATGAATTTGTCGCCAACATTACCTTAACACAGGCACTGACTACATTTCTTGAAAAAGTAAGTGCTAATTGTTGGGGTAGTCTTGCAGACTGCTCTCATCCAAAGATCCTACTACAAACTATGAACTATCGATAAAAATGTTTTTGCAAGGAATTTCTATCTAATTTGAGTCTTTACATGGCTTTCAAGTGAAAGAGTGCTACACTTTGGGACAGACCACATCCACTGGGTAAACCAGAAAGCCTCCTTTTTGTGGGGAAATCACTCTCAGATCACCTCAAAGGAGTCACTCCTGATTCTTGTGTTCAAAAGTGCTTCTCTTTGGGGTTGTCTTGGTAGTGACAATGCACACAAAATCTGAACTGTAGAAACAAACTGTGTATTACTTCTAGGGATGACATGTGATTTTTCAAGTCAAAGAGAAGACCAATATTGTGGGATTGCAACCCACTGTTAAAATGACACTTATTTTCTATCAGAAGCCAGATTTTGTCATGATAAGTGCCCTAATAGAAACACTGACCTGTTCCTCATGATAGTAAGTGCTTCTTGTTGGGGTAGTTTCATGACCTGCAGATCTTCAATGGCAAGCTCAGTAGGAGATATGCTTCACCGTTAGCCACTTTATTTTGAGAAAATCCTGGGAAGCCCTGTTAAGTTTGGCTGGGATTCTGAACAGACTCCTTTAGCAATTGAAGGCATTTCCTGGGCTGTCTTCCAAATAATAAGAAATTGTCATGTGGATACCTCAGTAGGACATGCACTTCAACTTTTTGCACATTCTTTGGTGAAAATGGTGGAAAGTGCTTTGAAGTTGGGGTGTTATTCTTAACTGACTGCTTCAATTCTTGGACAAGTTTCCAGGACTGTCAACCAAATAGTAGGAAACTCTCTGGAAAAGTCATGTGGATTCCTCAGTAGGACATGCACCTCAACTTTATGCACATTCTTTGGAGAAAATGGTGGAAAGTGCTTTGAGGTTGGGGTGGGATTCTTGCCTCACTGTATGATGAATCCAGACTCTTAAATCTTTCAGGTATTCAAAGACACACAGTGTGGAGAGCCAATTTACAATCCACCCACTTTTTCTGTCGTTCACACTTGATTCCATACTATACATTTGGTTTTGTCTTATTATGAAGTATGTCTGCTGGAACTCCAACTGGAGGCTTCCTTTGTCAAACAAGTTCCATGGAGCTAACCTGCAGAAAGCTGATTGATCACTCATCAACACCTAACTGCCCTCATGTCTGCAGTCATTCCAAAATGATTCTTCTTTGAATGCTTGTTTAATGAGCCATTGCCTGGACCATAGAAACCTTGTGGAAAAGGAAGGTGGAGTCTGTTGGAAGCAGAAACACTGAGCATATAAAACGGGCAACTCTGTTCAACAGACAACACACTCACCAAATTGGAAACGCAACGTGGAGGACGCAAGAAAGTATCAACTGGACCGAGGAGAAATTCATGTAAGAAAGAAATGGGATTCATCGTCTGTGCTGTTGGCCCAACGATAACTTGTGTTTGAGTTCAGGAAGTGCTTCTGCTTGGAGCCATTGTACATGACCAATGCTACTGACTTTAACTGAAGCTAGCAGATGAGTGTATCACATGGAGACCACCTCAAACAGACACACTGATGGTTCTTGATTTCATAAGTGCTTCTCTTTTGGGGTTGTTTCGCTCGTGAGATTTTCTTCAGTAAGACACCACTATTCTTTCATGAATTTGTCGCCAACATTACCTTAACACAGGCACTGACTACATTTCTTGAAAAAGTAAGTGCTAATTGTTGGGGTAGTCTTGCAGACTGCTCTCATCCAAAGATCCTACTACAAACTATGAACTATCGATAAAAATGTTTTTGCAAGGAATTTCTATCTAATTTGAGCCTTTACATGGCTTTCAAGTGAAAGAGTGCTACACTTTGGGACAGACCGCATCCACTGGGTAAACCAGAAAGCCTCCTTTTTGTGGGGAAATGACTCTCAGATCACCTCAAAGGAGTCACTCCTGATTCTTGTGTTCAAAAGTGCTTCTCTTTGGGGTTGTCTTGGTAGTGACAATGCACACAAAATCTGAACTGTAGAAACAAACTGTGTATTACTTCTAGGGATGACATGTGATTTTTTCAAGTCAAAGAGAAGACCAATATTGTGGGATTGCAACCCACTGTTAAAATGACACTTATTTTCTATCAGAAGCCAGATTTTGTCATGATAAGTGCCCTAATAGAAACACTGACCTGTTCCTCATGATAGTAAGTGCTTCTTGTTGGGGTAGTTTCATGACCTGCAGATCTTCCTCGTGTGAGCTGAATGGCAAGCTCAGTAGGAGATGCGCTTCACCGTTAGCCACTTTATTTTGAGAAAATCCTGGGAAGCCCTGTTAAGTTTAGCTGGGATTCTGAACAGACTCCTTCAGCGATTGAAGGCATTTCCTGGGCTGTCTTCCAAAGAATAAGAAATTGTCATGTGGATACCTCAGTAGGACATGCACTTCAACTTTTTGCACATTCTTTGGAGAAATTGGTAGAAAGTGCTTTGAAGTTGGGGTGTGATTCTTAACTGACTGCTTCAATTATTGGACAAGTTTCCAGGACTGTCAACCAAATAGTAGGAAACTCTCTGGAAAAGTCATGTGGATTCCTCAGTAGGACATGCACCTCAACTTTATGCACATTCTTTGGAGAAAATGGTGGAAAGTGCTTTGAGGTTGGGGTGGGATTCTTGCCTCACTGTATGATGAATCCAGACTATTAAATCTATCAGGTATTCAAAGACACACAGTGTGGAGAGCCAATTTACAATCCGCCCACTTTTTCTGTCGTTCACACTTGATTCCATACTATACATTTGATTTTGTCTTATTATGAAGTATGTCTGCTGAAACTCCAACTGGAGGCTTCCTTTGTCAAACAAGTTCCATGGAGCCAACCCGCAGAAAGCTGATTGATCACTCATCAACACCTAACTGCCCTCATGTCTGCAGTCATTCCAAAATGATTCTTCTTTGAATGCTTGTTTAATGAGCCATTGCCTGGACCATAGAAACCTTGTGGAAAAGGAAGGTGGAGTCTGTTGGAAGCAGAAACACCAAGCATATAAAACGGGCAACTCTGTTCAACAGACAACACACTCACCAAATTAGAAACGCAACGTGGAGGACGCAAGAAAGTATCAACTGGACCGAGGAGAAATTCATGTAAGAAAGAAATGGGATTCATCGTCTGTGCTGTTGGCCCAACGATAACTTGTGTTTGAGTTTTGTTTGAGTTGTGTTTGAGTTCAGGAAGTGCTTCTGCTTGGGGCCATTGTACATGACCAATGCTACTGACTATAACTGAAGCTAGCAGATGAGTGTATCACATGGAGACCACCTCAAACAGACACACTGATGGTTCTTGATTTCATAAGTGCTTCTCTTTTGGGGTTGTTTCGCTCGTGAGATTTTCTTCAGTAAGACACCACTATTCTTTCATGAATTTGTCGCCAACATTACCTTAACACAGGCACTGACTACATTTCTTGAAAAAGTAAGTGCTAATTGTTGGGGTAGTCTTGCAGACTGCTCTCATCCAAAGATCCTACTACAAACTATGAACTATCGATAAAAATGTTTTTGCAAGGAATTTCTATCTAATTTGAGTCTTTACATGGCTTTCAAGTGAAAGAGTGCTACACTTTGGGACAGACCACATCCACTGGGTAAACCAGAAAGCCTCCTTTTTGTGGGGAAATCACTCTCAGATCACCTCAAAGGAGTCACTCCTGATTCTTGTGTTCAAAAGTGCTTCTCTTTGGGGTTGTCTTGGTAGTGACAATGCACACAAAATCTGAACTGTAGAAACAAACTGTGTATTACTTCTAGGGATGACATGTGATTTTTCAAGTCAAAGAGAAGACCAATATTGTGGGATTGCAACCCACTGTTAAAATGACACTTATTTTCTATCAGAAGCCAGATTTTGTCATGATAAGTGCCCTAATAGAAACACTGACCTGTTCCTCATGATAGTAAGTGCTTCTTGTTGGGGTAGTTTCATGACCTGCAGATCTTCCTCGTGTGAGCTGAATGGCAAGCTCAGTAAGAGATGCGCTTCACCGTTAGTCACTTTATTCTGAGAAAATCCTGGGAAGCCCTGTTAAGTTTGGCTGGGATTCTGAACAGACTCCTTCAGCGATTGAAGGCATTTCCTGGGCTGTCTTCCAAAGAATAAGAAATTGTCATGTGGATACCTCAGTAGGACATGCACTTCAACTTTTTGCACATTCTTTGGAGAAAATGGTAGAAAGTGCTTTGAAGTTGGGGTGTGTTATTCTTAACTGACTGCTTCAATTCTTGGACAAGTTTCCAGGACTGTCAACCAAATAGTAGGAAACTCTCTGGAAAAGTCATGTGGATTCCTCAGTAGGACATGCACCTCAACTTTATGCACATTCTTTGGAGAAAATGGTGGAAAGTGCTTTGAGGTTGGGGTGGGATTCTTGCCTCATTGTATGATGAATCCAGACTCTTAAATCTTTCAGGTATTCAAAGACACACAGTGTGGAGAGCCAATTTACAATCCACCCACTTTTTCTGTCGTTCACACTTGATTCCATACTATACATTTGGTTTTGTCTTATTATGAAGTATGTCTGCTGGAACTCCAACTGGAGGCTTCCTTTGTCAAACAAGTTCCATGGAGCCAACCCGCAGAAAGCTGATTGATCACTCATCAACACCTAACTGCCCTCATGTCTGCAGTCATTCCAAAATGATTCTTCTTTGAATGCTTGTTTAATGAGCCATTGCCTGGACCATAGAAACCTTGTGGAAAAGGAAGGTGGAGTCTGTTGGAAGCAGAAACACTGAGCATATAAAACGGGCAACTCTGTTCAACAGACAACACACTCACCAAATTGGAAACGCAACGTGGAGGACGCAAGAAAGTATCAACTGGACCGAGGAGAAATTCATGTAAGAAAGAAATGGGATTCATCGTCTGTGCTGTTGGCCCAACGATAACTTGTGTTTGAGTTCAGGAAGTGCTTCTGCTTGGGGCCACTGACTGTAACTGAAGCTAGCAGATGAGTGTATCACATGGAGACCACCTCAAACAGACACACTGATGGTTCTTGATTTCATAAGTGCTTCTCTTTTGGGGTTGTTTCGCTCGTGAGATTTTCTTCAGTAAGACACCACTATTCTCTCATGAATTTGTCGCCAACATTACCTTAACACAGGCACTGACTACATTTCTTGAAAAAGTAAGTGCTAATTGTTGGGGTAGTCTTGCAGACTGCTCTCATCCAAAGATCCTACTACAAACTATGAACTATCGATAAAAATGTTTTTGCAAGGAATTTCTATCTAATTTGAGTCTTTACATGGCTTTCAAGTGAAAGAGTGCTACACTTTGGGACAGACCACATCCACTGGGTAAACCAGAAAGCCTCCTTTTTGTGGGGAAATCACTCTCAGATCACCTCAAAGGAGTCACTCCTGATTCTTGTGTTCAAAAGTGCTTCTCTTTGGGGTTGTCTTGGTAGTGACAATGCAGACAAAATCTGAACTGTAGAAACAAACTGTGTATTACTTCTAGGGATGACATGTGATTTTTCAAGTCAAAGAGAAGACCAATATTGTGGGATTGCAACCCACTGTTAAAATGACACTTATTTTCTATCAGAAGCCAGATTTTGTCATGATAAGTGCCCTAATAGAAACACTGACCTGTTCCTCATGATAGTAAGTGCTTCTTGTTGGGGTAGTTTCATGACCTGCAGATCTTCCTCGTGTGAGCTGAATGGCAAGCTCAGTAAGAGATGCGCTTCACCGTTAGTCACTTTATTCTGAGAAAATCCTGGGAAGCCCTGTTAAGTTTGGCTGGGATTCTGAACAGACTCCTTCAGCGATTGAAGGCATTTCCTGGGCTGTCTTCCAAAGAATAAGAAATTGTCATGTGGATACCTCAGTAGGACATGCACTTCAACTTTTTGCACATTCTTTGGAGAAAATGGTAGAAAGTGCTTTGAAGTTGGGGTGTGATTCTTAACTGACTGCTTCAATTCTTGGACAAGTTTCCAGGACTGTCAACCAAATAGTAGGAAACTCTCTGGAAAAGTCATGTGGATTCCTCAGTAGGACATGCACCTCAACTTTATGCACATTCTTTGGAGAAAATGGTGGAAAGTGCTTTGAGGTTGGGGTGGGATTCTTGCCTCATTGTATGATGAATCCAGACTCTTAAATCTTTCAGGTATTCAAAGACACACAGTGTGGAGAGCCAATTTACAATCCACCCACTTTTTCTGTCGTTCACACTTGATTCCATACTATACATTTGGTTTTGTCTTATTATGAAGTATGTCTGCTGGAACTCCAACTGGAGGCTTCCTTTGTCAAACAAGTTCCATGGAGCCAACCCGCAGAAAGCTGATTGATCACTCATCAACACCTAACTGCCCTCATGTCTGCAGTCATTCCAAAATGATTCTTCTTTGAATGCTTGTTTAATGAGCCATTGCCTGGACCATAGAAACCTTGTGGAAAAGGAAGGTGGAGTCTGTTGGAAGCAGAAACACTGAGCATATAAAACGGGCAACTCTGTTCAACAGACAACACACTCACCAAATTGGAAACGCAACGTGGAGGACGCAAGAAAGTATCAACTGGACCGAGGAGAAATTCATGTAAGAAAGAAATGGGATTCATCGTCTGTGCTGTTGGCCCAACGATAACTTGTGTTTGAGTTCAGGAAGTGCTTCTGCTTGGGGCCACTGACTGTAACTGAAGCTAGCAGATGAGTGTATCACATGGAGACCACCTCAAACAGACACACTGATGGTTCTTGATTTCATAAGTGCTTCTCTTTTGGGGTTGTTTCGCTCGTGAGATTTTCTTCAGTAAGACACCACTATTCTTTCATGAATTTGTCGCCAACATTACCTTAACACAGGCACTGACTACATTTCTTGAAAAAGTAAGTGCTAATTGTTGGGGTAGTCTTGCAGACTGCTCTCATCCAAAGATCCTACTACAAACTATGAACTATCGATAAAAATGTTTTTGCAAGGAATTTCTATCTAATTTGAGCCTTTACATGGCTTTCAAGTGAAAGAGTGCTACACTTTGGGACAGACCACATCCACTGGGTAAACCAGAAAGCCTCCTTTTTGTGGGGAAAACACTCTCAGATCACCTCAAAGGAGTCACTCCTGATTCTTGTGTTCAAAAGTGCTTCTCTTTGGGGTTGTCTTGGTAGTGACAATGCACACAAAATCTTAACTGTAGAAACAAACTGTGTATTACTTCTATGGATGACATGTGATTTTTCAAGTCAAAGAGAAGACCAATATTGTGGGATTGCAACCCACTGTTAAAATGACACTTATTTTCTATCAGAAGCCAGATTTTGTCATGATAAGTGCCCTAATAGAAACACTGACCTGTTCCTCATGATAGTAAGTGCTTCTTGTTGGGGTAGTTTCATGACCAGCAGATCTTCCTCGTGTGAGCTGAATGGCAAGCTCAGTAGGAGATGCGCTTCACCGTTAGCCACTTTATTTTGAGAAAATCCTGGGAAGCCCTGTTAAGTTTGGCTGGGATTCTGAACAGACTCCTTCAGCGATTGAAGGCATTTCCTGGGCTGTCTTCCAAAGAATAAGAAATTGTCATGTGGATACCTCAGTAGGACATGCACTTCAACTTTTTGCACATTCTTTGGAGAAAATGGTAGAAAGTGCTTTGAAGTTGGGGTGTGATTCTTAACTGACTGCTTCAATTCTTGGGCAAGTTTCCAGGACTGTCAACCAAATAGTAGGAAACTCTCTGGAAAAGTCATGTGGATTCCTCAGTAGGACATGCACCTCAACTTTATGCACATTCTTTGGAGAAAATGGTGGAAAGTGCTTTGAGGTTGGGGTGGGATTCTTGCCTCATTGTATGATGAATCCAGACTCTTAAATCTTTCAGGTATTCAAAGACACACAGTGTGGAGAGCCAATTTACAATCCACCCACTTTTTCTGTCGTTCACACTTGATTCCATACTATACATTTGGTTTTGTCTTATTATGAAGTATGTCTGCTGGAACTCCAACTGGAGGCTTCCTTTGTCAAACAAGTTCCATGGAGCCAACCCGCAGAAAGCTGATTGATCACTCATCAACACCTAACTGCCCTCATGTCTGCAGTCATTCCAAAATGATTCTTCTTTGAATGCTTGTTTAATGAGCCATTGCCTGGACCATAGAAACCTTGTGGAAAAGGAAGGTGGAGTCTGTTGGAAGCAGAAACACTGAGCATATAAAACGGGCAACTCTGTTCAACAGACAACACACTCACCAAATTGGAAACGCAACGTGGAGGACGCAAGAAAGTATCAACTGGACCGAGGAGAAATTCATGTAAGAAAGAAATGGGATTCATCGTCTGTGCTGTTGGCCCAACGATAACTTGTGTTTGAGTTCAGGAAGTGCTTCTGCTTGGGGCCACTGACTGTAACTGAAGCTAGCAGATGAGTGTATCACATGGAGACCACCTCAAACAGACACACTGATGGTTCTTGATTTCATAAGTGCTTCTCTTTTGGGGTTGTTTCGCTCGTGAGATTTTCTTCAGTAAGACACCACTATTCTTTCATGAATTTGTCGCCAACATTACCTTAACACAGGCACTGACTACATTTCTTGAAAAAGTAAGTGCTAATTGTTGGGGTAGTCTTGCAGACTGCTCTCATCCAAAGATCCTACTACAAACTATGAACTATCGATAAAAATGTTTTTGCAAGGAATTTCTATCTAATTTGAGTCTTTACATGGCTTTCAAGTGAAAGAGTGCTACACTTTGGGACAGACCACATCCACTGGGTAAACCAGAAAGCCTCCTTTTTGTGGGGAAATCACTCTCAGATCACCTCAAAGGAGTCACTCCTGATTCTTGTGTTCAAAAGTGCTTCTCTTTGGGGTTGTCTTGGTAGTGACAATGCACACAAAATCTGAACTGTAGAAACAAACTGTGTATTACTTCTAGGGATGACATGTGATTTTTCAAGTCAAAGAGAAGACCAATATTGTGGGATTGCAACCCACTGTTAAAATGACACTTATTTTCTATCAGAAGCCAGATTTTGTCATGATAAGTGCCCTAATAGAAACACTGACCTGTTCCTCATGATAGTAAGTGCTTCTTGTTGGGGTAGTTTCATGACCTGCAGATCTTCCTCGTGTGAGCTGAATGGCAAGCTCAGTAAGAGATGCGCTTCACCGTTAGTCACTTTATTCTGAGAAAATCCTGGGAAGCCCTGTTAAGTTTGGCTGGGATTCTGAACAGACTCCTTCAGCGATTGAAGGCATTTCCTGGGCTGTCTTCCAAAGAATAAGAAATTGTCATGTGGATACCTCAGTAGGACATGCACTTCAACTTTTTGCACATTCTTTGGAGAAAATGGTAGAAAGTGCTTTGAAGTTGGGGTGTGATTCTTAACTGACTGCTTCAATTCTTGGACAAGTTTCCAGGACTGTCAACCAAATAGTAGGAAACTCTCTGGAAAAGTCATGTGGATTCCTCAGTAGGACATGCACCTCAACTTTATGCACATTCTTTGGAGAAAATGGTGGAAAGTGCTTTGAGGTTGGGGTGGGATTCTTGCCTCATTGTATGATGAATCCAGACTCTTAAATCTTTCAGGTATTCAAAGACACACAGTGTGGAGAGCCAATTTACAATCCACCCACTTTTTCTGTCGTTCACACTTGATTCCATACTATACATTTGGTTTTGTCTTATTATGAAGTATGTCTGCTGGAACTCCAACTGGAGGCTTCCTTTGTCAAACAAGTTCCATGGAGCCAACCCGCAGAAAGCTGATTGATCACTCATCAACACCTAACTGCCCTCATGTCTGCAGTCATTCCAAAATGATTCTTCTTTGAATGCTTGTTTAATGAGCCATTGCCTGGACCATAGAAACCTTGTGGAAAAGGAAGGTGGAGTCTGTTGGAAGCAGAAACACTGAGCATATAAAACGGGCAACTCTGTTCAACAGACAACACACTCACCAAATTGGAAACGCAACGTGGAGGACGCAAGAAAGTATCAACTGGACCGAGGAGAAATTCATGTAAGAAAGAAATGGGATTCATCGTCTGTGCTGTTGGCCCAACGATAACTTGTGTTTGAGTTCAGGAAGTGCTTCTGCTTGGGGCCACTGACTGTAACTGAAGCTAGCAGATGAGTGTATCACATGGAGACCACCTCAAACAGACACACTGATGGTTCTTGATTTCATAAGTGCTTCTCTTTTGGGGTTGTTTCGCTCGTGAGATTTTCTTCAGTAAGACACCACTATTCTTTCATGAATTTGTCGCCAACATTACCTTAACACAGGCACTGACTACATTTCTTGAAAAAGTAAGTGCTAATTGTTGGGGTAGTCTTGCAGACTGCTCTCATCCAAAGATCCTACTACAAACTATGAACTATCGATAAAAATGTTTTTGCAAGGAATTTCTATCTAATTTGAGTCTTTACATGGCTTTCAAGTGAAAGAGTGCTACACTTTGGGACAGACCACATCCACTGGGTAAACCAGAAAGCCTCCTTTTTGTGGGGAAATCACTCTCAGATCACCTCAAAGGAGTCACTCCTGATTCTTGTGTTCAAAAGTGCTTCTCTTTGGGGTTGTCTTGGTAGTGACAATGCACACAAAATCTGAACTGTAGAAACAAACTGTGTATTACTTCTAGGGATGACATGTGATTTTTCAAGTCAAAGAGAAGACCAATATTGTGGGATTGCAACCCACTGTTAAAATGACACTTATTTTCTATCAGAAGCCAGATTTTGTCATGATAAGTGCCCTAATAGAAACACTGACCTGTTCCTCATGATAGTAAGTGCTTCTTGTTGGGGTAGTTTCATGACCTGCAGATCTTCCTCGTGTGAGCTGAATGGCAAGCTCAGTAAGAGATGCGCTTCACCGTTAGTCACTTTATTCTGAGAAAATCCTGGGAAGCCCTGTTAAGTTTGGCTGGGATTCTGAACAGACTCCTTCAGCGATTGAAGGCATTTCCTGGGCTGTCTTCCAAAGAATAAGAAATTGTCATGTGGATACCTCAGTAGGACATGCACTTCAACTTTTTGCACATTCTTTGGAGAAAATGGTAGAAAGTGCTTTGAAGTTGGGGTGTGATTCTTAACTGCCTGCTTCAATTCTTGGACAAGTTTCCAGGACTGTCAACCAAATAGTAGGAAACTCTCTGGAAAAGTCATGTGGATTCCTCAGTAGGACATGCACCTCAACTTTATGCACATTCTTTGGAGAAAATGGTGGAAAGTGCTTTGAGGTTGGGGTGGGATTCTTGCCTCATTGTATGATGAATCCAGACTCTTAAATCTTTCAGGTATTCAAAGACACACAGTGTGGAGAGCCAATTTACAATCCACCCACTTTTTCTGTCGTTCACACTTGATTCCATACTATACATTTGGTTTTGTCTTATTATGAAGTATGTCTGCTGGAACTCCAACTGGAGGCTTCCTTTGTCAAACAAGTTCCATGGAGCCAACCCGCAGAAAGCTGATTGATCACTCATCAACACCTAACTGCCCTCATGTCTGCAGTCATTCCAAAATGATTCTTCTTTGAATGCTTGTTTAATGAGCCATTGCCTGGACCATAGAAACCTTGTGGAAAAGGAAGGTGGAGTCTGTTGGAAGCAGAAACACTGAGCATATAAAACGGGCAACTCTGTTCAACAGACAAAACACTCACCAAATTGGAAACGCAACGTGGAGGACGCAAGAAAGTATCAACTGGACTGAGGAGAAATTCATTTAAGAAAGAAATGGGATTCATCGTCTGTGCTGTTGGCCCAACGATAACTTGTGTTTGAGTTCAGGAAGTGCTTCTGCTTGGGGCCATTGTACATGACCAATGCTACTGACTATAACTGAAGCTAGCAGATGAGTGTATCACATGGAGACCACCTCAAACAGACACACTGATGGTTCTTGATTTCATAAGTGCTTCTCTTTTGGGGTTGTTTCGCTCGTGAGATTTTCTTCAGTAAGACACCACTATTCTTTCATGAATTTGTCGCCAACATTACCTTAACACAGGCACTGACTACATTTCTTGAAAAAGTAAGTGCTAATTGTTGGGGTAGTCTTGCAGACTGCTCTCATCCAAAGATCCTACTACAAACTATGAACTATCGATAAAAATGTTTTTGCAAGGAATTTCTATCTAATTTGAGTCTTTACATGGCTTTCAAGTGAAAGAGTGCTACACTTTGGGACAGACCACATCCACTGGGTAAACCAGAAAGCCTCCTTTTTGTGGGGAAATCACTCTCAGATCACCTCAAAGGAGTCACTCCTGATTCTTGTGTTCAAAAGTGCTTCTCTTTGGGGTTGTCTTGGTAGTGACAATGCACACAAAATCTTAACTGTAGAAACAAACTGTGTATTACTTCTAGGGATGACATGTGATTTTTCAAGTCAAAGAGAAGACCAATATTGTGGGATTGCAACCCACTGTTAAAATGACACTTATTTTCTATCAGAAGCCAGATTTTGTCATGATAAGTGCCCTAATAGAAACACTGACCTGTTCCTCATGATAGTAAGTGCTTCTTGTTGGGGTAGTTTCATGACCTGCAGATCTTCCTCGTGTGAGCTGAATGGCAAGCTCAGTAAGAGATGCGCTTCACCGTTAGTCACTTTATTCTGAGAAAATCCTGGGAAGCCCTGTTAAGTTTGGCTGGGATTCTGAACAGACTCCTTCAGCGATTGAAGGCATTTCCTGGGCTGTCTTCCAAAGAATAAGAAATTGTCATGTGGATACCTCAGTAGGACACGCACTTCAACTTTTTGCACATTCTTTGGAGAAAATGGTAGAAAGTGCTTTGAAGTTGGGGTGTGATTCTTAACTGACTGCTTCAATTCTTGGACAAGTTTCCAGGACTGTCAACCAAATAGTAGGAAACTCTCTGGAAAAGTCATGTGGATTCCTCAGTAGGACATGCACCTCAACTTTATGCACATTCTTTGGAGAAAATGGTGGAAAGTGCTTTGAGGTTGGGGTGGGATTCTTGCCTCATTGTATGATGAATCCAGACTCTTAAATCTTTCAGGTATTCAAAGACACACAGTGTGGAGAGCCAATTTACAATCCACCCACTTTTTCTGTCGTTCACACTTGATTCCATACTATACATTTGGTTTTGTCTTATTATGAAGTATGTCTGCTGGAACTCCAACTGGAGGCTTCCTTTGTCAAACAAGTTCCATGGAGCCAACCCGCAGAAAGCTGATTGATCACTCATCAACACCTAACTGCCCTCATGTCTGCAGTCATTCCAAAATGATTCTTCTTTGAATGCTTGTTTAATGAGCCATTGCCTGGACCATAGAAACCTTGTGGAAAAGGAAGGTGGAGTCTGTTGGAAGCAGAAACACTGAGCATATAAAACGGGCAACTCTGTTCAACAGACAACACACTCACCAAATTGGAAACGCAACGTGGAGGACGCAAGAAAGTATCAACTGGACCGAGGAGAAATTCATGTAAGAAAGAAATGGGATTCATCGTCTGTGCTGTTGGCCCAACGATAACTTGTGTTTGAGTTCAGGAAGTGCTTCTGCTTGGGGCCACTGACTGTAACTGAAGCTAGCAGATGAGTGTATCACATGGAGACCACCTCAAACAGACACACTGATGGTTCTTGATTTCATAAGTGCTTCTCTTTTGGGGTTGTTTCGCTCGTGAGATTTTCTTCAGTAAGACACCACTATTCTTTCATGAATTTGTCGCCAACATTACCTTAACACAGGCACTGACTACATTTCTTGAAAAAGTAAGTGCTAATTGTTGGGGTAGTCTTGCAGACTGCTCTCATCCAAAGATCCTACTACAAACTATGAACTATCGATAAAAATGTTTTTGCAAGGAATTTCTATCTAATTTGAGCCTTTACATGGCTTTCAAGTGAAAGAGTGCTACACTTTGGGACAGACCACATCCACTGGGTAAACCAGAAAGCCTCCTTTTTGTGGGGAAAACACTCTCAGATCACCTCAAAGGAGTCACTCCTGATTCTTGTGTTCAAAAGTGCTTCTCTTTGGGGTTTTCTTGGTAGTGACAATGCACACAAAATCTGAACTGTAGAAACAAACTGTGTATTACTTCTATGGATGACATGTGATTTTTCAAGTCAAAGAGAAGACCAATATTGTGGGATTGCAACCCACTGTTAAAATGACACTTATTTTCTATCAGAAGCCAGATTTTGTCATGATAAGTGCCCTAATAGAAACACTGACCTGTTCCTCATGATAGTAAGTGCTTCTTGTTGGGGTAGTTTCATGACCAGCAGATCTTCCTCGTGTGAGCTGAATGGCAAGCTCAGTAGGAGATGCGCTTCACCGTTAGCCACTTTATTTTGAGAAAATCCTGGGAAGCCCTGTTAAGTTTGGCTGGGATTCTGAACAGACTCCTTCAGCGATTGAAGGCATTTCCTGGGCTGTCTTCCAAAGAATAAGAAATTGTCATGTGGATACCTCAGTAGGACATGCACTTCAACTTTTTGCACATTCTTTGGAGAAAATGGTAGAAAGTGCTTTGAAGTTGGGGTGTGATTCTTAACTGACTGCTTCAATTCTTGGGCAAGTTTCCAGGACTGTCAACCAAATAGTAGGAAACTCTCTGGAAAAGTCATGTGGATTCCTCAGTAGGACATGCACCTCAACTTTATGCACATTCTTTGGAGAAAATGGTGGAAAGTGCTTTGAGGTTGGGGTGGGATTCTTGCCTCATTGTATGATGAATCCAGACTCTTAAATCTTTCAGGTATTCAAAGACACACAGTGTGGAGAGCCAATTTACAATCCACCCACTTTTTCTGTCGTTCACACTTGATTCCATACTATACATTTGGTTTTGTCTTATTATGAAGTATGTCTGCTGGAACTCCAACTGGAGGCTTCCTTTGTCAAACAAGTTCCATGGAGCCAACCCGCAGAAAGCTGATTGATCACTCATCAACACCTAACTGCCCTCATGTCTGCAGTCATTCCAAAATGATTCTTCTTTGAATGCTTGTTTAATGAGCCATTGCCTGGACCATAGAAACCTTGTGGAAAAGGAAGGTGGAGTCTGTTGGAAGCAGAAACACTGAGCATATAAAACGGGCAACTCTGTTCAACAGACAACACACTCACCAAATTGGAAACGCAACGTGGAGGACGCAAGAAAGTATCAACTGGACCGAGGAGAAATTCATGTAAGAAAGAAATGGGATTCATCGTCTGTGCTGTTGGCCCAACGATAACTTGTGTTTGAGTTCAGGAAGTGCTTCTGCTTGGGGCCACTGACTGTAACTGAAGCTAGCAGATGAGTGTATCACATGGAGACCACCTCAAACAGACACACTGATGGTTCTTGATTTCATAAGTGCTTCTCTTTTGGGGTTGTTTCGCTCGTGAAATTTTCTTCAGTAAGACACCACTATTCTTTCATGAATTTGTCGCCAACATTACCTTAACACAGGCACTGACTACATTTCTTGAAAAAGTAAGTGCTAATTGTTGGGGTAGTCTTGCAGACTGCTCTCATCCAAAGATCCTACTACAAACTATGAACTATCGATAAAAATGTTTTTGCAAGGAATTTCTATCTAATTTGAGTCTTTACATGGCTTTCAAGTGAAAGAGTGCTACACTTTGGGACAGACCACATCCACTGGGTAAACCAGAAAGCCTCCTTTTTGTGGGGAAATCACTCTCAGATCACCTCAAAGGAGTCACTCCTGATTCTTGTGTTCAAAAGTGCTTCTCTTTGGGGTTGTCTTGGTAGTGACAATGCACACAAAATCTGAACTGTAGAAACAAACTGTGTATTACTTCTAGGGATGACATGTGATTTTTCAAGTCAAAGAGAAGACCAATATTGTGGGATTGCAACCCACTGTTAAAATGACACTTATTTTCTATCAGAAGCCAGATTTTGTCATGATAAGTGCCCTAATAGAAACACTGACCTGTTCCTCATGATAGTAAGTGCTTCTTGTTGGGGTAGTTTCATGACCTGCAGATCTTCCTCGTGTGAGCTGAATGGCAAGCTCAGTAAGAGATGCGCTTCACCGTTAGTCACTTTATTCTGAGAAAATCCTGGGAAGCCCTGTTAAGTTTGGCTGGGATTCTGAACAGACTCCTTCAGCGATTGAAGGCATTTCCTGGGCTGTCTTCCAAAGAATAAGAAATTGTCATGTGGATACCTCAGTAGGACATGCACTTCAACTTTTTGCACATTCTTTTGAGAAAATGGTAGAAAGTGCTTTGAAGTTGGGGTGTGATTCTTAACTGACTGCTTCAATTCTTGGACAAGTTTCCAGGACTGTCAACCAAATAGTAGGAAACTCTCTGGAAAAGTCATGTGGATTCCTCAGTAGGACATGCACCTCAACTTTATGCACATTCTTTGGAGAAAATGGTGGAAAGTGCTTTGAGGTTGGGGTGGGATTCTTGCCTCATTGTATGATGAATCCAGACTCTTAAATCTTTCAGGTATTCAAAGACACACAGTGTGGAGAGCCAATTTACAATCCACCCACTTTTTCTGTCGTTCACACTTGATTCCATACTATACATTTGGTTTTGTCTTATTATGAAGTATGTCTGCTGGAACTCCAACTGGAGGCTTCCTTTGTCAAACAAGTTCCATGGAGCCAACCCGCAGAAAGCTGATTGATCACTCATCAACACCTAACTGCCCTCATGTCTGCAGTCATTCCAAAATGATTCTTCTTTGAATGCTTGTTTAATGAGCCATTGCCTGGACCATAGAAACCTTGTGGAAAAGGAAGGTGGAGTCTGTTGGAAGCAGAAACACTGAGCATATAAAACGGGCAACTCTGTTCAACAGACAACACACTCACCAAATTGGAAACGCAACGTGGAGGACGCAAGAAAGTATCAACTGGACCGAGGAGAAATTCATGTAAGAAAGAAATGGGATTCATCGTCTGTGCTGTTGGCCCAACGATAACTTGTGTTTGAGTTCAGGAAGTGCTTCTGCTTGGGGCCACTGACTGTAACTGAAGCTAGCAGATGAGTGTATCACATGGAGACCACCTCAAACAGACACACTGATGGTTCTTGATTTCATAAGTGCTTCTCTTTTGGGGTTGTTTCGCTCGTGAGATTTTCTTCAGTAAGACACCACTATTCTTTCATGAATTTGTCGCCAACATTACCTTAACACAGGCACTGACTACATTTCTTGAAAAAGTAAGTGCTAATTGTTGGGGTAGTCTTGCAGACTGCTCTCATCCAAAGATCCTACTACAAACTATGAACTATCGATAAAAATGTTTTTGCAAGGAATTTCTATCTAATTTGAGCCTTTACATGGCTTTCAAGTGAAAGAGTGCTACACTTTGGGACAGACCACATCCACTGGGTAAACCAGAAAGCCTCCTTTTTGTGGGGAAAACACTCTCAGATCACCTCAAAGGAGTCACTCCTGATTCTTGTGTTCAAAAGTGCTTCTCTTTGGGGTTGTCTTGGTAGTGACAATGCACACAAAATCTGAACTGTAGAAACAAACTGTGTATTACTTCTATGGATGACATGTGATTTTTCAAGTCAAAGAGAAGACCAATATTGTGGGATTGCAACCCACTGTTAAAATGACACTTATTTTCTATCAGAAGCCAGATTTTGTCATGATAAGTGCCCTAATAGAAACACTGACCTGTTCCTCATGATAGTAAGTGCTTCTTGTTGGGGTAGTTTCATGACCAGCAGATCTTCCTCGTGTGAGCTGAATGGCAAGCTCAGTAGGAGATGCGCTTCACCGTTAGCCACTTTATTTTGAGAAAATCCTGGGAAGCCCTGTTAAGTTTGGCTGGGATTCTGAACAGACTCCTTCAGCGATTGAAGGCATTTCCTGGGCTGTCTTCCAAAGAATAAGAAATTGTCATGTGGATACCTCAGTAGGACATGCACTTCAACTTTTTGCACATTCTTTTGAGAAAATGGTAGAAAGTGCTTTGAAGTTGGGGTGTGATTCTTAACTGACTGCTTCAATTCTTGGACAAGTTTCCAGGACTGTCAACCAAATAGTAGGAAACTCTCTGGAAAAGTCATGTGGATTCCTCAGTAGGACATGCACCTCAACTTTATGCACATTCTTTGGAGAAAATGGTGGAAAGTGCTTTGAGGTTGGGGTGGGATTCTTGCCTCATTGTATGATGAATCCAGACTCTTAAATCTTTCAGGTATTCAAAGACACACAGTGTGGAGAGCCAATTTACAATCCACCCACTTTTTCTGTCGTTCACACTTGATTCCATACTATACATTTGGTTTTGTCTTATTATGAAGTATGTCTGCTGGAACTCCAACTGGAGGCTTCCTTTGTCAAACAAGTTCCATGGAGCCAACCCGCAGAAAGCTGATTGATCACTCATCAACACCTAACTGCCCTCATGTCTGCAGTCATTCCAAAATGATTCTTCTTTGAATGCTTGTTTAATGAGCCATTGCCTGGACCATAGAAACCTTGTGGAAAAGGAAGGTGGAGTCTGTTGGAAGCAGAAACACTGAGCATATAAAACGGGCAACTCTGTTCAACAGACAACACACTCACCAAATTGGAAACGCAACGTGGAGGACGCAAGAAAGTATCAACTGGACCGAGGAGAAATTCATGTAAGAAAGAAATGGGATTCATCGTCTGTGCTGTTGGCCCAACGATAACTTGTGTTTGAGTTCAGGAAGTGCTTCTGCTTGGGGCCACTGACTGTAACTGAAGCTAGCAGATGAGTGTATCACATGGAGACCACCTCAAACAGACACACTGATGGTTCTTGATTTCATAAGTGCTTCTCTTTTGGGGTTGTTTCGCTCGTGAGATTTTCTTCAGTAAGACACCACTATTCTTTCATGAATTTGTCGCCAACATTACCTTAACACAGGCACTGACTACATTTCTTGAAAAAGTAAGTGCTAATTGTTGGGGTAGTCTTGCAGACTGCTCTCATCCAAAGATCCTACTACAAACTATGAACTATCGATAAAAATGTTTTTGCAAGGAATTTCTATCTAATTTGAGTCTTTACATGGCTTTCAAGTGAAAGAGTGCTACACTTTGGGACAGACCACATCCACTGGGTAAACCAGAAAGCCTCCTTTTTGTGGGGAAATCACTCTCAGATCACCTCAAAGGAGTCACTCCTGATTCTTGTGTTCAAAAGTGCTTCTCTTTGGGGTTGTCTTGGTAGTGACAATGCACACAAAATCTGAACTGTAGAAACAAACTGTGTATTACTTCTAGGGATGACATGTGATTTTTCAAGTCAAAGAGAAGACCAATATTGTGGGATTGCAACCCACTGTTAAAATGACACTTATTTTCTATCAGAAGCCAGATTTTCTCATGATAAGTGCCCTAATAGAAACACTGACCTGTTCCTCATGATAGTAAGTGCTTCTTGTTGGGGTAGTTTCATGACCTGCAGATCTTCAATGGCAAGCTCAGTAGGAGATATGCTTCACCGTTAGCCACTTTATTTTGAGAAAATCCTGGGAAGCCCTGTTAAGTTTGGCTGGGATTCTGAACAGACTCCTTTAGCAATTGAAGGCATTTCCTGGGCTGTCTTCCAAATAATAAGAAATTGTCATGTGGATACCTCAGTAGGACATGCACTTCAACTTTTTGCACATTCTTTGGTGAAAATGGTGGAAAGTGCTTTGAAGTTGGGGTGTTATTCTTAACTGACTGCTTCAATTCTTGGACAAGTTTCCAGGACTGTCAACCAAATAGTAGGAAACTCTCTGGAAAAGTCATGTGGATTCCTCAGTAGGACATGCACCTCAACTTTATGCACATTCTTTGGAGAAAATGGTGGAAAGTGCTTTGAGGTTGGGGTGGGATTCTTGCCTCACTGTATGATGAATCCAGACTCTTAAATCTTTCAGGTATTCAAAGACACACAGTGTGGAGAGCCAATTTACAATCCACCCACTTTTTCTGTCGTTCACACTTGATTCCATACTATACATTTGGTTTTGTCTTATTATGAAGTATGTCTGCTGGAACTCCAACTGGAGGCTTCCTTTGTCAAACAAGTTCCATGGAGCTAACCTGCAGAAAGCTGATTGATCACTCATCAACACCTAACTGCCCTCATGTCTGCAGTCATTCCAAAATGATTCTTCTTTGAATGCTTGTTTAATGAGCCATTGCCTGGACCATAGAAACCTTGTGGAAAAGGAAGGTGGAGTCTGTTGGAAGCAGAAACACTGAGCATATAAAACGGGCAACTCTGTTCAACAGACAACACACTCACCAAATTGGAAACGCAACGTGGAGGACGCAAGAAAGTATCAACTGGACCGAGGAGAAATTCATGTAAGAAAGAAATGGGATTCATCGTCTGTGCTGTTGGCCCAACGATAACTTGTGTTTGAGTTCAGGAAGTGCTTCTGCTTGGAGCCATTGTACATGACCAATGCTACTGACTTTAACTGAAGCTAGCAGATGAGTGTATCACATGGAGACCACCTCAAACAGACACACTGATGGTTCTTGATTTCATAAGTGCTTCTCTTTTGGGGTTGTTTCGCTCGTGAGATTTTCTTCAGTAAGACACCACTATTCTTTCATGAATTTGTCGCCAACATTACCTTAACACAGGCACTGACTACATTTCTTGAAAAAGTAAGTGCTAATTGTTGGGGTAGTCTTGCAGACTGCTCTCATCCAAAGATCCTACTACAAACTATGAACTATCGATAAAAATGTTTTTGCAAGGAATTTCTATCTAATTTGAGTCTTTACATGGCTTTCAAGTGAAAGAGTGCTACACTTTGGGACAGACCACATCCACTGGGTAAACCAGAAAGCCTCCTTTTTGTGGGGAAATCACTCTCAGATCACCTCAAAGGAGTCACTCCTGATTCTTGTGTTCAAAAGTGCTTCTCTTTGGGGTTGTCTTGGTAGTGACAATGCACACAAAATCTGAACTGTAGAAACAAACTGTGTATTACTTCTAGGGATGACATGTGATTTTTCAAGTCAAAGAGAAGACCAATATTGTGGGATTGCAACCCACTGTTAAAATGACACTTATTTTCTATCAGAAGCCAGATTTTGTCATGATAAGTGCCCTAATAGAAACACTGACCTGTTCCTCATGATAGTAAGTGCTTCTTGTTGGGGTAGTTTCATGACCTGCAGATCTTCCTCGTGTGAGCTGAATGGCAAGCTCAGTAAGAGATGCGCTTCACCGTTAGTCACTTTATTCTGAGAAAATCCTGGGAAGCCCTGTTAAGTTTGGCTGGGATTCTGAACAGACTCCTTCAGCGATTGAAGGCATTTCCTGGGCTGTCTTCCAAAGAATAAGAAATTGTCATGTGGATACCTCAGTAGGACATGCACTTCAACTTTTTGCACATTCTTTGGAGAAAATGGTAGAAAGTGCTTTGAAGTTGGGGTGTGTTATTCTTAACTGACTGCTTCAATTCTTGGACAAGTTTCCAGGACTGTCAACCAAATAGTAGGAAACTCTCTGGAAAAGTCATGTGGATTCCTCAGTAGGACATGCACCTCAACTTTATGCACATTCTTTGGAGAAAATGGTGGAAAGTGCTTTGAGGTTGGGGTGGGATTCTTGCCTCATTGTATGATGAATCCAGACTCTTAAATCTTTCAGGTATTCAAAGACACACAGTGTGGAGAGCCAATTTACAATCCACCCACTTTTTCTGTCGTTCACACTTGATTCCATACTATACATTTGGTTTTGTCTTATTATGAAGTATGTCTGCTGGAACTCCAACTGGAGGCTTCCTTTGTCAAACAAGTTCCATGGAGCCAACCCGCAGAAAGCTGATTGATCACTCATCAACACCTAACTGCCCTCATGTCTGCAGTCATTCCAAAATGATTCTTCTTTGAATGCTTGTTTAATGAGCCATTGCCTGGACCATAGAAACCTTGTGGAAAAGGAAGGTGGAGTCTGTTGGAAGCAGAAACACTGAGCATATAAAACGGGCAACTCTGTTCAACAGACAACACACTCACCAAATTGGAAACGCAACGTGGAGGACGCAAGAAAGTATCAACTGGACCGAGGAGAAATTCATGTAAGAAAGAAATGGGATTCATCGTCTGTGCTGTTGGCCCAACGATAACTTGTGTTTGAGTTCAGGAAGTGCTTCTGCTTGGGGCCACTGACTGTAACTGAAGCTAGCAGATGAGTGTATCACATGGAGACCACCTCAAACAGACACACTGATGGTTCTTGATTTCATAAGTGCTTCTCTTTTGGGGTTGTTTCGCTCGTGAGATTTTCTTCAGTAAGACACCACTATTCTCTCATGAATTTGTCGCCAACATTACCTTAACACAGGCACTGACTACATTTCTTGAAAAAGTAAGTGCTAATTGTTGGGGTAGTCTTGCAGACTGCTCTCATCCAAAGATCCTACTACAAACTATGAACTATCGATAAAAATGTTTTTGCAAGGAATTTCTATCTAATTTGAGTCTTTACATGGCTTTCAAGTGAAAGAGTGCTACACTTTGGGACAGACCACATCCACTGGGTAAACCAGAAAGCCTCCTTTTTGTGGGGAAATCACTCTCAGATCACCTCAAAGGAGTCACTCCTGATTCTTGTGTTCAAAAGTGCTTCTCTTTGGGGTTGTCTTGGTAGTGACAATGCACACAAAATCTGAACTGTAGAAACAAACTGTGTATTACTTCTAGGGATGACATGTGATTTTTCAAGTCAAAGAGAAGACCAATATTGTGGGATTGCAACCCACTGTTAAAATGACACTTATTTTCTATCAGAAGCCAGATTTTGTCATGATAAGTGCCCTAATAGAAACACTGACCTGTTCCTCATGATAGTAAGTGCTTCTTGTTGGGGTAGTTTCATGACCTGCAGATCTTCCTCGTGTGAGCTGAATGGCAAGCTCAGTAAGAGATGCGCTTCACCGTTAGTCACTTTATTCTGAGAAAATCCTGGGAAGCCCTGTTAAGTTTGGCTGGGATTCTGAACAGACTCCTTCAGCGATTGAAGGCATTTCCTGGGCTGTCTTCCAAAGAATAAGAAATTGTCATGTGGATACCTCAGTAGGACATGCACTTCAACTTTTTGCACATTCTTTGGAGAAAATGGTAGAAAGTGCTTTGAAGTTGGGGTGTGATTCTTAACTGACTGCTTCAATTCTTGGACAAGTTTCCAGGACTGTCAACCAAATAGTAGGAAACTCTCTGGAAAAGTCATGTGGATTCCTCAGTAGGACATGCACCTCAACTTTATGCACATTCTTTGGAGAAAATGGTGGAAAGTGCTTTGAGGTTGGGGTGGGATTCTTGCCTCATTGTATGATGAATCCAGACTCTTAAATCTTTCAGGTATTCAAAGACACACAGTGTGGAGAGCCAATTTACAATCCACCCACTTTTTCTGTCGTTCACACTTGATTCCATACTATACATTTGGTTTTGTCTTATTATGAAGTATGTCTGCTGGAACTCCAACTGGAGGCTTCCTTTGTCAAACAAGTTCCATGGAGCCAACCCGCAGAAAGCTGATTGATCACTCATCAACACCTAACTGCCCTCATGTCTGCAGTCATTCCAAAATGATTCTTCTTTGAATGCTTGTTTAATGAGCCATTGCCTGGACCATAGAAACCTTGTGGAAAAGGAAGGTGGAGTCTGTTGGAAGCAGAAACACTGAGCATATAAAACGGGCAACTCTGTTCAACAGACAACACACTCACCAAATTGGAAACGCAACGTGGAGGACGCAAGAAAGTATCAACTGGACCGAGGAGAAATTCATGTAAGAAAGAAATGGGATTCATCGTCTGTGCTGTTGGCCCAACGATAACTTGTGTTTGAGTTCAGGAAGTGCTTCTGCTTGGGGCCACTGACTGTAACTGAAGCTAGCAGATGAGTGTATCACATGGAGACCACCTCAAACAGACACACTGATGGTTCTTGATTTCATAAGTGCTTCTCTTTTGGGGTTGTTTCGCTCGTGAGATTTTCTTCAGTAAGACACCACTATTCTTTCATGAATTTGTCGCCAACATTACCTTAACACAGGCACTGACTACATTTCTTGAAAAAGTAAGTGCTAATTGTTGGGGTAGTCTTGCAGACTGCTCTCATCCAAAGATCCTACTACAAACTATGAACTATCGATAAAAATGTTTTTGCAAGGAATTTCTATCTAATTTGAGCCTTTACATGGCTTTCAAGTGAAAGAGTGCTACACTTTGGGACAGACCACATCCACTGGGTAAACCAGAAAGCCTCCTTTTTGTGGGGAAAACACTCTCAGATCACCTCAAAGGAGTCACTCCTGATTCTTGTGTTCAAAAGTGCTTCTCTTTGGGGTTGTCTTGGTAGTGACAATGCACACAAAATCTGAACTGTAGAAACAAACTGTGTATTACTTCTATGGATGACATGTGATTTTTCAAGTCAAAGAGAAGACCAATATTGTGGGATTGCAACCCACTGTTAAAATGACACTTATTTTCTATCAGAAGCCAGATTTTGTCATGATAAGTGCCCTAATAGAAACACTGACCTGTTCCTCATGATAGTAAGTGCTTCTTGTTGGGGTAGTTTCATGACCAGCAGATCTTCCTCGTGTGAGCTGAATGGCAAGCTCAGTAGGAGATGCGCTTCACCGTTAGCCACTTTATTTTGAGAAAATCCTGGGAAGCCCTGTTAAGTTTGGCTGGGATTCTGAACAGACTCCTTTAGCAATTGAAGGCATTTCCTGGGCTGTCTTCCAAATAATAAGAAATTGTCATGTGGATACCTCAGTAGGACATGCACTTCAACTTTTTGCACATTCTTTGGAGAAAATGGTGGAAAGTGCTTTGAAGTGGGGGTGTTATTCTTAACTGACTGCTTCAATTCTTGGACAAGTTTCCAGGACTGTCAACCAAATAGTAGGAAACTCTCTGGAAAAGTCATGTGGATTCCTCAGTAGGACATGCACCTCAACTTTATGCACATTCTTTGGAGAAAATGGTGGAAAGTGCTTTGAGGTTGGGGTGGGATTCTTGCCTCACTGTATGATGAATCCAGACTCTTAAATCTTTCAGGTATTCAAAGACACACAGTGTGGAGAGCCAATTTACAATCCACCCACTTTTTCTGTCGTTCACACTTGATTCCATACTATACATTTGGTTTTGTCTTATTATGAAGTATGTCTGCTGGAACTCCAACTGGAGGCTTCCTTTGTCAAACAAGTTCCATGGAGCTAACCTGCAGAAAGCTGATTGATCACTCATCAACACCTAACTGCCCTCATGTCTGCAGTCATTCCAAAATGATTCTTCTTTGAATGCTTGTTTAATGAGCCATTGCCTGGACCATAGAAACCTTGTGGAAAAGGAAGGTGGAGTCTGTTGGAAGCAGAAACACTGAGCATATAAAACGGGCAACTCTGTTCAACAGACAACACACTCACCAAATTGGAAACGCAACGTGGAGGACGCAAGAAAGTATCAACTGGACCGAGGAGAAATTCATGTAAGAAAGAAATGGGATTCATCGTCTGTGCTGTTGGCCCAACGATAACTTGTGTTTGAGTTCAGGAAGTGCTTCTGCTTGGGGCCATTGTACATGACCAATGCTACTGACTTTAACTGAAGCTAGCAGATGAGTGTATCACATGGAGACCACCTCAAACAGACACACTGATGGTTCTTGATTTCATAAGTGCTTCTCTTTTGGGGTTGTTTCGCTCGTGAGATTTTCTTCAGTAAGACACCACTATTCTTTCATGAATTTGTCGCCAACATTACCTTAACACAGGCACTGACTACATTTCTTGAAAAAGTAAGTGCTAATTGTTGGGGTAGTCTTGCAGACTGCTCTCATCCAAAGATCCTACTACAAACTATGAACTATCGATAAAAATGTTTTTGCAAGGAATTTCTATCTAATTTGAGCCTTTACATGGCTTTCAAGTGAAAGAGTGCTACACTTTGGGACAGACCACATCCACTGGGTAAACCAGAAAGCCTCCTTTTTGTGGGGAAAACACTCTCAGATCACCTCAAAGGAGGCACTCCTGATTCTTGTGTTCAAAAGTGCTTCTCTTTGGGGTTGTCTTGGTAGTGACAATGCACACAAAATCTGAACTGTAGAAACAAACTGTGTATTACTTCTATGGATGACATGTGATTTTTCAAGTCAAAGAGAAGACCAATATTGTGGGATTGCAACCCACTGTTAAACAAGTTCCATGGAGCCAACCTGCAGAAAGCTGATTGATCACTCATCAACACCTAACTGCCCTCATGTCTGCAGTCATTCCAAAATGATTCTTCTTTGAATGCTTGTTTTATGAGCCATTGCCTGGACCATAGAAACCTTGTTGAAAAGGAAGGTGGAGTCTGTTGGAAGCAGAAACACTGAGCATATAAAACGGGCAACTCTGTTCAACAGACAAAACACTCACCAAATTGGAAACGCAACGTGGAGGACGCAAGAAAGTATCAACTGGACTGAGGAGAAATTCATTTAAGAAAGAAATGGGATTCATCGTCTGTGCTGTTGGCCCAACGATAACTTGTGTTTGAGTTCAGGAAGTGCTTCTGCTTGGGGCCATTGTACATGACCAATGCTACTGACTTTAACTGAAGCTAGCAGATGAGTGTATCACATGGAGACCACCTCAAACAGACACACTGATGGTTCTTGATTTCATAAGTGCTTCTCTTTTGGGGTTGTTTCGCTCGTGAGATTTTCTTCAGTAAGACACCACTATTCTTTCATGAATTTGTCGCCAACATTACCTTAACACAGGCACTGACTACATTTCTTGAAAAAGTAAGTGCTAATTGTTGGGGTAGTCTTGCAGACTGCTCTCATCCAAAGATCCTACTACAAACTATGAACTATCGATAAAAATGTTTTTGCAAGGAATTTCTATCTAATTTGAGTCTTTACATGGCTTTCAAGTGAAAGAGTGCTACACTTTGGGACAGACCACATCCACTGGGTAAACCAGAAAGCCTCCTTTTTGTGGGGAAATCACTCTCAGATCACCTCAAAGGAGTCACTCCTGATTCTTGTGTTCAAAAGTGCTTCTCTTTGGGGTTGTCTTGGTAGTGACAATGCACACAAAATCTGAACTGTAGAAACAAACTGTGTATTACTTCTAGGGATGACATGGGATTTTTCAAGTCAAAGAGAAGACCAATATTGTGGGATTGCAACCCACTGTTAAAATGACACTTATTTTCTATCAGAAGCCAGATTTTGTCATGATAAGTGCCCTAATAGAAACACTGACCTGTTCCTCATGATAGTAAGTGCTTCTTGTTGGGGTAGTTTCATGACCTGCAGATCTTCCTCGTGTGAGCTGAATGGCAAGCTCAGTAAGAGATGCGCTTCACCGTTAGTCACTTTATTCTGAGAAAATCCTGGGAAGCCCTGTTAAGTTTGGCTGGGATTCTGAACAGACTCCTTCAGCGATTGAAGGCATTTCCTGGGCTGTCTTCCAAAGAATAAGAAATTGTCATGTGGATACCTCAGTAGGACATGCACTTCAACTTTTTGCACATTCTTTGGAGAAAATGGTAGAAAGTGCTTTGAAGTTGGGGTGTGATTCTTAACTGACTGCTTCAATTCTTGGACAAGTTTCCAGGACTGTCAACCAAATAGTAGGAAACTCTCTGGAAAAGTCATGTGGATTCCTCAGTAGGACATGCACCTCAACTTTATGCACATTCTTTGGAGAAAATGGTGGAAAGTGCTTTGAGGTTGGGGTGGGATTCTTGCCTCATTGTATGATGAATCCAGACTCTTAAATCTTTCAGGTATTCAAAGACACACAGTGTGGAGAGCCAATTTACAATCCACCCACTTTTTCTGTCGTTCACACTTGATTCCATACTATACATTTGGTTTTGTCTTATTATGAAGTATGTCTGCTGGAACTCCAACTGGAGGCTTCCTTTGTCAAACAAGTTCCATGGAGCCAACCCGCAGAAAGCTGATTGATCACTCATCAACACCTAACTGCCCTCATGTCTGCAGTCATTCCAAAATGATTCTTCTTTGAATGCTTGTTTAATGAGCCATTGCCTGGACCATAGAAACCTTGTGGAAAAGGAAGGTGGAGTCTGTTGGAAGCAGAAACACTGAGCATATAAAACGGGCAACTCTGTTCAACAGACAACACACTCACCAAATTGGAAACGCAACGTGGAGGACGCAAGAAAGTATCAACTGGACCGAGGAGAAATTCATGTAAGAAAGAAATGGGATTCATCGTCTGTGCTGTTGGCCCAACGATAACTTGTGTTTGAGTTCAGGAAGTGCTTCTGCTTGGGGCCATTGTACATGACCAATGCTACTGACTTTAACTGAAGCTAGCAGATGAGTGTATCACATGGAGACCACCTCAAACAGACACACTGATGGTTCTTGATTTCATAAGTGCTTCTCTTTTGGGGTTGTTTCGCTCGTGAGATTTTCTTCAGTAAGACACCACTATTCTTTCATGAATTTGTCGCCAACATTACCTTAACACAGGCACTGACTACATTTCTTGAAAAAGTAAGTGCTAATTGTTGGGGTAGTCTTGCAGACTGCTCTCATCCAAAGATCCTACTACAAACTATGAACTATCGATAAAAATGTTTTTGCAAGGAATTTCTATCTAATTTGAGTCTTTACATGGCTTTCAAGTGAAAGAGTGCTACACTTTGGGACAGACCACATCCACTGGGTAAACCAGAAAGCCTCCTTTTTGTGGGGAAATCACTCTCAGATCACCTCAAAGGAGTCACTCCTGATTCTTGTGTTCAAAAGTGCTTCTCTTTGGGGTTGTCTTGGTAGTGACAATGCACACAAAATCTTAACTGTAGAAACAAACTGTGTATTACTTCTAGGGATGACATGTGATTTTTCAAGTCAAAGAGAAGACCAATATTGTGGGATTGCAACCCACTGTTAAAATGACACTTATTTTCTATCAGAAGCCAGATTTTGTCATGATAAGTGCCCTAATAGAAACACTGACCTGTTCCTCATGATAGTAAGTGCTTCTTGTTGGGGTAGTTTCATGACCTGCAGATCTTCCTCGTGTGAGCTGAATGGCAAGCTCAGTAAGAGATGCGCTTCACCGTTAGTCACTTTATTCTGAGAAAATCCTGGGAAGCCCTGTTAAGTTTGGCTGGGATTCTGAACAGACTCCTTCAGCGATTGAAGGCATTTCCTGGGCTGTCTTCCAAAGAATAAGAAATTGTCATGTGGATACCTCAGTAGGACACGCACTTCAACTTTTTGCACATTCTTTGGAGAAAATGGTAGAAAGTGCTTTGAAGTTGGGGTGTGATTCTTAACTGACTGCTTCAATTCTTGGACAAGTTTCCAGGACTGTCAACCAAATAGTAGGAAACTCTCTGGAAAAGTCATGTGGATTCCTCAGTAGGACATGCACCTCAACTTTATGCACATTCTTTGGAGAAAATGGTGGAAAGTGCTTTGAGGTTGGGGTGGGATTCTTGCCTCATTGTATGATGAATCCAGACTCTTAAATCTTTCAGGTATTCAAAGACACACAGTGTGGAGAGCCAATTTACAATCCACCCACTTTTTCTGTCGTTCACACTTGATTCCATACTATACATTTGGTTTTGTCTTATTATGAAGTATGTCTGCTGGAACTCCAACTGGAGGCTTCCTTTGTCAAACAAGTTCCATGGAGCCAACCCGCAGAAAGCTGATTGATCACTCATCAACACCTAACTGCCCTCATGTCTGCAGTCATTCCAAAATGATTCTTCTTTGAATGCTTGTTTAATGAGCCATTGCCTGGACCATAGAAACCTTGTGGAAAAGGAAGGTGGAGTCTGTTGGAAGCAGAAACACTGAGCATATAAAACGGGCAACTCTGTTCAACAGACAACACACTCACCAAATTGGAAACGCAACGTGGAGGACGCAAGAAAGTATCAACTGGACCGAGGAGAAATTCATGTAAGAAAGAAATGGGATTCATCGTCTGTGCTGTTGGCCCAACGATAACTTGTGTTTGAGTTCAGGAAGTGCTTCTGCTTGGGGCCACTGACTATAACTGAAGCTAGCAGATGAGTGTATCACATGGAGACCACCTCAAACAGACACACTGATGGTTCTTGATTTCATAAGTGCTTCTCTTTTGGGGTTGTTTCGCTCGTGAGATTTTCTTCAGTAAGACACCACTATTCTTTCATGAATTTGTCCCCAACATTACCTTAACACAGGCACTGACTACATTTCTTGAAAAAGTAAGTGCTAATTGTTGGGGTAGTCTTGCAGACTGCTCTCATCCAAAGATCCTACTACAAACTATGAACTATCGATAAAAATGTTTTTGCAAGGAATTTCTATCTAATTTGAGCCTTTACATGGCTTTCAAGTGAAAGAGTGCTACACTTTGGGACAGACCACATCCACTGGGTAAACCAGAAAGCCTCCTTTTTGTGGGGAAAACACTCTCAGATCACCTCAAAGGAGTCACTCCTGATTCTTGTGTTCAAAAGTGCTTCTCTTTGGGGTTGTCTTGGTAGTGACAATGCACACAAAATCTGAACTGTAGAAACAAACTGTGGATTACTTCTATGGATGACATGTGATTTTTCAAGTCAAAGAGAAGACCAATATTGTGGGATTGCAACCCACTGTTAAAATGACACTTATTTTCTATCAGAAGCCAGATTTTGTCATGATAAGTGCCCTAATAGAAACACTGACCTGTTCCTCATGATAGTAAGTGCTTCTTGTTGGGGTAGTTTCATGACCAGCAGATCTTCCTCGTGTGAGCTGAATGGCAAGCTCAGTAGGAGATGCGCTTCACCGTTAGCCACTTTATTTTGAGAAAATCCTGGGAAGCCCTGTTAAGTTTGGCTGGGATTCTGAACAGACTCCTTCAGCGATTGAAGGCATTTCCTGGGCTGTCTTCCAAAGAATAAGAAATTGTCATGTGGATACCTCAGTAGGACATGCACTTCAACTTTTTGCACATTCTTTGGAGAAAATGGTAGAAAGTGCTTTGAAGTTGGGGTGTGATTCTTAACTGACTGCTTCAATTCTTGGGCAAGTTTCCAGGACTGTCAACCAAATAGTAGGAAACTCTCTGGAAAAGTCATGTGGATTCCTCAGTAGGACATGCACCTCAACTTTATGCACATTCTTTGGAGAAAATGGTGGAAAGTGCTTTGAGGTTGGGGTGGGATTCTTGCCTCATTGTATGATGAATCCAGACTCTTAAATCTTTCAGGTATTCAAAGACACACAGTGTGGAGAGCCAATTTACAATCCACCCACTTTTTCTGTCGTTCACACTTGATTCCATACTATACATTTGGTTTTGTCTTATTATGAAGTATGTCTGCTGGAACTCCAACTGGAGGCTTCCTTTGTCAAACAAGTTCCATGGAGCCAACCCGCAGAAAGCTGATTGATCACTCATCAACACCTAACTGCCCTCATGTCTGCAGTCATTCCAAAATGATTCTTCTTTGAATGCTTGTTTAATGAGCCATTGCCTGGACCATAGAAACCTTGTGGAAAAGGAAGGTGGAGTCTGTTGGAAGCAGAAACACTGAGCATATAAAACGGGCAACTCTGTTCAACAGACAACACACTCACCAAATTGGAAACGCAACGTGGAGGACGCAAGAAAGTATCAACTGGACCGAGGAGAAATTCATGTAAGAAAGAAATGGGATTCATCGTCTGTGCTGTTGGCCCAACGATAACTTGTGTTTGAGTTCAGGAAGTGCTTCTGCTTGGGGCCACTGACTGTAACTGAAGCTAGCAGATGAGTGTATCACATGGAGACCACCTCAAACAGACACACTGATGGTTCTTGATTTCATAAGTGCTTCTCTTTTGGGGTTGTTTCGCTCGTGAGATTTTCTTCAGTAAGACACCACTATTCTTTCATGAATTTGTCGCCAACATTACCTTAACACAGGCACTGACTACATTTCTTGAAAAAGTAAGTGCTAATTGTTGGGGTAGTCTTGCAGACTGCTCTCATCCAAAGATCCTACTACAAACTATGAACTATCGATAAAAATGTTTTTGCAAGGAATTTCTATCTAATTTGAGTCTTTACATGGCTTTCAAGTGAAAGAGTGCTACACTTTGGGACAGACCACATCCACTGGGTAAACCAGAAAGCCTCCTTTTTGTGGGGAAATCACTCTCAGATCACCTCAAAGGAGTCACTCCTGATTCTTGTGTTCAAAAGTGCTTCTCTTTGGGGTTGTCTTGGTAGTGACAATGCACACAAAATCTGAACTGTAGAAACAAACTGTGTATTACTTCTAGGGATGACATGTGATTTTTCAAGTCAAAGAGAAGACCAATATTGTGGGATTGCAACCCACTGTTAAAATGACACTTATTTTCTATCAGAAGCCAGATTTTGTCATGATAAGTGCCCTAATAGAAACACTGACCTGTTCCTCATGATAGTAAGTGCTTCTTGTTGGGGTAGTTTCATGACCTGCAGATCTTCCTCGTGTGAGCTGAATGGCAAGCTCAGTAAGAGATGCGCTTCACCGTTAGTCACTTTATTCTGAGAAAATCCTGGGAAGCCCTGTTAAGTTTGGCTGGGATTCTGAACAGACTCCTTCAGCGATTGAAGGCATTTCCTGGGCTGTCTTCCAAAGAATAAGAAATTGTCATGTGGATACCTCAGTAGGACATGCACTTCAACTTTTTGCACATTCTTTTGAGAAAATGGTAGAAAGTGCTTTGAAGTTGGGGTGTGATTCTTAACTGACTGCTTCAATTCTTGGACAAGTTTCCAGGACTGTCAACCAAATAGTAGGAAACTCTCTGGAAAAGTCATGTGGATTCCTCAGTAGGACATGCACCTCAACTTTATGCACATTCTTTGGAGAAAATGGTGGAAAGTGCTTTGAGGTTGGGGTGGGATTCTTGCCTCATTGTATGATGAATCCAGACTCTTAAATCTTTCAGGTATTCAAAGACACACAGTGTGGAGAGCCAATTTACAATCCACCCACTTTTTCTGTCGTTCACACTTGATTCCATACTATACATTTGGTTTTGTCTTATTATGAAGTATGTCTGCTGGAACTCCAACTGGAGGCTTCCTTTGTCAAACAAGTTCCATGGAGCCAACCCGCAGAAAGCTGATTGATCACTCATCAACACCTAACTGCCCTCATGTCTGCAGTCATTCCAAAATGATTCTTCTTTGAATGCTTGTTTAATGAGCCATTGCCTGGACCATAGAAACCTTGTGGAAAAGGAAGGTGGAGTCTGTTGGAAGCAGAAACACTGAGCATATAAAACGGGCAACTCTGTTCAACAGACAACACACTCACCAAATTGGAAACGCAACGTGGAGGACGCAAGAAAGTATCAACTGGACCGAGGAGAAATTCATGTAAGAAAGAAATGGGATTCATCGTCTGTGCTGTTGGCCCAACGATAACTTGTGTTTGAGTTCAGGAAGTGCTTCTGCTTGGGGCCACTGACTGTAACTGAAGCTAGCAGATGAGTGTATCACATGGAGACCACCTCAAACAGACACACTGATGGTTCTTGATTTCATAAGTGCTTCTCTTTTGGGGTTGTTTCGCTCGTGAGATTTTCTTCAGTAAGACACCACTATTCTTTCATGAATTTGTCGCCAACATTACCTTAACACAGGCACTGACTACATTTCTTGAAAAAGTAAGTGCTAATTGTTGGGGTAGTCTTGCAGACTGCTCTCATCCAAAGATCCTACTACAAACTATGAACTATCGATAAAAATGTTTTTGCAAGGAATTTCTATCTAATTTGAGTCTTTACATGGCTTTCAAGTGAAAGAGTGCTACACTTTGGGACAGACCACATCCACTGGGTAAACCAGAAAGCCTCCTTTTTGTGGGGAAATCACTCTCAGATCACCTCAAAGGAGTCACTCCTGATTCTTGTGTTCAAAAGTGCTTCTCTTTGGGGTTGTCTTGGTAGTGACAATGCACACAAAATCTGAACTGTAGAAACAAACTGTGTATTACTTCTAGGGATGACATGTGATTTTTCAAGTCAAAGAGAAGACCAATATTGTGGGATTGCAACCCACTGTTAAAATGACACTTATTTTCTATCAGAAGCCAGATTTTGTCATGATAAGTGCCCTAATAGAAACACTGACCTGTTCCTCATGATAGTAAGTGCTTCTTGTTGGGGTAGTTTCATGACCTGCAGATCTTCCTCGTGTGAGCTGAATGGCAAGCTCAGTAAGAGATGCGCTTCACCGTTAGTCACTTTATTCTGAGAAAATCCTGGGAAGCCCTGTTAAGTTTGGCTGGGATTCTGAACAGACTCCTTCAGCGATTGAAGGCATTTCCTGGGCTGTCTTCCAAAGAATAAGAAATTGTCATGTGGATACCTCAGTAGGACATGCACTTCAACTTTTTGCACATTCTTTGGAGAAAATGGTAGAAAGTGCTTTGAAGTTGGGGTGTGATTCTTAACTGCCTGCTTCAATTCTTGGACAAGTTTCCAGGACTGTCAACCAAATAGTAGGAAACTCTCTGGAAAAGTCATGTGGATTCCTCAGTAGGACATGCACCTCAACTTTATGCACATTCTTTGGAGAAAATGGTGGAAAGTGCTTTGAGGTTGGGGTGGGATTCTTGCCTCATTGTATGATGAATCCAGACTCTTAAATCTTTCAGGTATTCAAAGACACACAGTGTGGAGAGCCAATTTACAATCCACCCACTTTTTCTGTCGTTCACACTTGATTCCATACTATACATTTGGTTTTGTCTTATTATGAAGTATGTCTGCTGGAACTCCAACTGGAGGCTTCCTTTGTCAAACAAGTTCCATGGAGCCAACCCGCAGAAAGCTGATTGATCACTCATCAACACCTAACTGCCCTCATGTCTGCAGTCATTCCAAAATGATTCTTCTTTGAATGCTTGTTTAATGAGCCATTGCCTGGACCATAGAAACCTTGTGGAAAAGGAAGGTGGAGTCTGTTGGAAGCAGAAACACTGAGCATATAAAACGGGCAACTCTGTTCAACAGACAAAACACTCACCAAATTGGAAACGCAACGTGGAGGACGCAAGAAAGTATCAACTGGACTGAGGAGAAATTCATTTAAGAAAGAAATGGGATTCATCGTCTGTGCTGTTGGCCCAACGATAACTTGTGTTTGAGTTCAGGAAGTGCTTCTGCTTGGGGCCATTGTACATGACCAATGCTACTGACTATAACTGAAGCTAGCAGATGAGTGTATCACATGGAGACCACCTCAAACAGACACACTGATGGTTCTTGATTTCATAAGTGCTTCTCTTTTGGGGTTGTTTCGCTCGTGAGATTTTCTTCAGTAAGACACCACTATTCTTTCATGAATTTGTCGCCAACATTACCTTAACACAGGCACTGACTACATTTCTTGAAAAAGTAAGTGCTAATTGTTGGGGTAGTCTTGCAGACTGCTCTCATCCAAAGATCCTACTACAAACTATGAACTATCGATAAAAATGTTTTTGCAAGGAATTTCTATCTAATTTGAGTCTTTACATGGCTTTCAAGTGAAAGAGTGCTACACTTTGGGACAGACCACATCCACTGGGTAAACCAGAAAGCCTCCTTTTTGTGGGGAAATCACTCTCAGATCACCTCAAAGGAGTCACTCCTGATTCTTGTGTTCAAAAGTGCTTCTCTTTGGGGTTGTCTTGGTAGTGACAATGCACACAAAATCTTAACTGTAGAAACAAACTGTGTATTACTTCTAGGGATGACATGTGATTTTTCAAGTCAAAGAGAAGACCAATATTGTGGGATTGCAACCCACTGTTAAAATGACACTTATTTTCTATCAGAAGCCAGATTTTGTCATGATAAGTGCCCTAATAGAAACACTGACCTGTTCCTCATGATAGTAAGTGCTTCTTGTTGGGGTAGTTTCATGACCTGCAGATCTTCCTCGTGTGAGCTGAATGGCAAGCTCAGTAAGAGATGCGCTTCACCGTTAGTCACTTTATTCTGAGAAAATCCTGGGAAGCCCTGTTAAGTTTGGCTGGGATTCTGAACAGACTCCTTCAGCGATTGAAGGCATTTCCTGGGCTGTCTTCCAAAGAATAAGAAATTGTCATGTGGATACCTCAGTAGGACACGCACTTCAACTTTTTGCATATTCTTTGGAGAAAATGGTAGAAAGTGCTTTGAAGTTGGGGTGTGATTCTTAACTGACTGCTTCAATTCTTGGACAAGTTTCCAGGACTGTCAACCAAATAGTAGGAAACTCTCTGGAAAAGTCATGTGGATTCCTCAGTAGGACATGCACCTCAACTTTATGCACATTCTTTGGAGAAAATGGTGGAAAGTGCTTTGAGGTTGGGGTGGGATTCTTGCCTCATTGTATGATGAATCCAGACTCTTAAATCTTTCAGGTATTCAAAGACACACAGTGTGGAGAGCCAATTTACAATCCACCCACTTTTTCTGTCGTTCACACTTGATTCCATACTATACATTTGGTTTTGTCTTATTATGAAGTATGTCTGCTGGAACTCCAACTGGAGGCTTCCTTTGTCAAACAAGTTCCATGGAGCCAACCCGCAGAAAGCTGATTGATCACTCATCAACACCTAACTGCCCTCATGTCTGCAGTCATTCCAAAATGATTCTTCTTTGAATGCTTGTTTAATGAGCCATTGCCTGGACCATAGAAACCTTGTGGAAAAGGAAGGTGGAGTCTGTTGGAAGCAGAAACACTGAGCATATAAAACGGGCAACTCTGTTCAACAGACAACACACTCACCAAATTGGAAACGCAACGTGGAGGACGCAAGAAAGTATCAACTGGACCGAGGAGAAATTCATGTAAGAAAGAAATGGGATTCATCGTCTGTGCTGTTGGCCCAACGATAACTTGTGTTTGAGTTCAGGAAGTGCTTCTGCTTGGGGCCACTGACTGTAACTGAAGCTAGCAGATGAGTGTATCACATGGAGACCACCTCAAACAGACACACTGATGGTTCTTGATTTCATAAGTGCTTCTCTTTTGGGGTTGTTTCGCTCGTGAGATTTTCTTCAGTAAGACACCACTATTCTTTCATGAATTTGTCGCCAACATTACCTTAACACAGGCACTGACTACATTTCTTGAAAAAGTAAGTGCTAATTGTTGGGGTAGTCTTGCAGACTGCTCTCATCCAAAGATCCTACTACAAACTATGAACTATCGATAAAAATGTTTTTGCAAGGAATTTCTATCTAATTTGAGCCTTTACATGGCTTTCAAGTGAAAGAGTGCTACACTTTGGGACAGACCACATCCACTGGGTAAACCAGAAAGCCTCCTTTTTGTGGGGAAAACACTCTCAGATCACCTCAAAGGAGTCACTCCTGATTCTTGTGTTCAAAAGTGCTTCTCTTTGGGGTTTTCTTGGTAGTGACAATGCACACAAAATCTGAACTGTAGAAACAAACTGTGTATTACTTCTATGGATGACATGTGATTTTTCAAGTCAAAGAGAAGACCAATATTGTGGGATTGCAACCCACTGTTAAAATGACACTTATTTTCTATCAGAAGCCAGATTTTGTCATGATAAGTGCCCTAATAGAAACACTGACCTGTTCCTCATGATAGTAAGTGCTTCTTGTTGGGGTAGTTTCATGACCAGCAGATCTTCCTCGTGTGAGCTGAATGGCAAGCTCAGTAGGAGATGCGCTTCACCGTTAGCCACTTTATTTTGAGAAAATCCTGGGAAGCCCTGTTAAGTTTGGCTGGGATTCTGAACAGACTCCTTCAGCGATTGAAGGCATTTCCTGGGCTGTCTTCCAAAGAATAAGAAATTGTCATGTGGATACCTCAGTAGGACATGCACTTCAACTTTTTGCACATTCTTTGGAGAAAATGGTAGAAAGTGCTTTGAAGTTGGGGTGTGATTCTTAACTGACTGCTTCAATTCTTGGGCAAGTTTCCAGGACTGTCAACCAAATAGTAGGAAACTCTCTGGAAAAGTCATGTGGATTCCTCAGTAGGACATGCACCTCAACTTTATGCACATTCTTTGGAGAAAATGGTGGAAAGTGCTTTGAGGTTGGGGTGGGATTCTTGCCTCATTGTATGATGAATCCAGACTCTTAAATCTTTCAGGTATTCAAAGACACACAGTGTGGAGAGCCAATTTACAATCCACCCACTTTTTCTGTCGTTCACACTTGATTCCATACTATACATTTGGTTTTGTCTTATTATGAAGTATGTCTGCTGGAACTCCAACTGGAGGCTTCCTTTGTCAAACAAGTTCCATGGAGCCAACCCGCAGAAAGCTGATTGATCACTCATCAACACCTAACTGCCCTCATGTCTGCAGTCATTCCAAAATGATTCTTCTTTGAATGCTTGTTTAATGAGCCATTGCCTGGACCATAGAAACCTTGTGGAAAAGGAAGGTGGAGTCTGTTGGAAGCAGAAACACTGAGCATATAAAACGGGCAACTCTGTTCAACAGACAACACACTCACCAAATTGGAAACGCAACGTGGAGGACGCAAGAAAGTATCAACTGGACCGAGGAGAAATTCATGTAAGAAAGAAATGGGATTCATCGTCTGTGCTGTTGGCCCAACGATAACTTGTGTTTGAGTTCAGGAAGTGCTTCTGCTTGGGGCCACTGACTGTAACTGAAGCTAGCAGATGAGTGTATCACATGGAGACCACCTCAAACAGACACACTGATGGTTCTTGATTTCATAAGTGCTTCTCTTTTGGGGTTGTTTCGCTCGTGAAATTTTCTTCAGTAAGACACCACTATTCTTTCATGAATTTGTCGCCAACATTACCTTAACACAGGCACTGACTACATTTCTTGAAAAAGTAAGTGCTAATTGTTGGGGTAGTCTTGCAGACTGCTCTCATCCAAAGATCCTACTACAAACTATGAACTATCGATAAAAATGTTTTTGCAAGGAATTTCTATCTAATTTGAGTCTTTACATGGCTTTCAAGTGAAAGAGTGCTACACTTTGGGACAGACCACATCCACTGGGTAAACCAGAAAGCCTCCTTTTTGTGGGGAAATCACTCTCAGATCACCTCAAAGGAGTCACTCCTGATTCTTGTGTTCAAAAGTGCTTCTCTTTGGGGTTGTCTTGGTAGTGACAATGCACACAAAATCTGAACTGTAGAAACAAACTGTGTATTACTTCTAGGGATGACATGTGATTTTTCAAGTCAAAGAGAAGACCAATATTGTGGGATTGCAACCCACTGTTAAAATGACACTTATTTTCTATCAGAAGCCAGATTTTGTCATGATAAGTGCCCTAATAGAAACACTGACCTGTTCCTCATGATAGTAAGTGCTTCTTGTTGGGGTAGTTTCATGACCTGCAGATCTTCCTCGTGTGAGCTGAATGGCAAGCTCAGTAAGAGATGCGCTTCACCGTTAGTCACTTTATTCTGAGAAAATCCTGGGAAGCCCTGTTAAGTTTGGCTGGGATTCTGAACAGACTCCTTCAGCGATTGAAGGCATTTCCTGGGCTGTCTTCCAAAGAATAAGAAATTGTCATGTGGATACCTCAGTAGGACATGCACTTCAACTTTTTGCACATTCTTTTGACAAAATGGTAGAAAGTGCTTTGAAGTTGGGGTGTGATTCTTAACTGACTGCTTCAATTCTTGGACAAGTTTCCAGGACTGTCAACCAAATAGTAGGAAACTCTCTGGAAAAGTCATGTGGATTCCTCAGTAGGACATGCACCTCAACTTTATGCACATTCTTTGGAGAAAATGGTGGAAAGTGCTTTGAGGTTGGGGTGGGATTCTTGCCTCATTGTATGATGAATCCAGACTCTTAAATCTTTCAGGTATTCAAAGACACACAGTGTGGAGAGCCAATTTACAATCCACCCACTTTTTCTGTCGTTCACACTTGATTCCATACTATACATTTGGTTTTGTCTTATTATGAAGTATGTCTGCTGGAACTCCAACTGGAGGCTTCCTTTGTCAAACAAGTTCCATGGAGCCAACCCGCAGAAAGCTGATTGATCACTCATCAACACCTAACTGCCCTCATGTCTGCAGTCATTCCAAAATGATTCTTCTTTGAATGCTTGTTTAATGAGCCATTGCCTGGACCATAGAAACCTTGTGGAAAAGGAAGGTGGAGTCTGTTGGAAGCAGAAACACTGAGCATATAAAACGGGCAACTCTGTTCAACAGACAACACACTCACCAAATTGGAAACGCAACGTGGAGGACGCAAGAAAGTATCAACTGGACCGAGGAGAAATTCATGTAAGAAAGAAATGGGATTCATCGTCTGTGCTGTTGGCCCAACGATAACTTGTGTTTGAGTTCAGGAAGTGCTTCTGCTTGGGGCCACTGACTGTAACTGAAGCTAGCAGATGAGTGTATCACATGGAGACCACCTCAAACAGACACACTGATGGTTCTTGATTTCATAAGTGCTTCTCTTTTGGGGTTGTTTCGCTCGTGAGATTTTCTTCAGTAAGACACCACTATTCTTTCATGAATTTGTCGCCAACATTACCTTAACACAGGCACTGACTACATTTCTTGAAAAAGTAAGTGCTAATTGTTGGGGTAGTCTTGCAGACTGCTCTCATCCAAAGATCCTACTACAAACTATGAACTATCGATAAAAATGTTTTTGCAAGGAATTTCTATCTAATTTGAGCCTTTACATGGCTTTCAAGTGAAAGAGTGCTACACTTTGGGACAGACCACATCCACTGGGTAAACCAGAAAGCCTCCTTTTTGTGGGGAAAACACTCTCAGATCACCTCAAAGGAGCCACTCCTGATTCTTGTGTTCAAAAGTGCTTCTCTTTGGGGTTGTCTTGGTAGTGACAATGCACACAAAATCTGAACTGTAGAAACAAACTGTGTATTACTTCTATGGATGACATGTGATTTTTCAAGTCAAAGAGAAGACCAATATTGTGGGATTGCAACCCACTGTTAAAATGACACTTATTTTCTATCAGAAGCCAGATTTTGTCATGATAAGTGCCCTAATAGAAACACTGACCTGTTCCTCATGATAGTAAGTGCTTCTTGTTGGGGTAGTTTCATGACCAGCAGATCTTCCTCGTGTGAGCTGAATGGCAAGCTCAGTAGGAGATGCGCTTCACCGTTAGCCACTTTATTTTGAGAAAATCCTGGGAAGCCCTGTTAAGTTTGGCTGGGATTCTGAACAGACTCCTTCAGCGATTGAAGGCATTTCCTGGGCTGTCTTCCAAAGAATAAGAAATTGTCATGTGGATACCTCAGTAGGACATGCACTTCAACTTTTTGCACATTCTTTTGAGAAAATGGTAGAAAGTGCTTTGAAGTTGGGGTGTGATTCTTAACTGACTGCTTCAATTCTTGGACAAGTTTCCAGGACTGTCAACCAAATAGTAGGAAACTCTCTGGAAAAGTCATGTGGATTCCTCAGTAGGACATGCACCTCAACTTTATGCACATTCTTTGGAGAAAATGGTGGAAAGTGCTTTGAGGTTGGGGTGGGATTCTTGCCTCATTGTATGATGAATCCAGACTCTTAAATCTTTCAGGTATTCAAAGACACACAGTGTGGAGAGCCAATTTACAATCCACCCACTTTTTCTGTCGTTCACACTTGATTCCATACTATACATTTGGTTTTGTCTTATTATGAAGTATGTCTGCTGGAACTCCAACTGGAGGCTTCCTTTGTCAAACAAGTTCCATGGAGCCAACCCGCAGAAAGCTGATTGATCACTCATCAACACCTAACTGCCCTCATGTCTGCAGTCATTCCAAAATGATTCTTCTTTGAATGCTTGTTTAATGAGCCATTGCCTGGACCATAGAAACCTTGTGGAAAAGGAAGGTGGAGTCTGTTGGAAGCAGAAACACTGAGCATATAAAACGGGCAACTCTGTTCAACAGACAACACACTCACCAAATTGGAAACGCAACGTGGAGGACGCAAGAAAGTATCAACTGGACCGAGGAGAAATTCATGTAAGAAAGAAATGGGATTCATCGTCTGTGCTGTTGGCCCAACGATAACTTGTGTTTGAGTTCAGGAAGTGCTTCTGCTTGGGGCCACTGACTGTAACTGAAGCTAGCAGATGAGTGTATCACATGGAGACCACCTCAAACAGACACACTGATGGTTCTTGATTTCATAAGTGCTTCTCTTTTGGGGTTGTTTCGCTCGTGAGATTTTCTTCAGTAAGACACCACTATTCTTTCATGAATTTGTCGCCAACATTACCTTAACACAGGCACTGACTACATTTCTTGAAAAAGTAAGTGCTAATTGTTGGGGTAGTCTTGCAGACTGCTCTCATCCAAAGATCCTACTACAAACTATGAACTATCGATAAAAATGTTTTTGCAAGGAATTTCTATCTAATTTGAGTCTTTACATGGCTTTCAAGTGAAAGAGTGCTACACTTTGGGACAGACCACATCCACTGGGTAAACCAGAAAGCCTCCTTTTTGTGGGGAAATCACTCTCAGATCACCTCAAAGGAGTCACTCCTGATTCTTGTGTTCAAAAGTGCTTCTCTTTGGGGTTGTCTTGGTAGTGACAATGCACACAAAATCTGAACTGTAGAAACAAACTGTGTATTACTTCTAGGGATGACATGTGATTTTTCAAGTCAAAGAGAAGACCAATATTGTGGGATTGCAACCCACTGTTAAAATGACACTTATTTTCTATCAGAAGCCAGATTTTGTCATGATAAGTGCCCTAATAGAAACACTGACCTGTTCCTCATGATAGTAAGTGCTTCTTGTTGGGGTAGTTTCATGACCTGCAGATCTTCAATGGCAAGCTCAGTAGGAGATATGCTTCACCGTTAGCCACTTTATTTTGAGAAAATCCTGGGAAGCCCTGTTAAGTTTGGCTGGGATTCTGAACAGACTCCTTTAGCAATTGAAGGCATTTCCTGGGCTGTCTTCCAAATAATAAGAAATTGTCATGTGGATACCTCAGTAGGACATGCACTTCAACTTTTTGCACATTCTTTGGTGAAAATGGTGGAAAGTGCTTTGAAGTTGGGGTGTTATTCTTAACTGACTGCTTCAATTCTTGGACAAGTTTCCAGGACTGTCAACCAAATAGTAGGAAACTCTCTGGAAAAGTCATGTGGATTCCTCAGTAGGACATGCACCTCAACTTTATGCACATTCTTTGGAGAAAATGGTGGAAAGTGCTTTGAGGTTGGGGTGGGATTCTTGCCTCACTGTATGATGAATCCAGACTCTTAAATCTTTCAGGTATTCAAAGACACACAGTGTGGAGAGCCAATTTACAATCCACCCACTTTTTCTGTCGTTCACACTTGATTCCATACTATACATTTGGTTTTGTCTTATTATGAAGTATGTCTGCTGGAACTCCAACTGGAGGCTTCCTTTGTCAAACAAGTTCCATGGAGCTAACCTGCAGAAAGCTGATTGATCACTCATCAACACCTAACTGCCCTCATGTCTGCAGTCATTCCAAAATGATTCTTCTTTGAATGCTTGTTTAATGAGCCATTGCCTGGACCATAGAAACCTTGTGGAAAAGGAAGGTGGAGTCTGTTGGAAGCAGAAACACTGAGCATATAAAACGGGCAACTCTGTTCAACAGACAACACACTCACCAAATTGGAAACGCAACGTGGAGGACGCAAGAAAGTATCAACTGGACCGAGGAGAAATTCATGTAAGAAAGAAATGGGATTCATCGTCTGTGCTGTTGGCCCAACGATAACTTGTGTTTGAGTTCAGGAAGTGCTTCTGCTTGGAGCCATTGTACATGACCAATGCTACTGACTTTAACTGAAGCTAGCAGATGAGTGTATCACATGGAGACCACCTCAAACAGACACACTGATGGTTCTTGATTTCATAAGTGCTTCTCTTTTGGGGTTGTTTCGCTCGTGAGATTTTCTTCAGTAAGACACCACTATTCTTTCATGAATTTGTCGCCAACATTACCTTAACACAGGCACTGACTACATTTCTTGAAAAAGTAAGTGCTAATTGTTGGGGTAGTCTTGCAGACTGCTCTCATCCAAAGATCCTACTACAAACTATGAACTATCGATAAAAATGTTTTTGCAAGGAATTTCTATCTAATTTGAGCCTTTACATGGCTTTCAAGTGAAAGAGTGCTACACTTTGGGACAGACCGCATCCACTGGGTAAACCAGAAAGCCTCCTTTTTGTGGGGAAATGACTCTCAGATCACCTCAAAGGAGTCACTCCTGATTCTTGTGTTCAAAAGTGCTTCTCTTTGGGGTTGTCTTGGTAGTGACAATGCACACAAAATCTGAACTGTAGAAACAAACTGTGTATTACTTCTAGGGATGACATGTGATTTTTTCAAGTCAAAGAGAAGACCAATATTGTGGGATTGCAACCCACTGTTAAAATGACACTTATTTTCTATCAGAAGCCAGATTTTGTCATGATAAGTGCCCTAATAGAAACACTGACCTGTTCCTCATGATAGTAAGTGCTTCTTGTTGGGGTAGTTTCATGACCTGCAGATCTTCCTCGTGTGAGCTGAATGGCAAGCTCAGTAGGAGATGCGCTTCACCGTTAGCCACTTTATTTTGAGAAAATCCTGGGAAGCCCTGTTAAGTTTAGCTGGGATTCTGAACAGACTCCTTCAGCGATTGAAGGCATTTCCTGGGCTGTCTTCCAAAGAATAAGAAATTGTCATGTGGATACCTCAGTAGGACATGCACTTCAACTTTTTGCACATTCTTTGGAGAAATTGGTAGAAAGTGCTTTGAAGTTGGGGTGTGATTCTTAACTGACTGCTTCAATTATTGGACAAGTTTCCAGGACTGTCAACCAAATAGTAGGAAACTCTCTGGAAAAGTCATGTGGATTCCTCAGTAGGACATGCACCTCAACTTTATGCACATTCTTTGGAGAAAATGGTGGAAAGTGCTTTGAGGTTGGGGTGGGATTCTTGCCTCACTGTATGATGAATCCAGACTATTAAATCTATCAGGTATTCAAAGACACACAGTGTGGAGAGCCAATTTACAATCCGCCCACTTTTTCTGTCGTTCACACTTGATTCCATACTATACATTTGATTTTGTCTTATTATGAAGTATGTCTGCTGAAACTCCAACTGGAGGCTTCCTTTGTCAAACAAGTTCCATGGAGCCAACCCGCAGAAAGCTGATTGATCACTCATCAACACCTAACTGCCCTCATGTCTGCAGTCATTCCAAAATGATTCTTCTTTGAATGCTTGTTTAATGAGCCATTGCCTGGACCATAGAAACCTTGTGGAAAAGGAAGGTGGAGTCTGTTGGAAGCAGAAACACCAAGCATATAAAACGGGCAACTCTGTTCAACAGACAACACACTCACCAAATTAGAAACGCAACGTGGAGGACGCAAGAAAGTATCAACTGGACCGAGGAGAAATTCATGTAAGAAAGAAATGGGATTCATCGTCTGTGCTGTTGGCCCAACGATAACTTGTGTTTGAGTTTTGTTTGAGTTGTGTTTGAGTTCAGGAAGTGCTTCTGCTTGGGGCCATTGTACATGACCAATGCTACTGACTATAACTGAAGCTAGCAGATGAGTGTATCACATGGAGACCACCTCAAACAGACACACTGATGGTTCTTGATTTCATAAGTGCTTCTCTTTTGGGGTTGTTTCGCTCGTGAGATTTTCTTCAGTAAGACACCACTATTCTTTCATGAATTTGTCGCCAACATTACCTTAACACAGGCACTGACTACATTTCTTGAAAAAGTAAGTGCTAATTGTTGGGGTAGTCTTGCAGACTGCTCTCATCCAAAGATCCTACTACAAACTATGAACTATCGATAAAAATGTTTTTGCAAGGAATTTCTATCTAATTTGAGTCTTTACATGGCTTTCAAGTGAAAGAGTGCTACACTTTGGGACAGACCACATCCACTGGGTAAACCAGAAAGCCTCCTTTTTGTGGGGAAATCACTCTCAGATCACCTCAAAGGAGTCACTCCTGATTCTTGTGTTCAAAAGTGCTTCTCTTTGGGGTTGTCTTGGTAGTGACAATGCACACAAAATCTGAACTGTAGAAACAAACTGTGTATTACTTCTAGGGATGACATGTGATTTTTCAAGTCAAAGAGAAGACCAATATTGTGGGATTGCAACCCACTGTTAAAATGACACTTATTTTCTATCAGAAGCCAGATTTTGTCATGATAAGTGCCCTAATAGAAACACTGACCTGTTCCTCATGATAGTAAGTGCTTCTTGTTGGGGTAGTTTCATGACCTGCAGATCTTCCTCGTGTGAGCTGAATGGCAAGCTCAGTAAGAGATGCGCTTCACCGTTAGTCACTTTATTCTGAGAAAATCCTGGGAAGCCCTGTTAAGTTTGGCTGGGATTCTGAACAGACTCCTTCAGCGATTGAAGGCATTTCCTGGGCTGTCTTCCAAAGAATAAGAAATTGTCATGTGGATACCTCAGTAGGACATGCACTTCAACTTTTTGCACATTCTTTGGAGAAAATGGTAGAAAGTGCTTTGAAGTTGGGGTGTGTTATTCTTAACTGACTGCTTCAATTCTTGGACAAGTTTCCAGGACTGTCAACCAAATAGTAGGAAACTCTCTGGAAAAGTCATGTGGATTCCTCAGTAGGACATGCACCTCAACTTTATGCACATTCTTTGGAGAAAATGGTGGAAAGTGCTTTGAGGTTGGGGTGGGATTCTTGCCTCATTGTATGATGAATCCAGACTCTTAAATCTTTCAGGTATTCAAAGACACACAGTGTGGAGAGCCAATTTACAATCCACCCACTTTTTCTGTCGTTCACACTTGATTCCATACTATACATTTGGTTTTGTCTTATTATGAAGTATGTCTGCTGGAACTCCAACTGGAGGCTTCCTTTGTCAAACAAGTTCCATGGAGCCAACCCGCAGAAAGCTGATTGATCACTCATCAACACCTAACTGCCCTCATGTCTGCAGTCATTCCAAAATGATTCTTCTTTGAATGCTTGTTTAATGAGCCATTGCCTGGACCATAGAAACCTTGTGGAAAAGGAAGGTGGAGTCTGTTGGAAGCAGAAACACTGAGCATATAAAACGGGCAACTCTGTTCAACAGACAACACACTCACCAAATTGGAAACGCAACGTGGAGGACGCAAGAAAGTATCAACTGGACCGAGGAGAAATTCATGTAAGAAAGAAATGGGATTCATCGTCTGTGCTGTTGGCCCAACGATAACTTGTGTTTGAGTTCAGGAAGTGCTTCTGCTTGGGGCCACTGACTGTAACTGAAGCTAGCAGATGAGTGTATCACATGGAGACCACCTCAAACAGACACACTGATGGTTCTTGATTTCATAAGTGCTTCTCTTTTGGGGTTGTTTCGCTCGTGAGATTTTCTTCAGTAAGACACCACTATTCTCTCATGAATTTGTCGCCAACATTACCTTAACACAGGCACTGACTACATTTCTTGAAAAAGTAAGTGCTAATTGTTGGGGTAGTCTTGCAGACTGCTCTCATCCAAAGATCCTACTACAAACTATGAACTATCGATAAAAATGTTTTTGCAAGGAATTTCTATCTAATTTGAGTCTTTACATGGCTTTCAAGTGAAAGAGTGCTACACTTTGGGACAGACCACATCCACTGGGTAAACCAGAAAGCCTCCTTTTTGTGGGGAAATCACTCTCAGATCACCTCAAAGGAGTCACTCCTGATTCTTGTGTTCAAAAGTGCTTCTCTTTGGGGTTGTCTTGGTAGTGACAATGCACACAAAATCTGAACTGTAGAAACAAACTGTGTATTACTTCTAGGGATGACATGTGATTTTTCAAGTCAAAGAGAAGACCAATATTGTGGGATTGCAACCCACTGTTAAAATGACACTTATTTTCTATCAGAAGCCAGATTTTGTCATGATAAGTGCCCTAATAGAAACACTGACCTGTTCCTCATGATAGTAAGTGCTTCTTGTTGGGGTAGTTTCATGACCTGCAGATCTTCCTCGTGTGAGCTGAATGGCAAGCTCAGTAAGAGATGCGCTTCACCGTTAGTCACTTTATTCTGAGAAAATCCTGGGAAGCCCTGTTAAGTTTGGCTGGGATTCTGAACAGACTCCTTCAGCGATTGAAGGCATTTCCTGGGCTGTCTTCCAAAGAATAAGAAATTGTCATGTGGATACCTCAGTAGGACATGCACTTCAACTTTTTGCACATTCTTTGGAGAAAATGGTAGAAAGTGCTTTGAAGTTGGGGTGTGATTCTTAACTGACTGCTTCAATTCTTGGACAAGTTTCCAGGACTGTCAACCAAATAGTAGGAAACTCTCTGGAAAAGTCATGTGGATTCCTCAGTAGGACATGCACCTCAACTTTATGCACATTCTTTGGAGAAAATGGTGGAAAGTGCTTTGAGGTTGGGGTGGGATTCTTGCCTCATTGTATGATGAATCCAGACTCTTAAATCTTTCAGGTATTCAAAGACACACAGTGTGGAGAGCCAATTTACAATCCACCCACTTTTTCTGTCGTTCACACTTGATTCCATACTATACATTTGGTTTTGTCTTATTATGAAGTATGTCTGCTGGAACTCCAACTGGAGGCTTCCTTTGTCAAACAAGTTCCATGGAGCCAACCCGCAGAAAGCTGATTGATCACTCATCAACACCTAACTGCCCTCATGTCTGCAGTCATTCCAAAATGATTCTTCTTTGAATGCTTGTTTAATGAGCCATTGCCTGGACCATAGAAACCTTGTGGAAAAGGAAGGTGGAGTCTGTTGGAAGCAGAAACACTGAGCATATAAAACGGGCAACTCTGTTCAACAGACAACACACTCACCAAATTGGAAACGCAACGTGGAGGACGCAAGAAAGTATCAACTGGACCGAGGAGAAATTCATGTAAGAAAGAAATGGGATTCATCGTCTGTGCTGTTGGCCCAACGATAACTTGTGTTTGAGTTCAGGAAGTGCTTCTGCTTGGGGCCACTGACTGTAACTGAAGCTAGCAGATGAGTGTATCACATGGAGACCACCTCAAACAGACACACTGATGGTTCTTGATTTCATAAGTGCTTCTCTTTTGGGGTTGTTTCGCTCGTGAGATTTTCTTCAGTAAGACACCACTATTCTTTCATGAATTTGTCGCCAACATTACCTTAACACAGGCACTGACTACATTTCTTGAAAAAGTAAGTGCTAATTGTTGGGGTAGTCTTGCAGACTGCTCTCATCCAAAGATCCTACTACAAACTATGAACTATCGATAAAAATGTTTTTGCAAGGAATTTCTATCTAATTTGAGCCTTTACATGGCTTTCAAGTGAAAGAGTGCTACACTTTGGGACAGACCACATCCACTGGGTAAACCAGAAAGCCTCCTTTTTGTGGGGAAAACACTCTCAGATCACCTCAAAGGAGTCACTCCTGATTCTTGTGTTCAAAAGTGCTTCTCTTTGGGGTTGTCTTGGTAGTGACAATGCACACAAAATCTGAACTGTAGAAACAAACTGTGTATTACTTCTAGGGATGACATGTGATTTTTCAAGTCAAAGAGAAGACCAATATTGTGGGATTGCAACCCACTGTTAAAATGACACTTATTTTCTATCAGAAGCCAGATTTTGTCATGATAAGTGCCCTAATAGAAACACTGACCTGTTCCTCATGATAGTAAGTGCTTCTTGTTGGGGTAGTTTCATGACCAGCAGATCTTCCTCGTGTGAGCTGAATGGCAAGCTCAGTAGGAGATGCGCTTCACCGTTAGCCACTTTATTTTGAGAAAATCCTGGGAAGCCCTGTTAAGTTTGGCTGGGATTCTGAACAGACTCCTTTAGCAATTGAAGGCATTTCCTGGGCTGTCTTCCAAAGAATAAGAAATTGTCATGTGGATACCTCAGTAGGACATGCACTTCAACTTTTTGCACATTCTTTGGAGAAAATGGTAGAAAGTGCTTTGAAGTGGGGGTGTTATTCTTAACTGACTGCTTCAATTCTTGGACAAGTTTCCAGGACTGTCAACCAAATAGTAGGAAACTCTCTGGAAAAGTCATGTGGATTCCTCAGTAGGACATGCACCTCAACTTTATGCACATTCTTTGGAGAAAATGGTGGAAAGTGCTTTGAGGTTGGGGTGGGATTCTTGCCTCATTGTATGATGAATCCAGACTCTTAAATCTTTCAGGTATTCAAAGACACACAGTGTGGAGAGCCAATTTACAATCCACCCACTTTTTCTGTCGTTCACACTTGATTCCATACTATACATTTGGTTTTGTCTTATTATGAAGTATGTCTGCTGGAACTCCAACTGGAGGCTTCCTTTGTCAAACAAGTTCCATGGAGCCAACCCGCAGAAAGCTGATTGATCACTCATCAACACCTAACTGCCCTCATGTCTGCAGTCATTCCAAAATGATTCTTCTTTGAATGCTTGTTTAATGAGCCATTGCCTGGACCATAGAAACCTTGTGGAAAAGGAAGGTGGAGTCTGTTGGAAGCAGAAACACTGAGCATATAAAACGGGCAACTCTGTTCAACAGACAACACACTCACCAAATTGGAAACGCAACGTGGAGGACGCAAGAAAGTATCAACTGGACCGAGGAGAAATTCATGTAAGAAAGAAATGGGATTCATCGTCTGTGCTGTTGGCCCAACGATAACTTGTGTTTGAGTTCAGGAAGTGCTTCTGCTTGGGGCCATTGTACATGACCAATGCTACTGACTTTAACTGAAGCTAGCAGATGAGTGTATCACATGGAGACCACCTCAAACAGACACACTGATGGTTCTTGATTTCATAAGTGCTTCTCTTTTGGGGTTGTTTCGCTCGTGAGATTTTCTTCAGTAAGACACCACTATTCTTTCATGAATTTGTCGCCAACATTACCTTAACACAGGCACTGACTACATTTCTTGAAAAAGTAAGTGCTAATTGTTGGGGTAGTCTTGCAGACTGCTCTCATCCAAAGATCCTACTACAAACTATGAACTATCGATAAAAATGTTTTTGCAAGGAATTTCTATCTAATTTGAGTCTTTACATGGCTTTCAAGTGAAAGAGTGCTACACTTTGGGACAGACCACATCCACTGGGTAAACCAGAAAGCCTCCTTTTTGTGGGGAAATCACTCTCAGATCACCTCAAAGGAGTCACTCCTGATTCTTGTGTTCAAAAGTGCTTCTCTTTGGGGTTGTCTTGGTAGTGACAATGCACACAAAATCTTAACTGTAGAAACAAACTGTGTATTACTTCTAGGGATGACATGTGATTTTTCAAGTCAAAGAGAAGACCAATATTGTGGGATTGCAACCCACTGTTAAAATGACACTTATTTTCTATCAGAAGCCAGATTTTGTCATGATAAGTGCCCTAATAGAAACACTGACCTGTTCCTCATGATAGTAAGTGCTTCTTGTTGGGGTAGTTTCATGACCTGCAGATCTTCCTCGTGTGAGCTGAATGGCAAGCTCAGTAAGAGATGCGCTTCACCGTTAGTCACTTTATTCTGAGAAAATCCTGGGAAGCCCTGTTAAGTTTGGCTGGGATTCTGAACAGACTCCTTCAGCGATTGAAGGCATTTCCTGGGCTGTCTTCCAAAGAATAAGAAATTGTCATGTGGATACCTCAGTAGGACACGCACTTCAACTTTTTGCACATTCTTTGGAGAAAATGGTAGAAAGTGCTTTGAAGTTGGGGTGTGATTCTTAACTGACTGCTTCAATTCTTGGACAAGTTTCCAGGACTGTCAACCAAATAGTAGGAAACTCTCTGGAAAAGTCATGTGGATTCCTCAGTAGGACATGCACCTCAACTTTATGCACATTCTTTGGAGAAAATGGTGGAAAGTGCTTTGAGGTTGGGGTGGGATTCTTGCCTCATTGTATGATGAATCCAGACTCTTAAATCTTTCAGGTATTCAAAGACACACAGTGTGGAGAGCCAATTTACAATCCACCCACTTTTTCTGTCGTTCACACTTGATTCCATACTATACATTTGGTTTTGTCTTATTATGAAGTATGTCTGCTGGAACTCCAACTGGAGGCTTCCTTTGTCAAACAAGTTCCATGGAGCCAACCCGCAGAAAGCTGATTGATCACTCATCAACACCTAACTGCCCTCATGTCTGCAGTCATTCCAAAATGATTCTTCTTTGAATGCTTGTTTAATGAGCCATTGCCTGGACCATAGAAACCTTGTGGAAAAGGAAGGTGGAGTCTGTTGGAAGCAGAAACACTGAGCATATAAAACGGGCAACTCTGTTCAACAGACAACACACTCACCAAACTGGAAACGCAACGTGGAGGACGCAAGAAAGTATCAACTGGACCGAGGAGAAATTCATGTAAGAAAGAAATGGGATTCATCGTCTGTGCTGTTGGCCCAACGATAACTTGTGTTTGAGTTCAGGAAGTGCTTCTGCTTGGGGCCACTGACTATAACTGAAGCTAGCAGATGAGTGTATCACATGGAGACCACCTCAAACAGACACACTGATGGTTCTTGATTTCATAAGTGCTTCTCTTTTGGGGTTGTTTCGCTCGTGAGATTTTCTTCAGTAAGACACCACTATTCTTTCATGAATTTGTCCCCAACATTACCTTAACACAGGCACTGACTACATTTCTTGAAAAAGTAAGTGCTAATTGTTGGGGTAGTCTTGCAGACTGCTCTCATCCAAAGATCCTACTACAAACTATGAACTATCGATAAAAATGTTTTTGCAAGGAATTTCTATCTAATTTGAGCCTTTACATGGCTTTCAAGTGAAAGAGTGCTACACTTTGGGACAGACCACATCCACTGGGTAAACCAGAAAGCCTCCTTTTTGTGGGGAAAACACTCTCAGATCACCTCAAAGGAGTCACTCCTGATTCTTGTGTTCAAAAGTGCTTCTCTTTGGGGTTGTCTTGGTAGTGACAATGCACACAAAATCTGAACTGTAGAAACAAACTGTGTATTACTTCTATGGATGACATGTGATTTTTCAAGTCAAAGAGAAGACCAATATTGTGGGATTGCAACCCACTGTTAAAATGACACTTATTTTCTATCAGAAGCCAGATTTTGTCATGATAAGTGCCCTAATAGAAACACTGACCTGTTCCTCATGATAGTAAGTGCTTCTTGTTGGGGTAGTTTCATGACCAGCAGATCTTCCTCGTGTGAGCTGAATGGCAAGCTCAGTAGGAGATGCGCTTCACCGTTAGCCACTTTATTTTGAGAAAATCCTGGGAAGCCCTGTTAAGTTTGGCTGGGATTCTGAACAGACTCCTTCAGCGATTGAAGGCATTTCCTGGGCTGTCTTCCAAAGAATAAGAAATTGTCATGTGGATACCTCAGTAGGACATGCACTTCAACTTTTTGCACATTCTTTGGAGAAAATGGTAGAAAGTGCTTTGAAGTTGGGGTGTGATTCTTAACTGACTGCTTCAATTCTTGGGCAAGTTTCCAGGACTGTCAACCAAATAGTAGGAAACTCTCTGGAAAAGTCATGTGGATTCCTCAGTAGGACATGCACCTCAACTTTATGCACATTCTTTGGAGAAAATGGTGGAAAGTGCTTTGAGGTTGGGGTGGGATTCTTGCCTCATTGTATGATGAATCCAGACTCTTAAATCTTTCAGGTATTCAAAGACACACAGTGTGGAGAGCCAATTTACAATCCACCCACTTTTTCTGTCGTTCACACTTGATTCCATACTATACATTTGGTTTTGTCTTATTATGAAGTATGTCTGCTGGAACTCCAACTGGAGGCTTCCTTTGTCAAACAAGTTCCATGGAGCCAACCCGCAGAAAGCTGATTGATCACTCATCAACACCTAACTGCCCTCATGTCTGCAGTCATTCCAAAATGATTCTTCTTTGAATGCTTGTTTAATGAGCCATTGCCTGGACCATAGAAACCTTGTGGAAAAGGAAGGTGGAGTCTGTTGGAAGCAGAAACACTGAGCATATAAAACGGGCAACTCTGTTCAACAGACAACACACTCACCAAATTGGAAACGCAACGTGGAGGACGCAAGAAAGTATCAACTGGACCGAGGAGAAATTCATGTAAGAAAGAAATGGGATTCATCGTCTGTGCTGTTGGCCCAACGATAACTTGTGTTTGAGTTCAGGAAGTGCTTCTGCTTGGGGCCACTGACTGTAACTGAAGCTAGCAGATGAGTGTATCACATGGAGACCACCTCAAACAGACACACTGATGGTTCTTGATTTCATAAGTGCTTCTCTTTTGGGGTTGTTTCGCTCGTGAGATTTTCTTCAGTAAGACACCACTATTCTTTCATGAATTTGTCGCCAACATTACCTTAACACAGGCACTGACTACATTTCTTGAAAAAGTAAGTGCTAATTGTTGGGGTAGTCTTGCAGACTGCTCTCATCCAAAGATCCTACTACAAACTATGAACTATCGATAAAAATGTTTTTGCAAGGAATTTCTATCTAATTTGAGTCTTTACATGGCTTTCAAGTGAAAGAGTGCTACACTTTGGGACAGACCACATCCACTGGGTAAACCAGAAAGCCTCCTTTTTGTGGGGAAATCACTCTCAGATCACCTCAAAGGAGTCACTCCTGATTCTTGTGTTCAAAAGTGCTTCTCTTTGGGGTTGTCTTGGTAGTGACAATGCACACAAAATCTGAACTGTAGAAACAAACTGTGTATTACTTCTAGGGATGACATGTGATTTTTCAAGTCAAAGAGAAGACCAATATTGTGGGATTGCAACCCACTGTTAAAATGACACTTATTTTCTATCAGAAGCCAGATTTTGTCATGATAAGTGCCCTAATAGAAACACTGACCTGTTCCTCATGATAGTAAGTGCTTCTTGTTGGGGTAGTTTCATGACCTGCAGATCTTCCTCGTGTGAGCTGAATGGCAAGCTCAGTAAGAGATGCGCTTCACCGTTAGTCACTTTATTCTGAGAAAATCCTGGGAAGCCCTGTTAAGTTTGGCTGGGATTCTGAACAGACTCCTTCAGCGATTGAAGGCATTTCCTGGGCTGTCTTCCAAAGAATAAGAAATTGTCATGTGGATACCTCAGTAGGACATGCACTTCAACTTTTTGCACATTCTTTTGAGAAAATGGTAGAAAGTGCTTTGAAGTTGGGGTGTGATTCTTAACTGACTGCTTCAATTCTTGGACAAGTTTCCAGGACTGTCAACCAAATAGTAGGAAACTCTCTGGAAAAGTCATGTGGATTCCTCAGTAGGACATGCACCTCAACTTTATGCACATTCTTTGGAGAAAATGGTGGAAAGTGCTTTGAGGTTGGGGTGGGATTCTTGCCTCATTGTATGATGAATCCAGACTCTTAAATCTTTCAGGTATTCAAAGACACACAGTGTGGAGAGCCAATTTACAATCCACCCACTTTTTCTGTCGTTCACACTTGATTCCATACTATACATTTGGTTTTGTCTTATTATGAAGTATGTCTGCTGGAACTCCAACTGGAGGCTTCCTTTGTCAAACAAGTTCCATGGAGCCAACCCGCAGAAAGCTGATTGATCACTCATCAACACCTAACTGCCCTCATGTCTGCAGTCATTCCAAAATGATTCTTCTTTGAATGCTTGTTTAATGAGCCATTGCCTGGACCATAGAAACCTTGTGGAAAAGGAAGGTGGAGTCTGTTGGAAGCAGAAACACTGAGCATATAAAACGGGCAACTCTGTTCAACAGACAACACACTCACCAAATTGGAAACGCAACGTGGAGGACGCAAGAAAGTATCAACTGGACCGAGGAGAAATTCATGTAAGAAAGAAATGGGATTCATCGTCTGTGCTGTTGGCCCAACGATAACTTGTGTTTGAGTTCAGGAAGTGCTTCTGCTTGGGGCCACTGACTGTAACTGAAGCTAGCAGATGAGTGTATCACATGGAGACCACCTCAAACAGACACACTGATGGTTCTTGATTTCATAAGTGCTTCTCTTTTGGGGTTGTTTCGCTCGTGAGATTTTCTTCAGTAAGACACCACTATTCTTTCATGAATTTGTCGCCAACATTACCTTAACACAGGCACTGACTACATTTCTTGAAAAAGTAAGTGCTAATTGTTGGGGTAGTCTTGCAGACTGCTCTCATCCAAAGATCCTACTACAAACTATGAACTATCGATAAAAATGTTTTTGCAAGGAATTTCTATCTAATTTGAGTCTTTACATGGCTTTCAAGTGAAAGAGTGCTACACTTTGGGACAGACCACATCCACTGGGTAAACCAGAAAGCCTCCTTTTTGTGGGGAAATCACTCTCAGATCACCTCAAAGGAGTCACTCCTGATTCTTGTGTTCAAAAGTGCTTCTCTTTGGGGTTGTCTTGGTAGTGACAATGCACACAAAATCTGAACTGTAGAAACAAACTGTGTATTACTTCTAGGGATGACATGTGATTTTTCAAGTCAAAGAGAAGACCAATATTGTGGGATTGCAACCCACTGTTAAAATGACACTTATTTTCTATCAGAAGCCAGATTTTGTCATGATAAGTGCCCTAATAGAAACACTGACCTGTTCCTCATGATAGTAAGTGCTTCTTGTTGGGGTAGTTTCATGACCTGCAGATCTTCCTCGTGTGAGCTGAATGGCAAGCTCAGTAAGAGATGCGCTTCACCGTTAGTCACTTTATTCTGAGAAAATCCTGGGAAGCCCTGTTAAGTTTGGCTGGGATTCTGAACAGACTCCTTCAGCGATTGAAGGCATTTCCTGGGCTGTCTTCCAAAGAATAAGAAATTGTCATGTGGATACCTCAGTAGGACATGCACTTCAACTTTTTGCACATTCTTTGGAGAAAATGGTAGAAAGTGCTTTGAAGTTGGGGTGTGATTCTTAACTGACTGCTTCAATTCTTGGACAAGTTTCCAGGACTGTCAACCAAATAGTAGGAAACTCTCTGGAAAAGTCATGTGGATTCCTCAGTAGGACATGCACCTCAACTTTATGCACATTCTTTGGAGAAAATGGTGGAAAGTGCTTTGAGGTTGGGGTGGGATTCTTGCCTCATTGTATGATGAATCCAGACTCTTAAATCTTTCAGGTATTCAAAGACACACAGTGTGGAGAGCCAATTTACAATCCACCCACTTTTTCTGTCGTTCACACTTGATTCCATACTATACATTTGGTTTTGTCTTATTATGAAGTATGTCTGCTGGAACTCCAACTGGAGGCTTCCTTTGTCAAACAAGTTCCATGGAGCCAACCCGCAGAAAGCTGATTGATCACTCATCAACACCTAACTGCCCTCATGTCTGCAGTCATTCCAAAATGATTCTTCTTTGAATGCTTGTTTAATGAGCCATTGCCTGGACCATAGAAACCTTGTGGAAAAGGAAGGTGGAGTCTGTTGGAAGCAGAAACACTGAGCATATAAAACGGGCAACTCTGTTCAACAGACAAAACACTCACCAAATTGGAAACGCAACGTGGAGGACGCAAGAAAGTATCAACTGGACTGAGGAGAAATTCATTTAAGAAAGAAATGGGATTCATCGTCTGTGCTGTTGGCCCAACGATAACTTGTGTTTGAGTTCAGGAAGTGCTTCTGCTTGGGGCCATTGTACATGACCAATGCTACTGACTATAACTGAAGCTAGCAGATGAGTGTATCACATGGAGACCACCTCAAACAGACACACTGATGGTTCTTGATTTCATAAGTGCTTCTCTTTTGGGGTTGTTTCGCTCGTGAGATTTTCTTCAGTAAGACACCACTATTCTTTCATGAATTTGTCGCCAACATTACCTTAACACAGGCACTGACTACATTTCTTGAAAAAGTAAGTGCTAATTGTTGGGGTAGTCTTGCAGACTGCTCTCATCCAAAGATCCTACTACAAACTATGAACTATCGATAAAAATGTTTTTGCAAGGAATTTCTATCTAATTTGAGTCTTTACATGGCTTTCAAGTGAAAGAGTGCTACACTTTGGGACAGACCACATCCACTGGGTAAACCAGAAAGCCTCCTTTTTGTGGGGAAATCACTCTCAGATCACCTCAAAGGAGTCACTCCTGATTCTTGTGTTCAAAAGTGCTTCTCTTTGGGGTTGTCTTGGTAGTGACAATGCACACAAAATCTTAACTGTAGAAACAAACTGTGTATTACTTCTAGGGATGACATGTGATTTTTCAAGTCAAAGAGAAGACCAATATTGTGGGATTGCAACCCACTGTTAAAATGACACTTATTTTCTATCAGAAGCCAGATTTTGTCATGATAAGTGCCCTAATAGAAACACTGACCTGTTCCTCATGATAGTAAGTGCTTCTTGTTGGGGTAGTTTCATGACCTGCAGATCTTCCTCGTGTGAGCTGAATGGCAAGCTCAGTAAGAGATGCGCTTCACCGTTAGTCACTTTATTCTGAGAAAATCCTGGGAAGCCCTGTTAAGTTTGGCTGGGATTCTGAACAGACTCCTTCAGCGATTGAAGGCATTTCCTGGGCTGTCTTCCAAAGAATAAGAAATTGTCATGTGGATACCTCAGTAGGACATGCACTTCAACTTTTTGCACATTCTTTGGAGAAAATGGTAGAAAGTGCTTTGAAGTTGGGGTGTGATTCTTAACTGACTGCTTCAATTCTTGGGCAAGTTTCCAGGACTGTCAACCAAATAGTAGGAAACTCTCTGGAAAAGTCATGTGGATTCCTCAGTAGGACATGCACCTCAACTTTATGCACATTCTTTGGAGAAAATGGTGGAAAGTGCTTTGAGGTTGGGGTGGGATTCTTGCCTCATTGTATGATGAATCCAGACTCTTAAATCTTTCAGGTATTCAAAGACACACAGTGTGGAGAGCCAATTTACAATCCACCCACTTTTTCTGTCGTTCACACTTGATTCCATACTATACATTTGGTTTTGTCTTATTATGAAGTATGTCTGCTGGAACTCCAACTGGAGGCTTCCTTTGTCAAACAAGTTCCATGGAGCCAACCCGCAGAAAGCTGATTGATCACTCATCAACACCTAACTGCCCTCATGTCTGCAGTCATTCCAAAATGATTCTTCTTTGAATGCTTGTTTAATGAGCCATTGCCTGGACCATAGAAACCTTGTGGAAAAGGAAGGTGGAGTCTGTTGGAAGCAGAAACACTGAGCATATAAAACGGGCAACTCTGTTCAACAGACAACACACTCACCAAATTGGAAACGCAACGTGGAGGACGCAAGAAAGTATCAACTGGACCGAGGAGAAATTCATGTAAGAAAGAAATGGGATTCATCGTCTGTGCTGTTGGCCCAACGATAACTTGTGTTTGAGTTCAGGAAGTGCTTCTGCTTGGGGCCACTGACTGTAACTGAAGCTAGCAGATGAGTGTATCACATGGAGACCACCTCAAACAGACACACTGATGGTTCTTGATTTCATAAGTGCTTCTCTTTTGGGGTTGTTTCGCTCGTGAAATTTTCTTCAGTAAGACACCACTATTCTTTCATGAATTTGTCGCCAACATTACCTTAACACAGGCACTGACTACATTTCTTGAAAAAGTAAGTGCTAATTGTTGGGGTAGTCTTGCAGACTGCTCTCATCCAAAGATCCTACTACAAACTATGAACTATCGATAAAAATGTTTTTGCAAGGAATTTCTATCTAATTTGAGTCTTTACATGGCTTTCAAGTGAAAGAGTGCTACACTTTGGGACAGACCACATCCACTGGGTAAACCAGAAAGCCTCCTTTTTGTGGGGAAATCACTCTCAGATCACCTCAAAGGAGTCACTCCTGATTCTTGTGTTCAAAAGTGCTTCTCTTTGGGGTTGTCTTGGTAGTGACAATGCACACAAAATCTGAACTGTAGAAACAAACTGTGTATTACTTCTAGGGATGACATGTGATTTTTCAAGTCAAAGAGAAGACCAATATTGTGGGATTGCAACCCACTGTTAAAATGACACTTATTTTCTATCAGAAGCCAGATTTTGTCATGATAAGTGCCCTAATAGAAACACTGACCTGTTCCTCATGATAGTAAGTGCTTCTTGTTGGGGTAGTTTCATGACCTGCAGATCTTCCTCGTGTGAGCTGAATGGCAAGCTCAGTAAGAGATGCGCTTCACCGTTAGTCACTTTATTCTGAGAAAATCCTGGGAAGCCCTGTTAAGTTTGGCTGGGATTCTGAACAGACTCCTTCAGCGATTGAAGGCATTTCCTGGGCTGTCTTCCAAAGAATAAGAAATTGTCATGTGGATACCTCAGTAGGACATGCACTTCAACTTTTTGCACATTCTTTTGACAAAATGGTAGAAAGTGCTTTGAAGTTGGGGTGTGATTCTTAACTGACTGCTTCAATTCTTGGACAAGTTTCCAGGACTGTCAACCAAATAGTAGGAAACTCTCTGGAAAAGTCATGTGGATTCCTCAGTAGGACATGCACCTCAACTTTATGCACATTCTTTGGAGAAAATGGTGGAAAGTGCTTTGAGGTTGGGGTGGGATTCTTGCCTCATTGTATGATGAATCCAGACTCTTAAATCTTTCAGGTATTCAAAGACACACAGTGTGGAGAGCCAATTTACAATCCACCCACTTTTTCTGTCGTTCACACTTGATTCCATACTATACATTTGGTTTTGTCTTATTATGAAGTATGTCTGCTGGAACTCCAACTGGAGGCTTCCTTTGTCAAACAAGTTCCATGGAGCCAACCCGCAGAAAGCTGATTGATCACTCATCAACACCTAACTGCCCTCATGTCTGCAGTCATTCCAAAATGATTCTTCTTTGAATGCTTGTTTAATGAGCCATTGCCTGGACCATAGAAACCTTGTGGAAAAGGAAGGTGGAGTCTGTTGGAAGCAGAAACACTGAGCATATAAAACGGGCAACTCTGTTCAACAGACAACACACTCACCAAATTGGAAACGCAACGTGGAGGACGCAAGAAAGTATCAACTGGACCGAGGAGAAATTCATGTAAGAAAGAAATGGGATTCATCGTCTGTGCTGTTGGCCCAACGATAACTTGTGTTTGAGTTCAGGAAGTGCTTCTGCTTGGGGCCACTGACTGTAACTGAAGCTAGCAGATGAGTGTATCACATGGAGACCACCTCAAACAGACACACTGATGGTTCTTGATTTCATAAGTGCTTCTCTTTTGGGGTTGTTTCGCTCGTGAGATTTTCTTCAGTAAGACACCACTATTCTTTCATGAATTTGTCGCCAACATTACCTTAACACAGGCACTGACTACATTTCTTGAAAAAGTAAGTGCTAATTGTTGGGGTAGTCTTGCAGACTGCTCTCATCCAAAGATCCTACTACAAACTATGAACTATCGATAAAAATGTTTTTGCAAGGAATTTCTATCTAATTTGAGCCTTTACATGGCTTTCAAGTGAAAGAGTGCTACACTTTGGGACAGACCACATCCACTGGGTAAACCAGAAAGCCTCCTTTTTGTGGGGAAAACACTCTCAGATCACCTCAAAGGAGTCACTCCTGATTCTTGTGTTCAAAAGTGCTTCTCTTTGGGGTTGTCTTGGTAGTGACAATGCACACAAAATCTGAACTGTAGAAACAAACTGTGTATTACTTCTATGGATGACATGTGATTTTTCAAGTCAAAGAGAAGACCAATATTGTGGGATTGCAACCCACTGTTAAAATGACACTTATTTTCTATCAGAAGCCAGATTTTGTCATGATAAGTGCCCTAATAGAAACACTGACCTGTTCCTCATGATAGTAAGTGCTTCTTGTTGGGGTAGTTTCATGACCAGCAGATCTTCCTCGTGTGAGCTGAATGGCAAGCTCAGTAGGAGATGCGCTTCACCGTTAGCCACTTTATTTTGAGAAAATCCTGGGAAGCCCTGTTAAGTTTGGCTGGGATTCTGAACAGACTCCTTCAGCGATTGAAGGCATTTCCTGGGCTGTCTTCCAAAGAATAAGAAATTGTCATGTGGATACCTCAGTAGGACATGCACTTCAACTTTTTGCACATTCTTTTGAGAAAATGGTAGAAAGTGCTTTGAAGTTGGGGTGTGATTCTTAACTGACTGCTTCAATTCTTGGACAAGTTTCCAGGACTGTCAACCAAATAGTAGGAAACTCTCTGGAAAAGTCATGTGGATTCCTCAGTAGGACATGCACCTCAACTTTATGCACATTCTTTGGAGAAAATGGTGGAAAGTGCTTTGAGGTTGGGGTGGGATTCTTGCCTCATTGTATGATGAATCCAGACTCTTAAATCTTTCAGGTATTCAAAGACACACAGTGTGGAGAGCCAATTTACAATCCACCCACTTTTTCTGTCGTTCACACTTGATTCCATACTATACATTTGGTTTTGTCTTATTATGAAGTATGTCTGCTGGAACTCCAACTGGAGGCTTCCTTTGTCAAACAAGTTCCATGGAGCCAACCCGCAGAAAGCTGATTGATCACTCATCAACACCTAACTGCCCTCATGTCTGCAGTCATTCCAAAATGATTCTTCTTTGAATGCTTGTTTAATGAGCCATTGCCTGGACCATAGAAACCTTGTGGAAAAGGAAGGTGGAGTCTGTTGGAAGCAGAAACACTGAGCATATAAAACGGGCAACTCTGTTCAACAGACAACACACTCACCAAATTGGAAACGCAACGTGGAGGACGCAAGAAAGTATCAACTGGACCGAGGAGAAATTCATGTAAGAAAGAAATGGGATTCATCGTCTGTGCTGTTGGCCCAACGATAACTTGTGTTTGAGTTCAGGAAGTGCTTCTGCTTGGGGCCACTGACTGTAACTGAAGCTAGCAGATGAGTGTATCACATGGAGACCACCTCAAACAGACACACTGATGGTTCTTGATTTCATAAGTGCTTCTCTTTTGGGGTTGTTTCGCTCGTGAGATTTTCTTCAGTAAGACACCACTATTCTTTCATGAATTTGTCGCCAACATTACCTTAACACAGGCACTGACTACATTTCTTGAAAAAGTAAGTGCTAATTGTTGGGGTAGTCTTGCAGACTGCTCTCATCCAAAGATCCTACTACAAACTATGAACTATCGATAAAAATGTTTTTGCAAGGAATTTCTATCTAATTTGAGTCTTTACATGGCTTTCAAGTGAAAGAGTGCTACACTTTGGGACAGACCACATCCACTGGGTAAACCAGAAAGCCTCCTTTTTGTGGGGAAATCACTCTCAGATCACCTCAAAGGAGTCACTCCTGATTCTTGTGTTCAAAAGTGCTTCTCTTTGGGGTTGTCTTGGTAGTGACAATGCACACAAAATCTGAACTGTAGAAACAAACTGTGTATTACTTCTAGGGATGACATGTGATTTTTCAAGTCAAAGAGAAGACCAATATTGTGGGATTGCAACCCACTGTTAAAATGACACTTATTTTCTATCAGAAGCCAGATTTTGTCATGATAAGTGCCCTAATAGAAACACTGACCTGTTCCTCATGATAGTAAGTGCTTCTTGTTGGGGTAGTTTCATGACCTGCAGATCTTCAATGGCAAGCTCAGTAGGAGATATGCTTCACCGTTAGCCACTTTATTTTGAGAAAATCCTGGGAAGCCCTGTTAAGTTTGGCTGGGATTCTGAACAGACTCCTTTAGCAATTGAAGGCATTTCCTGGGCTGTCTTCCAAATAATAAGAAATTGTCATGTGGATACCTCAGTAGGACATGCACTTCAACTTTTTGCACATTCTTTGGTGAAAATGGTGGAAAGTGCTTTGAAGTTGGGGTGTTATTCTTAACTGACTGCTTCAATTCTTGGACAAGTTTCCAGGACTGTCAACCAAATAGTAGGAAACTCTCTGGAAAAGTCATGTGGATTCCTCAGTAGGACATGCACCTCAACTTTATGCACATTCTTTGGAGAAAATGGTGGAAAGTGCTTTGAGGTTGGGGTGGGATTCTTGCCTCACTGTATGATGAATCCAGACTCTTAAATCTTTCAGGTATTCAAAGACACACAGTGTGGAGAGCCAATTTACAATCCACCCACTTTTTCTGTCGTTCACACTTGATTCCATACTATACATTTGGTTTTGTCTTATTATGAAGTATGTCTGCTGGAACTCCAACTGGAGGCTTCCTTTGTCAAACAAGTTCCATGGAGCTAACCTGCAGAAAGCTGATTGATCACTCATCAACACCTAACTGCCCTCATGTCTGCAGTCATTCCAAAATGATTCTTCTTTGAATGCTTGTTTAATGAGCCATTGCCTGGACCATAGAAACCTTGTGGAAAAGGAAGGTGGAGTCTGTTGGAAGCAGAAACACTGAGCATATAAAACGGGCAACTCTGTTCAACAGACAACACACTCACCAAATTGGAAACGCAACGTGGAGGACGCAAGAAAGTATCAACTGGACCGAGGAGAAATTCATGTAAGAAAGAAATGGGATTCATCGTCTGTGCTGTTGGCCCAACGATAACTTGTGTTTGAGTTCAGGAAGTGCTTCTGCTTGGAGCCATTGTACATGACCAATGCTACTGACTTTAACTGAAGCTAGCAGATGAGTGTATCACATGGAGACCACCTCAAACAGACACACTGATGGTTCTTGATTTCATAAGTGCTTCTCTTTTGGGGTTGTTTCGCTCGTGAGATTTTCTTCAGTAAGACACCACTATTCTTTCATGAATTTGTCGCCAACATTACCTTAACACAGGCACTGACTACATTTCTTGAAAAAGTAAGTGCTAATTGTTGGGGTAGTCTTGCAGACTGCTCTCATCCAAAGATCCTACTACAAACTATGAACTATCGATAAAAATGTTTTTGCAAGGAATTTCTATCTAATTTGAGCCTTTACATGGCTTTCAAGTGAAAGAGTGCTACACTTTGGGACAGACCGCATCCACTGGGTAAACCAGAAAGCCTCCTTTTTGTGGGGAAATGACTCTCAGATCACCTCAAAGGAGTCACTCCTGATTCTTGTGTTCAAAAGTGCTTCTCTTTGGGGTTGTCTTGGTAGTGACAATGCACACAAAATCTGAACTGTAGAAACAAACTGTGTATTACTTCTAGGGATGACATGTGATTTTTTCAAGTCAAAGAGAAGACCAATATTGTGGGATTGCAACCCACTGTTAAAATGACACTTATTTTCTATCAGAAGCCAGATTTTGTCATGATAAGTGCCCTAATAGAAACACTGACCTGTTCCTCATGATAGTAAGTGCTTCTTGTTGGGGTAGTTTCATGACCTGCAGATCTTCCTCGTGTGAGCTGAATGGCAAGCTCAGTAGGAGATGCGCTTCACCGTTAGCCACTTTATTTTGAGAAAATCCTGGGAAGCCCTGTTAAGTTTAGCTGGGATTCTGAACAGACTCCTTCAGCGATTGAAGGCATTTCCTGGGCTGTCTTCCAAAGAATAAGAAATTGTCATGTGGATACCTCAGTAGGACATGCACTTCAACTTTTTGCACATTCTTTGGAGAAATTGGTAGAAAGTGCTTTGAAGTTGGGGTGTGATTCTTAACTGACTGCTTCAATTATTGGACAAGTTTCCAGGACTGTCAACCAAATAGTAGGAAACTCTCTGGAAAAGTCATGTGGATTCCTCAGTAGGACATGCACCTCAACTTTATGCACATTCTTTGGAGAAAATGGTGGAAAGTGCTTTGAGGTTGGGGTGGGATTCTTGCCTCACTGTATGATGAATCCAGACTATTAAATCTATCAGGTATTCAAAGACACACAGTGTGGAGAGCCAATTTACAATCCGCCCACTTTTTCTGTCGTTCACACTTGATTCCATACTATACATTTGATTTTGTCTTATTATGAAGTATGTCTGCTGAAACTCCAACTGGAGGCTTCCTTTGTCAAACAAGTTCCATGGAGCCAACCCGCAGAAAGCTGATTGATCACTCATCAACACCTAACTGCCCTCATGTCTGCAGTCATTCCAAAATGATTCTTCTTTGAATGCTTGTTTAATGAGCCATTGCCTGGACCATAGAAACCTTGTGGAAAAGGAAGGTGGAGTCTGTTGGAAGCAGAAACACCAAGCATATAAAACGGGCAACTCTGTTCAACAGACAACACACTCACCAAATTAGAAACGCAACGTGGAGGACGCAAGAAAGTATCAACTGGACCGAGGAGAAATTCATGTAAGAAAGAAATGGGATTCATCGTCTGTGCTGTTGGCCCAACGATAACTTGTGTTTGAGTTTTGTTTGAGTTGTGTTTGAGTTCAGGAAGTGCTTCTGCTTGGGGCCATTGTACATGACCAATGCTACTGACTATAACTGAAGCTAGCAGATGAGTGTATCACATGGAGACCACCTCAAACAGACACACTGATGGTTCTTGATTTCATAAGTGCTTCTCTTTTGGGGTTGTTTCGCTCGTGAGATTTTCTTCAGTAAGACACCACTATTCTTTCATGAATTTGTCGCCAACATTACCTTAACACAGGCACTGACTACATTTCTTGAAAAAGTAAGTGCTAATTGTTGGGGTAGTCTTGCAGACTGCTCTCATCCAAAGATCCTACTACAAACTATGAACTATCGATAAAAATGTTTTTGCAAGGAATTTCTATCTAATTTGAGTCTTTACATGGCTTTCAAGTGAAAGAGTGCTACACTTTGGGACAGACCACATCCACTGGGTAAACCAGAAAGCCTCCTTTTTGTGGGGAAATCACTCTCAGATCACCTCAAAGGAGTCACTCCTGATTCTTGTGTTCAAAAGTGCTTCTCTTTGGGGTTGTCTTGGTAGTGACAATGCACACAAAATCTGAACTGTAGAAACAAACTGTGTATTACTTCTAGGGATGACATGTGATTTTTCAAGTCAAAGAGAAGACCAATATTGTGGGATTGCAACCCACTGTTAAAATGACACTTATTTTCTATCAGAAGCCAGATTTTGTCATGATAAGTGCCCTAATAGAAACACTGACCTGTTCCTCATGATAGTAAGTGCTTCTTGTTGGGGTAGTTTCATGACCTGCAGATCTTCCTCGTGTGAGCTGAATGGCAAGCTCAGTAAGAGATGCGCTTCACCGTTAGTCACTTTATTCTGAGAAAATCCTGGGAAGCCCTGTTAAGTTTGGCTGGGATTCTGAACAGACTCCTTCAGCGATTGAAGGCATTTCCTGGGCTGTCTTCCAAAGAATAAGAAATTGTCATGTGGATACCTCAGTAGGACATGCACTTCAACTTTTTGCACATTCTTTGGAGAAAATGGTAGAAAGTGCTTTGAAGTTGGGGTGTGTTATTCTTAACTGACTGCTTCAATTCTTGGACAAGTTTCCAGGACTGTCAACCAAATAGTAGGAAACTCTCTGGAAAAGTCATGTGGATTCCTCAGTAGGACATGCACCTCAACTTTATGCACATTCTTTGGAGAAAATGGTGGAAAGTGCTTTGAGGTTGGGGTGGGATTCTTGCCTCATTGTATGATGAATCCAGACTCTTAAATCTTTCAGGTATTCAAAGACACACAGTGTGGAGAGCCAATTTACAATCCACCCACTTTTTCTGTCGTTCACACTTGATTCCATACTATACATTTGGTTTTGTCTTATTATGAAGTATGTCTGCTGGAACTCCAACTGGAGGCTTCCTTTGTCAAACAAGTTCCATGGAGCCAACCCGCAGAAAGCTGATTGATCACTCATCAACACCTAACTGCCCTCATGTCTGCAGTCATTCCAAAATGATTCTTCTTTGAATGCTTGTTTAATGAGCCATTGCCTGGACCATAGAAACCTTGTGGAAAAGGAAGGTGGAGTCTGTTGGAAGCAGAAACACTGAGCATATAAAACGGGCAACTCTGTTCAACAGACAACACACTCACCAAATTGGAAACGCAACGTGGAGGACGCAAGAAAGTATCAACTGGACCGAGGAGAAATTCATGTAAGAAAGAAATGGGATTCATCGTCTGTGCTGTTGGCCCAACGATAACTTGTGTTTGAGTTCAGGAAGTGCTTCTGCTTGGGGCCACTGACTGTAACTGAAGCTAGCAGATGAGTGTATCACATGGAGACCACCTCAAACAGACACACTGATGGTTCTTGATTTCATAAGTGCTTCTCTTTTGGGGTTGTTTCGCTCGTGAGATTTTCTTCAGTAAGACACCACTATTCTCTCATGAATTTGTCGCCAACATTACCTTAACACAGGCACTGACTACATTTCTTGAAAAAGTAAGTGCTAATTGTTGGGGTAGTCTTGCAGACTGCTCTCATCCAAAGATCCTACTACAAACTATGAACTATCGATAAAAATGTTTTTGCAAGGAATTTCTATCTAATTTGAGTCTTTACATGGCTTTCAAGTGAAAGAGTGCTACACTTTGGGACAGACCACATCCACTGGGTAAACCAGAAAGCCTCCTTTTTGTGGGGAAATCACTCTCAGATCACCTCAAAGGAGTCACTCCTGATTCTTGTGTTCAAAAGTGCTTCTCTTTGGGGTTGTCTTGGTAGTGACAATGCACACAAAATCTGAACTGTAGAAACAAACTGTGTATTACTTCTAGGGATGACATGTGATTTTTCAAGTCAAAGAGAAGACCAATATTGTGGGATTGCAACCCACTGTTAAAATGACACTTATTTTCTATCAGAAGCCAGATTTTGTCATGATAAGTGCCCTAATAGAAACACTGACCTGTTCCTCATGATAGTAAGTGCTTCTTGTTGGGGTAGTTTCATGACCTGCAGATCTTCCTCGTGTGAGCTGAATGGCAAGCTCAGTAAGAGATGCGCTTCACCGTTAGTCACTTTATTCTGAGAAAATCCTGGGAAGCCCTGTTAAGTTTGGCTGGGATTCTGAACAGACTCCTTCAGCGATTGAAGGCATTTCCTGGGCTGTCTTCCAAAGAATAAGAAATTGTCATGTGGATACCTCAGTAGGACATGCACTTCAACTTTTTGCACATTCTTTGGAGAAAATGGTAGAAAGTGCTTTGAAGTTGGGGTGTGATTCTTAACTGACTGCTTCAATTCTTGGACAAGTTTCCAGGACTGTCAACCAAATAGTAGGAAACTCTCTGGAAAAGTCATGTGGATTCCTCAGTAGGACATGCACCTCAACTTTATGCACATTCTTTGGAGAAAATGGTGGAAAGTGCTTTGAGGTTGGGGTGGGATTCTTGCCTCATTGTATGATGAATCCAGACTCTTAAATCTTTCAGGTATTCAAAGACACACAGTGTGGAGAGCCAATTTACAATCCACCCACTTTTTCTGTCGTTCACACTTGATTCCATACTATACATTTGGTTTTGTCTTATTATGAAGTATGTCTGCTGGAACTCCAACTGGAGGCTTCCTTTGTCAAACAAGTTCCATGGAGCCAACCCGCAGAAAGCTGATTGATCACTCATCAACACCTAACTGCCCTCATGTCTGCAGTCATTCCAAAATGATTCTTCTTTGAATGCTTGTTTAATGAGCCATTGCCTGGACCATAGAAACCTTGTGGAAAAGGAAGGTGGAGTCTGTTGGAAGCAGAAACACTGAGCATATAAAACGGGCAACTCTGTTCAACAGACAACACACTCACCAAATTGGAAACGCAACGTGGAGGACGCAAGAAAGTATCAACTGGACCGAGGAGAAATTCATGTAAGAAAGAAATGGGATTCATCGTCTGTGCTGTTGGCCCAACGATAACTTGTGTTTGAGTTCAGGAAGTGCTTCTGCTTGGGGCCACTGACTGTAACTGAAGCTAGCAGATGAGTGTATCACATGGAGACCACCTCAAACAGACACACTGATGGTTCTTGATTTCATAAGTGCTTCTCTTTTGGGGTTGTTTCGCTCGTGAGATTTTCTTCAGTAAGACACCACTATTCTTTCATGAATTTGTCGCCAACATTACCTTAACACAGGCACTGACTACATTTCTTGAAAAAGTAAGTGCTAATTGTTGGGGTAGTCTTGCAGACTGCTCTCATCCAAAGATCCTACTACAAACTATGAACTATCGATAAAAATGTTTTTGCAAGGAATTTCTATCTAATTTGAGCCTTTACATGGCTTTCAAGTGAAAGAGTGCTACACTTTGGGACAGACCACATCCACTGGGTAAACCAGAAAGCCTCCTTTTTGTGGGGAAAACACTCTCAGATCACCTCAAAGGAGTCACTCCTGATTCTTGTGTTCAAAAGTGCTTCTCTTTGGGGTTGTCTTGGTAGTGACAATGCACACAAAATCTGAACTGTAGAAACAAACTGTGTATTACTTCTAGGGATGACATGTGATTTTTCAAGTCAAAGAGAAGACCAATATTGTGGGATTGCAACCCACTGTTAAAATGACACTTATTTTCTATCAGAAGCCAGATTTTGTCATGATAAGTGCCCTAATAGAAACACTGACCTGTTCCTCATGATAGTAAGTGCTTCTTGTTGGGGTAGTTTCATGACCAGCAGATCTTCCTCGTGTGAGCTGAATGGCAAGCTCAGTAGGAGATGCGCTTCACCGTTAGCCACTTTATTTTGAGAAAATCCTGGGAAGCCCTGTTAAGTTTGGCTGGGATTCTGAACAGACTCCTTTAGCAATTGAAGGCATTTCCTGGGCTGTCTTCCAAAGAATAAGAAATTGTCATGTGGATACCTCAGTAGGACATGCACTTCAACTTTTTGCACATTCTTTGGAGAAAATGGTAGAAAGTGCTTTGAAGTGGGGGTGTTATTCTTAACTGACTGCTTCAATTCTTGGACAAGTTTCCAGGACTGTCAACCAAATAGTAGGAAACTCTCTGGAAAAGTCATGTGGATTCCTCAGTAGGACATGCACCTCAACTTTATGCACATTCTTTGGAGAAAATGGTGGAAAGTGCTTTGAGGTTGGGGTGGGATTCTTGCCTCATTGTATGATGAATCCAGACTCTTAAATCTTTCAGGTATTCAAAGACACACAGTGTGGAGAGCCAATTTACAATCCACCCACTTTTTCTGTCGTTCACACTTGATTCCATACTATACATTTGGTTTTGTCTTATTATGAAGTATGTCTGCTGGAACTCCAACTGGAGGCTTCCTTTGTCAAACAAGTTCCATGGAGCCAACCCGCAGAAAGCTGATTGATCACTCATCAACACCTAACTGCCCTCATGTCTGCAGTCATTCCAAAATGATTCTTCTTTGAATGCTTGTTTAATGAGCCATTGCCTGGACCATAGAAACCTTGTGGAAAAGGAAGGTGGAGTCTGTTGGAAGCAGAAACACTGAGCATATAAAACGGGCAACTCTGTTCAACAGACAACACACTCACCAAATTGGAAACGCAACGTGGAGGACGCAAGAAAGTATCAACTGGACCGAGGAGAAATTCATGTAAGAAAGAAATGGGATTCATCGTCTGTGCTGTTGGCCCAACGATAACTTGTGTTTGAGTTCAGGAAGTGCTTCTGCTTGGGGCCATTGTACATGACCAATGCTACTGACTTTAACTGAAGCTAGCAGATGAGTGTATCACATGGAGACCACCTCAAACAGACACACTGATGGTTCTTGATTTCATAAGTGCTTCTCTTTTGGGGTTGTTTCGCTCGTGAGATTTTCTTCAGTAAGACACCACTATTCTTTCATGAATTTGTCGCCAACATTACCTTAACACAGGCACTGACTACATTTCTTGAAAAAGTAAGTGCTAATTGTTGGGGTAGTCTTGCAGACTGCTCTCATCCAAAGATCCTACTACAAACTATGAACTATCGATAAAAATGTTTTTGCAAGGAATTTCTATCTAATTTGAGTCTTTACATGGCTTTCAAGTGAAAGAGTGCTACACTTTGGGACAGACCACATCCACTGGGTAAACCAGAAAGCCTCCTTTTTGTGGGGAAATCACTCTCAGATCACCTCAAAGGAGTCACTCCTGATTCTTGTGTTCAAAAGTGCTTCTCTTTGGGGTTGTCTTGGTAGTGACAATGCACACAAAATCTTAACTGTAGAAACAAACTGTGTATTACTTCTAGGGATGACATGTGATTTTTCAAGTCAAAGAGAAGACCAATATTGTGGGATTGCAACCCACTGTTAAAATGACACTTATTTTCTATCAGAAGCCAGATTTTGTCATGATAAGTGCCCTAATAGAAACACTGACCTGTTCCTCATGATAGTAAGTGCTTCTTGTTGGGGTAGTTTCATGACCTGCAGATCTTCCTCGTGTGAGCTGAATGGCAAGCTCAGTAAGAGATGCGCTTCACCGTTAGTCACTTTATTCTGAGAAAATCCTGGGAAGCCCTGTTAAGTTTGGCTGGGATTCTGAACAGACTCCTTCAGCGATTGAAGGCATTTCCTGGGCTGTCTTCCAAAGAATAAGAAATTGTCATGTGGATACCTCAGTAGGACACGCACTTCAACTTTTTGCACATTCTTTGGAGAAAATGGTAGAAAGTGCTTTGAAGTTGGGGTGTGATTCTTAACTGACTGCTTCAATTCTTGGACAAGTTTCCAGGACTGTCAACCAAATAGTAGGAAACTCTCTGGAAAAGTCATGTGGATTCCTCAGTAGGACATGCACCTCAACTTTATGCACATTCTTTGGAGAAAATGGTGGAAAGTGCTTTGAGGTTGGGGTGGGATTCTTGCCTCATTGTATGATGAATCCAGACTCTTAAATCTTTCAGGTATTCAAAGACACACAGTGTGGAGAGCCAATTTACAATCCACCCACTTTTTCTGTCGTTCACACTTGATTCCATACTATACATTTGGTTTTGTCTTATTATGAAGTATGTCTGCTGGAACTCCAACTGGAGGCTTCCTTTGTCAAACAAGTTCCATGGAGCCAACCCGCAGAAAGCTGATTGATCACTCATCAACACCTAACTGCCCTCATGTCTGCAGTCATTCCAAAATGATTCTTCTTTGAATGCTTGTTTAATGAGCCATTGCCTGGACCATAGAAACCTTGTGGAAAAGGAAGGTGGAGTCTGTTGGAAGCAGAAACACTGAGCATATAAAACGGGCAACTCTGTTCAACAGACAACACACTCACCAAACTGGAAACGCAACGTGGAGGACGCAAGAAAGTATCAACTGGACCGAGGAGAAATTCATGTAAGAAAGAAATGGGATTCATCGTCTGTGCTGTTGGCCCAACGATAACTTGTGTTTGAGTTCAGGAAGTGCTTCTGCTTGGGGCCACTGACTATAACTGAAGCTAGCAGATGAGTGTATCACATGGAGACCACCTCAAACAGACACACTGATGGTTCTTGATTTCATAAGTGCTTCTCTTTTGGGGTTGTTTCGCTCGTGAGATTTTCTTCAGTAAGACACCACTATTCTTTCATGAATTTGTCCCCAACATTACCTTAACACAGGCACTGACTACATTTCTTGAAAAAGTAAGTGCTAATTGTTGGGGTAGTCTTGCAGACTGCTCTCATCCAAAGATCCTACTACAAACTATGAACTATCGATAAAAATGTTTTTGCAAGGAATTTCTATCTAATTTGAGCCTTTACATGGCTTTCAAGTGAAAGAGTGCTACACTTTGGGACAGACCACATCCACTGGGTAAACCAGAAAGCCTCCTTTTTGTGGGGAAAACACTCTCAGATCACCTCAAAGGAGTCACTCCTGATTCTTGTGTTCAAAAGTGCTTCTCTTTGGGGTTGTCTTGGTAGTGACAATGCACACAAAATCTGAACTGTAGAAACAAACTGTGTATTACTTCTATGGATGACATGTGATTTTTCAAGTCAAAGAGAAGACCAATATTGTGGGATTGCAACCCACTGTTAAAATGACACTTATTTTCTATCAGAAGCCAGATTTTGTCATGATAAGTGCCCTAATAGAAACACTGACCTGTTCCTCATGATAGTAAGTGCTTCTTGTTGGGGTAGTTTCATGACCAGCAGATCTTCCTCGTGTGAGCTGAATGGCAAGCTCAGTAGGAGATGCGCTTCACCGTTAGCCACTTTATTTTGAGAAAATCCTGGGAAGCCCTGTTAAGTTTGGCTGGGATTCTGAACAGACTCCTTCAGCGATTGAAGGCATTTCCTGGGCTGTCTTCCAAAGAATAAGAAATTGTCATGTGGATACCTCAGTAGGACATGCACTTCAACTTTTTGCACATTCTTTGGAGAAAATGGTAGAAAGTGCTTTGAAGTTGGGGTGTGATTCTTAACTGACTGCTTCAATTCTTGGGCAAGTTTCCAGGACTGTCAACCAAATAGTAGGAAACTCTCTGGAAAAGTCATGTGGATTCCTCAGTAGGACATGCACCTCAACTTTATGCACATTCTTTGGAGAAAATGGTGGAAAGTGCTTTGAGGTTGGGGTGGGATTCTTGCCTCATTGTATGATGAATCCAGACTCTTAAATCTTTCAGGTATTCAAAGACACACAGTGTGGAGAGCCAATTTACAATCCACCCACTTTTTCTGTCGTTCACACTTGATTCCATACTATACATTTGGTTTTGTCTTATTATGAAGTATGTCTGCTGGAACTCCAACTGGAGGCTTCCTTTGTCAAACAAGTTCCATGGAGCCAACCCGCAGAAAGCTGATTGATCACTCATCAACACCTAACTGCCCTCATGTCTGCAGTCATTCCAAAATGATTCTTCTTTGAATGCTTGTTTAATGAGCCATTGCCTGGACCATAGAAACCTTGTGGAAAAGGAAGGTGGAGTCTGTTGGAAGCAGAAACACTGAGCATATAAAACGGGCAACTCTGTTCAACAGACAACACACTCACCAAATTGGAAACGCAACGTGGAGGACGCAAGAAAGTATCAACTGGACCGAGGAGAAATTCATGTAAGAAAGAAATGGGATTCATCGTCTGTGCTGTTGGCCCAACGATAACTTGTGTTTGAGTTCAGGAAGTGCTTCTGCTTGGGGCCACTGACTGTAACTGAAGCTAGCAGATGAGTGTATCACATGGAGACCACCTCAAACAGACACACTGATGGTTCTTGATTTCATAAGTGCTTCTCTTTTGGGGTTGTTTCGCTCGTGAGATTTTCTTCAGTAAGACACCACTATTCTTTCATGAATTTGTCGCCAACATTACCTTAACACAGGCACTGACTACATTTCTTGAAAAAGTAAGTGCTAATTGTTGGGGTAGTCTTGCAGACTGCTCTCATCCAAAGATCCTACTACAAACTATGAACTATCGATAAAAATGTTTTTGCAAGGAATTTCTATCTAATTTGAGTCTTTACATGGCTTTCAAGTGAAAGAGTGCTACACTTTGGGACAGACCACATCCACTGGGTAAACCAGAAAGCCTCCTTTTTGTGGGGAAATCACTCTCAGATCACCTCAAAGGAGTCACTCCTGATTCTTGTGTTCAAAAGTGCTTCTCTTTGGGGTTGTCTTGGTAGTGACAATGCACACAAAATCTGAACTGTAGAAACAAACTGTGTATTACTTCTAGGGATGACATGTGATTTTTCAAGTCAAAGAGAAGACCAATATTGTGGGATTGCAACCCACTGTTAAAATGACACTTATTTTCTATCAGAAGCCAGATTTTGTCATGATAAGTGCCCTAATAGAAACACTGACCTGTTCCTCATGATAGTAAGTGCTTCTTGTTGGGGTAGTTTCATGACCTGCAGATCTTCCTCGTGTGAGCTGAATGGCAAGCTCAGTAAGAGATGCGCTTCACCGTTAGTCACTTTATTCTGAGAAAATCCTGGGAAGCCCTGTTAAGTTTGGCTGGGATTCTGAACAGACTCCTTCAGCGATTGAAGGCATTTCCTGGGCTGTCTTCCAAAGAATAAGAAATTGTCATGTGGATACCTCAGTAGGACATGCACTTCAACTTTTTGCACATTCTTTTGAGAAAATGGTAGAAAGTGCTTTGAAGTTGGGGTGTGATTCTTAACTGACTGCTTCAATTCTTGGACAAGTTTCCAGGACTGTCAACCAAATAGTAGGAAACTCTCTGGAAAAGTCATGTGGATTCCTCAGTAGGACATGCACCTCAACTTTATGCACATTCTTTGGAGAAAATGGTGGAAAGTGCTTTGAGGTTGGGGTGGGATTCTTGCCTCATTGTATGATGAATCCAGACTCTTAAATCTTTCAGGTATTCAAAGACACACAGTGTGGAGAGCCAATTTACAATCCACCCACTTTTTCTGTCGTTCACACTTGATTCCATACTATACATTTGGTTTTGTCTTATTATGAAGTATGTCTGCTGGAACTCCAACTGGAGGCTTCCTTTGTCAAACAAGTTCCATGGAGCCAACCCGCAGAAAGCTGATTGATCACTCATCAACACCTAACTGCCCTCATGTCTGCAGTCATTCCAAAATGATTCTTCTTTGAATGCTTGTTTAATGAGCCATTGCCTGGACCATAGAAACCTTGTGGAAAAGGAAGGTGGAGTCTGTTGGAAGCAGAAACACTGAGCATATAAAACGGGCAACTCTGTTCAACAGACAACACACTCACCAAATTGGAAACGCAACGTGGAGGACGCAAGAAAGTATCAACTGGACCGAGGAGAAATTCATGTAAGAAAGAAATGGGATTCATCGTCTGTGCTGTTGGCCCAACGATAACTTGTGTTTGAGTTCAGGAAGTGCTTCTGCTTGGGGCCACTGACTGTAACTGAAGCTAGCAGATGAGTGTATCACATGGAGACCACCTCAAACAGACACACTGATGGTTCTTGATTTCATAAGTGCTTCTCTTTTGGGGTTGTTTCGCTCGTGAGATTTTCTTCAGTAAGACACCACTATTCTTTCATGAATTTGTCGCCAACATTACCTTAACACAGGCACTGACTACATTTCTTGAAAAAGTAAGTGCTAATTGTTGGGGTAGTCTTGCAGACTGCTCTCATCCAAAGATCCTACTACAAACTATGAACTATCGATAAAAATGTTTTTGCAAGGAATTTCTATCTAATTTGAGTCTTTACATGGCTTTCAAGTGAAAGAGTGCTACACTTTGGGACAGACCACATCCACTGGGTAAACCAGAAAGCCTCCTTTTTGTGGGGAAATCACTCTCAGATCACCTCAAAGGAGTCACTCCTGATTCTTGTGTTCAAAAGTGCTTCTCTTTGGGGTTGTCTTGGTAGTGACAATGCACACAAAATCTGAACTGTAGAAACAAACTGTGTATTACTTCTAGGGATGACATGTGATTTTTCAAGTCAAAGAGAAGACCAATATTGTGGGATTGCAACCCACTGTTAAAATGACACTTATTTTCTATCAGAAGCCAGATTTTGTCATGATAAGTGCCCTAATAGAAACACTGACCTGTTCCTCATGATAGTAAGTGCTTCTTGTTGGGGTAGTTTCATGACCTGCAGATCTTCCTCGTGTGAGCTGAATGGCAAGCTCAGTAAGAGATGCGCTTCACCGTTAGTCACTTTATTCTGAGAAAATCCTGGGAAGCCCTGTTAAGTTTGGCTGGGATTCTGAACAGACTCCTTCAGCGATTGAAGGCATTTCCTGGGCTGTCTTCCAAAGAATAAGAAATTGTCATGTGGATACCTCAGTAGGACATGCACTTCAACTTTTTGCACATTCTTTGGAGAAAATGGTAGAAAGTGCTTTGAAGTTGGGGTGTGATTCTTAACTGCCTGCTTCAATTCTTGGACAAGTTTCCAGGACTGTCAACCAAATAGTAGGAAACTCTCTGGAAAAGTCATGTGGATTCCTCAGTAGGACATGCACCTCAACTTTATGCACATTCTTTGGAGAAAATGGTGGAAAGTGCTTTGAGGTTGGGGTGGGATTCTTGCCTCATTGTATGATGAATCCAGACTCTTAAATCTTTCAGGTATTCAAAGACACACAGTGTGGAGAGCCAATTTACAATCCACCCACTTTTTCTGTCGTTCACACTTGATTCCATACTATACATTTGGTTTTGTCTTATTATGAAGTATGTCTGCTGGAACTCCAACTGGAGGCTTCCTTTGTCAAACAAGTTCCATGGAGCCAACCCGCAGAAAGCTGATTGATCACTCATCAACACCTAACTGCCCTCATGTCTGCAGTCATTCCAAAATGATTCTTCTTTGAATGCTTGTTTAATGAGCCATTGCCTGGACCATAGAAACCTTGTGGAAAAGGAAGGTGGAGTCTGTTGGAAGCAGAAACACTGAGCATATAAAACGGGCAACTCTGTTCAACAGACAAAACACTCACCAAATTGGAAACGCAACGTGGAGGACGCAAGAAAGTATCAACTGGACTGAGGAGAAATTCATTTAAGAAAGAAATGGGATTCATCGTCTGTGCTGTTGGCCCAACGATAACTTGTGTTTGAGTTCAGGAAGTGCTTCTGCTTGGGGCCATTGTACATGACCAATGCTACTGACTATAACTGAAGCTAGCAGATGAGTGTATCACATGGAGACCACCTCAAACAGACACACTGATGGTTCTTGATTTCATAAGTGCTTCTCTTTTGGGGTTGTTTCGCTCGTGAGATTTTCTTCAGTAAGACACCACTATTCTTTCATGAATTTGTCGCCAACATTACCTTAACACAGGCACTGACTACATTTCTTGAAAAAGTAAGTGCTAATTGTTGGGGTAGTCTTGCAGACTGCTCTCATCCAAAGATCCTACTACAAACTATGAACTATCGATAAAAATGTTTTTGCAAGGAATTTCTATCTAATTTGAGTCTTTACATGGCTTTCAAGTGAAAGAGTGCTACACTTTGGGACAGACCACATCCACTGGGTAAACCAGAAAGCCTCCTTTTTGTGGGGAAATCACTCTCAGATCACCTCAAAGGAGTCACTCCTGATTCTTGTGTTCAAAAGTGCTTCTCTTTGGGGTTGTCTTGGTAGTGACAATGCACACAAAATCTTAACTGTAGAAACAAACTGTGTATTACTTCTAGGGATGACATGTGATTTTTCAAGTCAAAGAGAAGACCAATATTGTGGGATTGCAACCCACTGTTAAAATGACACTTATTTTCTATCAGAAGCCAGATTTTGTCATGATAAGTGCCCTAATAGAAACACTGACCTGTTCCTCATGATAGTAAGTGCTTCTTGTTGGGGTAGTTTCATGACCTGCAGATCTTCCTCGTGTGAGCTGAATGGCAAGCTCAGTAAGAGATGCGCTTCACCGTTAGTCACTTTATTCTGAGAAAATCCTGGGAAGCCCTGTTAAGTTTGGCTGGGATTCTGAACAGACTCCTTCAGCGATTGAAGGCATTTCCTGGGCTGTCTTCCAAAGAATAAGAAATTGTCATGTGGATACCTCAGTAGGACACGCACTTCAACTTTTTGCATATTCTTTGGAGAAAATGGTAGAAAGTGCTTTGAAGTTGGGGTGTGATTCTTAACTGACTGCTTCAATTCTTGGACAAGTTTCCAGGACTGTCAACCAAATAGTAGGAAACTCTCTGGAAAAGTCATGTGGATTCCTCAGTAGGACATGCACCTCAACTTTATGCACATTCTTTGGAGAAAATGGTGGAAAGTGCTTTGAGGTTGGGGTGGGATTCTTGCCTCATTGTATGATGAATCCAGACTCTTAAATCTTTCAGGTATTCAAAGACACACAGTGTGGAGAGCCAATTTACAATCCACCCACTTTTTCTGTCGTTCACACTTGATTCCATACTATACATTTGGTTTTGTCTTATTATGAAGTATGTCTGCTGGAACTCCAACTGGAGGCTTCCTTTGTCAAACAAGTTCCATGGAGCCAACCCGCAGAAAGCTGATTGATCACTCATCAACACCTAACTGCCCTCATGTCTGCAGTCATTCCAAAATGATTCTTCTTTGAATGCTTGTTTAATGAGCCATTGCCTGGACCATAGAAACCTTGTGGAAAAGGAAGGTGGAGTCTGTTGGAAGCAGAAACACTGAGCATATAAAACGGGCAACTCTGTTCAACAGACAACACACTCACCAAATTGGAAACGCAACGTGGAGGACGCAAGAAAGTATCAACTGGACCGAGGAGAAATTCATGTAAGAAAGAAATGGGATTCATCGTCTGTGCTGTTGGCCCAACGATAACTTGTGTTTGAGTTCAGGAAGTGCTTCTGCTTGGGGCCACTGACTGTAACTGAAGCTAGCAGATGAGTGTATCACATGGAGACCACCTCAAACAGACACACTGATGGTTCTTGATTTCATAAGTGCTTCTCTTTTGGGGTTGTTTCGCTCGTGAGATTTTCTTCAGTAAGACACCACTATTCTTTCATGAATTTGTCGCCAACATTACCTTAACACAGGCACTGACTACATTTCTTGAAAAAGTAAGTGCTAATTGTTGGGGTAGTCTTGCAGACTGCTCTCATCCAAAGATCCTACTACAAACTATGAACTATCGATAAAAATGTTTTTGCAAGGAATTTCTATCTAATTTGAGCCTTTACATGGCTTTCAAGTGAAAGAGTGCTACACTTTGGGACAGACCACATCCACTGGGTAAACCAGAAAGCCTCCTTTTTGTGGGGAAAACACTCTCAGATCACCTCAAAGGAGTCACTCCTGATTCTTGTGTTCAAAAGTGCTTCTCTTTGGGGTTTTCTTGGTAGTGACAATGCACACAAAATCTGAACTGTAGAAACAAACTGTGTATTACTTCTATGGATGACATGTGATTTTTCAAGTCAAAGAGAAGACCAATATTGTGGGATTGCAACCCACTGTTAAAATGACACTTATTTTCTATCAGAAGCCAGATTTTGTCATGATAAGTGCCCTAATAGAAACACTGACCTGTTCCTCATGATAGTAAGTGCTTCTTGTTGGGGTAGTTTCATGACCAGCAGATCTTCCTCGTGTGAGCTGAATGGCAAGCTCAGTAGGAGATGCGCTTCACCGTTAGCCACTTTATTTTGAGAAAATCCTGGGAAGCCCTGTTAAGTTTGGCTGGGATTCTGAACAGACTCCTTCAGCGATTGAAGGCATTTCCTGGGCTGTCTTCCAAAGAATAAGAAATTGTCATGTGGATACCTCAGTAGGACATGCACTTCAACTTTTTGCACATTCTTTGGAGAAAATGGTAGAAAGTGCTTTGAAGTTGGGGTGTGATTCTTAACTGACTGCTTCAATTCTTGGGCAAGTTTCCAGGACTGTCAACCAAATAGTAGGAAACTCTCTGGAAAAGTCATGTGGATTCCTCAGTAGGACATGCACCTCAACTTTATGCACATTCTTTGGAGAAAATGGTGGAAAGTGCTTTGAGGTTGGGGTGGGATTCTTGCCTCATTGTATGATGAATCCAGACTCTTAAATCTTTCAGGTATTCAAAGACACACAGTGTGGAGAGCCAATTTACAATCCACCCACTTTTTCTGTCGTTCACACTTGATTCCATACTATACATTTGGTTTTGTCTTATTATGAAGTATGTCTGCTGGAACTCCAACTGGAGGCTTCCTTTGTCAAACAAGTTCCATGGAGCCAACCCGCAGAAAGCTGATTGATCACTCATCAACACCTAACTGCCCTCATGTCTGCAGTCATTCCAAAATGATTCTTCTTTGAATGCTTGTTTAATGAGCCATTGCCTGGACCATAGAAACCTTGTGGAAAAGGAAGGTGGAGTCTGTTGGAAGCAGAAACACTGAGCATATAAAACGGGCAACTCTGTTCAACAGACAACACACTCACCAAATTGGAAACGCAACGTGGAGGACGCAAGAAAGTATCAACTGGACCGAGGAGAAATTCATGTAAGAAAGAAATGGGATTCATCGTCTGTGCTGTTGGCCCAACGATAACTTGTGTTTGAGTTCAGGAAGTGCTTCTGCTTGGGGCCACTGACTGTAACTGAAGCTAGCAGATGAGTGTATCACATGGAGACCACCTCAAACAGACACACTGATGGTTCTTGATTTCATAAGTGCTTCTCTTTTGGGGTTGTTTCGCTCGTGAAATTTTCTTCAGTAAGACACCACTATTCTTTCATGAATTTGTCGCCAACATTACCTTAACACAGGCACTGACTACATTTCTTGAAAAAGTAAGTGCTAATTGTTGGGGTAGTCTTGCAGACTGCTCTCATCCAAAGATCCTACTACAAACTATGAACTATCGATAAAAATGTTTTTGCAAGGAATTTCTATCTAATTTGAGTCTTTACATGGCTTTCAAGTGAAAGAGTGCTACACTTTGGGACAGACCACATCCACTGGGTAAACCAGAAAGCCTCCTTTTTGTGGGGAAATCACTCTCAGATCACCTCAAAGGAGTCACTCCTGATTCTTGTGTTCAAAAGTGCTTCTCTTTGGGGTTGTCTTGGTAGTGACAATGCACACAAAATCTGAACTGTAGAAACAAACTGTGTATTACTTCTAGGGATGACATGTGATTTTTCAAGTCAAAGAGAAGACCAATATTGTGGGATTGCAACCCACTGTTAAAATGACACTTATTTTCTATCAGAAGCCAGATTTTGTCATGATAAGTGCCCTAATAGAAACACTGACCTGTTCCTCATGATAGTAAGTGCTTCTTGTTGGGGTAGTTTCATGACCTGCAGATCTTCCTCGTGTGAGCTGAATGGCAAGCTCAGTAAGAGATGCGCTTCACCGTTAGTCACTTTATTCTGAGAAAATCCTGGGAAGCCCTGTTAAGTTTGGCTGGGATTCTGAACAGACTCCTTCAGCGATTGAAGGCATTTCCTGGGCTGTCTTCCAAAGAATAAGAAATTGTCATGTGGATACCTCAGTAGGACATGCACTTCAACTTTTTGCACATTCTTTTGAGAAAATGGTAGAAAGTGCTTTGAAGTTGGGGTGTGATTCTTAACTGACTGCTTCAATTCTTGGACAAGTTTCCAGGACTGTCAACCAAATAGTAGGAAACTCTCTGGAAAAGTCATGTGGATTCCTCAGTAGGACATGCACCTCAACTTTATGCACATTCTTTGGAGAAAATGGTGGAAAGTGCTTTGAGGTTGGGGTGGGATTCTTGCCTCATTGTATGATGAATCCAGACTCTTAAATCTTTCAGGTATTCAAAGACACACAGTGTGGAGAGCCAATTTACAATCCACCCACTTTTTCTGTCGTTCACACTTGATTCCATACTATACATTTGGTTTTGTCTTATTATGAAGTATGTCTGCTGGAACTCCAACTGGAGGCTTCCTTTGTCAAACAAGTTCCATGGAGCCAACCCGCAGAAAGCTGATTGATCACTCATCAACACCTAACTGCCCTCATGTCTGCAGTCATTCCAAAATGATTCTTCTTTGAATGCTTGTTTAATGAGCCATTGCCTGGACCATAGAAACCTTGTGGAAAAGGAAGGTGGAGTCTGTTGGAAGCAGAAACACTGAGCATATAAAACGGGCAACTCTGTTCAACAGACAACACACTCACCAAATTGGAAACGCAACGTGGAGGACGCAAGAAAGTATCAACTGGACCGAGGAGAAATTCATGTAAGAAAGAAATGGGATTCATCGTCTGTGCTGTTGGCCCAACGATAACTTGTGTTTGAGTTCAGGAAGTGCTTCTGCTTGGGGCCACTGACTGTAACTGAAGCTAGCAGATGAGTGTATCACATGGAGACCACCTCAAACAGACACACTGATGGTTCTTGATTTCATAAGTGCTTCTCTTTTGGGGTTGTTTCGCTCGTGAGATTTTCTTCAGTAAGACACCACTATTCTTTCATGAATTTGTCGCCAACATTACCTTAACACAGGCACTGACTACATTTCTTGAAAAAGTAAGTGCTAATTGTTGGGGTAGTCTTGCAGACTGCTCTCATCCAAAGATCCTACTACAAACTATGAACTATCGATAAAAATGTTTTTGCAAGGAATTTCTATCTAATTTGAGTCTTTACATGGCTTTCAAGTGAAAGAGTGCTACACTTTGGGACAGACCACATCCACTGGGTAAACCAGAAAGCCTCCTTTTTGTGGGGAAATCACTCTCAGATCACCTCAAAGGAGTCACTCCTGATTCTTGTGTTCAAAAGTGCTTCTCTTTGGGGTTGTCTTGGTAGTGACAATGCACACAAAATCTGAACTGTAGAAACAAACTGTGTATTACTTCTAGGGATGACATGTGATTTTTCAAGTCAAAGAGAAGACCAATATTTTGGGATTGCAACCCACTGTTAAAATGACACTTATTTTCTATCAGAAGCCAGATTTTGTCATGATAAGTGCCCTAATAGAAACACTGACCTGTTCCTCATGATAGTAAGTGCTTCTTGTTGGGGCAGTTTCATGACCTGCAGATCTTCCTCGTGTGAGCTGAATGGCAAGCTCAGTAGGAGATGCGCTTCACCGTTAGTCACTTTATTCTGAGAAAATCCTGGGAAGCCCTGTTAAGTTTGGCTGGGATTCTGAACAGACTCCTTCAGCGATTGAAGGCATTTCCTGGGCTGTCTTCCAAAGAATAAGAAATTGTCATGTGGATACCTCAGTAGGACATGCACTTCAACTTTTTGCACATTCTTTGGAGAAATTGGTAGAAAGTGCTTTGAAGTTGGGGTGTGATTCTTAACTGACTGCTTCAATTATTGGACAAGTTTCCAGGACTGTCAACAAAATAGTAGGAAACTCTCTGGAAAAGTCATGTGGATTCCTCAGTAGGACATGCACCTCAACTTTATGCACATTCTTTGGAGAAAATGGTGGAAAGTGCTTTGAGGTTGGGGTGGGATTCTTGCCTCACTGTATGATGAATCCAGACTATAAAATCTTTCAGGTATTCAAAGACACACAGTGTGGAGAGCCAATTTACAATCCACCCACTTTTTCTGTCGTTCACACTTGATTCCATACTATACATTTGGTTTTGTCTTATTATGAAGTATGTCTGCTGGAACTCCAACTGGAGGCTTCCTTTGTCAAACAAGTTCCATGGAGCCAACCTGCAGAAAGCTGATTGATCACTCATCAACACCTAACTGCCCTCATGTCTGAAGTCATTCCAAAATGATTCTTCTTTGAATGCTTGTTTAATGAGCCATTGTCTGGACCATAGAAACCTTGTGGAAAAGGAAGGTGGAGTCTGTTGGAAGCAGAAACACTGAGCATATAAAACGGGCAACTGTTCAACAGACAACACACTCACCAAATTGGAAACGCATCGTGGAGGACGCAAGAAAGTATCAACTGGACCGAGGAGAAATTCATGTAAGAAAGAAATGGGATTCATCGTCTGTGCTGTTGGCCCAACGATAACTTGTGTTTGAGTTCAGGAAGTGCTTCTGCTTGGGGCCATTGTACATGACAGATGCTACTGACTGTAACTGAAGCTAGCAGATGAGTGTATCACATGGAGACCACCTCAAACAGACACACTGATGGTTCTTGATTTCATAAGTGCTTCTCTTTTGGGGTTGTTTCGCTCGTGAGATTTTCTTCAGTAAGACACCACTATTCTTTCATGAATTTGTCGCCAACATTACCTTAACACAGGCACTGACTACATTTCTTGAAAAAGTAAGTGCTAATTGTTGGGGTAGTCTTGCAGACTGCTCTCATCCAAAGATCCTACTACAAACTATGAACTATCGATAAAAATGTTTTTGCAAGGAATTTCTATCTAATTTGAGTCTTTACATGGCTTTCAAGTGAAAGAGTGCTACACTTTGGGACAGACCACATCCACTGGGTAAACCAGAAAGCCTCCTTTTTGTGGGGAAATCACTCTCAGATCACCTCAAAGGAGTCACTCCTGATTCTTGTGTTCAAAAGTGCTTCTCTTTGGGGTTGTCTTGGTAGTGACAATGCACACAAAATCTGAACTGTAGAAACAAACTGTGTATTACTTCTAGGGATGACATGTGATTTTTCAAGTCAAAGAGAAGACCAATATTGTGGGATTGCAACCCACTGTTAAAATGACACTTATTTTCTATCAGAAGCCAGATTTTGTCATGATAAGTGCCCTAATAGAAACACTGACCTGTTCCTCATGATAGTAAGTGCTTCTTGTTGGGGTAGTTTCATGACCTGCAGATCTTCCTCGTGTGAGCTGAATGGCAAGCTCAGTAAGAGATGCGCTTCACCGTTAGTCACTTTATTCTGAGAAAATCCTGGGAAGCCCTGTTAAGTTTGGCTGGGATTCTGAACAGACTCCTTCAGCGATTGAAGGCATTTCCTGGGCTGTCTTCCAAAGAATAAGAAATTGTCATGTGGATACCTCAGTAGGACATGCACTTCAACTTTTTGCACATTCTTTTGAGAAAATGGTAGAAAGTGCTTTGAAGTTGGGGTGTGATTCTTAACTGACTGCTTCAATTCTTGGACAAGTTTCCAGGACTGTCAACCAAATAGTAGGAAACTCTCTGGAAAAGTCATGTGGATTCCTCAGTAGGACATGCACCTCAACTTTATGCACATTCTTTGGAGAAAATGGTGGAAAGTGCTTTGAGGTTGGGGTGGGATTCTTGCCTCATTGTATGATGAATCCAGACTCTTAAATCTTTCAGGTATTCAAAGACACACAGTGTGGAGAGCCAATTTACAATCCACCCACTTTTTCTGTCGTTCACACTTGATTCCATACTATACATTTGGTTTTGTCTTATTATGAAGTATGTCTGCTGGAACTCCAACTGGAGGCTTCCTTTGTCAAACAAGTTCCATGGAGCCAACCCGCAGAAAGCTGATTGATCACTCATCAACACCTAACTGCCCTCATGTCTGCAGTCATTCCAAAATGATTCTTCTTTGAATGCTTGTTTAATGAGCCATTGCCTGGACCATAGAAACCTTGTGGAAAAGGAAGGTGGAGTCTGTTGGAAGCAGAAACACTGAGCATATAAAACGGGCAACTCTGTTCAACAGACAACACACTCACCAAATTGGAAACGCAACGTGGAGGACGCAAGAAAGTATCAACTGGACCGAGGAGAAATTCATGTAAGAAAGAAATGGGATTCATCGTCTGTGCTGTTGGCCCAACGATAACTTGTGTTTGAGTTCAGGAAGTGCTTCTGCTTGGGGCCACTGACTGTAACTGAAGCTAGCAGATGAGTGTATCACATGGAGACCACCTCAAACAGACACACTGATGGTTCTTGATTTCATAAGTGCTTCTCTTTTGGGGTTGTTTCGCTCGTGAGATTTTCTTCAGTAAGACACCACTATTCTTTCATGAATTTGTCGCCAACATTACCTTAACACAGGCACTGACTACATTTCTTGAAAAAGTAAGTGCTAATTGTTGGGGTAGTCTTGCAGACTGCTCTCATCCAAAGATCCTACTACAAACTATGAACTATCGATAAAAATGTTTTTGCAAGGAATTTCTATCTAATTTGAGTCTTTACATGGCTTTCAAGTGAAAGAGTGCTACACTTTGGGACAGACCACATCCACTGGGTAAACCAGAAAGCCTCCTTTTTGTGGGGAAATCACTCTCAGATCACCTCAAAGGAGTCACTCCTGATTCTTGTGTTCAAAAGTGCTTCTCTTTGGGGTTGTCTTGGTAGTGACAATGCACACAAAATCTGAACTGTAGAAACAAACTGTGTATTACTTCTAGGGATGACATGTGATTTTTCAAGTCAAAGAGAAGACCAATATTGTGGGATTGCAACCCACTGTTAAAATGACACTTATTTTCTATCAGAAGCCAGATTTTGTCATGATAAGTGCCCTAATAGAAACACTGACCTGTTCCTCATGATAGTAAGTGCTTCTTGTTGGGGTAGTTTCATGACCTGCAGATCTTCCTCGTGTGAGCTGAATGGCAAGCTCAGTAAGAGATGCGCTTCACCGTTAGTCACTTTATTCTGAGAAAATCCTGGGAAGCCCTGTTAAGTTTGGCTGGGATTCTGAACAGACTCCTTCAGCGATTGAAGGCATTTCCTGGGCTGTCTTCCAAAGAATAAGAAATTGTCATGTGGATACCTCAGTAGGACATGCACTTCAACTTTTTGCACATTCTTTTGAGAAAATGGTAGAAAGTGCTTTGAAGTTGGGGTGTGATTCTTAACTGACTGCTTCAATTCTTGGACAAGTTTCCAGGACTGTCAACCAAATAGTAGGAAACTCTCTGGAAAAGTCATGTGGATTCCTCAGTAGGACATGCACCTCAACTTTATGCACATTCTTTGGAGAAAATGGTGGAAAGTGCTTTGAGGTTGGGATGGGATTCTTGCCTCATTGTATGATGAATCCAGACTCTTAAATCTTTCAGGTATTCAAAGACACACAGTGTGGAGAGCCAATTTACAATCCACCCACTTTTTCTGTCGTTCACACTTGATTCCATACTATACATTTGGTTTTGTCTTATTATGAAGTATGTCTGCTGGAACTCCAACTGGAGGCTTCCTTTGTCAAACAAGTTCCATGGAGCCAACCCGCAGAAAGCTGATTGATCACTCATCAACACCTAACTGCCCTCATGTCTGCAGTCATTCCAAAATGATTCTTCTTTGAATGCTTGTTTAATGAGCCATTGCCTGGACCATAGAAACCTTGTGGAAAAGGAAGGTGGAGTCTGTTGGAAGCAGAAACACTGAGCATATAAAACGGGCAACTCTGTTCAACAGACAACACACTCACCAAATTGGAAACGCAACGTGGAGGACGCAAGAAAGTATCAACTGGACCGAGGAGAAATTCATGTAAGAAAGAAATGGGATTCATCGTCTGTGCTGTTGGCCCAACGATAACTTGTGTTTGAGTTCAGGAAGTGCTTCTGCTTGGGGCCACTGACTGTAACTGAAGCTAGCAGATGAGTGTATCACATGGAGACCACCTCAAACAGACACACTGATGGTTCTTGATTTCATAAGTGCTTCTCTTTTGGGGTTGTTTCGCTCGTGAGATTTTCTTCAGTAAGACACCACTATTCTTTCATGAATTTGTCGCCAACATTACCTTAACACAGGCACTGACTACATTTCTTGAAAAAGTAAGTGCTAATTGTTGGGGTAGTCTCATCCAAAGATCCTACTACAAACTATGAACTATCGATAAAAATGTTTTTGCAAGGAATTTCTATCTAATTTGAGTCTTTACATGGCTTTCAAGTGAAAGAGTGCTACACTTTGGGACAGACCACATCCACTGGGTAAACCAGAAAGCCTCCTTTTTGTGGGGAAATCACTCTCAGATCACCTCAAAGGAGTCACTCCTGATTCTTGTGTTCAAAAGTGCTTCTCTTTGGGGTTGGACTGAGGAGAAACCGAGGAGAAATTCATGTAAGAAAGAAATGGGATTCATCGTCTGTGCTGTTGGCCCAACGATAACTTGTGTTTGAGTTCAGGAAGTGCTTCTGCTTGGGGCCACTGACTGTAACTGAAGCTAGCAGATGAGTGTATCACATGGAGACCACCTCAAACAGACACACTGATGGTTCTTGATTTCATAAGTGCTTCTCTTTTGGGGTTGTTTTGCTCGTGAGATTTTCTTCAGTAAGACACCACTATTCTTTCATGAATTTGTCGCCAACATTACCTTAACACAGGCACTGACTACATTTCTTGAAAAAGTAAGTGCTAATTGTTGGGGTAGTCTTGCAGACTGCTTTCATCCAAAGATCCTACTACAAACTATGAACTATCGATAAAAATGTTTTTGCAAGGAATTTCTATCTAATTTGAGCCTTTACATGGCTTTCAAGTGAAAGAGTGCTACACTTTGGGACAGACCACATCCACTGGGTAAACCAGAAAGCCTCCTTTTTGTGGGGAAATCTCTCTCAGATCACCTCAAAGGAGTCACTCCTGATTCTTGTGTTCAAAAGTGCTTCTCTTTGGGGTTGTCTTGGTAGTGACAATGCACACAAAATCTGAACTGTAGAAACAAACTGTGTATTACTTCTAGGGATGACATGTGATTTTTCAAGTCAAAGAGAAGACCAATATTGTGGGATTGCAACCCACTGTTAAAATGACACTTATTGCCTATCAGAAGCCAGATTTTGTAATGATAAGTGCCCTAATAGAAACACTGACCTGTTCCTCATGATAGTAAGTGCTTCTTGTTGCTGTAGTTTCATGACCTGCAGATCTTCCTCGTGTGAGCTGAATGGCAAGCTCAGTAAGAGATGCGCTTCACCGTTAGTCACTTTATTCTGAGAAAATCCTGGGAAGCCCTGTTAAGTTTGGCTGGGATTCTGAACAGACTCCTTCAGCGATTGAAGGCATTTCCTGGGCTGTCTTCCAAAGAATAAGAAATTGTCATGTGGATACCTCAGTAGGACATGCACTTCAACTTTTTGCACATTCTTTTGAGAAAATGGTAGAAAGTGCTTTGAAGTTGGGGTGTGATTCTTAACTGACTGCTTCAATTCTTGGACAAGTTTCCAGGACTGTCAACCAAATAGTAGGAAACTCTCTGGAAAAGTCATGTGGATTCCTCAGTAGGACATGCACCTCAACTTTATGCACATTCTTTGGAGAAAATGGTGGAAAGTGCTTTGAGGTTGGGGTGGGATTCTTGCCTCATTGTATGATGAATCCAGACTCTTAAATCTTTCAGGTATTCAAAGACACACAGTGTGGAGAGCCAATTTACAATCCACCCACTTTTTCTGTCGTTCACACTTGATTCCATACTATACATTTGGTTTTGTCTTATTATGAAGTATGTCTGCTGGAACTCCAACTGGAGGCTTCCTTTGTCAAACAAGTTCCATGGAGCCAACCCGCAGAAAGCTGATTGATCACTCATCAACACCTAACTGCCCTCATGTCTGCAGTCATTCCAAAATGATTCTTCTTTGAATGCTTGTTTAATGAGCCATTGCCTGGACCATAGAAACCTTGTGGAAAAGGAAGGTGGAGTCTGTTGGAAGCAGAAACACTGAGCATATAAAACGGGCAACTCTGTTCAACAGACAACACACTCACCAAATTGGAAACGCAACGTGGAGGACGCAAGAAAGTATCAACTGGACCGAGGAGAAATTCATGTAAGAAAGAAATGGGATTCATCGTCTGTGCTGTTGGCCCAACGATAACTTGTGTTTGAGTTCAGGAAGTGCTTCTGCTTGGGGCCACTGACTGTAACTGAAGCTAGCAGATGAGTGTATCACATGGAGACCACCTCAAACAGACACACTGATGGTTCTTGATTTCATAAGTGCTTCTCTTTTGGGGTTGTTTCGCTCGTGAGATTTTCTTCAGTAAGACACCACTATTCTTTCATGAATTTGTCGCCAACATTACCTTAACACAGGCACTGACTACATTTCTTGAAAAAGTAAGTGCTAATTGTTGGGGTAGTCTTGCAGACTGCTCTCATCCAAAGATCCTACTACAAACTATGAACTATCGATAAAAATGTTTTTGCAAGGAATTTCTATCTAATTTGAGTCTTTACATGGCTTTCAAGTGAAAGAGTGCTACACTTTGGGACAGACCACATCCACTGGGTAAACCAGAAAGCCTCCTTTTTGTGGGGAAATCACTCTCAGATCACCTCAAAGGAGTCACTCCTGATTCTTGTGTTCAAAAGTGCTTCTCTTTGGGGTTGTCTTGGTAGTGACAATGCACACAAAATCTGAACTGTAGAAACAAACTGTGTATTACTTCTAGGGATGACATGTGATTTTTCAAGTCAAAGAGAAGACCAATATTTTGGGATTGCAACCCACTGTTAAAATGACACTTATTTTCTATCAGAAGCCAGATTTTGTCATGATAAGTGCCCTAATAGAAACACTGACCTGTTCCTCATGATAGTAAGTGCTTCTTGTTGGGGCAGTTTCATGACCTGCAGATCTTCCTCGTGTGAGCTGAATGGCAAGCTCAGTAGGAGATGCGCTTCACCGTTAGTCACTTTATTCTGAGAAAATCCTGGGAAGCCCTGTTAAGTTTGGCTGGGATTCTGAACAGACTCCTTCAGCGATTGAAGGCATTTCCTGGGCTGTCTTCCAAAGAATAAGAAATTGTCATGTGGATACCTCAGTAGGACATGCACTTCAACTTTTTGCACATTCTTTGGAGAAATTGGTAGAAAGTGCTTTGAAGTTGGGGTGTGATTCTTAACTGACTGCTTCAATTATTGGACAAGTTTCCAGGACTGTCAACAAAATAGTAGGAAACTCTCTGGAAAAGTCATGTGGATTCCTCAGTAGGACATGCACCTCAACTTTATGCACATTCTTTGGAGAAAATGGTGGAAAGTGCTTTGAGGTTGGGGTGGGATTCTTGCCTCACTGTATGATGAATCCAGACTATAAAATCTTTCAGGTATTCAAAGACACACAGTGTGGAGAGCCAATTTACAATCCACCCACTTTTTCTGTCGTTCACACTTGATTCCATACTATACATTTGGTTTTGTCTTATTATGAAGTATGTCTGCTGGAACTCCAACTGGAGGCTTCCTTTGTCAAACAAGTTCCATGGAGCCAACCTGCAGAAAGCTGATTGATCACTCATCAACACCTAACTGCCCTCATGTCTGAAGTCATTCCAAAATGATTCTTCTTTGAATGCTTGTTTAATGAGCCATTGTCTGGACCATAGAAACCTTGTGGAAAAGGAAGGTGGAGTCTGTTGGAAGCAGAAACACTGAGCATATAAAACGGGCAACTGTTCAACAGACAACACACTCACCAAATTGGAAACGCATCGTGGAGGACGCAAGAAAGTATCAACTGGACCGAGGAGAAATTCATGTAAGAAAGAAATGGGATTCATCGTCTGTGCTGTTGGCCCAACGATAACTTGTGTTTGAGTTCAGGAAGTGCTTCTGCTTGGGGCCATTGTACATGACAGATGCTACTGACTGTAACTGAAGCTAGCAGATGAGTGTATCACATGGAGACCACCTCAAACAGACACACTGATGGTTCTTGATTTCATAAGTGCTTCTCTTTTGGGGTTGTTTCGCTCGTGAGATTTTCTTCAGTAAGACACCACTATTCTTTCATGAATTTGTCCCCAACATTACCTTAACACAGGCACTGACTACATTTCTTGAAAAAGTAAGTGCTAATTGTTGGGGTAGTCTTGCAGACTGCTCTCATCCAACGATCCTACTACAAACTATGAACTATCGATAAAAATGTTTTTGCAAAGAATTTCTATCTAATTTGAGCCTTTACATGGCTTTCAAGTGAAAGAGTGCTACACTTTGGGACAGACCGTATCCACTGGGTAAACCAGAAAGCCTCCTTTTTGTCGGGAAATCACTCTCAGATCACCTCAAAGGAGTCACTCCTGATTCTTGTGTTCAAAAGTGCTTCTCTTTGGGGTTTTCTTGGTAGTGACAATGCACACAAAATCTGAACTTTAGAAACAAACTGTGTATTACTTCTAGGGATGACATGGGATTTTTCAATTCAAAGAGAAGACCAATATTGTGGGATTGCAACCCACTGTTAAAATGACACTTATTTTCTATCAGAAGCCAGATTTTTTCATGATAAGTGCCCTAACAGAAACACTGACCTGTTCCTCATGATAGTAAGTGCTTCTTGTTGGGGTAGTTTCATGACCAGCAGATCTTCCTCGTGTGAAGTTGAATGGCAAGCTCAGTAGGAGATGCGCTTCACCGTTAGTCACTTTATTCTGAGAAAATCCTGGGAAGCCCTGTTAAGTTTGGCTGGGATTCTGAACAGACTCCTTCAGCGATTGAAGGCATTTCCTGGGCTGTCTTCCAAAGAATAAGAAATTGTCTCAAATAGTCATGTGGATACCTCAGTAGGACATGCACTTCAACTTTTTGCACATTCTTTGGAGAAATTGGTAGAAAGTGCTTTGAAGTTGGGGTGTGATTCTTAACTGACTGCTTCAATTATTGGACAAGTTTCCAGGACTGTCAACCAAATAGTAGGAAACTCTCTGGAAAAGTCATGTGGATTCCTCAGTAAGACATGCACCTCAACTTTATGCACATTCTTTGGAGAAAATGGTGGAAAGTGCTTTGAGGTTGGGGTGGGATTCTTGCCTCACTGTATGATGAATCCAGACTATTAAATCTTTCAGGTATTCAAAGACACACAGTGTGGAGAGCCAATTTACAATCCACCCACTTTTTCTGTCGTTCACACTTGATTCCATACTATACATTTGGTTTTGTCTTATTATGAAGTATGTCTGCTGGAACTCCAACTGGAGGCTTCCTTTGTCAAACAAGTTCCATGGAGCCAACCTGCAGAAAGCTGATTGATCACTCATCAACACCTAACTGCCCTCATGTCTGCAGTCATTCCAAAATGATTCTTCTTTGAATGCTTGTTTAATGAGCCATTGCCTGGACCATAGAAACCTTGTGGAAAAGGAAGGTGGAGTCTGTTGGAAGCAGAAACACTGAGCATATAAAACGGGCAACTCTGTTCAACAGACAACACACTCACCAAATTGGAAACGCAACGTGGAGGACGCAAGAAAGTATCAACTGGACCGAGGAGAAATTCATGTAAGAAAGAAATGGGATTCATCGTCTGTGCTGTTGGCCCAACGATAACTTGTGTTTGAGTTTTGTTTGAGTTGTGTTTGAGTTCAGGAAGTGCTTCTGCTTGGGGCCATTGTACATGACAAATGCTACTGACTGTAACTGAAGCTAGCAGATGAGTGTATCACATGGAGACCACCTCAAACAGACACACTGATGGTTCTTGATTTCATAAGTGCTTCTCTTTTGGGGTTGTTTTGCTCGTGAGATTTTCTTCAGTAAGACACCACTATTCTTTCATGAATTTGTCGCCAACATTACCTTAACACAGGCACTGACTACATTTCTTGAAAAAGTAAGTGCTAATTGTTGGGGTAGTCTTGCAGACTGCTCTCATCCAAAGATCCTACTACAAACTATGAACTATCGATAAAAATGTTTTTGCAAGGAATTTCTATCTAATTTGAGTCTTTACATGGCTTTCAAGTGAAAGAGTGTTACACTTTGGGACGGACCACATCCACTGGGTAAACCAGAAAGCCTCCTTTTTGTGGGGAAATCACTCTTAGATCACCTCAAAGGAGTCACTCCTGATTCTTGTGTTCAAAAGTGCTTCTCTTTGGGGTTGTCTTGGTAGTTACAATGCACACAAAATCTGAACTGTAGAAACAAACTATGTATCACTTCTAGGGATGACATGTGATTTTTCAAGTCAACGAAAAGACCAATAATGTGGGATTGCAACCCACTGTTAAAATGACATTTATTTTCTATCAGAAGCCAGATTTTGTCATGATAAGTGCCCTAATAGAAACACTGACCTGTTCCTCATGATAGTAAGTGCTTCTTGTTGGGGTAGTTTCATGACCTGCAGATCTTCCTCGTGTGAGCTGAATGGCAAGCTCAGTAGGAGATGCGCTTCACCGTTAGTCACTTTATTCTGAGAAAATCCTGGGAAGCCCTGTTAAGTTTGGCTGGGATTCTGAACAGACTCCTTCAGCGATTGAAGGCATTTCCTGGGCTGTCTTCCAAAGAATAAGAAATTGTCATGTGGATACCTCAGTAGGACATGCACTTCAACTTTTTGCACATTCTTTGGAGAAATTGGTAGAAAGTGCTTTGAAGTTGGGGTGTGATTCTTAACTGACTGCTTCAATTATTGGACAAGTTTCCAGGACTGTCAACCAAATAGTAGGAAACTCTCTGGAAAAGTCATGTGGATTCCTCAGTAGGACATGCACCTCAACTTTATGCACATTCTTTGGAGAAAATGGTGGAAAGTGCTTTGAGGTTGGGGTGGGATTCTTGCCTCACTGTATGATGAATCCAGACTATTAAATCTTTCAGGTATTCAAAGACACACAGTGTGGAGAGCCAATTTACAATCCACCCACTTTTTCTGTCGTTCACACTTGATTCCATACTATACATTTGGTTTTGTCTTATTATGAAGTATGTCTGCTGGAACTCCAACTGGAGGCTTCCTTTGTCAAACAAGTTCCATGGAGCCAACCCGCAGAAAGCTGATTGATCACTCATCAACACCTAACTGCCCTCATGTCTGCAGTCATTCCAAAATGATTCTTCTTTGAATGCTTGTTTAATGAGCCATTGCCTGGACCATAGAAACCTTGTGGAAAAGGAAGGTGGAGTCTGTTGGAAGCAGAAACACTGAGCATATAAAACGGGCAACTCTGTTCAACAGACAACACACTCACCAAATTGGAAACGCAACGTGGAGGACGCAAGAAAGTATCAACTGGACCGAGGAGAAATTCATGTAAGAAAGAAATGGGATTCATCGTCTGTGCTGTTGGCCCAACGATAACTTGTGTTTGAGTTCAGGAAGTGCTTCTGCTTGGGGCCACTGACTATAACTGAAGCTAGCAGATGAGTGTATCACATGGAGACCACCTCAAACAGACACACTGATGGTTCTTGATTTCATAAGTGCTTCTCTTTTGGGGTTGTTTCGCTCGTGAGATTTTCTTCAGTAAGACACCACTATTCTTTCATGAATTTGTCCCCAACATTACCTTAACACAGGCACTGACTACATTTCTTGAAAAAGTAAGTGCTAATTGTTGGGGTAGTCTTGCAGACTGCTCTCATCCAAAGATCCTACTACAAACTATGAACTATCGATAAAAATGTTTTTGCAAGGAATTTCTATCTAATTTGAGCCTTTACATGGCTTTCAAGTGAAAGAGTGCTACACTTTGGGACAGACCACATCCACTGGGTAAACCAGAAAGCCTCCTTTTTGTGGGGAAAACACTCTCAGATCACCTCAAAGGAGTCACTCCTGATTCTTGTGTTCAAAAGTGCTTCTCTTTGGGGTTGTCTTGGTAGTGACAATGCACACAAAATCTGAACTGTAGAAACAAACTGTGTATTACTTCTATGGATGACATGTGATTTTTCAAGTCAAAGAGAAGACCAATATTGTGGGATTGCAACCCACTGTTAAAATGACACTTATTTTCTATCAGAAGCCAGATTTTGTCATGATAAGTGCCCTAATAGAAACACTGACCTGTTCCTCATGATAGTAAGTGCTTCTTGTTGGGGTAGTTTCATGACCAGCAGATCTTCCTCGTGTGAGCTGAATGGCAAGCTCAGTAGGAGATGCGCTTCACCGTTAGCCACTTTATTTTGAGAAAATCCTGGGAAGCCCTGTTAAGTTTGGCTGGGATTCTGAACAGACTCCTTCAGCGATTGAAGGCATTTCCTGGGCTGTCTTCCAAAGAATAAGAAATTGTCATGTGGATACCTCAGTAGGACATGCACTTCAACTTTTTGCACATTCTTTGGAGAAAATGGTAGAAAGTGCTTTGAAGTTGGGGTGTGATTCTTAACTGACTGCTTCAATTCTTGGGCAAGTTTCCAGGACTGTCAACCAAATAGTAGGAAACTCTCTGGAAAAGTCATGTGGATTCCTCAGTAGGACATGCACCTCAACTTTATGCACATTCTTTGGAGAAAATGGTGGAAAGTGCTTTGAGGTTGGGGTGGGATTCTTGCCTCATTGTATGATGAATCCAGACTCTTAAATCTTTCAGGTATTCAAAGACACACAGTGTGGAGAGCCAATTTACAATCCACCCACTTTTTCTGTCGTTCACACTTGATTCCATACTATACATTTGGTTTTGTCTTATTATGAAGTATGTCTGCTGGAACTCCAACTGGAGGCTTCCTTTGTCAAACAAGTTCCATGGAGCCAACCCGCAGAAAGCTGATTGATCACTCATCAACACCTAACTGCCCTCATGTCTGCAGTCATTCCAAAATGATTCTTCTTTGAATGCTTGTTTAATGAGCCATTGCCTGGACCATAGAAACCTTGTGGAAAAGGAAGGTGGAGTCTGTTGGAAGCAGAAACACTGAGCATATAAAACGGGCAACTCTGTTCAACAGACAACACACTCACCAAATTGGAAACGCAACGTGGAGGACGCAAGAAAGTATCAACTGGACCGAGGAGAAATTCATGTAAGAAAGAAATGGGATTCATCGTCTGTGCTGTTGGCCCAACGATAACTTGTGTTTGAGTTCAGGAAGTGCTTCTGCTTGGGGCCACTGACTGTAACTGAAGCTAGCAGATGAGTGTATCACATGGAGACCACCTCAAACAGACACACTGATGGTTCTTGATTTCATAAGTGCTTCTCTTTTGGGGTTGTTTCGCTCGTGAGATTTTCTTCAGTAAGACACCACTATTCTTTCATGAATTTGTCGCCAACATTACCTTAACACAGGCACTGACTACATTTCTTGAAAAAGTAAGTGCTAATTGTTGGGGTAGTCTTGCAGACTGCTCTCATCCAAAGATCCTACTACAAACTATGAACTATCGATAAAAATGTTTTTGCAAGGAATTTCTATCTAATTTGAGTCTTTACATGGCTTTCAAGTGAAAGAGTGCTACACTTTGGGACAGACCACATCCACTGGGTAAACCAGAAAGCCTCCTTTTTGTGGGGAAATCACTCTCAGATCACCTCAAAGGAGTCACTCCTGATTCTTGTGTTCAAAAGTGCTTCTCTTTGGGGTTGTCTTGGTAGTGACAATGCACACAAAATCTGAACTGTAGAAACAAACTGTGTATTACTTCTAGGGATGACATGTGATTTTTCAAGTCAAAGAGAAGACCAATATTGTGGGATTGCAACCCACTGTTAAAATGACACTTATTTTCTATCAGAAGCCAGATTTTGTCATGATAAGTGCCCTAATAGAAACACTGACCTGTTCCTCATGATAGTAAGTGCTTCTTGTTGGGGTAGTTTCATGACCTGCAGATCTTCCTCGTGTGAGCTGAATGGCAAGCTCAGTAAGAGATGCGCTTCACCGTTAGTCACTTTATTCTGAGAAAATCCTGGGAAGCCCTGTTAAGTTTGGCTGGGATTCTGAACAGACTCCTTCAGCGATTGAAGGCATTTCCTGGGCTGTCTTCCAAAGAATAAGAAATTGTCATGTGGATACCTCAGTAGGACATGCACTTCAACTTTTTGCACATTCTTTTGAGAAAATGGTAGAAAGTGCTTTGAAGTTGGGGTGTGATTCTTAACTGACTGCTTCAATTCTTGGACAAGTTTCCAGGACTGTCAACCAAATAGTAGGAAACTCTCTGGAAAAGTCATGTGGATTCCTCAGTAGGACATGCACCTCAACTTTATGCACATTCTTTGGAGAAAATGGTGGAAAGTGCTTTGAGGTTGGGGTGGGATTCTTGCCTCATTGTATGATGAATCCAGACTCTTAAATCTTTCAGGTATTCAAAGACACACAGTGTGGAGAGCCAATTTACAATCCACCCACTTTTTCTGTCGTTCACACTTGATTCCATACTATACATTTGGTTTTGTCTTATTATGAAGTATGTCTGCTGGAACTCCAACTGGAGGCTTCCTTTGTCAAACAAGTTCCATGGAGCCAACCCGCAGAAAGCTGATTGATCACTCATCAACACCTAACTGCCCTCATGTCTGCAGTCATTCCAAAATGATTCTTCTTTGAATGCTTGTTTAATGAGCCATTGCCTGGACCATAGAAACCTTGTGGAAAAGGAAGGTGGAGTCTGTTGGAAGCAGAAACACTGAGCATATAAAACGGGCAACTCTGTTCAACAGACAACACACTCACCAAATTGGAAACGCAACGTGGAGGACGCAAGAAAGTATCAACTGGACCGAGGAGAAATTCATGTAAGAAAGAAATGGGATTCATCGTCTGTGCTGTTGGCCCAACGATAACTTGTGTTTGAGTTCAGGAAGTGCTTCTGCTTGGGGCCACTGACTGTAACTGAAGCTAGCAGATGAGTGTATCACATGGAGACCACCTCAAACAGACACACTGATGGTTCTTGATTTCATAAGTGCTTCTCTTTTGGGGTTGTTTCGCTCGTGAGATTTTCTTCAGTAAGACACCACTATTCTTTCATGAATTTGTCGCCAACATTACCTTAACACAGGCACTGACTACATTTCTTGAAAAAGTAAGTGCTAATTGTTGGGGTAGTCTTGCAGACTGCTCTCATCCAAAGATCCTACTACAAACTATGAACTATCGATAAAAATGTTTTTGCAAGGAATTTCTATCTAATTTGAGTCTTTACATGGCTTTCAAGTGAAAGAGTGCTACACTTTGGGACAGACCACATCCACTGGGTAAACCAGAAAGCCTCCTTTTTGTGGGGAAATCACTCTCAGATCACCTCAAAGGAGTCACTCCTGATTCTTGTGTTCAAAAGTGCTTCTCTTTGGGGTTGTCTTGGTAGTGACAATGCACACAAAATCTTAACTGTAGAAACAAACTGTGTATTACTTCTAGGGATGACATGTGATTTTTCAAGTCAAAGAGAAGACCAATATTGTGGGATTGCAACCCACTGTTAAAATGACACTTATTTTCTATCAGAAGCCAGATTTTGTCATGATAAGTGCCCTAATAGAAACACTGACCTGTTCCTCATGATAGTAAGTGCTTCTTGTTGGGGTAGTTTCATGACCTGCAGATCTTCCTCGTGTGAGCTGAATGGCAAGCTCAGTAAGAGATGCGCTTCACCGTTAGTCACTTTATTCTGAGAAAATCCTGGCTGGGATTCTGAACAGACTCCTTCAGCGATTGAAGGCATTTCCTGGGCTGTCTTCCAAAGAATAAGAAATTGTCATGTGGATACCTCAGTAGGACACGCACTTCAACTTTTTGCACATTCTTTGGAGAAAATGGTAGAAAGTGCTTTGAAGTTGGGGTGTGATTCTTAACTGACTGCTTCAATTCTTGGACAAGTTTCCAGGACTGTCAACCAAATAGTAGGAAACTCTCTGGAAAAGTCATGTGGATTCCTCAGTAGGACATGCACCTCAACTTTATGCACATTCTTTGGAGAAAATGGTGGAAAGTGCTTTGAGGTTGGGGTGGGATTCTTGCCTCATTGTATGATGAATCCAGACTCTTAAATCTTTCAGGTATTCAAAGACACACAGTGTGGAGAGCCAATTTACAATCCACCCACTTTTTCTGTCGTTCACACTTGATTCCATACTATACATTTGGTTTTGTCTTATTATGAAGTATGTCTGCTGGAACTCCAACTGGAGGCTTCCTTTGTCAAACAAGTTCCATGGAGCCAACCCGCAGAAAGCTGATTGATCACTCATCAACACCTAACTGCCCTCATGTCTGCAGTCATTCCAAAATGATTCTTCTTTGAATGCTTGTTTAATGAGCCATTGCCTGGACCATAGAAACCTTGTGGAAAAGGAAGGTGGAGTCTGTTGGAAGCAGAAACACTGAGCATATAAAACGGGCAACTCTGTTCAACAGACAACACACTCACCAAATTGGAAACGCAACGTGGAGGACGCAAGAAAGTATCAACTGGACCGAGGAGAAATTCATGTAAGAAAGAAATGGGATTCATCGTCTGTGCTGTTGGCCCAACGATAACTTGTGTTTGAGTTCAGGAAGTGCTTCTGCTTGGGGCCACTGACTATAACTGAAGCTAGCAGATGAGTGTATCACATGGAGACCACCTCAAACAGACACACTGATGGTTCTTGATTTCATAAGTGCTTCTCTTTTGGGGTTGTTTCGCTCGTGAGATTTTCTTCAGTAAGACACCACTATTCTTTCATGAATTTGTCCCCAACATTACCTTAACACAGGCACTGACTACATTTCTTGAAAAAGTAAGTGCTAATTGTTGGGGTAGTCTTGCAGACTGCTCTCATCCAAAGATCCTACTACAAACTATGAACTATCGATAAAAATGTTTTTGCAAGGAATTTCTATCTAATTTGAGCCTTTACATGGCTTTCAAGTGAAAGAGTGCTACACTTTGGGACAGACCACATCCACTGGGTAAACCAGAAAGCCTCCTTTTTGTGGGGAAAACACTCTCAGATCACCTCAAAGGAGTCACTCCTGATTCTTGTGTTCAAAAGTGCTTCTCTTTGGGGTTGTCTTGGTAGTGACAATGCACACAAAATCTGAACTGTAGAAACAAACTGTGTATTACTTCTATGGATGACATGTGATTTTTCAAGTCAAAGAGAAGACCAATATTGTGGGATTGCAACCCACTGTTAAAATGACACTTATTTTCTATCAGAAGCCAGATTTTGTCATGATAAGTGCCCTAATAGAAACACTGACCTGTTCCTCATGATAGTAAGTGCTTCTTGTTGGGGTAGTTTCATGACCAGCAGATCTTCCTCGTGTGAGCTGAATGGCAAGCTCAGTAGGAGATGCGCTTCACCGTTAGCCACTTTATTTTGAGAAAATCCTGGGAAGCCCTGTTAAGTTTGGCTGGGATTCTGAACAGACTCCTTCAGCGATTGAAGGCATTTCCTGGGCTGTCTTCCAAAGAATAAGAAATTGTCATGTGGATACCTCAGTAGGACATGCACTTCAACTTTTTGCACATTCTTTGGAGAAAATGGTAGAAAGTGCTTTGAAGTTGGGGTGTGATTCTTAACTGACTGCTTCAATTCTTGGGCAAGTTTCCAGGACTGTCAACCAAATAGTAGGAAACTCTCTGGAAAAGTCATGTGGATTCCTCAGTAGGACATGCACCTCAACTTTATGCACATTCTTTGGAGAAAATGGTGGAAAGTGCTTTGAGGTTGGGGTGGGATTCTTGCCTCATTGTATGATGAATCCAGACTCTTAAATCTTTCAGGTATTCAAAGACACACAGTGTGGAGAGCCAATTTACAATCCACCCACTTTTTCTGTCGTTCACACTTGATTCCATACTATACATTTGGTTTTGTCTTATTATGAAGTATGTCTGCTGGAACTCCAACTGGAGGCTTCCTTTGTCAAACAAGTTCCATGGAGCCAACCCGCAGAAAGCTGATTGATCACTCATCAACACCTAACTGCCCTCATGTCTGCAGTCATTCCAAAATGATTCTTCTTTGAATGCTTGTTTAATGAGCCATTGCCTGGACCATAGAAACCTTGTGGAAAAGGAAGGTGGAGTCTGTTGGAAGCAGAAACACTGAGCATATAAAACGGGCAACTCTGTTCAACAGACAACACACTCACCAAATTGGAAACGCAACGTGGAGGACGCAAGAAAGTATCAACTGGACCGAGGAGAAATTCATGTAAGAAAGAAATGGGATTCATCGTCTGTGCTGTTGGCCCAACGATAACTTGTGTTTGAGTTCAGGAAGTGCTTCTGCTTGGGGCCACTGACTGTAACTGAAGCTAGCAGATGAGTGTATCACATGGAGACCACCTCAAACAGACACACTGATGGTTCTTGATTTCATAAGTGCTTCTCTTTTGGGGTTGTTTCGCTCGTGAGATTTTCTTCAGTAAGACACCACTATTCTTTCATGAATTTGTCGCCAACATTACCTTAACACAGGCACTGACTACATTTCTTGAAAAAGTAAGTGCTAATTGTTGGGGTAGTCTTGCAGACTGCTCTCATCCAAAGATCCTACTACAAACTATGAACTATCGATAAAAATGTTTTTGCAAGGAATTTCTATCTAATTTGAGTCTTTACATGGCTTTCAAGTGAAAGAGTGCTACACTTTGGGACAGACCACATCCACTGGGTAAACCAGAAAGCCTCCTTTTTGTGGGGAAATCACTCTCAGATCACCTCAAAGGAGTCACTCCTGATTCTTGTGTTCAAAAGTGCTTCTCTTTGGGGTTGTCTTGGTAGTGACAATGCACACAAAATCTGAACTGTAGAAACAAACTGTGTATTACTTCTAGGGATGACATGTGATTTTTCAAGTCAAAGAGAAGACCAATATTGTGGGATTGCAACCCACTGTTAAAATGACACTTATTTTCTATCAGAAGCCAGATTTTGTCATGATAAGTGCCCTAATAGAAACACTGACCTGTTCCTCATGATAGTAAGTGCTTCTTGTTGGGGTAGTTTCATGACCTGCAGATCTTCCTCGTGTGAGCTGAATGGCAAGCTCAGTAAGAGATGCGCTTCACCGTTAGTCACTTTATTCTGAGAAAATCCTGGGAAGCCCTGTTAAGTTTGGCTGGGATTCTGAACAGACTCCTTCAGCGATTGAAGGCATTTCCTGGGCTGTCTTCCAAAGAATAAGAAATTGTCATGTGGATACCTCAGTAGGACATGCACTTCAACTTTTTGCACATTCTTTTGAGAAAATGGTAGAAAGTGCTTTGAAGTTGGGGTGTGATTCTTAACTGACTGCTTCAATTCTTGGACAAGTTTCCAGGACTGTCAACCAAATAGTAGGAAACTCTCTGGAAAAGTCATGTGGATTCCTCAGTAGGACATGCACCTCAACTTTATGCACATTCTTTGGAGAAAATGGTGGAAAGTGCTTTGAGGTTGGGGTGGGATTCTTGCCTCATTGTATGATGAATCCAGACTCTTAAATCTTTCAGGTATTCAAAGACACACAGTGTGGAGAGCCAATTTACAATCCACCCACTTTTTCTGTCGTTCACACTTGATTCCATACTATACATTTGGTTTTGTCTTATTATGAAGTATGTCTGCTGGAACTCCAACTGGAGGCTTCCTTTGTCAAACAAGTTCCATGGAGCCAACCCGCAGAAAGCTGATTGATCACTCATCAACACCTAACTGCCCTCATGTCTGCAGTCATTCCAAAATGATTCTTCTTTGAATGCTTGTTTAATGAGCCATTGCCTGGACCATAGAAACCTTGTGGAAAAGGAAGGTGGAGTCTGTTGGAAGCAGAAACACTGAGCATATAAAACGGGCAACTCTGTTCAACAGACAACACACTCACCAAATTGGAAACGCAACGTGGAGGACGCAAGAAAGTATCAACTGGACCGAGGAGAAATTCATGTAAGAAAGAAATGGGATTCATCGTCTGTGCTGTTGGCCCAACGATAACTTGTGTTTGAGTTCAGGAAGTGCTTCTGCTTGGGGCCATTGTACATGACCAATGCTACTGACTTTAACTGAAGCTAGCAGATGAGTGTATCACATGGAGACCACCTCAAACAGACACACTGATGGTTCTTGATTTCATAAGTGCTTCTCTTTTGGGGTTGTTTCGCTCGTGAGATTTTCTTCAGTAAGACACCACTATTCTTTCATGAATTTGTCGCCAACATTACCTTAACACAGGCACTGACTACATTTCTTGAAAAAGTAAGTGCTAATTGTTGGGGTAGTCTTGCAGACTGCTCTCATCCAAAGATCCTACTACAAACTATGAACTATCGATAAAAATGTTTTTGCAAGGAATTTCTATCTAATTTGAGCCTTTACATGGCTTTCAAGTGAAAGAGTGCTACACTTTGGGACAGACCACATCCACTGGGTAAACCAGAAAGCCTCCTTTTTGTGGGGAAAACACTCTCAGATCACCTCAAAGGAGGCACTCCTGATTCTTGTGTTCAAAAGTGCTTCTCTTTGGGGTTGTCTTGGTAGTGACAATGCACACAAAATCTGAACTGTAGAAACAAACTGTGTATTACTTCTATGGATGACATGTGATTTTTCAAGTCAAAGAGAAGACCAATATTGTGGGATTGCAACCCACTGTTAAACAAGTTCCATGGAGCAAACCTGCAGAAAGCTGATTGATCACTCATCAACACCTAACTGCCCTCATGTCTGCAGTCATTCCAAAATGATTCTTCTTTGAATGCTTGTTTAATGAGCCATTGCCTGGACCATAGAAACCTTGTTGAAAAGGAAGGTGGAGTCTGTTGGAAGCAGAAACACTGAGCATATAAAACGGGCAACTCTGTTCAACAGACAAAACACTCACCAAATTGGAAACGCAACGTGGAGGACGCAAGAAAGTATCAACTGGACTGAGGAGAAATTCATTTAAGAAAGAAATGGGATTCATCGTCTGTGCTGTTGGCCCAACGATAACTTGTGTTTGAGTTCAGGAAGTGCTTCTGCTTGGGGCCATTGTACATGACCAATGCTACTGACTGTAACTGAAGCTAGCAGATGAGTGTATCACATGGAGACCACCTCAAACAGACACACTGATGGTTCTTGATTTCATAAGTGCTTCTCTTTTGGGGTTGTTTCGCTCGTGAGATTTTCTTCAGTAAGACACCACTATTCTTTCATGAATTTGTCGCCAACATTACCTTAACACAGGCACTGACTACATTTCTTGAAAAAGTAAGTGCTAATTGTTGGGGTAGTCTTGCAGACTGCTCTCATCCAAAGATCCTACTACAAACTATGAACTATCGATAAAAATGTTTTTGCAAGGAATTTCTATCTAATTTGAGTCTTTACATGGCTTTCAAGTGAAAGAGTGCTACACTTTGGGACAGACCACATCCACTGGGTAAACCAGAAAGCCTCCTTTTTGTGGGGAAATCACTCTCAGATCACCTCAAAGGAGTCACTCCTGATTCTTGTGTTCAAAAGTGCTTCTCTTTGGGGTTGTCTTGGTAGTGACAATGCACACAAAATCTGAACTGTAGAAACAAACTGTGTATTACTTCTAGGGATGACATGTGATTTTTCAAGTCAAAGAGAAGACCAATATTGTGGGATTGCAACCCACTGTTAAAATGACACTTATTTTCTATCAGAAGCCAGATTTTGTCATGATAAGTGCCCTAATAGAAACACTGACCTGTTCCTCATGATAGTAAGTGCTTCTTGTTGGGGTAGTTTCATGACCTGCAGATCTTCCTCGTGTGAGCTGAATGGCAAGCTCAGTAAGAGATGCGCTTCACCGTTAGTCACTTTATTCTGAGAAAATCCTGGGAAGCCCTGTTAAGTTTGGCTGGGATTCTGAACAGACTCCTTCAGCGATTGAAGGCATTTCCTGGGCTGTCTTCCAAAGAATAAGAAATTGTCATGTGGATACCTCAGTAGGACATGCACTTCAACTTTTTGCACATTCTTTGGAGAAAATGGTAGAAAGTTCTTTGAAGTTGGGGTGTGATTCTTAACTGACTGCTTCAATTCTTGGACAAGTTTCCAGGACTGTCAACCAAATAGTAGGAAACTCTCTGGAAAAGTCATGTGGATTCCTCAGTAGGACATGCACCTCAACTTTATGCACATTCTTTGGAGAAAATGGTGGAAAGTGCTTTGAGGTTGGGGTGGGATTCTTGCCTCATTGTATGATGAATCCAGACTCTTAAATCTTTCAGGTATTCAAAGACACACAGTGTGGAGAGCCAATTTACAATCCACCCACTTTTTCTGTCGTTCACACTTGATTCCATACTATACATTTGGTTTTGTCTTATTATGAAGTATGTCTGCTGGAACTCCAACTGGAGGCTTCCTTTGTCAAACAAGTTCCATGGAGCCAACCCGCAGAAAGCTGATTGATCACTCATCAACACCTAACTGCCCTCATGTCTGCAGTCATTCCAAAATGATTCTTCTTTGAATGCTTGTTTAATGAGCCATTGCCTGGACCATAGAAACCTTGTGGAAAAGGAAGGTGGAGTCTGTTGGAAGCAGAAACACTGAGCATATAAAACGGGCAACTCTGTTCAACAGACAAAACACTCACCAAATTGGAAACGCAACGTGGAGGACGCAAGAAAGTATCAACTGGACTGAGGAGAAATTCATTTAAGAAAGAAATGGGATTCATCGTCTGTGCTGTTGGCCCAACGATAACTTGTGTTTGAGTTCAGGAAGTGCTTCTGCTTGGGGCCATTGTACATGACCAATGCTACTGACTATAACTGAAGCTAGCAGATGAGTGTATCACATGGAGACCACCTCAAACAGACACACTGATGGTTCTTGATTTCATAAGTGCTTCTCTTTTGGGGTTGTTTCGCTCGTGAGATTTTCTTCAGTAAGACACCACTATTCTTTCATGAATTTGTCGCCAACATTACCTTAACACAGGCACTGACTACATTTCTTGAAAAAGTAAGTGCTAATTGTTGGGGTAGTCTTGCAGACTGCTCTCATCCAAAGATCCTACTACAAACTATGAACTATCGATAAAAATGTTTTTGCAAGGAATTTCTATCTAATTTGAGTCTTTACATGGCTTTCAAGTGAAAGAGTGCTACACTTTGGGACAGACCACATCCACTGGGTAAACCAGAAAGCCTCCTTTTTGTGGGGAAATCACTCTCAGATCACCTCAAAGGAGTCACTCCTGATTCTTGTGTTCAAAAGTGCTTCTCTTTGGGGTTGTCTTGGTAGTGACAATGCACACAAAATCTTAACTGTAGAAACAAACTGTGTATTACTTCTAGGGATGACATGTGATTTTTCAAGTCAAAGAGAAGACCAATATTGTGGGATTGCAACCCACTGTTAAAATGACACTTATTTTCTATCAGAAGCCAGATTTTGTCATGATAAGTGCCCTAATAGAAACACTGACCTGTTCCTCATGATAGTAAGTGCTTCTTGTTGGGGTAGTTTCATGACCTGCAGATCTTCCTCGTGTGAGCTGAATGGCAAGCTCAGTAAGAGATGCGCTTCACCGTTAGTCACTTTATTCTGAGAAAATCCTGGCTGGGATTCTGAACAGACTCCTTCAGCGATTGAAGGCATTTCCTGGGCTGTCTTCCAAAGAATAAGAAATTGTCATGTGGATACCTCAGTAGGACACGCACTTCAACTTTTTGCACATTCTTTGGAGAAAATGGTAGAAAGTGCTTTGAAGTTGGGGTGTGATTCTTAACTGACTGCTTCAATTCTTGGACAAGTTTCCAGGACTGTCAACCAAATAGTAGGAAACTCTCTGGAAAAGTCATGTGGATTCCTCAGTAGGACATGCACCTCAACTTTATGCACATTCTTTGGAGAAAATGGTGGAAAGTGCTTTGAGGTTGGGGTGGGATTCTTGCCTCATTGTATGATGAATCCAGACTCTTAAATCTTTCAGGTATTCAAAGACACACAGTGTGGAGAGCCAATTTACAATCCACCCACTTTTTCTGTCGTTCACACTTGATTCCATACTATACATTTGGTTTTGTCTTATTATGAAGTATGTCTGCTGGAACTCCAACTGGAGGCTTCCTTTGTCAAACAAGTTCCATGGAGCCAACCCGCAGAAAGCTGATTGATCACTCATCAACACCTAACTGCCCTCATGTCTGCAGTCATTCCAAAATGATTCTTCTTTGAATGCTTGTTTAATGAGCCATTGCCTGGACCATAGAAACCTTGTGGAAAAGGAAGGTGGAGTCTGTTGGAAGCAGAAACACTGAGCATATAAAACGGGCAACTCTGTTCAACAGACAACACACTCACCAAATTGGAAACGCAACGTGGAGGACGCAAGAAAGTATCAACTGGACCGAGGAGAAATTCATGTAAGAAAGAAATGGGATTCATCGTCTGTGCTGTTGGCCCAACGATAACTTGTGTTTGAGTTCAGGAAGTGCTTCTGCTTGGGGCCACTGACTATAACTGAAGCTAGCAGATGAGTGTATCACATGGAGACCACCTCAAACAGACACACTGATGGTTCTTGATTTCATAAGTGCTTCTCTTTTGGGGTTGTTTCGCTCGTGAGATTTTCTTCAGTAAGACACCACTATTCTTTCATGAATTTGTCCCCAACATTACCTTAACACAGGCACTGACTACATTTCTTGAAAAAGTAAGTGCTAATTGTTGGGGTAGTCTTGCAGACTGCTCTCATCCAAAGATCCTACTACAAACTATGAACTATCGATAAAAATGTTTTTGCAAGGAATTTCTATCTAATTTGAGCCTTTACATGGCTTTCAAGTGAAAGAGTGCTACACTTTGGGACAGACCACATCCACTGGGTAAACCAGAAAGCCTCCTTTTTGTGGGGAAAACACTCTCAGATCACCTCAAAGGAGTCACTCCTGATTCTTGTGTTCAAAAGTGCTTCTCTTTGGGGTTGTCTTGGTAGTGACAATGCACACAAAATCTGAACTGTAGAAACAAACTGTGTATTACTTCTATGGATGACATGTGATTTTTCAAGTCAAAGAGAAGACCAATATTGTGGGATTGCAACCCACTGTTAAAATGACACTTATTTTCTATCAGAAGCCAGATTTTGTCATGATAAGTGCCCTAATAGAAACACTGACCTGTTCCTCATGATAGTAAGTGCTTCTTGTTGGGGTAGTTTCATGACCAGCAGATCTTCCTCGTGTGAGCTGAATGGCAAGCTCAGTAGGAGATGCGCTTCACCGTTAGCCACTTTATTTTGAGAAAATCCTGGGAAGCCCTGTTAAGTTTGGCTGGGATTCTGAACAGACTCCTTCAGCGATTGAAGGCATTTCCTGGGCTGTCTTCCAAAGAATAAGAAATTGTCATGTGGATACCTCAGTAGGACATGCACTTCAACTTTTTGCACATTCTTTGGAGAAAATGGTAGAAAGTGCTTTGAAGTTGGGGTGTGATTCTTAACTGACTGCTTCAATTCTTGGGCAAGTTTCCAGGACTGTCAACCAAATAGTAGGAAACTCTCTGGAAAAGTCATGTGGATTCCTCAGTAGGACATGCACCTCAACTTTATGCACATTCTTTGGAGAAAATGGTGGAAAGTGCTTTGAGGTTGGGGTGGGATTCTTGCCTCATTGTATGATGAATCCAGACTCTTAAATCTTTCAGGTATTCAAAGACACACAGTGTGGAGAGCCAATTTACAATCCACCCACTTTTTCTGTCGTTCACACTTGATTCCATACTATACATTTGGTTTTGTCTTATTATGAAGTATGTCTGCTGGAACTCCAACTGGAGGCTTCCTTTGTCAAACAAGTTCCATGGAGCCAACCCGCAGAAAGCTGATTGATCACTCATCAACACCTAACTGCCCTCATGTCTGCAGTCATTCCAAAATGATTCTTCTTTGAATGCTTGTTTAATGAGCCATTGCCTGGACCATAGAAACCTTGTGGAAAAGGAAGGTGGAGTCTGTTGGAAGCAGAAACACTGAGCATATAAAACGGGCAACTCTGTTCAACAGACAACACACTCACCAAATTGGAAACGCAACGTGGAGGACGCAAGAAAGTATCAACTGGACCGAGGAGAAATTCATGTAAGAAAGAAATGGGATTCATCGTCTGTGCTGTTGGCCCAACGATAACTTGTGTTTGAGTTCAGGAAGTGCTTCTGCTTGGGGCCACTGACTGTAACTGAAGCTAGCAGATGAGTGTATCACATGGAGACCACCTCAAACAGACACACTGATGGTTCTTGATTTCATAAGTGCTTCTCTTTTGGGGTTGTTTCGCTCGTGAGATTTTCTTCAGTAAGACACCACTATTCTTTCATGAATTTGTCGCCAACATTACCTTAACACAGGCACTGACTACATTTCTTGAAAAAGTAAGTGCTAATTGTTGGGGTAGTCTTGCAGACTGCTCTCATCCAAAGATCCTACTACAAACTATGAACTATCGATAAAAATGTTTTTGCAAGGAATTTCTATCTAATTTGAGTCTTTACATGGCTTTCAAGTGAAAGAGTGCTACACTTTGGGACAGACCACATCCACTGGGTAAACCAGAAAGCCTCCTTTTTGTGGGGAAATCACTCTCAGATCACCTCAAAGGAGTCACTCCTGATTCTTGTGTTCAAAAGTGCTTCTCTTTGGGGTTGTCTTGGTAGTGACAATGCACACAAAATCTGAACTGTAGAAACAAACTGTGTATTACTTCTAGGGATGACATGTGATTTTTCAAGTCAAAGAGAAGACCAATATTGTGGGATTGCAACCCACTGTTAAAATGACACTTATTTTCTATCAGAAGCCAGATTTTGTCATGATAAGTGCCCTAATAGAAACACTGACCTGTTCCTCATGATAGTAAGTGCTTCTTGTTGGGGTAGTTTCATGACCTGCAGATCTTCCTCGTGTGAGCTGAATGGCAAGCTCAGTAAGAGATGCGCTTCACCGTTAGTCACTTTATTCTGAGAAAATCCTGGGAAGCCCTGTTAAGTTTGGCTGGGATTCTGAACAGACTCCTTCAGCGATTGAAGGCATTTCCTGGGCTGTCTTCCAAAGAATAAGAAATTGTCATGTGGATACCTCAGTAGGACATGCACTTCAACTTTTTGCACATTCTTTTGAGAAAATGGTAGAAAGTGCTTTGAAGTTGGGGTGTGATTCTTAACTGACTGCTTCAATTCTTGGACAAGTTTCCAGGACTGTCAACCAAATAGTAGGAAACTCTCTGGAAAAGTCATGTGGATTCCTCAGTAGGACATGCACCTCAACTTTATGCACATTCTTTGGAGAAAATGGTGGAAAGTGCTTTGAGGTTGGGGTGGGATTCTTGCCTCATTGTATGATGAATCCAGACTCTTAAATCTTTCAGGTATTCAAAGACACACAGTGTGGAGAGCCAATTTACAATCCACCCACTTTTTCTGTCGTTCACACTTGATTCCATACTATACATTTGGTTTTGTCTTATTATGAAGTATGTCTGCTGGAACTCCAACTGGAGGCTTCCTTTGTCAAACAAGTTCCATGGAGCCAACCCGCAGAAAGCTGATTGATCACTCATCAACACCTAACTGCCCTCATGTCTGCAGTCATTCCAAAATGATTCTTCTTTGAATGCTTGTTTAATGAGCCATTGCCTGGACCATAGAAACCTTGTGGAAAAGGAAGGTGGAGTCTGTTGGAAGCAGAAACACTGAGCATATAAAACGGGCAACTCTGTTCAACAGACAACACACTCACCAAATTGGAAACGCAACGTGGAGGACGCAAGAAAGTATCAACTGGACCGAGGAGAAATTCATGTAAGAAAGAAATGGGATTCATCGTCTGTGCTGTTGGCCCAACGATAACTTGTGTTTGAGTTCAGGAAGTGCTTCTGCTTGGGGCCACTGACTATAACTGAAGCTAGCAGATGAGTGTATCACATGGAGACCACCTCAAACAGACACACTGATGGTTCTTGATTTCATAAGTGCTTCTCTTTTGGGGTTGTTTCGCTCGTGAGATTTTCTTCAGTAAGACACCACTATTCTTTCATGAATTTGTCCCCAACATTACCTTAACACAGGCACTGACTACATTTCTTGAAAAAGTAAGTGCTAATTGTTGGGGTAGTCTTGCAGACTGCTCTCATCCAAAGATCCTACTACAAACTATGAACTATCGATAAAAATGTTTTTGCAAGGAATTTCTATCTAATTTGAGCCTTTACATGGCTTTCAAGTGAAAGAGTGCTACACTTTGGGACAGACCACATCCACTGGGTAAACCAGAAAGCCTCCTTTTTGTGGGGAAAACACTCTCAGATCACCTCAAAGGAGTCACTCCTGATTCTTGTGTTCAAAAGTGCTTCTCTTTGGGGTTGTCTTGGTAGTGACAATGCACACAAAATCTGAACTGTAGAAACAAACTGTGTATTACTTCTATGGATGACATGTGATTTTTCAAGTCAAAGAGAAGACCAATATTGTGGGATTGCAACCCACTGTTAAAATGACACTTATTTTCTATCAGAAGCCAGATTTTGTCATGATAAGTGCCCTAATAGAAACACTGACCTGTTCCTCATGATAGTAAGTGCTTCTTGTTGGGGTAGTTTCATGACCAGCAGATCTTCCTCGTGTGAGCTGAATGGCAAGCTCAGTAGGAGATGCGCTTCACCGTTAGCCACTTTATTTTGAGAAAATCCTGGGAAGCCCTGTTAAGTTTGGCTGGGATTCTGAACAGACTCCTTCAGCGATTGAAGGCATTTCCTGGGCTGTCTTCCAAAGAATAAGAAATTGTCATGTGGATACCTCAGTAGGACATGCACTTCAACTTTTTGCACATTCTTTGGAGAAAATGGTAGAAAGTGCTTTGAAGTTGGGGTGTGATTCTTAACTGACTGCTTCAATTCTTGGGCAAGTTTCCAGGACTGTCAACCAAATAGTAGGAAACTCTCTGGAAAAGTCATGTGGATTCCTCAGTAGGACATGCACCTCAACTTTATGCACATTCTTTGGAGAAAATGGTGGAAAGTGCTTTGAGGTTGGGGTGGGATTCTTGCCTCATTGTATGATGAATCCAGACTCTTAAATCTTTCAGGTATTCAAAGACACACAGTGTGGAGAGCCAATTTACAATCCACCCACTTTTTCTGTCGTTCACACTTGATTCCATACTATACATTTGGTTTTGTCTTATTATGAAGTATGTCTGCTGGAACTCCAACTGGAGGCTTCCTTTGTCAAACAAGTTCCATGGAGCCAACCCGCAGAAAGCTGATTGATCACTCATCAACACCTAACTGCCCTCATGTCTGCAGTCATTCCAAAATGATTCTTCTTTGAATGCTTGTTTAATGAGCCATTGCCTGGACCATAGAAACCTTGTGGAAAAGGAAGGTGGAGTCTGTTGGAAGCAGAAACACTGAGCATATAAAACGGGCAACTCTGTTCAACAGACAACACACTCACCAAATTGGAAACGCAACGTGGAGGACGCAAGAAAGTATCAACTGGACCGAGGAGAAATTCATGTAAGAAAGAAATGGGATTCATCGTCTGTGCTGTTGGCCCAACGATAACTTGTGTTTGAGTTCAGGAAGTGCTTCTGCTTGGGGCCACTGACTGTAACTGAAGCTAGCAGATGAGTGTATCACATGGAGACCACCTCAAACAGACACACTGATGGTTCTTGATTTCATAAGTGCTTCTCTTTTGGGGTTGTTTCGCTCGTGAGATTTTCTTCAGTAAGACACCACTATTCTTTCATGAATTTGTCGCCAACATTACCTTAACACAGGCACTGACTACATTTCTTGAAAAAGTAAGTGCTAATTGTTGGGGTAGTCTTGCAGACTGCTCTCATCCAAAGATCCTACTACAAACTATGAACTATCGATAAAAATGTTTTTGCAAGGAATTTCTATCTAATTTGAGTCTTTACATGGCTTTCAAGTGAAAGAGTGCTACACTTTGGGACAGACCACATCCACTGGGTAAACCAGAAAGCCTCCTTTTTGTGGGGAAATCACTCTCAGATCACCTCAAAGGAGTCACTCCTGATTCTTGTGTTCAAAAGTGCTTCTCTTTGGGGTTGTCTTGGTAGTGACAATGCACACAAAATCTGAACTGTAGAAACAAACTGTGTATTACTTCTAGGGATGACATGTGATTTTTCAAGTCAAAGAGAAGACCAATATTGTGGGATTGCAACCCACTGTTAAAATGACACTTATTTTCTATCAGAAGCCAGATTTTGTCATGATAAGTGCCCTAATAGAAACACTGACCTGTTCCTCATGATAGTAAGTGCTTCTTGTTGGGGTAGTTTCATGACCTGCAGATCTTCCTCGTGTGAGCTGAATGGCAAGCTCAGTAAGAGATGCGCTTCACCGTTAGTCACTTTATTCTGAGAAAATCCTGGGAAGCCCTGTTAAGTTTGGCTGGGATTCTGAACAGACTCCTTCAGCGATTGAAGGCATTTCCTGGGCTGTCTTCCAAAGAATAAGAAATTGTCATGTGGATACCTCAGTAGGACATGCACTTCAACTTTTTGCACATTCTTTTGAGAAAATGGTAGAAAGTGCTTTGAAGTTGGGGTGTGATTCTTAACTGACTGCTTCAATTCTTGGACAAGTTTCCAGGACTGTCAACCAAATAGTAGGAAACTCTCTGGAAAAGTCATGTGGATTCCTCAGTAGGACATGCACCTCAACTTTATGCACATTCTTTGGAGAAAATGGTGGAAAGTGCTTTGAGGTTGGGGTGGGATTCTTGCCTCATTGTATGATGAATCCAGACTCTTAAATCTTTCAGGTATTCAAAGACACACAGTGTGGAGAGCCAATTTACAATCCACCCACTTTTTCTGTCGTTCACACTTGATTCCATACTATACATTTGGTTTTGTCTTATTATGAAGTATGTCTGCTGGAACTCCAACTGGAGGCTTCCTTTGTCAAACAAGTTCCATGGAGCCAACCCGCAGAAAGCTGATTGATCACTCATCAACACCTAACTGCCCTCATGTCTGCAGTCATTCCAAAATGATTCTTCTTTGAATGCTTGTTTAATGAGCCATTGCCTGGACCATAGAAACCTTGTGGAAAAGGAAGGTGGAGTCTGTTGGAAGCAGAAACACTGAGCATATAAAACGGGCAACTCTGTTCAACAGACAACACACTCACCAAATTGGAAACGCAACGTGGAGGACGCAAGAAAGTATCAACTGGACCGAGGAGAAATTCATGTAAGAAAGAAATGGGATTCATCGTCTGTGCTGTTGGCCCAACGATAACTTGTGTTTGAGTTCAGGAAGTGCTTCTGCTTGGGGCCACTGACTGTAACTGAAGCTAGCAGATGAGTGTATCACATGGAGACCACCTCAAACAGACACACTGATGGTTCTTGATTTCATAAGTGCTTCTCTTTTGGGGTTGTTTCGCTCGTGAGATTTTCTTCAGTAAGACACCACTATTCTTTCATGAATTTGTCGCCAACATTACCTTAACACAGGCACTGACTACATTTCTTGAAAAAGTAAGTGCTAATTGTTGGGGTAGTCTTGCAGACTGCTCTCATCCAAAGATCCTACTACAAACTATGAACTATCGATAAAAATGTTTTTGCAAGGAATTTCTATCTAATTTGAGTCTTTACATGGCTTTCAAGTGAAAGAGTGCTACACTTTGGGACAGACCACATCCACTGGGTAAACCAGAAAGCCTCCTTTTTGTGGGGAAATCACTCTCAGATCTCCTCAAAGGAGTCACTCCTGATTCTTGTGTTCAAAAGTGCTTCTCTTTGGGGTTGTCTTGGTAGTGACAATGCACACAAAATCTGAACTGTAGAAACAAACTGTGTATTACTTCTAGGGATGACATGTGATTTTTCAAGTCAAAGAGAAGACCAATATTGTGGGATTGCAACCCACTGTTAAAATGACACTTATTTTCTATCAGAAGCCAGATTTTGTCATGATAAGTGCCCTAATAGAAACACTGACCTGTTCCTCATGATAGTAAGTGCTTCTTGTTGGGGTAGTTTCATGACCTGCAGATCTTCCTCGTGTGAGCTGAATGGCAAGCTCAGTAAGAGATGCGCTTCACCGTTAGTCACTTTATTCTGAGAAAATCCTGGGAAGCCCTGTTAAGTTTGGCTGGGATTCTGAACAGACTCCTTCAGCGATTGAAGGCATTTCCTGGGCTGTCTTCCAAAGAATAAGAAATTGTCATGTGGATACCTCAGTAGGACATGCACTTCAACTTTTTGCACATTCTTTTGAGAAAATGGTAGAAAGTGCTTTGAAGTTGGGGTGTGATTCTTAACTGACTGCTTCAATTCTTGGACAAGTTTCCAGGACTGTCAACCAAATAGTAGGAAACTCTCTGGAAAAGTCATGTGGATTCCTCAGTAGGACATGCACCTCAACTTTATGCACATTCTTTGGAGAAAATGGTGGAAAGTGCTTTGAGGTTGGGGTGGGATTCTTGCCTCATTGTATGATGAATCCAGACTCTTAAATCTTTCAGGTATTCAAAGACACACAGTGTGGAGAGCCAATTTACAATCCACCCACTTTTTCTGTCGTTCACACTTGATTCCATACTATACATTTGGTTTTGTCTTATTATGAAGTATGTCTGCTGGAACTCCAACTGGAGGCTTCCTTTGTCAAACAAGTTCCATGGAGCCAACCCGCAGAAAGCTGATTGATCACTCATCAACACCTAACTGCCCTCATGTCTGCAGTCATTCCAAAATGATTCTTCTTTGAATGCTTGTTTAATGAGCCATTGCCTGGACCATAGAAACCTTGTGGAAAAGGAAGGTGGAGTCTGTTGGAAGCAGAAACACTGAGCATATAAAACGGGCAACTCTGTTCAACAGACAACACACTCACCAAATTGGAAACGCAACGTGGAGGACGCAAGAAAGTATCAACTGGACCGAGGAGAAATTCATGTAAGAAAGAAATGGGATTCATCGTCTGTGCTGTTGGCCCAACGATAACTTGTGTTTGAGTTCAGGAAGTGCTTCTGCTTGGGGCCACTGACTGTAACTGAAGCTAGCAGATGAGTGTATCACATGGAGACCACCTCAAACAGACACACTCCTGATTCTTGTGTTCAAAAGTGCTTCTCTTTGGGGTTGTCTTGGTAGTGACAATGCACACAAAATCTTAACTGTAGAAACAAACTGTGTATTACTTCTAGGGATGACATGTGATTTTTCAAGTCAAAGAGAAGACCAATATTGTGGGATTGCAACCCACTGTTAAAATGACACTTATTTTCTATCAGAAGCCAGATTTTGTCATGATAAGTGCCCTAATAGAAACACTGACCTGTTCCTCATGATAGTAAGTGCTTCTTGTTGGGGTAGTTTCATGACCTGCAGATCTTCAATGGCAAGCTCAGTAGGAGATATGCTTCACCGTTAGCCACTTTATTTTGAGAAAATCCTGGGAAGCCCTGTTAAGTTTGGCTGGGATTCTGAACAGACTCCTTTAGCAATTGAAGGCATTTCCTGGGCTGTCTTCCAAATAATAAGAAATTGTCATGTGGATACCTCAGTAGGACATGCACTTCAACTTTTTGCACATTCTTTGGTGAAAATGGTGGAAAGTGCTTTGAAGTTGGGGTGTTATTCTTAACTGACTGCTTCAATTCTTGGACAAGTTTCCAGGACTGTCAATCAAATAGTAGGAAACTCTCTGGAAAAGTCATGTGGATTCCTCAGTAGGACATGCACCTCAACTTTATGCACATTCTTTGGAGAAAATGGTGGAAAGTGCTTTGAGGTTGGGGTGGGATTCTTGCCTCACTGTATGATGAATCCAGACTCTTAAATCTTTCAGGTATTCAAAGACACACAGTGTGGAGAGCCAATTTACAATCCACCCACTTTTTCTGTCGTTCACACTTGATTCCATACTATACATTTGGTTTTGTCTTATTATGAAGTATGTCTGCTGGAACTCCAACTGGAGGCTTCCTTTGTCAAACAAGTTCCATGGAGCTAACCTGCAGAAAGCTGATTGATCACTCATCAACACCTAACTGCCCTCATGTCTGCAGTCATTCCAAAATGATTCTTCTTTGAATGCTTGTTTAATGAGCCATTGCCTGGACCATAGAAACCTTGTGGAAAAGGAAGGTGGAGTCTGTTGGAAGCAGAAACACTGAGCATATAAAACGGGCAACTCTGTTCAACAGACAACACACTCACCAAATTGGAAACGCAACGTGGAGGACGCAAGAAAGTATCAACTGGACCGAGGAGAAATTCATGTAAGAAAGAAATGGGATTCATCGTCTGTGCTGTTGGCCCAACGATAACTTGTGTTTGAGTTCAGGAAGTGCTTCTGCTTGGAGCCATTGTACATGACCAATGCTACTGACTTTAACTGAAGCTAGCAGATGAGTGTATCACATGGAGACCACCTCAAACAGACACACTGATGGTTCTTGATTTCATAAGTGCTTCTCTTTTGGGGTTGTTTCGCTCGTGAGATTTTCTTCAGTAAGACACCACTATTCTTTCATGAATTTGTCGCCAACATTACCTTAACACAGGCACTGACTACATTTCTTGAAAAAGTAAGTGCTAATTGTTGGGGTAGTCTTGCAGACTGCTCTCATCCAAAGATCCTACTACAAACTATGAACTATCGATAAAAATGTTTTTGCAAGGAATTTCTATCTAATTTGAGCCTTTACATGGCTTTCAAGTGAAAGAGTGCTACACTTTGGGACAGACCGCATCCACTGGGTAAACCAGAAAGCCTCCTTTTTGTGGGGAAATGACTCTCAGATCACCTCAAAGGAGTCACTCCTGATTCTTGTGTTCAAAAGTGCTTCTCTTTGGGGTTGTCTTGGTAGTGACAATGCACACAAAATCTGAACTGTAGAAACAAACTGTGTATTACTTCTAGGGATGACATGTGATTTTTTCAAGTCAAAGAGAAGACCAATATTGTGGGATTGCAACCCACTGTTAAAATGACACTTATTTTCTATCAGAAGCCAGATTTTGTCATGATAAGTGCCCTAATAGAAACACTGACCTGTTCCTCATGATAGTAAGTGCTTCTTGTTGGGGTAGTTTCATGACCTGCAGATCTTCCTCGTGTGAGCTGAATGGCAAGCTCAGTAGGAGATGCGCTTCACCGTTAGCCACTTTATTTTGAGAAAATCCTGGGAAGCCCTGTTAAGTTTAGCTGGGATTCTGAACAGACTCCTTCAACGATTGAAGGCATTTCCTGGGCTGTCTTCCAAAGAATAAGAAATTGTCATGTGGATACCTCAGTAGGACATGCACTTCAACTTTTTGCACATTCTTTGGAGAAATTGGTAGAAAGTGCTTTGAAGTTGGGGTGTGATTCTTAACTGACTGCTTCAATTCTTGGACAAGTTTCCAGGACTGTCAACCAAATAGTAGGAAACTCTCTGGAAAAGTCATGTGGATTCCTCAGTAGGACATGCACCTCAACTTTATGCACATTCTTTGGAGAAAATGGTGGAAAGTGCTTTGAGGTTGGGGTGGGATTCTTGCCTCACTGTATGATGAATCCAGACTATTAAATCTATCAGGTATTCAAAGACACACAGTGTGGAGAGCCAATTTACAATCCGCCCACTTTTTCTGTCGTTCACACTTGATTCCATACTATACATTTGATTTTGTCTTATTATGAAGTATGTCTGCTGAAACTCCAACTGGAGGCTTCCTTTGTCAAACAAGTTCCATGGAGCCAACCTGCAGAAAGCTGATTGATCACTCATCAACACCTAACTGCCCTCATGTCTGCAGTCATTCCAAAATGATTCTTCTTTGAATGCTTGTTTAATGAGCCATTGCCTGGACCATAGAAACCTTGTGGAAAAGGAAGGTGGAGTCTGTTGGAAGCAGAAACACCAAGCATATAAAACGGGCAACTCTGTTCAACAGACAACACACTCACCAAATTAGAAACGCAACGTGGAGGACGCAAGAAAGTATCAACTGGACCGAGGAGAAATTCATGTAAGAAAGAAATGGGATTCATCGTCTGTGCTGTTGGCCCAACGATAACTTGTGTTTGAGTTTTGTTTGAGTTGTGTTTGAGTTCAGGAAGTGCTTCTGCTTGGGGCCATTGTACATGACCAATGCTACTGACTATAACTGAAGCTAGCAGATGAGTGTATCACATGGAGACCACCTCAAACAGACACACTGATGGTTCTTGATTTCATAAGTGCTTCTCTTTTGGGGTTGTTTCGCTCGTGAGATTTTCTTCAGTAAGACACCACTATTCTTTCATGAATTTGTCGCCAACATTACCTTAACACAGGCACTGACTACATTTCTTGAAAAAGTAAGTGCTAATTGTTGGGGTAGTCTTGCAGACTGCTCTCATCCAAAGATCCTACTACAAACTATGAACTATCGATAAAAATGTTTTTGCAAGGAATTTCTATCTAATTTGAGTCTTTACATGGCTTTCAAGTGAAAGAGTGCTACACTTTGGGACAGACCACATCCACTGGGTAAACCAGAAAGCCTCCTTTTTGTGGGGAAATCACTCTCAGATCACCTCAAAGGAGTCACTCCTGATTCTTGTGTTCAAAAGTGCTTCTCTTTGGGGTTGTCTTGGTAGTGACAATGCACACAAAATCTGAACTGTAGAAACAAACTGTGTATTACTTCTAGGGATGACATGTGATTTTTCAAGTCAAAGAGAAGACCAATATTGTGGGATTGCAACCCACTGTTAAAATGACACTTATTTTCTATCAGAAGCCAGATTTTGTCATGATAAGTGCCCTAATAGAAACACTGACCTGTTCCTCATGATAGTAAGTGCTTCTTGTTGGGGTAGTTTCATGACCTGCAGATCTTCCTCGTGTGAGCTGAATGGCAAGCTCAGTAAGAGATGCGCTTCACCGTTAGTCACTTTATTCTGAGAAAATCCTGGGAAGCCCTGTTAAGTTTGGCTGGGATTCTGAACAGACTCCTTCAGCGATTGAAGGCATTTCCTGGGCTGTCTTCCAAAGAATAAGAAATTGTCATGTGGATACCTCAGTAGGACATGCACTTCAACTTTTTGCACATTCTTTGGAGAAAATGGTAGAAAGTGCTTTGAAGTTGGGGTGTGATTCTTAACTGACTGCTTCAATTCTTGGACAAGTTTCCAGGACTGTCAACCAAATAGTAGGAAACTCTCTGGAAAAGTCATGTGGATTCCTCAGTAGGACATGCACCTCAACTTTATGCACATTCTTTGGAGAAAATGGTGGAAAGTGCTTTGAGGTTGGGGTGGGATTCTTGCCTCATTGTATGATGAATCCAGACTCTTAAATCTTTCAGGTATTCAAAGACACACAGTGTGGAGAGCCAATTTACAATCCACCCACTTTTTCTGTCGTTCACACTTGATTCCATACTATACATTTGGTTTTGTCTTATTATGAAGTATGTCTGCTGGAACTCCAACTGGAGGCTTCCTTTGTCAAACAAGTTCCATGGAGCCAACCCGCAGAAAGCTGATTGATCACTCATCAACACCTAACTGCCCTCATGTCTGCAGTCATTCCAAAATGATTCTTCTTTGAATGCTTGTTTAATGAGCCATTGCCTGGACCATAGAAACCTTGTTGAAAAGGAAGGTGGAGTCTGTTGGAAGCAGAAACACTGAGCATATAAAACGGGCAACTCTGTTCAACAGACAAAACACTCACCAAATTGGAAACGCAACGTGGAGGACGCAAGAAAGTATCAACTGGACTGAGGAGAAATTCATTTAAGAAAGAAATGGGATTCATCGTCTGTGCTGTTGGCCCAACGATAACTTGTGTTTGAGTTCAGGAAGTGCTTCTGCTTGGGGCCATTGTACATGACCAATGCTACTGACTGTAACTGAAGCTAGCAGATGAGTGTATCACATGGAGACCACCTCAAACAGACACACTGATGGTTCTTGATTTCATAAGTGCTTCTCTTTTGGGGTTGTTTCGCTCGTGAGATTTTCTTCAGTAAGACACCACTATTCTTTCATGAATTTGTCGCCAACATTACCTTAACACAGGCACTGACTACATTTCTTGAAAAAGTAAGTGCTAATTGTTGGGGTAGTCTTGCAGACTGCTCTCATCCAAAGATCCTACTACAAACTATGAACTATCGATAAAAATGTTTTTGCAAGGAATTTCTATCTAATTTGAGTCTTTACATGGCTTTCAAGTGAAAGAGTGCTACACTTTGGGACAGACCACATCCACTGGGTAAACCAGAAAGCCTCCTTTTTGTGGGGAAATCACTCTCAGATCACCTCAAAGGAGTCACTCCTGATTCTTGTGTTCAAAAGTGCTTCTCTTTGGGGTTGTCTTGGTAGTGACAATGCACACAAAATCTGAACTGTAGAAACAAACTGTGTATTACTTCTAGGGATGACATGTGATTTTTCAAGTCAAAGAGAAGACCAATATTGTGGGATTGCAACCCACTGTTAAAATGACACTTATTTTCTATCAGAAGCCAGATTTTGTCATGATAAGTGCCCTAATAGAAACACTGACCTGTTCCTCATGATAGTAAGTGCTTCTTGTTGGGGTAGTTTCATGACCTGCAGATCTTCCTCGTGTGAGCTGAATGGCAAGCTCAGTAAGAGATGCGCTTCACCGTTAGTCACTTTATTCTGAGAAAATCCTGGGAAGCCCTGTTAAGTTTGGCTGGGATTCTGAACAGACTCCTTCAGCGATTGAAGGCATTTCCTGGGCTGTCTTCCAAAGAATAAGAAATTGTCATGTGGATACCTCAGTAGGACACGCACTTCAACTTTTTGCACATTCTTTGGAGAAAATGGTAGAAAGTGCTTTGAAGTTGGGGTGTGATTCTTAACTGACTGCTTCAATTCTTGGACAAGTTTCCAGGACTGTCAACCAAATAGTAGGAAACTCTCTGGAAAAGTCATGTGGATTCCTCAGTAGGACATGCACCTCAACTTTATGCACATTCTTTGGAGAAAATGGTGGAAAGTGCTTTGAGGTTGGGGTGGGATTCTTGCCTCATTGTATGATGAATCCAGACTCTTAAATCTTTCAGGTATTCAAAGACACACAGTGTGGAGAGCCAATTTACAATCCACCCACTTTTTCTGTCGTTCACACTTGATTCCATACTATACATTTGGTTTTGTCTTATTATGAAGTATGTCTGCTGGAACTCCAACTGGAGGCTTCCTTTGTCAAACAAGTTCCATGGAGCCAACCCGCAGAAAGCTGATTGATCACTCATCAACACCTAACTGCCCTCATGTCTGCAGTCATTCCAAAATGATTCTTCTTTGAATGCTTGTTTAATGAGCCATTGCCTGGACCATAGAAACCTTGTGGAAAAGGAAGGTGGAGTCTGTTGGAAGCAGAAACACTGAGCATATAAAACGGGCAACTCTGTTCAACAGACAAAACACTCACCAAATTGGAAACGCAACGTGGAGGACGCAAGAAAGTATCAACTGGACTGAGGAGAAATTCATTTAAGAAAGAAATGGGATTCATCGTCTGTGCTGTTGGCCCAACGATAACTTGTGTTTGAGTTCAGGAAGTGCTTCTGCTTGGGGCCATTGTACATGACCAATGCTACTGACTATAACTGAAGCTAGCAGATGAGTGTATCACATGGAGACCACCTCAAACAGACACACTGATGGTTCTTGATTTCATAAGTGCTTCTCTTTTGGGGTTGTTTCGCTCGTGAGATTTTCTTCAGTAAGACACCACTATTCTTTCATGAATTTGTCGCCAACATTACCTTAACACAGGCACTGACTACATTTCTTGAAAAAGTAAGTGCTAATTGTTGGGGTAGTCTTGCAGACTGCTCTCATCCAAAGATCCTACTACAAACTATGAACTATCGATAAAAATGTTTTTGCAAGGAATTTCTATCTAATTTGAGTCTTTACATGGCTTTCAAGTGAAAGAGTGCTACACTTTGGGACAGACCACATCCACTGGGTAAACCAGAAAGCCTCCTTTTTGTGGGGAAATCACTCTCAGATCACCTCAAAGGAGTCACTCCTGATTCTTGTGTTCAAAAGTGCTTCTCTTTGGGGTTGTCTTGGTAGTGACAATGCACACAAAATCTTAACTGTAGAAACAAACTGTGTATTACTTCTAGGGATGACATGTGATTTTTCAAGTCAAAGAGAAGACCAATATTGTGGGATTGCAACCCACTGTTAAAATGACACTTATTTTCTATCAGAAGCCAGATTTTGTCATGATAAGTGCCCTAATAGAAACACTGACCTGTTCCTCATGATAGTAAGTGCTTCTTGTTGGGGTAGTTTCATGACCTGCAGATCTTCCTCGTGTGAGCTGAATGGCAAGCTCAGTAAGAGATGCGCTTCACCGTTAGTCACTTTATTCTGAGAAAATCCTGGGAAGCCCTGTTAAGTTTGGCTGGGATTCTGAACAGACTCCTTCAGCGATTGAAGGCATTTCCTGGGCTGTCTTCCAAAGAATAAGAAATTGTCATGTGGATACCTCAGTAGGACACGCACTTCAACTTTTTGCACATTCTTTGGAGAAAATGGTAGAAAGTGCTTTGAAGTTGGGGTGTGATTCTTAACTGACTGCTTCAATTCTTGGACAAGTTTCCAGGACTGTCAACCAAATAGTAGGAAACTCTCTGGAAAAGTCATGTGGATTCCTCAGTAGGACATGCACCTCAACTTTATGCACATTCTTTGGAGAAAATGGTGGAAAGTGCTTTGAGGTTGGGGTGGGATTCTTGCCTCATTGTATGATGAATCCAGACTCTTAAATCTTTCAGGTATTCAAAGACACACAGTGTGGAGAGCCAATTTACAATCCACCCACTTTTTCTGTCGTTCACACTTGATTCCATACTATACATTTGGTTTTGTCTTATTATGAAGTATGTCTGCTGGAACTCCAACTGGAGGCTTCCTTTGTCAAACAAGTTCCATGGAGCCAACCCGCAGAAAGCTGATTGATCACTCATCAACACCTAACTGCCCTCATGTCTGCAGTCATTCCAAAATGATTCTTCTTTGAATGCTTGTTTAATGAGCCATTGCCTGGACCATAGAAACCTTGTGGAAAAGGAAGGTGGAGTCTGTTGGAAGCAGAAACACTGAGCATATAAAACGGGCAACTCTGTTCAACAGACAACACACTCACCAAATTGGAAACGCAACGTGGAGGACGCAAGAAAGTATCAACTGGACCGAGGAGAAATTCATGTAAGAAAGAAATGGGATTCATCGTCTGTGCTGTTGGCCCAACGATAACTTGTGTTTGAGTTCAGGAAGTGCTTCTGCTTGGGGCCACTGACTATAACTGAAGCTAGCAGATGAGTGTATCACATGGAGACCACCTCAAACAGACACACTGATGGTTCTTGATTTCATAAGTGCTTCTCTTTTGGGGTTGTTTCGCTCGTGAGATTTTCTTCAGTAAGACACCACTATTCTTTCATGAATTTGTCCCCAACATTACCTTAACACAGGCACTGACTACATTTCTTGAAAAAGTAAGTGCTAATTGTTGGGGTAGTCTTGCAGACTGCTCTCATCCAAAGATCCTACTACAAACTATGAACTATCGATAAAAATGTTTTTGCAAGGAATTTCTATCTAATTTGAGCCTTTACATGGCTTTCAAGTGAAAGAGTGCTACACTTTGGGACAGACCACATCCACTGGGTAAACCAGAAAGCCTCCTTTTTGTGGGGAAAACACTCTCAGATCACCTCAAAGGAGTCACTCCTGATTCTTGTGTTCAAAAGTGCTTCTCTTTGGGGTTGTCTTGGTAGTGACAATGCACACAAAATCTGAACTGTAGAAACAAACTGTGTATTACTTCTATGGATGACATGTGATTTTTCAAGTCAAAGAGAAGACCAATATTGTGGGATTGCAACCCACTGTTAAAATGACACTTATTTTCTATCAGAAGCCAGATTTTGTCATGATAAGTGCCCTAATAGAAACACTGACCTGTTCCTCATGATAGTAAGTGCTTCTTGTTGGGGTAGTTTCATGACCAGCAGATCTTCCTCGTGTGAGCTGAATGGCAAGCTCAGTAGGAGATGCGCTTCACCGTTAGCCACTTTATTTTGAGAAAATCCTGGGAAGCCCTGTTAAGTTTGGCTGGGATTCTGAACAGACTCCTTCAGCGATTGAAGGCATTTCCTGGGCTGTCTTCCAAAGAATAAGAAATTGTCATGTGGATACCTCAGTAGGACATGCACTTCAACTTTTTGCACATTCTTTGGAGAAAATGGTAGAAAGTGCTTTGAAGTTGGGGTGTGATTCTTAACTGACTGCTTCAATTCTTGGGCAAGTTTCCAGGACTGTCAACCAAATAGTAGGAAACTCTCTGGAAAAGTCATGTGGATTCCTCAGTAGGACATGCACCTCAACTTTATGCACATTCTTTGGAGAAAATGGTGGAAAGTGCTTTGAGGTTGGGGTGGGATTCTTGCCTCATTGTATGATGAATCCAGACTCTTAAATCTTTCAGGTATTCAAAGACACACAGTGTGGAGAGCCAATTTACAATCCACCCACTTTTTCTGTCGTTCACACTTGATTCCATACTATACATTTGGTTTTGTCTTATTATGAAGTATGTCTGCTGGAACTCCAACTGGAGGCTTCCTTTGTCAAACAAGTTCCATGGAGCCAACCCGCAGAAAGCTGATTGATCACTCATCAACACCTAACTGCCCTCATGTCTGCAGTCATTCCAAAATGATTCTTCTTTGAATGCTTGTTTAATGAGCCATTGCCTGGACCATAGAAACCTTGTGGAAAAGGAAGGTGGAGTCTGTTGGAAGCAGAAACACTGAGCATATAAAACGGGCAACTCTGTTCAACAGACAACACACTCACCAAATTGGAAACGCAACGTGGAGGACGCAAGAAAGTATCAACTGGACCGAGGAGAAATTCATGTAAGAAAGAAATGGGATTCATCGTCTGTGCTGTTGGCCCAACGATAACTTGTGTTTGAGTTCAGGAAGTGCTTCTGCTTGGGGCCACTGACTGTAACTGAAGCTAGCAGATGAGTGTATCACATGGAGACCACCTCAAACAGACACACTGATGGTTCTTGATTTCATAAGTGCTTCTCTTTTGGGGTTGTTTCGCTCGTGAGATTTTCTTCAGTAAGACACCACTATTCTTTCATGAATTTGTCGCCAACATTACCTTAACACAGGCACTGACTACATTTCTTGAAAAAGTAAGTGCTAATTGTTGGGGTAGTCTTGCAGACTGCTCTCATCCAAAGATCCTACTACAAACTATGAACTATCGATAAAAATGTTTTTGCAAGGAATTTCTATCTAATTTGAGTCTTTACATGGCTTTCAAGTGAAAGAGTGCTACACTTTGGGACAGACCACATCCACTGGGTAAACCAGAAAGCCTCCTTTTTGTGGGGAAATCACTCTCAGATCACCTCAAAGGAGTCACTCCTGATTCTTGTGTTCAAAAGTGCTTCTCTTTGGGGTTGTCTTGGTAGTGACAATGCACACAAAATCTGAACTGTAGAAACAAACTGTGTATTACTTCTAGGGATGACATGTGATTTTTCAAGTCAAAGAGAAGACCAATATTGTGGGATTGCAACCCACTGTTAAAATGACACTTATTTTCTATCAGAAGCCAGATTTTGTCATGATAAGTGCCCTAATAGAAACACTGACCTGTTCCTCATGATAGTAAGTGCTTCTTGTTGGGGTAGTTTCATGACCTGCAGATCTTCCTCGTGTGAGCTGAATGGCAAGCTCAGTAAGAGATGCGCTTCACCGTTAGTCACTTTATTCTGAGAAAATCCTGGGAAGCCCTGTTAAGTTTGGCTGGGATTCTGAACAGACTCCTTCAGCGATTGAAGGCATTTCCTGGGCTGTCTTCCAAAGAATAAGAAATTGTCATGTGGATACCTCAGTAGGACATGCACTTCAACTTTTTGCACATTCTTTTGAGAAAATGGTAGAAAGTGCTTTGAAGTTGGGGTGTGATTCTTAACTGACTGCTTCAATTCTTGGACAAGTTTCCAGGACTGTCAACCAAATAGTAGGAAACTCTCTGGAAAAGTCATGTGGATTCCTCAGTAGGACATGCACCTCAACTTTATGCACATTCTTTGGAGAAAATGGTGGAAAGTGCTTTGAGGTTGGGGTGGGATTCTTGCCTCATTGTATGATGAATCCAGACTCTTAAATCTTTCAGGTATTCAAAGACACACAGTGTGGAGAGCCAATTTACAATCCACCCACTTTTTCTGTCGTTCACACTTGATTCCATACTATACATTTGGTTTTGTCTTATTATGAAGTATGTCTGCTGGAACTCCAACTGGAGGCTTCCTTTGTCAAACAAGTTCCATGGAGCCAACCCGCAGAAAGCTGATTGATCACTCATCAACACCTAACTGCCCTCATGTCTGCAGTCATTCCAAAATGATTCTTCTTTGAATGCTTGTTTAATGAGCCATTGCCTGGACCATAGAAACCTTGTGGAAAAGGAAGGTGGAGTCTGTTGGAAGCAGAAACACTGAGCATATAAAACGGGCAACTCTGTTCAACAGACAACACACTCACCAAATTGGAAACGCAACGTGGAGGACGCAAGAAAGTATCAACTGGACCGAGGAGAAATTCATGTAAGAAAGAAATGGGATTCATCGTCTGTGCTGTTGGCCCAACGATAACTTGTGTTTGAGTTCAGGAAGTGCTTCTGCTTGGGGCCACTGACTGTAACTGAAGCTAGCAGATGAGTGTATCACATGGAGACCACCTCAAACAGACACACTGATGGTTCTTGATTTCATAAGTGCTTCTCTTTTGGGGTTGTTTCGCTCGTGAGATTTTCTTCAGTAAGACACCACTATTCTTTCATGAATTTGTCGCCAACATTACCTTAACACAGGCACTGACTACATTTCTTGAAAAAGTAAGTGCTAATTGTTGGGGTAGTCTTGCAGACTGCTCTCATCCAAAGATCCTACTACAAACTATGAACTATCGATAAAAATGTTTTTGCAAGGAATTTCTATCTAATTTGAGTCTTTACATGGCTTTCAAGTGAAAGAGTGCTACACTTTGGGACAGACCACATCCACTGGGTAAACCAGAAAGCCTCCTTTTTGTGGGGAAATCACTCTCAGATCACCTCAAAGGAGTCACTCCTGATTCTTGTGTTCAAAAGTGCTTCTCTTTGGGGTTGTCTTGGTAGTGACAATGCACACAAAATCTGAACTGTAGAAACAAACTGTGTATTACTTCTAGGGATGACATGTGATTTTTCAAGTCAAAGAGAAGACCAATATTGTGGGATTGCAACCCACTGTTAAAATGACACTTATTTTCTATCAGAAGCCAGATTTTGTCATGATAAGTGCCCTAATAGAAACACTGACCTGTTCCTCATGATAGTAAGTGCTTCTTGTTGGGGTAGTTTCATGACCTGCAGATCTTCCTCGTGTGAGCTGAATGGCAAGCTCAGTAAGAGATGCGCTTCACCGTTAGTCACTTTATTCTGAGAAAATCCTGGGAAGCCCTGTTAAGTTTGGCTGGGATTCTGAACAGACTCCTTCAGCGATTGAAGGCATTTCCTGGGCTGTCTTCCAAAGAATAAGAAATTGTCATGTGGATACCTCAGTAGGACATGCACTTCAACTTTTTGCACATTCTTTGGAGAAAATGGTAGAAAGTGCTTTGAAGTTGGGGTGTGATTCTTAACTGCCTGCTTCAATTCTTGGACAAGTTTCCAGGACTGTCAACCAAATAGTAGGAAACTCTCTGGAAAAGTCATGTGGATTCCTCAGTAGGACATGCACCTCAACTTTATGCACATTCTTTGGAGAAAATGGTGGAAAGTGCTTTGAGGTTGGGGTGGGATTCTTGCCTCATTGTATGATGAATCCAGACTCTTAAATCTTTCAGGTATTCAAAGACACACAGTGTGGAGAGCCAATTTACAATCCACCCACTTTTTCTGTCGTTCACACTTGATTCCATACTATACATTTGGTTTTGTCTTATTATGAAGTATGTCTGCTGGAACTCCAACTGGAGGCTTCCTTTGTCAAACAAGTTCCATGGAGCCAACCCGCAGAAAGCTGATTGATCACTCATCAACACCTAACTGCCCTCATGTCTGCAGTCATTCCAAAATGATTCTTCTTTGAATGCTTGTTTAATGAGCCATTGCCTGGACCATAGAAACCTTGTGGAAAAGGAAGGTGGAGTCTGTTGGAAGCAGAAACACTGAGCATATAAAACGGGCAACTCTGTTCAACAGACAAAACACTCACCAAATTGGAAACGCAACGTGGAGGACGCAAGAAAGTATCAACTGGACTGAGGAGAAATTCATTTAAGAAAGAAATGGGATTCATCGTCTGTGCTGTTGGCCCAACGATAACTTGTGTTTGAGTTCAGGAAGTGCTTCTGCTTGGGGCCATTGTACATGACCAATGCTACTGACTATAACTGAAGCTAGCAGATGAGTGTATCACATGGAGACCACCTCAAACAGACACACTGATGGTTCTTGATTTCATAAGTGCTTCTCTTTTGGGGTTGTTTCGCTCGTGAGATTTTCTTCAGTAAGACACCACTATTCTTTCATGAATTTGTCGCCAACATTACCTTAACACAGGCACTGACTACATTTCTTGAAAAAGTAAGTGCTAATTGTTGGGGTAGTCTTGCAGACTGCTCTCATCCAAAGATCCTACTACAAACTATGAACTATCGATAAAAATGTTTTTGCAAGGAATTTCTATCTAATTTGAGTCTTTACATGGCTTTCAAGTGAAAGAGTGCTACACTTTGGGACAGACCACATCCACTGGGTAAACCAGAAAGCCTCCTTTTTGTGGGGAAATCACTCTCAGATCACCTCAAAGGAGTCACTCCTGATTCTTGTGTTCAAAAGTGCTTCTCTTTGGGGTTGTCTTGGTAGTGACAATGCACACAAAATCTTAACTGTAGAAACAAACTGTGTATTACTTCTAGGGATGACATGTGATTTTTCAAGTCAAAGAGAAGACCAATATTGTGGGATTGCAACCCACTGTTAAAATGACACTTATTTTCTATCAGAAGCCAGATTTTGTCATGATAAGTGCCCTAATAGAAACACTGACCTGTTCCTCATGATAGTAAGTGCTTCTTGTTGGGGTAGTTTCATGACCTGCAGATCTTCCTCGTGTGAGCTGAATGGCAAGCTCAGTAAGAGATGCGCTTCACCGTTAGTCACTTTATTCTGAGAAAATCCTGGGAAGCCCTGTTAAGTTTGGCTGGGATTCTGAACAGACTCCTTCAGCGATTGAAGGCATTTCCTGGGCTGTCTTCCAAAGAATAAGAAATTGTCATGTGGATACCTCAGTAGGACACGCACTTCAACTTTTTGCACATTCTTTGGAGAAAATGGTAGAAAGTGCTTTGAAGTTGGGGTGTGATTCTTAACTGACTGCTTCAATTCTTGGACAAGTTTCCAGGACTGTCAACCAAATAGTAGGAAACTCTCTGGAAAAGTCATGTGGATTCCTCAGTAGGACATGCACCTCAACTTTATGCACATTCTTTGGAGAAAATGGTGGAAAGTGCTTTGAGGTTGGGGTGGGATTCTTGCCTCATTGTATGATGAATCCAGACTCTTAAATCTTTCAGGTATTCAAAGACACACAGTGTGGAGAGCCAATTTACAATCCACCCACTTTTTCTGTCGTTCACACTTGATTCCATACTATACATTTGGTTTTGTCTTATTATGAAGTATGTCTGCTGGAACTCCAACTGGAGGCTTCCTTTGTCAAACAAGTTCCATGGAGCCAACCCGCAGAAAGCTGATTGATCACTCATCAACACCTAACTGCCCTCATGTCTGCAGTCATTCCAAAATGATTCTTCTTTGAATGCTTGTTTAATGAGCCATTGCCTGGACCATAGAAACCTTGTGGAAAAGGAAGGTGGAGTCTGTTGGAAGCAGAAACACTGAGCATATAAAACGGGCAACTCTGTTCAACAGACAACACACTCACCAAATTGGAAACGCAACGTGGAGGACGCAAGAAAGTATCAACTGGACCGAGGAGAAATTCATGTAAGAAAGAAATGGGATTCATCGTCTGTGCTGTTGGCCCAACGATAACTTGTGTTTGAGTTCAGGAAGTGCTTCTGCTTGGGGCCACTGACTATAACTGAAGCTAGCAGATGAGTGTATCACATGGAGACCACCTCAAACAGACACACTGATGGTTCTTGATTTCATAAGTGCTTCTCTTTTGGGGTTGTTTCGCTCGTGAGATTTTCTTCAGTAAGACACCACTATTCTTTCATGAATTTGTCCCCAACATTACCTTAACACAGGCACTGACTACATTTCTTGAAAAAGTAAGTGCTAATTGTTGGGGTAGTCTTGCAGACTGCTCTCATCCAAAGATCCTACTACAAACTATGAACTATCGATAAAAATGTTTTTGCAAGGAATTTCTATCTAATTTGAGCCTTTACATGGCTTTCAAGTGAAAGAGTGCTACACTTTGGGACAGACCACATCCACTGGGTAAACCAGAAAGCCTCCTTTTTGTGGGGAAAACACTCTCAGATCACCTCAAAGGAGTCACTCCTGATTCTTGTGTTCAAAAGTGCTTCTCTTTGGGGTTGTCTTGGTAGTGACAATGCACACAAAATCTGAACTGTAGAAACAAACTGTGTATTACTTCTATGGATGACATGTGATTTTTCAAGTCAAAGAGAAGACCAATATTGTGGGATTGCAACCCACTGTTAAAATGACACTTATTTTCTATCAGAAGCCAGATTTTGTCATGATAAGTGCCCTAATAGAAACACTGACCTGTTCCTCATGATAGTAAGTGCTTCTTGTTGGGGTAGTTTCATGACCAGCAGATCTTCCTCGTGTGAGCTGAATGGCAAGCTCAGTAGGAGATGCGCTTCACCGTTAGCCACTTTATTTTGAGAAAATCCTGGGAAGCCCTGTTAAGTTTGGCTGGGATTCTGAACAGACTCCTTCAGCGATTGAAGGCATTTCCTGGGCTGTCTTCCAAAGAATAAGAAATTGTCATGTGGATACCTCAGTAGGACATGCACTTCAACTTTTTGCACATTCTTTGGAGAAAATGGTAGAAAGTGCTTTGAAGTTGGGGTGTGATTCTTAACTGACTGCTTCAATTCTTGGGCAAGTTTCCAGGACTGTCAACCAAATAGTAGGAAACTCTCTGGAAAAGTCATGTGGATTCCTCAGTAGGACATGCACCTCAACTTTATGCACATTCTTTGGAGAAAATGGTGGAAAGTGCTTTGAGGTTGGGGTGGGATTCTTGCCTCATTGTATGATGAATCCAGACTCTTAAATCTTTCAGGTATTCAAAGACACACAGTGTGGAGAGCCAATTTACAATCCACCCACTTTTTCTGTCGTTCACACTTGATTCCATACTATACATTTGGTTTTGTCTTATTATGAAGTATGTCTGCTGGAACTCCAACTGGAGGCTTCCTTTGTCAAACAAGTTCCATGGAGCCAACCCGCAGAAAGCTGATTGATCACTCATCAACACCTAACTGCCCTCATGTCTGCAGTCATTCCAAAATGATTCTTCTTTGAATGCTTGTTTAATGAGCCATTGCCTGGACCATAGAAACCTTGTGGAAAAGGAAGGTGGAGTCTGTTGGAAGCAGAAACACTGAGCATATAAAACGGGCAACTCTGTTCAACAGACAACACACTCACCAAATTGGAAACGCAACGTGGAGGACGCAAGAAAGTATCAACTGGACCGAGGAGAAATTCATGTAAGAAAGAAATGGGATTCATCGTCTGTGCTGTTGGCCCAACGATAACTTGTGTTTGAGTTCAGGAAGTGCTTCTGCTTGGGGCCACTGACTGTAACTGAAGCTAGCAGATGAGTGTATCACATGGAGACCACCTCAAACAGACACACTGATGGTTCTTGATTTCATAAGTGCTTCTCTTTTGGGGTTGTTTCGCTCGTGAGATTTTCTTCAGTAAGACACCACTATTCTTTCATGAATTTGTCGCCAACATTACCTTAACACAGGCACTGACTACATTTCTTGAAAAAGTAAGTGCTAATTGTTGGGGTAGTCTTGCAGACTGCTCTCATCCAAAGATCCTACTACAAACTATGAACTATCGATAAAAATGTTTTTGCAAGGAATTTCTATCTAATTTGAGTCTTTACATGGCTTTCAAGTGAAAGAGTGCTACACTTTGGGACAGACCACATCCACTGGGTAAACCAGAAAGCCTCCTTTTTGTGGGGAAATCACTCTCAGATCACCTCAAAGGAGTCACTCCTGATTCTTGTGTTCAAAAGTGCTTCTCTTTGGGGTTGTCTTGGTAGTGACAATGCACACAAAATCTGAACTGTAGAAACAAACTGTGTATTACTTCTAGGGATGACATGTGATTTTTCAAGTCAAAGAGAAGACCAATATTGTGGGATTGCAACCCACTGTTAAAATGACACTTATTTTCTATCAGAAGCCAGATTTTGTCATGATAAGTGCCCTAATAGAAACACTGACCTGTTCCTCATGATAGTAAGTGCTTCTTGTTGGGGTAGTTTCATGACCTGCAGATCTTCCTCGTGTGAGCTGAATGGCAAGCTCAGTAAGAGATGCGCTTCACCGTTAGTCACTTTATTCTGAGAAAATCCTGGGAAGCCCTGTTAAGTTTGGCTGGGATTCTGAACAGACTCCTTCAGCGATTGAAGGCATTTCCTGGGCTGTCTTCCAAAGAATAAGAAATTGTCATGTGGATACCTCAGTAGGACATGCACTTCAACTTTTTGCACATTCTTTTGAGAAAATGGTAGAAAGTGCTTTGAAGTTGGGGTGTGATTCTTAACTGACTGCTTCAATTCTTGGACAAGTTTCCAGGACTGTCAACCAAATAGTAGGAAACTCTCTGGAAAAGTCATGTGGATTCCTCAGTAGGACATGCACCTCAACTTTATGCACATTCTTTGGAGAAAATGGTGGAAAGTGCTTTGAGGTTGGGGTGGGATTCTTGCCTCATTGTATGATGAATCCAGACTCTTAAATCTTTCAGGTATTCAAAGACACACAGTGTGGAGAGCCAATTTACAATCCACCCACTTTTTCTGTCGTTCACACTTGATTCCATACTATACATTTGGTTTTGTCTTATTATGAAGTATGTCTGCTGGAACTCCAACTGGAGGCTTCCTTTGTCAAACAAGTTCCATGGAGCCAACCCGCAGAAAGCTGATTGATCACTCATCAACACCTAACTGCCCTCATGTCTGCAGTCATTCCAAAATGATTCTTCTTTGAATGCTTGTTTAATGAGCCATTGCCTGGACCATAGAAACCTTGTGGAAAAGGAAGGTGGAGTCTGTTGGAAGCAGAAACACTGAGCATATAAAACGGGCAACTCTGTTCAACAGACAACACACTCACCAAATTGGAAACGCAACGTGGAGGACGCAAGAAAGTATCAACTGGACCGAGGAGAAATTCATGTAAGAAAGAAATGGGATTCATCGTCTGTGCTGTTGGCCCAACGATAACTTGTGTTTGAGTTCAGGAAGTGCTTCTGCTTGGGGCCACTGACTGTAACTGAAGCTAGCAGATGAGTGTATCACATGGAGACCACCTCAAACAGACACACTGATGGTTCTTGATTTCATAAGTGCTTCTCTTTTGGGGTTGTTTCGCTCGTGAGATTTTCTTCAGTAAGACACCACTATTCTTTCATGAATTTGTCGCCAACATTACCTTAACACAGGCACTGACTACATTTCTTGAAAAAGTAAGTGCTAATTGTTGGGGTAGTCTTGCAGACTGCTCTCATCCAAAGATCCTACTACAAACTATGAACTATCGATAAAAATGTTTTTGCAAGGAATTTCTATCTAATTTGAGTCTTTACATGGCTTTCAAGTGAAAGAGTGCTACACTTTGGGACAGACCACATCCACTGGGTAAACCAGAAAGCCTCCTTTTTGTGGGGAAATCACTCTCAGATCACCTCAAAGGAGTCACTCCTGATTCTTGTGTTCAAAAGTGCTTCTCTTTGGGGTTGTCTTGGTAGTGACAATGCACACAAAATCTGAACTGTAGAAACAAACTGTGTATTACTTCTAGGGATGACATGTGATTTTTCAAGTCAAAGAGAAGACCAATATTGTGGGATTGCAACCCACTGTTAAAATGACACTTATTTTCTATCAGAAGCCAGATTTTGTCATGATAAGTGCCCTAATAGAAACACTGACCTGTTCCTCATGATAGTAAGTGCTTCTTGTTGGGGTAGTTTCATGACCTGCAGATCTTCCTCGTGTGAGCTGAATGGCAAGCTCAGTAAGAGATGCGCTTCACCGTTAGTCACTTTATTCTGAGAAAATCCTGGGAAGCCCTGTTAAGTTTGGCTGGGATTCTGAACAGACTCCTTCAGCGATTGAAGGCATTTCCTGGGCTGTCTTCCAAAGAATAAGAAATTGTCATGTGGATACCTCAGTAGGACACGCACTTCAACTTTTTGCACATTCTTTGGAGAAAATGGTAGAAAGTGCTTTGAAGTTGGGGTGTGATTCTTAACTGACTGCTTCAATTCTTGGACAAGTTTCCAGGACTGTCAACCAAATAGTAGGAAACTCTCTGGAAAAGTCATGTGGATTCCTCAGTAGGACATGCACCTCAACTTTATGCACATTCTTTGGAGAAAATGGTGGAAAGTGCTTTGAGGTTGGGGTGGGATTCTTGCCTCATTGTATGATGAATCCAGACTCTTAAATCTTTCAGGTATTCAAAGACACACAGTGTGGAGAGCCAATTTACAATCCACCCACTTTTTCTGTCGTTCACACTTGATTCCATACTATACATTTGGTTTTGTCTTATTATGAAGTATGTCTGCTGGAACTCCAACTGGAGGCTTCCTTTGTCAAACAAGTTCCATGGAGCCAACCCGCAGAAAGCTGATTGATCACTCATCAACACCTAACTGCCCTCATGTCTGCAGTCATTCCAAAATGATTCTTCTTTGAATGCTTGTTTAATGAGCCATTGCCTGGACCATAGAAACCTTGTGGAAAAGGAAGGTGGAGTCTGTTGGAAGCAGAAACACTGAGCATATAAAACGGGCAACTCTGTTCAACAGACAAAACACTCACCAAATTGGAAACGCAACGTGGAGGACGCAAGAAAGTATCAACTGGACTGAGGAGAAATTCATTTAAGAAAGAAATGGGATTCATCGTCTGTGCTGTTGGCCCAACGATAACTTGTGTTTGAGTTCAGGAAGTGCTTCTGCTTGGGGCCATTGTACATGACCAATGCTACTGACTATAACTGAAGCTAGCAGATGAGTGTATCACATGGAGACCACCTCAAACAGACACACTGATGGTTCTTGATTTCATAAGTGCTTCTCTTTTGGGGTTGTTTCGCTCGTGAGATTTTCTTCAGTAAGACACCACTATTCTTTCATGAATTTGTCGCCAACATTACCTTAACACAGGCACTGACTACATTTCTTGAAAAAGTAAGTGCTAATTGTTGGGGTAGTCTTGCAGACTGCTCTCATCCAAAGATCCTACTACAAACTATGAACTATCGATAAAAATGTTTTTGCAAGGAATTTCTATCTAATTTGAGTCTTTACATGGCTTTCAAGTGAAAGAGTGCTACACTTTGGGACAGACCACATCCACTGGGTAAACCAGAAAGCCTCCTTTTTGTGGGGAAATCACTCTCAGATCACCTCAAAGGAGTCACTCCTGATTCTTGTGTTCAAAAGTGCTTCTCTTTGGGGTTGTCTTGGTAGTGACAATGCACACAAAATCTGAACTGTAGAAACAAACTGTGTATTACTTCTAGGGATGACATGTGATTTTTCAAGTCAAAGAGAAGACCAATATTGTGGGATTGCAACCCACTGTTAAAATGACACTTATTTTCTATCAGAAGCCAGATTTTGTCATGATAAGTGCCCTAATAGAAACACTGACCTGTTCCTCATGATAGTAAGTGCTTCTTGTTGGGGTAGTTTCATGACCTGCAGATCTTCCTCGTGTGAGCTGAATGGCAAGCTCAGTAAGAGATGCGCTTCACCGTTAGTCACTTTATTCTGAGAAAATCCTGGGAAGCCCTGTTAAGTTTGGCTGGGATTCTGAACAGACTCCTTCAGCGATTGAAGGCATTTCCTGGGCTGTCTTCCAAAGAATAAGAAATTGTCATGTGGATACCTCAGTAGGACATGCACTTCAACTTTTTGCACATTCTTTGGAGAAAATGGTAGAAAGTGCTTTGAAGTTGGGGTGTGATTCTTAACTGACTGCTTCAATTCTTGGACAAGTTTCCAGGACTGTCAACCAAATAGTAGGAAACTCTCTGGAAAAGTCATGTGGATTCCTCAGTAGGACATGCACCTCAACTTTATGCACATTCTTTGGAGAAAATGGTGGAAAGTGCTTTGAGGTTGGGGTGGGATTCTTGCCTCATTGTATGATGAATCCAGACTCTTAAATCTTTCAGGTATTCAAAGACACACAGTGTGGAGAGCCAATTTACAATCCACCCACTTTTTCTGTCGTTCACACTTGATTCCATACTATACATTTGGTTTTGTCTTATTATGAAGTATGTCTGCTGGAACTCCAACTGGAGGCTTCCTTTGTCAAACAAGTTCCATGGAGCCAACCCGCAGAAAGCTGATTGATCACTCATCAACACCTAACTGCCCTCATGTCTGCAGTCATTCCAAAATGATTCTTCTTTGAATGCTTGTTTAATGAGCCATTGCCTGGACCATAGAAACCTTGTGGAAAAGGAAGGTGGAGTCTGTTGGAAGCAGAAACACTGAGCATATAAAACGGGCAACTCTGTTCAACAGACAACACACTCACCAAATTGGAAACGCAACGTGGAGGACGCAAGAAAGTATCAACTGGACCGAGGAGAAATTCATGTAAGAAAGAAATGGGATTCATCGTCTGTGCTGTTGGCCCAACGATAACTTGTGTTTGAGTTCAGGAAGTGCTTCTGCTTGGGGCCATTGTACATGACCAATGCTACTGACTTTAACTGAAGCTAGCAGATGAGTGTATCACATGGAGACCACCTCAAACAGACACACTGATGGTTCTTGATTTCATAAGTGCTTCTCTTTTGGGGTTGTTTCGCTCGTGAGATTTTCTTCAGTAAGACACCACTATTCTTTCATGAATTTGTCGCCAACATTACCTTAACACAGGCACTGACTACATTTCTTGAAAAAGTAAGTGCTAATTGTTGGGGTAGTCTTGCAGACTGCTCTCATCCAAAGATCCTACTACAAACTATGAACTATCGATAAAAATGTTTTTGCAAGGAATTTCTATCTAATTTGAGCCTTTACATGGCTTTCAAGTGAAAGAGTGCTACACTTTGGGACAGACCACATCCACTGGGTAAACCAGAAAGCCTCCTTTTTGTGGGGAAAACACTCTCAGATCACCTCAAAGGAGGCACTCCTGATTCTTGTGTTCAAAAGTGCTTCTCTTTGGGGTTGTCTTGGTAGTGACAATGCACACAAAATCTGAACTGTAGAAACAAACTGTGTATTACTTCTATGGATGACATGTGATTTTTCAAGTCAAAGAGAAGACCAATATTGTGGGATTGCAACCCACTGTTAAACAAGTTCCATGGAGCAAACCTGCAGAAAGCTGATTGATCACTCATCAACACCTAACTGCCCTCATGTCTGCAGTCATTCCAAAATGATTCTTCTTTGAATGCTTGTTTAATGAGCCATTGCCTGGACCATAGAAACCTTGTTGAAAAGGAAGGTGGAGTCTGTTGGAAGCAGAAACACTGAGCATATAAAACGGGCAACTCTGTTCAACAGACAAAACACTCACCAAATTGGAAACGCAACGTGGAGGACGCAAGAAAGTATCAACTGGACTGAGGAGAAATTCATTTAAGAAAGAAATGGGATTCATCGTCTGTGCTGTTGGCCCAACGATAACTTGTGTTTGAGTTCAGGAAGTGCTTCTGCTTGGGGCCATTGTACATGACCAATGCTACTGACTGTAACTGAAGCTAGCAGATGAGTGTATCACATGGAGACCACCTCAAACAGACACACTGATGGTTCTTGATTTCATAAGTGCTTCTCTTTTGGGGTTGTTTCGCTCGTGAGATTTTCTTCAGTAAGACACCACTATTCTTTCATGAATTTGTCCCCAACATTACCTTAACACAGGCACTGACTACATTTCTTGAAAAAGTAAGTGCTAATTGTTGGGGTAGTCTTGCAGACTGCTCTCATCCAAAGATCCTACTACAAACTATGAACTATCGATAAAAATGTTTTTGCAAGGAATTTCTATCTAATTTGAGTCTTTACATGGCTTTCAAGTGAAAGAGTGCTACACTTTGGGACAGACCACATCCACTGGGTAAACCAGAAAGCCTCCTTTTTGTGGGGAAATCACTCTCAGATCACCTCAAAGGAGTCACTCCTGATTCTTGTGTTCAAAAGTGCTTCTCTTTGGGGTTGTCTTGGTAGTGACAATGCACACAAAATCTGAACTGTAGAAACAAACTGTGTATTACTTCTAGGGATGACATGTGATTTTTCAAGTCAAAGAGAAGACCAATATTGTGGGATTGCAACCCACTGTTAAAATGACACTTATTTTCTATCAGAAGCCAGATTTTGTCATGATAAGTGCCCTAATAGAAACACTGACCTGTTCCTCATGATAGTAAGTGCTTCTTGTTGGGGTAGTTTCATGACCTGCAGATCTTCCTCGTGTGAGCTGAATGGCAAGCTCAGTAAGAGATGCGCTTCACCGTTAGTCACTTTATTCTGAGAAAATCCTGGGAAGCCCTGTTAAGTTTGGCTGGGATTCTGAACAGACTCCTTCAGCGATTGAAGGCATTTCCTGGGCTGTCTTCCAAAGAATAAGAAATTGTCATGTGGATACCTCAGTAGGACATGCACTTCAACTTTTTGCACATTCTTTGGAGAAAATGGTAGAAAGTTCTTTGAAGTTGGGGTGTGATTCTTAACTGACTGCTTCAATTCTTGGACAAGTTTCCAGGACTGTCAACCAAATAGTAGGAAACTCTCTGGAAAAGTCATGTGGATTCCTCAGTAGGACATGCACCTCAACTTTATGCACATTCTTTGGAGAAAATGGTGGAAAGTGCTTTGAGGTTGGGGTGGGATTCTTGCCTCATTGTATGATGAATCCAGACTCTTAAATCTTTCAGGTATTCAAAGACACACAGTGTGGAGAGCCAATTTACAATCCACCCACTTTTTCTGTCGTTCACACTTGATTCCATACTATACATTTGGTTTTGTCTTATTATGAAGTATGTCTGCTGGAACTCCAACTGGAGGCTTCCTTTGTCAAACAAGTTCCATGGAGCCAACCCGCAGAAAGCTGATTGATCACTCATCAACACCTAACTGCCCTCATGTCTGCAGTCATTCCAAAATGATTCTTCTTTGAATGCTTGTTTAATGAGCCATTGCCTGGACCATAGAAACCTTGTGGAAAAGGAAGGTGGAGTCTGTTGGAAGCAGAAACACTGAGCATATAAAACGGGCAACTCTGTTCAACAGACAAAACACTCACCAAATTGGAAACGCAACGTGGAGGACGCAAGAAAGTATCAACTGGACTGAGGAGAAATTCATTTAAGAAAGAAATGGGATTCATCGTCTGTGCTGTTGGCCCAACGATAACTTGTGTTTGAGTTCAGGAAGTGCTTCTGCTTGGGGCCATTGTACATGACCAATGCTACTGACTATAACTGAAGCTAGCAGATGAGTGTATCACATGGAGACCACCTCAAACAGACACACTGATGGTTCTTGATTTCATAAGTGCTTCTCTTTTGGGGTTGTTTCGCTCGTGAGATTTTCTTCAGTAAGACACCACTATTCTTTCATGAATTTGTCGCCAACATTACCTTAACACAGGCACTGACTATATTTCTTGAAAAAGTAAGTGCTAATTGTTGGGGTAGTCTTGCAGACTGCTCTCATCCAAAGATCCTACTACAAACTATGAACTATCGATAAAAATGTTTTTGCAAGGAATTTCTATCTAATTTGAGTCTTTACATGGCTTTCAAGTGAAAGAGTGCTACACTTTGGGACAGACCACATCCACTGGGTAAACCAGAAAGCCTCCTTTTTGTGGGGAAATCACTCTCAGATCACCTCAAAGGAGTCACTCCTGATTCTTGTGTTCAAAAGTGCTTCTCTTTGGGGTTGTCTTGGTAGTGACAATGCACACAAAATCTTAACTGTAGAAACAAACTGTGTATTACTTCTAGGGATGACATGTGATTTTTCAAGTCAAAGAGAAGACCAATATTGTGGGATTGCAACCCACTGTTAAAATGACACTTATTTTCTATCAGAAGCCAGATTTTGTCATGATAAGTGCCCTAATAGAAACACTGACCTGTTCCTCATGATAGTAAGTGCTTCTTGTTGGGGTAGTTTCATGACCTGCAGATCTTCCTCGTGTGAGCTGAATGGCAAGCTCAGTAAGAGATGCGCTTCACCGTTAGTCACTTTATTCTGAGAAAATCCTGGCTGGGATTCTGAACAGACTCCTTCAGCGATTGAAGGCATTTCCTGGGCTGTCTTCCAAAGAATAAGAAATTGTCATGTGGATACCTCAGTAGGACACGCACTTCAACTTTTTGCACATTCTTTGGAGAAAATGGTAGAAAGTGCTTTGAAGTTGGGGTGTGATTCTTAACTGACTGCTTCAATTCTTGGACAAGTTTCCAGGACTGTCAACCAAATAGTAGGAAACTCTCTGGAAAAGTCATGTGGATTCCTCAGTAGGACATGCACCTCAACTTTATGCACATTCTTTGGAGAAAATGGTGGAAAGTGCTTTGAGGTTGGGGTGGGATTCTTGCCTCATTGTATGATGAATCCAGACTCTTAAATCTTTCAGGTATTCAAAGACACACAGTGTGGAGAGCCAATTTACAATCCACCCACTTTTTCTGTCGTTCACACTTGATTCCATACTATACATTTGGTTTTGTCTTATTATGAAGTATGTCTGCTGGAACTCCAACTGGAGGCTTCCTTTGTCAAACAAGTTCCATGGAGCCAACCCGCAGAAAGCTGATTGATCACTCATCAACACCTAACTGCCCTCATGTCTGCAGTCATTCCAAAATGATTCTTCTTTGAATGCTTGTTTAATGAGCCATTGCCTGGACCATAGAAACCTTGTGGAAAAGGAAGGTGGAGTCTGTTGGAAGCAGAAACACTGAGCATATAAAACGGGCAACTCTGTTCAACAGACAACACACTCACCAAATTGGAAACGCAACGTGGAGGACGCAAGAAAGTATCAACTGGACCGAGGAGAAATTCATGTAAGAAAGAAATGGGATTCATCGTCTGTGCTGTTGGCCCAACGATAACTTGTGTTTGAGTTCAGGAAGTGCTTCTGCTTGGGGCCACTGACTATAACTGAAGCTAGCAGATGAGTGTATCACATGGAGACCACCTCAAACAGACACACTGATGGTTCTTGATTTCATAAGTGCTTCTCTTTTGGGGTTGTTTCGCTCGTGAGATTTTCTTCAGTAAGACACCACTATTCTTTCATGAATTTGTCCCCAACATTACCTTAACACAGGCACTGACTACATTTCTTGAAAAAGTAAGTGCTAATTGTTGGGGTAGTCTTGCAGACTGCTCTCATCCAAAGATCCTACTACAAACTATGAACTATCGATAAAAATGTTTTTGCAAGGAATTTCTATCTAATTTGAGCCTTTACATGGCTTTCAAGTGAAAGAGTGCTACACTTTGGGACAGACCACATCCACTGGGTAAACCAGAAAGCCTCCTTTTTGTGGGGAAAACACTCTCAGATCACCTCAAAGGAGTCACTCCTGATTCTTGTGTTCAAAAGTGCTTCTCTTTGGGGTTGTCTTGGTAGTGACAATGCACACAAAATCTGAACTGTAGAAACAAACTGTGTATTACTTCTATGGATGACATGTGATTTTTCAAGTCAAAGAGAAGACCAATATTGTGGGATTGCAACCCACTGTTAAAATGACACTTATTTTCTATCAGAAGCCAGATTTTGTCATGATAAGTGCCCTAATAGAAACACTGACCTGTTCCTCATGATAGTAAGTGCTTCTTGTTGGGGTAGTTTCATGACCAGCAGATCTTCCTCGTGTGAGCTGAATGGCAAGCTCAGTAGGAGATGCGCTTCACCGTTAGCCACTTTATTTTGAGAAAATCCTGGGAAGCCCTGTTAAGTTTGGCTGGGATTCTGAACAGACTCCTTCAGCGATTGAAGGCATTTCCTGGGCTGTCTTCCAAAGAATAAGAAATTGTCATGTGGATACCTCAGTAGGACATGCACTTCAACTTTTTGCACATTCTTTGGAGAAAATGGTAGAAAGTGCTTTGAAGTTGGGGTGTGATTCTTAACTGACTGCTTCAATTCTTGGGCAAGTTTCCAGGACTGTCAACCAAATAGTAGGAAACTCTCTGGAAAAGTCATGTGGATTCCTCAGTAGGACATGCACCTCAACTTTATGCACATTCTTTGGAGAAAATGGTGGAAAGTGCTTTGAGGTTGGGGTGGGATTCTTGCCTCATTGTATGATGAATCCAGACTCTTAAATCTTTCAGGTATTCAAAGACACACAGTGTGGAGAGCCAATTTACAATCCACCCACTTTTTCTGTCGTTCACACTTGATTCCATACTATACATTTGGTTTTGTCTTATTATGAAGTATGTCTGCTGGAACTCCAACTGGAGGCTTCCTTTGTCAAACAAGTTCCATGGAGCCAACCCGCAGAAAGCTGATTGATCACTCATCAACACCTAACTGCCCTCATGTCTGCAGTCATTCCAAAATGATTCTTCTTTGAATGCTTGTTTAATGAGCCATTGCCTGGACCATAGAAACCTTGTGGAAAAGGAAGGTGGAGTCTGTTGGAAGCAGAAACACTGAGCATATAAAACGGGCAACTCTGTTCAACAGACAACACACTCACCAAATTGGAAACGCAACGTGGAGGACGCAAGAAAGTATCAACTGGACCGAGGAGAAATTCATGTAAGAAAGAAATGGGATTCATCGTCTGTGCTGTTGGCCCAACGATAACTTGTGTTTGAGTTCAGGAAGTGCTTCTGCTTGGGGCCACTGACTGTAACTGAAGCTAGCAGATGAGTGTATCACATGGAGACCACCTCAAACAGACACACTGATGGTTCTTGATTTCATAAGTGCTTCTCTTTTGGGGTTGTTTCGCTCGTGAGATTTTCTTCAGTAAGACACCACTATTCTTTCATGAATTTGTCGCCAACATTACCTTAACACAGGCACTGACTACATTTCTTGAAAAAGTAAGTGCTAATTGTTGGGGTAGTCTTGCAGACTGCTCTCATCCAAAGATCCTACTACAAACTATGAACTATCGATAAAAATGTTTTTGCAAGGAATTTCTATCTAATTTGAGTCTTTACATGGCTTTCAAGTGAAAGAGTGCTACACTTTGGGACAGACCACATCCACTGGGTAAACCAGAAAGCCTCCTTTTTGTGGGGAAATCACTCTCAGATCACCTCAAAGGAGTCACTCCTGATTCTTGTGTTCAAAAGTGCTTCTCTTTGGGGTTGTCTTGGTAGTGACAATGCACACAAAATCTGAACTGTAGAAACAAACTGTGTATTACTTCTAGGGATGACATGTGATTTTTCAAGTCAAAGAGAAGACCAATATTGTGGGATTGCAACCCACTGTTAAAATGACACTTATTTTCTATCAGAAGCCAGATTTTGTCATGATAAGTGCCCTAATAGAAACACTGACCTGTTCCTCATGATAGTAAGTGCTTCTTGTTGGGGTAGTTTCATGACCTGCAGATCTTCCTCGTGTGAGCTGAATGGCAAGCTCAGTAAGAGATGCGCTTCACCGTTAGTCACTTTATTCTGAGAAAATCCTGGGAAGCCCTGTTAAGTTTGGCTGGGATTCTGAACAGACTCCTTCAGCGATTGAAGGCATTTCCTGGGCTGTCTTCCAAAGAATAAGAAATTGTCATGTGGATACCTCAGTAGGACATGCACTTCAACTTTTTGCACATTCTTTTGAGAAAATGGTAGAAAGTGCTTTGAAGTTGGGGTGTGATTCTTAACTGACTGCTTCAATTCTTGGACAAGTTTCCAGGACTGTCAACCAAATAGTAGGAAACTCTCTGGAAAAGTCATGTGGATTCCTCAGTAGGACATGCACCTCAACTTTATGCACATTCTTTGGAGAAAATGGTGGAAAGTGCTTTGAGGTTGGGGTGGGATTCTTGCCTCATTGTATGATGAATCCAGACTCTTAAATCTTTCAGGTATTCAAAGACACACAGTGTGGAGAGCCAATTTACAATCCACCCACTTTTTCTGTCGTTCACACTTGATTCCATACTATACATTTGGTTTTGTCTTATTATGAAGTATGTCTGCTGGAACTCCAACTGGAGGCTTCCTTTGTCAAACAAGTTCCATGGAGCCAACCCGCAGAAAGCTGATTGATCACTCATCAACACCTAACTGCCCTCATGTCTGCAGTCATTCCAAAATGATTCTTCTTTGAATGCTTGTTTAATGAGCCATTGCCTGGACCATAGAAACCTTGTGGAAAAGGAAGGTGGAGTCTGTTGGAAGCAGAAACACTGAGCATATAAAACGGGCAACTCTGTTCAACAGACAACACACTCACCAAATTGGAAACGCAACGTGGAGGACGCAAGAAAGTATCAACTGGACCGAGGAGAAATTCATGTAAGAAAGAAATGGGATTCATCGTCTGTGCTGTTGGCCCAACGATAACTTGTGTTTGAGTTCAGGAAGTGCTTCTGCTTGGGGCCACTGACTGTAACTGAAGCTAGCAGATGAGTGTATCACATGGAGACCACCTCAAACAGACACACTGATGGTTCTTGATTTCATAAGTGCTTCTCTTTTGGGGTTGTTTCGCTCGTGAGATTTTCTTCAGTAAGACACCACTATTCTTTCATGAATTTGTCGCCAACATTACCTTAACACAGGCACTGACTACATTTCTTGAAAAAGTAAGTGCTAATTGTTGGGGTAGTCTTGCAGACTGCTCTCATCCAAAGATCCTACTACAAACTATGAACTATCGATAAAAATGTTTTTGCAAGGAATTTCTATCTAATTTGAGTCTTTACATGGCTTTCAAGTGAAAGAGTGCTACACTTTGGGACAGACCACATCCACTGGGTAAACCAGAAAGCCTCCTTTTTGTGGGGAAATCACTCTCAGATCTCCTCAAAGGAGTCACTCCTGATTCTTGTGTTCAAAAGTGCTTCTCTTTGGGGTTGTCTTGGTAGTGACAATGCACACAAAATCTGAACTGTAGAAACAAACTGTGTATTACTTCTAGGGATGACATGTGATTTTTCAAGTCAAAGAGAAGACCAATATTGTGGGATTGCAACCCACTGTTAAAATGACACTTATTTTCTATCAGAAGCCAGATTTTGTCATGATAAGTGCCCTAATAGAAACACTGACCTGTTCCTCATGATAGTAAGTGCTTCTTGTTGGGGTAGTTTCATGACCTGCAGATCTTCCTCGTGTGAGCTGAATGGCAAGCTCAGTAAGAGATGCGCTTCACCGTTAGTCACTTTATTCTGAGAAAATCCTGGGAAGCCCTGTTAAGTTTGGCTGGGATTCTGAACAGACTCCTTCAGCGATTGAAGGCATTTCCTGGGCTGTCTTCCAAAGAATAAGAAATTGTCATGTGGATACCTCAGTAGGACATGCACTTCAACTTTTTGCACATTCTTTTGAGAAAATGGTAGAAAGTGCTTTGAAGTTGGGGTGTGATTCTTAACTGACTGCTTCAATTCTTGGACAAGTTTCCAGGACTGTCAACCAAATAGTAGGAAACTCTCTGGAAAAGTCATGTGGATTCCTCAGTAGGACATGCACCTCAACTTTATGCACATTCTTTGGAGAAAATGGTGGAAAGTGCTTTGAGGTTGGGGTGGGATTCTTGCCTCATTGTATGATGAATCCAGACTCTTAAATCTTTCAGGTATTCAAAGACACACAGTGTGGAGAGCCAATTTACAATCCACCCACTTTTTCTGTCGTTCACACTTGATTCCATACTATACATTTGGTTTTGTCTTATTATGAAGTATGTCTGCTGGAACTCCAACTGGAGGCTTCCTTTGTCAAACAAGTTCCATGGAGCCAACCCGCAGAAAGCTGATTGATCACTCATCAACACCTAACTGCCCTCATGTCTGCAGTCATTCCAAAATGATTCTTCTTTGAATGCTTGTTTAATGAGCCATTGCCTGGACCATAGAAACCTTGTGGAAAAGGAAGGTGGAGTCTGTTGGAAGCAGAAACACTGAGCATATAAAACGGGCAACTCTGTTCAACAGACAACACACTCACCAAATTGGAAACGCAACGTGGAGGACGCAAGAAAGTATCAACTGGACCGAGGAGAAATTCATGTAAGAAAGAAATGGGATTCATCGTCTGTGCTGTTGGCCCAACGATAACTTGTGTTTGAGTTCAGGAAGTGCTTCTGCTTGGGGCCACTGACTGTAACTGAAGCTAGCAGATGAGTGTATCACATGGAGACCACCTCAAACAGACACACTCCTGATTCTTGTGTTCAAAAGTGCTTCTCTTTGGGGTTGTCTTGGTAGTGACAATGCACACAAAATCTTAACTGTAGAAACAAACTGTGTATTACTTCTAGGGATGACATGTGATTTTTCAAGTCAAAGAGAAGACCAATATTGTGGGATTGCAACCCACTGTTAAAATGACACTTATTTTCTATCAGAAGCCAGATTTTGTCATGATAAGTGCCCTAATAGAAACACTGACCTGTTCCTCATGATAGTAAGTGCTTCTTGTTGGGGTAGTTTCATGACCTGCAGATCTTCAATGGCAAGCTCAGTAGGAGATATGCTTCACCGTTAGCCACTTTATTTTGAGAAAATCCTGGGAAGCCCTGTTAAGTTTGGCTGGGATTCTGAACAGACTCCTTTAGCAATTGAAGGCATTTCCTGGGCTGTCTTCCAAATAATAAGAAATTGTCATGTGGATACCTCAGTAGGACATGCACTTCAACTTTTTGCACATTCTTTGGTGAAAATGGTGGAAAGTGCTTTGAAGTTGGGGTGTTATTCTTAACTGACTGCTTCAATTCTTGGACAAGTTTCCAGGACTGTCAATCAAATAGTAGGAAACTCTCTGGAAAAGTCATGTGGATTCCTCAGTAGGACATGCACCTCAACTTTATGCACATTCTTTGGAGAAAATGGTGGAAAGTGCTTTGAGGTTGGGGTGGGATTCTTGCCTCACTGTATGATGAATCCAGACTCTTAAATCTTTCAGGTATTCAAAGACACACAGTGTGGAGAGCCAATTTACAATCCACCCACTTTTTCTGTCGTTCACACTTGATTCCATACTATACATTTGGTTTTGTCTTATTATGAAGTATGTCTGCTGGAACTCCAACTGGAGGCTTCCTTTGTCAAACAAGTTCCATGGAGCTAACCTGCAGAAAGCTGATTGATCACTCATCAACACCTAACTGCCCTCATGTCTGCAGTCATTCCAAAATGATTCTTCTTTGAATGCTTGTTTAATGAGCCATTGCCTGGACCATAGAAACCTTGTTGAAAAGGAAGGTGGAGTCTGTTGGAAGCAGAAACACTGAGCATATAAAACGGGCAACTCTGTTCAACAGACAAAACACTCACCAAATTGGAAACGCAACGTGGAGGACGCAAGAAAGTATCAACTGGACTGAGGAGAAATTCATTTAAGAAAGAAATGGGATTCATCGTCTGTGCTGTTGGCCCAACGATAACTTGTGTTTGAGTTCAGGAAGTGCTTCTGCTTGGGGCCATTGTACATGACCAATGCTACTGACTGTAACTGAAGCTAGCAGATGAGTGTATCACATGGAGACCACCTCAAACAGACACACTGATGGTTCTTGATTTCATAAGTGCTTCTCTTTTGGGGTTGTTTCGCTCGTGAGATTTTCTTCAGTAAGACACCACTATTCTTTCATGAATTTGTCGCCAACATTACCTTAACACAGGCACTGACTACATTTCTTGAAAAAGTAAGTGCTAATTGTTGGGGTAGTCTTGCAGACTGCTCTCATCCAAAGATCCTACTACAAACTATGAACTATCGATAAAAATGTTTTTGCAAGGAATTTCTATCTAATTTGAGTCTTTACATGGCTTTCAAGTGAAAGAGTGCTACACTTTGGGACAGACCACATCCACTGGGTAAACCAGAAAGCCTCCTTTTTGTGGGGAAATCACTCTCAGATCACCTCAAAGGAGTCACTCCTGATTCTTGTGTTCAAAAGTGCTTCTCTTTGGGGTTGTCTTGGTAGTGACAATGCACACAAAATCTGAACTGTAGAAACAAACTGTGTATTACTTCTAGGGATGACATGTGATTTTTCAAGTCAAAGAGAAGACCAATATTGTGGGATTGCAACCCACTGTTAAAATGACACTTATTTTCTATCAGAAGCCAGATTTTGTCATGATAAGTGCCCTAATAGAAACACTGACCTGTTCCTCATGATAGTAAGTGCTTCTTGTTGGGGTAGTTTCATGACCTGCAGATCTTCCTCGTGTGAGCTGAATGGCAAGCTCAGTAAGAGATGCGCTTCACCGTTAGTCACTTTATTCTGAGAAAATCCTGGGAAGCCCTGTTAAGTTTGGCTGGGATTCTGAACAGACTCCTTCAGCGATTGAAGGCATTTCCTGGGCTGTCTTCCAAAGAATAAGAAATTGTCATGTGGATACCTCAGTAGGACACGCACTTCAACTTTTTGCACATTCTTTGGAGAAAATGGTAGAAAGTGCTTTGAAGTTGGGGTGTGATTCTTAACTGACTGCTTCAATTCTTGGACAAGTTTCCAGGACTGTCAACCAAATAGTAGGAAACTCTCTGGAAAAGTCATGTGGATTCCTCAGTAGGACATGCACCTCAACTTTATGCACATTCTTTGGAGAAAATGGTGGAAAGTGCTTTGAGGTTGGGGTGGGATTCTTGCCTCATTGTATGATGAATCCAGACTCTTAAATCTTTCAGGTATTCAAAGACACACAGTGTGGAGAGCCAATTTACAATCCACCCACTTTTTCTGTCGTTCACACTTGATTCCATACTATACATTTGGTTTTGTCTTATTATGAAGTATGTCTGCTGGAACTCCAACTGGAGGCTTCCTTTGTCAAACAAGTTCCATGGAGCCAACCCGCAGAAAGCTGATTGATCACTCATCAACACCTAACTGCCCTCATGTCTGCAGTCATTCCAAAATGATTCTTCTTTGAATGCTTGTTTAATGAGCCATTGCCTGGACCATAGAAACCTTGTGGAAAAGGAAGGTGGAGTCTGTTGGAAGCAGAAACACTGAGCATATAAAACGGGCAACTCTGTTCAACAGACAAAACACTCACCAAATTGGAAACGCAACGTGGAGGACGCAAGAAAGTATCAACTGGACTGAGGAGAAATTCATTTAAGAAAGAAATGGGATTCATCGTCTGTGCTGTTGGCCCAACGATAACTTGTGTTTGAGTTCAGGAAGTGCTTCTGCTTGGGGCCATTGTACATGACCAATGCTACTGACTATAACTGAAGCTAGCAGATGAGTGTATCACATGGAGACCACCTCAAACAGACACACTGATGGTTCTTGATTTCATAAGTGCTTCTCTTTTGGGGTTGTTTCGCTCGTGAGATTTTCTTCAGTAAGACACCACTATTCTTTCATGAATTTGTCGCCAACATTACCTTAACACAGGCACTGACTACATTTCTTGAAAAAGTAAGTGCTAATTGTTGGGGTAGTCTTGCAGACTGCTCTCATCCAAAGATCCTACTACAAACTATGAACTATCGATAAAAATGTTTTTGCAAGGAATTTCTATCTAATTTGAGTCTTTACATGGCTTTCAAGTGAAAGAGTGCTACACTTTGGGACAGACCACATCCACTGGGTAAACCAGAAAGCCTCCTTTTTGTGGGGAAATCACTCTCAGATCACCTCAAAGGAGTCACTCCTGATTCTTGTGTTCAAAAGTGCTTCTCTTTGGGGTTGTCTTGGTAGTGACAATGCACACAAAATCTGAACTGTAGAAACAAACTGTGTATTACTTCTAGGGATGACATGTGATTTTTCAAGTCAAAGAGAAGACCAATATTGTGGGATTGCAACCCACTGTTAAAATGACACTTATTTTCTATCAGAAGCCAGATTTTGTCATGATAAGTGCCCTAATAGAAACACTGACCTGTTCCTCATGATAGTAAGTGCTTCTTGTTGGGGTAGTTTCATGACCTGCAGATCTTCCTCGTGTGAGCTGAATGGCAAGCTCAGTAAGAGATGCGCTTCACCGTTAGTCACTTTATTCTGAGAAAATCCTGGGAAGCCCTGTTAAGTTTGGCTGGGATTCTGAACAGACTCCTTCAGCGATTGAAGGCATTTCCTGGGCTGTCTTCCAAAGAATAAGAAATTGTCATGTGGATACCTCAGTAGGACACGCACTTCAACTTTTTGCACATTCTTTGGAGAAAATGGTAGAAAGTGCTTTGAAGTTGGGGTGTGATTCTTAACTGACTGCTTCAATTCTTGGACAAGTTTCCAGGACTGTCAACCAAATAGTAGGAAACTCTCTGGAAAAGTCATGTGGATTCCTCAGTAGGACATGCACCTCAACTTTATGCACATTCTTTGGAGAAAATGGTGGAAAGTGCTTTGAGGTTGGGGTGGGATTCTTGCCTCATTGTATGATGAATCCAGACTCTTAAATCTTTCAGGTATTCAAAGACACACAGTGTGGAGAGCCAATTTACAATCCACCCACTTTTTCTGTCGTTCACACTTGATTCCATACTATACATTTGGTTTTGTCTTATTATGAAGTATGTCTGCTGGAACTCCAACTGGAGGCTTCCTTTGTCAAACAAGTTCCATGGAGCCAACCCGCAGAAAGCTGATTGATCACTCATCAACACCTAACTGCCCTCATGTCTGCAGTCATTCCAAAATGATTCTTCTTTGAATGCTTGTTTAATGAGCCATTGCCTGGACCATAGAAACCTTGTGGAAAAGGAAGGTGGAGTCTGTTGGAAGCAGAAACACTGAGCATATAAAACGGGCAACTCTGTTCAACAGACAACACACTCACCAAATTGGAAACGCAACGTGGAGGACGCAAGAAAGTATCAACTGGACCGAGGAGAAATTCATGTAAGAAAGAAATGGGATTCATCGTCTGTGCTGTTGGCCCAACGATAACTTGTGTTTGAGTTCAGGAAGTGCTTCTGCTTGGGGCCACTGACTATAACTGAAGCTAGCAGATGAGTGTATCACATGGAGACCACCTCAAACAGACACACTGATGGTTCTTGATTTCATAAGTGCTTCTCTTTTGGGGTTGTTTCGCTCGTGAGATTTTCTTCAGTAAGACACCACTATTCTTTCATGAATTTGTCCCCAACATTACCTTAACACAGGCACTGACTACATTTCTTGAAAAAGTAAGTGCTAATTGTTGGGGTAGTCTTGCAGACTGCTCTCATCCAAAGATCCTACTACAAACTATGAACTATCGATAAAAATGTTTTTGCAAGGAATTTCTATCTAATTTGAGCCTTTACATGGCTTTCAAGTGAAAGAGTGCTACACTTTGGGACAGACCACATCCACTGGGTAAACCAGAAAGCCTCCTTTTTGTGGGGAAAACACTCTCAGATCACCTCAAAGGAGTCACTCCTGATTCTTGTGTTCAAAAGTGCTTCTCTTTGGGGTTGTCTTGGTAGTGACAATGCACACAAAATCTGAACTGTAGAAACAAACTGTGTATTACTTCTATGGATGACATGTGATTTTTCAAGTCAAAGAGAAGACCAATATTGTGGGATTGCAACCCACTGTTAAAATGACACTTATTTTCTATCAGAAGCCAGATTTTGTCATGATAAGTGCCCTAATAGAAACACTGACCTGTTCCTCATGATAGTAAGTGCTTCTTGTTGGGGTAGTTTCATGACCAGCAGATCTTCCTCGTGTGAGCTGAATGGCAAGCTCAGTAGGAGATGCGCTTCACCGTTAGCCACTTTATTTTGAGAAAATCCTGGGAAGCCCTGTTAAGTTTGGCTGGGATTCTGAACAGACTCCTTCAGCGATTGAAGGCATTTCCTGGGCTGTCTTCCAAAGAATAAGAAATTGTCATGTGGATACCTCAGTAGGACATGCACTTCAACTTTTTGCACATTCTTTGGAGAAAATGGTAGAAAGTGCTTTGAAGTTGGGGTGTGATTCTTAACTGACTGCTTCAATTCTTGGGCAAGTTTCCAGGACTGTCAACCAAATAGTAGGAAACTCTCTGGAAAAGTCATGTGGATTCCTCAGTAGGACATGCACCTCAACTTTATGCACATTCTTTGGAGAAAATGGTGGAAAGTGCTTTGAGGTTGGGGTGGGATTCTTGCCTCATTGTATGATGAATCCAGACTCTTAAATCTTTCAGGTATTCAAAGACACACAGTGTGGAGAGCCAATTTACAATCCACCCACTTTTTCTGTCGTTCACACTTGATTCCATACTATACATTTGGTTTTGTCTTATTATGAAGTATGTCTGCTGGAACTCCAACTGGAGGCTTCCTTTGTCAAACAAGTTCCATGGAGCCAACCCGCAGAAAGCTGATTGATCACTCATCAACACCTAACTGCCCTCATGTCTGCAGTCATTCCAAAATGATTCTTCTTTGAATGCTTGTTTAATGAGCCATTGCCTGGACCATAGAAACCTTGTGGAAAAGGAAGGTGGAGTCTGTTGGAAGCAGAAACACTGAGCATATAAAACGGGCAACTCTGTTCAACAGACAACACACTCACCAAATTGGAAACGCAACGTGGAGGACGCAAGAAAGTATCAACTGGACCGAGGAGAAATTCATGTAAGAAAGAAATGGGATTCATCGTCTGTGCTGTTGGCCCAACGATAACTTGTGTTTGAGTTCAGGAAGTGCTTCTGCTTGGGGCCACTGACTGTAACTGAAGCTAGCAGATGAGTGTATCACATGGAGACCACCTCAAACAGACACACTGATGGTTCTTGATTTCATAAGTGCTTCTCTTTTGGGGTTGTTTCGCTCGTGAGATTTTCTTCAGTAAGACACCACTATTCTTTCATGAATTTGTCGCCAACATTACCTTAACACAGGCACTGACTACATTTCTTGAAAAAGTAAGTGCTAATTGTTGGGGTAGTCTTGCAGACTGCTCTCATCCAAAGATCCTACTACAAACTATGAACTATCGATAAAAATGTTTTTGCAAGGAATTTCTATCTAATTTGAGTCTTTACATGGCTTTCAAGTGAAAGAGTGCTACACTTTGGGACAGACCACATCCACTGGGTAAACCAGAAAGCCTCCTTTTTGTGGGGAAATCACTCTCAGATCACCTCAAAGGAGTCACTCCTGATTCTTGTGTTCAAAAGTGCTTCTCTTTGGGGTTGTCTTGGTAGTGACAATGCACACAAAATCTGAACTGTAGAAACAAACTGTTTATTACTTCTAGGGATGACATGTGATTTTTCAAGTCAAAGAGAAGACCAATATTGTGGGATTGCAACCCACTGTTAAAATGACACTTATTTTCTATCAGAAGCCAGATTTTGTCATGATAAGTGCCCTAATAGAAACACTGACCTGTTCCTCATGATAGTAAGTGCTTCTTGTTGGGGTAGTTTCATGACCTGCAGATCTTCCTCGTGTGAGCTGAATGGCAAGCTCAGTAAGAGATGCGCTTCACCGTTAGTCACTTTATTCTGAGAAAATCCTGGGAAGCCCTGTTAAGTTTGGCTGGGATTCTGAACAGACTCCTTCAGCGATTGAAGGCATTTCCTGGGCTGTCTTCCAAAGAATAAGAAATTGTCATGTGGATACCTCAGTAGGACATGCACTTCAACTTTTTGCACATTCTTTTGAGAAAATGGTAGAAAGTGCTTTGAAGTTGGGGTGTGATTCTTAACTGACTGCTTCAATTCTTGGACAAGTTTCCAGGACTGTCAACCAAATAGTAGGAAACTCTCTGGAAAAGTCATGTGGATTCCTCAGTAGGACATGCACCTCAACTTTATGCACATTCTTTGGAGAAAATGGTGGAAAGTGCTTTGAGGTTGGGGTGGGATTCTTGCCTCATTGTATGATGAATCCAGACTCTTAAATCTTTCAGGTATTCAAAGACACACAGTGTGGAGAGCCAATTTACAATCCACCCACTTTTTCTGTCGTTCACACTTGATTCCATACTATACATTTGGTTTTGTCTTATTATGAAGTATGTCTGCTGGAACTCCAACTGGAGGCTTCCTTTGTCAAACAAGTTCCATGGAGCCAACCCGCAGAAAGCTGATTGATCACTCATCAACACCTAACTGCCCTCATGTCTGCAGTCATTCCAAAATGATTCTTCTTTGAATGCTTGTTTAATGAGCCATTGCCTGGACCATAGAAACCTTGTGGAAAAGGAAGGTGGAGTCTGTTGGAAGCAGAAACACTGAGCATATAAAACGGGCAACTCTGTTCAACAGACAACACACTCACCAAATTGGAAACGCAACGTGGAGGACGCAAGAAAGTATCAACTGGACCGAGGAGAAATTCATGTAAGAAAGAAATGGGATTCATCGTCTGTGCTGTTGGCCCAACGATAACTTGTGTTTGAGTTCAGGAAGTGCTTCTGCTTGGGGCCACTGACTGTAACTGAAGCTAGCAGATGAGTGTATCACATGGAGACCACCTCAAACAGACACACTGATGGTTCTTGATTTCATAAGTGCTTCTCTTTTGGGGTTGTTTCGCTCGTGAGATTTTCTTCAGTAAGACACCACTATTCTTTCATGAATTTGTCGCCAACATTACCTTAACACAGGCACTGACTACATTTCTTGAAAAAGTAAGTGCTAATTGTTGGGGTAGTCTTGCAGACTGCTCTCATCCAAAGATCCTACTACAAACTATGAACTATCGATAAAAATGTTTTTGCAAGGAATTTCTATCTAATTTGAGTCTTTACATGGCTTTCAAGTGAAAGAGTGCTACACTTTGGGACAGACCACATCCACTGGGTAAACCAGAAAGCCTCCTTTTTGTGGGGAAATCACTCTCAGATCACCTCAAAGGAGTCACTCCTGATTCTTGTGTTCAAAAGTGCTTCTCTTTGGGGTTGTCTTGGTAGTGACAATGCACACAAAATCTGAACTGTAGAAACAAACTGTGTATTACTTCTAGGGATGACATGTGATTTTTCAAGTCAAAGAGAAGACCAATATTGTGGGATTGCAACCCACTGTTAAAATGACACTTATTTTCTATCAGAAGCCAGATTTTGTCATGATAAGTGCCCTAATAGAAACACTGACCTGTTCCTCATGATAGTAAGTGCTTCTTGTTGGGGTAGTTTCATGACCTGCAGATCTTCCTCGTGTGAGCTGAATGGCAAGCTCAGTAAGAGATGCGCTTCACCGTTAGTCACTTTATTCTGAGAAAATCCTGGGAAGCCCTGTTAAGTTTGGCTGGGATTCTGAACAGACTCCTTCAGCGATTGAAGGCATTTCCTGGGCTGTCTTCCAAAGAATAAGAAATTGTCATGTGGATACCTCAGTAGGACATGCACTTCAACTTTTTGCACATTCTTTGGAGAAAATGGTAGAAAGTGCTTTGAAGTTGGGGTGTGATTCTTAACTGCCTGCTTCAATTCTTGGACAAGTTTCCAGGACTGTCAACCAAATAGTAGGAAACTCTCTGGAAAAGTCATGTGGATTCCTCAGTAGGACATGCACCTCAACTTTATGCACATTCTTTGGAGAAAATGGTGGAAAGTGCTTTGAGGTTGGGGTGGGATTCTTGCCTCATTGTATGATGAATCCAGACTCTTAAATCTTTCAGGTATTCAAAGACACACAGTGTGGAGAGCCAATTTACAATCCACCCACTTTTTCTGTCGTTCACACTTGATTCCATACTATACATTTGGTTTTGTCTTATTATGAAGTATGTCTGCTGGAACTCCAACTGGAGGCTTCCTTTGTCAAACAAGTTCCATGGAGCCAACCCGCAGAAAGCTGATTGATCACTCATCAACACCTAACTGCCCTCATGTCTGCAGTCATTCCAAAATGATTCTTCTTTGAATGCTTGTTTAATGAGCCATTGCCTGGACCATAGAAACCTTGTGGAAAAGGAAGGTGGAGTCTGTTGGAAGCAGAAACACTGAGCATATAAAACGGGCAACTCTGTTCAACAGACAAAACACTCACCAAATTGGAAACGCAACGTGGAGGACGCAAGAAAGTATCAACTGGACTGAGGAGAAATTCATTTAAGAAAGAAATGGGATTCATCGTCTGTGCTGTTGGCCCAACGATAACTTGTGTTTGAGTTCAGGAAGTGCTTCTGCTTGGGGCCATTGTACATGACCAATGCTACTGACTATAACTGAAGCTAGCAGATGAGTGTATCACATGGAGACCACCTCAAACAGACACACTGATGGTTCTTGATTTCATAAGTGCTTCTCTTTTGGGGTTGTTTCGCTCGTGAGATTTTCTTCAGTAAGACACCACTATTCTTTCATGAATTTGTCGCCAACATTACCTTAACACAGGCACTGACTACATTTCTTGAAAAAGTAAGTGCTAATTGTTGGGGTAGTCTTGCAGACTGCTCTCATCCAAAGATCCTACTACAAACTATGAACTATCGATAAAAATGTTTTTGCAAGGAATTTCTATCTAATTTGAGTCTTTACATGGCTTTCAAGTGAAAGAGTGCTACACTTTGGGACAGACCACATCCACTGGGTAAACCAGAAAGCCTCCTTTTTGTGGGGAAATCACTCTCAGATCACCTCAAAGGAGTCACTCCTGATTCTTGTGTTCAAAAGTGCTTCTCTTTGGGGTTGTCTTGGTAGTGACAATGCACACAAAATCTTAACTGTAGAAACAAACTGTGTATTACTTCTAGGGATGACATGTGATTTTTCAAGTCAAAGAGAAGACCAATATTGTGGGATTGCAACCCACTGTTAAAATGACACTTATTTTCTATCAGAAGCCAGATTTTGTCATGATAAGTGCCCTAATAGAAACACTGACCTGTTCCTCATGATAGTAAGTGCTTCTTGTTGGGGTAGTTTCATGACCTGCAGATCTTCCTCGTGTGAGCTGAATGGCAAGCTCAGTAAGAGATGCGCTTCACCGTTAGTCACTTTATTCTGAGAAAATCCTGGGAAGCCCTGTTAAGTTTGGCTGGGATTCTGAACAGACTCCTTCAGCGATTGAAGGCATTTCCTGGGCTGTCTTCCAAAGAATAAGAAATTGTCATGTGGATACCTCAGTAGGACACGCACTTCAACTTTTTGCACATTCTTTGGAGAAAATGGTAGAAAGTGCTTTGAAGTTGGGGTGTGATTCTTAACTGACTGCTTCAATTCTTGGACAAGTTTCCAGGACTGTCAACCAAATAGTAGGAAACTCTCTGGAAAAGTCATGTGGATTCCTCAGTAGGACATGCACCTCAACTTTATGCACATTCTTTGGAGAAAATGGTGGAAAGTGCTTTGAGGTTGGGGTGGGATTCTTGCCTCATTGTATGATGAATCCAGACTCTTAAATCTTTCAGGTATTCAAAGACACACAGTGTGGAGAGCCAATTTACAATCCACCCACTTTTTCTGTCGTTCACACTTGATTCCATACTATACATTTGGTTTTGTCTTATTATGAAGTATGTCTGCTGGAACTCCAACTGGAGGCTTCCTTTGTCAAACAAGTTCCATGGAGCCAACCCGCAGAAAGCTGATTGATCACTCATCAACACCTAACTGCCCTCATGTCTGCAGTCATTCCAAAATGATTCTTCTTTGAATGCTTGTTTAATGAGCCATTGCCTGGACCATAGAAACCTTGTGGAAAAGGAAGGTGGAGTCTGTTGGAAGCAGAAACACTGAGCATATAAAACGGGCAACTCTGTTCAACAGACAACACACTCACCAAATTGGAAACGCAACGTGGAGGACGCAAGAAAGTATCAACTGGACCGAGGAGAAATTCATGTAAGAAAGAAATGGGATTCATCGTCTGTGCTGTTGGCCCAACGATAACTTGTGTTTGAGTTCAGGAAGTGCTTCTGCTTGGGGCCACTGACTATAACTGAAGCTAGCAGATGAGTGTATCACATGGAGACCACCTCAAACAGACACACTGATGGTTCTTGATTTCATAAGTGCTTCTCTTTTGGGGTTGTTTCGCTCGTGAGATTTTCTTCAGTAAGACACCACTATTCTTTCATGAATTTGTCCCCAACATTACCTTAACACAGGCACTGACTACATTTCTTGAAAAAGTAAGTGCTAATTGTTGGGGTAGTCTTGCAGACTGCTCTCATCCAAAGATCCTACTACAAACTATGAACTATCGATAAAAATGTTTTTGCAAGGAATTTCTATCTAATTTGAGCCTTTACATGGCTTTCAAGTGAAAGAGTGCTACACTTTGGGACAGACCACATCCACTGGGTAAACCAGAAAGCCTCCTTTTTGTGGGGAAAACACTCTCAGATCACCTCAAAGGAGTCACTCCTGATTCTTGTGTTCAAAAGTGCTTCTCTTTGGGGTTGTCTTGGTAGTGACAATGCACACAAAATCTGAACTGTAGAAACAAACTGTGTATTACTTCTATGGATGACATGTGATTTTTCAAGTCAAAGAGAAGACCAATATTGTGGGATTGCAACCCACTGTTAAAATGACACTTATTTTCTATCAGAAGCCAGATTTTGTCATGATAAGTGCCCTAATAGAAACACTGACCTGTTCCTCATGATAGTAAGTGCTTCTTGTTGGGGTAGTTTCATGACCAGCAGATCTTCCTCGTGTGAGCTGAATGGCAAGCTCAGTAGGAGATGCGCTTCACCGTTAGCCACTTTATTTTGAGAAAATCCTGGGAAGCCCTGTTAAGTTTGGCTGGGATTCTGAACAGACTCCTTCAGCGATTGAAGGCATTTCCTGGGCTGTCTTCCAAAGAATAAGAAATTGTCATGTGGATACCTCAGTAGGACATGCACTTCAACTTTTTGCACATTCTTTGGAGAAAATGGTAGAAAGTGCTTTGAAGTTGGGGTGTGATTCTTAACTGACTGCTTCAATTCTTGGGCAAGTTTCCAGGACTGTCAACCAAATAGTAGGAAACTCTCTGGAAAAGTCATGTGGATTCCTCAGTAGGACATGCACCTCAACTTTATGCACATTCTTTGGAGAAAATGGTGGAAAGTGCTTTGAGGTTGGGGTGGGATTCTTGCCTCATTGTATGATGAATCCAGACTCTTAAATCTTTCAGGTATTCAAAGACACACAGTGTGGAGAGCCAATTTACAATCCACCCACTTTTTCTGTCGTTCACACTTGATTCCATACTATACATTTGGTTTTGTCTTATTATGAAGTATGTCTGCTGGAACTCCAACTGGAGGCTTCCTTTGTCAAACAAGTTCCATGGAGCCAACCCGCAGAAAGCTGATTGATCACTCATCAACACCTAACTGCCCTCATGTCTGCAGTCATTCCAAAATGATTCTTCTTTGAATGCTTGTTTAATGAGCCATTGCCTGGACCATAGAAACCTTGTGGAAAAGGAAGGTGGAGTCTGTTGGAAGCAGAAACACTGAGCATATAAAACGGGCAACTCTGTTCAACAGACAACACACTCACCAAATTGGAAACGCAACGTGGAGGACGCAAGAAAGTATCAACTGGACCGAGGAGAAATTCATGTAAGAAAGAAATGGGATTCATCGTCTGTGCTGTTGGCCCAACGATAACTTGTGTTTGAGTTCAGGAAGTGCTTCTGCTTGGGGCCACTGACTGTAACTGAAGCTAGCAGATGAGTGTATCACATGGAGACCACCTCAAACAGACACACTGATGGTTCTTGATTTCATAAGTGCTTCTCTTTTGGGGTTGTTTCGCTCGTGAAATTTTCTTCAGTAAGACACCACTATTCTTTCATGAATTTGTCGCCAACATTACCTTAACACAGGCACTGACTACATTTCTTGAAAAAGTAAGTGCTAATTGTTGGGGTAGTCTTGCAGACTGCTCTCATCCAAAGATCCTACTACAAACTATGAACTATCGATAAAAATGTTTTTGCAAGGAATTTCTATCTAATTTGAGTCTTTACATGGCTTTCAAGTGAAAGAGTGCTACACTTTGGGACAGACCACATCCACTGGGTAAACCAGAAAGCCTCCTTTTTGTGGGGAAATCACTCTCAGATCACCTCAAAGGAGTCACTCCTGATTCTTGTGTTCAAAAGTGCTTCTCTTTGGGGTTGTCTTGGTAGTGACAATGCACACAAAATCTGAACTGTAGAAACAAACTGTGTATTACTTCTAGGGATGACATGTGATTTTTCAAGTCAAAGAGAAGACCAATATTGTGGGATTGCAACCCACTGTTAAAATGACACTTATTTTCTATCAGAAGCCAGATTTTGTCATGATAAGTGCCCTAATAGAAACACTGACCTGTTCCTCATGATAGTAAGTGCTTCTTGTTGGGGTAGTTTCATGACCTGCAGATCTTCCTCGTGTGAGCTGAATGGCAAGCTCAGTAAGAGATGCGCTTCACCGTTAGTCACTTTATTCTGAGAAAATCCTGGGAAGCCCTGTTAAGTTTGGCTGGGATTCTGAACAGACTCCTTCAGCGATTGAAGGCATTTCCTGGGCTGTCTTCCAAAGAATAAGAAATTGTCATGTGGATACCTCAGTAGGACATGCACTTCAACTTTTTGCACATTCTTTTGAGAAAATGGTAGAAAGTGCTTTGAAGTTGGGGTGTGATTCTTAACTGACTGCTTCAATTCTTGGACAAGTTTCCAGGACTGTCAACCAAATAGTAGGAAACTCTCTGGAAAAGTCATGTGGATTCCTCAGTAGGACATGCACCTCAACTTTATGCACATTCTTTGGAGAAAATGGTGGAAAGTGCTTTGAGGTTGGGGTGGGATTCTTGCCTCATTGTATGATGAATCCAGACTCTTAAATCTTTCAGGTATTCAAAGACACACAGTGTGGAGAGCCAATTTACAATCCACCCACTTTTTCTGTCGTTCACACTTGATTCCATACTATACATTTGGTTTTGTCTTATTATGAAGTATGTCTGCTGGAACTCCAACTGGAGGCTTCCTTTGTCAAACAAGTTCCATGGAGCCAACCCGCAGAAAGCTGATTGATCACTCATCAACACCTAACTGCCCTCATGTCTGCAGTCATTCCAAAATGATTCTTCTTTGAATGCTTGTTTAATGAGCCATTGCCTGGACCATAGAAACCTTGTGGAAAAGGAAGGTGGAGTCTGTTGGAAGCAGAAACACTGAGCATATAAAACGGGCAACTCTGTTCAACAGACAACACACTCACCAAATTGGAAACGCAACGTGGAGGACGCAAGAAAGTATCAACTGGACCGAGGAGAAATTCATGTAAGAAAGAAATGGGATTCATCGTCTGTGCTGTTGGCCCAACGATAACTTGTGTTTGAGTTCAGGAAGTGCTTCTGCTTGGGGCCACTGACTGTAACTGAAGCTAGCAGATGAGTGTATCACATGGAGACCACCTCAAACAGACACACTGATGGTTCTTGATTTCATAAGTGCTTCTCTTTTGGGGTTGTTTCGCTCGTGAGATTTTCTTCAGTAAGACACCACTATTCTTTCATGAATTTGTCGCCAACATTACCTTAACACAGGCACTGACTACATTTCTTGAAAAAGTAAGTGCTAATTGTTGGGGTAGTCTTGCAGACTGCTCTCATCCAAAGATCCTACTACAAACTATGAACTATCGATAAAAATGTTTTTGCAAGGAATTTCTATCTAATTTGAGTCTTTACATGGCTTTCAAGTGAAAGAGTGCTACACTTTGGGACAGACCACATCCACTGGGTAAACCAGAAAGCCTCCTTTTTGTGGGGAAATCACTCTCAGATCACCTCAAAGGAGTCACTCCTGATTCTTGTGTTCAAAAGTGCTTCTCTTTGGGGTTGTCTTGGTAGTGACAATGCACACAAAATCTGAACTGTAGAAACAAACTGTGTATTACTTCTAGGGATGACATGTGATTTTTCAAGTCAAAGAGAAGACCAATATTGTGGGATTGCAACCCACTGTTAAAATGACACTTATTTTCTATCAGAAGCCAGATTTTGTCATGATAAGTGCCCTAATAGAAACACTGACCTGTTCCTCATGATAGTAAGTGCTTCTTGTTGGGGTAGTTTCATGACCTGCAGATCTTCCTCGTGTGAGCTGAATGGCAAGCTCAGTAAGAGATGCGCTTCACCGTTAGTCACTTTATTCTGAGAAAATCCTGGGAAGCCCTGTTAAGTTTGGCTGGGATTCTGAACAGACTCCTTCAGCGATTGAAGGCATTTCCTGGGCTGTCTTCCAAAGAATAAGAAATTGTCATGTGGATACCTCAGTAGGACATGCACTTCAACTTTTTGCACATTCTTTTGAGAAAATGGTAGAAAGTGCTTTGAAGTTGGGGTGTGATTCTTAACTGACTGCTTCAATTCTTGGACAAGTTTCCAGGACTGTCAACCAAATAGTAGGAAACTCTCTGGAAAAGTCATGTGGATTCCTCAGTAGGACATGCACCTCAACTTTATGCACATTCTTTGGAGAAAATGGTGGAAAGTGCTTTGAGGTTGGGGTGGGATTCTTGCCTCATTGTATGATGAATCCAGACTCTTAAATCTTTCAGGTATTCAAAGACACACAGTGTGGAGAGCCAATTTACAATCCACCCACTTTTTCTGTCGTTCACACTTGATTCCATACTATACATTTGGTTTTGTCTTATTATGAAGTATGTCTGCTGGAACTCCAACTGGAGGCTTCCTTTGTCAAACAAGTTCCATGGAGCCAACCCGCAGAAAGCTGATTGATCACTCATCAACACCTAACTGCCCTCATGTCTGCAGTCATTCCAAAATGATTCTTCTTTGAATGCTTGTTTAATGAGCCATTGCCTGGACCATAGAAACCTTGTGGAAAAGGAAGGTGGAGTCTGTTGGAAGCAGAAACACTGAGCATATAAAACGGGCAACTCTGTTCAACAGACAACACACTCACCAAATTGGAAACGCAACGTGGAGGACGCAAGAAAGTATCAACTGGACCGAGGAGAAATTCATGTAAGAAAGAAATGGGATTCATCGTCTGTGCTGTTGGCCCAACGATAACTTGTGTTTGAGTTCAGGAAGTGCTTCTGCTTGGGGCCACTGACTGTAACTGAAGCTAGCAGATGAGTGTATCACATGGAGACCACCTCAAACAGACACACTGATGGTTCTTGATTTCATAAGTGCTTCTCTTTTGGGGTTGTTTCGCTCGTGAGATTTTCTTCAGTAAGACACCACTATTCTTTCATGAATTTGTCGCCAACATTACCTTAACACAGGCACTGACTACATTTCTTGAAAAAGTAAGTGCTAATTGTTGGGGTAGTCTTGCAGACTGCTCTCATCCAAAGATCCTACTACAAACTATGAACTATCGATAAAAATGTTTTTGCAAGGAATTTCTATCTAATTTGAGTCTTTACATGGCTTTCAAGTGAAAGAGTGCTACACTTTGGGACAGACCACATCCACTGGGTAAACCAGAAAGCCTCCTTTTTGTGGGGAAATCACTCTCAGATCACCTCAAAGGAGTCACTCCTGATTCTTGTGTTCAAAAGTGCTTCTCTTTGGGGTTGGACTGAGGAGAAACCGAGGAGAAATTCATGTAAGAAAGAAATGGGATTCATCGTCTGTGCTGTTGGCCCAACGATAACTTGTGTTTGAGTTCAGGAAGTGCTTCTGCTTGGGGCCACTGACTGTAACTGAAGCTAGCAGATGAGTGTATCACATGGAGACCACCTCAAACAGACACACTGATGGTTCTTGATTTCATAAGTGCTTCTCTTTTGGGGTTGTTTCGCTCGTGAGATTTTCTTCAGTAAGACACCACTATTCTTTCATGAATTTGTCCCCAACATTACCTTAACACAGGCACTGACTACATTTCTTGAAAAAGTAAGTGCTAATTGTTGGGGTAGTCTTGCAGACTGCTCTCATCCAAAGATCCTACTACAAACTATGAACTATCGATAAAAATGTTTTTGCAAGGAATTTCTATCTAATTTGAGCCTTTACATGGCTTTCAAGTGAAAGAGTGCTACACTTTGGGACAGACCACATCCAATGGGTAAACCAGAAAGCCTCCTTTTTGTGGGGAAAACACTCTCAGATCACCTCAAAGGAGTCACTCCTGATTCTTGTGTTCAAAAGTGCTTCTCTTTGGGGTTGTCTTGGTAGTGACAATGCACACAAAATCTGAACTGTAGAAACAAACTGTGTATTACTTCTGGGGATGACATGTGATTTTTCAAGTCAAAGAGAAGACCAATATTTTGGGATTGCAACCCACTGTTAAAATGACACTTATTTTCTATCAGAAGCCAGATTTTGTCATGATAAGTGCCCTAATAGAAACACTGACCTGTTCCTCATGATAGTAAGTGCTTCTTGTTGGGGCAGTTTCATGACCTGCAGATCTTCCTCGTGTGAGCTGAATGGCAAGCTCAGTAGGAGATGCGCTTCACCGTTAGTCACTTTATTCTGAGAAAATCCTGGGAAGCCCTGTTAAGTTTGGCTGGGATTCTGAACAGACTCCTTCAGCGATTGAAGGCATTTCCTGGGCTGTCTTCCAAAGAATAAGAAATTGTCATGTGGATACCTCAGTAGGACATGCACTTCAACTTTTTGCACATTCTTTGGAGAAATTGGTAGAAAGTGCTTTGAAGTTGGGGTGTGATTCTTAACTGACTGCTTCAATTATTGGACAAGTTTCCAGGACTGTCAACAAAATAGTAGGAAACTCTCTGGAAAAGTCATGTGGATTCCTCAGTAGGACATGCACCTCAACTTTATGCACATTCTTTGGAGAAAATGGTGGAAAGTGCTTTGAGGTTGGGGTGGGATTCTTGCCTCACTGTATGATGAATCCAGACTATAAAATCTTTCAGGTATTCAAAGACACACAGTGTGGAGAGCCAATTTACAATCCACCCACTTTTTCTGTCGTTCACACTTGATTCCATACTATACATTTGGTTTTGTCTTATTATGAAGTATGTCTGCTGGAACTCCAACTGGAGGCTTCCTTTGTCAAACAAGTTCCATGGAGCCAACCTGCAGAAAGCTGATTGATCACTCATCAACACCTAACTGCCCTCATGTCTGAAGTCATTCCAAAATGATTCTTCTTTGAATGCTTGTTTAATGAGCCATTGTCTGGACCATAGAAACCTTGTGGAAAAGGAAGGTGGAGTCTGTTGGAAGCAGAAACACTGAGCATATAAAACGGGCAACTGTTCAACAGACAACACACTCACCAAATTGGAAACGCATCGTGGAGGACGCAAGAAAGTATCAACTGGACCGAGGAGAAATTCATGTAAGAAAGAAATGGGATTCATCGTCTGTGCTGTTGGCCCAACGATAACTTGTGTTTGAGTTCAGGAAGTGCTTCTGCTTGGGGCCATTGTACATGACAGATGCTACTGACTGTAACTGAAGCTAGCAGATGAGTGTATCACATGGAGACCACCTCAAACAGACACACTGATGGTTCTTGATTTCATAAGTGCTTCTCTTTTGGGGTTGTTTCGCTCGTGAGATTTTCTTCAGTAAGACACCACTATTCTTTCATGAATTTGTCCCCAACATTACCTTAACACAGGCACTGACTACATTTCTTGAAAAAGTAAGTGCTAATTGTTGGGGTAGTCTTGCAGACTGCTCTCATCCAACGATCCTACTACAAACTATGAACTATCGATAAAAATGTTTTTGCAAAGAATTTCTATCTAATTTGAGCCTTTACATGGCTTTCAAGTGAAAGAGTGCTACACTTTGGGACAGACCGTATCCACTGGGTAAACCAGAAAGCCTCCTTTTTGTGGGGAAATCACTCTCAGATCACCTCAAAGGAGTCACTCCTGATTCTTGTGTTCAAAAGTGCTTCTCTTTGGGGTTTTCTTGGTAGTGACAATGCACACAAAATCTGAACTGTAGAAACAAACTGTGTATTACTTCTAGGGATGACATGGGATTTTTCAATTCAAAGAGAAGACCAATATTGTGGGATTGCAACCCACTGTTAAAATGACACTTATTTTCTATCAGAAGCCAGATTTTTTCATGATAAGTGCCCTAACAGAAACACTGACCTGTTCCTCATGATAGTAAGTGCTTCTTGTTGGGGTAGTTTCATGACCAGCAGATCTTCCTCGTGTGAAGTTGAATGGCAAGCTCAGTAGGAGATGCGCTTCACCGTTAGTCACTTTATTCTGAGAAAATCCTGGGAAGCCCTGTTAAGTTTGGCTGGGATTCTGAACAGACTCCTTCAGCGATTGAAGGCATTTCCTGGGCTGTCTTCCAAAGAATAAGAAATTGTCTCAAATAGTCATGTGGATACCTCAGTAGGACATGCACTTCAACTTTTTGCACATTCTTTGGAGAAATTGGTAGAAAGTGCTTTGAAGTTGGGGTGTGATTCTTAACTGACTGCTTCAATTATTGGACAAGTTTCCAGGACTGTCAACCAAATAGTAGGAAACTCTCTGGAAAAGTCATGTGGATTCCTCAGTAAGACATGCACCTCAACTTTATGCACATTCTTTGGAGAAAATGGTGGAAAGTGCTTTGAGGTTGGGGTGGGATTCTTGCCTCACTGTATGATGAATCCAGACTATTAAATCTTTCAGGTATTCAAAGACACACAGTGTGGAGAGCCAATTTACAATCCACCCACTTTTTCTGTCGTTCACACTTGATTCCATACTATACATTTGGTTTTGTCTTATTATGAAGTATGTCTGCTGGAACTCCAACTGGAGGCTTCCTTTGTCAAACAAGTTCCATGGAGCCAACCTGCAGAAAGCTGATTGATCACTCATCAACACCTAACTGCCCTCATGTCTGCAGTCATTCCAAAATGATTCTTCTTTGAATGCTTGTTTAATGAGCCATTGCCTGGACCATAGAAACCTTGTGGAAAAGGAAGGTGGAGTCTGTTGGAAGCAGAAACACTGAGCATATAAAACGGGCAACTCTGTTCAACAGACAACACACTCACCAAATTGGAAACGCAACGTGGAGGACGCAAGAAAGTATCAACTGGACCGAGGAGAAATTCATGTAAGAAAGAAATGGGATTCATCGTCTGTGCTGTTGGCCCAACGATAACTTGTGTTTGAGTTTTGTTTGAGTTGTGTTTGAGTTCAGGAAGTGCTTCTGCTTGGGGCCATTGTACATGACAAATGCTACTGACTGTAACTGAAGCTAGCAGATGAGTGTATCACATGGAGACCACCTCAAACAGACACACTGATGGTTCTTGATTTCATAAGTGCTTCTCTTTTGGGGTTGTTTTGCTCGTGAGATTTTCTTCAGTAAGACACCACTATTCTTTCATGAATTTGTCGCCAACATTACCTTAACACAGGCACTGACTACATTTCTTGAAAAAGTAAGTGCTAATTGTTGGGGTAGTCTTGCAGACTGCTCTCATCCAAAGATCCTACTACAAACTATGAACTATCGATAAAAATGTTTTTGCAAGGAATTTCTATCTAATTTGAGTCTTTACATGGCTTTCAAGTGAAAGAGTGCTACACTTTGGGACGGACCACATCCACTGGGTAAACCAGAAAGCCTCCTTTTTGTGGGGAAATCACTCTTAGATCACCTCAAAGGAGTCACTCCTGATTCTTGTGTTCAAAAGTGCTTCTCTTTGGGGTTGTCTTGGTAGTTACAATGCACACAAAATCTGAACTGTAGAAACAAACTATGTATCACTTCTAGGGATGACATGTGATTTTTCAAGTCAACGAAAAGACCAATAATGTGGGATTGCAACCCACTGTTAAAATGACATTTATTTTCTATCAGAAGCCAGATTTTGTCATGATAAGTGCCCTAATAGAAACACTGACCTGTTCCTCATGATAGTAAGTGCTTCTTGTTGGGGTAGTTTCATGACCTGCAGATCTTCCTCGTGTGAGCTGAATGGCAAGCTCAGTAGGAGATGCGCTTCACCGTTAGTCACTTTATTCTGAGAAAATCCTGGGAAGCCCTGTTAAGTTTGGCTGGGATTCTGAACAGACTCCTTCAGCGATTGAAGGCATTTCCTGGGCTGTCTTCCAAAGAATAAGAAATTGTCATGTGGATACCTCAGTAGGACATGCACTTCAACTTTTTGCACATTCTTTTGAGAAAATGGTAGAAAGTGCTTTGAAGTTGGGGTGTGATTCTTAACTGACTGCTTCAATTCTTGGACAAGTTTCCAGGACTGTCAACCAAATAGTAGGAAACTCTCTGGAAAAGTCATGTGGATTCCTCAGTAGGACATGCACCTCAACTTTATGCACATTCTTTGGAGAAAATGGTGGAAAGTGCTTTGAGGTTGGGGTGGGATTCTTGCCTCATTGTATGATGAATCCAGACTCTTAAATCTTTCAGGTATTCAAAGACACACAGTGTGGAGAGCCAATTTACAATCCACCCACTTTTTCTGTCGTTCACACTTGATTCCATACTATACATTTGGTTTTGTCTTATTATGAAGTATGTCTGCTGGAACTCCAACTGGAGGCTTCCTTTGTCAAACAAGTTCCATGGAGCCAACCCGCAGAAAGCTGATTGATCACTCATCAACACCTAACTGCCCTCATGTCTGCAGTCATTCCAAAATGATTCTTCTTTGAATGCTTGTTTAATGAGCCATTGCCTGGACCATAGAAACCTTGTGGAAAAGGAAGGTGGAGTCTGTTGGAAGCAGAAACACTGAGCATATAAAACGGGCAACTCTGTTCAACAGACAACACACTCACCAAATTGGAAACGCAACGTGGAGGACGCAAGAAAGTATCAACTGGACCGAGGACAAATTCATGTAAGAAAGAAATGGGATTCATCGTCTGTGCTGTTGGCCCAACGATAACTTGTGTTTGAGTTCAGGAAGTGCTTCTGCTTGGGGCCACTGACTGTAACTGAAGCTAGCAGATGAGTGTATCACATGGAGACCACCTCAAACAGACACACTGATGGTTCTTGATTTCATAAGTGCTTCTCTTTTGGGGTTGTTTCGCTCGTGAGATTTTCTTCAGTAAGACACCACTATTCTTTCATGAATTTGTCGCCAACATTACCTTAACACAGGCACTGACTACATTTCTTGAAAAAGTAAGTGCTAATTGTTGGGGTAGTCTTGCAGACTGCTCTCATCCAAAGATCCTACTACAAACTATGAACTATCGATAAAAATGTTTTTGCAAGGAATTTCTATCTAATTTGAGTCTTTACATGGCTTTCAAGTGAAAGAGTGCTACACTTTGGGACAGACCACATCCACTGGGTAAACCAGAAAGCCTCCTTTTTGTGGGGAAATCACTCTCAGATCACCTCAAAGGAGTCACTCCTGATTCTTGTGTTCAAAAGTGCTTCTCTTTGGGGTTGTCTTGGTAGTGACAATGCACACAAAATCTGAACTGTAGAAACAAACTGTGTATTACTTCTAGGGATGACATGTGATTTTTCAAGTCAAAGAGAAGACCAATATTGTGGGATTGCAACCCACTGTTAAAATGACACTTATTTTCTATCAGAAGCCAGATTTTGTCATGATAAGTGCCCTAATAGAAACACTGACCTGTTCCTCATGATAGTAAGTGCTTCTTGTTGGGGTAGTTTCATGACCTGCAGATCTTCCTCGTGTGAGCTGAATGGCAAGCTCAGTAAGAGATGCGCTTCACCGTTAGTCACTTTATTCTGAGAAAATCCTGGGAAGCCCTGTTAAGTTTGGCTGGGATTCTGAACAGACTCCTTCAGCGATTGAAGGCATTTCCTGGGCTGTCTTCCAAAGAATAAGAAATTGTCATGTGGATACCTCAGTAGGACATGCACTTCAACTTTTTGCACATTCTTTGGAGAAAATGGTAGAAAGTGCTTTGAAGTTGGGGTGTGATTCTTAACTGCCTGCTTCAATTCTTGGACAAGTTTCCAGGACTGTCAACCAAATAGTAGGAAACTCTCTGGAAAAGTCATGTGGATTCCTCAGTAGGACATGCACCTCAACTTTATGCACATTCTTTGGAGAAAATGGTGGAAAGTGCTTTGAGGTTGGGGTGGGATTCTTGCCTCATTGTATGATGAATCCAGACTCTTAAATCTTTCAGGTATTCAAAGACACACAGTGTGGAGAGCCAATTTACAATCCACCCACTTTTTCTGTCGTTCACACTTGATTCCATACTATACATTTGGTTTTGTCTTATTATGAAGTATGTCTGCTGGAACTCCAACTGGAGGCTTCCTTTGTCAAACAAGTTCCATGGAGCCAACCCGCAGAAAGCTGATTGATCACTCATCAACACCTAACTGCCCTCATGTCTGCAGTCATTCCAAAATGATTCTTCTTTGAATGCTTGTTTAATGAGCCATTGCCTGGACCATAGAAACCTTGTGGAAAAGGAAGGTGGAGTCTGTTGGAAGCAGAAACACTGAGCATATAAAACGGGCAACTCTGTTCAACAGACAAAACACTCACCAAATTGGAAACGCAACGTGGAGGACGCAAGAAAGTATCAACTGGACTGAGGAGAAATTCATTTAAGAAAGAAATGGGATTCATCGTCTGTGCTGTTGGCCCAACGATAACTTGTGTTTGAGTTCAGGAAGTGCTTCTGCTTGGGGCCATTGTACATGACCAATGCTACTGACTATAACTGAAGCTAGCAGATGAGTGTATCACATGGAGACCACCTCAAACAGACACACTGATGGTTCTTGATTTCATAAGTGCTTCTCTTTTGGGGTTGTTTCGCTCGTGAGATTTTCTTCAGTAAGACACCACTATTCTTTCATGAATTTGTCGCCAACATTACCTTAACACAGGCACTGACTACATTTCTTGAAAAAGTAAGTGCTAATTGTTGGGGTAGTCTTGCAGACTGCTCTCATCCAAAGATCCTACTACAAACTATGAACTATCGATAAAAATGTTTTTGCAAGGAATTTCTATCTAATTTGAGTCTTTACATGGCTTTCAAGTGAAAGAGTGCTACACTTTGGGACAGACCACATCCACTGGGTAAACCAGAAAGCCTCCTTTTTGTGGGGAAATCACTCTCAGATCACCTCAAAGGAGTCACTCCTGATTCTTGTGTTCAAAAGTGCTTCTCTTTGGGGTTGTCTTGGTAGTGACAATGCACACAAAATCTTAACTGTAGAAACAAACTGTGTATTACTTCTAGGGATGACATGTGATTTTTCAAGTCAAAGAGAAGACCAATATTGTGGGATTGCAACCCACTGTTAAAATGACACTTATTTTCTATCAGAAGCCAGATTTTGTCATGATAAGTGCCCTAATAGAAACACTGACCTGTTCCTCATGATAGTAAGTGCTTCTTGTTGGGGTAGTTTCATGACCTGCAGATCTTCCTCGTGTGAGCTGAATGGCAAGCTCAGTAAGAGATGCGCTTCACCGTTAGTCACTTTATTCTGAGAAAATCCTGGGAAGCCCTGTTAAGTTTGGCTGGGATTCTGAACAGACTCCTTCAGCGATTGAAGGCATTTCCTGGGCTGTCTTCCAAAGAATAAGAAATTGTCATGTGGATACCTCAGTAGGACACGCACTTCAACTTTTTGCATATTCTTTGGAGAAAATGGTAGAAAGTGCTTTGAAGTTGGGGTGTGATTCTTAACTGACTGCTTCAATTCTTGGACAAGTTTCCAGGACTGTCAACCAAATAGTAGGAAACTCTCTGGAAAAGTCATGTGGATTCCTCAGTAGGACATGCACCTCAACTTTATGCACATTCTTTGGAGAAAATGGTGGAAAGTGCTTTGAGGTTGGGGTGGGATTCTTGCCTCATTGTATGATGAATCCAGACTCTTAAATCTTTCAGGTATTCAAAGACACACAGTGTGGAGAGCCAATTTACAATCCACCCACTTTTTCTGTCGTTCACACTTGATTCCATACTATACATTTGGTTTTGTCTTATTATGAAGTATGTCTGCTGGAACTCCAACTGGAGGCTTCCTTTGTCAAACAAGTTCCATGGAGCCAACCCGCAGAAAGCTGATTGATCACTCATCAACACCTAACTGCCCTCATGTCTGCAGTCATTCCAAAATGATTCTTCTTTGAATGCTTGTTTAATGAGCCATTGCCTGGACCATAGAAACCTTGTGGAAAAGGAAGGTGGAGTCTGTTGGAAGCAGAAACACTGAGCATATAAAACGGGCAACTCTGTTCAACAGACAACACACTCACCAAATTGGAAACGCAACGTGGAGGACGCAAGAAAGTATCAACTGGACCGAGGAGAAATTCATGTAAGAAAGAAATGGGATTCATCGTCTGTGCTGTTGGCCCAACGATAACTTGTGTTTGAGTTCAGGAAGTGCTTCTGCTTGGGGCCACTGACTATAACTGAAGCTAGCAGATGAGTGTATCACATGGAGACCACCTCAAACAGACACACTGATGGTTCTTGATTTCATAAGTGCTTCTCTTTTGGGGTTGTTTCGCTCGTGAGATTTTCTTCAGTAAGACACCACTATTCTTTCATGAATTTGTCCCCAACATTACCTTAACACAGGCACTGACTACATTTCTTGAAAAAGTAAGTGCTAATTGTTGGGGTAGTCTTGCAGACTGCTCTCATCCAAAGATCCTACTACAAACTATGAACTATCGATAAAAATGTTTTTGCAAGGAATTTCTATCTAATTTGAGCCTTTACATGGCTTTCAAGTGAAAGAGTGCTACACTTTGGGACAGACCACATCCACTGGGTAAACCAGAAAGCCTCCTTTTTGTGGGGAAAACACTCTCAGATCACCTCAAAGGAGTCACTCCTGATTCTTGTGTTCAAAAGTGCTTCTCTTTGGGGTTGTCTTGGTAGTGACAATGCACACAAAATCTGAACTGTAGAAACAAACTGTGTATTACTTCTATGGATGACATGTGATTTTTCAAGTCAAAGAGAAGACCAATATTGTGGGATTGCAACCCACTGTTAAAATGACACTTATTTTCTATCAGAAGCCAGATTTTGTCATGATAAGTGCCCTAATAGAAACACTGACCTGTTCCTCATGATAGTAAGTGCTTCTTGTTGGGGTAGTTTCATGACCAGCAGATCTTCCTCGTGTGAGCTGAATGGCAAGCTCAGTAGGAGATGCGCTTCACCGTTAGCCACTTTATTTTGAGAAAATCCTGGGAAGCCCTGTTAAGTTTGGCTGGGATTCTGAACAGACTCCTTCAGCGATTGAAGGCATTTCCTGGGCTGTCTTCCAAAGAATAAGAAATTGTCATGTGGATACCTCAGTAGGACATGCACTTCAACTTTTTGCACATTCTTTGGAGAAAATGGTAGAAAGTGCTTTGAAGTTGGGGTGTGATTCTTAACTGACTGCTTCAATTCTTGGGCAAGTTTCCAGGACTGTCAACCAAATAGTAGGAAACTCTCTGGAAAAGTCATGTGGATTCCTCAGTAGGACATGCACCTCAACTTTATGCACATTCTTTGGAGAAAATGGTGGAAAGTGCTTTGAGGTTGGGGTGGGATTCTTGCCTCATTGTATGATGAATCCAGACTCTTAAATCTTTCAGGTATTCAAAGACACACAGTGTGGAGAGCCAATTTACAATCCACCCACTTTTTCTGTCGTTCACACTTGATTCCATACTATACATTTGGTTTTGTCTTATTATGAAGTATGTCTGCTGGAACTCCAACTGGAGGCTTCCTTTGTCAAACAAGTTCCATGGAGCCAACCCGCAGAAAGCTGATTGATCACTCATCAACACCTAACTGCCCTCATGTCTGCAGTCATTCCAAAATGATTCTTCTTTGAATGCTTGTTTAATGAGCCATTGCCTGGACCATAGAAACCTTGTGGAAAAGGAAGGTGGAGTCTGTTGGAAGCAGAAACACTGAGCATATAAAACGGGCAACTCTGTTCAACAGACAACACACTCACCAAATTGGAAACGCAACGTGGAGGACGCAAGAAAGTATCAACTGGACCGAGGAGAAATTCATGTAAGAAAGAAATGGGATTCATCGTCTGTGCTGTTGGCCCAACGATAACTTGTGTTTGAGTTCAGGAAGTGCTTCTGCTTGGGGCCACTGACTGTAACTGAAGCTAGCAGATGAGTGTATCACATGGAGACCACCTCAAACAGACACACTGATGGTTCTTGATTTCATAAGTGCTTCTCTTTTGGGGTTGTTTTGCTCGTGAGATTTTCTTCAGTAAGACACCACTATTCTTTCATGAATTTGTCGCCAACATTACCTTAACACAGGCACTGACTACATTTCTTGAAAAAGTAAGTGCTAATTGTTGGGGTAGTCTTGCAGACTGCTCTCATCCAAAGATCCTACTACAAACTATGAACTATCGATAAAAATGTTTTTGCAAGGAATTTCTATCTAATTTGAGTCTTTACATGGCTTTCAAGTGAAAGAGTGCTACACTTTGGGACGGACCACATCCACTGGGTAAACCAGAAAGCCTCCTTTTTGTGGGGAAATCACTCTTAGATCACCTCAAAGGAGTCACTCCTGATTCTTGTGTTCAAAAGTGCTTCTCTTTGGGGTTGTCTTGGTAGTTACAATGCACACAAAATCTGAACTGTAGAAACAAACTATGTATCACTTCTAGGGATGACATGTGATTTTTCAAGTCAACGAAAAGACCAATAATGTGGGATTGCAACCCACTGTTAAAATGACATTTATTTTCTATCAGAAGCCAGATTTTGTCATGATAAGTGCCCTAATAGAAACACTGACCTGTTCCTCATGATAGTAAGTGCTTCTTGTTGGGGTAGTTTCATGACCTGCAGATCTTCCTCGTGTGAGCTGAATGGCAAGCTCAGTAGGAGATGCGCTTCACCGTTAGTCACTTTATTCTGAGAAAATCCTGGGAAGCCCTGTTAAGTTTGGCTGGGATTCTGAACAGACTCCTTCAGCGATTGAAGGCATTTCCTGGGCTGTCTTCCAAAGAATAAGAAATTGTCATGTGGATACCTCAGTAGGACATGCACTTCAACTTTTTGCACATTCTTTGGAGAAATTGGTAGAAAGTGCTTTGAAGTTGGGGTGTGATTCTTAACTGACTGCTTCAATTATTGGACAAGTTTCCAGGACTGTCAACCAAATAGTAGGAAACTCTCTGGAAAAGTCATGTGGATTCCTCAGTAGGACATGCACCTCAACTTTATGCACATTCTTTGGAGAAAATGGTGGAAAGTGCTTTGAGGTTGGGGTGGGATTCTTGCCTCACTGTATGATGAATCCAGACTATTAAATCTTTCAGGTATTCAAAGACACACAGTGTGGAGAGCCAATTTACAATCCACCCACTTTTTCTGTCGTTCACACTTGATTCCATACTATACATTTGGTTTTGTCTTATTATGAAGTATGTCTGCTGGAACTCCAACTGGAGGCTTCCTTTGTCAAACAAGTTCCATGGAGCCAACCCACAGATAGCTGATTGATCACTCATCAACACCTAACTGCCCTCATGTCTGCAGTCATTCCAAAATGATTCTTCTTTGAATGCTTGTTTAATGAGCCATTGCCTGGACCATAGAAACCTTGTGGAAAAGGAAGGTGGAGTCTGTTGGAAGCAGAAACACTGAGCATATAAAACGGGCAACTCTGTTCAACAGACAACACACTCACCAAATTGGAAACGCAACGTGGAGGACGCAAGAAAGTATCAACTGGACCGAGGAGAAATTCATGTAAGAAAGAAATGGGATTCATCGTCTGTGCTGTTGGCCCAACGATAACTTGTGTTTGAGTTTTGTTTGAGTTGTGTTTGAGTTCAGGAAGTGCTTCTGCTTGGGGCCATTGTACATGACAAATGCTACTGACTGTAACTGAAGCTAGCAGATGAGTGTATCACATGGAGACCACCTCAAACAGACACACTGATGGTTCTTGATTTCATAAGTGCTTCTCTTTTGGGGTTGTTTTGCTCGTGAGATTTTCTTCAGTAAGACACCACTATTCTTTCATGAATTTGTCGCCAACATTACCTTAACACAGGCACTGACTACATTTCTTGAAAAAGTAAGTGCTAATTGTTGGGGTAGTCTTGCAGACTGCTCTCATCCAAAGATCCTACTACAAACTATGAACTATCGATAAAAATGTTTTTGCAAGGAATTTCTATCTAATTTGAGTCTTTACATGGCTTTCAAGTGAAAGAGTGCTACACTTTGGGACGGACCACATCCACTGGGTAAACCAGAAAGCCTCCTTTTTGTGGGGAAATCACTCTTAGATCACCTCAAAGGAGTCACTCCTGATTCTTGTGTTCAAAAGTGCTTCTCTTTGGGGTTGTCTTGGTAGTTACAATGCACACAAAATCTGAACTGTAGAAACAAACTATGTATCACTTCTAGGGATGACATGTGATTTTTCAAGTCAACGAAAAGACCAATAATGTGGGATTGCAACCCACTGTTAAAATGACATTTATTTTCTATCAGAAGCCAGATTTTGTCATGATAAGTGCCCTAATAGAAACACTGACCTGTTCCTCATGATAGTAAGTGCTTCTTGTTGGGGTAGTTTCATGACCTGCAGATCTTCCTCGTGTGAGCTGAATGGCAAGCTCAGTAGGAGATGCGCTTCACCGTTAGTCACTTTATTCTGAGAAAATCCTGGGAAGCCCTGTTAAGTTTGGCTGGGATTCTGAACAGACTCCTTCAGCGATTGAAGGCATTTCCTGGGCTGTCTTCCAAAGAATAAGAAATTGTCATGTGGATACCTCAGTAGGACATGCACTTCAACTTTTTGCACATTCTTTGGAGAAAATGGTAGAAAGTGCTTTGAAGTTGGGGTGTGATTCTTAACTGACTGCTTCAATTCTTGGACAAGTTTCCAGGACTGTCAACCAAATAGTAGGAAACTCTCTGGAAAAGTCATGTGGATTCCTCAGTAGGACATGCACCTCAACTTTATGCACATTCTTTGGAGAAAATGGTGGAAAGTGCTTTGAGGTTGGGGTGGGATTCTTGCCTCATTGTATGATGAATCCAGACTCTTAAATCTTTCAGGTATTCAAAGACACACAGTGTGGAGAGCCAATTTACAATCCACCCACTTTTTCTGTCGTTCACACTTGATTCCATACTATACATTTGGTTTTGTCTTATTATGAAGTATGTCTGCTGGAACTCCAACTGGAGGCTTCCTTTGTCAAACAAGTTCCATGGAGCCAACCCGCAGAAAGCTGATTGATCACTCATCAACACCTAACTGCCCTCATGTCTGCAGTCATTCCAAAATGATTCTTCTTTGAATGCTTGTTTAATGAGCCATTGCCTGGACCATAGAAACCTTGTGGAAAAGGAAGGTGGAGTCTGTTGGAAGCAGAAACACTGAGCATATAAAACGGGCAACTCTGTTCAACAGACAACACACTCACCAAATTGGAAACGCAACGTGGAGGACGCAAGAAAGTATCAACTGGACCGAGGAGAAATTCATGTAAGAAAGAAATGGGATTCATCGTCTGTGCTGTTGGCCCAACGATAACTTGTGTTTGAGTTCAGGAAGTGCTTCTGCTTGGGGCCACTGACTGTAACTGAAGCTAGCAGATGAGTGTATCACATGGAGACCACCTCAAACAGACACACTGATGGTTCTTGATTTCATAAGTGCTTCTCTTTTGGGGTTGTTTCGCTCGTGAGATTTTCTTCAGTAAGACACCACTATTCTTTCATGAATTTGTCGCCAACATTACCTTAACACAGGCACTGACTACATTTCTTGAAAAAGTAAGTGCTAATTGTTGGGGTAGTCTTGCAGACTGCTCTCATCCAAAGATCCTACTACAAACTATGAACTATCGATAAAAATGTTTTTGCAAGGAATTTCTATCTAATTTGAGCCTTTACATGGCTTTCAAGTGAAAGAGTGCTACACTTTGGGACAGACCACATCCACTGGGTAAACCAGAAAGCCTCCTTTTTGTGGGGAAAACACTCTCAGATCACCTCAAAGGAGTCACTCCTGATTCTTGTGTTCAAAAGTGCTTCTCTTTGGGGTTGTCTTGGTAGTGACAATGCACACAAAATCTGAACTGTAGAAACAAACTGTGTATTACTTCTATGGATGACATGTGATTTTTCAAGTCAAAGAGAAGACCAATATTGTGGGATTGCAACCCACTGTTAAAATGACACTTATTTTCTATCAGAAGCCAGATTTTGTCATGATAAGTGCCCTAATAGAAACACTGACCTGTTCCTCATGATAGTAAGTGCTTCTTGTTGGGGTAGTTTCATGACCAGCAGATCTTCCTCGTGTGAGCTGAATGGCAAGCTCAGTAGGAGATGCGCTTCACCGTTAGCCACTTTATTTTGAGAAAATCCTGGGAAGCCCTGTTAAGTTTGGCTGGGATTCTGAACAGACTCCTTCAGCGATTGAAGGCATTTCCTGGGCTGTCTTCCAAAGAATAAGAAATTGTCATGTGGATACCTCAGTAGGACATGCACTTCAACTTTTTGCACATTCTTTGGAGAAAATGGTAGAAAGTGCTTTGAAGTTGGGGTGTGATTCTTAACTGACTGCTTCAATTCTTGGGCAAGTTTCCAGGACTGTCAACCAAATAGTAGGAAACTCTCTGGAAAAGTCATGTGGATTCCTCAGTAGGACATGCACCTCAACTTTATGCACATTCTTTGGAGAAAATGGTGGAAAGTGCTTTGAGGTTGGGGTGGGATTCTTGCCTCATTGTATGATGAATCCAGACTCTTAAATCTTTCAGGTATTCAAAGACACACAGTGTGGAGAGCCAATTTACAATCCACCCACTTTTTCTGTCGTTCACACTTGATTCCATACTATACATTTGGTTTTGTCTTATTATGAAGTATGTCTGCTGGAACTCCAACTGGAGGCTTCCTTTGTCAAACAAGTTCCATGGAGCCAACCCGCAGAAAGCTGATTGATCACTCATCAACACCTAACTGCCCTCATGTCTGCAGTCATTCCAAAATGATTCTTCTTTGAATGCTTGTTTAATGAGCCATTGCCTGGACCATAGAAACCTTGTGGAAAAGGAAGGTGGAGTCTGTTGGAAGCAGAAACACTGAGCATATAAAACGGGCAACTCTGTTCAACAGACAACACACTCACCAAATTGGAAACGCAACGTGGAGGACGCAAGAAAGTATCAACTGGACCGAGGAGAAATTCATGTAAGAAAGAAATGGGATTCATCGTCTGTGCTGTTGGCCCAACGATAACTTGTGTTTGAGTTCAGGAAGTGCTTCTGCTTGGGGCCACTGACTGTAACTGAAGCTAGCAGATGAGTGTATCACATGGAGACCACCTCAAACAGACACACTGATGGTTCTTGATTTCATAAGTGCTTCTCTTTTGGGGTTGTTTCGCTCGTGAGATTTTCTTCAGTAAGACACCACTATTCTTTCATGAATTTGTCGCCAACATTACCTTAACACAGGCACTGACTACATTTCTTGAAAAAGTAAGTGCTAATTGTTGGGGTAGTCTTGCAGACTGCTCTCATCCAAAGATCCTACTACAAACTATGAACTATCGATAAAAATGTTTTTGCAAGGAATTTCTATCTAATTTGAGTCTTTACATGGCTTTCAAGTGAAAGAGTGCTACACTTTGGGACAGACCACATCCACTGGGTAAACCAGAAAGCCTCCTTTTTGTGGGGAAATCACTCTCAGATCACCTCAAAGGAGTCACTCCTGATTCTTGTGTTCAAAAGTGCTTCTCTTTGGGGTTGTCTTGGTAGTGACAATGCACACAAAATCTGAACTGTAGAAACAAACTGTGTATTACTTCTAGGGATGACATGTGATTTTTCAAGTCAAAGAGAAGACCAATATTGTGGGATTGCAACCCACTGTTAAAATGACACTTATTTTCTATCAGAAGCCAGATTTTGTCATGATAAGTGCCCTAATAGAAACACTGACCTGTTCCTCATGATAGTAAGTGCTTCTTGTTGGGGTAGTTTCATGACCTGCAGATCTTCCTCGTGTGAGCTGAATGGCAAGCTCAGTAAGAGATGCGCTTCACCGTTAGTCACTTTATTCTGAGAAAATCCTGGGAAGCCCTGTTAAGTTTGGCTGGGATTCTGAACAGACTCCTTCAGCGATTGAAGGCATTTCCTGGGCTGTCTTCCAAAGAATAAGAAATTGTCATGTGGATACCTCAGTAGGACATGCACTTCAACTTTTTGCACATTCTTTTGAGAAAATGGTAGAAAGTGCTTTGAAGTTGGGGTGTGATTCTTAACTGACTGCTTCAATTCTTGGACAAGTTTCCAGGACTGTCAACCAAATAGTAGGAAACTCTCTGGAAAAGTCATGTGGATTCCTCAGTAGGACATGCACCTCAACTTTATGCACATTCTTTGGAGAAAATGGTGGAAAGTGCTTTGAGGTTGGGGTGGGATTCTTGCCTCATTGTATGATGAATCCAGACTCTTAAATCTTTCAGGTATTCAAAGACACACAGTGTGGAGAGCCAATTTACAATCCACCCACTTTTTCTGTCGTTCACACTTGATTCCATACTATACATTTGGTTTTGTCTTATTATGAAGTATGTCTGCTGGAACTCCAACTGGAGGCTTCCTTTGTCAAACAAGTTCCATGGAGCCAACCCGCAGAAAGCTGATTGATCACTCATCAACACCTAACTGCCCTCATGTCTGCAGTCATTCCAAAATGATTCTTCTTTGAATGCTTGTTTAATGAGCCATTGCCTGGACCATAGAAACCTTGTGGAAAAGGAAGGTGGAGTCTGTTGGAAGCAGAAACACTGAGCATATAAAACGGGCAACTCTGTTCAACAGACAACACACTCACCAAATTGGAAACGCAACGTGGAGGACGCAAGAAAGTATCAACTGGACCGAGGAGAAATTCATGTAAGAAAGAAATGGGATTCATCGTCTGTGCTGTTGGCCCAACGATAACTTGTGTTTGAGTTCAGGAAGTGCTTCTGCTTGGGGCCACTGACTGTAACTGAAGCTAGCAGATGAGTGTATCACATGGAGACCACCTCAAACAGACACACTGATGGTTCTTGATTTCATAAGTGCTTCTCTTTTGGGGTTGTTTCGCTCGTGAGATTTTCTTCAGTAAGACACCACTATTCTTTCATGAATTTGTCGCCAACATTACCTTAACACAGGCACTGACTACATTTCTTGAAAAAGTAAGTGCTAATTGTTGGGGTAGTCTCATCCAAAGATCCTACTACAAACTATGAACTATCGATAAAAATGTTTTTGCAAGGAATTTCTATCTAATTTGAGTCTTTACATGGCTTTCAAGTGAAAGAGTGCTACACTTTGGGACAGACCACATCCACTGGGTAAACCAGAAAGCCTCCTTTTTGTGGGGAAATCACTCTCAGATCACCTCAAAGGAGTCACTCCTGATTCTTGTGTTCAAAAGTGCTTCTCTTTGGGGTTGGACTGAGGAGAAACCGAGGAGAAATTCATGTAAGAAAGAAATGGGATTCATCGTCTGTGCTGTTGGCCCAACGATAACTTGTGTTTGAGTTCAGGAAGTGCTTCTGCTTGGGGCCACTGACTGTAACTGAAGCTAGCAGATGAGTGTATCACATGGAGACCACCTCAAACAGACACACTGATGGTTCTTGATTTCATAAGTGCTTCTCTTTTGGGGTTGTTTTGCTCGTGAGATTTTCTTCAGTAAGACACCACTATTCTTTCATGAATTTGTCGCCAACATTACCTTAACACAGGCACTGACTACATTTCTTGAAAAAGTAAGTGCTAATTGTTGGGGTAGTCTTGCAGACTGCTCTCATCCAAAGATCCTACTACAAACTATGAACTATCGATAAAAATGTTTTTGCAAGGAATTTCTATCTAATTTGAGTCTTTACATGGCTTTCAAGTGAAAGAGTGCTACACTTTGGGACGGACCACATCCACTGGGTAAACCAGAAAGCCTCCTTTTTGTGGGGAAATCACTCTTAGATCACCTCAAAGGAGTCACTCCTGATTCTTGTGTTCAAAAGTGCTTCTCTTTGGGGTTGTCTTGGTAGTTACAATGCACACAAAATCTGAACTGTAGAAACAAACTATGTATCACTTCTAGGGATGACATGTGATTTTTCAAGTCAACGAAAAGACCAATAATGTGGGATTGCAACCCACTGTTAAAATGACATTTATTTTCTATCAGAAGCCAGATTTTGTCATGATAAGTGCCCTAATAGAAACACTGACCTGTTCCTCATGATAGTAAGTGCTTCTTGTTGGGGTAGTTTCATGACCTGCAGATCTTCCTCGTGTGAGCTGAATGGCAAGCTCAGTAGGAGATGCGCTTCACCGTTAGTCACTTTATTCTGAGAAAATCCTGGGAAGCCCTGTTAAGTTTGGCTGGGATTCTGAACAGACTCCTTCAGCGATTGAAGGCATTTCCTGGGCTGTCTTCCAAAGAATAAGAAATTGTCATGTGGATACCTCAGTAGGACATGCACTTCAACTTTTTGCACATTCTTTGGAGAAATTGGTAGAAAGTGCTTTGAAGTTGGGGTGTGATTCTTAACTGACTGCTTCAATTATTGGACAAGTTTCCAGGACTGTCAACCAAATAGTAGGAAACTCTCTGGAAAAGTCATGTGGATTCCTCAGTAGGACATGCACCTCAACTTTATGCACATTCTTTGGAGAAAATGGTGGAAAGTGCTTTGAGGTTGGGGTGGGATTCTTGCCTCACTGTATGATGAATCCAGACTATTAAATCTTTCAGGTATTCAAAGACACACAGTGTGGAGAGCCAATTTACAATCCACCCACTTTTTCTGTCGTTCACACTTGATTCCATACTATACATTTGGTTTTGTCTTATTATGAAGTATGTCTGCTGGAACTCCAACTGGAGGCTTCCTTTGTCAAACAAGTTCCATGGAGCCAACCCACAGATAGCTGATTGATCACTCATCAACACCTAACTGCCCTCATGTCTGCAGTCATTCCAAAATGATTCTTCTTTGAATGCTTGTTTAATGAGCCATTGCCTGGACCATAGAAACCTTGTGGAAAAGGAAGGTGGAGTCTGTTGGAAGCAGAAACACTGAGCATATAAAACGGGCAACTCTGTTCAACAGACAACACACTCACCAAATTGGAAACGCAACGTGGAGGACGCAAGAAAGTATCAACTGGACCGAGGAGAAATTCATGTAAGAAAGAAATGGGATTCATCGTCTGTGCTGTTGGCCCAACGATAACTTGTGTTTGAGTTTTGTTTGAGTTGTGTTTGAGTTCAGGAAGTGCTTCTGCTTGGGGCCATTGTACATGACAAATGCTACTGACTGTAACTGAAGCTAGCAGATGAGTGTATCACATGGAGACCACCTCAAACAGACACACTGATGGTTCTTGATTTCATAAGTGCTTCTCTTTTGGGGTTGTTTTGCTCGTGAGATTTTCTTCAGTAAGACACCACTATTCTTTCATGAATTTGTCGCCAACATTACCTTAACACAGGCACTGACTACATTTCTTGAAAAAGTAAGTGCTAATTGTTGGGGTAGTCTTGCAGACTGCTCTCATCCAAAGATCCTACTACAAACTATGAACTATCGATAAAAATGTTTTTGCAAGGAATTTCTATCTAATTTGAGTCTTTACATGGCTTTCAAGTGAAAGAGTGCTACACTTTGGGACGGACCACATCCACTGGGTAAACCAGAAAGCCTCCTTTTTGTGGGGAAATCACTCTTAGATCACCTCAAAGGAGTCACTCCTGATTCTTGTGTTCAAAAGTGCTTCTCTTTGGGGTTGTCTTGGTAGTTACAATGCACACAAAATCTGAACTGTAGAAACAAACTATGTATCACTTCTAGGGATGACATGTGATTTTTCAAGTCAACGAAAAGACCAATAATGTGGGATTGCAACCCACTGTTAAAATGACATTTATTTTCTATCAGAAGCCAGATTTTGTCATGATAAGTGCCCTAATAGAAACACTGACCTGTTCCTCATGATAGTAAGTGCTTCTTGTTGGGGTAGTTTCATGACCTGCAGATCTTCCTCGTGTGAGCTGAATGGCAAGCTCAGTAGGAGATGCGCTTCACCGTTAGTCACTTTATTCTGAGAAAATCCTGGGAAGCCCTGTTAAGTTTGGCTGGGATTCTGAACAGACTCCTTCAGCGATTGAAGGCATTTCCTGGGCTGTCTTCCAAAGAATAAGAAATTGTCATGTGGATACCTCAGTAGGACATGCACTTCAACTTTTTGCACATTCTTTGGAGAAATTGGTAGAAAGTGCTTTGAAGTTGGGGTGTGATTCTTAACTGACTGCTTCAATTATTGGACAAGTTTCCAGGACTGTCAACCAAATAGTAGGAAACTCTCTGGAAAAGTCATGTGGATTCCTCAGTAGGACATGCACCTCAACTTTATGCACATTCTTTGGAGAAAATGGTGGAAAGTGCTTTGAGGTTGGGGTGGGATTCTTGCCTCACTGTATGATGAATCCAGACTATTAAATCTTTCAGGTATTCAAAGACACACAGTGTGGAGAGCCAATTTACAATCCACCCACTTTTTCTGTCGTTCACACTTGATTCCATACTATACATTTGGTTTTGTCTTATTATGAAGTATGTCTGCTGGAACTCCAACTGGAGGCTTCCTTTGTCAAACAAGTTCCATGGAGCCAACCCACAGATAGCTGATTGATCACTCATCAACACCTAACTGCCCTCATGTCTGCAGTCATTCCAAAATGATTCTTCTTTGAATGCTTGTTTAATGAGCCATTGCCTGGACCATAGAAACCTTGTGGAAAAGGAAGGTGGAGTCTGTTGGAAGCAGAAACACTGAGCATATAAAACGGGCAACTCTGTTCAACAGACAACACACTCACCAAATTGGAAACGCAACGTGGAGGACGCAAGAAAGTATCAACTGGACCGAGGAGAAATTCATGTAAGAAAGAAATGGGATTCATCGTCTGTGCTGTTGGCCCAACGATAACTTGTGTTTGAGTTCAGGAAGTGCTTCTGCTTGGGGCCACTGACTGTAACTGAAGCTAGCAGATGAGTGTATCACATGGAGACCACCTCAAACAGACACACTGATGGTTCTTGATTTCATAAGTGCTTCTCTTTTGGGGTTGTTTCGCTCGTGAGATTTTCTTCAGTAAGACACCACTATTCTTTCATGAATTTGTCGCCAACATTACCTTAACACAGGCACTGACTACATTTCTTGAAAAAGTAAGTGCTAATTGTTGGGGTAGTCTTGCAGACTGCTCTCATCCAAAGATCCTACTACAAACTATGAACTATCGATAAAAATGTTTTTGCAAGGAATTTCTATCTAATTTGAGTCTTTACATGGCTTTCAAGTGAAAGAGTGCTACACTTTGGGACAGACCACATCCACTGGGTAAACCAGAAAGCCTCCTTTTTGTGGGGAAATCACTCTCAGATCACCTCAAAGGAGTCACTCCTGATTCTTGTGTTCAAAAGTGCTTCTCTTTGGGGTTGTCTTGGTAGTGACAATGCACACAAAATCTGAACTGTAGAAACAAACTGTGTATTACTTCTAGGGATGACATGTGATTTTTCAAGTCAAAGAGAAGACCAATATTGTGGGATTGCAACCCACTGTTAAAATGACACTTATTTTCTATCAGAAGCCAGATTTTGTCATGATAAGTGCCCTAATAGAAACACTGACCTGTTCCTCATGATAGTAAGTGCTTCTTGTTGGGGTAGTTTCATGACCTGCAGATCTTCCTCGTGTGAGCTGAATGGCAAGCTCAGTAAGAGATGCGCTTCACCGTTAGTCACTTTATTCTGAGAAAATCCTGGGAAGCCCTGTTAAGTTTGGCTGGGATTCTGAACAGACTCCTTCAGCGATTGAAGGCATTTCCTGGGCTGTCTTCCAAAGAATAAGAAATTGTCATGTGGATACCTCAGTAGGACATGCACTTCAACTTTTTGCACATTCTTTTGAGAAAATGGTAGAAAGTGCTTTGAAGTTGGGGTGTGATTCTTAACTGACTGCTTCAATTCTTGGACAAGTTTCCAGGACTGTCAACCAAATAGTAGGAAACTCTCTGGAAAAGTCATGTGGATTCCTCAGTAGGACATGCACCTCAACTTTATGCACATTCTTTGGAGAAAATGGTGGAAAGTGCTTTGAGGTTGGGGTGGGATTCTTGCCTCATTGTATGATGAATCCAGACTCTTAAATCTTTCAGGTATTCAAAGACACACAGTGTGGAGAGCCAATTTACAATCCACCCACTTTTTCTGTCGTTCACACTTGATTCCATACTATACATTTGGTTTTGTCTTATTATGAAGTATGTCTGCTGGAACTCCAACTGGAGGCTTCCTTTGTCAAACAAGTTCCATGGAGCCAACCCGCAGAAAGCTGATTGATCACTCATCAACACCTAACTGCCCTCATGTCTGCAGTCATTCCAAAATGATTCTTCTTTGAATGCTTGTTTAATGAGCCATTGCCTGGACCATAGAAACCTTGTGGAAAAGGAAGGTGGAGTCTGTTGGAAGCAGAAACACTGAGCATATAAAACGGGCAACTCTGTTCAACAGACAACACACTCACCAAATTGGAAACGCAACGTGGAGGACGCAAGAAAGTATCAACTGGACCGAGGAGAAATTCATGTAAGAAAGAAATGGGATTCATCGTCTGTGCTGTTGGCCCAACGATAACTTGTGTTTGAGTTCAGGAAGTGCTTCTGCTTGGGGCCACTGACTGTAACTGAAGCTAGCAGATGAGTGTATCACATGGAGACCACCTCAAACAGACACACTGATGGTTCTTGATTTCATAAGTGCTTCTCTTTTGGGGTTGTTTCGCTCGTGAGATTTTCTTCAGTAAGACACCACTATTCTTTCATGAATTTGTCGCCAACATTACCTTAACACAGGCACTGACTACATTTCTTGAAAAAGTAAGTGCTAATTGTTGGGGTAGTCTTGCAGACTGCTCTCATCCAAAGATCCTACTACAAACTATGAACTATCGATAAAAATGTTTTTGCAAGGAATTTCTATCTAATTTGAGCCTTTACATGGCTTTCAAGTGAAAGAGTGCTACACTTTGGGACAGACCACATCCACTGGGTAAACCAGAAAGCCTCCTTTTTGTGGGGAAAACACTCTCAGATCACCTCAAAGGAGTCACTCCTGATTCTTGTGTTCAAAAGTGCTTCTCTTTGGGGTTGTCTTGGTAGTGACAATGCACACAAAATCTGAACTGTAGAAACAAACTGTGTATTACTTCTATGGATGACATGTGATTTTTCAAGTCAAAGAGAAGACCAATATTGTGGGATTGCAACCCACTGTTAAAATGACACTTATTTTCTATCAGAAGCCAGATTTTGTCATGATAAGTGCCCTAATAGAAACACTGACCTGTTCCTCATGATAGTAAGTGCTTCTTGTTGGGGTAGTTTCATGACCAGCAGATCTTCCTCGTGTGAGCTGAATGGCAAGCTCAGTAGGAGATGCGCTTCACCGTTAGCCACTTTATTTTGAGAAAATCCTGGGAAGCCCTGTTAAGTTTGGCTGGGATTCTGAACAGACTCCTTCAGCGATTGAAGGCATTTCCTGGGCTGTCTTCCAAAGAATAAGAAATTGTCATGTGGATACCTCAGTAGGACATGCACTTCAACTTTTTGCACATTCTTTGGAGAAAATGGTAGAAAGTGCTTTGAAGTTGGGGTGTGATTCTTAACTGACTGCTTCAATTCTTGGGCAAGTTTCCAGGACTGTCAACCAAATAGTAGGAAACTCTCTGGAAAAGTCATGTGGATTCCTCAGTAGGACATGCACCTCAACTTTATGCACATTCTTTGGAGAAAATGGTGGAAAGTGCTTTGAGGTTGGGGTGGGATTCTTGCCTCATTGTATGATGAATCCAGACTCTTAAATCTTTCAGGTATTCAAAGACACACAGTGTGGAGAGCCAATTTACAATCCACCCACTTTTTCTGTCGTTCACACTTGATTCCATACTATACATTTGGTTTTGTCTTATTATGAAGTATGTCTGCTGGAACTCCAACTGGAGGCTTCCTTTGTCAAACAAGTTCCATGGAGCCAACCCGCAGAAAGCTGATTGATCACTCATCAACACCTAACTGCCCTCATGTCTGCAGTCATTCCAAAATGATTCTTCTTTGAATGCTTGTTTAATGAGCCATTGCCTGGACCATAGAAACCTTGTGGAAAAGGAAGGTGGAGTCTGTTGGAAGCAGAAACACTGAGCATATAAAACGGGCAACTCTGTTCAACAGACAACACACTCACCAAATTGGAAACGCAACGTGGAGGACGCAAGAAAGTATCAACTGGACCGAGGAGAAATTCATGTAAGAAAGAAATGGGATTCATCGTCTGTGCTGTTGGCCCAACGATAACTTGTGTTTGAGTTCAGGAAGTGCTTCTGCTTGGGGCCACTGACTGTAACTGAAGCTAGCAGATGAGTGTATCACATGGAGACCACCTCAAACAGACACACTGATGGTTCTTGATTTCATAAGTGCTTCTCTTTTGGGGTTGTTTCGCTCGTGAGATTTTCTTCAGTAAGACACCACTATTCTTTCATGAATTTGTCGCCAACATTACCTTAACACAGGCACTGACTACATTTCTTGAAAAAGTAAGTGCTAATTGTTGGGGTAGTCTTGCAGACTGCTCTCATCCAAAGATCCTACTACAAACTATGAACTATCGATAAAAATGTTTTTGCAAGGAATTTCTATCTAATTTGAGTCTTTACATGGCTTTCAAGTGAAAGAGTGCTACACTTTGGGACAGACCACATCCACTGGGTAAACCAGAAAGCCTCCTTTTTGTGGGGAAATCACTCTCAGATCACCTCAAAGGAGTCACTCCTGATTCTTGTGTTCAAAAGTGCTTCTCTTTGGGGTTGTCTTGGTAGTGACAATGCACACAAAATCTGAACTGTAGAAACAAACTGTGTATTACTTCTAGGGATGACATGTGATTTTTCAAGTCAAAGAGAAGACCAATATTGTGGGATTGCAACCCACTGTTAAAATGACACTTATTTTCTATCAGAAGCCAGATTTTGTCATGATAAGTGCCCTAATAGAAACACTGACCTGTTCCTCATGATAGTAAGTGCTTCTTGTTGGGGTAGTTTCATGACCTGCAGATCTTCCTCGTGTGAGCTGAATGGCAAGCTCAGTAAGAGATGCGCTTCACCGTTAGTCACTTTATTCTGAGAAAATCCTGGGAAGCCCTGTTAAGTTTGGCTGGGATTCTGAACAGACTCCTTCAGCGATTGAAGGCATTTCCTGGGCTGTCTTCCAAAGAATAAGAAATTGTCATGTGGATACCTCAGTAGGACATGCACTTCAACTTTTTGCACATTCTTTTGAGAAAATGGTAGAAAGTGCTTTGAAGTTGGGGTGTGATTCTTAACTGACTGCTTCAATTCTTGGACAAGTTTCCAGGACTGTCAACCAAATAGTAGGAAACTCTCTGGAAAAGTCATGTGGATTCCTCAGTAGGACATGCACCTCAACTTTATGCACATTCTTTGGAGAAAATGGTGGAAAGTGCTTTGAGGTTGGGGTGGGATTCTTGCCTCATTGTATGATGAATCCAGACTCTTAAATCTTTCAGGTATTCAAAGACACACAGTGTGGAGAGCCAATTTACAATCCACCCACTTTTTCTGTCGTTCACACTTGATTCCATACTATACATTTGGTTTTGTCTTATTATGAAGTATGTCTGCTGGAACTCCAACTGGAGGCTTCCTTTGTCAAACAAGTTCCATGGAGCCAACCCGCAGAAAGCTGATTGATCACTCATCAACACCTAACTGCCCTCATGTCTGCAGTCATTCCAAAATGATTCTTCTTTGAATGCTTGTTTAATGAGCCATTGCCTGGACCATAGAAACCTTGTGGAAAAGGAAGGTGGAGTCTGTTGGAAGCAGAAACACTGAGCATATAAAACGGGCAACTCTGTTCAACAGACAACACACTCACCAAATTGGAAACGCAACGTGGAGGACGCAAGAAAGTATCAACTGGACCGAGGAGAAATTCATGTAAGAAAGAAATGGGATTCATCGTCTGTGCTGTTGGCCCAACGATAACTTGTGTTTGAGTTCAGGAAGTGCTTCTGCTTGGGGCCACTGACTGTAACTGAAGCTAGCAGATGAGTGTATCACATGGAGACCACCTCAAACAGACACACTGATGGTTCTTGATTTCATAAGTGCTTCTCTTTTGGGGTTGTTTCGCTCGTGAGATTTTCTTCAGTAAGACACCACTATTCTTTCATGAATTTGTCGCCAACATTACCTTAACACAGGCACTGACTACATTTCTTGAAAAAGTAAGTGCTAATTGTTGGGGTAGTCTTGCAGACTGCTCTCATCCAAAGATCCTACTACAAACTATGAACTATCGATAAAAATGTTTTTGCAAGGAATTTCTATCTAATTTGAGTCTTTACATGGCTTTCAAGTGAAAGAGTGCTACACTTTGGGACAGACCACATCCACTGGGTAAACCAGAAAGCCTCCTTTTTGTGGGGAAATCACTCTCAGATCACCTCAAAGGAGTCACTCCTGATTCTTGTGTTCAAAAGTGCTTCTCTTTGGGGTTGTCTTGGTAGTGACAATGCACACAAAATCTGAACTGTAGAAACAAACTGTGTATTACTTCTAGGGATGACATGTGATTTTTCAAGTCAAAGAGAAGACCAATATTGTGGGATTGCAACCCACTGTTAAAATGACACTTATTTTCTATCAGAAGCCAGATTTTGTCATGATAAGTGCCCTAATAGAAACACTGACCTGTTCCTCATGATAGTAAGTGCTTCTTGTTGGGGTAGTTTCATGACCTGCAGATCTTCCTCGTGTGAGCTGAATGGCAAGCTCAGTAAGAGATGCGCTTCACCGTTAGTCACTTTATTCTGAGAAAATCCTGGGAAGCCCTGTTAAGTTTGGCTGGGATTCTGAACAGACTCCTTCAGCGATTGAAGGCATTTCCTGGGCTGTCTTCCAAAGAATAAGAAATTGTCATGTGGATACCTCAGTAGGACATGCACTTCAACTTTTTGCACATTCTTTTGAGAAAATGGTAGAAAGTGCTTTGAAGTTGGGGTGTGATTCTTAACTGACTGCTTCAATTCTTGGACAAGTTTCCAGGACTGTCAACCAAATAGTAGGAAACTCTCTGGAAAAGTCATGTGGATTCCTCAGTAGGACATGCACCTCAACTTTATGCACATTCTTTGGAGAAAATGGTGGAAAGTGCTTTGAGGTTGGGGTGGGATTCTTGCCTCATTGTATGATGAATCCAGACTCTTAAATCTTTCAGGTATTCAAAGACACACAGTGTGGAGAGCCAATTTACAATCCACCCACTTTTTCTGTCGTTCACACTTGATTCCATACTATACATTTGGTTTTGTCTTATTATGAAGTATGTCTGCTGGAACTCCAACTGGAGGCTTCCTTTGTCAAACAAGTTCCATGGAGCCAACCCGCAGAAAGCTGATTGATCACTCATCAACACCTAACTGCCCTCATGTCTGCAGTCATTCCAAAATGATTCTTCTTTGAATGCTTGTTTAATGAGCCATTGCCTGGACCATAGAAACCTTGTGGAAAAGGAAGGTGGAGTCTGTTGGAAGCAGAAACACTGAGCATATAAAACGGGCAACTCTGTTCAACAGACAACACACTCACCAAATTGGAAACGCAACGTGGAGGACGCAAGAAAGTATCAACTGGACCGAGGAGAAATTCATGTAAGAAAGAAATGGGATTCATCGTCTGTGCTGTTGGCCCAACGATAACTTGTGTTTGAGTTCAGGAAGTGCTTCTGCTTGGGGCCACTGACTGTAACTGAAGCTAGCAGATGAGTGTATCACATGGAGACCACCTCAAACAGACACACTGATGGTTCTTGATTTCATAAGTGCTTCTCTTTTGGGGTTGTTTCGCTCGTGAGATTTTCTTCAGTAAGACACCACTATTCTTTCATGAATTTGTCGCCAACATTACCTTAACACAGGCACTGACTACATTTCTTGAAAAAGTAAGTGCTAATTGTTGGGGTAGTCTCATCCAAAGATCCTACTACAAACTATGAACTATCGATAAAAATGTTTTTGCAAGGAATTTCTATCTAATTTGAGTCTTTACATGGCTTTCAAGTGAAAGAGTGCTACACTTTGGGACAGACCACATCCACTGGGTAAACCAGAAAGCCTCCTTTTTGTGGGGAAATCACTCTCAGATCACCTCAAAGGAGTCACTCCTGATTCTTGTGTTCAAAAGTGCTTCTCTTTGGGGTTGGACTGAGGAGAAACCGAGGAGAAATTCATGTAAGAAAGAAATGGGATTCATCGTCTGTGCTGTTGGCCCAACGATAACTTGTGTTTGAGTTCAGGAAGTGCTTCTGCTTGGGGCCACTGACTGTAACTGAAGCTAGCAGATGAGTGTATCACATGGAGACCACCTCAAACAGACACACTGATGGTTCTTGATTTCATAAGTGCTTCTCTTTTGGGGTTGTTTTGCTCGTGAGATTTTCTTCAGTAAGACACCACTATTCTTTCATGAATTTGTCGCCAACATTACCTTAACACAGGCACTGACTACATTTCTTGAAAAAGTAAGTGCTAATTGTTGGGGTAGTCTTGCAGACTGCTTTCATCCAAAGATCCTACTACAAACTATGAACTATCGATAAAAATGTTTTTGCAAGGAATTTCTATCTAATTTGAGCCTTTACATGGCTTTCAAGTGAAAGAGTGCTACACTTTGGGACAGACCACATCCACTGGGTAAACCAGAAAGCCTCCTTTTTGTGGGGAAATCTCTCTCAGATCACCTCAAAGGAGTCACTCCTGATTCTTGTGTTCAAAAGTGCTTCTCTTTGGGGTTGTCTTGGTAGTGACAATGCACACAAAATCTGAACTGTAGAAACAAACTGTGTATTACTTCTAGGGATGACATGTGATTTTTCAAGTCAAAGAGAAGACCAATATTGTGGGATTGCAACCCACTGTTAAAATGACACTTATTGCCTATCAGAAGCCAGATTTTGTCATGATAAGTGCCCTAATAGAAACACTGACCTGTTCCTCATGATAGTAAGTGCTTCTTGTTGGGGTAGTTTCATGACCTGCAGATCTTCCTCGTGTGAGCTGAATGGCAAGCTCAGTAAGAGATGCGCTTCACCGTTAGTCACTTTATTCTGAGAAAATCCTGGGAAGCCCTGTTAAGTTTGGCTGGGATTCTGAACAGACTCCTTCAGCGATTGAAGGCATTTCCTGGGCTGTCTTCCAAAGAATAAGAAATTGTCATGTGGATACCTCAGTAGGACATGCACTTCAACTTTTTGCACATTCTTTTGAGAAAATGGTAGAAAGTGCTTTGAAGTTGGGGTGTGATTCTTAACTGACTGCTTCAATTCTTGGACAAGTTTCCAGGACTGTCAACCAAATAGTAGGAAACTCTCTGGAAAAGTCATGTGGATTCCTCAGTAGGACATGCACCTCAACTTTATGCACATTCTTTGGAGAAAATGGTGGAAAGTGCTTTGAGGTTGGGGTGGGATTCTTGCCTCATTGTATGATGAATCCAGACTCTTAAATCTTTCAGGTATTCAAAGACACACAGTGTGGAGAGCCAATTTACAATCCACCCACTTTTTCTGTCGTTCACACTTGATTCCATACTATACATTTGGTTTTGTCTTATTATGAAGTATGTCTGCTGGAACTCCAACTGGAGGCTTCCTTTGTCAAACAAGTTCCATGGAGCCAACCCGCAGAAAGCTGATTGATCACTCATCAACACCTAACTGCCCTCATGTCTGCAGTCATTCCAAAATGATTCTTCTTTGAATGCTTGTTTAATGAGCCATTGCCTGGACCATAGAAACCTTGTGGAAAAGGAAGGTGGAGTCTGTTGGAAGCAGAAACACTGAGCATATAAAACGGGCAACTCTGTTCAACAGACAACACACTCACCAAATTGGAAACGCAACGTGGAGGACGCAAGAAAGTATCAACTGGACCGAGGAGAAATTCATGTAAGAAAGAAATGGGATTCATCGTCTGTGCTGTTGGCCCAACGATAACTTGTGTTTGAGTTCAGGAAGTGCTTCTGCTTGGGGCCACTGACTGTAACTGAAGCTAGCAGATGAGTGTATCACATGGAGACCACCTCAAACAGACACACTGATGGTTCTTGATTTCATAAGTGCTTCTCTTTTGGGGTTGTTTCGCTCGTGAGATTTTCTTCAGTAAGACACCACTATTCTTTCATGAATTTGTCGCCAACATTACCTTAACACAGGCACTGACTACATTTCTTGAAAAAGTAAGTGCTAATTGTTGGGGTAGTCTCATCCAAAGATCCTACTACAAACTATGAACTATCGATAAAAATGTTTTTGCAAGGAATTTCTATCTAATTTGAGTCTTTACATGGCTTTCAAGTGAAAGAGTGCTACACTTTGGGACAGACCACATCCACTGGGTAAACCAGAAAGCCTCCTTTTTGTGGGGAAATCACTCTCAGATCACCTCAAAGGAGTCACTCCTGATTCTTGTGTTCAAAAGTGCTTCTCTTTGGGGTTGGACTGAGGAGAAACCGAGGAGAAATTCATGTAAGAAAGAAATGGGATTCATCGTCTGTGCTGTTGGCCCAACGATAACTTGTGTTTGAGTTCAGGAAGTGCTTCTGCTTGGGGCCACTGACTGTAACTGAAGCTAGCAGATGAGTGTATCACATGGAGACCACCTCAAACAGACACACTGATGGTTCTTGATTTCATAAGTGCTTCTCTTTTGGGGTTGTTTTGCTCGTGAGATTTTCTTCAGTAAGACACCACTATTCTTTCATGAATTTGTCGCCAACATTACCTTAACACAGGCACTGACTACATTTCTTGAAAAAGTAAGTGCTAATTGTTGGGGTAGTCTTGCAGACTGCTTTCATCCAAAGATCCTACTACAAACTATGAACTATCGATAAAAATGTTTTTGCAAGGAATTTCTATCTAATTTGAGCCTTTACATGGCTTTCAAGTGAAAGAGTGCTACACTTTGGGACAGACCACATCCACTGGGTAAACCAGAAAGCCTCCTTTTTGTGGGGAAATCTCTCTCAGATCACCTCAAAGGAGTCACTCCTGATTCTTGTGTTCAAAAGTGCTTCTCTTTGGGGTTGTCTTGGTAGTGACAATGCACACAAAATCTGAACTGTAGAAACAAACTGTGTATTACTTCTAGGGATGACATGTGATTTTTCAAGTCAAAGAGAAGACCAATATTGTGGGATTGCAACCCACTGTTAAAATGACACTTATTGCCTATCAGAAGCCAGATTTTGTCATGATAAGTGCCCTAATAGAAACACTGACCTGTTCCTCATGATAGTAAGTGCTTCTTGTTGCTGTAGTTTCATGACCTGCAGATCTTCCTCGTGTGAGCTGAATGGCAAGCTCAGTAAGAGATGCGCTTCACCGTTAGTCACTTTATTCTGAGAAAATCCTGGGAAGCCCTGTTAAGTTTGGCTGGGATTCTGAACAGACTCCTTCAGCGATTGAAGGCATTTCCTGGGCTGTCTTCCAAAGAATAAGAAATTGTCATGTGGATACCTCAGTAGGACATGCACTTCAACTTTTTGCACATTCTTTTGAGAAAATGGTAGAAAGTGCTTTGAAGTTGGGGTGTGATTCTTAACTGACTGCTTCAATTCTTGGACAAGTTTCCAGGACTGTCAACCAAATAGTAGGAAACTCTCTGGAAAAGTCATGTGGATTCCTCAGTAGGACATGCACCTCAACTTTATGCACATTCTTTGGAGAAAATGGTGGAAAGTGCTTTGAGGTTGGGGTGGGATTCTTGCCTCATTGTATGATGAATCCAGACTCTTAAATCTTTCAGGTATTCAAAGACACACAGTGTGGAGAGCCAATTTACAATCCACCCACTTTTTCTGTCGTTCACACTTGATTCCATACTATACATTTGGTTTTGTCTTATTATGAAGTATGTCTGCTGGAACTCCAACTGGAGGCTTCCTTTGTCAAACAAGTTCCATGGAGCCAACCCGCAGAAAGCTGATTGATCACTCATCAACACCTAACTGCCCTCATGTCTGCAGTCATTCCAAAATGATTCTTCTTTGAATGCTTGTTTAATGAGCCATTGCCTGGACCATAGAAACCTTGTGGAAAAGGAAGGTGGAGTCTGTTGGAAGCAGAAACACTGAGCATATAAAACGGGCAACTCTGTTCAACAGACAACACACTCACCAAATTGGAAACGCAACGTGGAGGACGCAAGAAAGTATCAACTGGACCGAGGAGAAATTCATGTAAGAAAGAAATGGGATTCATCGTCTGTGCTGTTGGCCCAACGATAACTTGTGTTTGAGTTCAGGAAGTGCTTCTGCTTGGGGCCACTGACTGTAACTGAAGCTAGCAGATGAGTGTATCACATGGAGACCACCTCAAACAGACACACTGATGGTTCTTGATTTCATAAGTGCTTCTCTTTTGGGGTTGTTTCGCTCGTGAGATTTTCTTCAGTAAGACACCACTATTCTTTCATGAATTTGTCGCCAACATTACCTTAACACAGGCACTGACTACATTTCTTGAAAAAGTAAGTGCTAATTGTTGGGGTAGTCTTGCAGACTGCTCTCATCCAAAGATCCTACTACAAACTATGAACTATCGATAAAAATGTTTTTGCAAGGAATTTCTATCTAATTTGAGTCTTTACATGGCTTTCAAGTGAAAGAGTGCTACACTTTGGGACAGACCACATCCACTGGGTAAACCAGAAAGCCTCCTTTTTGTGGGGAAATCACTCTCAGATCACCTCAAAGGAGTCACTCCTGATTCTTGTGTTCAAAAGTGCTTCTCTTTGGGGTTGTCTTGGTAGTGACAATGCACACAAAATCTGAACTGTAGAAACAAACTGTGTATTACTTCTAGGGATGACATGTGATTTTTCAAGTCAAAGAGAAGACCAATATTTTGGGATTGCAACCCACTGTTAAAATGACACTTATTTTCTATCAGAAGCCAGATTTTGTCATGATAAGTGCCCTAATAGAAACACTGACCTGTTCCTCATGATAGTAAGTGCTTCTTGTTGGGGCAGTTTCATGACCTGCAGATCTTCCTCGTGTGAGCTGAATGGCAAGCTCAGTAGGAGATGCGCTTCACCGTTAGTCACTTTATTCTGAGAAAATCCTGGGAAGCCCTGTTAAGTTTGGCTGGGATTCTGAACAGACTCCTTCAGCGATTGAAGGCATTTCCTGGGCTGTCTTCCAAAGAATAAGAAATTGTCATGTGGATACCTCAGTAGGACATGCACTTCAACTTTTTGCACATTCTTTGGAGAAATTGGTAGAAAGTGCTTTGAAGTTGGGGTGTGATTCTTAACTGACTGCTTCAATTATTGGACAAGTTTCCAGGACTGTCAACAAAATAGTAGGAAACTCTCTGGAAAAGTCATGTGGATTCCTCAGTAGGACATGCACCTCAACTTTATGCACATTCTTTGGAGAAAATGGTGGAAAGTGCTTTGAGGTTGGGGTGGGATTCTTGCCTCACTGTATGATGAATCCAGACTATAAAATCTTTCAGGTATTCAAAGACACACAGTGTGGAGAGCCAATTTACAATCCACCCACTTTTTCTGTCGTTCACACTTGATTCCATACTATACATTTGGTTTTGTCTTATTATGAAGTATGTCTGCTGGAACTCCAACTGGAGGCTTCCTTTGTCAAACAAGTTCCATGGAGCCAACCTGCAGAAAGCTGATTGATCACTCATCAACACCTAACTGCCCTCATGTCTGAAGTCATTCCAAAATGATTCTTCTTTGAATGCTTGTTTAATGAGCCATTGTCTGGACCATAGAAACCTTGTGGAAAAGGAAGGTGGAGTCTGTTGGAAGCAGAAACACTGAGCATATAAAACGGGCAACTGTTCAACAGACAACACACTCACCAAATTGGAAACGCATCGTGGAGGACGCAAGAAAGTATCAACTGGACCGAGGAGAAATTCATGTAAGAAAGAAATGGGATTCATCGTCTGTGCTGTTGGCCCAACGATAACTTGTGTTTGAGTTCAGGAAGTGCTTCTGCTTGGGGCCATTGTACATGACAGATGCTACTGACTGTAACTGAAGCTAGCAGATGAGTGTATCACATGGAGACCACCTCAAACAGACACACTGATGGTTCTTGATTTCATAAGTGCTTCTCTTTTGGGGTTGTTTCGCTCGTGAGATTTTCTTCAGTAAGACACCACTATTCTTTCATGAATTTGTCCCCAACATTACCTTAACACAGGCACTGACTACATTTCTTGAAAAAGTAAGTGCTAATTGTTGGGGTAGTCTTGCAGACTGCTCTCATCCAACGATCCTACTACAAACTATGAACTATCGATAAAAATGTTTTTGCAAAGAATTTCTATCTAATTTGAGCCTTTACATGGCTTTCAAGTGAAAGAGTGCTACACTTTGGGACAGACCGTATCCACTGGGTAAACCAGAAAGCCTCCTTTTTGTGGGGAAATCACTCTCAGATCACCTCAAAGGAGTCACTCCTGATTCTTGTGTTCAAAAGTGCTTCTCTTTGGGGTTTTCTTGGTAGTGACAATGCACACAAAATCTGAACTGTAGAAACAAACTGTGTATTACTTCTAGGGATGACATGGGATTTTTCAATTCAAAGAGAAGACCAATATTGTGGGATTGCAACCCACTGTTAAAATGACACTTATTTTCTATCAGAAGCCAGATTTTTTCATGATAAGTGCCCTAACAGAAACACTGACCTGTTCCTCATGATAGTAAGTGCTTCTTGTTGGGGTAGTTTCATGACCAGCAGATCTTCCTCGTGTGAAGTTGAATGGCAAGCTCAGTAGGAGATGCGCTTCACCGTTAGTCACTTTATTCTGAGAAAATCCTGGGAAGCCCTGTTAAGTTTGGCTGGGATTCTGAACAGACTCCTTCAGCGATTGAAGGCATTTCCTGGGCTGTCTTCCAAAGAATAAGAAATTGTCTCAAATAGTCATGTGGATACCTCAGTAGGACATGCACTTCAACTTTTTGCACATTCTTTGGAGAAATTGGTAGAAAGTGCTTTGAAGTTGGGGTGTGATTCTTAACTGACTGCTTCAGTTATTGGACAAGTTTCCAGGACTGTCAACCAAATAGTAGGAAACTCTCTGGAAAAGTCATGTGGATTCCTCAGTAAGACATGCACCTCAACTTTATGCACATTCTTTGGAGAAAATGGTGGAAAGTGCTTTGAGGTTGGGGTGGGATTCTTGCCTCACTGTATGATGAATCCAGACTATTAAATCTTTCAGGTATTCAAAGACACACAGTGTGGAGAGCCAATTTACAATCCACCCACTTTTTCTGTCGTTCACACTTGATTCCATACTATACATTTGGTTTTGTCTTATTATGAAGTATGTCTGCTGGAACTCCAACTGGAGGCTTCCTTTGTCAAACAAGTTCCATGGAGCCAACCTGCAGAAAGCTGATTGATCACTCATCAACACCTAACTGCCCTCATGTCTGCAGTCATTCCAAAATGATTCTTCTTTGAATGCTTGTTTAATGAGCCATTGCCTGGACCATAGAAACCTTGTGGAAAAGGAAGGTGGAGTCTGTTGGAAGCAGAAACACTGAGCATATAAAACGGGCAACTCTGTTCAACAGACAACACACTCACCAAATTGGAAACGCAACGTGGAGGACGCAAGAAAGTATCAACTGGACCGAGGAGAAATTCATGTAAGAAAGAAATGGGATTCATCGTCTGTGCTGTTGGCCCAACGATAACTTGTGTTTGAGTTTTGTTTGAGTTGTGTTTGAGTTCAGGAAGTGCTTCTGCTTGGGGCCATTGTACATGACAAATGCTACTGACTGTAACTGAAGCTAGCAGATGAGTGTATCACATGGAGACCACCTCAAACAGACACACTGATGGTTCTTGATTTCATAAGTGCTTCTCTTTTGGGGTTGTTTTGCTCGTGAGATTTTCTTCAGTAAGACACCACTATTCTTTCATGAATTTGTCGCCAACATTACCTTAACACAGGCACTGACTACATTTCTTGAAAAAGTAAGTGCTAATTGTTGGGGTAGTCTTGCAGACTGCTCTCATCCAAAGATCCTACTACAAACTATGAACTATCGATAAAAATGTTTTTGCAAGGAATTTCTATCTAATTTGAGTCTTTACATGGCTTTCAAGTGAAAGAGTGCTACACTTTGGGACGGACCACATCCACTGGGTAAACCAGAAAGCCTCCTTTTTGTGGGGAAATCACTCTTAGATCACCTCAAAGGAGTCACTCCTGATTCTTGTGTTCAAAAGTGCTTCTCTTTGGGGTTGTCTTGGTAGTTACAATGCACACAAAATCTGAACTGTAGAAACAAACTATGTATCACTTCTAGGGATGACATGTGATTTTTCAAGTCAACGAAAAGACCAATAATGTGGGATTGCAACCCACTGTTAAAATGACATTTATTTTCTATCAGAAGCCAGATTTTGTCATGATAAGTGCCCTAATAGAAACACTGACCTGTTCCTCATGATAGTAAGTGCTTCTTGTTGGGGTAGTTTCATGACCTGCAGATCTTCCTCGTGTGAGCTGAATGGCAAGCTCAGTAGGAGATGCGCTTCACCGTTAGTCACTTTATTCTGAGAAAATCCTGGGAAGCCCTGTTAAGTTTGGCTGGGATTCTGAACAGACTCCTTCAGCGATTGAAGGCATTTCCTGGGCTGTCTTCCAAAGAATAAGAAATTGTCATGTGGATACCTCAGTAGGACATGCACTTCAACTTTTTGCACATTCTTTGGAGAAATTGGTAGAAAGTGCTTTGAAGTTGGGGTGTGATTCTTAACTGACTGCTTCAATTATTGGACAAGTTTCCAGGACTGTCAACCAAATAGTAGGAAACTCTCTGGAAAAGTCATGTGGATTCCTCAGTAGGACATGCACCTCAACTTTATGCACATTCTTTGGAGAAAATGGTGGAAAGTGCTTTGAGGTTGGGGTGGGATTCTTGCCTCACTGTATGATGAATCCAGACTATTAAATCTTTCAGGTATTCAAAGACACACAGTGTGGAGAGCCAATTTACAATCCACCCACTTTTTCTGTCGTTCACACTTGATTCCATACTATACATTTGGTTTTGTCTTATTATGAAGTATGTCTGCTGGAACTCCAACTGGAGGCTTCCTTTGTCAAACAAGTTCCATGGAGCCAACCCACAGATAGCTGATTGATCACTCATCAACACCTAACTGCCCTCATGTCTGCAGTCATTCCAAAATGATTCTTCTTTGAATGCTTGTTTAATGAGCCATTGCCTGGACCATAGAAACCTTGTGGAAAAGGAAGGTGGAGTCTGTTGGAAGCAGAAACACTGAGCATATAAAACGGGCAACTCTGTTCAACAGACAACACACTCACCAAATTGGAAACGCAACGTGGAGGACGCAAGAAAGTATCAACTGGACCGAGGAGAAATTCATGTAAGAAAGAAATGGGATTCATCGTCTGTGCTGTTGGCCCAACGATAACTTGTGTTTGAGTTTTGTTTGAGTTGTGTTTGAGTTCAGGAAGTGCTTCTGCTTGGGGCCATTGTACATGACAAATGCTACTGACTGTAACTGAAGCTAGCAGATGAGTGTATCACATGGAGACCACCTCAAACAGACACACTGATGGTTCTTGATTTCATAAGTGCTTCTCTTTTGGGGTTGTTTTGCTCGTGAGATTTTCTTCAGTAAGACACCACTATTCTTTCATGAATTTGTCGCCAACATTACCTTAACACAGGCACTGACTACATTTCTTGAAAAAGTAAGTGCTAATTGTTGGGGTAGTCTTGCAGACTGCTCTCATCCAAAGATCCTACTACAAACTATGAACTATCGATAAAAATGTTTTTGCAAGGAATTTCTATCTAATTTGAGTCTTTACATGGCTTTCAAGTGAAAGAGTGCTACACTTTGGGACGGACCACATCCACTGGGTAAACCAGAAAGCCTCCTTTTTGTGGGGAAATCACTCTTAGATCACCTCAAAGGAGTCACTCCTGATTCTTGTGTTCAAAAGTGCTTCTCTTTGGGGTTGTCTTGGTAGTTACAATGCACACAAAATCTGAACTGTAGAAACAAACTATGTATCACTTCTAGGGATGACATGTGATTTTTCAAGTCAACGAAAAGACCAATAATGTGGGATTGCAACCCACTGTTAAAATGACATTTATTTTCTATCAGAAGCCAGATTTTGTCATGATAAGTGCCCTAATAGAAACACTGACCTGTTCCTCATGATAGTAAGTGCTTCTTGTTGGGGTAGTTTCATGACCTGCAGATCTTCCTCGTGTGAGCTGAATGGCAAGCTCAGTAGGAGATGCGCTTCACCGTTAGTCACTTTATTCTGAGAAAATCCTGGGAAGCCCTGTTAAGTTTGGCTGGGATTCTGAACAGACTCCTTCAGCGATTGAAGGCATTTCCTGGGCTGTCTTCCAAAGAATAAGAAATTGTCATGTGGATACCTCAGTAGGACATGCACTTCAACTTTTTGCACATTCTTTGGAGAAATTGGTAGAAAGTGCTTTGAAGTTGGGGTGTGATTCTTAACTGACTGCTTCAATTATTGGACAAGTTTCCAGGACTGTCAACCAAATAGTAGGAAACTCTCTGGAAAAGTCATGTGGATTCCTCAGTAGGACATGCACCTCAACTTTATGCACATTCTTTGGAGAAAATGGTGGAAAGTGCTTTGAGGTTGGGGTGGGATTCTTGCCTCACTGTATGATGAATCCAGACTATTAAATCTTTCAGGTATTCAAAGACACACAGTGTGGAGAGCCAATTTACAATCCACCCACTTTTTCTGTCGTTCACACTTGATTCCATACTATACATTTGGTTTTGTCTTATTATGAAGTATGTCTGCTGGAACTCCAACTGGAGGCTTCCTTTGTCAAACAAGTTCCATGGAGCCAACCCACAGATAGCTGATTGATCACTCATCAACACCTAACTGCCCTCATGTCTGCAGTCATTCCAAAATGATTCTTCTTTGAATGCTTGTTTAATGAGCCATTGCCTGGACCATAGAAACCTTGTGGAAGTCTGTTGGAAGCAGAAACACTGAGCATATAAAACGGGCAACTCTGTTCAACAGACAACACACTCACCAAATTGGAAACGCAACGTGGAGGACGCAAGAAAGTATCAACTGGACCGAGGAGAAATTCATGTAAGAAAGAAATGGGATTCATCGTCTGTGCTGTTGGCCCAACGATAACTTGTGTTTGAGTTTTGTTTGAGTTGTGTTTGAGTTCAGGAAGTGCTTCTGCTTGGGGCCATTGTACATGACAAATGCTACTGACTGTAACTGAAGCTAGCAGATGAGTGTATCACATGGAGACCACCTCAAACAGACACACTGATGGTTCTTGATTTCATAAGTGCTTCTCTTTTGGGGTTGTTTTGCTCGTGAGATTTTCTTCAGTAAGACACCACTATTCTTTCATGAATTTGTCGCCAACATTACCTTAACACAGGCACTGACTACATTTCTTGAAAAAGTAAGTGCTAATTGTTGGGGTAGTCTTGCAGACTGCTCTCATCCAAAGATCCTACTACAAACTATGAACTATCGATAAAAATGTTTTTGCAAGGAATTTCTATCTAATTTGAGTCTTTACATGGCTTTCAAGTGAAAGAGTGCTACACTTTGGGACGGACCACATCCACTGGGTAAACCAGAAAGCCTCCTTTTTGTGGGGAAATCACTCTTAGATCACCTCAAAGGAGTCACTCCTGATTCTTGTGTTCAAAAGTGCTTCTCTTTGGGGTTGTCTTGGTAGTTACAATGCACACAAAATCTGAACTGTAGAAACAAACTATGTATCACTTCTAGGGATGACATGTGATTTTTCAAGTCAACGAAAAGACCAATAATGTGGGATTGCAACCCACTGTTAAAATGACATTTATTTTCTATCAGAAGCCAGATTTTGTCATGATAAGTGCCCTAATAGAAACACTGACCTGTTCCTCATGATAGTAAGTGCTTCTTGTTGGGGTAGTTTCATGACCTGCAGATCTTCCTCGTGTGAGCTGAATGGCAAGCTCAGTAGGAGATGCGCTTCACCGTTAGTCACTTTATTCTGAGAAAATCCTGGGAAGCCCTGTTAAGTTTGGCTGGGATTCTGAACAGACTCCTTCAGCGATTGAAGGCATTTCCTGGGCTGTCTTCCAAAGAATAAGAAATTGTCATGTGGATACCTCAGTAGGACATGCACTTCAACTTTTTGCACATTCTTTGGAGAAATTGGTAGAAAGTGCTTTGAAGTTGGGGTGTGATTCTTAACTGACTGCTTCAATTATTGGACAAGTTTCCAGGACTGTCAACCAAATAGTAGGAAACTCTCTGGAAAAGTCATGTGGATTCCTCAGTAGGACATGCACCTCAACTTTATGCACATTCTTTGGAGAAAATGGTGGAAAGTGCTTTGAGGTTGGGGTGGGATTCTTGCCTCACTGTATGATGAATCCAGACTATTAAATCTTTCAGGTATTCAAAGACACACAGTGTGGAGAGCCAATTTACAATCCACCCACTTTTTCTGTCGTTCACACTTGATTCCATACTATACATTTGGTTTTGTCTTATTATGAAGTATGTCTGCTGGAACTCCAACTGGAGGCTTCCTTTGTCAAACAAGTTCCATGGAGCCAACCCACAGATAGCTGATTGATCACTCATCAACACCTAACTGCCCTCATGTCTGCAGTCATTCCAAAATGATTCTTCTTTGAATGCTTGTTTAATGAGCCATTGCCTGGACCATAGAAACCTTGTGGAAAAGGAAGGTGGAGTCTGTTGGAAGCAGAAACACTGAGCATATAAAACGGGCAACTCTGTTCAACAGACAACACACTCACCAAATTGGAAACGCAACGTGGAGGACGCAAGAAAGTATCAACTGGACCGAGGAGAAATTCATGTAAGAAAGAAATGGGATTCATCGTCTGTGCTGTTGGCCCAACGATAACTTGTGTTTGAGTTTTGTTTGAGTTGTGTTTGAGTTCAGGAAGTGCTTCTGCTTGGGGCCATTGTACATGACAAATGCTACTGACTGTAACTGAAGCTAGCAGATGAGTGTATCACATGGAGACCACCTCAAACAGACACACTGATGGTTCTTGATTTCATAAGTGCTTCTCTTTTGGGGTTGTTTTGCTCGTGAGATTTTCTTCAGTAAGACACCACTATTCTTTCATGAATTTGTCGCCAACATTACCTTAACACAGGCACTGACTACATTTCTTGAAAAAGTAAGTGCTAATTGTTGGGGTAGTCTTGCAGACTGCTCTCATCCAAAGATCCTACTACAAACTATGAACTATCGATAAAAATGTTTTTGCAAGGAATTTCTATCTAATTTGAGTCTTTACATGGCTTTCAAGTGAAAGAGTGCTACACTTTGGGACGGACCACATCCACTGGGTAAACCAGAAAGCCTCCTTTTTGTGGGGAAATCACTCTTAGATCACCTCAAAGGAGTCACTCCTGATTCTTGTGTTCAAAAGTGCTTCTCTTTGGGGTTGTCTTGGTAGTTACAATGCACACAAAATCTGAACTGTAGAAACAAACTATGTATCACTTCTAGGGATGACATGTGATTTTTCAAGTCAACGAAAAGACCAATAATGTGGGATTGCAACCCACTGTTAAAATGACATTTATTTTCTATCAGAAGCCAGATTTTGTCATGATAAGTGCCCTAATAGAAACACTGACCTGTTCCTCATGATAGTAAGTGCTTCTTGTTGGGGTAGTTTCATGACCTGCAGATCTTCCTCGTGTGAGCTGAATGGCAAGCTCAGTAGGAGATGCGCTTCACCGTTAGTCACTTTATTCTGAGAAAATCCTGGGAAGCCCTGTTAAGTTTGGCTGGGATTCTGAACAGACTCCTTCAGCGATTGAAGGCATTTCCTGGGCTGTCTTCCAAAGAATAAGAAATTGTCATGTGGATACCTCAGTAGGACATGCACTTCAACTTTTTGCACATTCTTTGGAGAAATTGGTAGAAAGTGCTTTGAAGTTGGGGTGTGATTCTTAACTGACTGCTTCAATTATTGGACAAGTTTCCAGGACTGTCAACCAAATAGTAGGAAACTCTCTGGAAAAGTCATGTGGATTCCTCAGTAGGACATGCACCTCAACTTTATGCACATTCTTTGGAGAAAATGGTGGAAAGTGCTTTGAGGTTGGGGTGGGATTCTTGCCTCACTGTATGATGAATCCAGACTATTAAATCTTTCAGGTATTCAAAGACACACAGTGTGGAGAGCCAATTTACAATCCACCCACTTTTTCTGTCGTTCACACTTGATTCCATACTATACATTTGGTTTTGTCTTATTATGAAGTATGTCTGCTGGAACTCCAACTGGAGGCTTCCTTTGTCAAACAAGTTCCATGGAGCCAACCCGCAGAAAGCTGATTGATCACTCATCAACACCTAACTGCCCTCATGTCTGCAGTCATTCCAAAATGATTCTTCTTTGAATGCTTGTTTAATGAGCCATTGCCTGGACCATAGAAACCTTGTGGAAAAGGAAGGTGGAGTCTGTTGGAAGCAGAAACACTGAGCATATAAAACGGGCAACTCTGTTCAACAGACAACACACTCACCAAATTGGAAACGCAACGTGGAGGACGCAAGAAAGTATCAACTGGACCGAGGAGAAATTCATGTAAGAAAGAAATGGGATTCATCGTCTGTGCTGTTGGCCCAACGATAACTTGTGTTTGAGTTCAGGAAGTGCTTCTGCTTGGGGCCACTGACTGTAACTGAAGCTAGCAGATGTGTGTATCACATGGAGACCACCTCAAACAGACACACTGATGGTTCTTGATTTCATAAGTGCTTCTCTTTTGGGGTTGTTTCGCTCGTGAGATTTTCTTCAGTAAGACACCACTATTCTTTCATGAATTTGTCGCCAACATTACCTTAACACAGGCACTGACTACATTTCTTGAAAAAGTAAGTGCTAATTGTTGGGGTAGTCTTGCAGACTGCTCTCATCCAAAGATCCTACTACAAACTATGAACTATCGATAAAAATGTTTTTGCAAGGAATTTCTATCTAATTTGAGCCTTTACATGGCTTTCAAGTGAAAGAGTGCTACACTTTGGGACAGACCACATCCACTGGGTAAACCAGAAAGCCTCCTTTTTGTGGGGAAAACACTCTCAGATCACCTCAAAGGAGTCACTCCTGATTCTTGTGTTCAAAAGTGCTTCTCTTTGGGGTTGTCTTGGTAGTGACAATGCACACAAAATCTGAACTGTAGAAACAAACTGTGTATTACTTCTATGGATGACATGTGATTTTTCAAGTCAAAGAGAAGACCAATATTGTGGGATTGCAACCCACTGTTAAAATGACACTTATTTTCTATCAGAAGCCAGATTTTGTCATGATAAGTGCCCTAATAGAAACACTGACCTGTTCCTCATGATAGTAAGTGCTTCTTGTTGGGGTAGTTTCATGACCAGCAGATCTTCCTCGTGTGAGCTGAATGGCAAGCTCAGTAGGAGATGCGCTTCACCGTTAGCCACTTTATTTTGAGAAAATCCTGGGAAGCCCTGTTAAGTTTGGCTGGGATTCTGAACAGACTCCTTCAGCGATTGAAGGCATTTCCTGGGCTGTCTTCCAAAGAATAAGAAATTGTCATGTGGATACCTCAGTAGGACATGCACTTCAACTTTTTGCACATTCTTTGGAGAAAATGGTAGAAAGTGCTTTGAAGTTGGGGTGTGATTCTTAACTGACTGCTTCAATTCTTGGGCAAGTTTCCAGGACTGTCAACCAAATAGTAGGAAACTCTCTGGAAAAGTCATGTGGATTCCTCAGTAGGACATGCACCTCAACTTTATGCACATTCTTTGGAGAAAATGGTGGAAAGTGCTTTGAGGTTGGGGTGGGATTCTTGCCTCATTGTATGATGAATCCAGACTCTTAAATCTTTCAGGTATTCAAAGACACACAGTGTGGAGAGCCAATTTACAATCCACCCACTTTTTCTGTCGTTCACACTTGATTCCATACTATACATTTGGTTTTGTCTTATTATGAAGTATGTCTGCTGGAACTCCAACTGGAGGCTTCCTTTGTCAAACAAGTTCCATGGAGCCAACCCGCAGAAAGCTGATTGATCACTCATCAACACCTAACTGCCCTCATGTCTGCAGTCATTCCAAAATGATTCTTCTTTGAATGCTTGTTTAATGAGCCATTGCCTGGACCATAGAAACCTTGTGGAAAAGGAAGGTGGAGTCTGTTGGAAGCAGAAACACTGAGCATATAAAACGGGCAACTCTGTTCAACAGACAACACACTCACCAAATTGGAAACGCAACGTGGAGGACGCAAGAAAGTATCAACTGGACCGAGGAGAAATTCATGTAAGAAAGAAATGGGATTCATCGTCTGTGCTGTTGGCCCAACGATAACTTGTGTTTGAGTTCAGGAAGTGCTTCTGCTTGGGGCCACTGACTGTAACTGAAGCTAGCAGATGAGTGTATCACATGGAGACCACCTCAAACAGACACACTGATGGTTCTTGATTTCATAAGTGCTTCTCTTTTGGGGTTGTTTCGCTCGTGAGATTTTCTTCAGTAAGACACCACTATTCTTTCATGAATTTGTCGCCAACATTACCTTAACACAGGCACTGACTACATTTCTTGAAAAAGTAAGTGCTAATTGTTGGGGTAGTCTTGCAGACTGCTCTCATCCAAAGATCCTACTACAAACTATGAACTATCGATAAAAATGTTTTTGCAAGGAATTTCTATCTAATTTGAGTCTTTACATGGCTTTCAAGTGAAAGAGTGCTACACTTTGGGACAGACCACATCCACTGGGTAAACCAGAAAGCCTCCTTTTTGTGGGGAAATCACTCTCAGATCACCTCAAAGGAGTCACTCCTGATTCTTGTGTTCAAAAGTGCTTCTCTTTGGGGTTGTCTTGGTAGTGACAATGCACACAAAATCTGAACTGTAGAAACAAACTGTGTATTACTTCTAGGGATGACATGTGATTTTTCAAGTCAAAGAGAAGACCAATATTGTGGGATTGCAACCCACTGTTAAAATGACACTTATTTTCTATCAGAAGCCAGATTTTGTCATGATAAGTGCCCTAATAGAAACACTGACCTGTTCCTCATGATAGTAAGTGCTTCTTGTTGGGGTAGTTTCATGACCTGCAGATCTTCCTCGTGTGAGCTGAATGGCAAGCTCAGTAAGAGATGCGCTTCACCGTTAGTCACTTTATTCTGAGAAAATCCTGGGAAGCCCTGTTAAGTTTGGCTGGGATTCTGAACAGACTCCTTCAGCGATTGAAGGCATTTCCTGGGCTGTCTTCCAAAGAATAAGAAATTGTCATGTGGATACCTCAGTAGGACATGCACTTCAACTTTTTGCACATTCTTTTGAGAAAATGGTAGAAAGTGCTTTGAAGTTGGGGTGTGATTCTTAACTGACTGCTTCAATTCTTGGACAAGTTTCCAGGACTGTCAACCAAATAGTAGGAAACTCTCTGGAAAAGTCATGTGGATTCCTCAGTAGGACATGCACCTCAACTTTATGCACATTCTTTGGAGAAAATGGTGGAAAGTGCTTTGAGGTTGGGGTGGGATTCTTGCCTCATTGTATGATGAATCCAGACTCTTAAATCTTTCAGGTATTCAAAGACACACAGTGTGGAGAGCCAATTTACAATCCACCCACTTTTTCTGTCGTTCACACTTGATTCCATACTATACATTTGGTTTTGTCTTATTATGAAGTATGTCTGCTGGAACTCCAACTGGAGGCTTCCTTTGTCAAACAAGTTCCATGGAGCCAACCCGCAGAAAGCTGATTGATCACTCATCAACACCTAACTGCCCTCATGTCTGCAGTCATTCCAAAATGATTCTTCTTTGAATGCTTGTTTAATGAGCCATTGCCTGGACCATAGAAACCTTGTGGAAAAGGAAGGTGGAGTCTGTTGGAAGCAGAAACACTGAGCATATAAAACGGGCAACTCTGTTCAACAGACAACACACTCACCAAATTGGAAACGCAACGTGGAGGACGCAAGAAAGTATCAACTGGACCGAGGAGAAATTCATGTAAGAAAGAAATGGGATTCATCGTCTGTGCTGTTGGCCCAACGATAACTTGTGTTTGAGTTCAGGAAGTGCTTCTGCTTGGGGCCACTGACTGTAACTGAAGCTAGCAGATGAGTGTATCACATGGAGACCACCTCAAACAGACACACTGATGGTTCTTGATTTCATAAGTGCTTCTCTTTTGGGGTTGTTTCGCTCGTGAGATTTTCTTCAGTAAGACACCACTATTCTTTCATGAATTTGTCGCCAACATTACCTTAACACAGGCACTGACTACATTTCTTGAAAAAGTAAGTGCTAATTGTTGGGGTAGTCTCATCCAAAGATCCTACTACAAACTATGAACTATCGATAAAAATGTTTTTGCAAGGAATTTCTATCTAATTTGAGTCTTTACATGGCTTTCAAGTGAAAGAGTGCTACACTTTGGGACAGACCACATCCACTGGGTAAACCAGAAAGCCTCCTTTTTGTGGGGAAATCACTCTCAGATCACCTCAAAGGAGTCACTCCTGATTCTTGTGTTCAAAAGTGCTTCTCTTTGGGGTTGGACTGAGGAGAAACCGAGGAGAAATTCATGTAAGAAAGAAATGGGATTCATCGTCTGTGCTGTTGGCCCAACGATAACTTGTGTTTGAGTTCAGGAAGTGCTTCTGCTTGGGGCCACTGACTGTAACTGAAGCTAGCAGATGAGTGTATCACATGGAGACCACCTCAAACAGACACACTGATGGTTCTTGATTTCATAAGTGCTTCTCTTTTGGGGTTGTTTCGCTCGTGAGATTTTCTTCAGTAAGACACCACTATTCTTTCATGAATTTGTCCCCAACATTACCTTAACACAGGCACTGACTACATTTCTTGAAAAAGTAAGTGCTAATTGTTGGGGTAGTCTTGCAGACTGCTCTCATCCAAAGATCCTACTACAAACTATGAACTATCGATAAAAATGTTTTTGCAAGGAATTTCTATCTAATTTGAGCCTTTACATGGCTTTCAAGTGAAAGAGTGCTACACTTTGGGACAGACCACATCCACTGGGTAAACCAGAAAGCCTCCTTTTTGTGGGGAAAACACTCTCAGATCACCTCAAAGGAGTCACTCCTGATTCTTGTGTTCAAAAGTGCTTCTCTTTGGGGTTGTCTTGGTAGTGACAATGCACACAAAATCTGAACTGTAGAAACAAACTGTGTATTACTTCTATGGATGACATGTGATTTTTCAAGTCAAAGAGAAGACCAATATTGTGGGATTGCAACCCACTGTTAAAATGACACTTATTTTCTATCAGAAGCCAGATTTTGTCATGATAAGTGCCCTAATAGAAACACTGACCTGTTCCTCATGATAGTAAGTGCTTCTTGTTGGGGTAGTTTCATGACCAGCAGATCTTCCTCGTGTGAGCTGAATGGCAAGCTCAGTAGGAGATGCGCTTCACCGTTAGCCACTTTATTTTGAGAAAATCCTGGGAAGCCCTGTTAAGTTTGGCTGGGATTCTGAACAGACTCCTTCAGCGATTGAAGGCATTTCCTGGGCTGTCTTCCAAAGAATAAGAAATTGTCATGTGGATACCTCAGTAGGACATGCACTTCAACTTTTTGCACATTCTTTGGAGAAAATGGTAGAAAGTGCTTTGAAGTTGGGGTGTGATTCTTAACTGACTGCTTCAATTCTTGGGCAAGTTTCCAGGACTGTCAACCAAATAGTAGGAAACTCTCTGGAAAAGTCATGTGGATTCCTCAGTAGGACATGCACCTCAACTTTATGCACATTCTTTGGAGAAAATGGTGGAAAGTGCTTTGAGGTTGGGGTGGGATTCTTGCCTCATTGTATGATGAATCCAGACTCTTAAATCTTTCAGGTATTCAAAGACACACAGTGTGGAGAGCCAATTTACAATCCACCCACTTTTTCTGTCGTTCACACTTGATTCCATACTATACATTTGGTTTTGTCTTATTATGAAGTATGTCTGCTGGAACTCCAACTGGAGGCTTCCTTTGTCAAACAAGTTCCATGGAGCCAACCCGCAGAAAGCTGATTGATCACTCATCAACACCTAACTGCCCTCATGTCTGCAGTCATTCCAAAATGATTCTTCTTTGAATGCTTGTTTAATGAGCCATTGCCTGGACCATAGAAACCTTGTGGAAAAGGAAGGTGGAGTCTGTTGGAAGCAGAAACACTGAGCATATAAAACGGGCAACTCTGTTCAACAGACAACACACTCACCAAATTGGAAACGCAACGTGGAGGACGCAAGAAAGTATCAACTGGACCGAGGAGAAATTCATGTAAGAAAGAAATGGGATTCATCGTCTGTGCTGTTGGCCCAACGATAACTTGTGTTTGAGTTCAGGAAGTGCTTCTGCTTGGGGCCACTGACTGTAACTGAAGCTAGCAGATGAGTGTATCACATGGAGACCACCTCAAACAGACACACTGATGGTTCTTGATTTCATAAGTGCTTCTCTTTTGGGGTTGTTTCGCTCGTGAAATTTTCTTCAGTAAGACACCACTATTCTTTCATGAATTTGTCGCCAACATTACCTTAACACAGGCACTGACTACATTTCTTGAAAAAGTAAGTGCTAATTGTTGGGGTAGTCTTGCAGACTGCTCTCATCCAAAGATCCTACTACAAACTATGAACTATCGATAAAAATGTTTTTGCAAGGAATTTCTATCTAATTTGAGTCTTTACATGGCTTTCAAGTGAAAGAGTGCTACACTTTGGGACAGACCACATCCACTGGGTAAACCAGAAAGCCTCCTTTTTGTGGGGAAATCACTCTCAGATCACCTCAAAGGAGTCACTCCTGATTCTTGTGTTCAAAAGTGCTTCTCTTTGGGGTTGTCTTGGTAGTGACAATGCACACAAAATCTGAACTGTAGAAACAAACTGTGTATTACTTCTAGGGATGACATGTGATTTTTCAAGTCAAAGAGAAGACCAATATTGTGGGATTGCAACCCACTGTTAAAATGACACTTATTTTCTATCAGAAGCCAGATTTTGTCATGATAAGTGCCCTAATAGAAACACTGACCTGTTCCTCATGATAGTAAGTGCTTCTTGTTGGGGTAGTTTCATGACCTGCAGATCTTCCTCGTGTGAGCTGAATGGCAAGCTCAGTAAGAGATGCGCTTCACCGTTAGTCACTTTATTCTGAGAAAATCCTGGGAAGCCCTGTTAAGTTTGGCTGGGATTCTGAACAGACTCCTTCAGCGATTGAAGGCATTTCCTGGGCTGTCTTCCAAAGAATAAGAAATTGTCATGTGGATACCTCAGTAGGACATGCACTTCAACTTTTTGCACATTCTTTTGAGAAAATGGTAGAAAGTGCTTTGAAGTTGGGGTGTGATTCTTAACTGACTGCTTCAATTCTTGGACAAGTTTCCAGGACTGTCAACCAAATAGTAGGAAACTCTCTGGAAAAGTCATGTGGATTCCTCAGTAGGACATGCACCTCAACTTTATGCACATTCTTTGGAGAAAATGGTGGAAAGTGCTTTGAGGTTGGGGTGGGATTCTTGCCTCATTGTATGATGAATCCAGACTCTTAAATCTTTCAGGTATTCAAAGACACACAGTGTGGAGAGCCAATTTACAATCCACCCACTTTTTCTGTCGTTCACACTTGATTCCATACTATACATTTGGTTTTGTCTTATTATGAAGTATGTCTGCTGGAACTCCAACTGGAGGCTTCCTTTGTCAAACAAGTTCCATGGAGCCAACCCGCAGAAAGCTGATTGATCACTCATCAACACCTAACTGCCCTCATGTCTGCAGTCATTCCAAAATGATTCTTCTTTGAATGCTTGTTTAATGAGCCATTGCCTGGACCATAGAAACCTTGTGGAAAAGGAAGGTGGAGTCTGTTGGAAGCAGAAACACTGAGCATATAAAACGGGCAACTCTGTTCAACAGACAACACACTCACCAAATTGGAAACGCAACGTGGAGGACGCAAGAAAGTATCAACTGGACCGAGGAGAAATTCATGTAAGAAAGAAATGGGATTCATCGTCTGTGCTGTTGGCCCAACGATAACTTGTGTTTGAGTTCAGGAAGTGCTTCTGCTTGGGGCCACTGACTGTAACTGAAGCTAGCAGATGAGTGTATCACATGGAGACCACCTCAAACAGACACACTGATGGTTCTTGATTTCATAAGTGCTTCTCTTTTGGGGTTGTTTCGCTCGTGAGATTTTCTTCAGTAAGACACCACTATTCTTTCATGAATTTGTCGCCAACATTACCTTAACACAGGCACTGACTACATTTCTTGAAAAAGTAAGTGCTAATTGTTGGGGTAGTCTTGCAGACTGCTCTCATCCAAAGATCCTACTACAAACTATGAACTATCGATAAAAATGTTTTTGCAAGGAATTTCTATCTAATTTGAGCCTTTACATGGCTTTCAAGTGAAAGAGTGCTACACTTTGGGACAGACCACATCCACTGGGTAAACCAGAAAGCCTCCTTTTTGTGGGGAAAACACTCTCAGATCACCTCAAAGGAGTCACTCCTGATTCTTGTGTTCAAAAGTGCTTCTCTTTGGGGTTGTCTTGGTAGTGACAATGCACACAAAATCTGAACTGTAGAAACAAACTGTGTATTACTTCTATGGATGACATGTGATTTTTCAAGTCAAAGAGAAGACCAATATTGTGGGATTGCAACCCACTGTTAAAATGACACTTATTTTCTATCAGAAGCCAGATTTTGTCATGATAAGTGCCCTAATAGAAACACTGACCTGTTCCTCATGATAGTAAGTGCTTCTTGTTGGGGTAGTTTCATGACCAGCAGATCTTCCTCGTGTGAGCTGAATGGCAAGCTCAGTAGGAGATGCGCTTCACCGTTAGCCACTTTATTTTGAGAAAATCCTGGGAAGCCCTGTTAAGTTTGGCTGGGATTCTGAACAGACTCCTTCAGCGATTGAAGGCATTTCCTGGGCTGTCTTCCAAAGAATAAGAAATTGTCATGTGGATACCTCAGTAGGACATGCACTTCAACTTTTTGCACATTCTTTGGAGAAAATGGTAGAAAGTGCTTTGAAGTTGGGGTGTGATTCTTAACTGACTGCTTCAATTCTTGGGCAAGTTTCCAGGACTGTCAACCAAATAGTAGGAAACTCTCTGGAAAAGTCATGTGGATTCCTCAGTAGGACATGCACCTCAACTTTATGCACATTCTTTGGAGAAAATGGTGGAAAGTGCTTTGAGGTTGGGGTGGGATTCTTGCCTCATTGTATGATGAATCCAGACTCTTAAATCTTTCAGGTATTCAAAGACACACAGTGTGGAGAGCCAATTTACAATCCACCCACTTTTTCTGTCGTTCACACTTGATTCCATACTATACATTTGGTTTTGTCTTATTATGAAGTATGTCTGCTGGAACTCCAACTGGAGGCTTCCTTTGTCAAACAAGTTCCATGGAGCCAACCCGCAGAAAGCTGATTGATCACTCATCAACACCTAACTGCCCTCATGTCTGCAGTCATTCCAAAATGATTCTTCTTTGAATGCTTGTTTAATGAGCCATTGCCTGGACCATAGAAACCTTGTGGAAAAGGAAGGTGGAGTCTGTTGGAAGCAGAAACACTGAGCATATAAAACGGGCAACTCTGTTCAACAGACAACACACTCACCAAATTGGAAACGCAACGTGGAGGACGCAAGAAAGTATCAACTGGACCGAGGAGAAATTCATGTAAGAAAGAAATGGGATTCATCGTCTGTGCTGTTGGCCCAACGATAACTTGTGTTTGAGTTCAGGAAGTGCTTCTGCTTGGGGCCACTGACTGTAACTGAAGCTAGCAGATGAGTGTATCACATGGAGACCACCTCAAACAGACACACTGATGGTTCTTGATTTCATAAGTGCTTCTCTTTTGGGGTTGTTTCGCTCGTGAAATTTTCTTCAGTAAGACACCACTATTCTTTCATGAATTTGTCGCCAACATTACCTTAACACAGGCACTGACTACATTTCTTGAAAAAGTAAGTGCTAATTGTTGGGGTAGTCTTGCAGACTGCTCTCATCCAAAGATCCTACTACAAACTATGAACTATCGATAAAAATGTTTTTGCAAGGAATTTCTATCTAATTTGAGTCTTTACATGGCTTTCAAGTGAAAGAGTGCTACACTTTGGGACAGACCACATCCACTGGGTAAACCAGAAAGCCTCCTTTTTGTGGGGAAATCACTCTCAGATCACCTCAAAGGAGTCACTCCTGATTCTTGTGTTCAAAAGTGCTTCTCTTTGGGGTTGTCTTGGTAGTGACAATGCACACAAAATCTGAACTGTAGAAACAAACTGTGTATTACTTCTAGGGATGACATGTGATTTTTCAAGTCAAAGAGAAGACCAATATTGTGGGATTGCAACCCACTGTTAAAATGACACTTATTTTCTATCAGAAGCCAGATTTTGTCATGATAAGTGCCCTAATAGAAACACTGACCTGTTCCTCATGATAGTAAGTGCTTCTTGTTGGGGTAGTTTCATGACCTGCAGATCTTCCTCGTGTGAGCTGAATGGCAAGCTCAGTAAGAGATGCGCTTCACCGTTAGTCACTTTATTCTGAGAAAATCCTGGGAAGCCCTGTTAAGTTTGGCTGGGATTCTGAACAGACTCCTTCAGCGATTGAAGGCATTTCCTGGGCTGTCTTCCAAAGAATAAGAAATTGTCATGTGGATACCTCAGTAGGACATGCACTTCAACTTTTTGCACATTCTTTTGAGAAAATGGTAGAAAGTGCTTTGAAGTTGGGGTGTGATTCTTAACTGACTGCTTCAATTCTTGGACAAGTTTCCAGGACTGTCAACCAAATAGTAGGAAACTCTCTGGAAAAGTCATGTGGATTCCTCAGTAGGACATGCACCTCAACTTTATGCACATTCTTTGGAGAAAATGGTGGAAAGTGCTTTGAGGTTGGGGTGGGATTCTTGCCTCATTGTATGATGAATCCAGACTCTTAAATCTTTCAGGTATTCAAAGACACACAGTGTGGAGAGCCAATTTACAATCCACCCACTTTTTCTGTCGTTCACACTTGATTCCATACTATACATTTGGTTTTGTCTTATTATGAAGTATGTCTGCTGGAACTCCAACTGGAGGCTTCCTTTGTCAAACAAGTTCCATGGAGCCAACCCGCAGAAAGCTGATTGATCACTCATCAACACCTAACTGCCCTCATGTCTGCAGTCATTCCAAAATGATTCTTCTTTGAATGCTTGTTTAATGAGCCATTGCCTGGACCATAGAAACCTTGTGGAAAAGGAAGGTGGAGTCTGTTGGAAGCAGAAACACTGAGCATATAAAACGGGCAACTCTGTTCAACAGACAACACACTCACCAAATTGGAAACGCAACGTGGAGGACGCAAGAAAGTATCAACTGGACCGAGGAGAAATTCATGTAAGAAAGAAATGGGATTCATCGTCTGTGCTGTTGGCCCAACGATAACTTGTGTTTGAGTTCAGGAAGTGCTTCTGCTTGGGGCCACTGACTGTAACTGAAGCTAGCAGATGAGTGTATCACATGGAGACCACCTCAAACAGACACACTGATGGTTCTTGATTTCATAAGTGCTTCTCTTTTGGGGTTGTTTCGCTCGTGAGATTTTCTTCAGTAAGACACCACTATTCTTTCATGAATTTGTCGCCAACATTACCTTAACACAGGCACTGACTACATTTCTTGAAAAAGTAAGTGCTAATTGTTGGGGTAGTCTTGCAGACTGCTCTCATCCAAAGATCCTACTACAAACTATGAACTATCGATAAAAATGTTTTTGCAAGGAATTTCTATCTAATTTGAGCCTTTACATGGCTTTCAAGTGAAAGAGTGCTACACTTTGGGACAGACCACATCCACTGGGTAAACCAGAAAGCCTCCTTTTTGTGGGGAAAACACTCTCAGATCACCTCAAAGGAGTCACTCCTGATTCTTGTGTTCAAAAGTGCTTCTCTTTGGGGTTGTCTTGGTAGTGACAATGCACACAAAATCTGAACTGTAGAAACAAACTGTGTATTACTTCTATGGATGACATGTGATTTTTCAAGTCAAAGAGAAGACCAATATTGTGGGATTGCAACCCACTGTTAAAATGACACTTATTTTCTATCAGAAGCCAGATTTTGTCATGATAAGTGCCCTAATAGAAACACTGACCTGTTCCTCATGATAGTAAGTGCTTCTTGTTGGGGTAGTTTCATGACCAGCAGATCTTCCTCGTGTGAGCTGAATGGCAAGCTCAGTAGGAGATGCGCTTCACCGTTAGCCACTTTATTTTGAGAAAATCCTGGGAAGCCCTGTTAAGTTTGGCTGGGATTCTGAACAGACTCCTTCAGCGATTGAAGGCATTTCCTGGGCTGTCTTCCAAAGAATAAGAAATTGTCATGTGGATACCTCAGTAGGACATGCACTTCAACTTTTTGCACATTCTTTGGAGAAAATGGTAGAAAGTGCTTTGAAGTTGGGGTGTGATTCTTAACTGACTGCTTCAATTCTTGGGCAAGTTTCCAGGACTGTCAACCAAATAGTAGGAAACTCTCTGGAAAAGTCATGTGGATTCCTCAGTAGGACATGCACCTCAACTTTATGCACATTCTTTGGAGAAAATGGTGGAAAGTGCTTTGAGGTTGGGGTGGGATTCTTGCCTCATTGTATGATGAATCCAGACTCTTAAATCTTTCAGGTATTCAAAGACACACAGTGTGGAGAGCCAATTTACAATCCACCCACTTTTTCTGTCGTTCACACTTGATTCCATACTATACATTTGGTTTTGTCTTATTATGAAGTATGTCTGCTGGAACTCCAACTGGAGGCTTCCTTTGTCAAACAAGTTCCATGGAGCCAACCCGCAGAAAGCTGATTGATCACTCATCAACACCTAACTGCCCTCATGTCTGCAGTCATTCCAAAATGATTCTTCTTTGAATGCTTGTTTAATGAGCCATTGCCTGGACCATAGAAACCTTGTGGAAAAGGAAGGTGGAGTCTGTTGGAAGCAGAAACACTGAGCATATAAAACGGGCAACTCTGTTCAACAGACAACACACTCACCAAATTGGAAACGCAACGTGGAGGACGCAAGAAAGTATCAACTGGACCGAGGAGAAATTCATGTAAGAAAGAAATGGGATTCATCGTCTGTGCTGTTGGCCCAACGATAACTTGTGTTTGAGTTCAGGAAGTGCTTCTGCTTGGGGCCACTGACTGTAACTGAAGCTAGCAGATGAGTGTATCACATGGAGACCACCTCAAACAGACACACTGATGGTTCTTGATTTCATAAGTGCTTCTCTTTTGGGGTTGTTTCGCTCGTGAGATTTTCTTCAGTAAGACACCACTATTCTTTCATGAATTTGTCGCCAACATTACCTTAACACAGGCACTGACTACATTTCTTGAAAAAGTAAGTGCTAATTGTTGGGGTAGTCTTGCAGACTGCTCTCATCCAAAGATCCTACTACAAACTATGAACTATCGATAAAAATGTTTTTGCAAGGAATTTCTATCTAATTTGAGTCTTTACATGGCTTTCAAGTGAAAGAGTGCTACACTTTGGGACAGACCACATCCACTGGGTAAACCAGAAAGCCTCCTTTTTGTGGGGAAATCACTCTCAGATCACCTCAAAGGAGTCACTCCTGATTCTTGTGTTCAAAAGTGCTTCTCTTTGGGGTTGTCTTGGTAGTGACAATGCACACAAAATCTGAACTGTAGAAACAAACTGTGTATTACTTCTAGGGATGACATGTGCTTTTTCAAGTCAAAGAGAAGACCAATATTGTGGGATTGCAACCCACTGTTAAAATGACACTTATTTTCTATCAGAAGCCAGATTTTGTCATGATAAGTGCCCTAATAGAAACACTGACCTGTTCCTCATGATAGTAAGTGCTTCTTGTTGGGGTAGTTTCATGACCTGCAGATCTTCCTCGTGTGAGCTGAATGGCAAGCTCAGTAAGAGATGCGCTTCACCGTTAGTCACTTTATTCTGAGAAAATCCTGGGAAGCCCTGTTAAGTTTGGCTGGGATTCTGAACAGACTCCTTCAGCGATTGAAGGCATTTCCTGGGCTGTCTTCCAAAGAATAAGAAATTGTCATGTGGATACCTCAGTAGGACATGCACTTCAACTTTTTGCACATTCTTTTGAGAAAATGGTAGAAAGTGCTTTGAAGTTGGGGTGTGATTCTTAACTGACTGCTTCAATTCTTGGACAAGTTTCCAGGACTGTCAACCAAATAGTAGGAAACTCTCTGGAAAAGTCATGTGGATTCCTCAGTAGGACATGCACCTCAACTTTATGCACATTCTTTGGAGAAAATGGTGGAAAGTGCTTTGAGGTTGGGGTGGGATTCTTGCCTCATTGTATGATGAATCCAGACTCTTAAATCTTTCAGGTATTCAAAGACACACAGTGTGGAGAGCCAATTTACAATCCACCCACTTTTTCTGTCGTTCACACTTGATTCCATACTATACATTTGGTTTTGTCTTATTATGAAGTATGTCTGCTGGAACTCCAACTGGAGGCTTCCTTTGTCAAACAAGTTCCATGGAGCCAACCCGCAGAAAGCTGATTGATCACTCATCAACACCTAACTGCCCTCATGTCTGCAGTCATTCCAAAATGATTCTTCTTTGAATGCTTGTTTAATGAGCCATTGCCTGGACCATAGAAACCTTGTGGAAAAGGAAGGTGGAGTCTGTTGGAAGCAGAAACACTGAGCATATAAAACGGGCAACTCTGTTCAACAGACAACACACTCACCAAATTGGAAACGCAACGTGGAGGACGCAAGAAAGTATCAACTGGACCGAGGAGAAATTCATGTAAGAAAGAAATGGGATTCATCGTCTGTGCTGTTGGCCCAACGATAACTTGTGTTTGAGTTCAGGAAGTGCTTCTGCTTGGGGCCACTGACTGTAACTGAAGCTAGCAGATGAGTGTATCACATGGAGACCACCTCAAACAGACACACTGATGGTTCTTGATTTCATAAGTGCTTCTCTTTTGGGGTTGTTTCGCTCGTGAGATTTTCTTCAGTAAGACACCACTATTCTTTCATGAATTTGTCGCCAACATTACCTTAACACAGGCACTGACTACATTTCTTGAAAAAGTAAGTGCTAATTGTTGGGGTAGTCTTGCAGACTGCTCTCATCCAAAGATCCTACTACAAACTATGAACTATCGATAAAAATGTTTTTGCAAGGAATTTCTATCTAATTTGAGTCTTTACATGGCTTTCAAGTGAAAGAGTGCTACACTTTGGGACAGACCACATCCACTGGGTAAACCAGAAAGCCTCCTTTTTGTGGGGAAATCACTCTCAGATCACCTCAAAGGAGTCACTCCTGATTCTTGTGTTCAAAAGTGCTTCTCTTTGGGGTTGTCTTGGTAGTGACAATGCACACAAAATCTGAACTGTAGAAACAAACTGTGTATTACTTCTAGGGATGACATGTGATTTTTCAAGTCAAAGAGAAGACCAATATTGTGGGATTGCAACCCACTGTTAAAATGACACTTATTTTCTATCAGAAGCCAGATTTTGTCATGATAAGTGCCCTAATAGAAACACTGACCTGTTCCTCATGATAGTAAGTGCTTCTTGTTGGGGTAGTTTCATGACCTGCAGATCTTCCTCGTGTGAGCTGAATGGCAAGCTCAGTAAGAGATGCGCTTCACCGTTAGTCACTTTATTCTGAGAAAATCCTGGGAAGCCCTGTTAAGTTTGGCTGGGATTCTGAACAGACTCCTTCAGCGATTGAAGGCATTTCCTGGGCTGTCTTCCAAAGAATAAGAAATTGTCATGTGGATACCTCAGTAGGACATGCACTTCAACTTTTTGCACATTCTTTTGAGAAAATGGTAGAAAGTGCTTTGAAGTTGGGGTGTGATTCTTAACTGACTGCTTCAATTCTTGGACAAGTTTCCAGGACTGTCAACCAAATAGTAGGAAACTCTCTGGAAAAGTCATGTGGATTCCTCAGTAGGACATGCACCTCAACTTTATGCACATTCTTTGGAGAAAATGGTGGAAAGTGCTTTGAGGTTGGGGTGGGATTCTTGCCTCATTGTATGATGAATCCAGACTCTTAAATCTTTCAGGTATTCAAAGACACACAGTGTGGAGAGCCAATTTACAATCCACCCACTTTTTCTGTCGTTCACACTTGATTCCATACTATACATTTGGTTTTGTCTTATTATGAAGTATGTCTGCTGGAACTCCAACTGGAGGCTTCCTTTGTCAAACAAGTTCCATGGAGCCAACCCGCAGAAAGCTGATTGATCACTCATCAACACCTAACTGCCCTCATGTCTGCAGTCATTCCAAAATGATTCTTCTTTGAATGCTTGTTTAATGAGCCATTGCCTGGACCATAGAAACCTTGTGGAAAAGGAAGGTGGAGTCTGTTGGAAGCAGAAACACTGAGCATATAAAACGGGCAACTCTGTTCAACAGACAACACACTCACCAAATTGGAAACGCAACGTGGAGGACGCAAGAAAGTATCAACTGGACCGAGGAGAAATTCATGTAAGAAAGAAATGGGATTCATCGTCTGTGCTGTTGGCCCAACGATAACTTGTGTTTGAGTTCAGGAAGTGCTTCTGCTTGGGGCCACTGACTGTAACTGAAGCTAGCAGATGAGTGTATCACATGGAGACCACCTCAAACAGACACACTGATGGTTCTTGATTTCATAAGTGCTTCTCTTTTGGGGTTGTTTCGCTCGTGAGATTTTCTTCAGTAAGACACCACTATTCTTTCATGAATTTGTCGCCAACATTACCTTAACACAGGCACTGACTACATTTCTTGAAAAAGTAAGTGCTAATTGTTGGGGTAGTCTCATCCAAAGATCCTACTACAAACTATGAACTATCGATAAAAATGTTTTTGCAAGGAATTTCTATCTAATTTGAGTCTTTACATGGCTTTCAAGTGAAAGAGTGCTACACTTTGGGACAGACCACATCCACTGGGTAAACCAGAAAGCCTCCTTTTTGTGGGGAAATCACTCTCAGATCACCTCAAAGGAGTCACTCCTGATTCTTGTGTTCAAAAGTGCTTCTCTTTGGGGTTGGACTGAGGAGAAACCGAGGAGAAATTCATGTAAGAAAGAAATGGGATTCATCGTCTGTGCTGTTGGCCCAACGATAACTTGTGTTTGAGTTCAGGAAGTGCTTCTGCTTGGGGCCACTGACTGTAACTGAAGCTAGCAGATGAGTGTATCACATGGAGACCACCTCAAACAGACACACTGATGGTTCTTGATTTCATAAGTGCTTCTCTTTTGGGGTTGTTTTGCTCGTGAGATTTTCTTCAGTAAGACACCACTATTCTTTCATGAATTTGTCGCCAACATTACCTTAACACAGGCACTGACTACATTTCTTGAAAAAGTAAGTGCTAATTGTTGGGGTAGTCTTGCAGACTGCTTTCATCCAAAGATCCTACTACAAACTATGAACTATCGATAAAAATGTTTTTGCAAGGAATTTCTATCTAATTTGAGCCTTTACATGGCTTTCAAGTGAAAGAGTGCTACACTTTGGGACAGACCACATCCACTGGGTAAACCAGAAAGCCTCCTTTTTGTGGGGAAATCTCTCTCAGATCACCTCAAAGGAGTCACTCCTGATTCTTGTGTTCAAAAGTGCTTCTCTTTGGGGTTGTCTTGGTAGTGACAATGCACACAAAATCTGAACTGTAGAAACAAACTGTGTATTACTTCTAGGGATGACATGTGATTTTTCAAGTCAAAGAGAAGACCAATATTGTGGGATTGCAACCCACTGTTAAAATGACACTTATTGCCTATCAGAAGCCAGATTTTGTCATGATAAGTGCCCTAATAGAAACACTGACCTGTTCCTCATGATAGTAAGTGCTTCTTGTTGCTGTAGTTTCATGACCTGCAGATCTTCCTCGTGTGAGCTGAATGGCAAGCTCAGTAAGAGATGCGCTTCACCGTTAGTCACTTTATTCTGAGAAAATCCTGGGAAGCCCTGTTAAGTTTGGCTGGGATTCTGAACAGACTCCTTCAGCGATTGAAGGCATTTCCTGGGCTGTCTTCCAAAGAATAAGAAATTGTCATGTGGATACCTCAGTAGGACATGCACTTCAACTTTTTGCACATTCTTTTGAGAAAATGGTAGAAAGTGCTTTGAAGTTGGGGTGTGATTCTTAACTGACTGCTTCAATTCTTGGACAAGTTTCCAGGACTGTCAACCAAATAGTAGGAAACTCTCTGGAAAAGTCATGTGGATTCCTCAGTAGGACATGCACCTCAACTTTATGCACATTCTTTGGAGAAAATGGTGGAAAGTGCTTTGAGGTTGGGGTGGGATTCTTGCCTCATTGTATGATGAATCCAGACTCTTAAATCTTTCAGGTATTCAAAGACACACAGTGTGGAGAGCCAATTTACAATCCACCCACTTTTTCTGTCGTTCACACTTGATTCCATACTATACATTTGGTTTTGTCTTATTATGAAGTATGTCTGCTGGAACTCCAACTGGAGGCTTCCTTTGTCAAACAAGTTCCATGGAGCCAACCCGCAGAAAGCTGATTGATCACTCATCAACACCTAACTGCCCTCATGTCTGCAGTCATTCCAAAATGATTCTTCTTTGAATGCTTGTTTAATGAGCCATTGCCTGGACCATAGAAACCTTGTGGAAAAGGAAGGTGGAGTCTGTTGGAAGCAGAAACACTGAGCATATAAAACGGGCAACTCTGTTCAACAGACAACACACTCACCAAATTGGAAACGCAACGTGGAGGACGCAAGAAAGTATCAACTGGACCGAGGAGAAATTCATGTAAGAAAGAAATGGGATTCATCGTCTGTGCTGTTGGCCCAACGATAACTTGTGTTTGAGTTCAGGAAGTGCTTCTGCTTGGGGCCACTGACTGTAACTGAAGCTAGCAGATGAGTGTATCACATGGAGACCACCTCAAACAGACACACTGATGGTTCTTGATTTCATAAGTGCTTCTCTTTTGGGGTTGTTTCGCTCGTGAGATTTTCTTCAGTAAGACACCACTATTCTTTCATGAATTTGTCGCCAACATTACCTTAACACAGGCACTGACTACATTTCTTGAAAAAGTAAGTGCTAATTGTTGGGGTAGTCTTGCAGACTGCTCTCATCCAAAGATCCTACTACAAACTATGAACTATCGATAAAAATGTTTTTGCAAGGAATTTCTATCTAATTTGAGTCTTTACATGGCTTTCAAGTGAAAGAGTGCTACACTTTGGGACAGACCACATCCACTGGGTAAACCAGAAAGCCTCCTTTTTGTGGGGAAATCACTCTCAGATCACCTCAAAGGAGTCACTCCTGATTCTTGTGTTCAAAAGTGCTTCTCTTTGGGGTTGTCTTGGTAGTGACAATGCACACAAAATCTGAACTGTAGAAACAAACTGTGTATTACTTCTAGGGATGACATGTGATTTTTCAAGTCAAAGAGAAGACCAATATTTTGGGATTGCAACCCACTGTTAAAATGACACTTATTTTCTATCAGAAGCCAGATTTTGTCATGATAAGTGCCCTAATAGAAACACTGACCTGTTCCTCATGATAGTAAGTGCTTCTTGTTGGGGCAGTTTCATGACCTGCAGATCTTCCTCGTGTGAGCTGAATGGCAAGCTCAGTAGGAGATGCGCTTCACCGTTAGTCACTTTATTCTGAGAAAATCCTGGGAAGCCCTGTTAAGTTTGGCTGGGATTCTGAACAGACTCCTTCAGCGATTGAAGGCATTTCCTGGGCTGTCTTCCAAAGAATAAGAAATTGTCATGTGGATACCTCAGTAGGACATGCACTTCAACTTTTTGCACATTCTTTGGAGAAATTGGTAGAAAGTGCTTTGAAGTTGGGGTGTGATTCTTAACTGACTGCTTCAATTATTGGACAAGTTTCCAGGACTGTCAACAAAATAGTAGGAAACTCTCTGGAAAAGTCATGTGGATTCCTCAGTAGGACATGCACCTCAACTTTATGCACATTCTTTGGAGAAAATGGTGGAAAGTGCTTTGAGGTTGGGGTGGGATTCTTGCCTCACTGTATGATGAATCCAGACTATAAAATCTTTCAGGTATTCAAAGACACACAGTGTGGAGAGCCAATTTACAATCCACCCACTTTTTCTGTCGTTCACACTTGATTCCATACTATACATTTGGTTTTGTCTTATTATGAAGTATGTCTGCTGGAACTCCAACTGGAGGCTTCCTTTGTCAAACAAGTTCCATGGAGCCAACCTGCAGAAAGCTGATTGATCACTCATCAACACCTAACTGCCCTCATGTCTGAAGTCATTCCAAAATGATTCTTCTTTGAATGCTTGTTTAATGAGCCATTGTCTGGACCATAGAAACCTTGTGGAAAAGGAAGGTGGAGTCTGTTGGAAGCAGAAACACTGAGCATATAAAACGGGCAACTGTTCAACAGACAACACACTCACCAAATTGGAAACGCATCGTGGAGGACGCAAGAAAGTATCAACTGGACCGAGGAGAAATTCATGTAAGAAAGAAATGGGATTCATCGTCTGTGCTGTTGGCCCAACGATAACTTGTGTTTGAGTTCAGGAAGTGCTTCTGCTTGGGGCCATTATACATGACAGATGCTACTGACTGTAACTGAAGCTAGCAGATGAGTGTATCACATGGAGACCACCTCAAACAGACACACTGATGGTTCTTGATTTCATAAGTGCTTCTCTTTTGGGGTTGTTTCGCTCGTGAGATTTTCTTCAGTAAGACACCACTATTCTTTCATGAATTTGTCCCCAACATTACCTTAACACAGGCACTGACTACATTTCTTGAAAAAGTAAGTGCTAATTGTTGGGGTAGTCTTGCAGACTGCTCTCATCCAACGATCCTACTACAAACTATGAACTATCGATAAAAATGTTTTTGCAAAGAATTTCTATCTAATTTGAGCCTTTACATGGCTTTCAAGTGAAAGAGTGCTACACTTTGGGACAGACCGTATCCACTGGGTAAACCAGAAAGCCTCCTTTTTGTGGGGAAATCACTCTCAGATCACCTCAAAGGAGTCACTCCTGATTCTTGTGTTCAAAAGTGCTTCTCTTTGGGGTTTTCTTGGTAGTGACAATGCACACAAAATCTGAACTGTAGAAACAAACTGTGTATTACTTCTAGGGATGACATGGGATTTTTCAATTCAAAGAGAAGACCAATATTGTGGGATTGCAACCCACTGTTAAAATGACACTTATTTTCTATCAGAAGCCAGATTTTTTCATGATAAGTGCCCTAACAGAAACACTGACCTGTTCCTCATGATAGTAAGTGCTTCTTGTTGGGGTAGTTTCATGACCAGCAGATCTTCCTCGTGTGAAGTTGAATGGCAAGCTCAGTAGGAGATGCGCTTCACCGTTAGTCACTTTATTCTGAGAAAATCCTGGGAAGCCCTGTTAAGTTTGGCTGGGATTCTGAACAGACTCCTTCAGCGATTGAAGGCATTTCCTGGGCTGTCTTCCAAAGAATAAGAAATTGTCTCAAATAGTCATGTGGATACCTCAGTAGGACATGCACTTCAACTTTTTGCACATTCTTTGGAGAAATTGGTAGAAAGTGCTTTGAAGTTGGGGTGTGATTCTTAACTGACTGCTTCAATTATTGGACAAGTTTCCAGGACTGTCAACCAAATAGTAGGAAACTCTCTGGAAAAGTCATGTGGATTCCTCAGTAAGACATGCACCTCAACTTTATGCACATTCTTTGGAGAAAATGGTGGAAAGTGCTTTGAGGTTGGGGTGGGATTCTTGCCTCACTGTATGATGAATCCAGACTATTAAATCTTTCAGGTATTCAAAGACACACAGTGTGGAGAGCCAATTTACAATCCACCCACTTTTTCTGTCGTTCACACTTGATTCCATACTATACATTTGGTTTTGTCTTATTATGAAGTATGTCTGCTGGAACTCCAACTGGAGGCTTCCTTTGTCAAACAAGTTCCATGGAGCCAACCTGCAGAAAGCTGATTGATCACTCATCAACACCTAACTGCCCTCATGTCTGCAGTCATTCCAAAATGATTCTTCTTTGAATGCTTGTTTAATGAGCCATTGCCTGGACCATAGAAACCTTGTGGAAAAGGAAGGTGGAGTCTGTTGGAAGCAGAAACACTGAGCATATAAAACGGGCAACTCTGTTCAACAGACAACACACTCACCAAATTGGAAACGCAACGTGGAGGACGCAAGAAAGTATCAACTGGACCGAGGAGAAATTCATGTAAGAAAGAAATGGGATTCATCGTCTGTGCTGTTGGCCCAACGATAACTTGTGTTTGAGTTTTGTTTGAGTTGTGTTTGAGTTCAGGAAGTGCTTCTGCTTGGGGCCATTGTACATGACAAATGCTACTGACTGTAACTGAAGCTAGCAGATGAGTGTATCACATGGAGACCACCTCAAACAGACACACTGATGGTTCTTGATTTCATAAGTGCTTCTCTTTTGGGGTTGTTTTGCTCGTGAGATTTTCTTCAGTAAGACACCACTATTCTTTCATGAATTTGTCGCCAACATTACCTTAACACAGGCACTGACTACATTTCTTGAAAAAGTAAGTGCTAATTGTTGGGGTAGTCTTGCAGACTGCTCTCATCCAAAGATCCTACTACAAACTATGAACTATCGATAAAAATGTTTTTGCAAGGAATTTCTATCTAATTTGAGTCTTTACATGGCTTTCAAGTGAAAGAGTGCTACACTTTGGGACGGACCACATCCACTGGGTAAACCAGAAAGCCTCCTTTTTGTGGGGAAATCACTCTTAGATCACCTCAAAGGAGTCACTCCTGATTCTTGTGTTCAAAAGTGCTTCTCTTTGGGGTTGTCTTGGTAGTTACAATGCACACAAAATCTGAACTGTAGAAACAAACTATGTATCACTTCTAGGGATGACATGTGATTTTTCAAGTCAACGAAAAGACCAATAATGTGGGATTGCAACCCACTGTTAAAATGACATTTATTTTCTATCAGAAGCCAGATTTTGTCATGATAAGTGCCCTAATAGAAACACTGACCTGTTCCTCATGATAGTAAGTGCTTCTTGTTGGGGTAGTTTCATGACCTGCAGATCTTCCTCGTGTGAGCTGAATGGCAAGCTCAGTAGGAGATGCGCTTCACCGTTAGTCACTTTATTCTGAGAAAATCCTGGGAAGCCCTGTTAAGTTTGGCTGGGATTCTGAACAGACTCCTTCAGCGATTGAAGGCATTTCCTGGGCTGTCTTCCAAAGAATAAGAAATTGTCATGTGGATACCTCAGTAGGACATGCACTTCAACTTTTTGCACATTCTTTGGAGAAATTGGTAGAAAGTGCTTTGAAGTTGGGGTGTGATTCTTAACTGACTGCTTCAATTATTGGACAAGTTTCCAGGACTGTCAACCAAATAGTAGGAAACTCTCTGGAAAAGTCATGTGGATTCCTCAGTAGGACATGCACCTCAACTTTATGCACATTCTTTGGAGAAAATGGTGGAAAGTGCTTTGAGGTTGGGGTGGGATTCTTGCCTCACTGTATGATGAATCCAGACTATTAAATCTTTCAGGTATTCAAAGACACACAGTGTGGAGAGCCAATTTACAATCCACCCACTTTTTCTGTCGTTCACACTTGATTCCATACTATACATTTGGTTTTGTCTTATTATGAAGTATGTCTGCTGGAACTCCAACTGGAGGCTTCCTTTGTCAAACAAGTTCCATGGAGCCAACCCACAGATAGCTGATTGATCACTCATCAACACCTAACTGCCCTCATGTCTGCAGTCATTCCAAAATGATTCTTCTTTGAATGCTTGTTTAATGAGCCATTGCCTGGACCATAGAAACCTTGTGGAAAAGGAAGGTGGAGTCTGTTGGAAGCAGAAACACTGAGCATATAAAACGGGCAACTCTGTTCAACAGACAACACACTCACCAAATTGGAAACGCAACGTGGAGGACGCAAGAAAGTATCAACTGGACCGAGGAGAAATTCATGTAAGAAAGAAATGGGATTCATCGTCTGTGCTGTTGGCCCAACGATAACTTGTGTTTGAGTTTTGTTTGAGTTGTGTTTGAGTTCAGGAAGTGCTTCTGCTTGGGGCCATTGTACATGACAAATGCTACTGACTGTAACTGAAGCTAGCAGATGAGTGTATCACATGGAGACCACCTCAAACAGACACACTGATGGTTCTTGATTTCATAAGTGCTTCTCTTTTGGGGTTGTTTTGCTCGTGAGATTTTCTTCAGTAAGACACCACTATTCTTTCATGAATTTGTCGCCAACATTACCTTAACACAGGCACTGACTACATTTCTTGAAAAAGTAAGTGCTAATTGTTGGGGTAGTCTTGCAGACTGCTCTCATCCAAAGATCCTACTACAAACTATGAACTATCGATAAAAATGTTTTTGCAAGGAATTTCTATCTAATTTGAGTCTTTACATGGCTTTCAAGTGAAAGAGTGCTACACTTTGGGACGGACCACATCCACTGGGTAAACCAGAAAGCCTCCTTTTTGTGGGGAAATCACTCTTAGATCACCTCAAAGGAGTCACTCCTGATTCTTGTGTTCAAAAGTGCTTCTCTTTGGGGTTGTCTTGGTAGTTACAATGCACACAAAATCTGAACTGTAGAAACAAACTATGTATCACTTCTAGGGATGACATGTGATTTTTCAAGTCAACGAAAAGACCAATAATGTGGGATTGCAACCCACTGTTAAAATGACATTTATTTTCTATCAGAAGCCAGATTTTGTCATGATAAGTGCCCTAATAGAAACACTGACCTGTTCCTCATGATAGTAAGTGCTTCTTGTTGGGGTAGTTTCATGACCTGCAGATCTTCCTCGTGTGAGCTGAATGGCAAGCTCAGTAGGAGATGCGCTTCACCGTTAGTCACTTTATTCTGAGAAAATCCTGGGAAGCCCTGTTAAGTTTGGCTGGGATTCTGAACAGACTCCTTCAGCGATTGAAGGCATTTCCTGGGCTGTCTTCCAAAGAATAAGAAATTGTCATGTGGATACCTCAGTAGGACATGCACTTCAACTTTTTGCACATTCTTTGGAGAAATTGGTAGAAAGTGCTTTGAAGTTGGGGTGTGATTCTTAACTGACTGCTTCAATTATTGGACAAGTTTCCAGGACTGTCAACCAAATAGTAGGAAACTCTCTGGAAAAGTCATGTGGATTCCTCAGTAGGACATGCACCTCAACTTTATGCACATTCTTTGGAGAAAATGGTGGAAAGTGCTTTGAGGTTGGGGTGGGATTCTTGCCTCACTGTATGATGAATCCAGACTATTAAATCTTTCAGGTATTCAAAGACACACAGTGTGGAGAGCCAATTTACAATCCACCCACTTTTTCTGTCGTTCACACTTGATTCCATACTATACATTTGGTTTTGTCTTATTATGAAGTATGTCTGCTGGAACTCCAACTGGAGGCTTCCTTTGTCAAACAAGTTCCATGGAGCCAACCCACAGATAGCTGATTGATCACTCATCAACACCTAACTGCCCTCATGTCTGCAGTCATTCCAAAATGATTCTTCTTTGAATGCTTGTTTAATGAGCCATTGCCTGGACCATAGAAACCTTGTGGAAAAGGAAGGTGGAGTCTGTTGGAAGCAGAAACACTGAGCATATAAAACGGGCAACTCTGTTCAACAGACAACACACTCACCAAATTGGAAACGCAACGTGGAGGACGCAAGAAAGTATCAACTGGACCGAGGAGAAATTCATGTAAGAAAGAAATGGGATTCATCGTCTGTGCTGTTGGCCCAACGATAACTTGTGTTTGAGTTTTGTTTGAGTTGTGTTTGAGTTCAGGAAGTGCTTCTGCTTGGGGCCATTGTACATGACAAATGCTACTGACTGTAACTGAAGCTAGCAGATGAGTGTATCACATGGAGACCACCTCAAACAGACACACTGATGGTTCTTGATTTCATAAGTGCTTCTCTTTTGGGGTTGTTTTGCTCGTGAGATTTTCTTCAGTAAGACACCACTATTCTTTCATGAATTTGTCGCCAACATTACCTTAACACAGGCACTGACTACATTTCTTGAAAAAGTAAGTGCTAATTGTTGGGGTAGTCTTGCAGACTGCTCTCATCCAAAGATCCTACTACAAACTATGAACTATCGATAAAAATGTTTTTGCAAGGAATTTCTATCTAATTTGAGTCTTTACATGGCTTTCAAGTGAAAGAGTGCTACACTTTGGGACGGACCACATCCACTGGGTAAACCAGAAAGCCTCCTTTTTGTGGGGAAATCACTCTTAGATCACCTCAAAGGAGTCACTCCTGATTCTTGTGTTCAAAAGTGCTTCTCTTTGGGGTTGTCTTGGTAGTTACAATGCACACAAAATCTGAACTGTAGAAACAAACTATGTATCACTTCTAGGGATGACATGTGATTTTTCAAGTCAACGAAAAGACCAATAATGTGGGATTGCAACCCACTGTTAAAATGACATTTATTTTCTATCAGAAGCCAGATTTTGTCATGATAAGTGCCCTAATAGAAACACTGACCTGTTCCTCATGATAGTAAGTGCTTCTTGTTGGGGTAGTTTCATGACCTGCAGATCTTCCTCGTGTGAGCTGAATGGCAAGCTCAGTAGGAGATGCGCTTCACCGTTAGTCACTTTATTCTGAGAAAATCCTGGGAAGCCCTGTTAAGTTTGGCTGGGATTCTGAACAGACTCCTTCAGCGATTGAAGGCATTTCCTGGGCTGTCTTCCAAAGAATAAGAAATTGTCATGTGGATACCTCAGTAGGACATGCACTTCAACTTTTTGCACATTCTTTGGAGAAATTGGTAGAAAGTGCTTTGAAGTTGGGGTGTGATTCTTAACTGACTGCTTCAATTATTGGACAAGTTTCCAGGACTGTCAACCAAATAGTAGGAAACTCTCTGGAAAAGTCATGTGGATTCCTCAGTAGGACATGCACCTCAACTTTATGCACATTCTTTGGAGAAAATGGTGGAAAGTGCTTTGAGGTTGGGGTGGGATTCTTGCCTCACTGTATGATGAATCCAGACTATTAAATCTTTCAGGTATTCAAAGACACACAGTGTGGAGAGCCAATTTACAATCCACCCACTTTTTCTGTCGTTCACACTTGATTCCATACTATACATTTGGTTTTGTCTTATTATGAAGTATGTCTGCTGGAACTCCAACTGGAGGCTTCCTTTGTCAAACAAGTTCCATGGAGCCAACCCGCAGAAAGCTGATTGATCACTCATCAACACCTAACTGCCCTCATGTCTGCAGTCATTCCAAAATGATTCTTCTTTGAATGCTTGTTTAATGAGCCATTGCCTGGACCATAGAAACCTTGTGGAAAAGGAAGGTGGAGTCTGTTGGAAGCAGAAACACTGAGCATATAAAACGGGCAACTCTGTTCAACAGACAACACACTCACCAAATTGGAAACGCAACGTGGAGGACGCAAGAAAGTATCAACTGGACCGAGGAGAAATTCATGTAAGAAAGAAATGGGATTCATCGTCTGTGCTGTTGGCCCAACGATAACTTGTGTTTGAGTTCAGGAAGTGCTTCTGCTTGGGGCCACTGACTGTAACTGAAGCTAGCAGATGAGTGTATCACATGGAGACCACCTCAAACAGACACACTGATGGTTCTTGATTTCATAAGAGCTTCTCTTTTGGGGTTGTTTCGCTCGTGAGATTTTCTTCAGTAAGACACCACTATTCTTTCATGAATTTGTCGCCAACATTACCTTAACACAGGCACTGACTACATTTCTTGAAAAAGTAAGTGCTAATTGTTGGGGTAGTCTTGCAGACTGCTCTCATCCAAAGATCCTACTACAAACTATGAACTATCGATAAAAATGTTTTTGCAAGGAATTTCTATCTAATTTGAGCCTTTACATGGCTTTCAAGTGAAAGAGTGCTACACTTTGGGACAGACCACATCCACTGGGTAAACCAGAAAGCCTCCTTTTTGTGGGGAAAACACTCTCAGATCACCTCAAAGGAGTCACTCCTGATTCTTGTGTTCAAAAGTGCTTCTCTTTGGGGTTGTCTTGGTAGTGACAATGCACACAAAATCTGAACTGTAGAAACAAACTGTGTATTACTTCTATGGATGACATGTGATTTTTCAAGTCAAAGAGAAGACCAATATTGTGGGATTGCAACCCACTGTTAAAATGACACTTATTTTCTATCAGAAGCCAGATTTTGTCATGATAAGTGCCCTAATAGAAACACTGACCTGTTCCTCATGATAGTAAGTGCTTCTTGTTGGGGTAGTTTCATGACCAGCAGATCTTCCTCGTGTGAGCTGAATGGCAAGCTCAGTAGGAGATGCGCTTCACCGTTAGCCACTTTATTTTGAGAAAATCCTGGGAAGCCCTGTTAAGTTTGGCTGGGATTCTGAACAGACTCCTTCAGCGTTTGAAGGCATTTCCTGGGCTGTCTTCCAAAGAATAAGAAATTGTCATGTGGATACCTCAGTAGGACATGCACTTCAACTTTTTGCACATTCTTTGGAGAAAATGGTAGAAAGTGCTTTGAAGTTGGGGTGTGATTCTTAACTGACTGCTTCAATTCTTGGGCAAGTTTCCAGGACTGTCAACCAAATAGTAGGAAACTCTCTGGAAAAGTCATGTGGATTCCTCAGTAGGACATGCACCTCAACTTTATGCACATTCTTTGGAGAAAATGGTGGAAAGTGCTTTGAGGTTGGGGTGGGATTCTTGCCTCATTGTATGATGAATCCAGACTCTTAAATCTTTCAGGTATTCAAAGACACACAGTGTGGAGAGCCAATTTACAATCCACCCACTTTTTCTGTCGTTCACACTTGATTCCATACTATACATTTGGTTTTGTCTTATTATGAAGTATGTCTGCTGGAACTCCAACTGGAGGCTTCCTTTGTCAAACAAGTTCCATGGAGCCAACCCGCAGAAAGCTGATTGATCACTCATCAACACCTAACTGCCCTCATGTCTGCAGTCATTCCAAAATGATTCTTCTTTGAATGCTTGTTTAATGAGCCATTGCCTGGACCATAGAAACCTTGTGGAAAAGGAAGGTGGAGTCTGTTGGAAGCAGAAACACTGAGCATATAAAACGGGCAACTCTGTTCAACAGACAACACACTCACCAAATTGGAAACGCAACGTGGAGGACGCAAGAAAGTATCAACTGGACCGAGGAGAAATTCATGTAAGAAAGAAATGGGATTCATCGTCTGTGCTGTTGGCCCAACGATAACTTGTGTTTGAGTTCAGGAAGTGCTTCTGCTTGGGGCCACTGACTGTAACTGAAGCTAGCAGATGAGTGTATCACATGGAGACCACCTCAAACAGACACACTGATGGTTCTTGATTTCATAAGTGCTTCTCTTTTGGGGTTGTTTCGCTCGTGAGATTTTCTTCAGTAAGACACCACTATTCTTTCATGAATTTGTCGCCAACATTACCTTAACACAGGCACTGACTACATTTCTTGAAAAAGTAAGTGCTAATTGTTGGGGTAGTCTTGCAGACTGCTCTCATCCAAAGATCCTACTACAAACTATGAACTATCGATAAAAATGTTTTTGCAAGGAATTTCTATCTAATTTGAGTCTTTACATGGCTTTCAAGTGAAAGAGTGCTACACTTTGGGACAGACCACATCCACTGGGTAAACCAGAAAGCCTCCTTTTTGTGGGGAAATCACTCTCAGATCACCTCAAAGGAGTCACTCCTGATTCTTGTGTTCAAAAGTGCTTCTCTTTGGGGTTGTCTTGGTAGTGACAATGCACACAAAATCTGAACTGTAGAAACAAACTGTGTATTACTTCTAGGGATGACATGTGCTTTTTCAAGTCAAAGAGAAGACCAATATTGTGGGATTGCAACCCACTGTTAAAATGACACTTATTTTCTATCAGAAGCCAGATTTTGTCATGATAAGTGCCCTAATAGAAACACTGACCTGTTCCTCATGATAGTAAGTGCTTCTTGTTGGGGTAGTTTCATGACCTGCAGATCTTCCTCGTGTGAGCTGAATGGCAAGCTCAGTAAGAGATGCGCTTCACCGTTAGTCACTTTATTCTGAGAAAATCCTGGGAAGCCCTGTTAAGTTTGGCTGGGATTCTGAACAGACTCCTTCAGCGATTGAAGGCATTTCCTGGGCTGTCTTCCAAAGAATAAGAAATTGTCATGTGGATACCTCAGTAGGACATGCACTTCAACTTTTTGCACATTCTTTGGAGAAAATGGTAGAAAGTGCTTTGAAGTTGGGGTGTGATTCTTAACTGACTGCTTCAATTCTTGGACAAGTTTCCAGGACTGTCAACCAAATAGTAGGAAACTCTCTGGAAAAGTCATGTGGATTCCTCAGTAGGACATGCACCTCAACTTTATGCACATTCTTTGGAGAAAATGGTGGAAAGTGCTTTGAGGTTGGGGTGGGATTCTTGCCTCACTGTATGATGAATCCAGACTCTTAAATCTTTCAGGTATTCAAAGACACACAGTGTGGAGAGCCAATTTACAATCCACCCACTTTTTCTGTCGTTCACACTTGATTCCATACTATACATTTGGTTTTGTCTTATTATGAAGTATGTCTGCTGGAACTCCAACTGGAGGCTTCCTTTGTCAAACAAGTTCCATGGAGCCAACCCGCAGAAAGCTGATTGATCACTCATCAACACCTAACTGCCCTCATGTCTGCAGTCATTCCAAAATGATTCTTCTTTGAATGCTTGTTTAATGAGCCATTGCCTGGACCATAGAAACCTTGTGGAAAAGGAAGGTGGAGTCTGTTGGAAGCAGAAACACTGAGCATATAAAACGGGCAACTCTGTTCAACAGACAACACACTCACCAAATTGGAAACGCAACGTGGAGGACGCAAGAAAGTATCAACTGGACCGAGGAGAAATTCATGTAAGAAAGAAATGGGATTCATCGTCTGTGCTGTTGGCCCAACGATAACTTGTGTTTGAGTTCAGGAAGTGCTTCTGCTTGGGGCCACTGACTGTAACTGAAGCTAGCAGATGAGTGTATCACATGGAGACCACCTCAAACAGACACACTGATGGTTCTTGATTTCATAAGTGCTTCTCTTTTGGGGTTGTTTCGCTCGTGAGATTTTCTTCAGTAAGACACCACTATTCTTTCATGAATTTGTCGCCAACATTACCTTAACACAGGCACTGACTACATTTCTTGAAAAAGTAAGTGCTAATTGTTGGGGTAGTCTCATCCAAAGATCCTACTACAAACTATGAACTATCGATAAAAATGTTTTTGCAAGGAATTTCTATCTAATTTGAGTCTTTACATGGCTTTCAAGTGAAAGAGTGCTACACTTTGGGACAGACCACATCCACTGGGTAAACCAGAAAGCCTCCTTTTTGTGGGGAAATCACTCTCAGATCACCTCAAAGGAGTCACTCCTGATTCTTGTGTTCAAAAGTGCTTCTCTTTGGGGTTGGACTGAGGAGAAACCGAGGAGAAATTCATGTAAGAAAGAAATGGGATTCATCGTCTGTGCTGTTGGCCCAACGATAACTTGTGTTTGAGTTCAGGAAGTGCTTCTGCTTGGGGCCACTGACTGTAACTGAAGCTAGCAGATGAGTGTATCACATGGAGACCACCTCAAACAGACACACTGATGGTTCTTGATTTCATAAGTGCTTCTCTTTTGGGGTTGTTTCGCTCGTGAGATTTTCTTCAGTAAGACACCACTATTCTTTCATGAATTTGTCCCCAACATTACCTTAACACAGGCACTGACTACATTTCTTGAAAAAGTAAGTGCTAATTGTTGGGGTAGTCTTGCAGACTGCTCTCATCCAAAGATCCTACTACAAACTATGAACTATCGATAAAAATGTTTTTGCAAGGAATTTCTATCTAATTTGAGCCTTTACATGGCTTTCAAGTGAAAGAGTGCTACACTTTGGGACAGACCACATCCACTGGGTAAACCAGAAAGCCTCCTTTTTGTGGGGAAAACACTCTCAGATCACCTCAAAGGAGTCACTCCTGATTCTTGTGTTCAAAAGTGCTTCTCTTTGGGGTTGTCTTGGTAGTGACAATGCACACAAAATCTGAACTGTAGAAACAAACTGTGTATTACTTCTATGGATGACATGTGATTTTTCAAGTCAAAGAGAAGACCAATATTGTGGGATTGCAACCCACTGTTAAAATGACACTTATTTTCTATCAGAAGCCAGATTTTGTCATGATAAGTGCCCTAATAGAAACACTGACCTGTTCCTCATGATAGTAAGTGCTTCTTGTTGGGGTAGTTTCATGACCTGCAGATCTTCAATGGCAAGCTCAGTAGGAGATATGCTTCACCGTTAGCCACTTTATTTTGAGAAAATCCTGGGAAGCCCTGTTAAGTTTGGCTGGGATTCTGAACAGACTCCTTTAGCAATTGAAGGCATTTCCTGGGCTGTCTTCCAAATAATAAGAAATTGTCATGTGGATACCTCAGTAGGACATGCACTTCAACTTTTTGCACATTCTTTGGAGAAAATGGTGGAAAGTGCTTTGAAGTTGGGGTGTTATTCTTACCTGACTGCTTCAATTCTTGGACAAGTTTCCAGGACTGTCAACCAAATAGTAGGAAACTCTCTGGAAAAGTCATGTGGATTCCTCAGTAGGACATGCACCTCAACTTTATGCACATTCTTTGGAGAAAATGGTGGAAAGTGCTTTGAGGTTGGGGTGGGATTCTTGCCTCACTGTATGATGAATCCAGACTCTTAAATCTTTCAGGTATTCAAAGACACACAGTGTGGAGAGCCAATTTACAATCCACCCACTTTTTCTGTCGTTCACACTTGATTCCATACTATACATTTGGTTTTGTCTTATTATGAAGTATGTCTGCTGGAACTCCAACTGGAGGCTTCCTTTGTCAAACAAGTTCCATGGAGCCAACCCACAGAAAGCTGATTGATCACTCATCAACACCTAACTGCCCTCATGTCTGCAGTCATTCCAAAATGATTCTTCTTTGAATGCTTGTTTAATGAGCCATTGCCTGGACCATAGAAACCTTGTGGAAAAGGAAGGTGGAGTCTGTTGGAAGCAGAAACACTGAGCATATAAAACGGGCAACTCTGTTCAACAGACAACACACTCACCAAATTGGAAACGCAACGTGGAGGACGCAAGAAAGTATCAACTGGACCGAGGAGAAATTCATGTAAGAAAGAAATGGGATTCATCGTCTGTGCTGTTGGCCCAACGATAACTTGTGTTTGAGTTCAGGAAGTGCTTCTGCTTGGGGCCATTGTACATGACAAATGCTACTGACTGTAACTGAAGCTAGCAGATGAGTGTATCACATGGAGACCACCTCAAACAGACACACTGATGGTTCTTGATTTCATAAGTGCTTCTCTTTTGGGGTTGTTTTGCTCGTGAGATTTTCTTCAGTAAGACACCACTATTCTTTCATGAATTTGTCGCCAACATTACCTTAACACAGGCACTGACTACATTTCTTGAAAAAGTAAGTGCTAATTGTTGGGGTAGTCTTGCAGACTGCTCTCATCCAAAGATCCTACTACAAACTATGAACTATCGATAAAAATGTTTTTGCAAGGAATTTCTATCTAATTTGAGTCTTTACATGGCTTTCAAGTGAAAGAGTGCTACACTTTGGGACAGACCACATCCACTGGGTAAACCAGAAAGCCTCCTTTTTGTGGGGAAATCTCTCTCAGATCACCTCAAAGGAGTCACTCCTGATTCTTGTGTTCAAAAGTGCTTCTCTTTGGGGTTGTCTTGGTAGTGACAATGCACACAAAATCTGAACTGTAGAAACAAACTGTGTATTACTTCTAGGGATGACATGTGATTTTTCAAGTCAAAGAGAAGACCAATATTGTGGGATTGCAACCCACTGTTAAAATGACACTTATTGTCTATCAGAAGCCAGATTTTGTCATGATAAGTGCCCTAATAGAAACACTGACCTGTTCCTCATGATAGTAAGTGCTTCTTGTTGCTGTAGTTTCATGACCTGCAGATCTTCCTCGTGTGAGCTTAATGGCAAGCTCAGTAAGAGATGCGCTTCACCGTTAGTCACTTTATTCTGAGAAAATCCTGGGAAGCCCTGTTAAGTTTGGCTGGGATTCTGAACAGACTCCTTCAGCGATTGAAGGCATTTCCTGGGCTGTCTTCCAAAGAATAAGAAATTGTCATGTGGATACCTCAGTAGGACATGCACTTCAACTTTTTGCACATTCTTTGGAGAAAATGGTAGAAAGTGCTTTGAAGTTGGGGTGTGATTCTTAACTGACTGCTTCAATTCTTGGACAAGTTTCCAGGACTGTCAACCAAATAGTAGGAAACTCTCTGGAAAAGTCATGTGGATTCCTCAGTAGGACATGCACCTCAACTTTATGCACATTCTTTGGAGAAAATGGTGGAAAGTGCTTTGAGGTTGGGGTGGGATTCTTGCCTCATTGTATGATGAATCCAGACTCTTAAATCTTTCAGGTATTCAAAGACACACAGTGTGGAGAGCCAATTTACAATCCACCCACTTTTTCTGTCGTTCACACTTGATTCCATACTATACATTTGGTTTTGTCTTATTATGAAGTATGTCTGCTGGAACTCCAACTGGAGGCTTCCTTTGTCAAACAAGTTCCATGGAGCCAACCCGCAGAAAGCTGATTGATCACTCATCAACACCTAACTGCCCTCATGTCTGCAGTCATTCCAAAATGATTCTTCTTTGAATGCTTGTTTAATGAGCCATTGCCTGGACCATAGAAACCTTGTGGAAAAGGAAGGTGGAGTCTGTTGGAAGCAGAAACACTGAGCATATAAAACGGGCAACTCTGTTCAACAGACAACACACTCACCAAATTGGAAACGCAACGTGGAGGACGCAAGAAAGTATCAACTGGACCGAGGAGAAATTCATGTAAGAAAGAAATGGGATTCATCGTCTGTGCTGTTGGCCCAACGATAACTTGTGTTTGAGTTCAGGAAGTGCTTCTGCTTGGGGCCACTGACTGTAACTGAAGCTAGCAGATGAGTGTATCACATGGAGACCACCTCAAACAGACACACTGATGGTTCTTGATTTCATAAGTGCTTCTCTTTTGGGGTTGTTTCGCTCGTGAGATTTTCTTCAGTAAGACACCACTATTCTTTCATGAATTTGTCGCCAACATTACCTTAACACAGGCACTGACTACATTTCTTGAAAAAGTAAGTGCTAATTGTTGGGGTAGTCTTGCAGACTGCTCTCATCCAAAGATCCTACTACAAACTATGAACTATCGATAAAAATGTTTTTGCAAGGAATTTCTATCTAATTTGAGTCTTTACATGGCTTTCAAGTGAAAGAGTGCTACACTTTGGGACAGACCACATCCACTGGGTAAACCAGAAAGCCTCCTTTTTGTGGGGAAATCACTCTCAGATCACCTCAAAGGAGTCACTCCTGATTCTTGTGTTCAAAAGTGCTTCTCTTTGGGGTTGTCTTGGTAGTGACAATGCACACAAAATCTGAACTGTAGAAACAAACTGTGTATTACTTCTAGGGATGACATGTGATTTTTCAAGTCAAAGAGAAGACCAATATTTTGGGATTGCAACCCACTGTTAAAATGACACTTATTTTCTATCAGAAGCCAGATTTTGTCATGATAAGTGCCCTAATAGAAACACTGACCTGTTCCTCATGATAGTAAGTGCTTCTTGTTGGGGCAGTTTCATGACCTGCAGATCTTCCTCGTGTGAGCTGAATGGCAAGCTCAGTAGGAGATGCGCTTCACCGTTAGTCACTTTATTCTGAGAAAATCCTGGGAAGCCCTGTTAAGTTTGGCTGGGATTCTGAACAGACTCCTTCAGCGATTGAAGGCATTTCCTGGGCTGTCTTCCAAAGAATAAGAAATTGTCATGTGGATACCTCAGTAGGACATGCACTTCAACTTTTTGCACATTCTTTGGAGAAATTGGTAGAAAGTGCTTTGAAGTTGGGGTGTGATTCTTAACTGACTGCTTCAATTATTGGACAAGTTTCCAGGACTGTCAACAAAATAGTAGGAAACTCTCTGGAAAAGTCATGTGGATTCCTCAGTAGGACATGCACCTCAACTTTATGCACATTCTTTGGAGAAAATGGTGGAAAGTGCTTTGAGGTTGGGGTGGGATTCTTGCCTCACTGTATGATGAATCCAGACTCTTAAATCTTTCAGGTATTCAAAGACACACAGTGTGGAGAGCCAATTTACAATCCACCCACTTTTTCTGTCGTTCACACTTGATTCCATACTATACATTTGGTTTTGTCTTATTATGAAGTATGTCTGCTGGAACTCCAACTGGAGGCTTCCTTTGTCAAACAAGTTCCATGGAGCTAACCTGCAGAAAGCTGATTGATCACTCATCAACACCTAACTGCCCTCATGTCTGCAGTCATTCCAAAATGATTCTTCTTTGAATGCTTGTTTAATGAGCCATTGCCTGGACCATAGAAACCTTGTGGAAAAGGAAGGTGGAGTCTGTTGGAAGCAGAAACACTGAGCATATAAAACGGGCAACTCTGTTCAACAGACAACACACTCACCAAATTGGAAACGCAACGTGGAGGACGCAAGAAAGTATCAAGGAGAAATTCATGTAAGAAAGAAATGGGATTCATCGTCTGTGCTGTTGGCCCAACGATAACTTGTGTTTGAGTTCAGGAAGTGCTTCTGCTTGGGGCCATTGTACATGACAAATGCTACTGACTGTAACTGAAGCTAGCAGATGAGTGTATCACATGGAGACCACCTCAAACAGACACACTGATGGTTCTTGATTTCATAAGTGCTTCTCTTTTGGGGTTGTTTTGCTCGTGAGATTTTCTTCAGTAAGACACCACTATTCTTTCATGAATTTGTCGCCAACATTACCTTAACACAGGCACTGACTACATTTCTTGAAAAAGTAAGTGCTAATTGTTGGGGTAGTCTTGCAGACTGCTTTCATCCAAAGATCCTACTACAAACTATGAACTATCGATAAAAATGTTTTTGCAAGGAATTTCTATCTAATTTGAGCCTTTACATGGCTTTCAAGTGAAAGAGTGCTACACTTTGGGACAGACCACATCCACTGGGTAAACCAGAAAGCCTCCTTTTTGTGGGGAAATCACTCTCAGATCACCTCAAAGGAGTCACTCCTGATTCTTGTGTTCAAAAGTGCTTCTCTTTGGGGTTGTCTTGGTAGTGACAATGCACACAAAATCTGAACTGTAGAAACAAACTGTGTATTACTTCTAGGGATGACATGTGATTTTTCAAGTCAAAGAGAAGACCAATATTGTGGGATTGCAACCCACTGTTAAAATGACACTTATTGTCTATCAGAAGCCAGATTTTGTCATGATAAGTGCCCTAATAGAAACACTGACCTGTTCCTCATGATAGTAAGTGCTTCTTGTTGCTGTAGTTTCATGACCTGCAGATCTTCCTCGTGTGAGCTGAATGGCAAGCTCAGTAAGAGATGCGCTTCACCGTTAGTCACTTTATTCTGAGAAAATCCTGGGAAGCCCTGTTAAGTTTGGCTGGGATTCTGAACAGACTCCTTCAGCGATTGAAGGCATTTCCTGGGCTGTCTTCCAAAGAATAAGAAATTGTCATGTGGATACCTCAGTAGGACATGCACTTCAACTTTTTGCACATTCTTTGGAGAAAATGGTAGAAAGTGCTTTGAAGTTGGGGTGTGATTCTTAACTGACTGCTTCAATTCTTGGACAAGTTTCCAGGACTGTCAACCAAATAGTAGGAAACTCTCTGGAAAAGTCATGTGGATTCCTCAGTAGGACATGCACCTCAACTTTATGCACATTCTTTGGAGAAAATGGTGGAAAGTGCTTTGAGGTTGGGGTGGGATTCTTGCCTCACTGTATGATGAATCCAGACTCTTAAATCTTTCAGGTATTCAAAGACACACAGTGTGGAGAGCCAATTTACAATCCACCCACTTTTTCTGTCGTTCACACTTGATTCCATACTATACATTTGGTTTTGTCTTATTATGAAGTATGTCTGCTGGAACTCCAACTGGAGGCTTCCTTTGTCAAACAAGTTCCATGGAGCCAACCCGCAGAAAGCTGATTGATCACTCATCAACACCTAACTGCCCTCATGTCTGCAGTCATTCCAAAATGATTCTTCTTTGAATGCTTGTTTAATGAGCCATTGCCTGGACCATAGAAACCTTGTGGAAAAGGAAGGTGGAGTCTGTTGGAAGCAGAAACACTGAGCATATAAAACGGGCAACTCTGTTCAACAGACAACACACTCACCAAATTGGAAACGCAACGTGGAGGACGCAAGAAAGTATCAACTGGACCGAGGAGAAATTCATGTAAGAAAGAAATGGGATTCATCGTCTGTGCTGTTGGCCCAACGATAACTTGTGTTTGAGTTCAGGAAGTGCTTCTGCTTGGGGCCATTGTACATGACAAATGCTACTGACTGTAACTGAAGCTAGCAGATGAGTGTATCACATGGAGACCACCTCAAACAGACACACTGATGGTTCTTGATTTCATAAGTGCTTCTCTTTTGGGGTTGTTTCGCTCGTGAGATTTTCTTCAGTAAGACACCACTATTCTTTCATGAATTTGTCCCCAACATTACCTTAACACAGGCACTGACAACATTTCTTGAAAAAGTAAGTGCTAATTGTTGGGGTAGTCTTGCAGACTGCTCTCATCCAAAGATCCTACTACAAACTATGAACTATCGATAAAAATGTTTTTGCAAGGAATTTCTATCTAATTTGAGCCTTTACATGGCTTTCAAGTGAAAGAGTGCTACACTTTGGGACAGACCACATCCACTGGGTAAACCAGAAAGCCTCCTTTTTGTGGGGAAATCACTCTCAGATCACCTCAAAGGAGTCACTCCTGATTCTTGTGTTCAAAAGTGCTTCTCTTTGGGGTTGTCTTGGTAGTGACAATGCACACAAAATCTGAACTGTAGAAACAAACTGTGTATTACTTCTAGGGATGACATGTGATTTTTCAAGTCAAAGAGAAGACCAATATTGTGGGATTGCAACCCACTGTTAAAATGACACTTATTTTCTATCAGAAGCCAGATTTTGTCATGATAAGTGCCCTAATAGAAACACTGACCTGTTCCTCATGATAGTAAGTGCTTCTTGTTGGGGTAGTTTCATGACCTGCAGATCTTCAATGGCAAGCTCAGTAGGAGATATGCTTCACCGTTAGCCACTTTATTTTGAGAAAATCCTGGGAAGCCCTGTTAAGTTTGGCTGGGATTCTGAACAGACTCCTTTAGCAATTGAAGGCATTTCCTGGGCTGTCTTCCAAATAATAAGAAATTGTCATGTGGATACCTCAGTAGGACATGCACTTCAACTTTTTGCACATTCTTTGGAGAAAATGGTGGAAAGTGCTTTGAAGTTGGGGTGTTATTCTTACCTGACTGCTTCAATTCTTGGACAAGTTTCCAGGACTGTCAACCAAATAGTAGGAAACTCTCTGGAAAAGTCATGTGGATTCCTCAGTAGGACATGCACCTCAACTTTATGCACATTCTTTGGAGAAAATGGTGGAAAGTGCTTTGAGGTTGGGGTGGGATTCTTGCCTCACTGTATGATGAATCCAGACTCTTAAATCTTTCAGGTATTCAAAGACACACAGTGTGGAGAGCCAATTTACAATCCACCCACTTTTTCTGTCGTTCACACTTGATTCCATACTATACATTTGGTTTTGTCTTATTATGAAGTATGTCTGCTGGAACTCCAACTGGAGGCTTCCTTTGTCAAACAAGTTCCATGGAGCTAACCTGCAGAAAGCTGATTGATCACTCATCAACACCTAACTGCCCTCATGTCTGCAGTCATTCCAAAATGATTCTTCTTTGAATGCTTGTTTAATGAGCCATTGCCTGGACCATAGAAACCTTGTGGAAAAGGAAGGTGGAGTCTGTTGGAAGCAGAAACACTGAGCATATAAAACGGGCAACTCTGTTCAACAGACAACACACTCACCAAATTGGAAACGCAACGTGGAGGACGCAAGAAAGTATCAAGGAGAAATTCATGTAAGAAAGAAATGGGATTCATCGTCTGTGCTGTTGGCCCAACGATAACTTGTGTTTGAGTTCAGGAAGTGCTTCTGCTTGGGGCCATTGTACATGACAAATGCTACTGACTGTAACTGAAGCTAGCAGATGAGTGTATCACATGGAGACCACCTCAAACAGACACACTGATGGTTCTTGATTTCATAAGTGCTTCTCTTTTGGGGTTGTTTTGCTCGTGAGATTTTCTTCAGTAAGACACCACTATTCTTTCATGAATTTGTCGCCAACATTACCTTAACACAGGCACTGACTACATTTCTTGAAAAAGTAAGTGCTAATTGTTGGGGTAGTCTTGCAGACTGCTTTCATCCAAAGATCCTACTACAAACTATGAACTATCGATAAAAATGTTTTTGCAAGGAATTTCTATCTAATTTGAGCCTTTACATGGCTTTCAAGTGAAAGAGTGCTACACTTTGGGACAGACCACATCCACTGGGTAAACCAGAAAGCCTCCTTTTTGTGGGGAAATCACTCTCAGATCACCTCAAAGGAGTCACTCCTGATTCTTGTGTTCAAAAGTGCTTCTCTTTGGGGTTGTCTTGGTAGTGACAATGCACACAAAATCTGAACTGTAGAAACAAACTGTGTATTACTTCTAGGGATGACATGTGATTTTTCAAGTCAAAGAGAAGACCAATATTGTGGGATTGCAACCCACTGTTAAAATGACACTTATTGTCTATCAGAAGCCAGATTTTGTCATGATAAGTGCCCTAATAGAAACACTGACCTGTTCCTCATGATAGTAAGTGCTTCTTGTTGCTGTAGTTTCATGACCTGCAGATCTTCCTCGTGTGAGCTGAATGGCAAGCTCAGTAAGAGATGCGCTTCACCGTTAGTCACTTTATTCTGAGAAAATCCTGGGAAGCCCTGTTAAGTTTGGCTGGGATTCTGAACAGACTCCTTCAGCGATTGAAGGCATTTCCTGGGCTGTCTTCCAAAGAATAAGAAATTGTCATGTGGATACCTCAGTAGGACATGCACTTCAACTTTTTGCACATTCTTTGGAGAAAATGGTAGAAAGTGCTTTGAAGTTGGGGTGTGATTCTTAACTGACTGCTTCAATTCTTGGACAAGTTTCCAGGACTGTCAACCAAATAGTAGGAAACTCTCTGGAAAAGTCATGTGGATTCCTCAGTAGGACATGCACCTCAACTTTATGCACATTCTTTGGAGAAAATGGTGGAAAGTGCTTTGAGGTTGGGGTGGGATTCTTGCCTCATTGTATGATGAATCCAGACTCTTAAATCTTTCAGGTATTCAAAGACACACAGTGTGGAGAGCCAATTTACAATCCACCCACTTTTTCTGTCGTTCACACTTGATTCCATACTATACATTTGGTTTTGTCTTATTATGAAGTATGTCTGCTGGAACTCCAACTGGAGGCTTCCTTTGTCAAACAAGTTCCATGGAGCCAACCCGCAGAAAGCTGATTGATCACTCATCAACACCTAACTGCCCTCATGTCTGCAGTCATTCCAAAATGATTCTTCTTTGAATGCTTGTTTAATGAGCCATTGCCTGGACCATAGAAACCTTGTGGAAAAGGAAGGTGGAGTCTGTTGGAAGCAGAAACACTGAGCATATAAAACGGGCAACTCTGTTCAACAGACAACACACTCACCAAATTGGAAACGCAACGTGGAGGACGCAAGAAAGTATCAACTGGACCGAGGAGAAATTCATGTAAGAAAGAAATGGGATTCATCGTCTGTGCTGTTGGCCCAACGATAACTTGTGTTTGAGTTCAGGAAGTGCTTCTGCTTGGGGCCACTGACTGTAACTGAAGCTAGCAGATGAGTGTATCACATGGAGACCACCTCAAACAGACACACTGATGGTTCTTGATTTCATAAGTGCTTCTCTTTTGGGGTTGTTTCGCTCGTGAGATTTTCTTCAGTAAGACACCACTATTCTTTCATGAATTTGTCGCCAACATTACCTTAACACAGGCACTGACTACATTTCTTGAAAAAGTAAGTGCTAATTGTTGGGGTAGTCTTGCAGACTGCTTTCATCCAAAGATCCTACTACAAACTATGAACTATCGATAAAAATGTTTTTGCTAGGAATTTCTATCTAATTTGAGTCTTTACATGGCTTTCAAGTGAAAGAGTGCTACACTTTGGGACAGACCACATCCACTGGGTAAACCAGAAAGCCTCCTTTTTGTGGGGAAATCACTCTCAGATCACCTCAAAGGAGTCACTCCTGATTCTTGTGTTCAAAAGTGCTTCTCTTTGGGGTTGTCTTGGTAGTGACAATGCACACAAAATCTGAACTGTAGAAACAAACTGTGTATTACTTCTAGGGATGACATGTGATTTTTCAAGTCAAAGAGAAGACCAATATTGTGGGATTGCAACCCACTGTTAAAATGACACTTATTTTCTATCAGAAGCCAGATTCTGTCATGATAAGTGCCCTAATAGAAACACTGACCTGTTCCTCATGATAGTAAGTGCTTCTTGTTGCTGTAGTTTCATGACCTGCAGATCTTCCTCGTGTGAGCTGAATGGCAAGCTCAGTAAGAGATGCGCTTCACCGTTAGTCACTTTATTCTGAGAAAATCCTGGGAAGCCCTGTTAAGTTTGGCTGGGATTCTAAACAGACTCCTTCAGCGATTGAAGGCATTTCCTGGGCTGTCTTCCAAAGAATAAGAAATTGTCATGTGGATACCTCAGTAGGACATGCACTTCAACTTTTTGCACATTCTTTGGAGAAAATGGTAGAAAGTGCTTTGAAGTTGGGGTGTGATTCTTAACTGACTGCTTCAATTTTTGGACAAGTTTCCAGGACTGTCAACCAAATAGTAGGAAACTCTCTGGAAAAGTCATGTGGATTCCTCAGTAGGACATGCACCTCAACTTTATGCACATTCTTTGGAGAAAATGGTGGAAAGTGCTTTGAGGTTGGGGTGGGATTCTTGCCTCATTGTATGATGAATCCAGACTCTTAAATCTTTCAGGTATTCAAAGACACACAGTGTGGAGAGCCAATTTACAATCCACCCACTTTTTCTGTCGTTCACACTTGATTCCATACTATACATTTGGTTTTGTCTTATTATGAAGTATGTCTGCTGGAACTCCAACTGGAGGCTTCCTTTGTCAAACAAGTTCCATGGAGCCAACCCGCAGAAAGCTGATTGATCACTCATCAACACCTAACTGCCCTCATGTCTGCAGTCATTCCAAAATGATTCTTCTTTGAATGCTTGTTTAATGAGCCATTGCCTGGACCATAGAAACCTTGTGGAAAAGGAAGGTGGAGTCTGTTGGAAGCAGAAACACTGAGCATATAAAACGGGCAACTCTGTTCAACAGACAACACACTCACCAAATTGGAAACGCAACGTGGAGGACGCAAGAAAGTATCAACTGGACCGAGGAGAAATTCATGTAAGAAAGAAATGGGATTCATCGTCTGTGCTGTTGGCCCAACGATAACTTGTGTTTGAGTTCAGGAGGTGCTTCTGCTTGGGGCCACTGACTGTAACTGAAGCTAGCAGATGAGTGTATCACATGGAGACCACCTCAAACAGACACACTGATGGTTCTTGATTTCATAAGTGCTTCTCTTTTGGGGTTGTTTCGCTCGTGAGATTTTCTTCAGTAAGACACCACTATTCTTTCATGAATTTGTCGCCAACATTACCTTAACACAGGCACTGACTACATTTCTTGAAAAAGTAAGTGCTAATTGTTGGGGTAGTCTTGCAGACTGCTCTCATCCAAAGATCCTACTACAAACTATGAACTATCGATAAAAATGTTTTTGCAAGGAATTTCTATCTAATTTGAGTCTTTAAATGGCTTTCAAGTGAAAGAGTGCTACACTTTGGGACAGACCACATCCACTGGGTAAACCAGAAAGCCTCCTTTTTGTGGGGAAATCACTCTCAGATCACCTCAAAGGAGTCACTCCTGATTCTTGTGTTCAAAAGTGCTTCTCTTTGGGGTTGTCTTGGTAGTGACAATGCACACAAAATCTGAACTGTAGAAACAAACTGTGTATTACTTCTAGGGATGACATGTGATTTTTCAAGTCAACGAAAAGACCAATAATGTGGGATTGCAACCCACTGTTAAAATGACATTTATTTTCTATCAGAAGCCAGATTTTGTCATGATAAGTGCCCTAATAGAAACACTGACCTGTTCCTCATGATAGTAAGTGCTTCTTGTTGGGGTAGTTTCATGACCTGCAGATCTTCCTCGTGTGAGCTGAATGGCAAGCTCAGTAGGAGATGCGCTTCACCGTTAGTCACTTTATTCTGAGAAAATCCTGGGAAGCCCTGTTAAGTTTGGCTGGGATTCTGAACAGACTCCTTCAGCGATTGAAGGCATTTCCTGGGCTGTCTTCCAAAGAATAAGAAATTGTCATGTGGATACCTCAGTAGGACATGCACTTCAACTTTTTGCACATTCTTTGGAGAAATTGGTAGAAAGTGCTTTGAAGTTGGGGTGTGATTCTTAACTGACTGCTTCAATTATTGGACAAGTTTCCAGGACTGTCAACCAAATAGTAGGAAACTCTCTGGAAAAGTCATGTGGATTCCTCAGTAGGACATGCACCTCAACTTTATGCACATTCTTTGGAGAAAATGGTGGAAAGTGCTTTGAGGTTGGGGTGGGATTCTTGCCTCACTGTATGATGAATCCAGACTATTAAATCTTTCAGGTATTCAAAGACACACAGTGTGGAGAGCCAATTTACAATCCACCCACTTTTTCTGTCGTTCACACTTGATTCCATACTATACATTTGGTTTTGTCTTATTATGAAGTATGTCTGCTGGAACTCCAACTGGAGGCTTCCTTTGTCAAACAAGTTCCATGGAGCCAACCCACAGATAGCTGATTGATCACTCATCAACACCTAACTGCCCTCATGTCTGCAGTCATTCCAAAATGATTCTTCTTTGAATGCTTGTTTAATGAGCCATTGCCTGGACCATAGAAACCTTGTGGAAAAGGAAGGTGGAGTCTGTTGGAAGCAGAAACACCAAGCATATAAAACGGGCAACTCTGTTCAACAGACAACACACTCACCAAATTGGAAACGCAACGTGGAGGACGCAAGAAAGTATCAACTGGACCGAGGAGAAATTCATGTAAGAAAGAAATGGGATTCATCGTCTGTGCTGTTGGCCCAACGATAACTTGTGTTTGAGTTCAGGAAGTGCTTCTGCTTGGGGCCATTGTACATGACAAATGCTACTGACTGTAACTGAAGCTAGCAGATGAGTGTATCACATGGAGACCACCTCAAACAGACACTGATGGTTCTTGATTTCATAAGTGCTTCTCTTTTGGGGTTGTTTCGCTCGTGAGATTTTCTTCAGTAAGACACCACTATTCTCTCATAAATTTGTCGCCAACATTACCTTAACACAGGTACTGACTACATTTCTTGAAAAAGTAAGTGCTAATTGTTGGGGTAGTCTTGCAGACGGCTCTCATCCAAAGATCCTACTACAAACTATGAACTATCGATAAAGATGTTTTTGCAAGGGATTTCTATCTAATTTGAGTCTTTACATGGCTTTCAAGTGAAAGAGTGCTACACTTTGGGACAGACCACATCCACTGGGTAAACCAGAAAGCCTCCTTTTTGTGGGGAAATCACTCTCAGATCACCTCAAAGGAGTCACTCCTGATTCTTGTGTTCAAAAGTGCTTCTCTTTGGGGTTGTCTTGGTAGTGACAATGCACACAAAATCTGAACTGTAGAAACAAACTGTGTATTACTTCTATGGATGACATGTGATTTTTCAAGTCAAAGAGAAGACCAATATTGTGGGATTGCAACCCACTGTTAAAATGACACTTATTTTCTATCAGAAGCCAGATTTTGTCATGATAAGTGCCCTAATAGAAACACTGACCTGTTCCTCATGATAGTAAGTGCTTCTTGTTGGGGTAGTTTCATGACCTGCAGATCTTCCTCGTGTGAGCTGAATGGCAAGCTCAGTAGGAGATGCGCTTCACCGTTAGCCACTTTATTTTGAGAAAATCCTGGGAAGCCCTGTTAAGTTTGGCTGGGATTCTGAACAGACTCCTTTAGCAATTGAAGGCATTTCCTGGGCTGTCTTCCAAATAATAAGAAATTGTCATGTGGATACCTCAGTAGGACATGCACTTCAACTTTTTGCACATTCTTTGGAGAAAATGGTGGAAAGTGCTTTGAGGTTGGGGTGGGATTCTTGCCTCACTGTATGATGAATCCAGACTCTTAAATCTTTCAGGTATTCAAAGACACACAGTGTGGAGAGCCAATTTACAATCCACCCACTTTTTCTGTCGTTCACACTTGATTCCATACTATACATTTGGTTTTGTCTTATTATGAAGTATGTCTGCTGGAACTCCAACTGGAGGCTTCCTTTGTCAAACAAGTTCCATGGAGCCAACCTGCAGAAAGCTGATTGATCACTCATCAACACCTAACTGCCCTCATGTCTGCAGTCATTCCAAAATGATTCTTCTTTGAATGCTTGTTTAATGAGCCATTGCCTGGACCATAGAAACCTTGTGGAAAAGGAAGGTGGAGTCTGTTGGAAGCAGAAACACTGAGCATATAAAACGGGCAACTCTGTTCAACAGACAACACACTCACCAAATTGGAAACGCAACGTGGAGGACGCAAGAAAGTATCAACTGGACCGAGGAGAAATTCATGTAAGAAAGAAATGGGATTCATCGTCTGTGCTGTTGGCCCAACGATAACTTGTGTTTGAGTTCAGGAAGTGCTTCTGCTTGGGGCCACTGACTGTAACTGAAGCTAGCAGATGAGTGTATCACATGGAGACCACCTCAAACAGACACACTGATGGTTCTTGATTTCATAAGTGCTTCTCTTTTGGGGTTGTTTCGCTCGTGAGATTTTCTTCAGTAAGACACCACTATTCTTTCATGAATTTGTCGCCAACATTACCTTAACACAGGCACTGACTACATTTCTTGAAAAAGTAAGTGCTAATTGTTGGGGTAGTCTTGCAGACTGCTCTCATCCAAAGATCCTACTACAAACTATGAACTATCGATAAAAATGTTTTTGCAAGGAATTTCTATCTAATTTGAGTCTTTACATGGCTTTCAAGTGAAAGAGTGCTACACTTTGGGACAGACCACATCCACTGGGTAAACCAGAAAGCCTCCTTTTTGTGGGGAAATCACTCTCAGATCACCTCAAAGGAGTCACTCCTGATTCTTGTGTTCAAAAGTGCTTCTCTTTGGGGTTGTCTTGGTAGTGACAATGCACACAAAATCTGAACTGTAGAAACAAACTGTGTATTACTTCTAGGGATGACATGTGATTTTTCAAGTCAAAGAGAAGACCAATATTGTGGGATTGCAACCCACTGTTAAAATGACACTTATTTTCTATCAGAAGCCAGATTTTGTCATGATAAGTGCCCTAATAGAAACACTGACCTGTTCCTCATGATAGTAAGTGCTTCTTGTTGGGGTAGTTTCATGACCTGCAGATCTTCCTCGTGTGAGCTGAATGGCAAGCTCAGTAAGAGATGCGCTTCACCGTTAGTCACTTTATTCTGAGAAAATCCTGGGAAGCCCTGTTAAGTTTGGCTGGGATTCTGAACAGACTCCTTCAGCGATTGAAGGCATTTCCTGGGCTGTCTTCCAAAGAATAAGAAATTGTCATGTGGATACCTCAGTAGGACATGCACTTCAACTTTTTGCACATTCTTTTGAGAAAATGGTAGAAAGTGCTTTGAAGTTGGGGTGTGATTCTTAACTGACTGCTTCAATTCTTGGACAAGTTTCCAGGACTGTCAACCAAATAGTAGGAAACTCTCTGGAAAAGTCATGTGGATTCCTCAGTAGGACATGCACCTCAACTTTATGCACATTCTTTGGAGAAAATGGTGGAAAGTGCTTTGAGGTTGGGGTGGGATTCTTGCCTCATTGTATGATGAATCCAGACTCTTAAATCTTTCAGGTATTCAAAGACACACAGTGTGGAGAGCCAATTTACAATCCACCCACTTTTTCTGTCGTTCACACTTGATTCCATACTATACATTTGGTTTTGTCTTATTATGAAGTATGTCTGCTGGAACTCCAACTGGAGGCTTCCTTTGTCAAACAAGTTCCATGGAGCCAACCCGCAGAAAGCTGATTGATCACTCATCAACACCTAACTGCCCTCATGTCTGCAGTCATTCCAAAATGATTCTTCTTTGAATGCTTGTTTAATGAGCCATTGCCTGGACCATAGAAACCTTGTGGAAAAGGAAGGTGGAGTCTGTTGGAAGCAGAAACACTGAGCATATAAAACGGGCAACTCTGTTCAACAGACAACACACTCACCAAATTGGAAACGCAACGTGGAGGACGCAAGAAAGTATCAACTGGACCGAGGAGAAATTCATGTAAGAAAGAAATGGGATTCATCGTCTGTGCTGTTGGCCCAACGATAACTTGTGTTTGAGTTCAGGAAGTGCTTCTGCTTGGGGCCACTGACTGTAACTGAAGCTAGCAGATGAGTGTATCACATGGAGACCACCTCAAACAGACACACTGATGGTTCTTGATTTCATAAGTGCTTCTCTTTTGGGGTTGTTTTGCTCGTGAGATTTTCTTCAGTAAGACACCACTATTCTTTCATGAATTTGTCGCCAACATTACCTTAACACAGGCACTGACTACATTTCTTGAAAAAGTAAGTGCTAATTGTTGGGGTAGTCTTGCAGACTGCTTTCATCCAAAGATCCTACTACAAACTATGAACTATCGATAAAAATGTTTTTGCAAGGAATTTCTATCTAATTTGAGCCTTTACATGGCTTTCAAGTGAAAGAGTGCTACACTTTGGGACAGACCACATCCACTGGGTAAACCAGAAAGCCTCCTTTTTGTGGGGAAATCTCTCTCAGATCACCTCAAAGGAGTCACTCCTGATTCTTGTGTTCAAAAGTGCTTCTCTTTGGGGTTGTCTTGGTAGTGACAATGCACACAAAATCTGAACTGTAGAAACAAACTGTGTATTACTTCTAGGGATGACATGTGATTTTTCAAGTCAAAGAGAAGACCAATATTGTGGGATTGCAACCCACTGTTAAAATGACACTTATTGCCTATCAGAAGCCAGATTTTGTCATGATAAGTGCCCTAATAGAAACACTGACCTGTTCCTCATGATAGTAAGTGCTTCTTGTTGCTGTAGTTTCATGACCTGCAGATCTTCCTCGTGTGAGCTGAATGGCAAGCTCAGTAAGAGATGCGCTTCACCGTTAGTCACTTTATTCTGAGAAAATCCTGGGAAGCCCTGTTAAGTTTGGCTGGGATTCTGAACAGACTCCTTCAGCGATTGAAGGCATTTCCTGGGCTGTCTTCCAAAGAATAAGAAATTGTCATGTGGATACCTCAGTAGGACATGCACTTCAACTTTTTGCACATTCTTTTGAGAAAATGGTAGAACGTGCTTTGAAGTTGGGGTGTGATTCTTAACTGACTGCTTCAATTCTTGGACAAGTTTCCAGGACTGTCAACCAAATAGTAGGAAACTCTCTGGAAAAGTCATGTGGATTCCTCAGTAGGACATGCACCTCAACTTTATGCACATTCTTTGGAGAAAATGGTGGAAAGTGCTTTGAGGTTGGGGTGGGATTCTTGCCTCATTGTATGATGAATCCAGACTCTTAAATCTTTCAGGTATTCAAAGACACACAGTGTGGAGAGCCAATTTACAATCCACCCACTTTTTCTGTCGTTCACACTTGATTCCATACTATACATTTGGTTTTGTCTTATTATGAAGTATGTCTGCTGGAACTCCAACTGGAGGCTTCCTTTGTCAAACAAGTTCCATGGAGCCAACCCGCAGAAAGCTGATTGATCACTCATCAACACCTAACTGCCCTCATGTCTGCAGTCATTCCAAAATGATTCTTCTTTGAATGCTTGTTTAATGAGCCATTGCCTGGACCATAGAAACCTTGTGGAAAAGGAAGGTGGAGTCTGTTGGAAGCAGAAACACTGAGCATATAAAACGGGCAACTCTGTTCAACAGACAACACACTCACCAAATTGGAAACGCAACGTGGAGGACGCAAGAAAGTATCAACTGGACCGAGGAGAAATTCATGTAAGAAAGAAATGGGATTCATCGTCTGTGCTGTTGGCCCAACGATAACTTGTGTTTGAGTTCAGGAAGTGCTTCTGCTTGGGGCCACTGACTGTAACTGAAGCTAGCAGATGAGTGTATCACATGGAGACCACCTCAAACAGACACACTGATGGTTCTTGATTTCATAAGTGCTTCTCTTTAGGGGTTGTTTCGCTCGTGAGATTTTCTTCAGTAAGACACCACTATTCTTTCATGAATTTGTCGCCAACATTACCTTAACACAGGCACTGACTACATTTCTTGAAAAAGTAAGTGCTAATTGTTGGGGTAGTCTTGCAGACTGCTCTCATCCAAAGATCCTACTACAAACTATGAACTATCGATAAAAATGTTTTTGCAAGGAATTTCTATCTAATTTGAGTCTTTACATGGCTTTCAAGTGAAAGAGTGCTACACTTTGGGACAGACCACATCCACTGGGTAAACCAGAAAGCCTCCTTTTTGTGGGGAAATCACTCTCAGATCACCTCAAAGGAGTCACTCCTGATTCTTGTGTTCAAAAGTGCTTCTCTTTGGGGTTGTCTTGGTAGTGACAATGCACACAAAATCTGAACTGTAGAAACAAACTGTGTATTACTTCTAGGGATGACATGTGATTTTTCAAGTCAAAGAGAAGACCAATATTTTGGGATTGCAACCCACTGTTAAAATGACACTTATTTTCTATCAGAAGCCAGATTTTGTCATGATAAGTGCCCTAATAGAAACACTGACCTGTTCCTCATGATAGTAAGTGCTTCTTGTTGGGGCAGTTTCATGACCTGCAGATCTTCCTCGTGTGAGCTGAATGGCAAGCTCAGTAGGAGATGCGCTTCACCGTTAGTCACTTTATTCTGAGAAAATCCTGGGAAGCCCTGTTAAGTTTGGCTGGGATTCTGAACAGACTCCTTCAGCGATTGAAGGCATTTCCTGGGCTGTCTTCCAAAGAATAAGAAATTGTCATGTGGATACCTCAGTAGGACATGCACTTCAACTTTTTGCACATTCTTTGGAGAAATTGGTAGAAAGTGCTTTGAAGTTGGGGTGTGATTCTTAACTGACTGCTTCAATTATTGGACAAGTTTCCAGGACTGTCAACCAAATAGTAGGAAACTCTCTGGAAAAGTCATGTGGATTCCTCAGTAGGACATGCACCTCAACTTTATGCACATTCTTTGGAGAAAATGGTGGAAAGTGCTTTGAGGTTGGGGTGGGATTCTTGCCTCACTGTATGATGAATCCAGACTATAAAATCTTTCAGGTATTCAAAGACACACAGTGTGGAGAGCCAATTTACAATCCACCCACTTTTTCTGTCGTTCACACTTGATTCCATACTATACATTTGGTTTTGTCTTATTATGAAGTATGTCTGCTGGAACTCCAACTGGAGGCTTCCTTTGTCAAACAAGTTCCATGGAGCCAACCTGCAGAAAGCTGATTGATCACTCATCAACACCTAACTGCCCTCATGTCTGAAGTCATTCCAAAATGATTCTTCTTTGAATGCTTGTTTAATGAGCCATTGTCTGGACCATAGAAACCTTGTGGAAAAGGAAGGTGGAGTCTGTTGGAAGCAGAAACACTGAGCATATAAAACGGGCAACTGTTCAACAGACAACACACTCACCAAATTGGAAACGCATCGTGGAGGACGCAAGAAAGTATCAACTGGACCGAGGAGAAATTCATGTAAGAAAGAAATGGGATTCATCGTCTGTGCTGTTGGCCCAACGATAACTTGTGTTTGAGTTCAGGAAGTGCTTCTGCTTGGGGCCATTGTACATGACAGATGCTACTGACTGTAACTGAAGCTAGCAGATGAGTGTATCACATGGAGACCACCTCAAACAGACACACTGATGGTTCTTGATTTCATAAGTGCTTCTCTTTTGGGGTTGTTTCGCTCGTGAGATTTTCTTCAGTAAGACACCACTATTCTTTCATGAATTTGTCCCCAACATTACCTTAACACAGGCACTGACTACATTTCTTGAAAAAGTAAGTGCTAATTGTTGGGGTAGTCTTGCAGACTGCTCTCATCCAACGATCCTACTACAAACTATGAACTATCGATAAAAATGTTTTTGCAAAGAATTTCTATCTAATTTGAGCCTTTACATGGCTTTCAAGTGAAAGAGTGCTACACTTTGGGACAGACCGTATCCACTGGGTAAACCAGAAAGCCTCCTTTTTGTGGGGAAATCACTCTCAGATCACCTCAAAGGAGTCACTCCTGATTCTTGTGTTCAAAAGTGCTTCTCTTTGGGGTTTTCTTGGTAGTGACAATGCACACAAAATCTGAACTGTAGAAACAAACTGTGTATTACTTCTAGGGATGACATGGGATTTTTCAATTCAAAGAGAAGACCAATATTGTGGGATTGCAACCCACTGTTAAAATGACACTTATTTTCTATCAGAAGCCAGATTTTTTCATGATAAGTGCCCTAACAGAAACACTGACCTGTTCCTCATGATAGTAAGTGCTTCTTGTTGGGGTAGTTTCATGACCAGCAGATCTTCCTCGTGTGAAGTTGAATGGCAAGCTCAGTAGGAGATGCGCTTCACCGTTAGTCACTTTATTCTGAGAAAATCCTGGGAAGCCCTGTTAAGTTTGGCTGGGATTCTGAACAGACTCCTTCAGCGATTGAAGGCATTTCCTGGGCTGTCTTCCAAAGAATAAGAAATTGTCTCAAATAGTCATGTGGATACCTCAGTAGGACATGCACTTCAACTTTTTGCACATTCTTTGGAGAAATTGGTAGAAAGTGCTTTGAAGTTGGGGTGTGATTCTTAACTGACTGCTTCAATTATTGGACAAGTTTCCAGGACTGTCAACCAAATAGTAGGAAACTCTCTGGAAAAGTCATGTGGATTCCTCAGTAAGACATGCACCTCAACTTTATGCACATTCTTTGGAGAAAATGGTGGAAAGTGCTTTGAGGTTGGGGTGGGATTCTTGCCTCACTGTATGATGAATCCAGACTATTAAATCTTTCAGGTATTCAAAGACACACAGTGTGGAGAGCCAATTTACAATCCACCCACTTTTTCTGTCGTTCACACTTGATTCCATACTATACATTTGGTTTTGTCTTATTATGAAGTATGTCTGCTGGAACTCCAACTGGAGGCTTCCTTTGTCAAACAAGTTCCATGGAGCCAACCTGCAGAAAGCTGATTGATCACTCATCAACACCTAACTGCCCTCATGTCTGCAGTCATTCCAAAATGATTCTTCTTTGAATGCTTGTTTAATGAGCCATTGCCTGGACCATAGAAACCTTGTGGAAAAGGAAGGTGGAGTCTGTTGGAAGCAGAAACACTGAGCATATAAAACGGGCAACTCTGTTCAACAGACAACACACTCACCAAATTGGAAACGCAACGTGGAGGACGCAAGAAAGTATCAACTGGACCGAGGAGAAATTCATGTAAGAAAGAAATGGGATTCATCGTCTGTGCTGTTGGCCCAACGATAACTTGTGTTTGAGTTTTGTTTGAGTTGTGTTTGAGTTCAGGAAGTGCTTCTGCTTGGGGCCATTGTACATGACAAATGCTACTGACTGTAACTGAAGCTAGCAGATGAGTGTATCACATGGAGACCACCTCAAACAGACACACTGATGGTTCTTGATTTCATAAGTGCTTCTCTTTTGGGGTTGTTTTGCTCGTGAGATTTTCTTCAGTAAGACACCACTATTCTTTCATGAATTTGTCGCCAACATTACCTTAACACAGGCACTGACTACATTTCTTGAAAAAGTAAGTGCTAATTGTTGGGGTAGTCTTGCAGACTGCTCTCATCCAAAGATCCTACTACAAACTATGAACTATCGATAAAAATGTTTTTGCAAGGAATTTCTATCTAATTTGAGTCTTTACATGGCTTTCAAGTGAAAGAGTGCTACACTTTGGGACGGACCACATCCACTGGGTAAACCAGAAAGCCTCCTTTTTGTGGGGAAATCACTCTTAGATCACCTCAAAGGAGTCACTCCTGATTCTTGTGTTCAAAAGTGCTTCTCTTTGGGGTTGTCTTGGTAGTTACAATGCACACAAAATCTGAACTGTAGAAACAAACTATGTATCACTTCTAGGGATGACATGTGATTTTTCAAGTCAACGAAAAGACCAATAATGTGGGATTGCAACCCACTGTTAAAATGACATTTATTTTCTATCAGAAGCCAGATTTTGTCATGATAAGTGCCCTAATAGAAACACTGACCTGTTCCTCATGATAGTAAGTGCTTCTTGTTGGGGTAGTTTCATGACCTGCAGATCTTCCTCGTGTGAGCTGAATGGCAAGCTCAGTAGGAGATGCGCTTCACCGTTAGTCACTTTATTCTGAGAAAATCCTGGGAAGCCCTGTTAAGTTTGGCTGGGATTCTGAACAGACTCCTTCAGCGATTGAAGGCATTTCCTGGGCTGTCTTCCAAAGAATAAGAAATTGTCATGTGGATACCTCAGTAGGACATGCACTTCAACTTTTTGCACATTCTTTGGAGAAATTGGTAGAAAGTGCTTTGAAGTTGGGGTGTGATTCTTAACTGACTGCTTCAATTATTGGACAAGTTTCCAGGACTGTCAACCAAATAGTAGGAAACTCTCTGGAAAAGTCATGTGGATTCCTCAGTAGGACATGCACCTCAACTTTATGCACATTCTTTGGAGAAAATGGTGGAAAGTGCTTTGAGGTTGGGGTGGGATTCTTGCCTCACTGTATGATGAATCCAGACTATTAAATCTTTCAGGTATTCAAAGACACACAGTGTGGAGAGCCAATTTACAATCCACCCACTTTTTCTGTCGTTCACACTTGATTCCATACTATACATTTGGTTTTGTCTTATTATGAAGTATGTCTGCTGGAACTCCAACTGGAGGCTTCCTTTGTCAAACAAGTTCCATGGAGCCAACCCACAGATAGCTGATTGATCACTCATCAACACCTAACTGCCCTCATGTCTGCAGTCATTCCAAAATGATTCTTCTTTGAATGCTTGTTTAATGAGCCATTGCCTGGACCATAGAAACCTTGTGGAAAAGGAAGGTGGAGTCTGTTGGAAGCAGAAACACTGAGCATATAAAACGGGCAACTCTGTTCAACAGACAACACACTCACCAAATTGGAAACGCAACGTGGAGGACGCAAGAAAGTATCAACTGGACCGAGGAGAAATTCATGTAAGAAAGAAATGGGATTCATCGTCTGTGCTGTTGGCCCAACGATAACTTGTGTTTGAGTTTTGTTTGAGTTGTGTTTGAGTTCAGGAAGTGCTTCTGCTTGGGGCCATTGTACATGACAAATGCTACTGACTGTAACTGAAGCTAGCAGATGAGTGTATCACATGGAGACCACCTCAAACAGACACACTGATGGTTCTTGATTTCATAAGTGCTTCTCTTTTGGGGTTGTTTTGCTCGTGAGATTTTCTTCAGTAAGACACCACTATTCTTTCATGAATTTGTCGCCAACATTACCTTAACACAGGCACTGACTACATTTCTTGAAAAAGTAAGTGCTAATTGTTGGGGTAGTCTTGCAGACTGCTCTCATCCAAAGATCCTACTACAAACTATGAACTATCGATAAAAATGTTTTTGCAAGGAATTTCTATCTAATTTGAGTCTTTACATGGCTTTCAAGTGAAAGAGTGCTACACTTTGGGACGGACCACATCCACTGGGTAAACCAGAAAGCCTCCTTTTTGTGGGGAAATCACTCTTAGATCACCTCAAAGGAGTCACTCCTGATTCTTGTGTTCAAAAGTGCTTCTCTTTGGGGTTGTCTTGGTAGTTACAATGCACACAAAATCTGAACTGTAGAAACAAACTATGTATCACTTCTAGGGATGACATGTGATTTTTCAAGTCAACGAAAAGACCAATAATGTGGGATTGCAACCCACTGTTAAAATGACATTTATTTTCTATCAGAAGCCAGATTTTGTCATGATAAGTGCCCTAATAGAAACACTGACCTGTTCCTCATGATAGTAAGTGCTTCTTGTTGGGGTAGTTTCATGACCTGCAGATCTTCCTCGTGTGAGCTGAATGGCAAGCTCAGTAGGAGATGCGCTTCACCGTTAGTCACTTTATTCTGAGAAAATCCTGGGAAGCCCTGTTAAGTTTGGCTGGGATTCTGAACAGACTCCTTCAGCGATTGAAGGCATTTCCTGGGCTGTCTTCCAAAGAATAAGAAATTGTCATGTGGATACCTCAGTAGGACATGCACTTCAACTTTTTGCACATTCTTTGGAGAAATTGGTAGAAAGTGCTTTGAAGTTGGGGTGTGATTCTTAACTGACTGCTTCAATTATTGGACAAGTTTCCAGGACTGTCAACCAAATAGTAGGAAACTCTCTGGAAAAGTCATGTGGATTCCTCAGTAGGACATGCACCTCAACTTTATGCACATTCTTTGGAGAAAATGGTGGAAAGTGCTTTGAGGTTGGGGTGGGATTCTTGCCTCACTGTATGATGAATCCAGACTATTAAATCTTTCAGGTATTCAAAGACACACAGTGTGGAGAGCCAATTTACAATCCACCCACTTTTTCTGTCGTTCACACTTGATTCCATACTATACATTTGGTTTTGTCTTATTATGAAGTATGTCTGCTGGAACTCCAACTGGAGGCTTCCTTTGTCAAACAAGTTCCATGGAGCCAACCCACAGATAGCTGATTGATCACTCATCAACACCTAACTGCCCTCATGTCTGCAGTCATTCCAAAATGATTCTTCTTTGAATGCTTGTTTAATGAGCCATTGCCTGGACCATAGAAACCTTGTGGAAAAGGAAGGTGGAGTCTGTTGGAAGCAGAAACACTGAGCATATAAAACGGGCAACTCTGTTCAACAGACAACACACTCACCAAATTGGAAACGCAACGTGGAGGACGCAAGAAAGTATCAACTGGACCGAGGAGAAATTCATGTAAGAAAGAAATGGGATTCATCGTCTGTGCTGTTGGCCCAACGATAACTTGTGTTTGAGTTTTGTTTGAGTTGTGTTTGAGTTCAGGAAGTGCTTCTGCTTGGGGCCATTGTACATGACAAATGCTACTGACTGTAACTGAAGCTAGCAGATGAGTGTATCACATGGAGACCACCTCAAACAGACACACTGATGGTTCTTGATTTCATAAGTGCTTCTCTTTTGGGGTTGTTTTGCTCGTGAGATTTTCTTCAGTAAGACACCACTATTCTTTCATGAATTTGTCGCCAACATTACCTTAACACAGGCACTGACTACATTTCTTGAAAAAGTAAGTGCTAATTGTTGGGGTAGTCTTGCAGACTGCTCTCATCCAAAGATCCTACTACAAACTATGAACTATCGATAAAAATGTTTTTGCAAGGAATTTCTATCTAATTTGAGTCTTTACATGGCTTTCAAGTGAAAGAGTGCTACACTTTGGGACGGACCACATCCACTGGGTAAACCAGAAAGCCTCCTTTTTGTGGGGAAATCACTCTTAGATCACCTCAAAGGAGTCACTCCTGATTCTTGTGTTCAAAAGTGCTTCTCTTTGGGGTTGTCTTGGTAGTTACAATGCACACAAAATCTGAACTGTAGAAACAAACTATGTATCACTTCTAGGGATGACATGTGATTTTTCAAGTCAACGAAAAGACCAATAATGTGGGATTGCAACCCACTGTTAAAATGACATTTATTTTCTATCAGAAGCCAGATTTTGTCATGATAAGTGCCCTAATAGAAACACTGACCTGTTCCTCATGATAGTAAGTGCTTCTTGTTGGGGTAGTTTCATGACCTGCAGATCTTCCTCGTGTGAGCTGAATGGCAAGCTCAGTAGGAGATGCGCTTCACCGTTAGTCACTTTATTCTGAGAAAATCCTGGGAAGCCCTGTTAAGTTTGGCTGGGATTCTGAACAGACTTCTTCAGCGATTGAAGGCATTTCCTGGGCTGTCTTCCAAAGAATAAGAAATTGTCATGTGGATACCTCAGTAGGACATGCACTTCAACTTTTTGCACATTCTTTGGAGAAATTGGTAGAAAGTGCTTTGAAGTTGGGGTGTGATTCTTAACTGACTGCTTCAATTATTGGACAAGTTTCCAGGACTGTCAACCAAATAGTAGGAAACTCTCTGGAAAAGTCATGTGGATTCCTCAGTAGGACATGCACCTCAACTTTATGCACATTCTTTGGAGAAAATGGTGGAAAGTGCTTTGAGGTTGGGGTGGGATTCTTGCCTCACTGTATGATGAATCCAGACTATTAAATCTTTCAGGTATTCAAAGACACACAGTGTGGAGAGCCAATTTACAATCCACCCACTTTTTCTGTCGTTCACACTTGATTCCATACTATACATTTGGTTTTGTCTTATTATGAAGTATGTCTGCTGGAACTCCAACTGGAGGCTTCCTTTGTCAAACAAGTTCCATGGAGCCAACCCGCAGAAAGCTGATTGATCACTCATCAACACCTAACTGCCCTCATGTCTGCAGTCATTCCAAAATGATTCTTCTTTGAATGCTTGTTTAATGAGCCATTGCCTGGACCATAGAAACCTTGTGGAAAAGGAAGGTGGAGTCTGTTGGAAGCAGAAACACTGAGCATATAAAACGGGCAACTCTGTTCAACAGACAACACACTCACCAAATTGGAAACGCAACGTGGAGGACGCAAGAAAGTATCAACTGGACCGAGGAGAAATTCATGTAAGAAAGAAATGGGATTCATCGTCTGTGCTGTTGGCCCAACGATAACTTGTGTTTGAGTTCAGGAAGTGCTTCTGCTTGGGGCCACTGACTGTAACTGAAGCTAGCAGATGAGTGTATCACATGGAGACCACCTCAAACAGACACACTGATGGTTCTTGATTTCATAAGTGCTTCTCTTTTGGGGTTGTTTCGCTCGTGAGATTTTCTTCAGTAAGACACCACTATTCTTTCATGAATTTGTCGCCAACATTACCTTAACACAGGCACTGACTACATTTCTTGAAAAAGTAAGTGCTAATTGTTGGGGTAGTCTTGCAGACTGCTCTCATCCAAAGATCCTACTACAAACTATGAACTATCGATAAAAATGTTTTTGCAAGGAATTTCTATCTAATTTGAGCCTTTACATGGCTTTCAAGTGAAAGAGTGCTACACTTTGGGACAGACCACATCCACTGGGTAAACCAGAAAGCCTCCTTTTTGTGGGGAAAACACTCTCAGATCACCTCAAAGGAGTCACTCCTGATTCTTGTGTTCAAAAGTGCTTCTCTTTGGGGTTGTCTTGGTAGTGACAATGCACACAAAATCTGAACTGTAGAAACAAACTGTGTATTACTTCTATGGATGACATGTGATTTTTCAAGTCAAAGAGAAGACCAATATTGTGGGATTGCAACCCACTGTTAAAATGACACTTATTTTCTATCAGAAGCCAGATTTTGTCATGATAAGTGCCCTAATAGAAACACTGACCTGTTCCTCATGATAGTAAGTGCTTCTTGTTGGGGTAGTTTCATGACCAGCAGATCTTCCTCGTGTGAGCTGAATGGCAAGCTCAGTAGGAGATGCGCTTCACCGTTAGCCACTTTATTTTGAGAAAATCCTGGGAAGCCCTGTTAAGTTTGGCTGGGATTCTGAACAGACTCCTTCAGCGATTGAAGGCATTTCCTGGGCTGTCTTCCAAAGAATAAGAAATTGTCATGTGGATACCTCAGTAGGACATGCACTTCAACTTTTTGCACATTCTTTGGAGAAAATGGTAGAAAGTGCTTTGAAGTTGGGGTGTGATTCTTAACTGACTGCTTCAATTCTTGGGCAAGTTTCCAGGACTGTCAACCAAATAGTAGGAAACTCTCTGGAAAAGTCATGTGGATTCCTCAGTAGGACATGCACCTCAACTTTATGCACATTCTTTGGAGAAAATGGTGGAAAGTGCTTTGAGGTTGGGGTGGGATTCTTGCCTCATTGTATGATGAATCCAGACTCTTAAATCTTTCAGGTATTCAAAGACACACAGTGTGGAGAGCCAATTTACAATCCACCCACTTTTTCTGTCGTTCACACTTGATTCCATACTATACATTTGGTTTTGTCTTATTATGAAGTATGTCTGCTGGAACTCCAACTGGAGGCTTCCTTTGTCAAACAAGTTCCATGGAGCCAACCCGCAGAAAGCTGATTGATCACTCATCAACACCTAACTGCCCTCATGTCTGCAGTCATTCCAAAATGATTCTTCTTTGAATGCTTGTTTAATGAGCCATTGCCTGGACCATAGAAACCTTGTGGAAAAGGAAGGTGGAGTCTGTTGGAAGCAGAAACACTGAGCATATAAAACGGGCAACTCTGTTCAACAGACAACACACTCACCAAATTGGAAACGCAACGTGGAGGACGCAAGAAAGTATCAACTGGACCGAGGAGAAATTCATGTAAGAAAGAAATGGGATTCATCGTCTGTGCTGTTGGCCCAACGATAACTTGTGTTTGAGTTCAGGAAGTGCTTCTGCTTGGGGCCACTGACTGTAACTGAAGCTAGCAGATGAGTGTATCACATGGAGACCACCTCAAACAGACACACTGATGGTTCTTGATTTCATAAGTGCTTCTCTTTTGGGGTTGTTTCGCTCGTGAGATTTTCTTCAGTAAGACACCACTATTCTTTCATGAATTTGTCGCCAACATTACCTTAACACAGGCACTGACTACATTTCTTGAAAAAGTAAGTGCTAATTGTTGGGGTAGTCTTGCAGACTGCTCTCATCCAAAGATCCTACTACAAACTATGAACTATCGATAAAAATGTTTTTGCAAGGAATTTCTATCTAATTTGAGTCTTTACATGGCTTTCAAGTGAAAGAGTGCTACACTTTGGGACAGACCACATCCACTGGGTAAACCAGAAAGCCTCCTTTTTGTGGGGAAATCACTCTCAGATCACCTCAAAGGAGTCACTCCTGATTCTTGTGTTCAAAAGTGCTTCTCTTTGGGGTTGTCTTGGTAGTGACAATGCACACAAAATCTGAACTGTAGAAACAAACTGTGTATTACTTCTAGGGATGACATGTGATTTTTCAAGTCAAAGAGAAGACCAATATTGTGGGATTGCAACCCACTGTTAAAATGACACTTATTTTCTATCAGAAGCCAGATTTTGTCATGATAAGTGCCCTAATAGAAACACTGACCTGTTCCTCATGATAGTAAGTGCTTCTTGTTGGGGTAGTTTCATGACCTGCAGATCTTCCTCGTGTGAGCTGAATGGCAAGCTCAGTAAGAGATGCGCTTCACCGTTAGTCACTTTATTCTGAGAAAATCCTGGGAAGCCCTGTTAAGTTTGGCTGGGATTCTGAACAGACTCCTTCAGCGATTGAAGGCATTTCCTGGGCTGTCTTCCAAAGAATAAGAAATTGTCATGTGGATACCTCAGTAGGACATGCACTTCAACTTTTTGCACATTCTTTTGAGAAAATGGTAGAAAGTGCTTTGAAGTTGGGGTGTGATTCTTAACTGACTGCTTCAATTCTTGGACAAGTTTCCAGGACTGTCAACCAAATAGTAGGAAACTCTCTGGAAAAGTCATGTGGATTCCTCAGTAGGACATGCACCTCAACTTTATGCACATTCTTTGGAGAAAATGGTGGAAAGTGCTTTGAGGTTGGGGTGGGATTCTTGCCTCATTGTATGATGAATCCAGACTCTTAAATCTTTCAGGTATTCAAAGACACACAGTGTGGAGAGCCAATTTACAATCCACCCACTTTTTCTGTCGTTCACACTTGATTCCATACTATACATTTGGTTTTGTCTTATTATGAAGTATGTCTGCTGGAACTCCAACTGGAGGCTTCCTTTGTCAAACAAGTTCCATGGAGCCAACCCGCAGAAAGCTGATTGATCACTCATCAACACCTAACTGCCCTCATGTCTGCAGTCATTCCAAAATGATTCTTCTTTGAATGCTTGTTTAATGAGCCATTGCCTGGACCATAGAAACCTTGTGGAAAAGGAAGGTGGAGTCTGTTGGAAGCAGAAACACTGAGCATATAAAACGGGCAACTCTGTTCAACAGACAACACACTCACCAAATTGGAAACGCAACGTGGAGGACGCAAGAAAGTATCAACTGGACCGAGGAGAAATTCATGTAAGAAAGAAATGGGATTCATCGTCTGTGCTGTTGGCCCAACGATAACTTGTGTTTGAGTTCAGGAAGTGCTTCTGCTTGGGGCCACTGACTGTAACTGAAGCTAGCAGATGAGTGTATCACATGGAGACCACCTCAAACAGACACACTGATGGTTCTTGATTTCATAAGTGCTTCTCTTTTGGGGTTGTTTCGCTCGTGAGATTTTCTTCAGTAAGACACCACTATTCTTTCATGAATTTGTCGCCAACATTACCTTAACACAGGCACTGACTACATTTCTTGAAAAAGTAAGTGCTAATTGTTGGGGTAGTCTTGCAGACTGCTCTCATCCAAAGATCCTACTACAAACTATGAACTATCGATAAAAATGTTTTTGCAAGGAATTTCTATCTAATTTGAGTCTTTACATGGCTTTCAAGTGAAAGAGTGCTACACTTTGGGACAGACCACATCCACTGGGTAAACCAGAAAGCCTCCTTTTTGTGGGGAAATCACTCTCAGATCACCTCAAAGGAGTCACTCCTGATTCTTGTGTTCAAAAGTGCTTCTCTTTGGGGTTGTCTTGGTAGTGACAATGCACACAAAATCTGAACTGTAGAAACAAACTGTGTATTACTTCTAGGGATGACATGTGATTTTTCAAGTCAAAGAGAAGACCAATATTGTGGGATTGCAACCCACTGTTAAAATGACACTTATTTTCTATCAGAAGCCAGATTTTGTCATGATAAGTGCCCTAATAGAAACACTGACCTGTTCCTCATGATAGTAAGTGCTTCTTGTTGGGGTAGTTTCATGACCTGCAGATCTTCCTCGTGTGAGCTGAATGGCAAGCTCAGTAAGAGATGCGCTTCACCGTTAGTCACTTTATTCTGAGAAAATCCTGGGAAGCCCTGTTAAGTTTGGCTGGGATTCTGAACAGACTCCTTCAGCGATTGAAGGCATTTCCTGGGCTGTCTTCCAAAGAATAAGAAATTGTCATGTGGATACCTCAGTAGGACATGCACTTCAACTTTTTGCACATTCTTTTGAGAAAATGGTAGAAAGTGCTTTGAAGTTGGGGTGTGATTCTTAACTGACTGCTTCAATTCTTGGACAAGTTTCCAGGACTGTCAACCAAATAGTAGGAAACTCTCTGGAAAAGTCATGTGGATTCCTCAGTAGGACATGCACCTCAACTTTATGCACATTCTTTGGAGAAAATGGTGGAAAGTGCTTTGAGGTTGGGGTGGGATTCTTGCCTCATTGTATGATGAATCCAGACTCTTAAATCTTTCAGGTATTCAAAGACACACAGTGTGGAGAGCCAATTTACAATCCACCCACTTTTTCTGTCGTTCACACTTGATTCCATACTATACATTTGGTTTTGTCTTATTATGAAGTATGTCTGCTGGAACTCCAACTGGAGGCTTCCTTTGTCAAACAAGTTCCATGGAGCCAACCCGCAGAAAGCTGATTGATCACTCATCAACACCTAACTGCCCTCATGTCTGCAGTCATTCCAAAATGATTCTTCTTTGAATGCTTGTTTAATGAGCCATTGCCTGGACCATAGAAACCTTGTGGAAAAGGAAGGTGGAGTCTGTTGGAAGCAGAAACACTGAGCATATAAAACGGGCAACTCTGTTCAACAGACAACACACTCACCAAATTGGAAACGCAACGTGGAGGACGCAAGAAAGTATCAACTGGACCGAGGAGAAATTCATGTAAGAAAGAAATGGGATTCATCGTCTGTGCTGTTGGCCCAACGATAACTTGTGTTTGAGTTCAGGAAGTGCTTCTGCTTGGGGCCACTGACTGTAACTGAAGCTAGCAGATGAGTGTATCACATGGAGACCACCTCAAACAGACACACTGATGGTTCTTGATTTCATAAGTGCTTCTCTTTTGGGGTTGTTTCGCTCGTGAGATTTTCTTCAGTAAGACACCACTATTCTTTCATGAATTTGTCGCCAACATTACCTTAACACAGGCACTGACTACATTTCTTGAAAAAGTAAGTGCTAATTGTTGGGGTAGTCTCATCCAAAGATCCTACTACAAACTATGAACTATCGATAAAAATGTTTTTGCAAGGAATTTCTATCTAATTTGAGTCTTTACATGGCTTTCAAGTGAAAGAGTGCTACACTTTGGGACAGACCACATCCACTGGGTAAACCAGAAAGCCTCCTTTTTGTGGGGAAATCACTCTCAGATCACCTCAAAGGAGTCACTCCTGATTCTTGTGTTCAAAAGTGCTTCTCTTTGGGGTTGGACTGAGGAGAAACCGAGGAGAAATTCATGTAAGAAAGAAATGGGATTCATCGTCTGTGCTGTTGGCCCAACGATAACTTGTGTTTGAGTTCAGGAAGTGCTTCTGCTTGGGGCCACTGACTGTAACTGAAGCTAGCAGATGAGTGTATCACATGGAGACCACCTCAAACAGACACACTGATGGTTCTTGATTTCATAAGTGCTTCTCTTTTGGGGTTGTTTCGCTCGTGAGATTTTCTTCAGTAAGACACCACTATTCTTTCATGAATTTGTCCCCAACATTACCTTAACACAGGCACTGACTACATTTCTTGAAAAAGTAAGTGCTAATTGTTGGGGTAGTCTTGCAGACTGCTCTCATCCAAAGATCCTACTACAAACTATGAACTATCGATAAAAATGTTTTTGCAAGGAATTTCTATCTAATTTGAGCCTTTACATGGCTTTCAAGTGAAAGAGTGCTACACTTTGGGACAGACCACATCCACTGGGTAAACCAGAAAGCCTCCTTTTTGTGGGGAAAACACTCTCAGATCACCTCAAAGGAGTCACTCCTGATTCTTGTGTTCAAAAGTGCTTCTCTTTGGGGTTGTCTTGGTAGTGACAATGCACACAAAATCTGAACTGTAGAAACAAACTGTGTATTACTTCTATGGATGACATGTGATTTTTCAAGTCAAAGAGAAGACCAATATTGTGGGATTGCAACCCACTGTTAAAATGACACTTATTTTCTATCAGAAGCCAGATTTTGTCATGATAAGTGCCCTAATAGAAACACTGACCTGTTCCTCATGATAGTAAGTGCTTCTTGTTGGGGTAGTTTCATGACCTGCAGATCTTCAATGGCAAGCTCAGTAGGAGATATGCTTCACCGTTAGCCACTTTATTTTGAGAAAATCCTGGGAAGCCCTGTTAAGTTTGGCTGGGATTCTGAACAGACTCCTTTAGCAATTGAAGGCATTTCCTGGGCTGTCTTCCAAATAATAAGAAATTGTCATGTGGATACCTCAGTAGGACATGCACTTCAACTTTTTGCACATTCTTTGGAGAAAATGGTGGAAAGTGCTTTGAAGTTGGGGTGTTATTCTTACCTGACTGCTTCAATTCTTGGACAAGTTTCCAGGACTGTCAACCAAATAGTAGGAAACTCTCTGGAAAAGTCATGTGGATTCCTCAGTAGGACATGCACCTCAACTTTATGCACATTCTTTGGAGAAAATGGTGGAAAGTGCTTTGAGGTTGGGGTGGGATTCTTGCCTCACTGTATGATGAATCCAGACTCTTAAATCTTTCAGGTATTCAAAGACACACAGTGTGGAGAGCCAATTTACAATCCACCCACTTTTTCTGTCGTTCACACTTGATTCCATACTATACATTTGGTTTTGTCTTATTATGAAGTATGTCTGCTGGAACTCCAACTGGAGGCTTCCTTTGTCAAACAAGTTCCATGGAGCCAACCCACAGAAAGCTGATTGATCACTCATCAACACCTAACTGCCCTCATGTCTGCAGTCATTCCAAAATGATTCTTCTTTGAATGCTTGTTTAATGAGCCATTGCCTGGACCATAGAAACCTTGTGGAAAAGGAAGGTGGAGTCTGTTGGAAGCAGAAACACTGAGCATATAAAACGGGCAACTCTGTTCAACAGACAACACACTCACCAAATTGGAAACGCAACGTGGAGGACGCAAGAAAGTATCAACTGGACCGAGGAGAAATTCATGTAAGAAAGAAATGGGATTCATCGTCTGTGCTGTTGGCCCAACGATAACTTGTGTTTGAGTTCAGGAAGTGCTTCTGCTTGGGGCCATTGTACATGACAAATGCTACTGACTGTAACTGAAGCTAGCAGATGAGTGTATCACATGGAGACCACCTCAAACAGACACACTGATGGTTCTTGATTTCATAAGTGCTTCTCTTTTGGGGTTGTTTTGCTCGTGAGATTTTCTTCAGTAAGACACCACTATTCTTTCATGAATTTGTCGCCAACATTACCTTAACACAGGCACTGACTACATTTCTTGAAAAAGTAAGTGCTAATTGTTGGGGTAGTCTTGCAGACTGCTCTCATCCAAAGATCCTACTACAAACTATGAACTATCGATAAAAATGTTTTTGCAAGGAATTTCTATCTAATTTGAGTCTTTACATGGCTTTCAAGTGAAAGAGTGCTACACTTTGGGACAGACCACATCCACTGGGTAAACCAGAAAGCCTCCTTTTTGTGGGGAAATCTCTCTCAGATCACCTCAAAGGAGTCACTCCTGATTCTTGTGTTCAAAAGTGCTTCTCTTTGGGGTTGTCTTGGTAGTGACAATGCACACAAAATCTGAACTGTAGAAACAAACTGTGTATTACTTCTAGGGATGACATGTGATTTTTCAAGTCAAAGAGAAGACCAATATTGTGGGATTGCAACCCACTGTTAAAATGACACTTATTGTCTATCAGAAGCCAGATTTTGTCATGATAAGTGCCCTAATAGAAACACTGACCTGTTCCTCATGATAGTAAGTGCTTCTTGTTGCTGTAGTTTCATGACCTGCAGATCTTCCTCGTGTGAGCTTAATGGCAAGCTCAGTAAGAGATGCGCTTCACCGTTAGTCACTTTATTCTGAGAAAATCCTGGGAAGCCCTGTTAAGTTTGGCTGGGATTCTGAACAGACTCCTTCAGCGATTGAAGGCATTTCCTGGGCTGTCTTCCAAAGAATAAGAAATTGTCATGTGGATACCTCAGTAGGACATGCACTTCAACTTTTTGCACATTCTTTGGAGAAAATGGTAGAAAGTGCTTTGAAGTTGGGGTGTGATTCTTAACTGACTGCTTCAATTCTTGGACAAGTTTCCAGGACTGTCAACCAAATAGTAGGAAACTCTCTGGAAAAGTCATGTGGATTCCTCAGTAGGACATGCACCTCAACTTTATGCACATTCTTTGGAGAAAATGGTGGAAAGTGCTTTGAGGTTGGGGTGGGATTCTTGCCTCATTGTATGATGAATCCAGACTCTTAAATCTTTCAGGTATTCAAAGACACACAGTGTGGAGAGCCAATTTACAATCCACCCACTTTTTCTGTCGTTCACACTTGATTCCATACTATACATTTGGTTTTGTCTTATTATGAAGTATGTCTGCTGGAACTCCAACTGGAGGCTTCCTTTGTCAAACAAGTTCCATGGAGCCAACCCGCAGAAAGCTGATTGATCACTCATCAACACCTAACTGCCCTCATGTCTGCAGTCATTCCAAAATGATTCTTCTTTGAATGCTTGTTTAATGAGCCATTGCCTGGACCATAGAAACCTTGTGGAAAAGGAAGGTGGAGTCTGTTGGAAGCAGAAACACTGAGCATATAAAACGGGCAACTCTGTTCAACAGACAACACACTCACCAAATTGGAAACGCAACGTGGAGGACGCAAGAAAGTATCAACTGGACCGAGGAGAAATTCATGTAAGAAAGAAATGGGATTCATCGTCTGTGCTGTTGGCCCAACGATAACTTGTGTTTGAGTTCAGGAAGTGCTTCTGCTTGGGGCCACTGACTGTAACTGAAGCTAGCAGATGAGTGTATCACATGGAGACCACCTCAAACAGACACACTGATGGTTCTTGATTTCATAAGTGCTTCTCTTTTGGGGTTGTTTCGCTCGTGAGATTTTCTTCAGTAAGACACCACTATTCTTTCATGAATTTGTCGCCAACATTACCTTAACACAGGCACTGACTACATTTCTTGAAAAAGTAAGTGCTAATTGTTGGGGTAGTCTTGCAGACTGCTCTCATCCAAAGATCCTACTACAAACTATGAACTATCGATAAAAATGTTTTTGCAAGGAATTTCTATCTAATTTGAGTCTTTACATGGCTTTCAAGTGAAAGAGTGCTACACTTTGGGACAGACCACATCCACTGGGTAAACCAGAAAGCCTCCTTTTTGTGGGGAAATCACTCTCAGATCACCTCAAAGGAGTCACTCCTGATTCTTGTGTTCAAAAGTGCTTCTCTTTGGGGTTGTCTTGGTAGTGACAATGCACACAAAATCTGAACTGTAGAAACAAACTGTGTATTACTTCTAGGGATGACATGTGATTTTTCAAGTCAAAGAGAAGACCAATATTTTGGGATTGCAACCCACTGTTAAAATGACACTTATTTTCTATCAGAAGCCAGATTTTGTCATGATAAGTGCCCTAATAGAAACACTGACCTGTTCCTCATGATAGTAAGTGCTTCTTGTTGGGGCAGTTTCATGACCTGCAGATCTTCCTCGTGTGAGCTGAATGGCAAGCTCAGTAGGAGATGCGCTTCACCGTTAGTCACTTTATTCTGAGAAAATCCTGGGAAGCCCTGTTAAGTTTGGCTGGGATTCTGAACAGACTCCTTCAGCGATTGAAGGCATTTCCTGGGCTGTCTTCCAAAGAATAAGAAATTGTCATGTGGATACCTCAGTAGGACATGCACTTCAACTTTTTGCACATTCTTTGGAGAAATTGGTAGAAAGTGCTTTGAAGTTGGGGTGTGATTCTTAACTGACTGCTTCAATTATTGGACAAGTTTCCAGGACTGTCAACAAAATAGTAGGAAACTCTCTGGAAAAGTCATGTGGATTCCTCAGTAGGACATGCACCTCAACTTTATGCACATTCTTTGGAGAAAATGGTGGAAAGTGCTTTGAGGTTGGGGTGGGATTCTTGCCTCACTGTATGATGAATCCAGACTCTTAAATCTTTCAGGTATTCAAAGACACACAGTGTGGAGAGCCAATTTACAATCCACCCACTTTTTCTGTCGTTCACACTTGATTCCATACTATACATTTGGTTTTGTCTTATTATGAAGTATGTCTGCTGGAACTCCAACTGGAGGCTTCCTTTGTCAAACAAGTTCCATGGAGCTAACCTGCAGAAAGCTGATTGATCACTCATCAACACCTAACTGCCCTCATGTCTGCAGTCATTCCAAAATGATTCTTCTTTGAATGCTTGTTTAATGAGCCATTGCCTGGACCATAGAAACCTTGTGGAAAAGGAAGGTGGAGTCTGTTGGAAGCAGAAACACTGAGCATATAAAACGGGCAACTCTGTTCAACAGACAACACACTCACCAAATTGGAAACGCAACGTGGAGGACGCAAGAAAGTATCAAGGAGAAATTCATGTAAGAAAGAAATGGGATTCATCGTCTGTGCTGTTGGCCCAACGATAACTTGTGTTTGAGTTCAGGAAGTGCTTCTGCTTGGGGCCATTGTACATGACAAATGCTACTGACTGTAACTGAAGCTAGCAGATGAGTGTATCACATGGAGACCACCTCAAACAGACACACTGATGGTTCTTGATTTCATAAGTGCTTCTCTTTTGGGGTTGTTTTGCTCGTGAGATTTTCTTCAGTAAGACACCACTATTCTTTCATGAATTTGTCGCCAACATTACCTTAACACAGGCACTGACTACATTTCTTGAAAAAGTAAGTGCTAATTGTTGGGGTAGTCTTGCAGACTGCTTTCATCCAAAGATCCTACTACAAACTATGAACTATCGATAAAAATGTTTTTGCAAGGAATTTCTATCTAATTTGAGCCTTTACATGGCTTTCAAGTGAAAGAGTGCTACACTTTGGGACAGACCACATCCACTGGGTAAACCAGAAAGCCTCCTTTTTGTGGGGAAATCACTCTCAGATCACCTCAAAGGAGTCACTCCTGATTCTTGTGTTCAAAAGTGCTTCTCTTTGGGGTTGTCTTGGTAGTGACAATGCACACAAAATCTGAACTGTAGAAACAAACTGTGTATTACTTCTAGGGATGACATGTGATTTTTCAAGTCAAAGAGAAGACCAATATTGTGGGATTGCAACCCACTGTTAAAATGACACTTATTGTCTATCAGAAGCCAGATTTTGTCATGATAAGTGCCCTAATAGAAACACTGACCTGTTCCTCATGATAGTAAGTGCTTCTTGTTGCTGTAGTTTCATGACCTGCAGATCTTCCTCGTGTGAGCTGAATGGCAAGCTCAGTAAGAGATGCGCTTCACCGTTAGTCACTTTATTCTGAGAAAATCCTGGGAAGCCCTGTTAAGTTTGGCTGGGATTCTGAACAGACTCCTTCAGCGATTGAAGGCATTTCCTGGGCTGTCTTCCAAAGAATAAGAAATTGTCATGTGGATACCTCAGTAGGACATGCACTTCAACTTTTTGCACATTCTTTGGAGAAAATGGTAGAAAGTGCTTTGAAGTTGGGGTGTGATTCTTAACTGACTGCTTCAATTCTTGGACAAGTTTCCAGGACTGTCAACCAAATAGTAGGAAACTCTCTGGAAAAGTCATGTGGATTCCTCAGTAGGACATGCACCTCAACTTTATGCACATTCTTTGGAGAAAATGGTGGAAAGTGCTTTGAGGTTGGGGTGGGATTCTTGCCTCACTGTATGATGAATCCAGACTCTTAAATCTTTCAGGTATTCAAAGACACACAGTGTGGAGAGCCAATTTACAATCCACCCACTTTTTCTGTCGTTCACACTTGATTCCATACTATACATTTGGTTTTGTCTTATTATGAAGTATGTCTGCTGGAACTCCAACTGGAGGCTTCCTTTGTCAAACAAGTTCCATGGAGCCAACCCGCAGAAAGCTGATTGATCACTCATCAACACCTAACTGCCCTCATGTCTGCAGTCATTCCAAAATGATTCTTCTTTGAATGCTTGTTTAATGAGCCATTGCCTGGACCATAGAAACCTTGTGGAAAAGGAAGGTGGAGTCTGTTGGAAGCAGAAACACTGAGCATATAAAACGGGCAACTCTGTTCAACAGACAACACACTCACCAAATTGGAAACGCAACGTGGAGGACGCAAGAAAGTATCAACTGGACCGAGGAGAAATTCATGTAAGAAAGAAATGGGATTCATCGTCTGTGCTGTTGGCCCAACGATAACTTGTGTTTGAGTTCAGGAAGTGCTTCTGCTTGGGGCCATTGTACATGACAAATGCTACTGACTGTAACTGAAGCTAGCAGATGAGTGTATCACATGGAGACCACCTCAAACAGACACACTGATGGTTCTTGATTTCATAAGTGCTTCTCTTTTGGGGTTGTTTCGCTCGTGAGATTTTCTTCAGTAAGACACCACTATTCTTTCATGAATTTGTCCCCAACATTACCTTAACACAGGCACTGACAACATTTCTTGAAAAAGTAAGTGCTAATTGTTGGGGTAGTCTTGCAGACTGCTCTCATCCAAAGATCCTACTACAAACTATGAACTATCGATAAAAATGTTTTTGCAAGGAATTTCTATCTAATTTGAGCCTTTACATGGCTTTCAAGTGAAAGAGTGCTACACTTTGGGACAGACCACATCCACTGGGTAAACCAGAAAGCCTCCTTTTTGTGGGGAAATCACTCTCAGATCACCTCAAAGGAGTCACTCCTGATTCTTGTGTTCAAAAGTGCTTCTCTTTGGGGTTGTCTTGGTAGTGACAATGCACACAAAATCTGAACTGTAGAAACAAACTGTGTATTACTTCTAGGGATGACATGTGATTTTTCAAGTCAAAGAGAAGACCAATATTGTGGGATTGCAACCCACTGTTAAAATGACACTTATTTTCTATCAGAAGCCAGATTTTGTCATGATAAGTGCCCTAATAGAAACACTGACCTGTTCCTCATGATAGTAAGTGCTTCTTGTTGGGGTAGTTTCATGACCTGCAGATCTTCAATGGCAAGCTCAGTAGGAGATATGCTTCACCGTTAGCCACTTTATTTTGAGAAAATCCTGGGAAGCCCTGTTAAGTTTGGCTGGGATTCTGAACAGACTCCTTTAGCAATTGAAGGCATTTCCTGGGCTGTCTTCCAAATAATAAGAAATTGTCATGTGGATACCTCAGTAGGACATGCACTTCAACTTTTTGCACATTCTTTGGAGAAAATGGTGGAAAGTGCTTTGAAGTTGGGGTGTTATTCTTACCTGACTGCTTCAATTCTTGGACAAGTTTCCAGGACTGTCAACCAAATAGTAGGAAACTCTCTGGAAAAGTCATGTGGATTCCTCAGTAGGACATGCACCTCAACTTTATGCACATTCTTTGGAGAAAATGGTGGAAAGTGCTTTGAGGTTGGGGTGGGATTCTTGCCTCACTGTATGATGAATCCAGACTCTTAAATCTTTCAGGTATTCAAAGACACACAGTGTGGAGAGCCAATTTACAATCCACCCACTTTTTCTGTCGTTCACACTTGATTCCATACTATACATTTGGTTTTGTCTTATTATGAAGTATGTCTGCTGGAACTCCAACTGGAGGCTTCCTTTGTCAAACAAGTTCCATGGAGCTAACCTGCAGAAAGCTGATTGATCACTCATCAACACCTAACTGCCCTCATGTCTGCAGTCATTCCAAAATGATTCTTCTTTGAATGCTTGTTTAATGAGCCATTGCCTGGACCATAGAAACCTTGTGGAAAAGGAAGGTGGAGTCTGTTGGAAGCAGAAACACTGAGCATATAAAACGGGCAACTCTGTTCAACAGACAACACACTCACCAAATTGGAAACGCAACGTGGAGGACGCAAGAAAGTATCAAGGAGAAATTCATGTAAGAAAGAAATGGGATTCATCGTCTGTGCTGTTGGCCCAACGATAACTTGTGTTTGAGTTCAGGAAGTGCTTCTGCTTGGGGCCATTGTACATGACAAATGCTACTGACTGTAACTGAAGCTAGCAGATGAGTGTATCACATGGAGACCACCTCAAACAGACACACTGATGGTTCTTGATTTCATAAGTGCTTCTCTTTTGGGGTTGTTTTGCTCGTGAGATTTTCTTCAGTAAGACACCACTATTCTTTCATGAATTTGTCGCCAACATTACCTTAACACAGGCACTGACTACATTTCTTGAAAAAGTAAGTGCTAATTGTTGGGGTAGTCTTGCAGACTGCTTTCATCCAAAGATCCTACTACAAACTATGAACTATCGATAAAAATGTTTTTGCAAGGAATTTCTATCTAATTTGAGCCTTTACATGGCTTTCAAGTGAAAGAGTGCTACACTTTGGGACAGACCACATCCACTGGGTAAACCAGAAAGCCTCCTTTTTGTGGGGAAATCACTCTCAGATCACCTCAAAGGAGTCACTCCTGATTCTTGTGTTCAAAAGTGCTTCTCTTTGGGGTTGTCTTGGTAGTGACAATGCACACAAAATCTGAACTGTAGAAACAAACTGTGTATTACTTCTAGGGATGACATGTGATTTTTCAAGTCAAAGAGAAGACCAATATTGTGGGATTGCAACCCACTGTTAAAATGACACTTATTGTCTATCAGAAGCCAGATTTTGTCATGATAAGTGCCCTAATAGAAACACTGACCTGTTCCTCATGATAGTAAGTGCTTCTTGTTGCTGTAGTTTCATGACCTGCAGATCTTCCTCGTGTGAGCTGAATGGCAAGCTCAGTAAGAGATGCGCTTCACCGTTAGTCACTTTATTCTGAGAAAATCCTGGGAAGCCCTGTTAAGTTTGGCTGGGATTCTGAACAGACTCCTTCAGCGATTGAAGGCATTTCCTGGGCTGTCTTCCAAAGAATAAGAAATTGTCATGTGGATACCTCAGTAGGACATGCACTTCAACTTTTTGCACATTCTTTGGAGAAAATGGTAGAAAGTGCTTTGAAGTTGGGGTGTGATTCTTAACTGACTGCTTCAATTCTTGGACAAGTTTCCAGGACTGTCAACCAAATAGTAGGAAACTCTCTGGAAAAGTCATGTGGATTCCTCAGTAGGACATGCACCTCAACTTTATGCACATTCTTTGGAGAAAATGGTGGAAAGTGCTTTGAGGTTGGGGTGGGATTCTTGCCTCATTGTATGATGAATCCAGACTCTTAAATCTTTCAGGTATTCAAAGACACACAGTGTGGAGAGCCAATTTACAATCCACCCACTTTTTCTGTCGTTCACACTTGATTCCATACTATACATTTGGTTTTGTCTTATTATGAAGTATGTCTGCTGGAACTCCAACTGGAGGCTTCCTTTGTCAAACAAGTTCCATGGAGCCAACCCGCAGAAAGCTGATTGATCACTCATCAACACCTAACTGCCCTCATGTCTGCAGTCATTCCAAAATGATTCTTCTTTGAATGCTTGTTTAATGAGCCATTGCCTGGACCATAGAAACCTTGTGGAAAAGGAAGGTGGAGTCTGTTGGAAGCAGAAACACTGAGCATATAAAACGGGCAACTCTGTTCAACAGACAACACACTCACCAAATTGGAAACGCAACGTGGAGGACGCAAGAAAGTATCAACTGGACCGAGGAGAAATTCATGTAAGAAAGAAATGGGATTCATCGTCTGTGCTGTTGGCCCAACGATAACTTGTGTTTGAGTTCAGGAAGTGCTTCTGCTTGGGGCCACTGACTGTAACTGAAGCTAGCAGATGAGTGTATCACATGGAGACCACCTCAAACAGACACACTGATGGTTCTTGATTTCATAAGTGCTTCTCTTTTGGGGTTGTTTCGCTCGTGAGATTTTCTTCAGTAAGACACCACTATTCTTTCATGAATTTGTCGCCAACATTACCTTAACACAGGCACTGACTACATTTCTTGAAAAAGTAAGTGCTAATTGTTGGGGTAGTCTTGCAGACTGCTCTCATCCAAAGATCCTACTACAAACTATGAACTATCGATAAAAATGTTTTTGCAAGGAATTTCTATCTAATTTGAGTCTTTACATGGCTTTCAAGTGAAAGAGTGCTACACTTTGGGACAGACCACATCCACTGGGTAAACCAGAAAGCCTCCTTTTTGTGGGGAAATCACTCTCAGATCACCTCAAAGGAGTCACTCCTGATTCTTGTGTTCAAAAGTGCTTCTCTTTGGGGTTGTCTTGGTAGTGACAATGCACACAAAATCTGAACTGTAGAAACAAACTGTGTATTACTTCTAGGGATGACATGTGATTTTTCAAGTCAAAGAGAAGACCAATATTGTGGGATTGCAACCCACTGTTAAAATGACACTTATTTTCTATCAGAAGCCAGATTCTGTCATGATAAGTGCCCTAATAGAAACACTGACCTGTTCCTCATGATAGTAAGTGCTTCTTGTTGCTGTAGTTTCATGACCTGCAGATCTTCCTCGTGTGAGCTGAATGGCAAGCTCAGTAAGAGATGCGCTTCACCGTTAGTCACTTTATTCTGAGAAAATCCTGGGAAGCCCTGTTAAGTTTGGCTGGGATTCTAAACAGACTCCTTCAGCGATTGAAGGCATTTCCTGGGCTGTCTTCCAAAGAATAAGAAATTGTCATGTGGATACCTCAGTAGGACATGCACTTCAACTTTTTGCACATTCTTTGGAGAAAATGGTAGAAAGTGCTTTGAAGTTGGGGTGTGATTCTTAACTGACTGCTTCAATTCTTGGACAAGTTTCCAGGACTGTCAACCAAATAGTAGGAAACTCTCTGGAAAAGTCATGTGGATTCCTCAGTAGGACATGCACCTCAACTTTATGCACATTCTTTGGAGAAAATGGTGGAAAGTGCTTTGAGGTTGGGGTGGGATTCTTGCCTCATTGTATGATGAATCCAGACTCTTAAATCTTTCAGGTATTCAAAGACACACAGTGTGGAGAGCCAATTTACAATCCACCCACTTTTTCTGTCGTTCACACTTGATTCCATACTATACATTTGGTTTTGTCTTATTATGAAGTATGTCTGCTGGAACTCCAACTGGAGGCTTCCTTTGTCAAACAAGTTCCATGGAGCCAACCCGCAGAAAGCTGATTGATCACTCATCAACACCTAACTGCCCTCATGTCTGCAGTCATTCCAAAATGATTCTTCTTTGAATGCTTGTTTAATGAGCCATTGCCTGGACCATAGAAACCTTGTGGAAAAGGAAGGTGGAGTCTGTTGGAAGCAGAAACACTGAGCATATAAAACGGGCAACTCTGTTCAACAGACAACACACTCACCAAATTGGAAACGCAACGTGGAGGACGCAAGAAAGTATCAACTGGACCGAGGAGAAATTCATGTAAGAAAGAAATGGGATTCATCGTCTGTGCTGTTGGCCCAACGATAACTTGTGTTTGAGTTCAGGAAGTGCTTCTGCTTGGGGCCACTGACTGTAACTGAAGCTAGCAGATGAGTGTATCACATGGAGACCACCTCAAACAGACACACTGATGGTTCTTGATTTCATAAGTGCTTCTCTTTTGGGGTTGTTTCGCTCGTGAGATTTTCTTCAGTAAGACACCACTATTCTTTCATGAATTTGTCGCCAACATTACCTTAACACAGGCACTGACTACATTTCTTGAAAAAGTAAGTGCTAATTGTTGGGGTAGTCTTGCAGACTGCTCTCATCCAAAGATCCTACTACAAACTATGAACTATCGATAAAAATGTTTTTGCAAGGAATTTCTATCTAATTTGAGTCTTTAAATGGCTTTCAAGTGAAAGAGTGCTACACTTTGGGACAGACCACATCCACTGGGTAAACCAGAAAGCCTCCTTTTTGTGGGGAAATCACTCTCAGATCACCTCAAAGGAGTCACTCCTGATTCTTGTGTTCAAAAGTGCTTCTCTTTGGGGTTGTCTTGGTAGTGACAATGCACACAAAATCTGAACTGTAGAAACAAACTGTGTATTACTTCTAGGGATGACATGTGATTTTTCAAGTCAACGAAAAGACCAATAATGTGGGATTGCAACCCACTGTTAAAATGACATTTATTTTCTATCAGAAGCCAGATTTTGTCATGATAAGTGCCCTAATAGAAACACTGACCTGTTCCTCATGATAGTAAGTGCTTCTTGTTGGGGTAGTTTCATGACCTGCAGATCTTCCTCGTGTGAGCTGAATGGCAAGCTCAGTAGGAGATGCGCTTCACCGTTAGTCACTTTATTCTGAGAAAATCCTGGGAAGCCCTGTTAAGTTTGGCTGGGATTCTGAACAGACTCCTTCAGCGATTGAAGGCATTTCCTGGGCTGTCTTCCAAAGAATAAGAAATTGTCATGTGGATACCTCAGTAGGACATGCACTTCAACTTTTTGCACATTCTTTGGAGAAATTGGTAGAAAGTGCTTTGAAGTTGGGGTGTGATTCTTAACTGACTGCTTCAATTATTGGACAAGTTTCCAGGACTGTCAACCAAATAGTAGGAAACTCTCTGGAAAAGTCATGTGGATTCCTCAGTAGGACATGCACCTCAACTTTATGCACATTCTTTGGAGAAAATGGTGGAAAGTGCTTTGAGGTTGGGGTGGGATTCTTGCCTCACTGTATGATGAATCCAGACTATTAAATCTTTCAGGTATTCAAAGACACACAGTGTGGAGAGCCAATTTACAATCCACCCACTTTTTCTGTCGTTCACACTTGATTCCATACTATACATTTGGTTTTGTCTTATTATGAAGTATGTCTGCTGGAACTCCAACTGGAGGCTTCCTTTGTCAAACAAGTTCCATGGAGCCAACCCACAGATAGCTGATTGATCACTCATCAACACCTAACTGCCCTCATGTCTGCAGTCATTCCAAAATGATTCTTCTTTGAATGCTTGTTTAATGAGCCATTGCCTGGACCATAGAAACCTTGTGGAAAAGGAAGGTGGAGTCTGTTGGAAGCAGAAACACTGAGCATATAAAACGGGCAACTCTGTTCAACAGACAACACACTCACCAAATTGGAAACGCAACGTGGAGGACGCAAGAAAGTATCAACTGGACCGAGGAGAAATTCATGTAAGAAAGAAATGGGATTCATCGTCTGTGCTGTTGGCCCAACGATAACTTGTGTTTGAGTTCAGGAAGTGCTTCTGCTTGGGGCCATTGTACATGACAAATGCTACTGACTGTAACTGAAGCTAGCAGATGAGTGTATCACATGGAGACCACCTCAAACAGACACACTGATGGTTCTTGATTTCATAAGTGCTTCTCTTTTGGGGTTGTTTCGCTCGTGAGATTTTCTTCAGTAAGACACCACTATTCTTTCATGAATTTGTCCCCAACATTACCTTAACACAGGCACTGACAACATTTCTTGAAAAAGTAAGTGCTAATTGTTGGGGTAGTCTTGCAGACTGCTCTCATCCAAAGATCCTACTACAAACTATGAACTATCGATAAAAATGTTTTTGCAAGGAATTTCTATCTAATTTGAGCCTTTACATGGCTTTCAAGTGAAAGAGTGCTACACTTTGGGACAGACCACATCCACTGGGTAAACCAGAAAGCCTCCTTTTTGTGGGGAAATCACTCTCAGATCACCTCAAAGGAGTCACTCCTGATTCTTGTGTTCAAAAGTGCTTCTCTTTGGGGTTGTCTTGGTAGTGACAATGCACACCAAATCTGAACTGTAGAAACAAACTGTGTATTACTTCTAGGGATGACATGTGATTTTTCAAGTCAAAGAGAAGACCAATATTGTGGGATTGCAACCCACTGTTAAAATGACACTTATTTTCTATCAGAAGCCAGATTTTGTCATGATAAGTGCCCTAATAGAAACACTGACCTGTTCCTCATGATAGTAAGTGCTTCTTGTTGGGGTAGTTTCATGACCTGCAGATCTTCAATGGCAAGCTCAGTAGGAGATATGCTTCACCGTTAGCCACTTTATTTTGAGAAAATCCTGGGAAGCCCTGTTAAGTTTGGCTGGGATTCTGAACAGACTCCTTCAGCGATTGAAGGCATTTCCTGGGCTGTCTTCCAAAGAATAAGAAATTGTCATGTGGATACCTCAGTAGGACATGCACTTCAACTTTTTGCACATTCTTTTGAGAAATTGGTAGAAAGTGCTTTGAAGTTGGGGTGTGATTCTTAACTGACTGCTTCAATTATTGGACAAGTTTCCAGGACTGTCAACCAAATAGTAGGAAACTCTCTGGAAAAGTCATGTGGATTCCTCAGTAGGACATGCACCTCAACTTTATGCACATTCTTTGGAGAAAATGGTGGAAAGTGCTTTGAGGTTGGGGTGGGATTCTTGCCTCACTGTATGATGAATCCAGACTATTAAATCTTTCAGGTATTCAAAGACACACAGTGTGGAGAGCCAATTTACAATCCACCCACTTTTTCTGTCGTTCACACTTGATTCCATACTATACATTTGGTTTTGTCTTATTATGAAGTATGTCTGCTGGAACTCCAACTGGAGGCTTCCTTTGTCAAACAAGTTCCATGGAGCCAACCCACAGATAGCTGATTGATCACTCATCAACACCTAACTGCCCTCATGTCTGCAGTCATTCCAAAATGATTCTTCTTTGAATGCTTGTTTAATGAGCCATTGCCTGGACCATAGAAACCTTGTGGAAAAGGAAGGTGGAGTCTGTTGGAAGCAGAAACACTGAGCATATAAAACGGGCAACTGTTCAACAGACAACACACTCACCAAATTGGAAACGCAACGTGGAGGACGCAAGAAAGTATCAACTGGACCGAGGAGAAATTCATGTAAGAAAGAAATGGGATTCATTGTCTGTGCTGTTGGCCCAACGATAATATGTGTTTGAGTTCAGGAAGTGCTTCTGCTTGGGGCCATTGTACATGACCAATGCTACTGACTATAACTGAAGCTAGCAGATGAGTGTATCACATGGAGACCACCTCAAACAGACACACTGATGGTTCTTGATTTCATAAGTGCTTCTCTTTTGGGGTTGTTTCGCTCGTGAGATTTTCTTCAGTAAGACACCACTATTCTTTCATGAATTTGTCCCCAACATTACCTTAACACAGGCACTGACTACATTTCTTGAAAAAGTAAGTGCTAATTGTTGGGGTAGTCTTGCAGACTGCTCTCATCCAAAGATCCTACTACAAACTATGAACTATCGATAAAAATGTTTTTGCAAGGAATTTCTATCTAATTTGAGCCTTTACATGGCTTTCAAGTGAAAGAGTGCTACACTTTGGGACAGACCACATCCACTGGGTAAACCAGAAAGCCTCCTTTTTGTGGGGAAAACACTCTCAGATCACCTCAAAGGAGTCACTCCTGATTCTTGTGTTCAAAAGTGCTTCTCTTTGGGGTTGTCTTGGTAGTGACAATGCACACAAAATCTGAACTGTAGAAACAAACTGTGTATTACTTCTATGGATGACATGTGATTTTTCAAGTCAAAGAGAAGACCAATATTGTGGGATTGCAACCCACTGTTAAAATGACACTTATTTTCTATCAGAAGCCAGATTTTGTCATGATAAGTGCCCTAATAGAAACACTGACCTGTTCCTCATGATAGTAAGTGCTTCTTGTTGGGGTAGTTTCATGACCAGCAGATCTTCCTCGTGTGAGCTGAATGGCAAGTTCAGTAGGAGATGCGCTTCACCGTTAGCCACTTTATTTTGAGAAAATCCTGGGAAGCCCTGTTAAGTTTGGCTGGGATTCTGAACAGACTCCTTCAGCGATTGAAGGCATTTCCTGGGCTGTCTTCCAAAGAATAAGAAATTGTCTCAAATAGTCATGTGGATACCTCAGTAGGACATGCACTTCAACTTTTTGCACATTCTTTGGAGAAATTGGTAGAAAGTGCTTTGAAGTTGGGGTGTGATTCTTAACTGACTGCTTCAATTCTTGGACAAGTTTCCAGGACTGTCAACCAAATAGTAGGAAACTCTCTGGAAAAGTCATGTGGATTCCTCAGTAGGACATGCACCTCAACTTTATGCACATTCTTTGGAGAAAATGGTGGAAAGTGCTTTGAGGTTGGGGTGGGATTCTTGCCTCACTGTATGATGAATCCAGACTATTAAATCTTTCAGGTATTCAAAGACACACAGTGTGGAGAGCCAATTTACAATCCACCCACTTTTTCTGTCGTTCACACTTGATTCCATACTATACATTTGGTTTTGTCTTATTATGAAGTATGTCTGCTGGAACTCCAACTGGAGGCTTCCTTTGTCAAACAAGTTCCATGGAGCCAACCCACAGAAAGCTGATTGATCACTCATCAACACCTAACTGCCCTCATGTCTGCAGTCATTCCAAAATGATTCTTCTTTGAATGCTTGTTTAATGAGCCATTGCCTGGACCATAGAAACCTTGTGGAAAAGGAAGGTGGAGTCTGTTGGAAGCAGAAACACTGAGCATATAAAACGGGCAACTCTGTTCAACAGACAACACACTCACCAAATTGGAAACGCAACGTGGAGGACGCAAGAAAGTATCAACTGGACCGAGGAGAAATTCATGTAAGAAAGAAATGGGATTCATCGTCTGTGCTGTTGGCCCAACGATAACTTGTGTTTGAGTTCAGGAAGTGCTTCTGCTTGGGGCCATTGTACATGACAAATGCTACTGACTGTAACTGAAGCTAGCAGATGAGTGTATCACATGGAGACCACCTCAAACAGACACACTGATGGTTCTTGATTTCATAAGTGCTTCTCTTTTGGGGTTGTTTCGCTCGTGAGATTTTCTTCAGTAAGACACCACTATTCTTTCATGAATTTGTCCCCAACATTACCTTAACACAGGCACTGACAACATTTCTTGAAAAAGTAAGTGCTAATTGTTGGGGTAGTCTTGCAGACTGCTCTCATCCAAAGATCCTACTACAAACTATGAACTATCGATAAAAATGTTTTTGCAAGGAATTTCTATCTAATTTGAGCCTTTACGTGGCTTTCAAGTGAAAGAGTGCTACACTTTGGGACAGACCACATCCACTGGGTAAACCAGAAAGCCTCCTTTTTGTGGGGAAATCACTCTCAGATCACCTCAAAGGAGTCACTCCTGATTCTTGTGTTCAAAAGTGCTTCTCTTTGGGGTTGTCTTGGTAGTGACAATGCACACCAAATCTGAACTGTAGAAACAAACTGTGTATTACTTCTAGGGATGACATGTGATTTTTCAAGTCAAAGAGAAGACCAATATTGTGGGATTGCAACCCACTGTTAAAATGACACTTATTTTCTATCAGAAGCCAGATTTTGTCATGATAAGTACCCTAATAGAAACACTGACCTGTTCCTCATGATAGTAAGTGCTTCTTGTTGGGGTAGTTTCATGACCTGCAGATCTTCAATGGCAAGCTCAGTAGGAGATATGCTTCACCGTTAGCCACTTTATTTTGAGAAAATCCTGGGAAGCCCTGTTAAGTTTGGCTGGGATTCTGAACAGACTCCTTTAGCAATTGAAGGCATTTCCTGGGCTGTCTTCCAAATAATAAGAAATTGTCATGTGGATACCTCAGTAGGACATGCACTTCAACTTTTTGCACATTCTTTGGAGAAAATGGTGGAAAGTGCTTTGAAGTTGGGGTGTTATTCTTAACTGACTGCTTCAATTCTTGGACAAGTTTCCAGGACTGTCAACCAAATAGTAGGAAACTCTCTGGAAAAGTCATGTGGATTCCTCAGTAGGACATGCACCTCAACTTTATGCACATTCTTTGGAGAAAATGGTGGAAAGTGCTTTGAGGTTGGGGTGGGATTCTTGCCTCACTGTATGATGAATCCAGACTCTTAAATCTTTCAGGTATTCAAAGACACACAGTGTGGAGAGCCAATTTACAATCCACCCACTTTTTCTGTCGTTCACACTTGATTCCATACTATACATTTGGTTTTGTCTTATTATGAAGTATGTCTGCTGGAACTCCAACTGGAGGCTTCCTTTGTCAAACAAGTTCCATGGAGCTAACCTGCAGAAAGCTGATTGATCACTCATCAACACCTAACTGCCCTCATGTCTGCAGTCATTCCAAAATGATTCTTCTTTGAATGCTTGTTTAATGAGCCATTGCCTGGACCATAGAAACCTTGTGGAAAAGGAAGGTGGAGTCTGTTGGAAGCAGAAACACTGAGCATATAAAACGGGCAACTCTGTTCAACAGACAACACACTCACCAAATTGGAAACGCAACGTGGAGGACGCAAGAAAGTATCAAGGAGAAATTCATGTAAGAAAGAAATGGGATTCATCGTCTGTGCTGTTGGCCCAACGATAACTTGTGTTTGAGTTCAGGAAGTGCTTCTGCTTGGGGCCATTGTACATGACAAATGCTACTGACTGTAACTGAAGCTAGCAGATGAGTGTATCACATGGAGACCACCTCAAACAGACACACTGATGGTTCTTGATTTCATAAGTGCTTCTCTTTTGGGGTTGTTTTGCTCGTGAGATTTTCTTCAGTAAGACACCACTATTCTTTCATGAATTTGTCGCCAACATTACCTTAACACAGGCACTGACTACATTTCTTGAAAAAGTAAGTGCTAATTGTTGGGGTAGTCTTGCAGACTGCTTTCATCCAAAGATCCTACTACAAACTATGAACTATCGATAAAAATGTTTTTGCAAGGAATTTCTATCTAATTTGAGCCTTTACATGGCTTTCAAGTGAAAGAGTGCTACACTTTGGGACAGACCACATCCACTGGGTAAACCAGAAAGCCTCCTTTTTGTGGGGAAATCACTCTCAGATCACCTCAAAGGAGTCACTCCTGATTCTTGTGTTCAAAAGTGCTTCTCTTTGGGGTTGTCTTGGTAGTGACAATGCACACAAAATCTGAACTGTAGAAACAAACTGTGTATTACTTCTAGGGATGACATGTGATTTTTCAAGTCAAAGAGAAGACCAATATTGTGGGATTGCAACCCACTGTTAAAATGACACTTATTGTCTATCAGAAGCCAGATTTTGTCATGATAAGTGCCCTAATAGAAACACTGACCTGTTCCTCATGATAGTAAGTGCTTCTTGTTGCTGTAGTTTCATGACCTGCAGATCTTCCTCGTGTGAGCTGAATGGCAAGCTCAGTAAGAGATGCGCTTCACCGTTAGTCACTTTATTCTGAGAAAATCCTGGGAAGCCCTGTTAAGTTTGGCTGGGATTCTGAACAGACTCCTTCAGCGATTGAAGGCATTTCCTGGGCTGTCTTCCAAAGAATAAGAAATTGTCATGTGGATACCTCAGTAGGACATGCACTTCAACTTTTTGCACATTCTTTGGAGAAAATGGTAGAAAGTGCTTTGAAGTTGGGGTGTGATTCTTAACTGACTGCTTCAATTCTTGGACAAGTTTCCAGGACTGTCAACCAAATAGTAGGAAACTCTCTGGAAAAGTCATGTGGATTCCTCAGTAGGACATGCACCTCAACTTTATGCACATTCTTTGGAGAAAATGGTGGAAAGTGCTTTGAGGTTGGGGTGGGATTCTTGCCTCATTGTATGATGAATCCAGACTCTTAAATCTTTCAGGTATTCAAAGACACACAGTGTGGAGAGCCAATTTACAATCCACCCACTTTTTCTGTCGTTCACACTTGATTCCATACTATACATTTGGTTTTGTCTTATTATGAAGTATGTCTGCTGGAACTCCAACTGGAGGCTTCCTTTGTCAAACAAGTTCCATGGAGCCAACCCGCAGAAAGCTGATTGATCACTCATCAACACCTAACTGCCCTCATGTCTGCAGTCATTCCAAAATGATTCTTCTTTGAATGCTTGTTTAATGAGCCATTGCCTGGACCATAGAAACCTTGTGGAAAAGGAAGGTGGAGTCTGTTGGAAGCAGAAACACTGAGCATATAAAACGGGCAACTCTGTTCAACAGACAACACACTCACCAAATTGGAAACGCAACGTGGAGGACGCAAGAAAGTATCAACTGGACCGAGGAGAAATTCATGTAAGAAAGAAATGGGATTCATCGTCTGTGCTGTTGGCCCAACGATAACTTGTGTTTGAGTTCAGGAAGTGCTTCTGCTTGGGGCCACTGACTGTAACTGAAGCTAGCAGATGAGTGTATCACATGGAGACCACCTCAAACAGACACACTGATGGTTCTTGATTTCATAAGTGCTTCTCTTTTGGGGTTGTTTCGCTCGTGAGATTTTCTTCAGTAAGACACCACTATTCTTTCATGAATTTGTCGCCAACATTACCTTAACACAGGCACTGACTACATTTCTTGAAAAAGTAAGTGCTAATTGTTGGGGTAGTCTTGCAGACTGCTCTCATCCAAAGATCCTACTACAAACTATGAACTATCGATAAAAATGTTTTTGCAAGGAATTTCTATCTAATTTGAGTCTTTACATGGCTTTCAAGTGAAAGAGTGCTACACTTTGGGACAGACCACATCCACTGGGTAAACCAGAAAGCCTCCTTTTTGTGGGGAAATCACTCTCAGATCACCTCAAAGGAGTCACTCCTGATTCTTGTGTTCAAAAGTGCTTCTCTTTGGGGTTGTCTTGGTAGTGACAATGCACACAAAATCTGAACTGTAGAAACAAACTGTGTATTACTTCTAGGGATGACATGTGATTTTTCAAGTCAAAGAGAAGACCAATATTGTGGGATTGCAACCCACTGTTAAAATGACACTTATTTTCTATCAGAAGCCAGATTCTGTCATGATAAGTGCCCTAATAGAAACACTGACCTGTTCCTCATGATAGTAAGTGCTTCTTGTTGCTGTAGTTTCATGACCTGCAGATCTTCCTCGTGTGAGCTGAATGGCAAGCTCAGTAAGAGATGCGCTTCACCGTTAGTCACTTTATTCTGAGAAAATCCTGGGAAGCCCTGTTAAGTTTGGCTGGGATTCTAAACAGACTCCTTCAGCGATTGAAGGCATTTCCTGGGCTGTCTTCCAAAGAATAAGAAATTGTCATGTGGATACCTCAGTAGGACATGCACTTCAACTTTTTGCACATTCTTTGGAGAAAATGGTAGAAAGTGCTTTGAAGTTGGGGTGTGATTCTTAACTGACTGCTTCAATTTTTGGACAAGTTTCCAGGACTGTCAACCAAATAGTAGGAAACTCTCTGGAAAAGTCATGTGGATTCCTCAGTAGGACATGCACCTCAACTTTATGCACATTCTTTGGAGAAAATGGTGGAAAGTGCTTTGAGGTTGGGGTGGGATTCTTGCCTCACTGTATGATGAATCCAGACTATTAAATCTATCAGGTATTCAAAGACACACAGTGTGGAGAGCCAATTTACAATCCGCCCACTTTTTCTGTCGTTCACACTTGATTCCATACTATACATTTGGTTTTGTCTTATTATGAAGTATGTCTGCTGGAACTCCAACTGGAGGCTTCCTTTGTCAAACAAGTTCCATGGAGCCAACCCGCAGAAAGCTGATTGATCACTCATCAACACCTAACTGCCCTCATGTCTGCAGTCATTCCAAAATGATTCTTCTTTGAATGCTTGTTTAATGAGCCATTGCCTGGACCATAGAAACCTTGTGGAAAAGGAAGGTGGAGTCTGTTGGAAGCAGAAACACTGAGCATATAAAACGGGCAACTCTGTTCAACAGACAACACACTCACCAAATTGGAAACGCAACGTGGAGGACGCAAGAAAGTATCAACTGGACCGAGGAGAAATTCATGTAAGAAAGAAATGGGATTCATCGTCTGTGCTGTTGGCCCAACGATAACTTGTGTTTGAGTTCAGGAGGTGCTTCTGCTTGGGGCCACTGACTGTAACTGAAGCTAGCAGATGAGTGTATCACATGGAGACCACCTCAAACAGACACACTGATGGTTCTTGATTTCATAAGTGCTTCTCTTTTGGGGTTGTTTCGCTCGTGAGATTTTCTTCAGTAAGACACCACTATTCTTTCATGAATTTGTCGCCAACATTACCTTAACACAGGCACTGACTACATTTCTTGAAAAAGTAAGTGCTAATTGTTGGGGTAGTCTTGCAGACTGCTCTCATCCAAAGATCCTACTACAAACTATGAACTATCGATAAAAATGTTTTTGCAAGGAATTTCTATCTAATTTGAGTCTTTAAATGGCTTTCAAGTGAAAGAGTGCTACACTTTGGGACAGACCACATCCACTGGGTAAACCAGAAAGCCTCCTTTTTGTGGGGAAATCACTCTCAGATCACCTCAAAGGAGTCACTCCTGATTCTTGTGTTCAAAAGTGCTTCTCTTTGGGGTTGTCTTGGTAGTGACAATGCACACAAAATCTGAACTGTAGAAACAAACTGTGTATTACTTCTAGGGATGACATGTGATTTTTCAAGTCAACGAAAAGACCAATAATGTGGGATTGCAACCCACTGTTAAAATGACATTTATTTTCTATCAGAAGCCAGATTTTGTCATGATAAGTGCCCTAATAGAAACACTGACCTGTTCCTCATGATAGTAAGTGCTTCTTGTTGGGGTAGTTTCATGACCTGCAGATCTTCCTCGTGTGAGCTGAATGGCAAGCTCAGTAGGAGATGCGCTTCACCGTTAGTCACTTTATTCTGAGAAAATCCTGGGAAGCCCTGTTAAGTTTGGCTGGGATTCTGAACAGACTCCTTCAGCGATTGAAGGCATTTCCTGGGCTGTCTTCCAAAGAATAAGAAATTGTCATGTGGATACCTCAGTAGGACATGCACTTCAACTTTTTGCACATTCTTTGGAGAAATTGGTAGAAAGTGCTTTGAAGTTGGGGTGTGATTCTTAACTGACTGCTTCAATTATTGGACAAGTTTCCAGGACTGTCAACCAAATAGTAGGAAACTCTCTGGAAAAGTCATGTGGATTCCTCAGTAGGACATGCACCTCAACTTTATGCACATTCTTTGGAGAAAATGGTGGAAAGTGCTTTGAGGTTGGGGTGGGATTCTTGCCTCACTGTATGATGAATCCAGACTATTAAATCTTTCAGGTATTCAAAGACACACAGTGTGGAGAGCCAATTTACAATCCACCCACTTTTTCTGTCGTTCACACTTGATTCCATACTATACATTTGGTTTTGTCTTATTATGAAGTATGTCTGCTGGAACTCCAACTGGAGGCTTCCTTTGTCAAACAAGTTCCATGGAGCCAACCCACAGATAGCTGATTGATCACTCATCAACACCTAACTGCCCTCATGTCTGCAGTCATTCCAAAATGATTCTTCTTTGAATGCTTGTTTAATGAGCCATTGCCTGGACCATAGAAACCTTGTGGAAAAGGAAGGTGGAGTCTGTTGGAAGCAGAAACACTGAGCATATAAAACGGGCAACTCTGTTCAACAGACAACACACTCACCAAATTGGAAACGCAACGTGGAGGACGCAAGAAAGTATCAACTGGACCGAGGAGAAATTCATGTAAGAAAGAAATGGGATTCATCGTCTGTGCTGTTGGCCCAACGATAACTTGTGTTTGAGTTCAGGAAGTGCTTCTGCTTGGGGCCATTGTACATGACAAATGCTACTGACTGTAACTGAAGCTAGCAGATGAGTGTATCACATGGAGACCACCTCAAACAGACACACTGATGGTTCTTGATTTCATAAGTGCTTCTCTTTTGGGGTTGTTTCGCTCGTGAGATTTTCTTCAGTAAGACACCACTATTCTTTCATGAATTTGTCCCCAACATTACCTTAACACAGGCACTGACAACATTTCTTGAAAAAGTAAGTGCTAATTGTTGGGGTAGTCTTGCAGACTGCTCTCATCCAAAGATCCTACTACAAACTATGAACTATCAATAAAAATGTTTTTGCAAGGAATTTCTATCTAATTTGAGCCTTTACATGGCTTTCAAGTGAAAGAGTGCTACACTTTGGGACAGACCACATCCACTGGGTAAACCAGAAAGCCTCCTTTTTGTGGGGAAATCACTCTCAGATCACCTCAAAGGAGTCACTCCTGATTCTTGTGTTCAAAAGTGCTTCTCTTTGGGGTTGTCTTGGTAGTGACAATGCACACCAAATCTGAACTGTAGAAACAAACTGTGTATTACTTCTAGGGATGACATGTGATTTTTCAAGTCAAAGAGAAGACCAATATTGTGGGATTGCAACCCACTGTTAAAATGACACTTATTTTCTATCAGAAGCCAGATTTTGTCATGATAAGTGCCCTAATAGAAACACTGACCTGTTCCTCATGATAGTAAGTGCTTCTTGTTGGGGTAGTTTCATGACCTGCAGATCTTCAATGGCAAGCTCAGTAGGAGATATGCTTCACCGTTAGCCACTTTATTTTGAGAAAATCCTGGGAAGCCCTGTTAAGTTTGGCTGGGATTCTGAACAGACTCCTTTAGCAATTGAAGGCATTTCCTGGGCTGTCTTCCAAATAATAAGAAATTGTCATGTGGATACCTCAGTAGGACATGCACTTCAACTTTTTGCACATTCTTTGGAGAAAATGGTGGAAAGTGCTTTGAAGTTGGGGTGTTATTCTTACCTGACTGCTTCAATTCTTGGACAAGTTTCCAGGACTGTCAACCAAATAGTAGGAAACTCTCTGGAAAAGTCATGTGGATTCCTCAGTAGGACATGCACCTCAACTTTATGCACATTCTTTGGAGAAAATGGTGGAAAGTGCTTTGAGGTTGGGGTGGGATTCTTGCCTCACTGTATGATGAATCCAGACTCTTAAATCTTTCAGGTATTCAAAGACACACAGTGTGGAGAGCCAATTTACAATCCACCCACTTTTTCTGTCGTTCACACTTGATTCCATACTATACATTTGGTTTTGTCTTATTATGAAGTATGTCTGCTGGAACTCCAACTGGAGGCTTCCTTTGTCAAACAAGTTCCATGGAGCTAACCTGCAGAAAGCTGATTGATCACTCATCAACACCTAACTGCCCTCATGTCTGCAGTCATTCCAAAATGATTCTTCTTTGAATGCTTGTTTAATGAGCCATTGCCTGGACCATAGAAACCTTGTGGAAAAGGAAGGTGGAGTCTGTTGGAAGCAGAAACACTGAGCATATAAAACGGGCAACTCTGTTCAACAGACAACACACTCACCAAATTGGAAACGCAACGTGGAGGACGCAAGAAAGTATCAACTGGACCGAGGAGAAATTCATGTAAGAAAGAAATGGGATTCATCGTCTGTGCTGTTGGCCCAACGATAACTTGTGTTTGAGTTCAGGAAGTGCTTCTGCTTGGGGCCATTGTACATGACAAATGCTACTGACTGTAACTGAAGCTAGCAGATGAGTGTATCACATGGAGACCACCTCAAACAGACACACTGATGGTTCTTGATTTCATAAGTGCTTCTCTTTTGGGGTTGTTTCGCTCGTGAGATTTTCTTCAGTAAGACACCACTATTCTTTCATGAATTTGTCCCCAACATTACCTTAACACAGGCACTGACAACATTTCTTGAAAAAGTAAGTGCTAATTGTTGGGGTAGTCTTGCAGACTGCTCTCATCCAAAGATCCTACTACAAACTATGAACTATCGATAAAAATGTTTTTGCAAGGAATTTCTATCTAATTTGAGCCTTTACATGGCTTTCAAGTGAAAGAGTGCTACACTTTGGGACAGACCACATCCACTGGGTAAACCAGAAAGCCTCCTTTTTGTGGGGAAATCACTCTCAGATCACCTCAAAGGAGTCACTCCTGATTCTTGTGTTCAAAAGTGCTTCTCTTTGGGGTTGTCTTGGTAGTGACAATGCACACCAAATCTGAACTGTAGAAACAAACTGTGTATTACTTCTAGGGATGACATGTGATTTTTCAAGTCAAAGAGAAGACCAATATTGTGGGATTGCAACCCACTGTTAAAATGACACTTATTTTCTATCAGAAGCCAGATTTTGTCATGATAAGTGCCCTAATAGAAACACTGACCTGTTCCTCATGATAGTAAGTGCTTCTTGTTGGGGTAGTTTCATGACCTGCAGATCTTCAATGGCAAGCTCAGTAGGAGATATGCTTCACCGTTAGCCACTTTATTTTGAGAAAATCCTGGGAAGCCCTGTTAAGTTTGGCTGGGATTCTGAACAGACTCCTTTAGCAATTGAAGGCATTTCCTGGGCTGTCTTCCAAATAATAAGAAATTGTCATGTGGATACCTCAGTAGGACATGCACTTCAACTTTTTGCACATTCTTTGGAGAAAATGGTGGAAAGTGCTTTGAAGTTGGGGTGTTATTCTTACCTGACTGCTTCAATTCTTGGACAAGTTTCCAGGACTGTCAACCAAATAGTAGGAAACTCTCTGGAAAAGTCATGTGGATTCCTCAGTAGGACATGCACCTCAACTTTATGCACATTCTTTGGAGAAAATGGTGGAAAGTGCTTTGAGGTTGGGGTGGGATTCTTGCCTCACTGTATGATGAATCCAGACTCTTAAATCTTTCAGGTATTCAAAGACACACAGTGTGGAGAGCCAATTTACAATCCACCCACTTTTTCTGTCGTTCACACTTGATTCCATACTATACATTTGGTTTTGTCTTATTATGAAGTATGTCTGCTGGAACTCCAACTGGAGGCTTCCTTTGTCAAACAAGTTCCATGGAGCTAACCTGCAGAAAGCTGATTGATCACTCATCAACACCTAACTGCCCTCATGTCTGCAGTCATTCCAAAATGATTCTTCTTTGAATGCTTGTTTAATGAGCCATTGCCTGGACCATAGAAACCTTGTGGAAAAGGAAGGTGGAGTCTGTTGGAAGCAGAAACACTGAGCATATAAAACGGGCAACTCTGTTCAACAGACAACACACTCACCAAATTGGAAACGCAACGTGGAGGACGCAAGAAAGTATCAAGGAGAAATTCATGTAAGAAAGAAATGGGATTCATCGTCTGTGCTGTTGGCCCAACGATAACTTGTGTTTGAGTTCAGGAAGTGCTTCTGCTTGGGGCCATTGTACATGACAAATGCTACTGACTGTAACTGAAGCTAGCAGATGAGTGTATCACATGGAGACCACCTCAAACAGACACACTGATGGTTCTTGATTTCATAAGTGCTTCTCTTTTGGGGTTGTTTTGCTCGTGAGATTTTCTTCAGTAAGACACCACTATTCTTTCATGAATTTGTCGCCAACATTACCTTAACACAGGCACTGACTACATTTCTTGAAAAAGTAAGTGCTAATTGTTGGGGTAGTCTTGCAGACTGCTTTCATCCAAAGATCCTACTACAAACTATGAACTATCGATAAAAATGTTTTTGCAAGGAATTTCTATCTAATTTGAGCCTTTACATGGCTTTCAAGTGAAAGAGTGCTACACTTTGGGACAGACCACATCCACTGGGTAAACCAGAAAGCCTCCTTTTTGTGGGGAAATCTCTCTCAGATCACCTCAAAGGAGTCACTCCTGATTCTTGTGTTCAAAAGTGCTTCTCTTTGGGGTTGTCTTGGTAGTGACAATGCACACAAAATCTGAACTGTAGAAACAAACTGTGTATTACTTCTAGGGATGACATGTGATTTTTCAAGTCAAAGAGAAGACCAATATTGTGGGATTGCAACCCACTGTTAAAATGACACTTATTGTCTATCAGAAGCCAGATTTTGTCATGATAAGTGCCCTAATAGAAACACTGACCTGTTCCTCATGATAGTAAGTGCTTCTTGTTGCTGTAGTTTCATGACCTGCAGATCTTCCTCGTGTGAGCTGAATGGCAAGCTCAGTAAGAGATGCGCTTCACCGTTAGTCACTTTATTCTGAGAAAATCCTGGGAAGCCCTGTTAAGTTTGGCTGGGATTCTGAACAGACTCCTTCAGCGATTGAAGGCATTTCCTGGGCTGTCTTCCAAAGAATAAGAAATTGTCATGTGGATACCTCAGTAGGACATGCACTTCAACTTTTTGCACATTCTTTGGAGAAAATGGTAGAAAGTGCTTTGAAGTTGGGGTGTGATTCTTAACTGACTGCTTCAATTCTTGGACAAGTTTCCAGGACTGTCAACCAAATAGTAGGAAACTCTCTGGAAAAGTCATGTGGATTCCTCAGTAGGACATGCACCTCAACTTTATGCACATTCTTTGGAGAAAATGGTGGAAAGTGCTTTGAGGTTGGGGTGGGATTCTTGCCTCATTGTATGATGAATCCAGACTCTTAAATCTTTCAGGTATTCAAAGACACACAGTGTGGAGAGCCAATTTACAATCCACCCACTTTTTCTGTCGTTCACACTTGATTCCATACTATACATTTGGTTTTGTCTTATTATGAAGTATGTCTGCTGGAACTCCAACTGGAGGCTTCCTTTGTCAAACAAGTTCCATGGAGCCAACCCGCAGAAAGCTGATTGATCACTCATCAACACCTAACTGCCCTCATGTCTGCAGTCATTCCAAAATGATTCTTCTTTGAATGCTTGTTTAATGAGCCATTGCCTGGACCATAGAAACCTTGTGGAAAAGGAAGGTGGAGTCTGTTGGAAGCAGAAACACTGAGCATATAAAACGGGCAACTCTGTTCAACAGACAACACACTCACCAAATTGGAAACGCAACGTGGAGGACGCAAGAAAGTATCAACTGGACCGAGGAGAAATTCATGTAAGAAAGAAATGGGATTCATCGTCTGTGCTGTTGGCCCAACGATAACTTGTGTTTGAGTTCAGGAAGTGCTTCTGCTTGGGGCCACTGACTGTAACTGAAGCTAGCAGATGAGTGTATCACATGGAGACCACCTCAAACAGACACACTGATGGTTCTTGATTTCATAAGTGCTTCTCTTTTGGGGTTGTTTCGCTCGTGAGATTTTCTTCAGTAAGACACCACTATTCTTTCATGAATTTGTCGCCAACATTACCTTAACACAGGCACTGACTACATTTCTTGAAAAAGTAAGTGCTAATTGTTGGGGTAGTCTTGCAGACTGCTCTCATCCAAAGATCCTACTACAAACTATGAACTATCGATAAAAATGTTTTTGCAAGGAATTTCTATCTAATTTGAGCCTTTACATGGCTTTCAAGTGAAAGAGTGCTACACTTTGGGACAGACCACATCCACTGGGTAAACCAGAAAGCCTCCTTTTTGTGGGGAAAACACTCTCAGATCACCTCAAAGGAGTCACTCCTGATTCTTGTGTTCAAAAGTGCTTCTCTTTGGGGTTGTCTTGGTAGTGACAATGCACACAAAATCTGAACTGTAGAAACAAACTGTGTATTACTTCTATGGATGACATGTGATTTTTCAAGTCAAAGAGAAGACCAATATTGTGGGATTGCAACCCACTGTTAAAATGACACTTATTTTCTATCAGAAGCCAGATTTTGTCATGATAAGTGCCCTAATAGAAACACTGACCTGTTCCTCATGATAGTAAGTGCTTCTTGTTGGGGTAGTTTCATGACCAGCAGATCTTCCTCGTGTGAGCTGAATGGCAAGCTCAGTAGGAGATGCGCTTCACCGTTAGCCACTTTATTTTGAGAAAATCCTGGGAAGCCCTGTTAAGTTTGGCTGGGATTCTGAACAGACTCCTTCAGCGATTGAAGGCATTTCCTGGGCTGTCTTCCAAAGAATAAGAAATTGTCTCAAATAGTCATGTGGATACCTCAGTAGGACATGCACTTCAACTTTTTGCACATTCTTTGGAGAAATTGGTAGAAAGTGCTTTGAAGTTGGGGTGTGATTCTTAACTGACTGCTTCAATTCTTGGACAAGTTTCCAGGACTGTCAACCAAATAGTAGGAAACTCTCTGGAAAAGTCATGTGGATTCCTCAGTAGGACATGCACCTCAACTTTATGCACATTCTTTGGAGAAAATGGTGGAAAGTGCTTTGAGGTTGGGGTGGGATTCTTGCCTCACTGTATGATGAATCCAGACTATTAAATCTTTCAGGTATTCAAAGACACACAGTGTGGAGAGCCAATTTACAATCCACCCACTTTTTCTGTCGTTCACACTTGATTCCATACTATACATTTGGTTTTGTCTTATTATGAAGTATGTCTGCTGGAACTCCAACTGGAGGCTTCCTTTGTCAAACAAGTTCCATGGAGCCAACCCACAGAAAGCTGATTGATCACTCATCAACACCTAACTGCCCTCATGTCTGCAGTCATTCCAAAATGATTCTTCTTTGAATGCTTGTTTAATGAGCCATTGCCTGGACCATAGAAACCTTGTGGAAAAGGAAGGTGGAGTCTGTTGGAAGCAGAAACACTGAGCATATAAAACGGGCAACTCTGTTCAACAGACAACACACTCACCAAATTGGAAACGCAACGTGGAGGACGCAAGAAAGTATCAACTGGACCGAGGAGAAATTCATGTAAGAAAGAAATGGGATTCATCGTCTGTGCTGTTGGCCCAACGATAACTTGTGTTTGAGTTCAGGAAGTGCTTCTGCTTGGGGCCATTGTACATGACAAATGCTACTGACTGTAACTGAAGCTAGCAGATGAGTGTATCACATGGAGACCACCTCAAACAGACACACTGATGGTTCTTGATTTCATAAGTGCTTCTCTTTTGGGGTTGTTTCGCTCGTGAGATTTTCTTCAGTAAGACACCACTATTCTTTCATGAATTTGTCCCCAACATTACCTTAACACAGGCACTGACAACATTTCTTGAAAAAGTAAGTGCTAATTGTTGGGGTAGTCTTGCAGACTGCTCTCATCCAAAGATCCTACTACAAACTATGAACTATCGATAAAAATGTTTTTGCAAGGAATTTCTATCTAATTTGAGCCTTTACATGGCTTTCAAGTGAAAGAGTGCTACACTTTGGGACAGACCACATCCACTGGGTAAACCAGAAAGCCTCCTTTTTGTGGGGAAATCACTCTCAGATCACCTCAAAGGAGTCACTCCTGATTCTTGTGTTCAAAAGTGCTTCTCTTTGGGGTTGTCTTGGTAGTGACAATGCACACAAAATCTGAACTGTAGAAACAAACTGTGTATTACTTCTAGGGATGACATGTGATTTTTCAAGTCAAAGAGAAGACCAATATTGTGGGATTGCAACCCACTGTTAAAATGACACTTATTTTCTATCAGAAGCCAGATTTTGTCATGATAAGTGCCCTAATAGAAACACTGACCTGTTCCTCATGATAGTAAGTGCTTCTTGTTGGGGTAGTTTCATGACCTGCAGATCTTCAATGGCAAGCTCAGTAGGAGATATGCTTCACCGTTAGCCACTTTATTTTGAGAAAATCCTGGGAAGCCCTGTTAAGTTTGGCTGGGATTCTGAACAGACTCCTTTAGCAATTGAAGGCATTTCCTGGGCTGTCTTCCAAATAATAAGAAATTGTCATGTGGATACCTCAGTAGGACATGCACTTCAACTTTTTGCACATTCTTTGGAGAAAATGGTGGAAAGTGCTTTGAAGTTGGGGTGTTATTCTTACCTGACTGCTTCAATTCTTGGACAAGTTTCCAGGACTGTCAACCAAATAGTAGGAAACTCTCTGGAAAAGTCATGTGGATTCCTCAGTAGGACATGCACCTCAACTTTATGCACATTCTTTGGAGAAAATGGTGGAAAGTGCTTTGAGGTTGGGGTGGGATTCTTGCCTCACTGTATGATGAATCCAGACTCTTAAATCTTTCAGGTATTCAAAGACACACAGTGTGGAGAGCCAATTTACAATCCACCCACTTTTTCTGTCGTTCACACTTGATTCCATACTATACATTTGGTTTTGTCTTATTATGAAGTATGTCTGCTGGAACTCCAACTGGAGGCTTCCTTTGTCAAACAAGTTCCATGGAGCTAACCTGCAGAAAGCTGATTGATCACTCATCAACACCTAACTGCCCTCATGTCTGCAGTCATTCCAAAATGATTCTTCTTTGAATGCTTGTTTAATGAGCCATTGCCTGGACCATAGAAACCTTGTGGAAAAGGAAGGTGGAGTCTGTTGGAAGCAGAAACACTGAGCATATAAAACGGGCAACTCTGTTCAACAGACAACACACTCACCAAATTGGAAACGCAACGTGGAGGACGCAAGAAAGTATCAACTGGACCGAGGAGAAATTCATGTAAGAAAGAAATGGGATTCATCGTCTGTGCTGTTGGCCCAACGATAACTTGTGTTTGAGTTCAGGAAGTGCTTCTGCTTGGGGCCACTGACTGTAACTGAAGCTAGCAGATGAGTGTATCACATGGAGACCACCTCAAACAGACACACTGATGGTTCTTGATTTCATAAGTGCTTCTCTTTTGGGGTTGTTTCGCTCGTGAGATTTTCTTCAGTAAGACACCACTATTCTTTCATGAATTTGTCGCCAACATTACCTTAACACAGGCACTGACTACATTTCTTGAAAAAGTAAGTGCTAATTGTTGGGGTAGTCTTGCAGACTGCTCTCATCCAAAGATCCTACTACAAACTATGAACTATCGATAAAAATGTTTTTGCAAGGAATTTCTATCTAATTTGAGTCTTTACATGGCTTTCAAGTGAAAGAGTGCTACACTTTGGGACAGACCACATCCACTGGGTAAACCAGAAAGCCTCCTTTTTGTGGGGAAATCACTCTCAGATCACCTCAAAGGAGTCACTCCTGATTCTTGTGTTCAAAAGTGCTTCTCTTTGGGGTTGTCTTGGTAGTGACAATGCACACAAAATCTGAACTGTAGAAACAAACTGTGTATTACTTCTAGGGATGACATGTGATTTTTCAAGTCAAAGAGAAGACCAATATTGTGGGATTGCAACCCACTGTTAAAATGACACTTATTTTCTATCAGAAGCCAGATTCTGTCATGATAAGTGCCCTAATAGAAACACTGACCTGTTCCTCATGATAGTAAGTGCTTCTTGTTGCTGTAGTTTCATGACCTGCAGATCTTCCTCGTGTGAGCTGAATGGCAAGCTCAGTAGGAGATGCGCTTCACCGTTAGTCACTTTATTCTGAGAAAATCCTGGGAAGCCCTGTTAAGTTTAGCTGGGATTCTGAACAGACTCCTTCAGCGATTGAAGGCATTTCCTGGGCTGTCTTCCAAAGAATAAGAAATTGTCATGTGGATACCTCAGTAGGACATGCACTTCAACTTTTTGCACATTCTTTGGAGAAAATGGTAGAAAGTGCTTTGAAGTTGGGGTGTGATTCTTAACTGACTGCTTCAATTATTGGACAAGTTTCCAGGACTGTCAACCAAATAGTAGGAAACTCTCTGGAAAAGTCATGTGGATTCCTCAGTAGGACATGCACCTCAACTTTATGCACATTCTTTGGAGAAAATGGTGGAAAGTGCTTTGAGGTTGGGGTGGGATTCTTGCCTCACTGTATGATGAATCCAGACTATTAAATCTATCAGGTATTCAAAGACACACAGTGTGGAGAGCCAATTTACAATCCGCCCACTTTTTCTGTCGTTCACACTTGATTCCATACTATACATTTGATTTTGTCTTATTATGAAGTATGTCTGCTGAAACTCCAACTGGAGGCTTCCTTTGTCAAACAAGTTCCATGGAGCCAACCTGCAGAAAGCTGATTGATCACTCATCAACACCTAACTGCCCTCATGTCTGCAGTCATTCCAAAATGATTCTTCTTTGAATGCTTGTTTAATGAGCCATTGCCTGGACCATAGAAACCTTGTGGAAAAGGAAGGTGGAGTCTGTTGGAAGCAGAAACACCAAGCATATAAAACGGGCAACTCTGTTCAACAGACAACACACTCACCAAATTAGAAACGCAACGTGGAGGACGCAAGAAAGTATCAACTGGACCGAGGAGAAATTCATGTAAGAAAGAAATGGGATTCATCGTCTGTGCTGTTGGCCCAACGATAACTTGTGTTTGAGTTTTGTTTGAGTTGTGTTTGAGTTCAGGAAGTGCTTCTGCTTGGGGCCATTGTACATGACCAATGCTACTGACTATAACTGAAGCTAGCAGATGAGTGTATCACATGGAGACCACCTCAAACAGACACACTGATGGTTCTTGATTTCATAAGTGCTTCTCTTTTGGGGTTGTTTCGCTCGTGAGATTTTCTTCAGTAAGACACCACTATTCTTTCATGAATTTGTCGCCAACATTACCTTAACACAGGCACTGACTACATTTCTTGAAAAAGTAAGTGCTAATTGTTGGGGTAGTCTTGCAGACTGCTCTCATCCAAAGATCCTACTACAAACTATGAACTATCGATAAAAATGTTTTTGCAAGGAATTTCTATCTAATTTGAGTCTTTACATGGCTTTCAAGTGAAAGAGTGCTACACTTTGGGACAGACCACATCCACTGGGTAAACCAGAAAGCCTCCTTTTTGTGGGGAAATCACTCTCAGATCACCTCAAAGGAGTCACTCCTGATTCTTGTGTTCAAAAGTGCTTCTCTTTGGGGTTGTCTTGGTAGTGACAATGCACACAAAATCTGAACTGTAGAAACAAACTGTGTATTACTTCTAGGGATGACATGTGATTTTTCAAGTCAAAGAGAAGACCAATATTGTGGGATTGCAACCCACTGTTAAAATGACACTTATTTTCTATCAGAAGCCAGATTTTGTCATGATAAGTGCCCTAATAGAAACACTGACCTGTTCCTCATGATAGTAAGTGCTTCTTGTTGGGGTAGTTTCATGACCTGCAGATCTTCCTCGTGTGAGCTGAATGGCAAGCTCAGTAAGAGATGCGCTTCACCGTTAGTCACTTTATTCTGAGAAAATCCTGGGAAGCCCTGTTAAGTTTGGCTGGGATTCTGAACAGACTCCTTCAGCGATTGAAGGCATTTCCTGGGCTGTCTTCCAAAGAATAAGAAATTGTCATGTGGATACCTCAGTAGGACATGCACTTCAACTTTTTGCACATTCTTTGGAGAAAATGGTAGAAAGTGCTTTGAAGTTGGGGTGTGATTCTTAACTGACTGCTTCAATTCTTGGACAAGTTTCCAGGACTGTCAACCAAATAGTAGGAAACTCTCTGGAAAAGTCATGTGGATTCCTCAGTAGGACATGCACCTCAACTTTATGCACATTCTTTGGAGAAAATGGTGGAAAGTGCTTTGAGGTTGGGGTGGGATTCTTGCCTCATTGTATGATGAATCCAGACTCTTAAATCTTTCAGGTATTCAAAGACACACAGTGTGGAGAGCCAATTTACAATCCACCCACTTTTTCTGTCGTTCACACTTGATTCCATACTATACATTTGGTTTTGTCTTATTATGAAGTATGTCTGCTGGAACTCCAACTGGAGGCTTCCTTTGTCAAACAAGTTCCATGGAGCCAACCCGCAGAAAGCTGATTGATCACTCATCAACACCTAACTGCCCTCATGTCTGCAGTCATTCCAAAATGATTCTTCTTTGAATGCTTGTTTAATGAGCCATTGCCTGGACCATAGAAACCTTGTGGAAAAGGAAGGTGGAGTCTGTTGGAAGCAGAAACACTGAGCATATAAAACGGGCAACTCTGTTCAACAGACAACACACTCACCAAATTGGAAACGCAACGTGGAGGACGCAAGAAAGTATCAACTGGACCGAGGAGAAATTCATGTAAGAAAGAAATGGGATTCATCGTCTGTGCTGTTGGCCCAACGATAACTTGTGTTTGAGTTCAGGAAGTGCTTCTGCTTGGGGCCACTGACTGTAACTGAAGCTAGCAGATGAGTGTATCACATGGAGACCACCTCAAACAGACACACTGATGGTTCTTGATTTCATAAGTGCTTCTCTTTTGGGGTTGTTTCGCTCGTGAGATTTTCTTCAGTAAGACACCACTATTCTCTCATGAATTTGTCGCCAACATTACCTTAACACAGGCACTGACTACATTTCTTGAAAAAGTAAGTGCTAATTGTTGGGGTAGTCTTGCAGACTGCTCTCATCCAAAGATCCTACTACAAACTATGAACTATCGATAAAAATGTTTTTGCAAGGAATTTCTATCTAATTTGAGTCTTTACATGGCTTTCAAGTGAAAGAGTGCTACACTTTGGGACAGACCACATCCACTGGGTAAACCAGAAAGCCTCCTTTTTGTGGGGAAATCACTCTCAGATCACCTCAAAGGAGTCACTCCTGATTCTTGTGTTCAAAAGTGCTTCTCTTTGGGGTTGTCTTGGTAGTGACAATGCACACAAAATCTGAACTGTAGAAACAAACTGTGTATTACTTCTAGGGATGACATGTGATTTTTCAAGTCAAAGAGAAGACCAATATTGTGGGATTGCAACCCACTGTTAAAATGACACTTATTTTCTATCAGAAGCCAGATTTTGTCATGATAAGTGCCCTAATAGAAACACTGACCTGTTCCTCATGATAGTAAGTGCTTCTTGTTGGGGTAGTTTCATGACCTGCAGATCTTCCTCGTGTGAGCTGAATGGCAAGCTCAGTAAGAGATGCGCTTCACCGTTAGTCACTTTATTCTGAGAAAATCCTGGGAAGCCCTGTTAAGTTTGGCTGGGATTCTGAACAGACTCCTTCAGCGATTGAAGGCATTTCCTGGGCTGTCTTCCAAAGAATAAGAAATTGTCATGTGGATACCTCAGTAGGACATGCACTTCAACTTTTTGCACATTCTTTGGAGAAAATGGTAGAAAGTGCTTTGAAGTTGGGGTGTGATTCTTAACTGACTGCTTCAATTCTTGGACAAGTTTCCAGGACTGTCAACCAAATAGTAGGAAACTCTCTGGAAAAGTCATGTGGATTCCTCAGTAGGACATGCACCTCAACTTTATGCACATTCTTTGGAGAAAATGGTGGAAAGTGCTTTGAGGTTGGGGTGGGATTCTTGCCTCATTGTATGATGAATCCAGACTCTTAAATCTTTCAGGTATTCAAAGACACACAGTGTGGAGAGCCAATTTACAATCCACCCACTTTTTCTGTCGTTCACACTTGATTCCATACTATACATTTGGTTTTGTCTTATTATGAAGTATGTCTGCTGGAACTCCAACTGGAGGCTTCCTTTGTCAAACAAGTTCCATGGAGCCAACCCGCAGAAAGCTGATTGATCACTCATCAACACCTAACTGCCCTCATGTCTGCAGTCATTCCAAAATGATTCTTCTTTGAATGCTTGTTTAATGAGCCATTGCCTGGACCATAGAAACCTTGTGGAAAAGGAAGGTGGAGTCTGTTGGAAGCAGAAACACTGAGCATATAAAACGGGCAACTCTGTTCAACAGACAACACACTCACCAAATTGGAAACGCAACGTGGAGGACGCAAGAAAGTATCAACTGGACCGAGGAGAAATTCATGTAAGAAAGAAATGGGATTCATCGTCTGTGCTGTTGGCCCAACGATAACTTGTGTTTGAGTTCAGGAAGTGCTTCTGCTTGGGGCCACTGACTGTAACTGAAGCTAGCAGATGAGTGTATCACATGGAGACCACCTCAAACAGACACACTGATGGTTCTTGATTTCATAAGTGCTTCTCTTTTGGGGTTGTTTCGCTCGTGAGATTTTCTTCAGTAAGACACCACTATTCTTTCATGAATTTGTCGCCAACATTACCTTAACACAGGCACTGACTACATTTCTTGAAAAAGTAAGTGCTAATTGTTGGGGTAGTCTTGCAGACTGCTCTCATCCAAAGATCCTACTACAAACTATGAACTATCGATAAAAATGTTTTTGCAAGGAATTTCTATCTAATTTGAGTCTTTACATGGCTTTCAAGTGAAAGAGTGCTACACTTTGGGACAGACCACATCCACTGGGTAAACCAGAAAGCCTCCTTTTTGTGGGGAAATCACTCTCAGATCACCTCAAAGGAGTCACTCCTGATTCTTGTGTTCAAAAGTGCTTCTCTTTGGGGTTGTCTTGGTAGTGACAATGCACACAAAATCTGAACTGTAGAAACAAACTGTGTATTACTTCTAGGGATGACATGTGATTTTTCAAGTCAAAGAGAAGACCAATATTTTGGGATTGCAACCCACTGTTAAAATGACACTTATTTTCTATCAGAAGCCAGATTTTGTCATGATAAGTGCCCTAATAGAAACACTGACCTGTTCCTCATGATAGTAAGTGCTTCTTGTTGGGGCAGTTTCATGACCTGCAGATCTTCCTCGTGTGAGCTGAATGGCAAGCTCAGTAGGAGATGCGCTTCACCGTTAGTCACTTTATTCTGAGAAAATCCTGGGAAGCCCTGTTAAGTTTGGCTGGGATTCTGAACAGACTCCTTCAGCGATTGAAGGCATTTCCTGGGCTGTCTTCCAAAGAATAAGAAATTGTCATGTGGATACCTCAGTAGGACATGCACTTCAACTTTTTGCACATTCTTTGGAGAAATTGGTAGAAAGTGCTTTGAAGTTGGGGTGTGATTCTTAACTGACTGCTTCAATTATTGGACAAGTTTCCAGGACTGTCAACAAAATAGTAGGAAACTCTCTGGAAAAGTCATGTGGATTCCTCAGTAGGACATGCACCTCAACTTTATGCACATTCTTTGGAGAAAATGGTGGAAAGTGCTTTGAGGTTGGGGTGGGATTCTTGCCTCACTGTATGATGAATCCAGACTCTTAAATCTTTCAGGTATTCAAAGACACACAGTGTGGAGAGCCAATTTACAATCCACCCACTTTTTCTGTCGTTCACACTTGATTCCATACTATACATTTGGTTTTGTCTTATTATGAAGTATGTCTGCTGGAACTCCAACTGGAGGCTTCCTTTGTCAAACAAGTTCCATGGAGCTAACCTGCAGAAAGCTGATTGATCACTCATCAACACCTAACTGCCCTCATGTCTGCAGTCATTCCAAAATGATTCTTCTTTGAATGCTTGTTTAATGAGCCATTGCCTGGACCATAGAAACCTTGTGGAAAAGGAAGGTGGAGTCTGTTGGAAGCAGAAACACTGAGCATATAAAACGGGCAACTCTGTTCAACAGACAACACACTCACCAAATTGGAAACGCAACGTGGAGGACGCAAGAAAGTATCAAGGAGAAATTCATGTAAGAAAGAAATGGGATTCATCGTCTGTGCTGTTGGCCCAACGATAACTTGTGTTTGAGTTCAGGAAGTGCTTCTGCTTGGGGCCATTGTACATGACAAATGCTACTGACTGTAACTGAAGCTAGCAGATGAGTGTATCACATGGAGACCACCTCAAACAGACACACTGATGGTTCTTGATTTCATAAGTGCTTCTCTTTTGGGGTTGTTTTGCTCGTGAGATTTTCTTCAGTAAGACACCACTATTCTTTCATGAATTTGTCGCCAACATTACCTTAACACAGGCACTGACTACATTTCTTGAAAAAGTAAGTGCTAATTGTTGGGGTAGTCTTGCAGACTGCTTTCATCCAAAGATCCTACTACAAACTATGAACTATCGATAAAAATGTTTTTGCAAGGAATTTCTATCTAATTTGAGCCTTTACATGGCTTTCAAGTGAAAGAGTGCTACACTTTGGGACAGACCACATCCACTGGGTAAACCAGAAAGCCTCCTTTTTGTGGGGAAATCACTCTCAGATCACCTCAAAGGAGTCACTCCTGATTCTTGTGTTCAAAAGTGCTTCTCTTTGGGGTTGTCTTGGTAGTGACAATGCACACAAAATCTGAACTGTAGAAACAAACTGTGTATTACTTCTAGGGATGACATGTGATTTTTCAAGTCAAAGAGAAGACCAATATTGTGGGATTGCAACCCACTGTTAAAATGACACTTATTGTCTATCAGAAGCCAGATTTTGTCATGATAAGTGCCCTAATAGAAACACTGACCTGTTCCTCATGATAGTAAGTGCTTCTTGTTGCTGTAGTTTCATGACCTGCAGATCTTCCTCGTGTGAGCTGAATGGCAAGCTCAGTAAGAGATGCGCTTCACCGTTAGTCACTTTATTCTGAGAAAATCCTGGGAAGCCCTGTTAAGTTTGGCTGGGATTCTGAACAGACTCCTTCAGCGATTGAAGGCATTTCCTGGGCTGTCTTCCAAAGAATAAGAAATTGTCATGTGGATACCTCAGTAGGACATGCACTTCAACTTTTTGCACATTCTTTGGAGAAAATGGTAGAAAGTGCTTTGAAGTTGGGGTGTGATTCTTAACTGACTGCTTCAATTCTTGGACAAGTTTCCAGGACTGTCAACCAAATAGTAGGAAACTCTCTGGAAAAGTCATGTGGATTCCTCAGTAGGACATGCACCTCAACTTTATGCACATTCTTTGGAGAAAATGGTGGAAAGTGCTTTGAGGTTGGGGTGGGATTCTTGCCTCACTGTATGATGAATCCAGACTCTTAAATCTTTCAGGTATTCAAAGACACACAGTGTGGAGAGCCAATTTACAATCCACCCACTTTTTCTGTCGTTCACACTTGATTCCATACTATACATTTGGTTTTGTCTTATTATGAAGTATGTCTGCTGGAACTCCAACTGGAGGCTTCCTTTGTCAAACAAGTTCCATGGAGCCAACCCGCAGAAAGCTGATTGATCACTCATCAACACCTAACTGCCCTCATGTCTGCAGTCATTCCAAAATGATTCTTCTTTGAATGCTTGTTTAATGAGCCATTGCCTGGACCATAGAAACCTTGTGGAAAAGGAAGGTGGAGTCTGTTGGAAGCAGAAACACTGAGCATATAAAACGGGCAACTCTGTTCAACAGACAACACACTCACCAAATTGGAAACGCAACGTGGAGGACGCAAGAAAGTATCAACTGGACCGAGGAGAAATTCATGTAAGAAAGAAATGGGATTCATCGTCTGTGCTGTTGGCCCAACGATAACTTGTGTTTGAGTTCAGGAAGTGCTTCTGCTTGGGGCCATTGTACATGACAAATGCTACTGACTGTAACTGAAGCTAGCAGATGAGTGTATCACATGGAGACCACCTCAAACAGACACACTGATGGTTCTTGATTTCATAAGTGCTTCTCTTTTGGGGTTGTTTCGCTCGTGAGATTTTCTTCAGTAAGACACCACTATTCTTTCATGAATTTGTCCCCAACATTACCTTAACACAGGCACTGACAACATTTCTTGAAAAAGTAAGTGCTAATTGTTGGGGTAGTCTTGCAGACTGCTCTCATCCAAAGATCCTACTACAAACTATGAACTATCGATAAAAATGTTTTTGCAAGGAATTTCTATCTAATTTGAGCCTTTACATGGCTTTCAAGTGAAAGAGTGCTACACTTTGGGACAGACCACATCCACTGGGTAAACCAGAAAGCCTCCTTTTTGTGGGGAAATCACTCTCAGATCACCTCAAAGGAGTCACTCCTGATTCTTGTGTTCAAAAGTGCTTCTCTTTGGGGTTGTCTTGGTAGTGACAATGCACACAAAATCTGAACTGTAGAAACAAACTGTGTATTACTTCTAGGGATGACATGTGATTTTTCAAGTCAAAGAGAAGACCAATATTGTGGGATTGCAACCCACTGTTAAAATGACACTTATTTTCTATCAGAAGCCAGATTTTGTCATGATAAGTGCCCTAATAGAAACACTGACCTGTTCCTCATGATAGTAAGTGCTTCTTGTTGGGGTAGTTTCATGACCTGCAGATCTTCAATGGCAAGCTCAGTAGGAGATATGCTTCACCGTTAGCCACTTTATTTTGAGAAAATCCTGGGAAGCCCTGTTAAGTTTGGCTGGGATTCTGAACAGACTCCTTTAGCAATTGAAGGCATTTCCTGGGCTGTCTTCCAAATAATAAGAAATTGTCATGTGGATACCTCAGTAGGACATGCACTTCAACTTTTTGCACATTCTTTGGAGAAAATGGTGGAAAGTGCTTTGAAGTTGGGGTGTTATTCTTACCTGACTGCTTCAATTCTTGGACAAGTTTCCAGGACTGTCAACCAAATAGTAGGAAACTCTCTGGAAAAGTCATGTGGATTCCTCAGTAGGACATGCACCTCAACTTTATGCACATTCTTTGGAGAAAATGGTGGAAAGTGCTTTGAGGTTGGGGTGGGATTCTTGCCTCACTGTATGATGAATCCAGACTCTTAAATCTTTCAGGTATTCAAAGACACACAGTGTGGAGAGCCAATTTACAATCCACCCACTTTTTCTGTCGTTCACACTTGATTCCATACTATACATTTGGTTTTGTCTTATTATGAAGTATGTCTGCTGGAACTCCAACTGGAGGCTTCCTTTGTCAAACAAGTTCCATGGAGCTAACCTGCAGAAAGCTGATTGATCACTCATCAACACCTAACTGCCCTCATGTCTGCAGTCATTCCAAAATGATTCTTCTTTGAATGCTTGTTTAATGAGCCATTGTCTGGACCATAGAAACCTTGTGGAAAAGGAAGGTGGAGTCTGTTGGAAGCAGAAACACTGAGCATATAAAACGGGCAACTCTGTTCAACAGACAACACACTCACCAAATTGGAAACGCAACGTGGAGGACGCAAGAAAGTATCAAGGAGAAATTCATGTAAGAAAGAAATGGGATTCATCGTCTGTGCTGTTGGCCCAACGATAACTTGTGTTTGAGTTCAGGAAGTGCTTCTGCTTGGGGCCATTGTACATGACAAATGCTACTGACTGTAACTGAAGCTAGCAGATGAGTGTATCACATGGAGACCACCTCAAACAGACACACTGATGGTTCTTGATTTCATAAGTGCTTCTCTTTTGGGGTTGTTTTGCTCGTGAGATTTTCTTCAGTAAGACACCACTATTCTTTCATGAATTTGTCGCCAACATTACCTTAACACAGGCACTGACTACATTTCTTGAAAAAGTAAGTGCTAATTGTTGGGGTAGTCTTGCAGACTGCTTTCATCCAAAGATCCTACTACAAACTATGAACTATCGATAAAAATGTTTTTGCAAGGAATTTCTATCTAATTTGAGCCTTTACATGGCTTTCAAGTGAAAGAGTGCTACACTTTGGGACAGACCACATCCACTGGGTAAACCAGAAAGCCTCCTTTTTGTGGGGAAATCACTCTCAGATCACCTCAAAGGAGTCACTCCTGATTCTTGTGTTCAAAAGTGCTTCTCTTTGGGGTTGTCTTGGTAGTGACAATGCACACAAAATCTGAACTGTAGAAACAAACTGTGTATTACTTCTAGGGATGACATGTGATTTTTCAAGTCAAAGAGAAGACCAATATTGTGGGATTGCAACCCACTGTTAAAATGACACTTATTGTCTATCAGAAGCCAGATTTTGTCATGATAAGTGCCCTAATAGAAACACTGACCTGTTCCTCATGATAGTAAGTGCTTCTTGTTGCTGTAGTTTCATGACCTGCAGATCTTCCTCGTGTGAGCTGAATGGCAAGCTCAGTAAGAGATGCGCTTCACCGTTAGTCACTTTATTCTGAGAAAATCCTGGGAAGCCCTGTTAAGTTTGGCTGGGATTCTGAACAGACTCCTTCAGCGATTGAAGGCATTTCCTGGGCTGTCTTCCAAAGAATAAGAAATTGTCATGTGGATACCTCAGTAGGACATGCACTTCAACTTTTTGCACATTCTTTGGAGAAAATGGTAGAAAGTGCTTTGAAGTTGGGGTGTGATTCTTAACTGACTGCTTCAATTCTTGGACAAGTTTCCAGGACTGTCAACCAAATAGTAGGAAACTCTCTGGAAAAGTCATGTGGATTCCTCAGTAGGACATGCACCTCAACTTTATGCACATTCTTTGGAGAAAATGGTGGAAAGTGCTTTGAGGTTGGGGTGGGATTCTTGCCTCATTGTATGATGAATCCAGACTCTTAAATCTTTCAGGTATTCAAAGACACACAGTGTGGAGAGCCAATTTACAATCCACCCACTTTTTCTGTCGTTCACACTTGATTCCATACTATACATTTGGTTTTGTCTTATTATGAAGTATGTCTGCTGGAACTCCAACTGGAGGCTTCCTTTGTCAAACAAGTTCCATGGAGCCAACCCGCAGAAAGCTGATTGATCACTCATCAACACCTAACTGCCCTCATGTCTGCAGTCATTCCAAAATGATTCTTCTTTGAATGCTTGTTTAATGAGCCATTGCCTGGACCATAGAAACCTTGTGGAAAAGGAAGGTGGAGTCTGTTGGAAGCAGAAACACTGAGCATATAAAACGGGCAACTCTGTTCAACAGACAACACACTCACCAAATTGGAAACGCAACGTGGAGGACGCAAGAAAGTATCAACTGGACCGAGGAGAAATTCATGTAAGAAAGAAATGGGATTCATCGTCTGTGCTGTTGGCCCAACGATAACTTGTGTTTGAGTTCAGGAAGTGCTTCTGCTTGGGGCCACTGACTGTAACTGAAGCTAGCAGATGAGTGTATCACATGGAGACCACCTCAAACAGACACACTGATGGTTCTTGATTTCATAAGTGCTTCTCTTTTGGGGTTGTTTCGCTCGTGAGATTTTCTTCAGTAAGACACCACTATTCTTTCATGAATTTGTCGCCAACATTACCTTAACACAGGCACTGACTACATTTCTTGAAAAAGTAAGTGCTAATTGTTGGGGTAGTCTTGCAGACTGCTCTCATCCAAAGATCCTACTACAAACTATGAACTATCGATAAAAATGTTTTTGCAAGGAATTTCTATCTAATTTGAGTCTTTACATGGCTTTCAAGTGAAAGAGTGCTACACTTTGGGACAGACCACATCCACTGGGTAAACCAGAAAGCCTCCTTTTTGTGGGGAAATCACTCTCAGATCACCTCAAAGGAGTCACTCCTGATTCTTGTGTTCAAAAGTGCTTCTCTTTGGGGTTGTCTTGGTAGTGACAATGCACACAAAATCTGAACTGTAGAAACAAACTGTGTATTACTTCTAGGGATGACATGTGATTTTTCAAGTCAAAGAGAAGACCAATATTGTGGGATTGCAACCCACTGTTAAAATGACACTTATTTTCTATCAGAAGCCAGATTCTGTCATGATAAGTGCCCTAATAGAAACACTGACCTGTTCCTCATGATAGTAAGTGCTTCTTGTTGCTGTAGTTTCATGACCTGCAGATCTTCCTCGTGTGAGCTGAATGGCAAGCTCAGTAAGAGATGCGCTTCACCGTTAGTCACTTTATTCTGAGAAAATCCTGGGAAGCCCTGTTAAGTTTGGCTGGGATTCTAAACAGACTCCTTCAGCGATTGAAGGCATTTCCTGGGCTGTCTTCCAAAGAATAAGAAATTGTCATGTGGATACCTCAGTAGGACATGCACTTCAACTTTTTGCACATTCTTTGGAGAAAATGGTAGAAAGTGCTTTGAAGTTGGGGTGTGATTCTTAACTGACTGCTTCAATTTTTGGACAAGTTTCCAGGACTGTCAACCAAATAGTAGGAAACTCTCTGGAAAAGTCATGTGGATTCCTCAGTAGGACATGCACCTCAACTTTATGCACATTCTTTGGAGAAAATGGTGGAAAGTGCTTTGAGGTTGGGGTGGGATTCTTGCCTCATTGTATGATGAATCCAGACTCTTAAATCTTTCAGGTATTCAAAGACACACAGTGTGGAGAGCCAATTTACAATCCACCCACTTTTTCTGTCGTTCACACTTGATTCCATACTATACATTTGGTTTTGTCTTATTATGAAGTATGTCTGCTGGAACTCCAACTGGAGGCTTCCTTTGTCAAACAAGTTCCATGGAGCCAACCCGCAGAAAGCTGATTGATCACTCATCAACACCTAACTGCCCTCATGTCTGCAGTCATTCCAAAATGATTCTTCTTTGAATGCTTGTTTAATGAGCCATTGCCTGGACCATAGAAACCTTGTGGAAAAGGAAGGTGGAGTCTGTTGGAAGCAGAAACACTGAGCATATAAAACGGGCAACTCTGTTCAACAGACAACACACTCACCAAATTGGAAACGCAACGTGGAGGACGCAAGAAAGTATCAACTGGACCGAGGAGAAATTCATGTAAGAAAGAAATGGGATTCATCGTCTGTGCTGTTGGCCCAACGATAACTTGTGTTTGAGTTCAGGAGGTGCTTCTGCTTGGGGCCACTGACTGTAACTGAAGCTAGCAGATGAGTGTATCACATGGAGACCACCTCAAACAGACACACTGATGGTTCTTGATTTCATAAGTGCTTCTCTTTTGGGGTTGTTTCGCTCGTGAGATTTTCTTCAGTAAGACACCACTATTCTTTCATGAATTTGTCGCCAACATTACCTTAACACAGGCACTGACTACATTTCTTGAAAAAGTAAGTGCTAATTGTTGGGGTAGTCTTGCAGACTGCTCTCATCCAAAGATCCTACTACAAACTATGAACTATCGATAAAAATGTTTTTGCAAGGAATTTCTATCTAATTTGAGTCTTTAAATGGCTTTCAAGTGAAAGAGTGCTACACTTTGGGACAGACCACATCCACTGGGTAAACCAGAAAGCCTCCTTTTTGTGGGGAAATCACTCTCAGATCACCTCAAAGGAGTCACTCCTGATTCTTGTGTTCAAAAGTGCTTCTCTTTGGGGTTGTCTTGGTAGTGACAATGCACACAAAATCTGAACTGTAGAAACAAACTGTGTATTACTTCTAGGGATGACATGTGATTTTTCAAGTCAACGAAAAGACCAATAATGTGGGATTGCAACCCACTGTTAAAATGACATTTATTTTCTATCAGAAGCCAGATTTTGTCATGATAAGTGCCCTAATAGAAACACTGACCTGTTCCTCATGATAGTAAGTGCTTCTTGTTGGGGTAGTTTCATGACCTGCAGATCTTCCTCGTGTGAGCTGAATGGCAAGCTCAGTAGGAGATGCGCTTCACCGTTAGTCACTTTATTCTGAGAAAATCCTGGGAAGCCCTGTTAAGTTTGGCTGGGATTCTGAACAGACTCCTTCAGCGATTGAAGGCATTTCCTGGGCTGTCTTCCAAAGAATAAGAAATTGTCATGTGGATACCTCAGTAGGACATGCACTTCAACTTTTTGCACATTCTTTGGAGAAATTGGTAGAAAGTGCTTTGAAGTTGGGGTGTGATTCTTAACTGACTGCTTCAATTATTGGACAAGTTTCCAGGACTGTCAACCAAATAGTAGGAAACTCTCTGGAAAAGTCATGTGGATTCCTCAGTAGGACATGCACCTCAACTTTATGCACATTCTTTGGAGAAAATGGTGGAAAGTGCTTTGAGGTTGGGGTGGGATTCTTGCCTCACTGTATGATGAATCCAGACTATTAAATCTTTCAGGTATTCAAAGACACACAGTGTGGAGAGCCAATTTACAATCCACCCACTTTTTCTGTCGTTCACACTTGATTCCATACTATACATTTGGTTTTGTCTTATTATGAAGTATGTCTGCTGGAACTCCAACTGGAGGCTTCCTTTGTCAAACAAGTTCCATGGAGCCAACCCACAGATAGCTGATTGATCACTCATCAACACCTAACTGCCCTCATGTCTGCAGTCATTCCAAAATGATTCTTCTTTGAATGCTTGTTTAATGAGCCATTGCCTGGACCATAGAAACCTTGTGGAAAAGGAAGGTGGAGTCTGTTGGAAGCAGAAACACTGAGCATATAAAACGGGCAACTCTGTTCAACAGACAACACACTCACCAAATTGGAAACGCAACGTGGAGGACGCAAGAAAGTATCAACTGGACCGAGGAGAAATTCATGTAAGAAAGAAATGGGATTCATCGTCTGTGCTGTTGGCCCAACGATAACTTGTGTTTGAGTTCAGGAAGTGCTTCTGCTTGGGGCCATTGTACATGACAAATGCTACTGACTGTAACTGAAGCTAGCAGATGAGTGTATCACATGGAGACCACCTCAAACAGACACACTGATGGTTCTTGATTTCATAAGTGCTTCTCTTTTGGGGTTGTTTCGCTCGTGAGATTTTCTTCAGTAAGACACCACTATTCTTTCATGAATTTGTCCCCAACATTACCTTAACACAGGCACTGACAACATTTCTTGAAAAAGTAAGTGCTAATTGTTGGGGTAGTCTTGCAGACTGCTCTCATCCAAAGATCCTACTACAAACTATGAACTATCGATAAAAATGTTTTTGCAAGGAATTTCTATCTAATTTGAGCCTTTACATGGCTTTCAAGTGAAAGAGTGCTACACTTTGGGACAGACCACATCCACTGGGTAAACCAGAAAGCCTCCTTTTTGTGGGGAAATCACTCTCAGATCACCTCAAAGGAGTCACTCCTGATTCTTGTGTTCAAAAGTGCTTCTCTTTGGGGTTGTCTTGGTAGTGACAATGCACACCAAATCTGAACTGTAGAAACAAACTGTGTATTACTTCTAGGGATGACATGTGATTTTTCAAGTCAAAGAGAAGACCAATATTGTGGGATTGCAACCCACTGTTAAAATGACACTTATTTTCTATCAGAAGCCAGATTTTGTCATGATAAGTGCCCTAATAGAAACACTGACCTGTTCCTCATGATAGTAAGTGCTTCTTGTTGGGGTAGTTTCATGACCTGCAGATCTTCAATGGCAAGCTCAGTAGGAGATATGCTTCACCGTTAGCCACTTTATTTTGAGAAAATCCTGGGAAGCCCTGTTAAGTTTGGCTGGGATTCTGAACAGACTCCTTCAGCGATTGAAGGCATTTCCTGGGCTGTCTTCCAAAGAATAAGAAATTGTCATGTGGATACCTCAGTAGGACATGCACTTCAACTTTTTGCACATTCTTTTGAGAAATTGGTAGAAAGTGCTTTGAAGTTGGGGTGTGATTCTTAACTGACTGCTTCAATTATTGGACAAGTTTCCAGGACTGTCAACCAAATAGTAGGAAACTCTCTGGAAAAGTCATGTGGATTCCTCAGTAGGACATGCACCTCAACTTTATGCACATTCTTTGGAGAAAATGGTGGAAAGTGCTTTGAGGTTGGGGTGGGATTCTTGCCTCACTGTATGATGAATCCAGACTATTAAATCTTTCAGGTATTCAAAGACACACAGTGTGGAGAGCCAATTTACAATCCACCCACTTTTTCTGTCGTTCACACTTGATTCCATACTATACATTTGGTTTTGTCTTATTATGAAGTATGTCTGCTGGAACTCCAACTGGAGGCTTCCTTTGTCAAACAAGTTCCATGGAGCCAACCCACAGATAGCTGATTGATCACTCATCAACACCTAACTGCCCTCATGTCTGCAGTCATTCCAAAATGATTCTTCTTTGAATGCTTGTTTAATGAGCCATTGCCTGGACCATAGAAACCTTGTGGAAAAGGAAGGTGGAGTCTGTTGGAAGCAGAAACACTGAGCATATAAAACGGGCAACTGTTCAACAGACAACACACTCACCAAATTGGAAACGCAACGTGGAGGACGCAAGAAAGTATCAACTGGACCGAGGAGAAATTCATGTAAGAAAGAAATGGGATTCATTGTCTGTGCTGTTGGCCCAACGATAATATGTGTTTGAGTTCAGGAAGTGCTTCTGCTTGGGGCCATTGTACATGACCAATGCTACTGACTATAACTGAAGCTAGCAGATGAGTGTATCACATGGAGACCACCTCAAACAGACACACTGATGGTTCTTGATTTCATAAGTGCTTCTCTTTTGGGGTTGTTTCGCTCGTGAGATTTTCTTCAGTAAGACACCACTATTCTTTCATGAATTTGTCCCCAACATTACCTTAACACAGGCACTGACTACATTTCTTGAAAAAGTAAGTGCTAATTGTTGGGGTAGTCTTGCAGACTGCTCTCATCCAAAGATCCTACTACAAACTATGAAGTATCGATAAAAATGTTTTTGCAAGGAATTTCTATCTAATTTGAGCCTTTACATGGCTTTCAAGTGAAAGAGTGCTACACTTTGGGACAGACCACATCCACTGGGTAAACCAGAAAGCCTCCTTTTTGTGGGGAAAACACTCTCAGATCACCTCAAAGGAGTCACTCCTGATTCTTGTGTTCAAAAGTGCTTCTCTTTGGGGTTGTCTTGGTAGTGACAATGCACACAAAATCTGAACTGTAGAAACAAACTGTGTATTACTTCTATGGATGACATGTGATTTTTCAAGTCAAAGAGAAGACCAATATTGTGGGATTGCAACCCACTGTTAAAATGACACTTATTTTCTATCAGAAGCCAGATTTTGTCATGATAAGTGCCCTAATAGAAACACTGACCTGTTCCTCATGATAGTAAGTGCTTCTTGTTGGGGTAGTTTCATGACCAGCAGATCTTCCTCGTGTGAGCTGAATGGCAAGTTCAGTAGGAGATGCGCTTCACCGTTAGCCACTTTATTTTGAGAAAATAGCCCTGTTAAGTTTGGCTGGGATTCTGAACAGACTCCTTCAGCGATTGAAGGCATTTCCTGGGCTGTCTTCCAAAGAATAAGAAATTGTCTCAAATAGTCATGTGGATACCTCAGTAGGACATGCACTTCAACTTTTTGCACATTCTTTGGAGAAATTGGTAGAAAGTGCTTTGAAGTTGGGGTGTGATTCTTAACTGACTGCTTCAATTCTTGGACAAGTTTCCAGGACTGTCAACCAAATAGTAGGAAACTCTCTGGAAAAGTCATGTGGATTCCTCAGTAGGACATGCACCTCAACTTTATGCACATTCTTTGGAGAAAATGGTGGAAAGTGCTTTGAGGTTGGGGTGGGATTCTTGCCTCACTGTATGATGAATCCAGACTATTAAATCTTTCAGGTATTCAAAGACACACAGTGTGGAGAGCCAATTTACAATCCACCCACTTTTTCTGTCGTTCACACTTGATTCCATACTATACATTTGGTTTTGTCTTATTATGAAGTATGTCTGCTGGAACTCCAACTGGAGGCTTCCTTTGTCAAACAAGTTCCATGGAGCCAACCCACAGAAAGCTGATTGATCACTCATCAACACCTAACTGCCCTCATGTCTGCAGTCATTCCAAAATGATTCTTCTATGAATGCTTGTTTAATGAGCCATTGCCTGGACCATAGAAACCTTGTGGAAAAGGAAGGTGGAGTCTGTTGGAAGCAGAAACACTGAGCATATAAAACGGGCAACTCTGTTCAACAGACAACACACTCACCAAATTGGAAACGCAACGTGGAGGACGCAAGAAAGTATCAACTGGACCGAGGAGAAATTCATGTAAGAAAGAAATGGGATTCATCGTCTGTGCTGTTGGCCCAACGATAACTTGTGTTTGAGTTCAGGAAGTGCTTCTGCTTGGGGCCATTGTACATGACAAATGCTACTGACTGTAACTGAAGCTAGCAGATGAGTGTATCACATGGAGACCACCTCAAACAGACACACTGATGGTTCTTGATTTCATAAGTGCTTCTCTTTTGGGGTTGTTTCGCTCGTGAGATTTTCTTCAGTAAGACACCACTATTCTTTCATGAATTTGTCCCCAACATTACCTTAACACAGGCACTGACAACATTTCTTGAAAAAGTAAGTGCTAATTGTTGGGGTAGTCTTGCAGACTGCTCTCATCCAAAGATCCTACTACAAACTATGAACTATCGATAAAAATGTTTTTGCAAGGAATTTCTATCTAATTTGAGCCTTTACGTGGCTTTCAAGTGAAAGAGTGCTACACTTTGGGACAGACCACATCCACTGGGTAAACCAGAAAGCCTCCTTTTTGTGGGGAAATCACTCTCAGATCACCTCAAAGGAGTCACTCCTGATTCTTGTGTTCAAAAGTGCTTCTCTTTGGGGTTGTCTTGGTAGTGACAATGCACACCAAATCTGAACTGTAGAAACAAACTGTGTATTACTTCTAGGGATGACATGTGATTTTTCAAGTCAAAGAGAAGACCAATATTGTGGGATTGCAACCCACTGTTAAAATGACACTTATTTTCTATCAGAAGCCAGATTTTGTCATGATAAGTACCCTAATAGAAACACTGACCTGTTCCTCATGATAGTAAGTGCTTCTTGTTGGGGTAGTTTCATGACCTGCAGATCTTCAATGGCAAGCTCAGTAGGAGATATGCTTCACCGTTAGCCACTTTATTTTGAGAAAATCCTGGGAAGCCCTGTTAAGTTTGGCTGGGATTCTGAACAGACTCCTTTAGCAATTGAAGGCATTTCCTGGGCTGTCTTCCAAATAATAAGAAATTGTCATGTGGATACCTCAGTAGGACATGCACTTCAACTTTTTGCACATTCTTTGGAGAAAATGGTGGAAAGTGCTTTGAAGTTGGGGTGTTATTCTTAACTGACTGCTTCAATTCTTGGACAAGTTTCCAGGACTGTCAACCAAATAGTAGGAAACTCTCTGGAAAAGTCATGTGGATTCCTCAGTAGGACATGCACCTCAACTTTATGCACATTCTTTGGAGAAAATGGTGGAAAGTGCTTTGAGGTTGGGGTGGGATTCTTGCCTCACTGTATGATGAATCCAGACTCTTAAATCTTTCAGGTATTCAAAGACACACAGTGTGGAGAGCCAATTTACAATCCACCCACTTTTTCTGTCGTTCACACTTGATTCCATACTATACATTTGGTTTTGTCTTATTATGAAGTATGTCTGCTGGAACTCCAACTGGAGGCTTCCTTTGTCAAACAAGTTCCATGGAGCTAACCTGCAGAAAGCTGATTGATCACTCATCAACACCTAACTGCCCTCATGTCTGCAGTCATTCCAAAATGATTCTTCTTTGAATGCTTGTTTAATGAGCCATTGCCTGGACCATAGAAACCTTGTGGAAAAGGAAGGTGGAGTCTGTTGGAAGCAGAAACACTGAGCATATAAAACGGGCAACTCTGTTCAACAGACAACACACTCACCAAATTGGAAACGCAACGTGGAGGACGCAAGAAAGTATCAACTGGACCGAGGAGAAATTCATGTAAGAAAGAAATGGGATTCATCGTCTGTGCTGTTGGCCCAACGATAACTTGTGTTTGAGTTCAGGAAGTGCTTCTGCTTGGGGCCATTGTACATGACAAATGCTACTGACTGTAACTGAAGCTAGCAGATGAGTGTATCACATGGAGACCACCTCAAACAGACACACTGATGGTTCTTGATTTCATAAGTGCTTCTCTTTTGGGGTTGTTTCGCTCGTGAGATTTTCTTCAGTAAGACACCACTATTCTTTCATGAATTTGTCCCCAACATTACCTTAACACAGGCACTGACAACATTTCTTGAAAAAGTAAGTGCTAATTGTTGGGGTAGTCTTGCAGACTGCTCTCATCCAAAGATCCTACTACAAACTATGAACTATCGATAAAAATGTTTTTGCAAGGAATTTCTATCTAATTTGAGCCTTTACGTGGCTTTCAAGTGAAAGAGTGCTACACTTTGGGACAGACCACATCCACTGGGTAAACCAGAAAGCCTCCTTTTTGTGGGGAAATCACTCTCAGATCACCTCAAAGGAGTCACTCCTGATTCTTGTGTTCAAAAGTGCTTCTCTTTGGGGTTGTCTTGGTAGTGACAATGCACACCAAATCTGAACTGTAGAAACAAACTGTGTATTACTTCTAGGGATGACATGTGATTTTTCAAGTCAAAGAGAAGACCAATATTGTGGGATTGCAACCCACTGTTAAAATGACACTTATTTTCTATCAGAAGCCAGATTTTGTCATGATAAGTACCCTAATAGAAACACTGACCTGTTCCTCATGATAGTAAGTGCTTCTTGTTGGGGTAGTTTCATGACCTGCAGATCTTCAATGGCAAGCTCAGTAGGAGATATGCTTCACCGTTAGCCACTTTATTTTGAGAAAATCCTGGGAAGCCCTGTTAAGTTTGGCTGGGATTCTGAACAGACTCCTTTAGCAATTGAAGGCATTTCCTGGGCTGTCTTCCAAATAATAAGAAATTGTCATGTGGATACCTCAGTAGGACATGCACTTCAACTTTTTGCACATTCTTTGGAGAAAATGGTGGAAAGTGCTTTGAAGTTGGGGTGTTATTCTTAACTGACTGCTTCAATTCTTGGACAAGTTTCCAGGACTGTCAACCAAATAGTAGGAAACTCTCTGGAAAAGTCATGTGGATTCCTCAGTAGGACATGCACCTCAACTTTATGCACATTCTTTGGAGAAAATGGTGGAAAGTGCTTTGAGGTTGGGGTGGGATTCTTGCCTCACTGTATGATGAATCCAGACTCTTAAATCTTTCAGGTATTCAAAGACACACAGTGTGGAGAGCCAATTTACAATCCACCCACTTTTTCTGTCGTTCACACTTGATTCCATACTATACATTTGGTTTTGTCTTATTATGAAGTATGTCTGCTGGAACTCCAACTGGAGGCTTCCTTTGTCAAACAAGTTCCATGGAGCTAACCTGCAGAAAGCTGATTGATCACTCATCAACACCTAACTGCCCTCATGTCTGCAGTCATTCCAAAATGATTCTTCTTTGAATGCTTGTTTAATGAGCCATTGCCTGGACCATAGAAACCTTGTGGAAAAGGAAGGTGGAGTCTGTTGGAAGCAGAAACACTGAGCATATAAAACGGGCAACTCTGTTCAACAGACAACACACTCACCAAATTGGAAACGCAACGTGGAGGACGCAAGAAAGTATCAAGGAGAAATTCATGTAAGAAAGAAATGGGATTCATCGTCTGTGCTGTTGGCCCAACGATAACTTGTGTTTGAGTTCAGGAAGTGCTTCTGCTTGGGGCCATTGTACATGACAAATGCTACTGACTGTAACTGAAGCTAGCAGATGAGTGTATCACATGGAGACCACCTCAAACAGACACACTGATGGTTCTTGATTTCATAAGTGCTTCTCTTTTGGGGTTGTTTTGCTCGTGAGATTTTCTTCAGTAAGACACCACTATTCTTTCATGAATTTGTCGCCAACATTACCTTAACACAGGCACTGACTACATTTCTTGAAAAAGTAAGTGCTAATTGTTGGGGTAGTCTTGCAGACTGCTTTCATCCAAAGATCCTACTACAAACTATGAACTATCGATAAAAATGTTTTTGCAAGGAATTTCTATCTAATTTGAGCCTTTACATGGCTTTCAAGTGAAAGAGTGCTACACTTTGGGACAGACCACATCCACTGGGTAAACCAGAAAGCCTCCTTTTTGTGGGGAAATCACTCTCAGATCACCTCAAAGGAGTCACTCCTGATTCTTGTGTTCAAAAGTGCTTCTCTTTGGGGTTGTCTTGGTAGTGACAATGCACACAAAATCTGAACTGTAGAAACAAACTGTGTATTACTTCTAGGGATGACATGTGATTTTTCAAGTCAAAGAGAAGACCAATATTGTGGGATTGCAACCCACTGTTAAAATGACACTTATTGTCTATCAGAAGCCAGATTTTGTCATGATAAGTGCCCTAATAGAAACACTGACCTGTTCCTCATGATAGTAAGTGCTTCTTGTTGCTGTAGTTTCATGACCTGCAGATCTTCCTCGTGTGAGCTGAATGGCAAGCTCAGTAAGAGATGCGCTTCACCGTTAGTCACTTTATTCTGAGAAAATCCTGGGAAGCCCTGTTAAGTTTGGCTGGGATTCTGAACAGACTCCTTCAGCGATTGAAGGCATTTCCTGGGCTGTCTTCCAAAGAATAAGAAATTGTCATGTGGATACCTCAGTAGGACATGCACTTCAACTTTTTGCACATTCTTTGGAGAAAATGGTAGAAAGTGCTTTGAAGTTGGGGTGTGATTCTTAACTGACTGCTTCAATTCTTGGACAAGTTTCCAGGACTGTCAACCAAATAGTAGGAAACTCTCTGGAAAAGTCATGTGGATTCCTCAGTAGGACATGCACCTCAACTTTATGCACATTCTTTGGAGAAAATGGTGGAAAGTGCTTTGAGGTTGGGGTGGGATTCTTGCCTCATTGTATGATGAATCCAGACTCTTAAATCTTTCAGGTATTCAAAGACACACAGTGTGGAGAGCCAATTTACAATCCACCCACTTTTTCTGTCGTTCACACTTGATTCCATACTATACATTTGGTTTTGTCTTATTATGAAGTATGTCTGCTGGAACTCCAACTGGAGGCTTCCTTTGTCAAACAAGTTCCATGGAGCCAACCCGCAGAAAGCTGATTGATCACTCATCAACACCTAACTGCCCTCATGTCTGCAGTCATTCCAAAATGATTCTTCTTTGAATGCTTGTTTAATGAGCCATTGCCTGGACCATAGAAACCTTGTGGAAAAGGAAGGTGGAGTCTGTTGGAAGCAGAAACACTGAGCATATAAAACGGGCAACTCTGTTCAACAGACAACACACTCACCAAATTGGAAACGCAACGTGGAGGACGCAAGAAAGTATCAACTGGACCGAGGAGAAATTCATGTAAGAAAGAAATGGGATTCATCGTCTGTGCTGTTGGCCCAACGATAACTTGTGTTTGAGTTCAGGAAGTGCTTCTGCTTGGGGCCACTGACTGTAACTGAAGCTAGCAGATGAGTGTATCACATGGAGACCACCTCAAACAGACACACTGATGGTTCTTGATTTCATAAGTGCTTCTCTTTTGGGGTTGTTTCGCTCGTGAGATTTTCTTCAGTAAGACACCACTATTCTTTCATGAATTTGTCGCCAACATTACCTTAACACAGGCACTGACTACATTTCTTGAAAAAGTAAGTGCTAATTGTTGGGGTAGTCTTGCAGACTGCTCTCATCCAAAGATCCTACTACAAACTATGAACTATCGATAAAAATGTTTTTGCAAGGAATTTCTATCTAATTTGAGTCTTTACATGGCTTTCAAGTGAAAGAGTGCTACACTTTGGGACAGACCACATCCACTGGGTAAACCAGAAAGCCTCCTTTTTGTGGGGAAATCACTCTCAGATCACCTCAAAGGAGTCACTCCTGATTCTTGTGTTCAAAAGTGCTTCTCTTTGGGGTTGTCTTGGTAGTGACAATGCACACAAAATCTGAACTGTAGAAACAAACTGTGTATTACTTCTAGGGATGACATGTGATTTTTCAAGTCAAAGAGAAGACCAATATTGTGGGATTGCAACCCACTGTTAAAATGACACTTATTTTCTATCAGAAGCCAGATTCTGTCATGATAAGTGCCCTAATAGAAACACTGACCTGTTCCTCATGATAGTAAGTGCTTCTTGTTGCTGTAGTTTCATGACCTGCAGATCTTCCTCGTGTGAGCTGAATGGCAAGCTCAGTAAGAGATGCGCTTCACCGTTAGTCACTTTATTCTGAGAAAATCCTGGGAAGCCCTGTTAAGTTTGGCTGGGATTCTAAACAGACTCCTTCAGCGATTGAAGGCATTTCCTGGGCTGTCTTCCAAAGAATAAGAAATTGTCATGTGGATACCTCAGTAGGACATGCACTTCAACTTTTTGCACATTCTTTGGAGAAAATGGTAGAAAGTGCTTTGAAGTTGGGGTGTGATTCTTAACTGACTGCTTCAATTTTTGGACAAGTTTCCAGGACTGTCAACCAAATAGTAGGAAACTCTCTGGAAAAGTCATGTGGATTCCTCAGTAGGACATGCACCTCAACTTTATGCACATTCTTTGGAGAAAATGGTGGAAAGTGCTTTGAGGTTGGGGTGGGATTCTTGCCTCACTGTATGATGAATCCAGACTATTAAATCTATCAGGTATTCAAAGACACACAGTGTGGAGAGCCAATTTACAATCCGCCCACTTTTTCTGTCGTTCACACTTGATTCCATACTATACATTTGGTTTTGTCTTATTATGAAGTATGTCTGCTGGAACTCCAACTGGAGGCTTCCTTTGTCAAACAAGTTCCATGGAGCCAACCCGCAGAAAGCTGATTGATCACTCATCAACACCTAACTGCCCTCATGTCTGCAGTCATTCCAAAATGATTCTTCTTTGAATGCTTGTTTAATGAGCCATTGCCTGGACCATAGAAACCTTGTGGAAAAGGAAGGTGGAGTCTGTTGGAAGCAGAAACACTGAGCATATAAAACGGGCAACTCTGTTCAACAGACAACACACTCACCAAATTGGAAACGCAACGTGGAGGACGCAAGAAAGTATCAACTGGACCGAGGAGAAATTCATGTAAGAAAGAAATGGGATTCATCGTCTGTGCTGTTGGCCCAACGATAACTTGTGTTTGAGTTCAGGAGGTGCTTCTGCTTGGGGCCACTGACTGTAACTGAAGCTAGCAGATGAGTGTATCACATGGAGACCACCTCAAACAGACACACTGATGGTTCTTGATTTCATAAGTGCTTCTCTTTTGGGGTTGTTTCGCTCGTGAGATTTTCTTCAGTAAGACACCACTATTCTTTCATGAATTTGTCGCCAACATTACCTTAACACAGGCACTGACTACATTTCTTGAAAAAGTAAGTGCTAATTGTTGGGGTAGTCTTGCAGACTGCTCTCATCCAAAGATCCTACTACAAACTATGAACTATCGATAAAAATGTTTTTGCAAGGAATTTCTATCTAATTTGAGTCTTTAAATGGCTTTCAAGTGAAAGAGTGCTACACTTTGGGACAGACCACATCCACTGGGTAAACCAGAAAGCCTCCTTTTTGTGGGGAAATCACTCTCAGATCACCTCAAAGGAGTCACTCCTGATTCTTGTGTTCAAAAGTGCTTCTCTTTGGGGTTGTCTTGGTAGTGACAATGCACACAAAATCTGAACTGTAGAAACAAACTGTGTATTACTTCTAGGGATGACATGTGATTTTTCAAGTCAACGAAAAGACCAATAATGTGGGATTGCAACCCACTGTTAAAATGACATTTATTTTCTATCAGAAGCCAGATTTTGTCATGATAAGTGCCCTAATAGAAACACTGACCTGTTCCTCATGATAGTAAGTGCTTCTTGTTGGGGTAGTTTCATGACCTGCAGATCTTCCTCGTGTGAGCTGAATGGCAAGCTCAGTAGGAGATGCGCTTCACCGTTAGTCACTTTATTCTGAGAAAATCCTGGGAAGCCCTGTTAAGTTTGGCTGGGATTCTGAACAGACTCCTTCAGCGATTGAAGGCATTTCCTGGGCTGTCTTCCAAAGAATAAGAAATTGTCATGTGGATACCTCAGTAGGACATGCACTTCAACTTTTTGCACATTCTTTGGAGAAATTGGTAGAAAGTGCTTTGAAGTTGGGGTGTGATTCTTAACTGACTGCTTCAATTATTGGACAAGTTTCCAGGACTGTCAACCAAATAGTAGGAAACTCTCTGGAAAAGTCATGTGGATTCCTCAGTAGGACATGCACCTCAACTTTATGCACATTCTTTGGAGAAAATGGTGGAAAGTGCTTTGAGGTTGGGGTGGGATTCTTGCCTCACTGTATGATGAATCCAGACTATTAAATCTTTCAGGTATTCAAAGACACACAGTGTGGAGAGCCAATTTACAATCCACCCACTTTTTCTGTCGTTCACACTTGATTCCATACTATACATTTGGTTTTGTCTTATTATGAAGTATGTCTGCTGGAACTCCAACTGGAGGCTTCCTTTGTCAAACAAGTTCCATGGAGCCAACCCACAGATAGCTGATTGATCACTCATCAACACCTAACTGCCCTCATGTCTGCAGTCATTCCAAAATGATTCTTCTTTGAATGCTTGTTTAATGAGCCATTGCCTGGACCATAGAAACCTTGTGGAAAAGGAAGGTGGAGTCTGTTGGAAGCAGAAACACTGAGCATATAAAACGGGCAACTCTGTTCAACAGACAACACACTCACCAAATTGGAAACGCAACGTGGAGGACGCAAGAAAGTATCAACTGGACCGAGGAGAAATTCATGTAAGAAAGAAATGGGATTCATCGTCTGTGCTGTTGGCCCAACGATAACTTGTGTTTGAGTTCAGGAAGTGCTTCTGCTTGGGGCCATTGTACATGACAAATGCTACTGACTGTAACTGAAGCTAGCAGATGAGTGTATCACATGGAGACCACCTCAAACAGACACACTGATGGTTCTTGATTTCATAAGTGCTTCTCTTTTGGGGTTGTTTCGCTCGTGAGATTTTCTTCAGTAAGACACCACTATTCTTTCATGAATTTGTCCCCAACATTACCTTAACACAGGCACTGACAACATTTCTTGAAAAAGTAAGTGCTAATTGTTGGGGTAGTCTTGCAGACTGCTCTCATCCAAAGATCCTACTACAAACTATGAACTATCAATAAAAATGTTTTTGCAAGGAATTTCTATCTAATTTGAGCCTTTACATGGCTTTCAAGTGAAAGAGTGCTACACTTTGGGACAGACCACATCCACTGGGTAAACCAGAAAGCCTCCTTTTTGTGGGGAAATCACTCTCAGATCACCTCAAAGGAGTCACTCCTGATTCTTGTGTTCAAAAGTGCTTCTCTTTGGGGTTGTCTTGGTAGTGACAATGCACACCAAATCTGAACTGTAGAAACAAACTGTGTATTACTTCTAGGGATGACATGTGATTTTTCAAGTCAAAGAGAAGACCAATATTGTGGGATTGCAACCCACTGTTAAAATGACACTTATTTTCTATCAGAAGCCAGATTTTGTCATGATAAGTGCCCTAATAGAAACACTGACCTGTTCCTCATGATAGTAAGTGCTTCTTGTTGGGGTAGTTTCATGACCTGCAGATCTTCAATGGCAAGCTCAGTAGGAGATATGCTTCACCGTTAGCCACTTTATTTTGAGAAAATCCTGGGAAGCCCTGTTAAGTTTGGCTGGGATTCTGAACAGACTCCTTTAGCAATTGAAGGCATTTCCTGGGCTGTCTTCCAAATAATAAGAAATTGTCATGTGGATACCTCAGTAGGACATGCACTTCAACTTTTTGCACATTCTTTGGAGAAAATGGTGGAAAGTGCTTTGAAGTTGGGGTGTTATTCTTACCTGACTGCTTCAATTCTTGGACAAGTTTCCAGGACTGTCAACCAAATAGTAGGAAACTCTCTGGAAAAGTCATGTGGATTCCTCAGTAGGACATGCACCTCAACTTTATGCACATTCTTTGGAGAAAATGGTGGAAAGTGCTTTGAGGTTGGGGTGGGATTCTTGCCTCACTGTATGATGAATCCAGACTCTTAAATCTTTCAGGTATTCAAAGACACACAGTGTGGAGAGCCAATTTACAATCCACCCACTTTTTCTGTCGTTCACACTTGATTCCATACTATACATTTGGTTTTGTCTTATTATGAAGTATGTCTGCTGGAACTCCAACTGGAGGCTTCCTTTGTCAAACAAGTTCCATGGAGCTAACCTGCAGAAAGCTGATTGATCACTCATCAACACCTAACTGCCCTCATGTCTGCAGTCATTCCAAAATGATTCTTCTTTGAATGCTTGTTTAATGAGCCATTGCCTGGACCATAGAAACCTTGTGGAAAAGGAAGGTGGAGTCTGTTGGAAGCAGAAACACTGAGCATATAAAACGGGCAACTCTGTTCAACAGACAACACACTCACCAAATTGGAAACGCAACGTGGAGGACGCAAGAAAGTATCAACTGGACCGAGGAGAAATTCATGTAAGAAAGAAATGGGATTCATCGTCTGTGCTGTTGGCCCAACGATAACTTGTGTTTGAGTTCAGGAAGTGCTTCTGCTTGGGGCCATTGTACATGACAAATGCTACTGACTGTAACTGAAGCTAGCAGATGAGTGTATCACATGGAGACCACCTCAAACAGACACACTGATGGTTCTTGATTTCATAAGTGCTTCTCTTTTGGGGTTGTTTCGCTCGTGAGATTTTCTTCAGTAAGACACCACTATTCTTTCATGAATTTGTCGCCAACATTACCTTAACACAGGCACTGACTACATTTCTTGAAAAAGTAAGTGCTAATTGTTGGGGTAGTCTTGCAGACTGCTCTCATCCAAAGATCCTACTACAAACTATGAACTATCGATAAAAATGTTTTTGCAAGGAATTTCTATCTAATTTGAGCCTTTACATGGCTTTCAAGTGAAAGAGTGCTACACTTTGGGACAGACCACATCCACTGGGTAAACCAGAAAGCCTCCTTTTTGTGGGGAAATCTCTCTCAGATCACCTCAAAGGAGTCACTCCTGATTCTTGTGTTCAAAAGTGCTTCTCTTTGGGGTTGTCTTGGTAGTGACAATGCACACAAAATCTGAACTGTAGAAACAAACTGTGTATTACTTCTATGGATGACATGTGATTTTTCAAGTCAAAGAGAAGACCAATATTGTGGGATTGCAACCCACTGTTAAAATGACACTTATTTTCTATCAGAAGCCAGATTTTGTCATGATAAGTGCCCTAATAGAAACACTGACCTGTTCCTCATGATAGTAAGTGCTTCTTGTTGGGGTAGTTTCATGACCAGCAGATCTTCCTCGTGTGAGCTGAATGGCAAGCTCAGTAGGAGATGCGCTTCACCGTTAGCCACTTTATTTTGAGAAAATCCTGGGAAGCCCTGTTAAGTTTGGCTGGGATTCTGAACAGACTCCTTCAGCGATTGAAGGCATTTCCTGGGCTGTCTTCCAAAGAATAAGAAATTGTCTCAAATAGTCATGTGGATACCTCAGTAGGACATGCACTTCAACTTTTTGCACATTCTTTGGAGAAATTGGTAGAAAGTGCTTTGAAGTTGGGGTGTGATTCTTAACTGACTGCTTCAATTCTTGGACAAGTTTCCAGGACTGTCAACCAAATAGTAGGAAACTCTCTGGAAAAGTCATGTGGATTCCTCAGTAGGACATGCACCTCAACTTTATGCACATTCTTTGGAGAAAATGGTGGAAAGTGCTTTGAGGTTGGGGTGGGATTCTTGCCTCACTGTATGATGAATCCAGACTATTAAATCTTTCAGGTATTCAAAGACACACAGTGTGGAGAGCCAATTTACAATCCACCCACTTTTTCTGTCGTTCACACTTGATTCCATACTATACATTTGGTTTTGTCTTATTATGAAGTATGTCTGCTGGAACTCCAACTGGAGGCTTCCTTTGTCAAACAAGTTCCATGGAGCCAACCCACAGAAAGCTGATTGATCACTCATCAACACCTAACTGCCCTCATGTCTGCAGTCATTCCAAAATGATTCTTCTTTGAATGCTTGTTTAATGAGCCATTGCCTGGACCATAGAAACCTTGTGGAAAAGGAAGGTGGAGTCTGTTGGAAGCAGAAACACTGAGCATATAAAACGGGCAACTCTGTTCAACAGACAACACACTCACCAAATTGGAAACGCAACGTGGAGGACGCAAGAAAGTATCAACTGGACCGAGGAGAAATTCATGTAAGAAAGAAATGGGATTCATCGTCTGTGCTGTTGGCCCAACGATAACTTGTGTTTGAGTTCAGGAAGTGCTTCTGCTTGGGGCCATTGTACATGACAAATGCTACTGACTGTAACTGAAGCTAGCAGATGAGTGTATCACATGGAGACCACCTCAAACAGACACACTGATGGTTCTTGATTTCATAAGTGCTTCTCTTTTGGGGTTGTTTCGCTCGTGAGATTTTCTTCAGTAAGACACCACTATTCTTTCATGAATTTGTCCCCAACATTACCTTAACACAGGCACTGACAACATTTCTTGAAAAAGTAAGTGCTAATTGTTGGGGTAGTCTTGCAGACTGCTCTCATCCAAAGATCCTACTACAAACTATGAACTATCGATAAAAATGTTTTTGCAAGGAATTTCTATCTAATTTGAGCCTTTACATGGCTTTCAAGTGAAAGAGTGCTACACTTTGGGACAGACCACATCCACTGGGTAAACCAGAAAGCCTCCTTTTTGTGGGGAAATCACTCTCAGATCACCTCAAAGGAGTCACTCCTGATTCTTGTGTTCAAAAGTGCTTCTCTTTGGGGTTGTCTTGGTAGTGACAATGCACACAAAATCTGAACTGTAGAAACAAACTGTGTATTACTTCTAGGGATGACATGTGATTTTTCAAGTCAAAGAGAAGACCAATATTGTGGGATTGCAACCCACTGTTAAAATGACACTTATTTTCTATCAGAAGCCAGATTTTGTCATGATAAGTGCCCTAATAGAAACACTGACCTGTTCCTCATGATAGTAAGTGCTTCTTGTTGGGGTAGTTTCATGACCTGCAGATCTTCAATGGCAAGCTCAGTAGGAGATATGCTTCACCGTTAGCCACTTTATTTTGAGAAAATCCTGGGAAGCCCTGTTAAGTTTGGCTGGGATTCTGAACAGACTCCTTTAGCAATTGAAGGCATTTCCTGGGCTGTCTTCCAAATAATAAGAAATTGTCATGTGGATACCTCAGTAGGACATGCACTTCAACTTTTTGCACATTCTTTGGAGAAAATGGTGGAAAGTGCTTTGAAGTTGGGGTGTTATTCTTACCTGACTGCTTCAATTCTTGGACAAGTTTCCAGGACTGTCAACCAAATAGTAGGAAACTCTCTGGAAAAGTCATGTGGATTCCTCAGTAGGACATGCACCTCAACTTTATGCACATTCTTTGGAGAAAATGGTGGAAAGTGCTTTGAGGTTGGGGTGGGATTCTTGCCTCACTGTATGATGAATCCAGACTCTTAAATCTTTCAGGTATTCAAAGACACACAGTGTGGAGAGCCAATTTACAATCCACCCACTTTTTCTGTCGTTCACACTTGATTCCATACTATACATTTGGTTTTGTCTTATTATGAAGTATGTCTGCTGGAACTCCAACTGGAGGCTTCCTTTGTCAAACAAGTTCCATGGAGCTAACCTGCAGAAAGCTGATTGATCACTCATCAACACCTAACTGCCCTCATGTCTGCAGTCATTCCAAAATGATTCTTCTTTGAATGCTTGTTTAATGAGCCATTGCCTGGACCATAGAAACCTTGTGGAAAAGGAAGGTGGAGTCTGTTGGAAGCAGAAACACTGAGCATATAAAACGGGCAACTCTGTTCAACAGACAACACACTCACCAAATTGGAAACGCAACGTGGAGGACGCAAGAAAGTATCAACTGGACCGAGGAGAAATTCATGTAAGAAAGAAATGGGATTCATCGTCTGTGCTGTTGGCCCAACGATAACTTGTGTTTGAGTTCAGGAAGTGCTTCTGCTTGGGGCCACTGACTGTAACTGAAGCTAGCAGATGAGTGTATCACATGGAGACCACCTCAAACAGACACACTGATGGTTCTTGATTTCATAAGTGCTTCTCTTTTGGGGTTGTTTCGCTCGTGAGATTTTCTTCAGTAAGACACCACTATTCTTTCATGAATTTGTCGCCAACATTACCTTAACACAGGCACTGACTACATTTCTTGAAAAAGTAAGTGCTAATTGTTGGGGTAGTCTTGCAGACTGCTCTCATCCAAAGATCCTACTACAAACTATGAACTATCGATAAAAATGTTTTTGCAAGGAATTTCTATCTAATTTGAGTCTTTACATGGCTTTCAAGTGAAAGAGTGCTACACTTTGGGACAGACCACATCCACTGGGTAAACCAGAAAGCCTCCTTTTTGTGGGGAAATCACTCTCAGATCACCTCAAAGGAGTCACTCCTGATTCTTGTGTTCAAAAGTGCTTCTCTTTGGGGTTGTCTTGGTAGTGACAATGCACACAAAATCTGAACTGTAGAAACAAACTGTGTATTACTTCTAGGGATGACATGTGATTTTTCAAGTCAAAGAGAAGACCAATATTGTGGGATTGCAACCCACTGTTAAAATGACACTTATTTTCTATCAGAAGCCAGATTTTGTCATGATAAGTGCCCTAATAGAAACACTGACCTGTTCCTCATGATAGTAAGTGCTTCTTGTTGGGGTAGTTTCATGACCTGCAGATCTTCCTCGTGTGAGCTGAATGGCAAGCTCAGTAAGAGATGCGCTTCACCGTTAGTCACTTTATTCTGAGAAAATCCTGGGAAGCCCTGTTAAGTTTGGCTGGGATTCTGAACAGACTCCTTCAGCGATTGAAGGCATTTCCTGGGCTGTCTTCCAAAGAATAAGAAATTGTCATGTGGATACCTCAGTAGGACATGCACTTCAACTTTTTGCACATTCTTTGGAGAAAATGGTAGAAAGTGCTTTGAAGTTGGGGTGTGATTCTTAACTGACTGCTTCAATTCTTGGACAAGTTTCCAGGACTGTCAACCAAATAGTAGGAAACTCTCTGGAAAAGTCATGTGGATTCCTCAGTAGGACATGCACCTCAACTTTATGCACATTCTTTGGAGAAAATGGTGGAAAGTGCTTTGAGGTTGGGGTGGGATTCTTGCCTCATTGTATGATGAATCCAGACTCTTAAATCTTTCAGGTATTCAAAGACACACAGTGTGGAGAGCCAATTTACAATCCACCCACTTTTTCTGTCGTTCACACTTGATTCCATACTATACATTTGGTTTTGTCTTATTATGAAGTATGTCTGCTGGAACTCCAACTGGAGGCTTCCTTTGTCAAACAAGTTCCATGGAGCCAACCCGCAGAAAGCTGATTGATCACTCATCAACACCTAACTGCCCTCATGTCTGCAGTCATTCCAAAATGATTCTTCTTTGAATGCTTGTTTAATGAGCCATTGCCTGGACCATAGAAACCTTGTGGAAAAGGAAGGTGGAGTCTGTTGGAAGCAGAAACACTGAGCATATAAAACGGGCAACTCTGTTCAACAGACAACACACTCACCAAATTGGAAACGCAACGTGGAGGACGCAAGAAAGTATCAACTGGACCGAGGAGAAATTCATGTAAGAAAGAAATGGGATTCATCGTCTGTGCTGTTGGCCCAACGATAACTTGTGTTTGAGTTCAGGAAGTGCTTCTGCTTGGGGCCACTGACTGTAACTGAAGCTAGCAGATGAGTGTATCACATGGAGACCACCTCAAACAGACACACTGATGGTTCTTGATTTCATAAGTGCTTCTCTTTTGGGGTTGTTTCGCTCGTGAGATTTTCTTCAGTAAGACACCACTATTCTCTCATGAATTTGTCGCCAACATTACCTTAACACAGGCACTGACTACATTTCTTGAAAAAGTAAGTGCTAATTGTTGGGGTAGTCTTGCAGACTGCTCTCATCCAAAGATCCTACTACAAACTATGAACTATCGATAAAAATGTTTTTGCAAGGAATTTCTATCTAATTTGAGTCTTTACATGGCTTTCAAGTGAAAGAGTGCTACACTTTGGGACAGACCACATCCACTGGGTAAACCAGAAAGCCTCCTTTTTGTGGGGAAATCACTCTCAGATCACCTCAAAGGAGTCACTCCTGATTCTTGTGTTCAAAAGTGCTTCTCTTTGGGGTTGTCTTGGTAGTGACAATGCACACAAAATCTGAACTGTAGAAACAAACTGTGTATTACTTCTAGGGATGACATGTGATTTTTCAAGTCAAAGAGAAGACCAATATTGTGGGATTGCAACCCACTGTTAAAATGACACTTATTTTCTATCAGAAGCCAGATTTTGTCATGATAAGTGCCCTAATAGAAACACTGACCTGTTCCTCATGATAGTAAGTGCTTCTTGTTGGGGTAGTTTCATGACCTGCAGATCTTCCTCGTGTGAGCTGAATGGCAAGCTCAGTAAGAGATGCGCTTCACCGTTAGTCACTTTATTCTGAGAAAATCCTGGGAAGCCCTGTTAAGTTTGGCTGGGATTCTGAACAGACTCCTTCAGCGATTGAAGGCATTTCCTGGGCTGTCTTCCAAAGAATAAGAAATTGTCATGTGGATACCTCAGTAGGACATGCACTTCAACTTTTTGCACATTCTTTGGAGAAAATGGTAGAAAGTGCTTTGAAGTTGGGGTGTGATTCTTAACTGACTGCTTCAATTCTTGGACAAGTTTCCAGGACTGTCAACCAAATAGTAGGAAACTCTCTGGAAAAGTCATGTGGATTCCTCAGTAGGACATGCACCTCAACTTTATGCACATTCTTTGGAGAAAATGGTGGAAAGTGCTTTGAGGTTGGGGTGGGATTCTTGCCTCATTGTATGATGAATCCAGACTCTTAAATCTTTCAGGTATTCAAAGACACACAGTGTGGAGAGCCAATTTACAATCCACCCACTTTTTCTGTCGTTCACACTTGATTCCATACTATACATTTGGTTTTGTCTTATTATGAAGTATGTCTGCTGGAACTCCAACTGGAGGCTTCCTTTGTCAAACAAGTTCCATGGAGCCAACCCGCAGAAAGCTGATTGATCACTCATCAACACCTAACTGCCCTCATGTCCAATCATTCCAAAATGATTCTTCTTTGAATGCTTGTTTAATGAGCCATTGCCTGGACCATAGAAACCTTGTGGAAAAGGAAGGTGGAGTCTGTTGGAAGCAGAAACACTGAGCATATAAAACGGGCAACTCTGTTCAACAGACAACACACTCACCAAATTGGAAACGCAACGTGGAGGACGCAAGAAAGTATCAACTGGACCGAGGAGAAATTCATGTAAGAAAGAAATGGGATTCATCGTCTGTGCTGTTGGCCCAACGATAACTTGTGTTTGAGTTCAGGAAGTGCTTCTGCTTGGGGCCACTGACTGTAACTGAAGCTAGCAGATGAGTGTATCACATGGAGACCACCTCAAACAGACACACTGATGGTTCTTGATTTCATAAGTGCTTCTCTTTTTGGGTTGTTTCGCTCGTGAGATTTTCTTCAGTAAGACACCACTATTCTTTCATGAATTTGTCGCCAACATTACCTTAACACAGGCACTGACTACATTTCTTGAAAAAGTAAGTGCTAATTGTTGGGGTAGTCTTGCAGACTGCTCTCATCCAAAGATCCTACTACAAACTATGAACTATCGATAAAAATGTTTTTGCAAGGAATTTCTATCTAATTTGAGTCTTTACATGGCTTTCAAGTGAAAGAGTGCTACACTTTGGGACAGACCACATCCACTGGGTAAACCAGAAAGCCTCCTTTTTGTGGGGAAATCACTCTCAGATCACCTCAAAGGAGTCACTCCTGATTCTTGTGTTCAAAAGTGCTTCTCTTTGGGGTTGTCTTGGTAGTGACAATGCACACAAAATCTGAACTGTAGAAACAAACTGTGTATTACTTCTAGGGATGACATGTGATTTTTCAAGTCAAAGAGAAGACCAATATTGTGGGATTGCAACCCACTGTTAAAATGACACTTATTTTCTATCAGAAGCCAGATTTTGTCATGATAAGTGCCCTAATAGAAACACTGACCTGTTCCTCATGATAGTAAGTGCTTCTTGTTGGGGTAGTTTCATGACCTGCAGATCTTCCTCGTGTGAGCTGAATGGCAAGCTCAGTAAGAGATGCGCTTCACCGTTAGTCACTTTATTCTGAGAAAATCCTGGGAAGCCCTGTTAAGTTTGGCTGGGATTCTGAACAGACTCCTTCAGCGATTGAAGGCATTTCCTGGGCTGTCTTCCAAAGAATAAGAAATTGTCATGTGGATACCTCAGTAGGACATGCACTTCAACTTTTTGCACATTCTTTGGAGAAAATGGTAGAAAGTGCTTTGAAGTTGGGGTGTGATTCTTAACTGACTGCTTCAATTCTTGGACAAGTTTCCAGGACTGTCAACCAAATAGTAGGAAACTCTCTGGAAAAGTCATGTGGATTCCTCAGTAGGACATGCACCTCAACTTTATGCACATTCTTTGGAGAAAATGGTGGAAAGTGCTTTGAGGTTGGGGTGGGATTCTTGCCTCATTGTATGATGAATCCAGACTCTTAAATCTTTCAGGTATTCAAAGACACACAGTGTGGAGAGCCAATTTACAATCCACCCACTTTTTCTGTCGTTCACACTTGATTCCATACTATACATTTGGTTTTGTCTTATTATGAAGTATGTCTGCTGGAACTCCAACTGGAGGCTTCCTTTGTCAAACAAGTTCCATGGAGCCAACCCGCAGAAAGCTGATTGATCACTCATCAACACCTAACTGCCCTCATGTCTGCAGTCATTCCAAAATGATTCTTCTTTGAATGCTTGTTTAATGAGCCATTGCCTGGACCATAGAAACCTTGTGGAAAAGGAAGGTGGAGTCTGTTGGAAGCAGAAACACTGAGCATATAAAACGGGCAACTCTGTTCAACAGACAACACACTCACCAAATTGGAAACGCAACGTGGAGGACGCAAGAAAGTATCAACTGGACCGAGGAGAAATTCATGTAAGAAAGAAATGGGATTCATCGTCTGTGCTGTTGGCCCAACGATAACTTGTGTTTGAGTTCAGGAAGTGCTTCTGCTTGGGGCCACTGACTGTAACTGAAGCTAGCAGATGAGTGTATCACATGGAGACCACCTCAAACAGACACACTGATGGTTCTTGATTTCATAAGTGCTTCTCTTTTGGGGTTGTTTCGCTCGTGAGATTTTCTTCAGTAAGACACCACTATTCTCTCATGAATTTGTCGCCAACATTACCTTAACACAGGCACTGACTACATTTCTTGAAAAAGTAAGTGCTAATTGTTGGGGTAGTCTTGCAGACTGCTCTCATCCAAAGATCCTACTACAAACTATGAACTATCGATAAAAATGTTTTTGCAAGGAATTTCTATCTAATTTGAGTCTTTACATGGCTTTCAAGTGAAAGAGTGCTACACTTTGGGACAGACCACATCCACTGGGTAAACCAGAAAGCCTCCTTTTTGTGGGGAAATCACTCTCAGATCACCTCAAAGGAGTCACTCCTGATTCTTGTGTTCAAAAGTGCTTCTCTTTGGGGTTGTCTTGGTAGTGACAATGCACACAAAATCTGAACTGTAGAAACAAACTGTGTATTACTTCTAGGGATGACATGTGATTTTTCAAGTCAAAGAGAAGACCAATATTGTGGGATTGCAACCCACTGTTAAAATGACACTTATTTTCTATCAGAAGCCAGATTTTGTCATGATAAGTGCCCTAATAGAAACACTGACCTGTTCCTCATGATAGTAAGTGCTTCTTGTTGGGGTAGTTTCATGACCTGCAGATCTTCCTCGTGTGAGCTGAATGGCAAGCTCAGTAAGAGATGCGCTTCACCGTTAGTCACTTTATTCTGAGAAAATCCTGGGAAGCCCTGTTAAGTTTGGCTGGGATTCTGAACAGACTCCTTCAGCGATTGAAGGCATTTCCTGGGCTGTCTTCCAAAGAATAAGAAATTGTCATGTGGATACCTCAGTAGGACATGCACTTCAACTTTTTGCACATTCTTTGGAGAAAATGGTAGAAAGTGCTTTGAAGTTGGGGTGTGATTCTTAACTGACTGCTTCAATTCTTGGACAAGTTTCCAGGACTGTCAACCAAATAGTAGGAAACTCTCTGGAAAAGTCATGTGGATTCCTCAGTAGGACATGCACCTCAACTTTATGCACATTCTTTGGAGAAAATGGTGGAAAGTGCTTTGAGGTTGGGGTGGGATTCTTGCCTCATTGTATGATGAATCCAGACTCTTAAATCTTTCAGGTATTCAAAGACACACAGTGTGGAGAGCCAATTTACAATCCACCCACTTTTTCTGTCGTTCACACTTGATTCCATACTATACATTTGGTTTTGTCTTATTATGAAGTATGTCTGCTGGAACTCCAACTGGAGGCTTCCTTTGTCAAACAAGTTCCATGGAGCCAACCCGCAGAAAGCTGATTGATCACTCATCAACACCTAACTGCCCTCATGTCCAATCATTCCAAAATGATTCTTCTTTGAATGCTTGTTTAATGAGCCATTGCCTGGACCATAGAAACCTTGTGGAAAAGGAAGGTGGAGTCTGTTGGAAGCAGAAACACTGAGCATATAAAACGGGCAACTCTGTTCAACAGACAACACACTCACCAAATTGGAAACGCAACGTGGAGGACGCAAGAAAGTATCAACTGGACCGAGGAGAAATTCATGTAAGAAAGAAATGGGATTCATCGTCTGTGCTGTTGGCCCAACGATAACTTGTGTTTGAGTTCAGGAAGTGCTTCTGCTTGGGGCCACTGACTGTAACTGAAGCTAGCAGATGAGTGTATCACATGGAGACCACCTCAAACAGACACACTGATGGTTCTTGATTTCATAAGTGCTTCTCTTTTTGGGTTGTTTCGCTCGTGAGATTTTCTTCAGTAAGACACCACTATTCTTTCATGAATTTGTCGCCAACATTACCTTAACACAGGCACTGACTACATTTCTTGAAAAAGTAAGTGCTAATTGTTGGGGTAGTCTTGCAGACTGCTCTCATCCAAAGATCCTACTACAAACTATGAACTATCGATAAAAATGTTTTTGCAAGGAATTTCTATCTAATTTGAGTCTTTACATGGCTTTCAAGTGAAAGAGTGCTACACTTTGGGACAGACCACATCCACTGGGTAAACCAGAAAGCCTCCTTTTTGTGGGGAAATCACTCTCAGATCACCTCAAAGGAGTCACTCCTGATTCTTGTGTTCAAAAGTGCTTCTCTTTGGGGTTGTCTTGGTAGTGACAATGCACACAAAATCTGAACTGTAGAAACAAACTGTGTATTACTTCTAGGGATGACATGTGATTTTTCAAGTCAAAGAGAAGACCAATATTGTGGGATTGCAACCCACTGTTAAAATGACACTTATTGTCTATCAGAAGCCAGATTTTGTCATGATAAGTGCCCTAATAGAAACACTGACCTGTTCCTCATGATAGTAAGTGCTTCTTGTTGCTGTAGTTTCATGACCTGCAGATCTTCCTCGTGTGAGCTGAATGGCAAGCTCAGTAAGAGATGCGCTTCACCGTTAGTCACTTTATTCTGAGAAAATCCTGGGAAGCCCTGTTAAGTTTGGCTGGGATTCTGAACAGACTCCTTCAGCGATTGAAGGCATTTCCTGGGCTGTCTTCCAAAGAATAAGAAATTGTCATGTGGATACCTCAGTAGGACATGCACTTCAACTTTTTGCACATTCTTTGGAGAAAATGGTAGAAAGTGCTTTGAAGTTGGGGTGTGATTCTTAACTGACTGCTTCAATTCTTGGACAAGTTTCCAGGACTGTCAACCAAATAGTAGGAAACTCTCTGGAAAAGTCATGTGGATTCCTCAGTAGGACATGCACCTCAACTTTATGCACATTCTTTGGAGAAAATGGTGGAAAGTGCTTTGAGGTTGGGGTGGGATTCTTGCCTCATTGTATGATGAATCCAGACTCTTAAATCTTTCAGGTATTCAAAGACACACAGTGTGGAGAGCCAATTTACAATCCACCCACTTTTTCTGTCGTTCACACTTGATTCCATACTATACATTTGGTTTTGTCTTATTATGAAGTATGTCTGCTGGAACTCCAACTGGAGGCTTCCTTTGTCAAACAAGTTCCATGGAGCCAACCCGCAGAAAGCTGATTGATCACTCATCAACACCTAACTGCCCTCATGTCTGCAGTCATTCCAAAATGATTCTTCTTTGAATGCTTGTTTAATGAGCCATTGCCTGGACCATAGAAACCTTGTGGAAAAGGAAGGTGGAGTCTGTTGGAAGCAGAAACACTGAGCATATAAAACGGGCAACTCTGTTCAACAGACAACACACTCACCAAATTGGAAACGCAACGTGGAGGACGCAAGAAAGTATCAACTGGACCGAGGAGAAATTCATGTAAGAAAGAAATGGGATTCATCGTCTGTGCTGTTGGCCCAACGATAACTTGTGTTTGAGTTCAGGAAGTGCTTCTGCTTGGGGCCACTGACTGTAACTGAAGCTAGCAGATGAGTGTATCACATGGAGACCACCTCAAACAGACACACTGATGGTTCTTGATTTCATAAGTGCTTCTCTTTTGGGGTTGTTTCGCTCGTGAGATTTTCTTCAGTAAGACACCACTATTCTCTCATGAATTTGTCGCCAACATTACCTTAACACAGGCACTGACTACATTTCTTGAAAAAGTAAGTGCTAATTGTTGGGGTAGTCTTGCAGACTGCTCTCATCCAAAGATCCTACTACAAACTATGAACTATCGATAAAAATGTTTTTGCAAGGAATTTCTATCTAATTTGAGTCTTTACATGGCTTTCAAGTGAAAGAGTGCTACACTTTGGGACAGACCACATCCACTGGGTAAACCAGAAAGCCTCCTTTTTGTGGGGAAATCACTCTCAGATCACCTCAAAGGAGTCACTCCTGATTCTTGTGTTCAAAAGTGCTTCTCTTTGGGGTTGTCTTGGTAGTGACAATGCACACAAAATCTGAACTGTAGAAACAAACTGTGTATTACTTCTAGGGATGACATGTGATTTTTCAAGTCAAAGAGAAGACCAATATTGTGGGATTGCAACCCACTGTTAAAATGACACTTATTTTCTATCAGAAGCCAGATTTTGTCATGATAAGTGCCCTAATAGAAACACTGACCTGTTCCTCATGATAGTAAGTGCTTCTTGTTGGGGTAGTTTCATGACCTGCAGATCTTCCTCGTGTGAGCTGAATGGCAAGCTCAGTAAGAGATGCGCTTCACCGTTAGTCACTTTATTCTGAGAAAATCCTGGGAAGCCCTGTTAAGTTTGGCTGGGATTCTGAACAGACTCCTTCAGCGATTGAAGGCATTTCCTGGGCTGTCTTCCAAAGAATAAGAAATTGTCATGTGGATACCTCAGTAGGACATGCACTTCAACTTTTTGCACATTCTTTGGAGAAAATGGTAGAAAGTGCTTTGAAGTTGGGGTGTGATTCTTAACTGACTGCTTCAATTCTTGGACAAGTTTCCAGGACTGTCAACCAAATAGTAGGAAACTCTCTGGAAAAGTCATGTGGATTCCTCAGTAGGACATGCACCTCAACTTTATGCACATTCTTTGGAGAAAATGGTGGAAAGTGCTTTGAGGTTGGGGTGGGATTCTTGCCTCATTGTATGATGAATCCAGACTCTTAAATCTTTCAGGTATTCAAAGACACACAGTGTGGAGAGCCAATTTACAATCCACCCACTTTTTCTGTCGTTCACACTTGATTCCATACTATACATTTGGTTTTGTCTTATTATGAAGTATGTCTGCTGGAACTCCAACTGGAGGCTTCCTTTGTCAAACAAGTTCCATGGAGCCAACCCGCAGAAAGCTGATTGATCACTCATCAACACCTAACTGCCCTCATGTCCAATCATTCCAAAATGATTCTTCTTTGAATGCTTGTTTAATGAGCCATTGCCTGGACCATAGAAACCTTGTGGAAAAGGAAGGTGGAGTCTGTTGGAAGCAGAAACACTGAGCATATAAAACGGGCAACTCTGTTCAACAGACAACACACTCACCAAATTGGAAACGCAACGTGGAGGACGCAAGAAAGTATCAACTGGACCGAGGAGAAATTCATGTAAGAAAGAAATGGGATTCATCGTCTGTGCTGTTGGCCCAACGATAACTTGTGTTTGAGTTCAGGAAGTGCTTCTGCTTGGGGCCACTGACTGTAACTGAAGCTAGCAGATGAGTGTATCACATGGAGACCACCTCAAACAGACACACTGATGGTTCTTGATTTCATAAGTGCTTCTCTTTTTGGGTTGTTTCGCTCGTGAGATTTTCTTCAGTAAGACACCACTATTCTTTCATGAATTTGTCGCCAACATTACCTTAACACAGGCACTGACTACATTTCTTGAAAAAGTAAGTGCTAATTGTTGGGGTAGTCTTGCAGACTGCTCTCATCCAAAGATCCTACTACAAACTATGAACTATCGATAAAAATGTTTTTGCAAGGAATTTCTATCTAATTTGAGTCTTTACATGGCTTTCAAGTGAAAGAGTGCTACACTTTGGGACAGACCACATCCACTGGGTAAACCAGAAAGCCTCCTTTTTGTGGGGAAATCACTCTCAGATCACCTCAAAGGAGTCACTCCTGATTCTTGTGTTCAAAAGTGCTTCTCTTTGGGGTTGTCTTGGTAGTGACAATGCACACAAAATCTGAACTGTAGAAACAAACTGTGTATTACTTCTAGGGATGACATGTGATTTTTCAAGTCAAAGAGAAGACCAATATTGTGGGATTGCAACCCACTGTTAAAATGACACTTATTGTCTATCAGAAGCCAGATTTTGTCATGATAAGTGCCCTAATAGAAACACTGACCTGTTCCTCATGATAGTAAGTGCTTCTTGTTGCTGTAGTTTCATGACCTGCAGATCTTCCTCGTGTGAGCTGAATGGCAAGCTCAGTAAGAGATGCGCTTCACCGTTAGTCACTTTATTCTGAGAAAATCCTGGGAAGCCCTGTTAAGTTTGGCTGGGATTCTGAACAGACTCCTTCAGCGATTGAAGGCATTTCCTGGGCTGTCTTCCAAAGAATAAGAAATTGTCATGTGGATACCTCAGTAGGACATGCACTTCAACTTTTTGCACATTCTTTGGAGAAAATGGTAGAAAGTGCTTTGAAGTTGGGGTGTGATTCTTAACTGACTGCTTCAATTCTTGGACAAGTTTCCAGGACTGTCAACCAAATAGTAGGAAACTCTCTGGAAAAGTCATGTGGATTCCTCAGTAGGACATGCACCTCAACTTTATGCACATTCTTTGGAGAAAATGGTGGAAAGTGCTTTGAGGTTGGGGTGGGATTCTTGCCTCATTGTATGATGAATCCAGACTCTTAAATCTTTCAGGTATTCAAAGACACACAGTGTGGAGAGCCAATTTACAATCCACCCACTTTTTCTGTCGTTCACACTTGATTCCATACTATACATTTGGTTTTGTCTTATTATGAAGTATGTCTGCTGGAACTCCAACTGGAGGCTTCCTTTGTCAAACAAGTTCCATGGAGCCAACCCGCAGAAAGCTGATTGATCACTCATCAACACCTAACTGCCCTCATGTCTGCAGTCATTCCAAAATGATTCTTCTTTGAATGCTTGTTTAATGAGCCATTGCCTGGACCATAGAAACCTTGTGGAAAAGGAAGGTGGAGTCTGTTGGAAGCAGAAACACTGAGCATATAAAACGGGCAACTCTGTTCAACAGACAACACACTCACCAAATTGGAAACGCAACGTGGAGGACGCAAGAAAGTATCAACTGGACCGAGGAGAAATTCATGTAAGAAAGAAATGGGATTCATCGTCTGTGCTGTTGGCCCAACGATAACTTGTGTTTGAGTTCAGGAAGTGCTTCTGCTTGGGGCCACTGACTGTAACTGAAGCTAGCAGATGAGTGTATCACATGGAGACCACCTCAAACAGACACACTGATGGTTCTTGATTTCATAAGTGCTTCTCTTTTGGGGTTGTTTCGCTCGTGAGATTTTCTTCAGTAAGACACCACTATTCTCTCATGAATTTGTCGCCAACATTACCTTAACACAGGCACTGACTACATTTCTTGAAAAAGTAAGTGCTAATTGTTGGGGTAGTCTTGCAGACTGCTCTCATCCAAAGATCCTACTACAAACTATGAACTATCGATAAAAATGTTTTTGCAAGGAATTTCTATCTAATTTGAGTCTTTACATGGCTTTCAAGTGAAAGAGTGCTACACTTTGGGACAGACCACATCCACTGGGTAAACCAGAAAGCCTCCTTTTTGTGGGGAAATCACTCTCAGATCACCTCAAAGGAGTCACTCCTGATTCTTGTGTTCAAAAGTGCTTCTCTTTGGGGTTGTCTTGGTAGTGACAATGCACACAAAATCTGAACTGTAGAAACAAACTGTGTATTACTTCTAGGGATGACATGTGATTTTTCAAGTCAAAGAGAAGACCAATATTGTGGGATTGCAACCCACTGTTAAAATGACACTTATTTTCTATCAGAAGCCAGATTTTGTCATGATAAGTGCCCTAATAGAAACACTGACCTGTTCCTCATGATAGTAAGTGCTTCTTGTTGGGGTAGTTTCATGACCTGCAGATCTTCCTCGTGTGAGCTGAATGGCAAGCTCAGTAAGAGATGCGCTTCACCGTTAGTCACTTTATTCTGAGAAAATCCTGGGAAGCCCTGTTAAGTTTGGCTGGGATTCTGAACAGACTCCTTCAGCGATTGAAGGCATTTCCTGGGCTGTCTTCCAAAGAATAAGAAATTGTCATGTGGATACCTCAGTAGGACATGCACTTCAACTTTTTGCACATTCTTTGGAGAAAATGGTAGAAAGTGCTTTGAAGTTGGGGTGTGATTCTTAACTGACTGCTTCAATTCTTGGACAAGTTTCCAGGACTGTCAACCAAATAGTAGGAAACTCTCTGGAAAAGTCATGTGGATTCCTCAGTAGGACATGCACCTCAACTTTATGCACATTCTTTGGAGAAAATGGTGGAAAGTGCTTTGAGGTTGGGGTGGGATTCTTGCCTCATTGTATGATGAATCCAGACTCTTAAATCTTTCAGGTATTCAAAGACACACAGTGTGGAGAGCCAATTTACAATCCACCCACTTTTTCTGTCGTTCACACTTGATTCCATACTATACATTTGGTTTTGTCTTATTATGAAGTATGTCTGCTGGAACTCCAACTGGAGGCTTCCTTTGTCAAACAAGTTCCATGGAGCCAACCCGCAGAAAGCTGATTGATCACTCATCAACACCTAACTGCCCTCATGTCCAATCATTCCAAAATGATTCTTCTTTGAATGCTTGTTTAATGAGCCATTGCCTGGACCATAGAAACCTTGTGGAAAAGGAAGGTGGAGTCTGTTGGAAGCAGAAACACTGAGCATATAAAACGGGCAACTCTGTTCAACAGACAACACACTCACCAAATTGGAAACGCAACGTGGAGGACGCAAGAAAGTATCAACTGGACCGAGGAGAAATTCATGTAAGAAAGAAATGGGATTCATCGTCTGTGCTGTTGGCCCAACGATAACTTGTGTTTGAGTTCAGGAAGTGCTTCTGCTTGGGGCCACTGACTGTAACTGAAGCTAGCAGATGAGTGTATCACATGGAGACCACCTCAAACAGACACACTGATGGTTCTTGATTTCATAAGTGCTTCTCTTTTTGGGTTGTTTCGCTCGTGAGATTTTCTTCAGTAAGACACCACTATTCTTTCATGAATTTGTCGCCAACATTACCTTAACACAGGCACTGACTACATTTCTTGAAAAAGTAAGTGCTAATTGTTGGGGTAGTCTTGCAGACTGCTCTCATCCAAAGATCCTACTACAAACTATGAACTATCGATAAAAATGTTTTTGCAAGGAATTTCTATCTAATTTGAGTCTTTACATGGCTTTCAAGTGAAAGAGTGCTACACTTTGGGACAGACCACATCCACTGGGTAAACCAGAAAGCCTCCTTTTTGTGGGGAAATCACTCTCAGATCACCTCAAAGGAGTCACTCCTGATTCTTGTGTTCAAAAGTGCTTCTCTTTGGGGTTGTCTTGGTAGTGACAATGCACACAAAATCTGAACTGTAGAAACAAACTGTGTATTACTTCTAGGGATGACATGTGATTTTTCAAGTCAAAGAGAAGACCAATATTGTGGGATTGCAACCCACTGTTAAAATGACACTTATTGTCTATCAGAAGCCAGATTTTGTCATGATAAGTGCCCTAATAGAAACACTGACCTGTTCCTCATGATAGTAAGTGCTTCTTGTTGCTGTAGTTTCATGACCTGCAGATCTTCCTCGTGTGAGCTGAATGGCAAGCTCAGTAAGAGATGCGCTTCACCGTTAGTCACTTTATTCTGAGAAAATCCTGGGAAGCCCTGTTAAGTTTGGCTGGGATTCTGAACAGACTCCTTCAGCGATTGAAGGCATTTCCTGGGCTGTCTTCCAAAGAATAAGAAATTGTCATGTGGATACCTCAGTAGGACATGCACTTCAACTTTTTGCACATTCTTTGGAGAAAATGGTAGAAAGTGCTTTGAAGTTGGGGTGTGATTCTTAACTGACTGCTTCAATTCTTGGACAAGTTTCCAGGACTGTCAACCAAATAGTAGGAAACTCTCTGGAAAAGTCATGTGGATTCCTCAGTAGGACATGCACCTCAACTTTATGCACATTCTTTGGAGAAAATGGTGGAAAGTGCTTTGAGGTTGGGGTGGGATTCTTGCCTCATTGTATGATGAATCCAGACTCTTAAATCTTTCAGGTATTCAAAGACACACAGTGTGGAGAGCCAATTTACAATCCACCCACTTTTTCTGTCGTTCACACTTGATTCCATACTATACATTTGGTTTTGTCTTATTATGAAGTATGTCTGCTGGAACTCCAACTGGAGGCTTCCTTTGTCAAACAAGTTCCATGGAGCCAACCCGCAGAAAGCTGATTGATCACTCATCAACACCTAACTGCCCTCATGTCTGCAGTCATTCCAAAATGATTCTTCTTTGAATGCTTGTTTAATGAGCCATTGCCTGGACCATAGAAACCTTGTGGAAAAGGAAGGTGGAGTCTGTTGGAAGCAGAAACACTGAGCATATAAAACGGGCAACTCTGTTCAACAGACAACACACTCACCAAATTGGAAACGCAACGTGGAGGACGCAAGAAAGTATCAACTGGACCGAGGAGAAATTCATGTAAGAAAGAAATGGGATTCATCGTCTGTGCTGTTGGCCCAACGATAACTTGTGTTTGAGTTCAGGAAGTGCTTCTGCTTGGGGCCATTGTACATGACAAATGCTACTGACTGTAACTGAAGCTAGCAGATGAGTGTATCACATGGAGACCACCTCAAACAGACACTGATGGTTCTTGATTTCATAAGTGCTTCTCTTTTGGGGTTGTTTCGCTCGTGAGATTTTCTTCAGTAAGACACCACTATTCTCTCATAAATTTGTCGCCAACATTACCTTAACACAGGTACTGACTACATTTCTTGAAAAAGTAAGTGCTAATTGTTGGGGTAGTCTTGCAGACGGCTCTCATCCAAAGATCCTACTACAAACTATGAACTATCGATAAAGATGTTTTTGCAAGGGATTTCTATCTAATTTGAGTCTTTACATGGCTTTCAAGTGAAAGAGTGCTACACTTTGGGACAGACCACATCCACTGGGTAAACCAGAAAGCCTCCTTTTTGTGGGGAAATCACTCTCAGATCACCTCAAAGGAGTCACTCCTGATTCTTGTGTTCAAAAGTGCTTCTCTTTGGGGTTGTCTTGGTAGTGACAATGCACACAAAATCTGAACTGTAGAAACAAACTGTGTATTACTTCTATGGATGACATGTGATTTTTCAAGTCAAAGAGAAGACCAATATTGTGGGATTGCAACCCACTGTTAAAATGACACTTATTTTCTATCAGAAGCCAGATTTTGTCATGATAAGTGCCCTAATAGAAACACTGACCTGTTCCTCATGATAGTAAGTGCTTCTTGTTGGGGTAGTTTCATGACCTGCAGATCTTCCTCGTGTGAGCTGAATGGCAAGCTCAGTAGGAGATGCGCTTCACCGTTAGCCACTTTATTTTGAGAAAATCCTGGGAAGCCCTGTTAAGTTTGGCTGGGATTCTGAACAGACTCCTTTAGCAATTGAAGGCATTTCCTGGGCTGTCTTCCAAATAATAAGAAATTGTCATGTGGATACCTCAGTAGGACATGCACTTCAACTTTTTGCACATTCTTTGGAGAAAATGGTGGAAAGTGCTTTGAAGTTGGGGTGTGATTCTTAACTGACTGCTTCAATTCTTGGACAAGTTTCCAGGACTGTCAATCAAACAGTAGGAAACTCTCTGGAAAAGTCATGTGGATTCCTCAGTAGGACATGCACCTCAACTTTATGCACATTCTTTGGAGAAAATGGTGGAAAGTGCTTTGAGGTTGGGGTGGGATTCTTGCCTCACTGTATGATGAATCCAGACTCTTAAATCTTTCAGGTATTCAAAGACACACAGTGTGGAGAGCCAATTTACAATCCACCCACTTTTTCTGTCGTTCACACTTGATTCCATACTATACATTTGGTTTTGTCTTATTATGAAGTATGTCTGCTGGAACTCCAACTGGAGGCTTCCTTTGTCAAACAAGTTCCATGGAGCCAACCTGCAGAAAGCTGATTGATCACTCATCAACACCTAACTGCCCTCATGTCTGCAGTCATTCCAAAATGATTCTTCTTTGAATGCTTGTTTAATGAGCCATTGCCTGGACCATAGAAACCTTGTGGAAAAGGAAGGTGGAGTCTGTTGGAAGCAGAAACACTGAGCATATAAAACGGGCAACTCTGTTCAACAGACAACACACTCACCAAATTGGAAACGCAACGTGGAGGACGCAAGAAAGTATCAACTGGACTGAGGAGAAATTCATGTAAGAAAGAAATGGGATTCATCGTCTGTGCTGTTGGCCCAACGATAACTTGTGTTTGAGTTCAGGAAGTGCTTCTGCTTGGGGCCATTGTACATGACCAATGCTACTGACTATAACTGAAGCTAGCAGATGAGTGTATCACATGGAGACCACCTCAAACAGACACACTGATGGTTCTTGATTTCATAAGTTCTTCTCTTTTGGGGTTGTTTCGCTCGTGAGATTTTCTTCAGTAAGACACCACTATTCTTTCATGAATTTGTCCCCAACATTACCTTAACACAGGCACTGACTACATTTCTTGAAAAAGTAAGTGCTAATTGTTGGGGTAGTCTTGCAGACTGCTCTCATCCAAAGATCCTACTACAAACTATGAACTATCGATAAAAATGTTTTTGCAAGGAATTTCTATCTAATTTGAGCCTTTACATGGCTTTCAAGTGAAAGAGTGCTACACTTTGGGACAGACCACATCCACTGGGTAAACCAGAAAGCCTCCTTTTTGTGGGGAAATCACTCTCAGATCACCTCAAAGGAGTCACTCCTGATTCTTGTGTTCAAAAGTGCTTCTCTTTGGGGTTGTCTTGGTAGTGACAATGCACACAAAATCAGAACTGTAGAAACAAACTCTGTATTACTTCTAGGGATGACATGTGATTTTTCAAGTCAAAGAGAAGACCAATATTGTGGGATTGCAACCCACTGTTAAAATGACACTTATTTTCTATCAGAAGCCAGATTTTGTCATGATAAGTGCCCTAATAGAAACACTGACCTGTTCCTCATGATAGTAAGTGCTTCTTGTTGGGGTAGTTTCATGACCTGCAGATCTTCCTCGGCAAGCTCAGTAAGAGATGCGCTTCACCGTTAGTCACTTTATTCTGAGAAAATCCTGGGAAGCCCTGTTAAGTTTGGCTGGGATTCTGAACAGACTCCTTCAGCGATTGAAGGCATTTCCTGGGCTGTCTTCCAAAGAATAAGAAATTGTCATGTGGATACCTCAGTAGGACATGCACTTCAACTTTTTGCACATTCTTTGGAGAAAATGGTAGAAAGTGCTTTGAAGTTGGGGTGTGATTCTTAACTGACTGCTTCAATTCTTGGACAAGTTTCCAGGACTGTCAACCAAATAGTAGGAAACTCTCTGGAAAAGTCATGTGGATTCCTCAGTAGGACATGCACCTCAACTTTATGCACATTCTTTGGAGAAAATGGTGGAAAGTGCTTTGAGGTTGGGGTGGGATTCTTGCCTCACTGTATGATGAATCCAGACTATTAAATCTTTCAGGTATTCAAAGACACACAGTGTGGAGAGCCAATTTACAATCCACCCACTTTTTCTGTCGTTCACACTTGATTCCATACTATACATTTAGTTTTGTCTTATTATGAAGTATGTCTGCTGGAACTCCAACTGGAGGCTTCCTTTGTCAAACAAGTTCCATGGAGCTAACCTGCAGAAAGCTGATTGATCACTCATCAACACCTAACTGCCCTCATGTCTGCAGTCATTCCAAAATGATTCTTCTTTGAATGCTTGTTTAATGAGCCATTGCCTGGACCATAGAAACCTTGTGGAAAAGGAAGGTGGAGTCTGTTGGAAGCAGAAACACTGAGCATATAAAACGGGCAACTCTGTTCAACAGACAACACACTCACCAAATTGGAAACGCAACGTGGAGGACGCAAGAAAGTATCAACTGGACCGAGGAGAAATTCATGTAAGAAAGAAATGGGATTCATCGTCTGTGCTGTTGGCCCAACGATAACTTGTGTTTGAGTTCAGGAAGTGCTTCTGCTTGGGGCCATTGTACATGACAAATGCTACTGACTGTAACTGAAGCTAGCAGATGAGTGTATCACATGGAGACCACCTCAAACAGACACACTGATGGTTCTTGATTTCATAAGTGCTTCTCTTTTGGGGTTGTTTTGCTCGTGAGATTTTCTTCAGTAAGACACCACTATTCTTTCATGAATTTGTCGCCAACATTACCTTAACACAGGCACTGACTACATTTCTTGAAAAAGTAAGTGCTAATTGTTGGGGTAGTCTTGCAGACTGCTCTCATCCAAAGATCCTACTACAAACTATGAACTATCGATAAAAATGTTTTTGCAAGGAATTTCTATCTAATTTGAGCCTTTACATGGCTTTCAAGTGAAAGAGTGCTACACTTTGGGACAGACCACATCCACTGGGTAAACCAGAAAGCCTCCTTTTTGTGGGGAAATCACTCTCAGATCACCTCAAAGGAGTCACTCCTGATTCTTGTGTTCAAAAGTGCTTCTCTTTGGGGTTGTCTTGGTAGTGACAATGCACACAAAATCTGAACTGTAGAAACAAACTGTGTATTACTTCTAGGGATGACATGTGATTTTTCAAGTCAAAGAGAAGACCAATATTTTGGGATTGCAACCCACTGTTAAAATGACACTTATTTTCTATCAGAAGCCAGATTTTGTCATGATAAGTGCCCTAATAGAAACACTGACCTGTTCCTCATGATAGTAAGTGCTTCTTGTTGGGGTAGTTTCATGACCTGCAGATCTTCCTCGTGTGAGCTGAATGGCAAGCTCAGTAGGAGATGCGCTTCACCGTTAGTCACTTTATTCTGAGAAAATCCTGGGAAGCCCTGTTAAGTTTGGCTGGGATTCTGAACAGACTCCTTCAGCGATTGAAGGCATTTCCTGGGCTGTCTTCCAAATAATAAGAAATTGTCATGTGGATACCTCAGTAGGACATGCACTTCAACTTTTTGCACATTCTTTGGAGAAATTGGTAGAAAGTGCTTTGAAGTTGGGGTGTGATTCTTAACTGACTGCTTCAATTCTTGGACAAGTTTCCAGGACTGTCAACCAAATAGTAGGAAACTCTCTGGAAAAGTCATGTGGATTCCTCAGTAGGACATGCACCTCAACTTTATGCACATTCTTTGGAGAAAATGGTGGAAAGTGCTTTGAGGTTGGGGTGGGATTCTTGCCTCACTGTATGATGAATCCAGACTATTAAATCTTTCAGGTATTCAAAGACACACAGTGTGGAGAGCCAATTTACAATCCACCCACTTTTTCTGTCGTTCACACTTGATTCCATACTATACATTTAGTTTTGTCTTATTATGAAGTATGTCTGCTGGAACTCCAACTGGAGGCTTCCTTTGTCAAACAAGTTCCATGGAGCTAACCTGCAGAAAGCTGATTGATCACTCATCAACACCTAACTGCCCTCATGTCTGCAGTCATTCCAAAATGATTCTTCTTTGAATGCTTGTTTAATGAGCCATTGCCTGGACCATAGAAACCTTGTGGAAAAGGAAGGTGGAGTCTGTTGGAAGCAGAAACACTGAGCATATAAAACGGGCAACTCTGTTCAACAGACAACACACTCACCAAATTGGAAACGCAACGTGGAGGACGCAAGAAAGTATCAACTGGACCGAGGAGAAATTCATGTAAGAAAGAAATGGGATTCATCGTCTGTGCTGTTGGCCCAACGATAACTTCTGTTTGAGTTCAGGAAGTGCTTCTGCTTGGGGCCATTGTACATGACCAATGCTACTGACTGTAACTGAAGCTAGCAGATGAGTGTATCACATGGAGACCACCTCAAACAGACACACTGATGGTTCTTGATTTCATAAGTGCTTCTCTTTTGGGGTTGTTTTGCTCGTGAGATTTTCTTCAGTAAGACACCACTATTCTTTCATGAATTTGTCGCCAACATTACCTTAACACAGGCACTGACTACATTTCTTGAAAAAGTAAGTGCTAATTGTTGGGGTAGTCTTGCAGACTGCTTTCATCCAAAGATCCTACTACAAACTATGAACTATCGATAAAAATGTTTTTGCAAGGAATTTCTATCTAATTTGAGCCTTTACATGGCTTTCAAGTGAAAGAGTGCTACACTTTGGGACAGACCACATCCACTGGGTAAACCAGAAAGCCTCCTTTTTGTGGGGAAATCACTCTCAGATCACCTCAAAGGAGTCACTCCTGATTCTTGTGTTCAAAAGTGCTTCTCTTTGGGGTTGTCTTGGTAGTGACAATGCACACAAAATCTGAACTGTAGAAACAAACTGTGTATTACTTCTAGGGATGACATGTGATTTTTCAAGTCAAAGAGAAGACCAATATTGTGGGATTGCAACCCACTGTTAAAATGACACTTATTTTCTATCAGAAGCCAGATTCTGTCATGATAAGTGCCCTAATAGAAACACTGACCTGTTCCTCATGATAGTAAGTGCTTCTTGTTGCTGTAGTTTCATGACCTGCAGATCTTCCTCGTGTGAGCTGAATGGCAAGCTCAGTAGGAGATGCGCTTCACCGTTAGTCACTTTATTCTGAGAAAATCCTGGGAAGCCCTGTTAAGTTTAGCTGGGATTCTGAACAGACTCCTTCAGCGATTGAAGGCATTTCCTGGGCTGTCTTCCAAAGAATAAGAAATTGTCATGTGGATACCTCAGTAGGACATGCACTTCAACTTTTTGCACATTCTTTGGAGAAAATGGTAGAAAGTGCTTTGAAGTTGGGGTGTGATTCTTAACTGACTGCTTCAATTATTGGACAAGTTTCCAGGACTGTCAACCAAATAGTAGGAAACTCTCTGGAAAAGTCATGTGGATTCCTCAGTAGGACATGCACCTCAACTTTATGCACATTCTTTGGAGAAAATGGTGGAAAGTGCTTTGAGGTTGGGGTGGGATTCTTGCCTCACTGTATGATGAATCCAGACTATTAAATCTATCAGGTATTCAAAGACACACAGTGTGGAGAGCCAATTTACAATCCGCCCACTTTTTCTGTCGTTCACACTTGATTCCATACTATACATTTGATTTTGTCTTATTATGAAGTATGTCTGCTGAAACTCCAACTGGAGGCTTCCTTTGTCAAACAAGTTCCATGGAGCCAACCTGCAGAAAGCTGATTGATCACTCATCAACACCTAACTGCCCTCATGTCTGCAGTCATTCCAAAATGATTCTTCTTTGAATGCTTGTTTAATGAGCCATTGCCTGGACCATAGAAACCTTGTGGAAAAGGAAGGTGGAGTCTGTTGGAAGCAGAAACACCAAGCATATAAAACGGGCAACTCTGTTCAACAGACAACACACTCACCAAATTAGAAACGCAACGTGGAGGACGCAAGAAAGTATCAACTGGACCGAGGAGAAATTCATGTAAGAAAGAAATGGGATTCATCGTCTGTGCTGTTGGCCCAACGATAACTTGTGTTTGAGTTTTGTTTGAGTTGTGTTTGAGTTCAGGAAGTGCTTCTGCTTGGGGCCATTGTACATGACCAATGCTACTGACTAAAACTGAAGCTAGCAGATGAGTGTATCACATGGAGACCACCTCAAACAGACACACTGATGGTTCTTGATTTCATAAGTGCTTCTCTTTTGGGGTTGTTTCGCTCGTGAGATTTTCTTCAGTAAGACACCACTATTCTTTCATGAATTTGTCGCCAACATTACCTTAACACAGGCACTGACTACATTTCTTGAAAAAGTAAGTGCTAATTGTTGGGGTAGTCTTGCAGACTGCTCTCATCCAAAGATCCTACTACAAACTATGAACTATCGATAAAAATGTTTTTGCAAGGAATTTCTATCTAATTTGAGTCTTTACATGGCTTTCAAGTGAAAGAGTGCTACACTTTGGGACAGACCACATCCACTGGGTAAACCAGAAAGCCTCCTTTTTGTGGGGAAATCACTCTCAGATCACCTCAAAGGAGTCACTCCTGATTCTTGTGTTCAAAAGTGCTTCTCTTTGGGGTTGTCTTGGTAGTGACAATGCACACAAAATCTGAACTGTAGAAACAAACTGTGTATTACTTCTAGGGATGACATGTGATTTTTCAAGTCAAAGAGAAGACCAATATTGTGGGATTGCAACCCACTGTTAAAATGACACTTATTTTCTATCAGAAGCCAGATTTTGTCATGATAAGTGCCCTAATAGAAACACTGACCTGTTCCTCATGATAGTAAGTGCTTCTTGTTGGGGTAGTTTCATGACCTGCAGATCTTCCTCGTGTGAGCTGAATGGCAAGCTCAGTAAGAGATGCGCTTCACCGTTAGTCACTTTATTCTGAGAAAATCCTGGGAAGCCCTGTTAAGTTTGGCTGGGATTCTGAACAGACTCCTTCAGCGATTGAAGGCATTTCCTGGGCTGTCTTCCAAAGAATAAGAAATTGTCATGTGGATACCTCAGTAGGACATGCACTTCAACTTTTTGCACATTCTTTGGAGAAAATGGTAGAAAGTGCTTTGAAGTTGGGGTGTGATTCTTAACTGACTGCTTCAATTCTTGGACAAGTTTCCAGGACTGTCAACCAAATAGTAGGAAACTCTCTGGAAAAGTCATGTGGATTCCTCAGTAGGACATGCACCTCAACTTTATGCACATTCTTTGGAGAAAATGGTGGAAAGTGCTTTGAGGTTGGGGTGGGATTCTTGCCTCATTGTATGATGAATCCAGACTCTTAAATCTTTCAGGTATTCAAAGACACACAGTGTGGAGAGCCAATTTACAATCCACCCACTTTTTCTGTCGTTCACACTTGATTCCATACTATACATTTGGTTTTGTCTTATTATGAAGTATGTCTGCTGGAACTCCAACTGGAGGCTTCCTTTGTCAAACAAGTTCCATGGAGCCAACCCGCAGAAAGCTGATTGATCACTCATCAACACCTAACTGCCCTCATGTCTGCAGTCATTCCAAAATGATTCTTCTTTGAATGCTTGTTTAATGAGCCATTGCCTGGACCATAGAAACCTTGTGGAAAAGGAAGGTGGAGTCTGTTGGAAGCAGAAACACTGAGCATATAAAACGGGCAACTCTGTTCAACAGACAACACACTCACCAAATTGGAAACGCAACGTGGAGGACGCAAGAAAGTATCAACTGGACCGAGGAGAAATTCATGTAAGAAAGAAATGGGATTCATCGTCTGTGCTGTTGGCCCAACGATAACTTGTGTTTGAGTTCAGGAAGTGCTTCTGCTTGGGGCCACTGACTGTAACTGAAGCTAGCAGATGAGTGTATCACATGGAGACCACCTCAAACAGACACACTGATGGTTCTTGATTTCATAAGTGCTTCTCTTTTGGGGTTGTTTCGCTCGTGAGATTTTCTTCAGTAAGACACCACTATTCTTTCATGAATTTGTCGCCAACATTACCTTAACACAGGCACTGACTACATTTCTTGAAAAAGTAAGTGCTAATTGTTGGGGTAGTCTTGCAGACTGCTCTCATCCAAAGATCCTACTACAAACTATGAACTATCGATAAAAATGTTTTTGCAAGGAATTTCTATCTAATTTGAGTCTTTACATGGCTTTCAAGTGAAAGAGTGCTACACTTTGGGACAGACCACATCCACTGGGTAAACCAGAAAGCCTCCTTTTTGTGGGGAAATCACTCTCAGATCACCTCAAAGGAGTCACTCCTGATTCTTGTGTTCAAAAGTGCTTCTCTTTGGGGTTGTCTTGGTAGTGACAATGCACACAAAATCTGAACTGTAGAAACAAACTGTGTATTACTTCTAGGGATGACATGTGATTTTTCAAGTCAAAGAGAAGACCAATATTGTGGGATTGCAACCCACTGTTAAAATGACACTTATTTTCTATCAGAAGCCAGATTTTGTCATGATAAGTGCCCTAATAGAAACACTGACCTGTTCCTCATGATAGTAAGTGCTTCTTGTTGGGGTAGTTTCATGACCTGCAGATCTTCCTCGTGTGAGCTGAATGGCAAGCTCAGTAAGAGATGCGCTTCACCGTTAGTCACTTTATTCTGAGAAAATCCTGGGAAGCCCTGTTAAGTTTGGCTGGGATTCTGAACAGACTCCTTCAGCGATTGAAGGCATTTCCTGGGCTGTCTTCCAAAGAATAAGAAATTGTCATGTGGATACCTCAGTAGGACATGCACTTCAACTTTTTGCACATTCTTTGGAGAAAATGGTAGAAAGTGCTTTGAAGTTGGGGTGTGATTCTTAACTGACTGCTTCAATTCTTGGACAAGTTTCCAGGACTGTCAACCAAATAGTAGGAAACTCTCTGGAAAAGTCATGTGGATTCCTCAGTAGGACATGCACCTCAACTTTATGCACATTCTTTGGAGAAAATGGTGGAAAGTGCTTTGAGGTTGGGGTGGGATTCTTGCCTCATTGTATGATGAATCCAGACTCTTAAATCTTTCAGGTATTCAAAGACACACAGTGTGGAGAGCCAATTTACAATCCACCCACTTTTTCTGTCGTTCACACTTGATTCCATACTATACATTTGGTTTTGTCTTATTATGAAGTATGTCTGCTGGAACTCCAACTGGAGGCTTCCTTTGTCAAACAAGTTCCATGGAGCCAACCCGCAGAAAGCTGATTGATCACTCATCAACACCTAACTGCCCTCATGTCTGCAGTCATTCCAAAATGATTCTTCTTTGAATGCTTGTTTAATGAGCCATTGCCTGGACCATAGAAACCTTGTGGAAAAGGAAGGTGGAGTCTGTTGGAAGCAGAAACACTGAGCATATAAAACGGGCAACTCTGTTCAACAGACAACACACTCACCAAATTGGAAACGCAACGTGGAGGACGCAAGAAAGTATCAACTGGACCGAGGAGAAATTCATGTAAGAAAGAAATGGGATTCATCGTCTGTGCTGTTGGCCCAACGATAACTTGTGTTTGAGTTCAGGAAGTGCTTCTGCTTGGGGCCACTGACTGTAACTGAAGCTAGCAGATGAGTGTATCACATGGAGACCACCTCAAACAGACACACTGATGGTTCTTGATTTCATAAGTGCTTCTCTTTTTGGGTTGTTTCGCTCGTGAGATTTTCTTCAGTAAGACACCACTATTCTTTCATGAATTTGTCGCCAACATTACCTTAACACAGGCACTGACTACATTTCTTGAAAAAGTAAGTGCTAATTGTTGGGGTAGTCTTGCAGACTGCTCTCATCCAAAGATCCTACTACAAACTATGAACTATCGATAAAAATGTTTTTGCAAGGAATTTCTATCTAATTTGAGTCTTTACATGGCTTTCAAGTGAAAGAGTGCTACACTTTGGGACAGACCACATCCACTGGGTAAACCAGAAAGCCTCCTTTTTGTGGGGAAATCACTCTCAGATCACCTCAAAGGAGTCACTCCTGATTCTTGTGTTCAAAAGTGCTTCTCTTTGGGGTTGTCTTGGTAGTGACAATGCACACAAAATCTGAACTGTAGAAACAAACTGTGTATTACTTCTAGGGATGACATGTGATTTTTCAAGTCAAAGAGAAGACCAATATTGTGGGATTGCAACCCACTGTTAAAATGACACTTATTGTCTATCAGAAGCCAGATTTTGTCATGATAAGTGCCCTAATAGAAACACTGACCTGTTCCTCATGATAGTAAGTGCTTCTTGTTGCTGTAGTTTCATGACCTGCAGATCTTCCTCGTGTGAGCTGAATGGCAAGCTCAGTAAGAGATGCGCTTCACCGTTAGTCACTTTATTCTGAGAAAATCCTGGGAAGCCCTGTTAAGTTTGGCTGGGATTCTGAACAGACTCCTTCAGCGATTGAAGGCATTTCCTGGGCTGTCTTCCAAAGAATAAGAAATTGTCATGTGGATACCTCAGTAGGACATGCACTTCAACTTTTTGCACATTCTTTGGAGAAATTGGTAGAAAGTGCTTTGAAGTTGGGGTGTGATTCTTAACTGACTGCTTCAATTCTTGGACAAGTTTCCAGGACTGTCAACCAAATAGTAGGAAACTCTCTGGAAAAGTCATGTGGATTCCTCAGTAGGACATGCACCTCAACTTTATGCATATTCTTTGGAGAAAATGGTGGAAAGTGCTTTGAGGTTGGGGTGGGATTCTTGCCTCATTGTATGATGAATCCAGACTCTTAAATCTTTCAGGTATTCAAAGACACACAGTGTGGAGAGCCAATTTACAATCCACCCACTTTTTCTGTCGTTCACACTTGATTCCATACTATACATTTGGTTTTGTCTTATTATGAAGTATGTCTGCTGGAACTCCAACTGGAGGCTTCCTTTGTCAAACAAGTTCCATGGAGCCAACCCGCAGAAAGCTGATTGATCACTCATCAACACCTAACTGCCCTCATGTCTGCAGTCATTCCAAAATGATTCTTCTTTGAATGCTTGTTTAATGAGCCATTGCCTGGACCATAGAAACCTTGTGGAAAAGGAAGGTGGAGTCTGTTGGAAGCAGAAACACTGAGCATATAAAACGGGCAACTCTGTTCAACAGACAACACACTCACCAAATTGGAAACGCAACGTGGAGGACGCAAGAAAGTATCAACTGGACCGAGGAGAAATTCATGTAAGAAAGAAATGGGATTCATCGTCTGTGCTGTTGGCCCAACGATAACTTGTGTTTGAGTTCAGGAAGTGCTTCTGCTTGGGGCCATTGTACATGACAAATGCTACTGACTGTAACTGAAGCTAGCAGATGAGTGTATCACATGGAGACCACCTCAAACAGACACTGATGGTTCTTGATTTCATAAGTGCTTCTCTTTTGGGGTTGTTTCGCTCGTGAGATTTTCTTCAGTAAGACACCACTATTCTCTCATAAATTTGTCGCCAACATTACCTTAACACAGGTACTGACTACATTTCTTGAAAAAGTAAGTGCTAATTGTTGGGGTAGTCTTGCAGACGGCTCTCATCCAAAGATCCTACTACAAACTATGAACTATCGATAAAGATGTTTTTGCAAGGGATTTCTATCTAATTTGAGTCTTTACATGGCTTTCAAGTGAAAGAGTGCTACACTTTGGGACAGACCACATCCACTGGGTAAACCAGAAAGCCTCCTTTTTGTGGGGAAATCACTCTCAGATCACCTCAAAGGAGTCACTCCTGATTCTTGTGTTCAAAAGTGCTTCTCTTTGGGGTTGTCTTGGTAGTGACAATGCACACAAAATCTGAACTGTAGAAACAAACTGTGTATTACTTCTATGGATGACATGTGATTTTTCAAGTCAAAGAGAAGACCAATATTGTGGGATTGCAACCCACTGTTAAAATGACACTTATTTTCTATCAGAAGCCAGATTTTGTCATGATAAGTGCCCTAATAGAAACACTGACCTGTTCCTCATGATAGTAAGTGCTTCTTGTTGGGGTAGTTTCATGACCTGCAGATCTTCCTCGTGTGAGCTGAATGGCAAGCTCAGTAGGAGATGCGCTTCACCGTTAGCCACTTTATTTTGAGAAAATCCTGGGAAGCCCTGTTAAGTTTGGCTGGGATTCTGAACAGACTCCTTTAGCAATTGAAGGCATTTCCTGGGCTGTCTTCCAAATAATAAGAAATTGTCATGTGGATACCTCAGTAGGACATGCACTTCAACTTTTTGCACATTCTTTGGAGAAAATGGTGGAAAGTGCTTTGAAGTTGGGGTGTGATTCTTAACTGACTGCTTCAATTCTTGGACAAGTTTCCAGGACTGTCAATCAAACAGTAGGAAACTCTCTGGAAAAGTCATGTGGATTCCTCAGTAGGACATGCACCTCAACTTTATGCACATTCTTTGGAGAAAATGGTGGAAAGTGCTTTGAGGTTGGGGTGGGATTCTTGCCTCACTGTATGATGAATCCAGACTCTTAAATCTTTCAGGTATTCAAAGACACACAGTGTGGAGAGCCAATTTACAATCCACCCACTTTTTCTGTCGTTCACACTTGATTCCATACTATACATTTGGTTTTGTCTTATTATGAAGTATGTCTGCTGGAACTCCAACTGGAGGCTTCCTTTGTCAAACAAGTTCCATGGAGCCAACCTGCAGAAAGCTGATTGATCACTCATCAACACCTAACTGCCCTCATGTCTGCAGTCATTCCAAAATGATTCTTCTTTGAATGCTTGTTTAATGAGCCATTGCCTGGACCATAGAAACCTTGTGGAAAAGGAAGGTGGAGTCTGTTGGAAGCAGAAACACTGAGCATATAAAACGGGCAACTCTGTTCAACAGACAACACACTCACCAAATTGGAAACGCAACGTGGAGGACGCAAGAAAGTATCAACTGGACTGAGGAGAAATTCATGTAAGAAAGAAATGGGATTCATCGTCTGTGCTGTTGGCCCAACGATAACTTGTGTTTGAGTTCAGGAAGTGCTTCTGCTTGGGGCCATTGTACATGACCAATGCTACTGACTATAACTGAAGCTAGCAGATGAGTGTATCACATGGAGACCACCTCAAACAGACACACTGATGGTTCTTGATTTCATAAGTGCTTCTCTTTTGGGGTTGTTTCGCTCGTGAGATTTTCTTCAGTAAGACACCACTATTCTTTCATGAATTTGTCCCCAACATTACCTTAACACAGGCACTGACTACATTTCTTGAAAAAGTAAGTGCTAATTGTTGGGGTAGTCTTGCAGACTGCTCTCATCCAAAGATCCTACTACAAACTATGAACTATCGATAAAAATGTTTTTGCAAGGAATTTCTATCTAATTTGAGCCTTTACATGGCTTTCAAGTGAAAGAGTGCTACACTTTGGGACAGACCACATCCACTGGGTAAACCAGAAAGCCTCCTTTTTGTGGGGAAATCACTCTCAGATCACCTCAAAGGAGTCACTCCTGATTCTTGTGTTCAAAAGTGCTTCTCTTGGTGCATTGTCTTGGTAGTGACAATGCACACAAAATCAGAACTGTAGAAACAAACTCTGTATTACTTCTAGGGATGACATGTGATTTTTCAAGTCAAAGAGAAGACCAATATTGTGGGATTGCAACCCACTGTTAAAATGACACTTATTTTCTATCAGAAGCCAGATTTTGTCATGATAAGTGCCCTAATAGAAACACTGACCTGTTCCTCGTGATAGTAAGTGCTTCTTGTTGGGGTAGTTTCATGACCTGCAGATCTTCCTCGGCAAGCTCAGTAAGAGATGCGCTTCACCGTTAGTCACTTTATTCTGAGAAAATCCTGGGAAGCCCTGTTAAGTTTGGCTGGGATTCTGAACAGACTCCTTCAGCGATTGAAGGCATTTCCTGGGCTGTCTTCCAAAGAATAAGAAATTGTCATGTGTATACCTCAGTAGGACATGCACTTCAACTTTTTGCACATTCTTTGGAGAAAATGGTAGAAAGTGCTTTGAAGTTGGGGTGTGATTCTTAACTGACTGCTTCAATTCTTGGACAAGTTTCCAGGACTGTCAACCAAATAGTAGGAAACTCTCTGGAAAAGTCATGTGGATTCCTCAGTAGGACATGCACCTCAACTTTATGCACATTCTTTGGAGAAAATGGTGGAAAGTGCTTTGAGGTTGGGGTGGGATTCTTGCCTCACTGTATGATGAATCCAGACTATTAAATCTTTCAGGTATTCAAAGACACACAGTGTGGAGAGCCAATTTACAATCCACCCACTTTTTCTGTCGTTCACACTTGATTCCATACTATACATTTGGTTTTGTCTTATTATGAAGTATGTCTGCTGGAACTCCAACTGGAGGCTTCCTTTGTCAAACAAGTTCCATGGAGCCAACCCGCAGAAAGCTGATTGATCACTCATCAACACCTAACTGCCCTCATGTCTGCAGTCATTCCAAAATGATTCTTCTTTGAATGCTTGTTTAATGAGCCATTGCCTGGACCATAGAAACCTTGTGGAAAAGGAAGGTGGAGAATGTTGGAAGCAGAAACACTGAGCATATAAAACGGGCAACTCTGTTCAACAGACAACACACTCACCAAATTGGAAACGCAACGTGGAGGACGCAAGAAAGTATCAACTGGACCGAGGAGAAATTCATGTAAGAAAGAAATGGGATTCATCGTCTGTGCTGTTGGCCCAACGATAACTTGTGTTTGAGTTCAGGAAGTGCTTCTGCTTGGGGCCACTGACTGTAACTGAAGCTAGCAGATGAGTGTATCACATGGAGACCACCTCAAACAGACACACTGATGGTTCTTGATTTCATAAGTGCTTCTCTTTTGGGGTTGTTTCGCTCGTGAGATTTTCTTCAGTAAGACACCACTATTCTTTCATGAATTTGTCGCCAACATTACCTTAACACAGGCACTGACTACATTTCTTGAAAAAGTAAGTGCTAATTGTTGGGGTAGTCTTGCAGACTGCTCTCATCCAAAGATCCTACTACAAACTATGAACTATCGATAAAAATGTTTTTGCAAGGAATTTCTATCTAATTTGAGTCTTTACATGGCTTTCAAGTGAAAGAGTGCTACACTTTGGGACAGACCGCATCCACTGGGTAAACCAGAAAGCCTCCTTTTTGTGGGGAAATCACTCTCAGATCACCTCAAAGGAGTCACTCCTGATTCTTGTGTTCAAAAGTGCTTCTCTTTGGGGTTGTCTTGGTAGTGACAATGCACACAAAATCTGAACTGTAGAAACAAACTGTGTATTACTTCTAGGGATGACATGTGATTTTTCAAGTCAAAGAGAAGACCAATATTGTGGGATTGCAACCCACTGTTAAAATGACACTTATTTTCTATCAGAAGCCAGATTTTGTCATGATAAGTGCCCTAATAGAAACACTGACCTGTTCCTCATGATAGTAAGTGCTTCTTGTTGGGGTAGTTTCATGACCTGCAGATCTTCCTCGTGTGAGCTGAATGGCAAGCTCAGTAGGAGATGCGCTTCACCGTTAGTCACTTTATTCTGAGAAAATCCTGGGAAGCCCTGTTAAGTTTGGCTGGGATTCTGAACAGACTCCTTCAGCGATTGAAGGCATTTCCTGGGCTGTCTTCCAAATAATAAGAAATTGTCATGTGGATACCTCAGTAGGACATGCACTTCAACTTTTTGCACATTCTTTGGAGAAATTGGTAGAAAGTGCTTTGAAGTTGGGGTGTGATTCTTAACTGACTGCTTCAATTCTTGGACAAGTTTCCAGGACTGTCAACCAAATAGTAGGAAACTCTCTGGAAAAGTCATGTGGATTCCTCAGTAGGACATGCACCTCAACTTTATGCACATTCTTTGGAGAAAATGGTGGAAAGTGCTTTGAGGTTGGGGTGGGATTCTTGCCTCACTGTATGATGAATCCAGACTATTAAATCTTTCAGGTATTCAAAGACACACAGTGTGGAGAGCCAATTTACAATCCACCCACTTTTTCTGTCGTTCACACTTGATTCCATACTATACATTTAGTTTTGTCTTATTATGAAGTATGTCTGCTGGAACTCCAACTGGAGGCTTCCTTTGTCAAACAAGTTCCATGGAGCTAACCTGCAGAAAGCTGATTGATCACTCATCAACACCTAACTGCCCTCATGTCTGCAGTCATTCCAAAATGATTCTTCTTTGAATGCTTGTTTAATGAGCCATTGCCTGGACCATAGAAACCTTGTGGAAAAGGAAGGTGGAGTCTGTTGGAAGCAGAAACACTGAGCATATAAAACGGGCAACTCTGTTCAACAGACAACACACTCACCAAATTGGAAACGCAACGTGGAGGACGCAAGAAAGTATCAACTGGACCGAGGAGAAATTCATGTAAGAAAGAAATGGGATTCATCGTCTGTGCTGTTGGCCCAACGATAACTTGTGTTTGAGTTCAGGAAGTGCTTCTGCTTGGGGCCATTGTACATGACAAATGCTACTGACTGTAACTGAAGCTAGCAGATGAGTGTATCACATGGAGACCACCTCAAACAGACACACTGATGGTTCTTGATTTCATAAGTGCTTCTCTTTTGGGGTTGTTTTGCTCGTGAGATTTTCTTCAGTAAGACACCACTATTCTTTCATGAATTTGTCGCCAACATTACCTTAACACAGGCACTGACTACATTTCTTGAAAAAGTAAGTGCTAATTGTTGGGGTAGTCTTGCAGACTGCTCTCATCCAAAGATCCTACTACAAACTATGAACTATCGATAAAAATGTTTTTGCAAGGAATTTCTATCTAATTTGAGCCTTTACATGGCTTTCAAGTGAAAGAGTGCTACACTTTGGGACAGACCACATCCACTGGGTAAACCAGAAAGCCTCCTTTTTGTGGGGAAATCACTCTCAGATCACCTCAAAGGAGTCACTCCTGATTCTTGTGTTCAAAAGTGCTTCTCTTTGGGGTTGTCTTGGTAGTGACAATGCACACAAAATCTGAACTGTAGAAACAAACTGTGTATTACTTCTAGGGATGACATGTGATTTTTCAAGTCAAAGAGAAGACCAATATTGTGGGATTGCAACCCACTGTTAAAATGACACTTATTGTCTATCAGAAGCCAGATTTTGTCATGATAAGTGCCCTAATAGAAACACTGACCTGTTCCTCATGATAGTAAGTGCTTCTTGTTGCTGTAGTTTCATGACCTGCAGATCTTCCTCGTGTGAGCTGAATGGCAAGCTCAGTAAGAGATGCGCTTCACCGTTAGTCACTTTATTCTGAGAAAATCCTGGGAAGCCCTGTTAAGTTTGGCTGGGATTCTGAACAGACTCCTTCAGCGATTGAAGGCATTTCCTGGGCTGTCTTCCAAAGAATAAGAAATTGTCATGTGGATACCTCAGTAGGACATGCACTTCAACTTTTTGCACATTCTTTGGAGAAAATGGTAGAAAGTGCTTTGAAGTTGGGGTGTGATTCTTAACTGACTGCTTCAATTCTTGGACAAGTTTCCAGGACTGTCAACCAAATAGTAGGAAACTCTCTGGAAAAGTCATGTGGATTCCTCAGTAGGACATGCACCTCAACTTTATGCACATTCTTTGGAGAAAATGGTGGAAAGTGCTTTGAGGTTGGGGTGGGATTCTTGCCTCATTGTATGATGAATCCAGCCTCTTAAATCTTTCAGGTATTCAAAGACACACAGTGTGGAGAGCCAATTTACAATCCACCCACTTTTTCTGTCGTTCACACTTGATTCCATACTATACATTTGGTTTTGTCTTATTATGAAGTATGTCTGCTGGAACTCCAACTGGAGGCTTCCTTTGTCAAACAAGTTCCATGGAGCCAACCCGCAGAAAGCTGATTGATCACTCATCAACACCTAACTGCCCTCATGTCTGCAGTCATTCCAAAATGATTCTTCTTTGAATGCTTGTTTAATGAGCCATTGCCTGGACCATAGAAACCTTGTGGAAAAGGAAGGTGGAGAATGTTGGAAGCAGAAACACTGAGCATATAAAACGGGCAACTCTGTTCAACAGACAACACACTCACCAAATTGGAAACGCAACGTGGAGGACGCAAGAAAGTATCAACTGGACCGAGGAGAAATTCATGTAAGAAAGAAATGGGATTCATCGTCTGTGCTGTTGGCCCAACGATAACTTGTGTTTGAGTTCAGGAAGTGGTTCTGCTTGGGGCCACTGACTGTAACTGAAGCTAGCAGATGAGTGTATCACATGGAGACCACCTCAAACAGACACACTGATGGTTCTTGATTTCATAAGTGCTTCTCTTTTGGGGTTGTTTCGCTCGTGAGATTTTCTTCAGTAAGACACCACTATTCTTTCATGAATTTGTCGCCAACATTACCTTAACACAGGCACTGACTACATTTCTTGAAAAAGTAAGTGCTAATTGTTGGGGTAGTCTTGCAGACTGCTCTCATCCAAAGATCCTACTACAAACTATGAACTATCGATAAAAATGTTTTTGCAAGGAATTTCTATCTAATTTGAGTCTTTACATGGCTTTCAAGTGAAAGAGTGCTACACTTTGGGACAGACCACATCCACTGGGTAAACCAGAAAGCCTCCTTTTTGTGGGGAAATCACTCTCAGATCACCTCAAAGGAGTCACTCCTGATTCTTGTGTTCAAAAGTGCTTCTCTTTGGGGTTGTCTTGGTAGTGACAATGCACACAAAATCTGAACTGTAGAAACAAACTGTGTATTACTTCTAGGGATGACATGTGATTTTTCAAGTCAAAGAGAAGACCAATATTTTGGGATTGCAACCCACTGTTAAAATGACACTTATTTTCTATCAGAAGCCAGATTTTGTCATGATAAGTGCCCTAATAGAAACACTGACCTGTTCCTCATGATAGTAAGTGCTTCTTGTTGGGGTAGTTTCATGACCTGCAGATCTTCCTCGTGTGAGCTGAATGGCAAGCTCAGTAGGAGATGCGCTTCACCGTTAGTCACTTTATTCTGAGAAAATCCTGGGAAGCCCTGTTAAGTTTGGCTGGGATTCTGAACAGACTCCTTCAGCGATTGAAGGCATTTCCTGGGCTGTCTTCCAAAGAATAAGAAATTGTCATGTGGATACCTCAGTAGGACATGCACTTCAACTTTTTGCACATTCTTTGGAGAAATTGGTAGAAAGTGCTTTGAAGTTGGGGTGTGATTCTTAACTGACTGCTTCAATTATTGGACAAGTTTCCAGGACTGTCAACCAAATAGTAGGAAACTCTCTGGAAAAGTCATCTGGATTCCTCAGTAGGACATGCACCTCAACTTTATGCACATTCTTTGGAGAAAATGGTGGAAAGTGCTTTGAGGTTGGGGTGGGATTCTTGCCTCACTGTATGATGAATCCAGACTATTAAATCTTTCAGGTATTCAAAGACACACAGTGTGGAGAGCCAATTTACAATCCACCCACTTTTTCTGTCGTTCACACTTGATTCCATACTATACATTTGGTTTTGTCTTATTATGAAGTATGTCTGCTGGAACTCCAACTGGAGGCTTCCTTTGTCAATTAAGTTCCATGGAGCCAACCTGCAGAAAGCTGATTGATCACTCATCAACACCTAACTGCCCTCATGTCTGCAGTCATTCCAAAATGATTCTTCTTTGAATGCTTGTTTAATGAGCCATTGCCTGGACCATAGAAACCTTGTGGAAAAGGAAGGTGGAGTCTGTTGGAAGCAGAAACACTGAGCATATAAAACGGGCAACTCTGTTCAACAGACAACACACTCACCAAATTGGAAACGCAACGTGGAGGACGCAAGAAAGTATCAACTGGACCGAGGAGAAATTCATGTAAGAAAGAAATGGGATTCATCGTCTGTGCTGTTGGCCCAACGATAACTTGTGTTTGAGTTTTGTTTGAGTTGTGTTTGAGTTCAGGAAGTGCTTCTGCTTGGGGCCATTGTACATGACAAATGCTACTGACTGTAACTGAAGCTAGCAGATGAGTGTATCACATGGAGACCACCTCAAACAGACACTGATGGTTCTTGATTTCATAAGTGCTTCTCTTTTGGGGTTGTTTCGCTCGTGAGATTTTCTTCAGTAAGACACCACTATTCTCTCATAAATTTGTCGCCAACATTACCTTAACACAGGTACTGACTACATTTCTTGAAAAAGTAAGTGCTAATTGTTGGGGTAGTCTTGCAGACGGCTCTCATCCAAAGATCCTACTATAAACTATGAACTATCGATAAAAATGTTTTTGCAAGGAATTTCTATCTAATTTGAGCCTTTACATGGCTTTCAAGTGAAAGAGTGCTACACTTTGGGACGGACCACATCCACTGGGTAAACCAGAAAGCCTCCTTTTTGTGGGGAAATCACTCTTAGATCACCTCAAAGGAGTCACTCCTGATTCTTGTGTTCAAAAGTGCTACTCTTTGGGGTTGTCTTGGTAGTGACAATGCACACAAAATCTGAACTGTAGAAACAAACTATGTATCACTTCTAGGGATGACATGTGATTTTTCAAGTCAACGAAAAGACCAATAATGTGGGATTGCAACCCACTGTTAAAATGACATTTATTTTCTATCAGAAGCCAGATTTTGTCATGATAAGTGCCCTAATAGAAACACTGACCTGTTCCTCATGATAGTAAGTGCTTCTTGTTGGGGTAGTTTCATGACCTGCAGATCTTCCTCGTGTGAGCTGAATGGCAAGCTCAGTAGGAGATGCGCTTCACCGTTAGTCACTTTATTCTGAGAAAATCCTGGGAAGCCCTGTTAAGTTTGGCTGGGATTCTGAACAGACTCCTTCAGCGATTGAAGGCATTTCCTGGGCTGTCTTCCAAAGAATAAGAAATTGTCATGTGGATACCTCAGTAGGACATGCACTTCAACTTTTTGCACATTCTTTGGAGAAATTGGTAGAAAGTGCTTTGAAGTTGGGGTGTGATTCTTAACTGACTGCTTCAATTATTGGACAAGTTTCCAGGACTGTCAACCAAATAGTAGGAAACTCTCTGGAAAAGTCATGTGGATTCCTCAGTAGGACATGCACCTCAACTTTATGCACATTCTTTGGAGAAAATGGTGGAAAGTGCTTTGAGGTTGGGGTGGGATTCTTGCCTCACTGTATGATGAATCCAGACTATTAAATCTTTCAGGTATTCAAAGACACACAGTGTGGAGAGCCAATTTACAATCCACCCACTTTTTCTGTCGTTCACACTTGATTCCATACTATACATTTGGTTTTGTCTTATTATGAAGTATGTCTGCTGGAACTCCAACTGGAGGCTTCCTTTGTCAAACAAGTTCCATGGAGCCAACCCACAGATAGCTGATTGATCACTCATCAACACCTAACTGCCCTCATGTCTGCAGTCATTCCAAAATTATTCTTCTTTGAATGCTTGTTTAATGAGCCATTGCCTGGACCATAGAAACCTTGTGGAAAAGGAAGGTGGAGTCTGTTGGAAGCAGAAACACTGAGCATATAAAACGGGCAACTGTTCAACAGACAACACACTCACCAAATTGGAAACGCAACGTGGAGGACGCAAGAAAGTATCAACTGGACCGAGGAGAAATTCATGTAAGAAAGAAATGGGATTCATTGTCTGTGCTGTTGGCCCAACGATAACTTGTGTTTGAGTTCAGGAAGTGCTTCTGCTTGGGGCCATTGTACATGACCAATGCTACTGACTATAACTGAAGCTAGCAGATGAGTGTATCACATGGAGACCACCTCAAACAGACACACTGATGGTTCTTGATTTCATAAGTGCTTCTCTTTTGGGGTTGTTTCGCTCGTGAGATTTTCTTCAGTAAGACACCACTATTCTTTCATGAATTTGTCCCCAACATTACCTTAACACAGGCACTGACTATATTTCTTGAAAAAGTAAGTGCTAATTGTTGGGGTAGTCTTGCAGACTGCTCTCATCCAAAGATCCTACTACAAACTATGAACTATCGATAAAAATGTTTTTGCAAGGAATTTCTATCTAATTTGAGCCTTTACATGGCTTTCAAGTGAAAGAGTGCTACACTTTGGGACAGACCACATCCACTGGGTAAACCAGAAAGCCTCCTTTTTGTGGGGAAAACACTCTCAGATCACCTCAAAGGAGTCACTCCTGATTCTTGTGTTCAAAAGTGCTTCTCTTTGGGGTTGTCTTGGTAGTGACAATGCACACAAAATCTGAACTGTAGAAACAAACTGTGTATTACTTCTATGGATGACATGTGATTTTTCAAGTCAAAGAGAAGACCAATATTGTGGGATTGCAACCCACTGTTAAAATGACACTTATTTTCTATCAGAAGCCAGATTTTGTCATGATAAGTGCCCTAATAGAAACACTGACCTGTTCCTCATGATAGTAAGTGCTTCTTGTTGGGGTAGTTTCATGACCAGCAGATCTTCCTCGTGTGAGCTGAATGGCAAGCTCAGTAGGAGATGCGCTTCACCGTTAGCCACTTTATTTTGAGAAAATCCTGGGAAGCCCTGTTAAGTTTGGCTGGGATTCTGAACAGACTCCTTCAGCGATTGAAGGCATTTCCTGGGCTGTCTTCCAAAGAATAAGAAATTGTCTCAAATAGTCATGTGGATACCTCAGTAGGACATGCACTTCAACTTTTTGCACATTCTTTGGAGAAATTGGTAGAAAGTGCTTTGAAGTTGGGGTGTGATTCTTAACTGACTGCTTCAATTCTTGGACAAGTTTCCAGGACTGTCAACCAAATAGTAGGAAACTCTCTGGAAAAGTCATGTGGATTCCTCAGTAGAACATGCACCTCAACTTTATGCACATTCTTTGGAGAAAATGGTGGAAAGTGCTTTGAGGTTGGGGTGGGATTCTTGCCTCACTGTATGATGAATCCAGACTATTAAATCTTTCAGGTATTGAAAGACACACAGTGTGGAGAGCCAATTTACAATCCACCCACTTTTTCTGTCGTTCACACTTGATTCCATACTATACATTTGGTTTTGTCTTATTATGAAGTATGTCTGCTGGAACTCCAACTGGAGGCTTCCTTTGTCAAACAAGTTCCATGGAGCCAACCCACAGAAAGCTGATTGATCACTCATCAACACCTAACTGCCCTCATGTCTGCAGTCATTCCAAAATGATTCTTCTTTGAATGCTTGTTTAATGAGCCATTGCCTGGACCATAGAAACCTTGTGGAAAAGGAAGGTGGAGTCTGTTGGAAGCAGAAACACTGAGCATATAAAACGGGCAACTCTGTTCAACAGACAACACACTCACCAAATTGGAAACGCAACGTGGAGGACGCAAGAAAGTATCAACTGGACCGAGGAGAAATTCATGTAAGAAAGAAATGGGATTCATCGTCTGTGCTGTTGGCCCAACGATAACTTGTGTTTGAGTTTTGTTTGAGTTGTGTTTGAGTTCAGGAAGTGCTTCTGCTTGGGGCCATTGTACATGACAAATGCTACTGACTGTAACTGAAGCTAGCAGATGAGTGTATCACATGGAGACCACCTCAAACAGACACTGATGGTTCTTGATTTCATAAGTGCTTCTCTTTTGGGGTTGTTTCGCTCGTGAGATTTTCTTCAGTAAGACACCACTATTCTCTCATAAATTTGTCGCCAACATTACCTTAACACAGGTACTGACTACATTTCTTGAAAAAGTAAGTGCTAATTGTTGGGATAGTCTTGCAGACGGCTCTCATCCAAAGATCCTACTATAAACTATGAACTATCGATAAAAATGTTTTTGCAAGGAATTTCTATCTAATTTGAGCCTTTACATGGCTTTCAAGTGAAAGAGTGCTACACTTTGGGACGGACCACATCCACTGGGTAAACCAGAAAGCCTCCTTTTTGTGGGGAAATCACTCTTAGATCACCTCAAAGGAGTCACTCCTGATTCTTGTGTTCAAAAGTGCTACTCTTTGGGGTTGTCTTGGTAGTGACAATGCACACAAAATCTGAACTGTAGAAACAAACTGTGTATTACTTCTAGGGATGACATGTGATTTTTCAAGTCAAAGAGAAGACCAATATTGTGGGATTGCAACCCACTGTTAAAATGACACTTATTTTCTATCAGAAGCCAGATTTTGTCATGATAAGTGCCCTAATAGAAACACTGACCTGTTCCTCATGATAGTAAGTGCTTCTTGTTGGGGTAGTTTCATGACCTGCAGATCTTCAATGGCAAGCTCAGTAGGAGATATGCTTCACCGTTAGCCACTTTATTTTGAGAAAATCCTGGGAAGCCCTGTTAAGTTTGGCTGGGATTCTGAACAGACTCCTTTAGCAATTGAAGGCATTTCCTGGGCTGTCTTCCAAATAATAAGAAATTGTCATGTGGATACCTCAGTAGGACATGCACTTCAACTTTTTGCACATTCTTTGGTGAAAATGGTGGAAAGTGCTTTGAAGTTGGGGTGTTATTCTTAACTGACTGCTTCAATTCTTGGACAAGTTTCCAGGACTGTCAACCAAATAGTAGGAAACTCTCTGGAAAAGTCATGTGGATTCCTCAGTAGGACATGCACCTCAACTTTATGCACATTCTTTGGAGAAAATGGTGGAAAGTGCTTTGAGGTTGGGGTGGGATTCTTGCCTCACTGTATGATGAATCCAGACTCTTAAATCTTTCAGGTATTCAAAGACACACAGTGTGGAGAGCCAATTTACAATCCACCCACTTTTTCTGTCGTTCACACTTGATTCCATACTATACATTTGGTTTTGTCTTATTATGAAGTATGTCTGCTGGAACTCCAACTGGAGGCTTCCTTTGTCAAACAAGTTCCATGGAGCTAACCTGCAGAAAGCTGATTGATCACTCATCAACACCTAACTGCCCTCATGTCTGCAGTCATTCCAAAATAATTCTTCTTTGAATGCTTGTTTAATGAGCCATTGCCTGGACCATAGAAACCTTGTGGAAAAGGAAGGTGGAGTCTGTTGGAAGCAGAAACACTGAGCATATAAAACGGGCAACTCTGTTCAACAGACAACACACTCACCAAATTGGAAACGCAACGTGGAGGACGCAAGAAAGTATCAACTGGACCGAGGAGAAATTCATGTAAGAAAGAAATGGGATTCATCGTCTGTGCTGTTGGCCCAACGATAACTTGTGTTTGAGTTCAGGAAGTGCTTCTGCTTGGGGCCATTGTACATGACAAATGCTACTGACTGTAACTGAAGCTAGCAGATGAGTGTATCACATGGAGACCACCTCAAACAGACACACTGATGGTTCTTGATTTCATAAGTGCTTCTCTTTTGGGGTTGTTTCGCTCGTGAGATTTTCTTCAGTAAGACACCACTATTCTTTCATGAATTTGTCCCCAACATTACCTTAACACAGGCACTGACTATATTTCTTGAAAAAGTAAGTGCTAATTGTTGGGGTAGTCTTGCAGACTGCTCTCATCCAAAGATCCTACTACAAACTATGAACTATCGATAAAAATGTTTTTGCAAGGAATTTCTATCTAATTTGAGCCTTTACATGGCTTTCAAGTGAAAGAGTGCTACACTTTGGGACAGACCACATCCACTGGGTAAACCAGAAAGCCTCCTTTTTGTGGGGAAATCACTCTCAGATCACCTCAAAGGAGTCACTCCTGATTCTTGTGTTCAAAAGTGCTTCTCTTTGGGGTTGTCTTGGTAGTGACAATGCACACAAAATCTGAACTGTAGAAACAAACTGTGTATTACTTCTAGGGATGACATGTGATTTTTCAAGTCAAAGAGAAGACCAATATTGTGGGATTGCAACCCACTGTTAAAATGACACTTATTTTCTATCAGAAGCCAGATTTTGTCATGATAAGTGCCCTAATAGAAACACTGACCTGTTCCTCATGATAGTAAGTGCTTCTTGTTGGGGTAGTTTCATGACCTGCAGATCTTCAATGGCAAGCTCAGTAGGAGATATGCTTCACCGTTAGCCACTTTATTTTGAGAAAATCCTGGGAAGCCCTGTTAAGTTTGGCTGGGATTCTGAACAGACTCCTTTAGCAATTGAAGGCATTTCCTGGGCTGTCTTCCAAATAATAAGAAATTGTCATGTGGATACCTCAGTAGGACATGCACTTCAACTTTTTGCACATTCTTTGGTGAAAATGGTGGAAAGTGCTTTGAAGTTGGGGTGTTATTCTTAACTGACTGCTTCAATTCTTGGACAAGTTTCCAGGACTGTCAACCAAATAGTAGGAAACTCTCTGGAAAAGTCATGTGGATTCCTCAGTAGGACATGCACCTCAACTTTATGCACATTCTTTGGAGAAAATGGTGGAAAGTGCTTTGAGGTTGGGGTGGGATTCTTGCCTCACTGTATGATGAATCCAGACTCTTAAATCTTTCAGGTATTCAAAGACACACAGTGTGGAGAGCCAATTTACAATCCACCCACTTTTTCTGTCGTTCACACTTGATTCCATACTATACATTTGGTTTTGTCTTATTATGAAGTATGTCTGCTGGAACTCCAACTGGAGGCTTCCTTTGTCAAACAAGTTCCATGGAGCTAACCTGCAGAAAGCTGATTGATCACTCATCAACACCTAACTGCCCTCATGTCTGCAGTCATTCCAAAATGATTCTTCTTTGAATGCTTGTTTAATGAGCCATTGCCTGGACCATAGAAACCTTGTGGAAAAGGAAGGTGGAGTCTGTTGGAAGCAGAAACACTGAGCATATAAAACGGGCAACTCTGTTCAACAGACAACACACTCACCAAATTGGAAACGCAACGTGGAGGACGCAAGAAAGTATCAACTGGACCGAGGAGAAATTTATGTAAGAAAGAAATGGGATTCATCGTCTGTGCTGTTGGCCCAACGATAACTTGTGTTTGAGTTCAGGAAGTGCTTCTGCTTGGGGCCATTGTACATGACAAATGCTACTGACTGTAACTGAAGCTAGCAGATGAGTGTATCACATGGAGACCACCTCAAACAGACACACTGATGGTTCTTGATTTCATAAGTGCTTCTCTTTTGGGGTTGTTTCGCTCGTGAGATTTTCTTCAGTAAGACACCACTATTCTTTCATGAATTTGTCCCCAACATTACCTTAACACAGGCACTGACTACATTTCTTGAAAAAGTAAGTGCTAATTGTTGGGGTAGTCTTGCAGACTGCTCTCATCCAAAGATCCTACTACAAACTATGAACTATCGATAAAAATGTTTTTGCAAGGAATTTTTATCTAATTTGAGCCTTTACATGGCTTTCAAGTGAAAGAGTGCTACACTTTGGGACAGACCACATCCACTGGGTAAACCAGAAAGCCTCCTTTTTGTGGGGAAATCACTCTCAGATCACCTCAAAGGAGTCACTCCTGATTCTTGTGTTCAAAAGTGCTTCTCTTTGGGGTTGTCTTGGTAGTGACAATGCACACAAAATCTGAACTGTAGAAACAAACTGTGTATTACTTCTAGGGATGACATGTGATTTTTCAAGTCAAAGAGAAGACCAATATTGTGGGATTGCAACCCACTGTTAAAATGACACTTATTTTCTATCAGAAGCCAGATTTTGTCATGATAAGTGCCCTAATAGAAACACTGACCTGTTCCTCATGATAGTAAGTGCTTCTTGTTGGGGTAGTTTCATGACCTGCAGATCTTCAATGGCAAGCTCAGTAGGAGATATGCTTCACCGTTAGCCACTTTATTTTGAGAAAATCCTGGGAAGCCCTGTTAAGTTTGGCTGGGATTCTGAACAGACTCCTTTAGCAATTGAAGGCATTTCCTGGGCTGTCTTCCAAATAATAAGAAATTGTCATGTGGATACCTCAGTAGGACATGCACTTCAACTTTTTGCACATTCTTTGGTGAAAATGGTGGAAAGTGCTTTGAAGTTGGGGTGTTATTCTTAACTGACTGCTTCAATTCTTGGACAAGTTTCCAGGACTGTCAACCAAATAGTAGGAAACTCTCTGGAAAAGTCATGTGGATTCCTCAGTAGGACATGCACCTCAACTTTATGCACATTCTTTGGAGAAAATGGTGGAAAGTGCTTTGAGGTTGGGGTGGGATTCTTGCCTCACTGTATGATGAATCCAGACTCTTAAATCTTTCAGGTATTCAAAGACACACAGTGTGGAGAGCCAATTTACAATCCACCCACTTTTTCTGTCGTTCACACTTGATTCCATACTATACATTTGGTTTTGTCTTATTATGAAGTATGTCTGCTGGAACTCCAACTGGAGGCTTCCTTTGTCAAACAAGTTCCATGGAGCTAACCTGCAGAAAGCTGATTGATCACTCATCAACACCTAACTGCCCTCATGTCTGCAGTCATTCCAAAATGATTCTTCTTTGAATGCTTGTTTAATGAGCCATTGCCTGGACCATAGAAACCTTGTGGAAAAGGAAGGTGGAGTCTGTTGGAAGCAGAAACACTGAGCATATAAAACGGGCAACTCTGTTCAACAGACAACACACTCACCAAATTGGAAACGCAACGTGGAGGACGCAAGAAAGTATCAACTGGACCGAGGAGAAATTTATGTAAGAAAGAAATGGGATTCATCGTCTGTGCTGTTGGCCCAACGATAACTTGTGTTTGAGTTCAGGAAGTGCTTCTGCTTGGGGCCATTGTACATGACAAATGCTACTGACTGTAACTGAAGCTAGCAGATGAGTGTATCACATGGAGACCACCTCAAACAGACACACTGATGGTTCTTGATTTCATAAGTGCTTCTCTTTTGGGGTTGTTTCGCTCGTGAGATTTTCTTCAGTAAGACACCACTATTCTTTCATGAATTTGTCCCCAACATTACCTTAACACAGGCACTGACTACATTTCTTGAAAAAGTAAGTGCTAATTGTTGGGGTAGTCTTGCAGACTGCTCTCATCCAAAGATCCTACTACAAACTATGAACTATCGATAAAAATGTTTTTGCAAGGAATTTTTATCTAATTTGAGCCTTTACATGGCTTTCAAGTGAAAGAGTGCTACACTTTGGGACAGACCACATCCACTGGGTAAACCAGAAAGCCTCCTTTTTGTGGGGAAATCACTCTCAGATCACCTCAAAGGAGTCACTCCTGATTCTTGTGTTCAAAAGTGCTTCTCTTTGGGGTTGTCTTGGTAGTGACAATGCACACAAAATCTGAACTGTAGAAACAAACTGTGTATTACTTCTAGGGATGACATGTGATTTTTCAAGTCAAAGAGAAGACCAATATTGTGGGATTGCAACCCACTGTTAAAATGACACTTATTTTCTATCAGAAGCCAGATTTTGTCATGATAAGTGCCCTAATAGAAACACTGACCTGTTCCTCATGATAGTAAGTGCTTCTTGTTGGGGTAGTTTCATGACCTGCAGATCTTCAATGGCAAGCTCAGTAGGAGATATGCTTCACCGTTAGCCACTTTATTTTGAGAAAATCCTGGGAAGCCCTGTTAAGTTTGGCTGGGATTCTGAACAGACTCCTTTAGCAATTGAAGGCATTTCCTGGGCTGTCTTCCAAATAATAAGAAATTGTCATGTGGATACCTCAGTAGGACATGCACTTCAACTTTTTGCACATTCTTTGGTGAAAATGGTGGAAAGTGCTTTGAAGTTGGGGTGTTATTCTTAACTGACTGCTTCAATTCTTGGACAAGTTTCCAGGACTGTCAACCAAATAGTAGGAAACTCTCTGGAAAAGTCATGTGGATTCCTCAGTAGGACATGCACCTCAACTTTATGCACATTCTTTGGAGAAAATGGTGGAAAGTGCTTTGAGGTTGGGGTGGGATTCTTGCCTCACTGTATGATGAATCCAGACTCTTAAATCTTTCAGGTATTCAAAGACACACAGTGTGGAGAGCCAATTTACAATCCACCCACTTTTTCTGTCGTTCACACTTGATTCCATACTATACATTTGGTTTTGTCTTATTATGAAGTATGTCTGCTGGAACTCCAACTGGAGGCTTCCTTTGTCAAACAAGTTCCATGGAGCTAACCTGCAGAAAGCTGATTGATCACTCATCAACACCTAACTGCCCTCATGTCTGCAGTCATTCCAAAATGATTCTTCTTTGAATGCTTGTTTAATGAGCCATTGCCTGGACCATAGAAACCTTGTGGAAAAGGAAGGTGGAGTCTGTTGGAAGCAGAAACACTGAGCATATAAAACGGGCAACTCTGTTCAACAGACAACACACTCACCAAATTGGAAACGCAACGTGGAGGACGCAAGAAAGTATCAACTGGACCGAGGAGAAATTCATGTAAGAAAGAAATGGGATTCATCGTCTGTGCTGTTGGCCCAACGATAACTTGTGTTTGAGTTCAGGAAGTGCTTCTGCTTGGAGCCATTGTACATGACCAATGCTACTGACTTTAACTGAAGCTAGCAGATGAGTGTATCACATGGAGACCACCTCAAACAGACACACTGATGGTTCTTGATTTCATAAGTGCTTCTCTTTTGGGGTTGTTTCGCTCGTGAGATTTTCTTCAGTAAGACACCACTATTCTTTCATGAATTTGTCGCCAACATTACCTTAACACAGGCACTGACTACATTTCTTGAAAAAGTAAGTGCTAATTGTTGGGGTAGTCTTGCAGACTGCTCTCATCCAAAGATCCTACTACAAACTATGAACTATCGATAAAAATGTTTTTGCAAGGAATTTCTATCTAATTTGAGCCTTTACATGGCTTTCAAGTGAAAGAGTGCTACACTTTGGGACAGACCGCATCCACTGGGTAAACCAGAAAGCCTCCTTTTTGTGGGGAAATGACTCTCAGATCACCTCAAAGGAGTCACTCCTGATTCTTGTGTTCAAAAGTGCTTCTCTTTGGGGTTGTCTTGGTAGTGACAATGCACACAAAATCTGAACTGTAGAAACAAACTGTGTATTACTTCTAGGGATGACATGTGATTTTTTCAAGTCAAAGAGAAGACCAATATTGTGGGATTGCAACCCACTGTTAAAATGACACTTATTTTCTATCAGAAGCCAGATTTTGTCATGATAAGTGCCCTAATAGAAACACTGACCTGTTCCTCATGATAGTAAGTGCTTCTTGTTGGGGTAGTTTCATGACCTGCAGATCTTCCTCGTGTGAGCTGAATGGCAAGCTCAGTAGGAGATGCGCTTCACCGTTAGCCACTTTATTTTGAGAAAATCCTGGGAAGCCCTGTTAAGTTTAGCTGGGATTCTGAACAGACTCCTTCAGCGATTGAAGGCATTTCCTGGGCTGTCTTCCAAAGAATAAGAAATTGTCATGTGGATACCTCAGTAGGACATGCACTTCAACTTTTTGCACATTCTTTGGAGAAATTGGTAGAAAGTGCTTTGAAGTTGGGGTGTGATTCTTAACTGACTGCTTCAATTATTGGACAAGTTTCCAGGACTGTCAACCAAATAGTAGGAAACTCTCTGGAAAAGTCATGTGGATTCCTCAGTAGGACATGCACCTCAACTTTATGCACATTCTTTGGAGAAAATGGTGGAAAGTGCTTTGAGGTTGGGGTGGGATTCTTGCCTCACTGTATGATGAATCCAGACTATTAAATCTATCAGGTATTCAAAGACACACAGTGTGGAGAGCCAATTTACAATCCGCCCACTTTTTCTGTCGTTCACACTTGATTCCATACTATACATTTGATTTTGTCTTATTATGAAGTATGTCTGCTGAAACTCCAACTGGAGGCTTCCTTTGTCAAACAAGTTCCATGGAGCCAACCTGCAGAAAGCTGATTGATCACTCATCAACACCTAACTGCCCTCATGTCTGCAGTCATTCCAAAATGATTCTTCTTTGAATGCTTGTTTAATGAGCCATTGCCTGGACCATAGAAACCTTGTGGAAAAGGAAGGTGGAGTCTGTTGGAAGCAGAAACACCAAGCATATAAAACGGGCAACTCTGTTCAACAGACAACACACTCACCAAATTAGAAACGCAACGTGGAGGACGCAAGAAAGTATCAACTGGACCGAGGAGAAATTCATGTAAGAAAGAAATGGGATTCATCGTCTGTGCTGTTGGCCCAACGATAACTTGTGTTTGAGTTTTGTTTGAGTTGTGTTTGAGTTCAGGAAGTGCTTCTGCTTGGGGCCATTGTACATGACCAATGCTACTGACTATAACTGAAGCTAGCAGATGAGTGTATCACATGGAGACCACCTCAAACAGACACACTGATGGTTCTTGATTTCATAAGTGCTTCTCTTTTGGGGTTGTTTCGCTCGTGAGATTTTCTTCAGTAAGACACCACTATTCTTTCATGAATTTGTCGCCAACATTACCTTAACACAGGCACTGACTACATTTCTTGAAAAAGTAAGTGCTAATTGTTGGGGTAGTCTTGCAGACTGCTCTCATCCAAAGATCCTACTACAAACTATGAACTATCGATAAAAATGTTTTTGCAAGGAATTTCTATCTAATTTGAGTCTTTACATGGCTTTCAAGTGAAAGAGTGCTACACTTTGGGACAGACCACATCCACTGGGTAAACCAGAAAGCCTCCTTTTTGTGGGGAAATCACTCTCAGATCACCTCAAAGGAGTCACTCCTGATTCTTGTGTTCAAAAGTGCTTCTCTTTGGGGTTGTCTTGGTAGTGACAATGCACACAAAATCTGAACTGTAGAAACAAACTGTGTATTACTTCTAGGGATGACATGTGATTTTTCAAGTCAAAGAGAAGACCAATATTGTGGGATTGCAACCCACTGTTAAAATGACACTTATTTTCTATCAGAAGCCAGATTTTGTCATGATAAGTGCCCTAATAGAAACACTGACCTGTTCCTCATGATAGTAAGTGCTTCTTGTTGGGGTAGTTTCATGACCTGCAGATCTTCCTCGTGTGAGCTGAATGGCAAGCTCAGTAAGAGATGCGCTTCACCGTTAGTCACTTTATTCTGAGAAAATCCTGGGAAGCCCTGTTAAGTTTGGCTGGGATTCTGAACAGACTCCTTCAGCGATTGAAGGCATTTCCTGGGCTGTCTTCCAAAGAATAAGAAATTGTCATGTGGATACCTCAGTAGGACATGCACTTCAACTTTTTGCACATTCTTTGGAGAAAATGGTAGAAAGTGCTTTGAAGTTGGGGTGTGATTCTTAACTGACTGCTTCAATTCTTGGACAAGTTTCCAGGACTGTCAACCAAATAGTAGGAAACTCTCTGGAAAAGTCATGTGGATTCCTCAGTAGGACATGCACCTCAACTTTATGCACATTCTTTGGAGAAAATGGTGGAAAGTGCTTTGAGGTTGGGGTGGGATTCTTGCCTCATTGTATGATGAATCCAGACTCTTAAATCTTTCAGGTATTCAAAGACACACAGTGTGGAGAGCCAATTTACAATCCACCCACTTTTTCTGTCGTTCACACTTGATTCCATACTATACATTTGGTTTTGTCTTATTATGAAGTATGTCTGCTGGAACTCCAACTGGAGGCTTCCTTTGTCAAACAAGTTCCATGGAGCCAACCCGCAGAAAGCTGATTGATCACTCATCAACACCTAACTGCCCTCATGTCTGCAGTCATTCCAAAATGATTCTTCTTTGAATGCTTGTTTAATGAGCCATTGCCTGGACCATAGAAACCTTGTGGAAAAGGAAGGTGGAGTCTGTTGGAAGCAGAAACACTGAGCATATAAAACGGGCAACTCTGTTCAACAGACAACACACTCACCAAATTGGAAACGCAACGTGGAGGACGCAAGAAAGTATCAACTGGACCGAGGAGAAATTCATGTAAGAAAGAAATGGGATTCATCGTCTGTGCTGTTGGCCCAACGATAACTTGTGTTTGAGTTCAGGAAGTGCTTCTGCTTGGGGCCACTGACTGTAACTGAAGCTAGCAGATGAGTGTATCACATGGAGACCACCTCAAACAGACACACTGATGGTTCTTGATTTCATAAGTGCTTCTCTTTTGGGGTTGTTTCGCTCGTGAGATTTTCTTCAGTAAGACACCACTATTCTCTCATGAATTTGTCGCCAACATTACCTTAACACAGGCACTGACTACATTTCTTGAAAAAGTAAGTGCTAATTGTTGGGGTAGTCTTGCAGACTGCTCTCATCCAAAGATCCTACTACAAACTATGAACTATCGATAAAAATGTTTTTGCAAGGAATTTCTATCTAATTTGAGTCTTTACATGGCTTTCAAGTGAAAGAGTGCTACACTTTGGGACAGACCACATCCACTGGGTAAACCAGAAAGCCTCCTTTTTGTGGGGAAATCACTCTCAGATCACCTCAAAGGAGTCACTCCTGATTCTTGTGTTCAAAAGTGCTTCTCTTTGGGGTTGTCTTGGTAGTGACAATGCACACAAAATCTGAACTGTAGAAACAAACTGTGTATTACTTCTAGGGATGACATGTGATTTTTCAAGTCAAAGAGAAGACCAATATTGTGGGATTGCAACCCACTGTTAAAATGACACTTATTTTCTATCAGAAGCCAGATTTTGTCATGATAAGTGCCCTAATAGAAACACTGACCTGTTCCTCATGATAGTAAGTGCTTCTTGTTGGGGTAGTTTCATGACCTGCAGATCTTCCTCGTGTGAGCTGAATGGCAAGCTCAGTAAGAGATGCGCTTCACCGTTAGTCACTTTATTCTGAGAAAATCCTGGGAAGCCCTGTTAAGTTTGGCTGGGATTCTGAACAGACTCCTTCAGCGATTGAAGGCATTTCCTGGGCTGTCTTCCAAAGAATAAGAAATTGTCATGTGGATACCTCAGTAGGACATGCACTTCAACTTTTTGCACATTCTTTGGAGAAAATGGTAGAAAGTGCTTTGAAGTTGGGGTGTGATTCTTAACTGACTGCTTCAATTCTTGGACAAGTTTCCAGGACTGTCAACCAAATAGTAGGAAACTCTCTGGAAAAGTCATGTGGATTCCTCAGTAGGACATGCACCTCAACTTTATGCACATTCTTTGGAGAAAATGGTGGAAAGTGCTTTGAGGTTGGGGTGGGATTCTTGCCTCATTGTATGATGAATCCAGACTCTTAAATCTTTCAGGTATTCAAAGACACACAGTGTGGAGAGCCAATTTACAATCCACCCACTTTTTCTGTCGTTCACACTTGATTCCATACTATACATTTGGTTTTGTCTTATTATGAAGTATGTCTGCTGGAACTCCAACTGGAGGCTTCCTTTGTCAAACAAGTTCCATGGAGCCAACCCGCAGAAAGCTGATTGATCACTCATCAACACCTAACTGCCCTCATGTCTGCAGTCATTCCAAAATGATTCTTCTTTGAATGCTTGTTTAATGAGCCATTGCCTGGACCATAGAAACCTTGTGGAAAAGGAAGGTGGAGTCTGTTGGAAGCAGAAACACTGAGCATATAAAACGGGCAACTCTGTTCAACAGACAACACACTCACCAAATTGGAAACGCAACGTGGAGGACGCAAGAAAGTATCAACTGGACCGAGGAGAAATTCATGTAAGAAAGAAATGGGATTCATCGTCTGTGCTGTTGGCCCAACGATAACTTGTGTTTGAGTTCAGGAAGTGCTTCTGCTTGGGGCCACTGACTGTAACTGAAGCTAGCAGATGAGTGTATCACATGGAGACCACCTCAAACAGACACACTGATGGTTCTTGATTTCATAAGTGCTTCTCTTTTTGGGTTGTTTCGCTCGTGAGATTTTCTTCAGTAAGACACCACTATTCTTTCATGAATTTGTCGCCAACATTACCTTAACACAGGCACTGACTACATTTCTTGAAAAAGTAAGTGCTAATTGTTGGGGTAGTCTTGCAGACTGCTCTCATCCAAAGATCCTACTACAAACTATGAACTATCGATAAAAATGTTTTTGCAAGGAATTTCTATCTAATTTGAGTCTTTACATGGCTTTCAAGTGAAAGAGTGCTACACTTTGGGACAGACCACATCCACTGGGTAAACCAGAAAGCCTCCTTTTTGTGGGGAAATCACTCTCAGATCACCTCAAAGGAGTCACTCCTGATTCTTGTGTTCAAAAGTGCTTCTCTTTGGGGTTGTCTTGGTAGTGACAATGCACACAAAATCTGAACTGTAGAAACAAACTGTGTATTACTTCTAGGGATGACATGTGATTTTTCAAGTCAAAGAGAAGACCAATATTGTGGGATTGCAACCCACTGTTAAAATGACACTTATTGTCTATCAGAAGCCAGATTTTGTCATGATAAGTGCCCTAATAGAAACACTGACCTGTTCCTCATGATAGTAAGTGCTTCTTGTTGCTGTAGTTTCATGACCTGCAGATCTTCCTCGTGTGAGCTGAATGGCAAGCTCAGTAAGAGATGCGCTTCACCGTTAGTCACTTTATTCTGAGAAAATCCTGGGAAGCCCTGTTAAGTTTGGCTGGGATTCTGAACAGACTCCTTCAGCGATTGAAGGCATTTCCTGGGCTGTCTTCCAAAGAATAAGAAATTGTCATGTGGATACCTCAGTAGGACATGCACTTCAACTTTTTGCACATTCTTTGGAGAAAATGGTAGAAAGTGCTTTGAAGTTGGGGTGTGATTCTTAACTGACTGCTTCAATTCTTGGACAAGTTTCCAGGACTGTCAACCAAATAGTAGGAAACTCTCTGGAAAAGTCATGTGGATTCCTCAGTAGGACATGCACCTCAACTTTATGCACATTCTTTGGAGAAAATGGTGGAAAGTGCTTTGAGGTTGGGGTGGGATTCTTGCCTCATTGTATGATGAATCCAGACTCTTAAATCTTTCAGGTATTCAAAGACACACAGTGTGGAGAGCCAATTTACAATCCACCCACTTTTTCTGTCGTTCACACTTGATTCCATACTATACATTTGGTTTTGTCTTATTATGAAGTATGTCTGCTGGAACTCCAACTGGAGGCTTCCTTTGTCAAACAAGTTCCATGGAGCCAACCCACAGAAAGCTGATTGATCACTCATCAACACCTAACTGCCCTCATGTCTGCAGTCATTCCAAAATGATTCTTCTTTGAATGCTTGTTTAATGAGCCATTGCCTGGACCATAGAAACCTTGTGGAAAAGGAAGGTGGAGTCTGTTGGAAGCAGAAACACTGAGCATATAAAACGGGCAACTCTGTTCAACAGACAACACACTCACCAAATTGGAAACGCAACGTGGAGGACGCAAGAAAGTATCAACTGGACCGAGGAGAAATTCATGTAAGAAAGAAATGGGATTCATCGTCTGTGCTGTTGGCCCAACGATAACTTGTGTTTGAGTTCAGGAAGTGCTTCTGCTTGGGGCCATTGTACATGACAAATGCTACTGACTGTAACTGAAGCTAGCAGATGAGTGTATCACATGGAGACCACCTCAAACAGACACTGATGGTTCTTGATTTCATAAGTGCTTCTCTTTTGGGGTTGTTTCGCTCGTGAGATTTTCTTCAGTAAGACACCACTATTCTCTCATAAATTTGTCGCCAACATTACCTTAACACAGGTACTGACTACATTTCTTGAAAAAGTAAGTGCTAATTGTTGGGGTAGTCTTGCAGACGGCTCTCATCCAAAGATCCTACTACAAACTATGAACTATCGATAAAGATGTTTTTGCAAGGGATTTCTATCTAATTTGAGTCTTTACATGGCTTTCAAGTGAAAGAGTGCTACACTTTGGGACAGACCACATCCACTGGGTAAACCAGAAAGCCTCCTTTTTGTGGGGAAATCACTCTCAGATCACCTCAAAGGAGTCACTCCTGATTCTTGTGTTCAAAAGTGCTTCTCTTTGGGGTTGTCTTGGTAGTGACAATGCACACAAAATCTGAACTGTAGAAACAAACTGTGTATTACTTCTATGGATGACATGTGATTTTTCAAGTCAAAGAGAAGACCAATATTGTGGGATTGCAACCCACTGTTAAAATGACACTTATTTTCTATCAGAAGCCAGATTTTGTCATGATAAGTGCCCTAATAGAAACACTGACCTGTTCCTCATGATAGTAAGTGCTTCTTGTTGGGGTAGTTTCATGACCTGCAGATCTTCCTCGTGTGAGCTGAATGGCAAGCTCAGTAGGAGATGCGCTTCACCGTTAGCCACTTTATTTTGAGAAAATCCTGGGAAGCCCTGTTAAGTTTGGCTGGGATTCTGAACAGACTCCTTTAGCAATTGAAGGCATTTCCTGGGCTGTCTTCCAAATAATAAGAAATTGTCATGTGGATACCTCAGTAGGACATGCACTTCAACTTTTTGCACATTCTTTGGAGAAAATGGTGGAAAGTGCTTTGAAGTTGGGGTGTGATTCTTAACTGACTGCTTCAATTCTTGGACAAGTTTCCAGGACTGTCAATCAAACAGTAGGAAACTCTCTGGAAAAGTCATGTGGATTCCTCAGTAGGACATGCACCTCAACTTTATGCACATTCTTTGGAGAAAATGGTGGAAAGTGCTTTGAGGTTGGGGTGGGATTCTTGCCTCACTGTATGATGAATCCAGACTCTTAAATCTTTCAGGTATTCAAAGACACACAGTGTGGAGAGCCAATTTACAATCCACCCACTTTTTCTGTCGTTCACACTTGATTCCATACTATACATTTGGTTTTGTCTTATTATGAAGTATGTCTGCTGGAACTCCAACTGGAGGCTTCCTTTGTCAAACAAGTTCCATGGAGCCAACCTGCAGAAAGCTGATTGATCACTCATCAACACCTAACTGCCCTCATGTCTGCAGTCATTCCAAAATGATTCTTCTTTGAATGCTTGTTTAATGAGCCATTGCCTGGACCATAGAAACCTTGTGGAAAAGGAAGGTGGAGTCTGTTGGAAGCAGAAACACTGAGCATATAAAACGGGCAACTCTGTTCAACAGACAACACACTCACCAAATTGGAAACGCAACGTGGAGGACGCAAGAAAGTATCAACTGGACTGAGGAGAAATTCATGTAAGAAAGAAATGGGATTCATCGTCTGTGCTGTTGGCCCAACGATAACTTGTGTTTGAGTTCAGGAAGTGCTTCTGCTTGGGGCCATTGTACATGACCAATGCTACTGACTATAACTGAAGCTAGCAGATGAGTGTATCACATGGAGACCACCTCAAACAGACACACTGATGGTTCTTGATTTCATAAGTGCTTCTCTTTTGGGGTTGTTTCGCTCGTGAGATTTTCTTCAGTAAGACACCACTATTCTTTCATGAATTTGTCCCCAACATTACCTTAACACAGGCACTGACTACATTTCTTGAAAAAGTAAGTGCTAATTGTTGGGGTAGTCTTGCAGACTGCTCTCATCCAAAGATCCTACTACAAACTATGAACTATCGATAAAAATGTTTTTGCAAGGAATTTCTATCTAATTTGAGCCTTTACATGGCTTTCAAGTGAAAGAGTGCTACACTTTGGGACAGACCACATCCACTGGGTAAACCAGAAAGCCTCCTTTTTGTGGGGAAATCACTCTCAGATCACCTCAAAGGAGTCACTCCTGATTCTTGTGTTCAAAAGTGCTTCTCTTTGGGGTTGTCTTGGTAGTGACAATGCACACAAAATCAGAACTGTAGAAACAAACTGTGTATTACTTCTAGGGATGACATGTGATTTTTCAAGTCAAAGAGAAGACCAATATTGTGGGATTGCAACCCACTGTTAAAATGACACTTATTTTCTATCAGAAGCCAGATTTTGTCATGATAAGTGCCCTAATAGAAACACTGACCTGTTCCTCATGATAGTAAGTGCTTCTTGTTGGGGTAGTTTCATGACCTGCAGATCTTCAATGGCAAGCTCAGTAGGAGATATGCTTCACCGTTAGCCACTTTATTTTGAGAAAATCCTGGGAAGCCCTGTTAAGTTTGGCTGGGATTCTGAACAGACTCCTTTAGCAATTGAAGGCATTTCCTGGGCTGTCTTCCAAATAATAAGAAATTGTCATGTGGATACCTCAGTAGGACATGCACTTCAACTTTTTGCACATTCTTTGGAGAAAATGGTGGAAAGTGCTTTGAAGTTGGGGTGTTATTCTTAACTGACTGCTTCAATTCTTGGACAAGTTTCCAGGACTGTCAACCAAATAGTAGGAAACTCTCTGGAAAAGTCATGTGGATTCCTCAGTAGGACATGCACCTCAACTTTATGCACATTCTTTGGAGAATATGGTGGAAAGTGCTTTGAGGTTGGGCTGGGATTCTTGCCTCACTGTATGATGAATCCAGACTCTTAAATCTTTCAGGTATTCAAAGACACACAGTGTGGAGAGCCAATTTACAATCCACCCACTTTTTCTGTCGTTCACACTTGATTCCATACTATACATTTGGTTTTGTCTTATTATGAAGTATGTCTGCTGGAACTCCAACTGGAGGCTTCCTTTGTCAAACAAGTTCCATGGAGCCAACCCGCAGAAAGCTGATTGATCACTCATCAACACCTAACTGCCCTCATGTCTGCAGTCATTCCAAAATGATTCTTCTTTGAATGCTTGTTTAATGAGCCATTGCCTGGACCATAGAAACCTTGTGGAAAAGGAAGGTGGAGTCTGTTGGAAGCAGAAACACTGAGCATATAAAACGGGCAACTCTGTTCAACAGACAACACACTCACCAAATTGGAAACGCAACGTGGAGGACGCAAGAAAGTATCAACTGGACCGAGGAGAAATTCATGTAAGAAAGAAATGGGATTCATCGTCTGTGCTGTTGGCCCAACGATAACTTGTGTTTGAGTTCAGGAAGTGCTTCTGCTTGGGGCCACTGACTGTAACTGAAGCTAGCAGATGAGTGTATCACATGGAGACCACCTCAAACAGACACACTGATGGTTCTTGATTTCATAAGTGCTTCTCTTTTGGGGTTGTTTCGCTCGTGAGATTTTCTTCAGTAAGACACCACTATTCTTTCATGAATTTGTCCCCAACATTACCTTAACACAGGCACTGACTACATTTCTTGAAAAAGTAAGTGCTAATTGTTGGGGTAGTCTTGCAGACTGCTCTCATCCAAAGATCCTACTACAAACTATGAACTATCGATAAAAATGTTTTTGCAAGGAATTTCTATCTAATTTGAGCCTTTACATGGCTTTCAAGTGAAAGAGTGCTACACTTTGGGACAGACCACATCCACTGGGTAAACCAGAAAGCCTCCTTTTTGTGGGGAAATCACTCTCAGATCACCTCAAAGGAGTCACTCCTGATTCTTGTGTTCAAAAGTGCTTCTCTTTGGGGTTGTCTTGGTAGTGACAATGCACACAAAATCTGAACTGTAGAAACAAACTGTGTATTACTTCTAGGGATGACATGTGATTTTTCAAGTCAAAGAGAAGACCAATATTGTGGGATTGCAACCCACTGTTAAAATGACACTTATTTTCTATCAGAAGCCAGATTTTGTCATGATAAGTGCCCTAATAGAAACACTGACCTGTTCCTCATGATAGTAAGTGCTTCTTGTTGGGGTAGTTTCATGACCTGCAGATCTTCAATGGCAAGCTCAGTAGGAGATATGCTTCACCGTTAGCCACTTTATTTTGAGAAAATCCTGGGAAGCCCTGTTAAGTTTGGCTGGGATTCTGAACAGACTCCTTTAGCAATTGAAGGCATTTCCTGGGCTGTCTTCCAAATAATAAGAAATTGTCATGTGGATACCTCAGTAGGACATGCACTTCAACTTTTTGCACATTCTTTGGAGAAAATGGTGGAAAGTGCTTTGAAGTTGGGGTGTTATTCTTAACTGACTGCTTCAATTCTTGGACAAGTTTCCAGGACTGTCAACCAAATAGTAGGAAACTCTCTGGAAAAGTCATGTGGATTCCTCAGTAGGACATGCACCTCAACTTTATGCACATTCTTTGGAGAATATGGTGGAAAGTGCTTTGAGGTTGGGCTGGGATTCTTGCCTCACTGTATGATGAATCCAGACTCTTAAATCTTTCAGGTATTCAAAGACACACAGTGTGGAGAGCCAATTTACAATCCACCCACTTTTTCTGTCGTTCACACTTGATTCCATACTATACATTTGGTTTTGTCTTATTATGAAGTATGTCTGCTGGAACTCCAACTGGAGGCTTCCTTTGTCAAACAAGTTCCATGGAGCCAACCCGCAGAAAGCTGATTGATCACTCATCAACACCTAACTGCCCTCATGTCTGCAGTCATTCCAAAATGATTCTTCTTTGAATGCTTGTTTAATGAGCCATTGCCTGGACCATAGAAACCTTGTGGAAAAGGAAGGTGGAGTCTGTTGGAAGCAGAAACACTGAGCATATAAAACGGGCAACTCTGTTCAACAGACAACACACTCACCAAATTGGAAACGCAACGTGGAGGACGCAAGAAAGTATCAACTGGACCGAGGAGAAATTCATGTAAGAAAGAAATGGGATTCATCGTCTGTGCTGTTGGCCCAACGATAACTTGTGTTTGAGTTCAGGAAGTGCTTCTGCTTGGGGCCACTGACTGTAACTGAAGCTAGCAGATGAGTGTATCACATGGAGACCACCTCAAACAGACACACTGATGGTTCTTGATTTCATAAGTGCTTCTCTTTTGGGGTTGTTTCGCTCGTGAGATTTTCTTCAGTAAGACACCACTATTCTTTCATGAATTTGTCCCCAACATTACCTTAACACAGGCACTGACTACATTTCTTGAAAAAGTAAGTGCTAATTGTTGGGGTAGTCTTGCAGACTGCTCTCATCCAAAGATCCTACTACAAACTATGAACTATCGATAAAAATGTTTTTGCAAGGAATTTCTATCTAATTTGAGTCTTTACATGGCTTTCAAGTGAAAGAGTGCTACACTTTGGGACAGACCACATCCACTGGGTAAACCAGAAAGCCTCCTTTTTGTGGGGAAATCACTCTCAGATCACCTCAAAGGAGTCACTCCTGATTCTTGTGTTCAAAAGTGCTTCTCTTTGGGGTTGTCTTGGTAGTGACAATGCACACAAAATCTGAACTGTAGAAACAAACTGTGTATTACTTCTAGGGATGACATGTGATTTTTCAAGTCAAAGAGAAGACCAATATTGTGGGATTGCAACCCACTGTTAAAATGACACTTATTTTCTATCAGAAGCCAGATTTTGTCATGATAAGTGCCCTAATAGAAACACTGACCTGTTCCTCATGATAGTAAGTGCTTCTTGTTGGGGTAGTTTCATGACCTGCAGATCTTCCTCGTGTGAGCTGAATGGCAAGCTCAGTAAGAGATGCGCTTCACCGTTAGTCACTTTATTCTGAGAAAATCCTGGGAAGCCCTGTTAAGTTTGGCTGGGATTCTGAACAGACTCCTTCAGCGATTGAAGGCATTTCCTGGGCTGTCTTCCAAAGAATAAGAAATTGTCATGTGGATACCTCAGTAGGACATGCACTTCAACTTTTTGCACATTCTTTGGAGAAAATGGTAGAAAGTGCTTTGAAGTTGGGGTGTGATTCTTAACTGACTGCTTCAATTCTTGGACAAGTTTCCAGGACTGTCAACCAAATAGTAGGAAACTCTCTGGAAAAGTCATGTGGATTCCTCAGTAGGACATGCACCTCAACTTTATGCACATTCTTTGGAGAAAATGGTGGAAAGTGCTTTGAGGTTGGGGTGGGATTCTTGCCTCATTGTATGATGAATCCAGACTCTTAAATCTCTCAGGTATTCAAAGACACACAGTGTGGAGAGCCAATTTACAATCCACCCACTTTTTCTGTCGTTCACACTTGATTCCATACTATACATTTGGTTTTGTCTTATTATGAAGTATGTCTGCTGGAACTCCAACTGGAGGCTTCCTTTGTCAAACAAGTTCCATGGAGCCAACCCGCAGAAAGCTGATTGATCACTCATCAACACCTAACTGCCCTCATGTCTGCAGTCATTCCAAAATGATTCTTCTTTGAATGCTTGTTTAATGAGCCATTGCCTGGACCATAGAAACCTTGTGGAAAAGGAAGGTGGAGTCTGTTGGAAGCAGAAACACTGAGCATATAAAACGGGCAACTCTGTTCAACAGACAACACACTCACCAAATTGGAAACGCAACGTGGAGGACGCAAGAAAGTATCAACTGGACCGAGGAGAAATTCATGTAAGAAAGAAATGGGATTCATCGTCTGTGCTGTTGGCCCAACGATAACTTGTGTTTGAGTTCAGGAAGTGCTTCTGCTTGGGGCCACTGACTGTAACTGAAGCTAGCAGATGAGTGTATCACCCTCAAACAGACACACTGATGGTTCTTGATTTCATAAGTGCTTCTCTTTTGGGGTTGTTTCGCTCGTGAGATTTTCTTCAGTAAGACACCACTATTCTTTCATGAATTTGTCCCCAACATTACCTTAACACAGGCACTGACTACATTTCTTGAAAAAGTAAGTGCTAATTGTTGGGGTAGTCTTGCAGACTGCTCTCATCCAAAGATCCTACTACAAACTATGAACTATCGATAAAAATGTTTTTGCAAGGAATTTCTATCTAATTTGAGTCTTTAAATGGCTTTCAAGTGAAAGAGTGCTACACTTTGGGACAGACCACATCCACTGGGTAAACCAGAAAGCCTCCTTTTTGTGGGGAAAACACTCTCAGATCACCTCAAAGGAGTCACTCCTGATTCTTGTGTTCAAAAGTGCTTCTCTTTGGGGTTGTCTTGGTAGTGACAATGCACACAAAATCAGAACTGTAGAAACAAACTCTGTATTACTTCTAGGGATGACATGTGATTTTTCAAGTCAAAGAGAAGACCAATATTGTGGGATTGCAACCCACTGTTAAAATGACACTTATTTTCTATCAGAAGCCAGATTTTGTCATGATAAGTGCCCTAATAGAAACACTGACCTGTTCCTCATGATAGTAAGTGCTTCTTGTTGGGGTAGTTTCATGACCTGCAGATCTTCAATGGCAAGCTCAGTAGGAGATATGCTTCACCGTTAGCCACTTTATTTTGAGAAAATCCTGGGAAGCCCTGTTAAGTTTGGCTGGGATTCTGAACAGACTCCTTTAGCAATTGAAGGCATTTCCTGGGCTGTCTTCCAAATAATAAGAAATTGTCATGTGGATACCTCAGTAGGACATGCACTTCAACTTTTTGCACATTCTTTGGAGAAAATGGTGGAAAGTGCTTTGAAGTTGGGGTGTGATTCTTAACTGACTGCTTCAATTCTTGGACAAGTTTCCAGGACTGTCAACCAAATAGTAGGAAACTCTCTGGAAAAGTCATGTGGATTCCTCAGTAGGACATGCACCTCAACTTTATGCACATTCTTTGGAGAAAATGGTGGAAATTGCTTTGAGGTTGGGGTGGGATTCTTGCCTCACTGTATGATGAATCCAGACTCTTAAATCTTTCAGGTATTCAAAGACACACAGTGTGGAGAGCCAATTTACAATCCACCCACTTTTTCTGTCGTTCACACTTGATTCCATACTATATATTTGGTTTTGTCTTATTATGAAGTATGTCTGCTGGAACTCCAACTGGAGGCTTCCTTTGTCAAACAAGTTCCATGGAGCCAACCCGCAGAAAGCTGATTGATCACTCATCAACACCTAACTGCCCTCATGTCTGCAGTCATTCCAAAATGATTCTTCTTTGAATGCTTGTTTAATGAGCCATTGCCTGGACCATAGAAACCTTGTGGAAAAGGAAGGTGGAGTCTGTTGGAAGCAGAAACACTGAGCATATAAAACGGGCAACTCTGTTAAACAGACAACACACTCACCAAATTGGAAACGCAACGTGGAGGACGCAAGAAAGTATCAACTGGACCGAGGAGAAATTCATGTAAGAAAGAAATGGGATTCATCGTCTGTGCTGTTGGCCCAACGATAACTTGTGTTTGAGTTCAGGAAGTGCTTCTGCTTGGGGCCATTGTACATGACCAATGCTACTGACTTTAACTGAAGCTAGCAGATGAGTGTATCACATGGAGACCACCTCAAACAGACACACTGATGGTTCTTTATTTCATAAGTGCTTCTCTTTTGGGGTTGTTTCGCTCGTGAGATTTTCTTCAGGAAGACACCACTATTCTTTCATGAATTTGTCGCCAACATTACCTTAACACAGGCACTGACTACATTTCTTGAAAAAGTAAGTGCTAATTGTTGGGGTAGTCTTGCAGACTGCTCTCATCCAAAGATCCTACTACAAACTATGAACTATCGATAAAAATGTTTTTGCAAGGAATTTCTATCTAATTTGAGCCTTTACATGGCTTTCAAGTGAAAGAGTGCTACACTTTGGGACAGACCGCATCCACTGGGTAAACCAGAAAGCCTCCTTTTTGTGGGGAAATCACTCTCAGATCACCTCAAAGGAGTCACTCCTGATTCTTGTGTTCAAAAGTGCTTCTCTTTGGGGTTGTCTTGGTAGTGACAATGCACACAAAATCTGAACTGTAGAAACAAACTGTGTATTACTTCTAGGGATGACATGGGATTTTTCAATTCAAAGAGAAGACCAATATTGTGGGATTGCAACCCACTGTTCAAATTACACTTATTTTCTATCAGAAGCCAGATTTTGTCATGATAAGTGCCCTAATAGAAACACTGACCTGTTCCTCATGATAGTAAGTGCTTCTTGTTGGGGTAGTTTCATGACCTGCAGATCTTCCTCGTGTGAGCTGAATGGCAAGCTCAGTAGGAGATGCGCTTCACCGTTAGCCACTTTATTTTGAGAAAATCCTGGGAAGCCTTTGGCTGGGATTCTGAACAGACTCCTTCAGCGATTGAAGGCATTTCCTGGGCTGTCTTCCAAAGAATAAGAAATTGTCATGTGGATACCTCAGTAGGACATGCACTTCAACTTTTTGCACATTCTTTGGAGAAATTGGTAGAAAGTGCTTTGAAGTTGGGGTGTGATTCTTAACTGACTGCTTCAATTATTGGACAAGTTTCCAGGACTGTCAACCAAATAGTAGGAAACTCTCTGGAAAAGTCATGTGGATTCCTCAGTAGGACATGCACCTCAACTTTATGCACATTCTTTGGAGAAAATGGTGGAAAGTGCTTTGAGGTTGGGGTGGGATTCTTGCCTCACTGTATGATGAATCCAGACTCTTAAATCTTTCAGGTATTCAAAGACACACAGTGTGGAGAGCCAATTTACAATCCACCCACTTTTTCTGTCGTTCACACTTGATTCCATACTATACATTTGGTTTTGTCTTATTATGAAGTATGTCTGCTGGAACTCCTACTGGAGGCTTCCTTTGTCAAACAAGTTCCATGGAGCCAACCTGCAGAAAGCCAATTGATCACTCATCAACACCTAACTGCCCTCATGTCTGCAGTCATTCCAAAATGATTCTTCTTTGAATGCTTGTTTAATGAGCCATTGCCTGGACCATAGAAACCTTGTGGAAAAGGAAGGTGGAGTCTGTTGGAAGCAGAAACACCAAGCATATAAAACGGGCAACTCTGTTCAACAGACAACACACTCACCAAATTGGAAACGCAACGTGGAGGACGCAAGAAAGTATCAACTGGACCGAGGAGAAATTCATGTAAGAAAGAAATGGGATTCATCGTCTGTGCTGTTGGCCCAACGATAACTTGTGTTTGAGTTCAGGAAGTGCTTCTGCTTGGGGCCATTGTACATGACAAATGCTACTGACTGTAACTGAAGCTAGCAGATGAGTGTATCACATGGAGACCACCTCAAACAGACACTGATGGTTCTTGATTTCATAAGTGCTTCTCTTTTGGGGTTGTTTCGCTCGTGAGATTTTCTTCAGTAAGACACCACTATTCTCTCATAAATTTGTCGCCAACATTACCTTAACACAGGTACTGACTACATTTCTTGAAAAAGTAAGTGCTAATTGTTGGGGTAGTCTTGCAGACGGCTCTCATCCAAAGATCCTACTACAAACTATGAACTATCGATAAAGATGTTTTTGCAAGGGATTTCTATCTAATTTGAGTCTTTACATGGCTTTCAAGTGAAAGAGTGCTACACTTTGGGACAGACCACATCCACTGGGTAAACCAGAAAGCCTCCTTTTTGTGGGGAAATCACTCTCAGATCACCTCAAAGGAGTCACTCCTGATTCTTGTGTTCAAAAGTGCTTCTCTTTGGGGTTGTCTTGGTAGTGACAATGCACACAAAATCTGAACTGTAGAAACAAACTGTGTATTACTTCTATGGATGACATGTGATTTTTCAAGTCAAAGAGAAGACCAATATTGTGGGATTGCAACCCACTGTTAAAATGACACTTATTTTCTATCAGAAGCCAGATTTTGTCATGATAAGTGCCCTAATAGAAACACTGACCTGTTCCTCATGATAGTAAGTGCTTCTTGTTGGGGTAGTTTCATGACCTGCAGATCTTCCTCGTGTGAGCTGAATGGCAAGCTCAGTAGGAGATGCGCTTCACCGTTAGCCACTTTATTTTGAGAAAATCCTGGGAAGCCCTGTTAAGTTTGGCTGGGATTCTGAACAGACTCCTTTAGCAATTGAAGGCATTTCCTGGGCTGTCTTCCAAATAATAAGAAATTGTCATGTGGATACCTCAGTAGGACATGCACTTCAACTTTTTGCACATTCTTTGGAGAAAATGGTGGAAAGTGCTTTGAAGTTGGGGTGTGATTCTTAACTGACTGCTTCAATTCTTGGACAAGTTTCCAGGACTGTCAATCAAACAGTAGGAAACTCTCTGGAAAAGTCATGTGGATTCCTCAGTAGGACATGCACCTCAACTTTATGCACATTCTTTGGAGAAAATGGTGGAAAGTGCTTTGAGGTTGGGGTGGGATTCTTGCCTCACTGTATGATGAATCCAGACTCTTAAATCTTTCAGGTATTCAAAGACACACAGTGTGGAGAGCCAATTTACAATCCACCCACTTTTTCTGTCGTTCACACTTGATTCCATACTATACATTTGGTTTTGTCTTATTATGAAGTATGTCTGCTGGAACTCCAACTGGAGGCTTCCTTTGTCAAACAAGTTCCATGGAGCCAACCTGCAGAAAGCTGATTGATCACTCATCAACACCTAACTGCCCTCATGTCTGCAGTCATTCCAAAATGATTCTTCTTTGAATGCTTGTTTAATGAGCCATTGCCTGGACCATAGAAACCTTGTGGAAAAGGAAGGTGGAGTCTGTTGGAAGCAGAAACACTGAGCATATAAAACGGGCAACTCTGTTCAACAGACAACACACTCACCAAATTGGAAACGCAACGTGGAGGACGCAAGAAAGTATCAACTGGACTGAGGAGAAATTCATGTAAGAAAGAAATGGGATTCATCGTCTGTGCTGTTGGCCCAACGATAACTTGTGTTTGAGTTCAGGAAGTGCTTCTGCTTGGGGCCATTGTACATGACCAATGCTACTGACTATAACTGAAGCTAGCAGATGAGTGTATCACATGGAGACCACCTCAAACAGACACACTGATGGTTCTTGATTTCATAAGTGCTTCTCTTTTGGGGTTGTTTCGCTCGTGAGATTTTCTTCAGTAAGACACCACTATTCTTTCATGAATTTGTCCCCAACATTACCTTAACACAGGCACTGACTACATTTCTTGAAAAAGTAAGTGCTAATTGTTGGGGTAGTCTTGCAGACTGCTCTCATCCAAAGATCCTACTACAAACTATGAACTATCGATAAAAATGTTTTTGCAAGGAATTTCTATCTAATTTGAGCCTTTACATGGCTTTCAAGTGAAAGAGTGCTACACTTTGGGACAGACCACATCCACTGGGTAAACCAGAAAGCCTCCTTTTTGTGGGGAAATCACTCTCAGATCACCTCAAAGGAGTCACTCCTGATTCTTGTGTTCAAAAGTGCTTCTCTTTGGGGTTGTCTTGGTAGTGACAATGCACACAAAATCAGAACTGTAGAAACAAACTGTGTATTACTTCTAGGGATGACATGTGATTTTTCAAGTCAAAGAGAAGACCAATATTGTGGGATTGCAACCCACTGTTAAAATGACACTTATTTTCTATCAGAAGCCAGATTTTGTCATGATAAGTGCCCTAATAGAAACACTGACCTGTTCCTCATGATAGTAAGTGCTTCTTGTTGGGGTAGTTTCATGACCTGCAGATCTTCAATGGCAAGCTCAGTAGGAGATATGCTTCACCGTTAGCCACTTTATTTTGAGAAAATCCTGGGAAGCCCTGTTAAGTTTGGCTGGGATTCTGAACAGACTCCTTTAGCAATTGAAGGCATTTCCTGGGCTGTCTTCCAAATAATAAGAAATTGTCATGTGGATACCTCAGTAGGACATGCACTTCAACTTTTTGCACATTCTTTGGAGAAAATGGTGGAAAGTGCTTTGAAGTTGGGGTGTTATTCTTAACTGACTGCTTCAATTCTTGGACAAGTTTCCAGGACTGTCAACCAAATAGTAGGAAACTCTCTGGAAAAGTCATGTGGATTCCTCAGTAGGACATGCACCTCAACTTTATGCACATTCTTTGGAGAATATGGTGGAAAGTGCTTTGAGGTTGGGCTGGGATTCTTGCCTCACTGTATGATGAATCCAGACTCTTAAATCTTTCAGGTATTCAAAGACACACAGTGTGGAGAGCCAATTTACAATCCACCCACTTTTTCTGTCGTTCACACTTGATTCCATACTATACATTTGGTTTTGTCTTATTATGAAGTATGTCTGCTGGAACTCCAACTGGAGGCTTCCTTTGTCAAACAAGTTCCATGGAGCCAACCCGCAGAAAGCTGATTGATCACTCATCAACACCTAACTGCCCTCATGTCTGCAGTCATTCCAAAATGATTCTTCTTTGAATGCTTGTTTAATGAGCCATTGCCTGGACCATAGAAACCTTGTGGAAAAGGAAGGTGGAGTCTGTTGGAAGCAGAAACACTGAGCATATAAAACGGGCAACTCTGTTCAACAGACAACACACTCACCAAATTGGAAACGCAACGTGGAGGACGCAAGAAAGTATCAACTGGACCGAGGAGAAATTCATGTAAGAAAGAAATGGGATTCATCGTCTGTGCTGTTGGCCCAACGATAACTTGTGTTTGAGTTCAGGAAGTGCTTCTGCTTGGGGCCACTGACTGTAACTGAAGCTAGCAGATGAGTGTATCACATGGAGACCACCTCAAACAGACACACTGATGGTTCTTGATTTCATAAGTGCTTCTCTTTTGGGGTTGTTTCGCTCGTGAGATTTTCTTCAGTAAGACACCACTATTCTTTCATGAATTTGTCCCCAACATTACCTTAACACAGGCACTGACTACATTTCTTGAAAAAGTAAGTGCTAATTGTTGGGGTAGTCTTGCAGACTGCTCTCATCCAAAGATCCTACTACAAACTATGAACTATCGATAAAAATGTTTTTGCAAGGAATTTCTATCTAATTTGAGCCTTTACATGGCTTTCAAGTGAAAGAGTGCTACACTTTGGGACAGACCACATCCACTGGGTAAACCAGAAAGCCTCCTTTTTGTGGGGAAATCACTCTCAGATCACCTCAAAGGAGTCACTCCTGATTCTTGTGTTCAAAAGTGCTTCTCTTTGGGGTTGTCTTGGTAGTGACAATGCACACAAAATCTGAACTGTAGAAACAAACTGTGTATTACTTCTAGGGATGACATGTGATTTTTCAAGTCAAAGAGAAGACCAATATTGTGGGATTGCAACCCACTGTTAAAATGACACTTATTTTCTATCAGAAGCCAGATTTTGTCATGATAAGTGCCCTAATAGAAACACTGACCTGTTCCTCATGATAGTAAGTGCTTCTTGTTGGGGTAGTTTCATGACCTGCAGATCTTCAATGGCAAGCTCAGTAGGAGATATGCTTCACCGTTAGCCACTTTATTTTGAGAAAATCCTGGGAAGCCCTGTTAAGTTTGGCTGGGATTCTGAACAGACTCCTTTAGCAATTGAAGGCATTTCCTGGGCTGTCTTCCAAATAATAAGAAATTGTCATGTGGATACCTCAGTAGGACATGCACTTCAACTTTTTGCACATTCTTTGGAGAAAATGGTGGAAAGTGCTTTGAAGTTGGGGTGTTATTCTTAACTGACTGCTTCAATTCTTGGACAAGTTTCCAGGACTGTCAACCAAATAGTAGGAAACTCTCTGGAAAAGTCATGTGGATTCCTCAGTAGGACATGCACCTCAACTTTATGCACATTCTTTGGAGAATATGGTGGAAAGTGCTTTGAGGTTGGGCTGGGATTCTTGCCTCACTGTATGATGAATCCAGACTCTTAAATCTTTCAGGTATTCAAAGACACACAGTGTGGAGAGCCAATTTACAATCCACCCACTTTTTCTGTCGTTCACACTTGATTCCATACTATACATTTGGTTTTGTCTTATTATGAAGTATGTCTGCTGGAACTCCAACTGGAGGCTTCCTTTGTCAAACAAGTTCCATGGAGCCAACCCGCAGAAAGCTGATTGATCACTCATCAACACCTAACTGCCCTCATGTCTGCAGTCATTCCAAAATGATTCTTCTTTGAATGCTTGTTTAATGAGCCATTGCCTGGACCATAGAAACCTTGTGGAAAAGGAAGGTGGAGTCTGTTGGAAGCAGAAACACTGAGCATATAAAACGGGCAACTCTGTTCAACAGACAACACACTCACCAAATTGGAAACGCAACGTGGAGGACGCAAGAAAGTATCAACTGGACCGAGGAGAAATTCATGTAAGAAAGAAATGGGATTCATCGTCTGTGCTGTTGGCCCAACGATAACTTGTGTTTGAGTTCAGGAAGTGCTTCTGCTTGGGGCCACTGACTGTAACTGAAGCTAGCAGATGAGTGTATCACATGGAGACCACCTCAAACAGACACACTGATGGTTCTTGATTTCATAAGTGCTTCTCTTTTGGGGTTGTTTCGCTCGTGAGATTTTCTTCAGTAAGACACCACTATTCTTTCATGAATTTGTCCCCAACATTACCTTAACACAGGCACTGACTACATTTCTTGAAAAAGTAAGTGCTAATTGTTGGGGTAGTCTTGCAGACTGCTCTCATCCAAAGATCCTACTACAAACTATGAACTATCGATAAAAATGTTTTTGCAAGGAATTTCTATCTAATTTGAGTCTTTACATGGCTTTCAAGTGAAAGAGTGCTACACTTTGGGACAGACCACATCCACTGGGTAAACCAGAAAGCCTCCTTTTTGTGGGGAAATCACTCTCAGATCACCTCAAAGGAGTCACTCCTGATTCTTGTGTTCAAAAGTGCTTCTCTTTGGGGTTGTCTTGGTAGTGACAATGCACACAAAATCTGAACTGTAGAAACAAACTGTGTATTACTTCTAGGGATGACATGTGATTTTTCAAGTCAAAGAGAAGACCAATATTGTGGGATTGCAACCCACTGTTAAAATGACACTTATTTTCTATCAGAAGCCAGATTTTGTCATGATAAGTGCCCTAATAGAAACACTGACCTGTTCCTCATGATAGTAAGTGCTTCTTGTTGGGGTAGTTTCATGACCTGCAGATCTTCCTCGTGTGAGCTGAATGGCAAGCTCAGTAAGAGATGCGCTTCACCGTTAGTCACTTTATTCTGAGAAAATCCTGGGAAGCCCTGTTAAGTTTGGCTGGGATTCTGAACAGACTCCTTCAGCGATTGAAGGCATTTCCTGGGCTGTCTTCCAAAGAATAAGAAATTGTCATGTGGATACCTCAGTAGGACATGCACTTCAACTTTTTGCACATTCTTTGGAGAAAATGGTAGAAAGTGCTTTGAAGTTGGGGTGTGATTCTTAACTGACTGCTTCAATTCTTGGACAAGTTTCCAGGACTGTCAACCAAATAGTAGGAAACTCTCTGGAAAAGTCATGTGGATTCCTCAGTAGGACATGCACCTCAACTTTATGCACATTCTTTGGAGAAAATGGTGGAAAGTGCTTTGAGGTTGGGGTGGGATTCTTGCCTCATTGTATGATGAATCCAGACTCTTAAATCTCTCAGGTATTCAAAGACACACAGTGTGGAGAGCCAATTTACAATCCACCCACTTTTTCTGTCGTTCACACTTGATTCCATACTATACATTTGGTTTTGTCTTATTATGAAGTATGTCTGCTGGAACTCCAACTGGAGGCTTCCTTTGTCAAACAAGTTCCATGGAGCCAACCCGCAGAAAGCTGATTGATCACTCATCAACACCTAACTGCCCTCATGTCTGCAGTCATTCCAAAATGATTCTTCTTTGAATGCTTGTTTAATGAGCCATTGCCTGGACCATAGAAACCTTGTGGAAAAGGAAGGTGGAGTCTGTTGGAAGCAGAAACACTGAGCATATAAAACGGGCAACTCTGTTCAACAGACAACACACTCACCAAATTGGAAACGCAACGTGGAGGACGCAAGAAAGTATCAACTGGACCGAGGAGAAATTCATGTAAGAAAGAAATGGGATTCATCGTCTGTGCTGTTGGCCCAACGATAACTTGTGTTTGAGTTCAGGAAGTGCTTCTGCTTGGGGCCACTGACTGTAACTGAAGCTAGCAGATGAGTGTATCACCCTCAAACAGACACACTGATGGTTCTTGATTTCATAAGTGCTTCTCTTTTGGGGTTGTTTCGCTCGTGAGATTTTCTTCAGTAAGACACCACTATTCTTTCATGAATTTGTCCCCAACATTACCTTAACACAGGCACTGACTACATTTCTTGAAAAAGTAAGTGCTAATTGTTGGGGTAGTCTTGCAGACTGCTCTCATCCAAAGATCCTACTACAAACTATGAACTATCGATAAAAATGTTTTTGCAAGGAATTTCTATCTAATTTGAGTCTTTAAATGGCTTTCAAGTGAAAGAGTGCTACACTTTGGGACAGACCACATCCACTGGGTAAACCAGAAAGCCTCCTTTTTGTGGGGAAAACACTCTCAGATCACCTCAAAGGAGTCACTCCTGATTCTTGTGTTCAAAAGTGCTTCTCTTTGGGGTTGTCTTGGTAGTGACAATGCACACAAAATCAGAACTGTAGAAACAAACTCTGTATTACTTCTAGGGATGACATGTGATTTTTCAAGTCAAAGAGAAGACCAATATTGTGGGATTGCAACCCACTGTTAAAATGACACTTATTTTCTATCAGAAGCCAGATTTTGTCATGATAAGTGCCCTAATAGAAACACTGACCTGTTCCTCATGATAGTAAGTGCTTCTTGTTGGGGTAGTTTCATGACCTGCAGATCTTCAATGGCAAGCTCAGTAGGAGATATGCTTCACCGTTAGCCACTTTATTTTGAGAAAATCCTGGGAAGCCCTGTTAAGTTTGGCTGGGATTCTGAACAGACTCCTTTAGCAATTGAAGGCATTTCCTGGGCTGTCTTCCAAATAATAAGAAATTGTCATGTGGATACCTCAGTAGGACATGCACTTCAACTTTTTGCACATTCTTTGGAGAAAATGGTGGAAAGTGCTTTGAAGTTGGGGTGTGATTCTTAACTGACTGCTTCAATTCTTGGACAAGTTTCCAGGACTGTCAACCAAATAGTAGGAAACTCTCTGGAAAAGTCATGTGGATTCCTCAGTAGGACATGCACCTCAACTTTATGCACATTCTTTGGAGAAAATGGTGGAAATTGCTTTGAGGTTGGGGTGGGATTCTTGCCTCACTGTATGATGAATCCAGACTCTTAAATCTTTCAGGTATTCAAAGACACACAGTGTGGAGAGCCAATTTACAATCCACCCACTTTTTCTGTCGTTCACACTTGATTCCATACTATATATTTGGTTTTGTCTTATTATGAAGTATGTCTGCTGGAACTCCAACTGGAGGCTTCCTTTGTCAAACAAGTTCCATGGAGCCAACCCGCAGAAAGCTGATTGATCACTCATCAACACCTAACTGCCCTCATGTCTGCAGTCATTCCAAAATGATTCTTCTTTGAATGCTTGTTTAATGAGCCATTGCCTGGACCATAGAAACCTTGTGGAAAAGGAAGGTGGAGTCTGTTGGAAGCAGAAACACTGAGCATATAAAACGGGCAACTCTGTTAAACAGACAACACACTCACCAAATTGGAAACGCAACGTGGAGGACGCAAGAAAGTATCAACTGGACCGAGGAGAAATTCATGTAAGAAAGAAATGGGATTCATCGTCTGTGCTGTTGGCCCAACGATAACTTGTGTTTGAGTTCAGGAAGTGCTTCTGCTTGGGGCCATTGTACATGACCAATGCTACTGACTTTAACTGAAGCTAGCAGATGAGTGTATCACATGGAGACCACCTCAAACAGACACACTGATGGTTCTTTATTTCATAAGTGCTTCTCTTTTGGGGTTGTTTCGCTCGTGAGATTTTCTTCAGGAAGACACCACTATTCTTTCATGAATTTGTCGCCAACATTACCTTAACACAGGCACTGACTACATTTCTTGAAAAAGTAAGTGCTAATTGTTGGGGTAGTCTTGCAGACTGCTCTCATCCAAAGATCCTACTACAAACTATGAACTATCGATAAAAATGTTTTTGCAAGGAATTTCTATCTAATTTGAGCCTTTACATGGCTTTCAAGTGAAAGAGTGCTACACTTTGGGACAGACCGCATCCACTGGGTAAACCAGAAAGCCTCCTTTTTGTGGGGAAATCACTCTCAGATCACCTCAAAGGAGTCACTCCTGATTCTTGTGTTCAAAAGTGCTTCTCTTTGGGGTTGTCTTGGTAGTGACAATGCACACAAAATCTGAACTGTAGAAACAAACTGTGTATTACTTCTAGGGATGACATGGGATTTTTCAATTCAAAGAGAAGACCAATATTGTGGGATTGCAACCCACTGTTCAAATTACACTTATTTTCTATCAGAAGCCAGATTTTGTCATGATAAGTGCCCTAATAGAAACACTGACCTGTTCCTCATGATAGTAAGTGCTTCTTGTTGGGGTAGTTTCATGACCTGCAGATCTTCCTCGTGTGAGCTGAATGGCAAGCTCAGTAGGAGATGCGCTTCACCGTTAGCCACTTTATTTTGAGAAAATCCTGGGAAGCCTTTGGCTGGGATTCTGAACAGACTCCTTCAGCGATTGAAGGCATTTCCTGGGCTGTCTTCCAAAGAATAAGAAATTGTCATGTGGATACCTCAGTAGGACATGCACTTCAACTTTTTGCACATTCTTTGGAGAAATTGGTAGAAAGTGCTTTGAAGTTGGGGTGTGATTCTTAACTGACTGCTTCAATTATTGGACAAGTTTCCAGGACTGTCAACCAAATAGTAGGAAACTCTCTGGAAAAGTCATGTGGATTCCTCAGTAGGACATGCACCTCAACTTTATGCACATTCTTTGGAGAAAATGGTGGAAAGTGCTTTGAGGTTGGGGTGGGATTCTTGCCTCACTGTATGATGAATCCAGACTCTTAAATCTTTCAGGTATTCAAAGACACACAGTGTGGAGAGCCAATTTACAATCCACCCACTTTTTCTGTCGTTCACACTTGATTCCATACTATACATTTGGTTTTGTCTTATTATGAAGTATGTCTGCTGGAACTCCTACTGGAGGCTTCCTTTGTCAAACAAGTTCCATGGAGCCAACCTGCAGAAAGCCAATTGATCACTCATCAACACCTAACTGCCCTCATGTCTGCAGTCATTCCAAAATGATTCTTCTTTGAATGCTTGTTTAATGAGCCATTGCCTGGACCATAGAAACCTTGTGGAAAAGGAAGGTGGAGTCTGTTGGAAGCAGAAACACCAAGCATATAAAACGGGCAACTCTGTTCAACAGACAACACACTCACCAAATTGGAAATGCAACGTGGACGACGCAAGAAAGTATCAACTGGACCGAGGAGAAATTCATGTAAGAAAGAAATGGGATTCATCGTCTGTGCTGTTGGCCCAACGATAACTTGTGTTTGAGTTCAGGAAGTGCTTCTGCTTGGGGCCATTGTACATGACAAATGCTACTGACTGTAACTGAAGCTAGCAGATGAGTGTATCACATGGAGACCACCTCAAACAGACACACTGATGGTTCTTGATTTCATAAGTGCTTCTCTTTTGGGGTTGTTTCGCTCGTGAGATTTTCTTCAGTAAGACACCACTATTCTCTCATAAATTTGTCGCCAACATTACCTTAACACAGGTACTGACTACATTTCTTGAAAAAGTAAGTGCTAATTGTTGGGGTAGTCTTGCAGACGGCTCTCATCCAAAGATCCTACTACAAACTATGAACTATCGATAAAAATGTTTTTGCAAGGAATTTCTATCTAATTTGAGTCTTTACATGGCTTTCAAGTGAAAGAGTGCTACACTTTGGGACAGACCACATCCACTGGGTAAACCAGAAAGCCTCCTTTTTGTGGGGAAATCACTCTTAGATCACCTCAAAGGAGTCACTCCTGATTCTTGTGTTCAAAAGTGCTTCTCTTTGGGGTTGTCTTGGTAGTGACAATGCACACAAAATCTGAACTGTAGAAACAAACTATGTATCACTTCTAGGGATGACATGTGATTTTTCAAGTCAACGAAAAGACCAATAATGTGGGATTGCAACCCACTGTTAAAATGACATTTATTTTCTATCAGAAGCCAGATTTTGTCATGATAAGTGCCCTAATAGAAACACTGACCTGTTCCTCATGATAGTAAGTGCTTCTTGTTGGGGTAGTTTCATGACCTGCAGATCTTCAATGGCAAGCTCAGTAGGAGATATGCTTCACCGTTAGCCACTTTATTTTGAGAAAATCCTGGGAAGCCCTGTTAAGTTTGGCTGGGATTCTGAACAGACTCCTTTAGCAATAGAAGGCATTTCCTGGGCTGTCTTCCAAATAATAAGAAATTGTCATGTGGATACCTCAGTAGGACATGCACTTCAACTTTTTGCACATTCTTTGGAGAAAATGGTGGAAAGTGCTTTGAAGTTGGGGTGTTATTCTTAATTGACTGCTTCAATTATTGGACAAGTTTCCAGGACTGTCAACCAAATAGTAGGAAACTCTCTGGAAAAGTCATGTGGATTCCTCAGTAGGACATGCACCTCAACTTTATGCACATTCTTTGGAGAAAATGGTGGAAAGTGCTTTGAGGTTGGGGTGGGATTCTTGCCTCACTGTATGATGAATCCAGACTATTAAATCTTTCAGGTATTCAAAGACACACAGTGTGGAGAGCCAATTTACAATCCACCCACTTTTTCTGTCGTTCACACTTGATTCCATACTATACATTTGGTTTTGTCTTATTATGAAGTATGTCTGCTGGAACTCCAACTGGAGGCTTCCTTTGTCAAACAAGTTCCATGGAGCCAACCCGCAGAAAGCTGATTGATCACTCATCAACACCTAACTGCCCTCATGTCTGCAGTCATTCCAAAATGATTCTTCTTTGAATGCTTGTTTAATGAGCCATTGCCTGGACCATAGAAACCTTGTGGAAAAGGAAGGTGGAGTCTGTTGGAAGCAGAAACACCAAGCATATAAAACGGGCAACTCTGTTCAACAGACAACACACTCACCAAATTGGAAACGCAACGTGGAGGACGCAAGAAAGTATCAACTGGACCGAGGAGAAATTCATGTAAGAAAGAAATGGGATTCATCGTCTGTGCTGTTGGCCCAACGATAACTTGTGTTTGAGTTCAGGAAGTGCTTCTGCTTGGGGCCATTGTACATGACAAATGCTACTGACTGTAACTGAAGCTAGCAGATGAGTGTATCACATGGAGACCACCTCAAACAGACACTGATGGTTCTTGATTTCATAAGTGCTTCTCTTTTGGGGTTGTTTCGCTCGTGAGATTTTCTTCAGTAAGACACCACTATTCTCTCATAAATTTGTCGCCAACATTACCTTAACACAGGTACTGACTACATTTCTTGAAAAAGTAAGTGCTAATTGTTGGGGTAGTCTTGCAGACGGCTCTCATCCAAAGATCCTACTACAAACTATGAACTATCGATAAAGATGTTTTTGCAAGGGATTTCTATCTAATTTGAGTCTTTACATGGCTTTCAAGTGAAAGAGTGCTACACTTTGGGACAGACCACATCCACTGGGTAAACCAGAAAGCCTCCTTTTTGTGGGGAAATCACTCTCAGATCACCTCAAAGGAGTCACTCCTGATTCTTGTGTTCAAAAGTGCTTCTCTTTGGGGTTGTCTTGGTAGTGACAATGCACACAAAATCTGAACTGTAGAAACAAACTGTGTATTACTTCTATGGATGACATGTGATTTTTCAAGTCAAAGAGAAGACCAATATTGTGGGATTGCAACCCACTGTTAAAATTACACTTATTTTCTATCAGAAGCCAGATTTTGTCATGATAAGTGCCCTAATAGAAACACTGACCTGTTCCTCATGATAGTAAGTGCTTCTTGTTGGGGTAGTTTCATGACCTGCAGATCTTCCTCGTGTGAGCTGAATGGCAAGCTCAGTAGGAGATGCGCTTCACCGTTAGCCACTTTATTTTGAGAAAATCCTGGGAAGCCCTGTTAAGTTTGGCTGGGATTCTGAACAGACTCCTTTAGCAATTGAAGGCATTTCCTGGGCTGTCTTCCAAATAATAAGAAATTGTCATGTGGATACCTCAGTAGGACATGCACTTCAACTTTTTGCACATTCTTTGGAGAAAATGGTGGAAAGTGCTTTGAGGTTGGGGTGGGATTCTTGCCTCACTGTATGATGAATCCAGACTCTTAAATCTTTCAGGTATTCAAAGACACACAGTGTGGAGAGCCAATTTACAATCCACCCACTTTTTCTGTCGTTCACACTTGATTCCATACTATACATTTGGTTTTGTCTTATTATGAAGTATGTCTGCTGGAACTCCAACTGGAGGCTTCCTTTGTCAAACAAGTTCCATGGAGCCAACCTGCAGAAAGCTGATTGATCACTCATCAACACCTAACTGCCCTCATGTCTGCAGTCATTCCAAAATGATTCTTCTTTGAATGCTTGTTTAATGAGCCATTGCCTGGACCATAGAAACCTTGTGGAAAAGGAAGGTGGAGTCTGTTGGAAGCAGAAACACTGAGCATATAAAACGGGCAACTCTGTTCAACAGACAACACACTCACCAAATTGGAAACGCAACGTGGAGGACGCAAGAAAGTATCAACTGGACCGAGGAGAAATTCATGTAAGAAAGAAATGGGATTCATCGTCTGTGCTGTTGGCCCAACGATAACTTGTGTTTGAGTTCAGGAAGTGCTTCTGCTTGGGGCTGGGATTCTGAACAGACTTGCTCAAAGAACCCGCAGTAGCATCAGGCAACCCCACAGTTACATCTTTCAATAAATAGTTCATACATATATAAATAACAAGTCATTGTTGAGGTCTTTCTTTACGTATTTTAGGTCAATTCAAACGAGAACTCGTGAAGTAGTGTTTTGAGACTGCTTAACATTAATTTTAACATACCAGAATCTGTAGATTCTGTCTTTTTCCTTCTTTTGAAGGTGGTGCCCACATATACAAGGTAATTAAGGTTTCAATTTCAATTCAATTTTATTTATATAGCGCCAGATTACAACAATTGTCACATCAAGGCACTTAAGTAATATAGTCCAATTCAAGCCAAATGGAATTAAATTCATTGTAATCATAATTCAATTAATTCATATAGAGCCAATTCAAAATTAATATCCTAGCTAAGGAAACCAACAGATTGCACCTAAACTTGTCTTCAGTCCAGTCTCCTATCCTGAGCGTGCCTGAGGCGACTGTGGAAAGGAACGACTCCCTTTTAACAGGAAGAAACCTCTGGCAGAACCAGACTCAGGAAGGGTGGCCATCCGCCTCGACCAGCAGGGATTTGAGAAGACAGAAAAGAGGGAAAAGAGGGGGGAAAAAACACCATAACGCCATTCAATTAGGCAGTCTTTGGGTTTTCATGAAATATATGAGTTCATCTTCAATTCAATGGCAGTGATACATCTAAAAAAGTTGGGACAGTGGCAACAAAAGGCTGGAAGAGTAAATGGTACTAGAGAAAATTGGCTGGAGAAACAAGTTGCAACTAATCAGGTTAATAGGCAAAAGATCAGTGACCTGCTCATCTGGAAAGGCTCCATCAATGCTGAAAGGTATAAACAGGTTTTACTGCAACATCTGCTCCCATCCAGACGACGTCTTCTTCAGGGAAGGCCTTGCATATTTCAGCAGGACAAAGTAATGCCACATCCTGCATCTATTCCAACAGCATGGCTTCGTGGTAGAAGAGTCTGGGTGCTGGACTCACCTGCCTACAGTCCAGACCTTTTGCCACCTGAAAACTTTTATAATACAACAAAGAAGTGCCAGGACTGCTGAGCAGCTAGAATCCTATATCATAGACATGTTGCTGCCCTCAAATTCAAGATCCAATATTTTACATGAAAAGGTGAAATTTCACTTTCAACAAAAACACTTTGAACATTTGATCTGTTTTCTATGGTCTCTTGTAAATAAAATGTTGGCTAATTAGATTTACAAATCATTGTATTGTGTTTTTCCAGTGGTTTGCAAAATTATTCATCCCCTTGGCTTCTTTCCTTTTTTTCCTTCTTTTTTTTACAACCTGTAAATTAAATACATCTTTATCAATTTAAAGTAAAAATAATCTTCAAAAAAATGTTTAAATGGTCAAGTGAAATGGAAGCATTTGGAAACTATTGAATGTTCTACTCTTAAAATTCTACAAACAATACCCCATAATGTCAAAGTGAAACAAGTTTGAAACGTTTACATATTTATTAAAAATAATAAACACAGGATATTGTGGAAAAAGTGGAGCGCTGTGAATACTTTCCAGATGCATTGTATGCATTCAAACTCTTTGTTATGAAGCCCCTAAAGGAGATATGATGCTATAAGTGACCTTCAGCGGTCACAAAGTTAGGTGTAGCACGTCACCTGTGGTGTCAAATTATCTCAGTACATACACCTGTTCTGACAGGCCCCAGAGTCTGCAACACCACAAGCCAAGAAGCGCTACCAAGCAAGCTACACCAAGAAGACCAAGGAGCTCTATATAAGTACAGATAAATTGGTAATTAATAACAGATGCTAGTAAACAATGCTTTCTCATCAAGCGTAACTCATAGTAATGCCGTAGTGTATAGTTAATTACTGCATATATTATGTCATCAAATAATGGTGTTGTGTTGGAAACACACCTTATCCACACAGCTGCAGGTTGTCTGAGTTACAGAACGGAACTGTTCAGCTAGAAAGTTTCAGTTAACAAAGTAATATTGGAACAATAATGTTCATCTTTCAGAAAGGAACAGCAGTAACTCCTTAGAAGTTGGTGTACGTCATCTTCATTAGCTTAGCTGTTAGCGTTAGCTGCTGCTAAAGGAAGAAATAAATCAATAAATAAACCATGAGGAATTATTTCTCAGATACTTCCATTTCCCTGCTCTGAAGTTCAGGCTCTGAGAGTTGGAACTGATCCTCTTTGTGGCTCAGTTCCTTCAGTCCAGCGTTGAACTGGACCAAGTTGTTAAAACATTGGGATGAAAAGGGGCTGCTGCACATTCACAGTCTTTAGCTAACTCTGCTGGAACATTAGCCTCAGATATAGTTTATCCACTGGGCTCTTATATCCTCTGAGGCTGCTGCTGGATGGAAGATGCATGCTCCTCAGTACAGCTGACAGCAGAACATTTCCACCAGAAGCTGGCTTCATCCGTCCAGCAGGGTGTATGTGAGTGGGCGGGGCTTTGCAGAGAAGGTGGAGTCAACTTTACCAGTTAGTGCAGAGATTGTATTGCAAAAAAAAAAGGAAAAATACCAGGGGGTGAATACTTTTGGTTGTCACTGTGTTTACATTGTACACAGCTTCCCAATTGGGCTTGTTGAAACAATTTGTAGTAAAAATTGATATGCCCTATTACTACCATTTGTGGCAGTTTGTCAATTTAAGCAGATGAAGCAATGCTTTAAAAAAAAAAAATCAAAAGATAGTAATATGAGATTCATGGATCAAATGTGTTTCTATTACATTTATGGTCTCTGCTCAGATATACCTACAGGTTTACAAACAGCAGCACCTGGAAGGTAGAACATTATCCAATCAGAGCAGACATCAGACTCTGTCCCCACCAGAGTCCCAAAAAAGTGCATTTATGGATCCACATTTGGGTACACAGTGAAGGCATGCACCCTTGTGAGCATACTTTTTAGCCCGTGAATACCATACTGTGGGCTTGCTGTGCAAAAAAGCTTCCATACGATGAGTTTTGCACTCCCCAGTACCACCCTGTGTGCTGTGTTTTTCATACGCATACACAGTCTACATGTGCAACAGATTTGAAGCTAATCAAACACCATCATGACAGATGAGCATAAAAAAGGTACTATGCTGATAATGCAACTCTCTTTCGAGTGAACTTTATATATCAAATTAGGACAAATTAGGACTGTCGCCTCACAGCAGGTTCGATCCCCACCCAGGGCCTTTCTGTGTGGAGTCTGCATGTTCTCCTCGTGTATGTGTGGGTTCTCTCCGGGTACTCCGGCTTCCTCCCACCGTCCAAAAGCATGCATGTTAGGTTAACTGGTGACTCTAAAAACTGTCCCTAGGGTTGAATGTGAGCATGTGTGGTTGTTTGTCTCGTTTCTCTTTGTGTGGCCCTGTGATGGACTGGCGACCAGTCCAGGGTGTACCCTGCCTCTCATCCGATGACTGCTGGGATAGGCTCCAACCCCCTGCCATGGTTTCCACATCTACACTATCATTACTGTGCATAGGCAAAGTTTCCATAGCTAAACTGATTTGAAGCTTTCCACGTTTTACATTTTGTGAATGATCCTACGGGCACATCACTGAGATGACGATCAGCAAAGGAAACCAAGGATCAAAGGGAAAGCAGTAGTGATAAAAGTTAAAGCAGACACATCAAGTCCAAAACATAAGTCAGAATGCACAGTTGATGAGGATCTGTTGTTGACTTATGTAGACTTTCACGTACATTTACAGAAGAGGATATTAACCTTCCAACTCAACACATGAATAGTATGACCTGAGTTTTAATCTGCTCTAAATAGTGAATATCATAACTATACTTTTCCCCCTTTTTTGGTAATTTGGTCTTTCGATTGTTGCTTTTGAAACATGTATTTTTAGGATGGGAAGCTTAAAGAGAGAAACAGAGGCCTACAGTTTTACTGCAGTTTGATCAAGCAAAGCTGGCAGTAGCAGTGAACAGAGCAAATAATAATTTAGCAAAGTTAATGGTATCATGGTCATGACTGTAAACTAACATTAAAACATCTTTAAAACTTGAGAGCTGATCTTTACTTTCAGCAGTTATTTTAGTGCATCATCATGTAAATTGATTACCTCATTTCGTCAATGGTTTTATCAACTTCTTTCATATCAATGTGCATACAACATAACTACAAATATCAATACCCATATCTGTGGCTCAGAGGAATTTTAATTTCCATTTCCTGTATATTTTTTTATAATTCATTTAGAAGATTAACATTACAGTTTTGATTTCAAAATACTGCTATAATAAAGTAATGAAACCTACACATAAAGTTTCTTGAAATGTATCTGTTCTTTTCCTGTATAGAGTATGGTCTGTTGTACTTACTCAACACAATATTAACTAATATTAATCTCTTTGTGTACATTTTCAGGTTGCAGGAGAATTGAGCCAGATTTTGTTCCATGACAATCCTTGAATTGAAGGAATTTCAGCCCCTTATCAGTGATGTTCTATTGCTTACTTGACCTGTCTATTGACTATAACCACTGGAAGATGTCATTGATAGCACCCTTCCAAGTGTTACAGTGTAACCTAACGACAAGCAAGTCAATCAATAAATGACTTAAAGGCTTTTCATTTCTAAACATGACAAACTCTACTTGTATTTATGCTTCACAGGCCTGTCAGTGCAGCTTTAATGATCCTTTAAATCCTCGTCATCTGCTGGTAAGTTCAGCTATGCAGCGGAATCCTCCATTTGTGCAGCTGATAATTAGACCTTGCTGGCCAGCTACTGAATGTTCCGTCTTGGCTGCTGCAGAAGAAGAAACTGGAGTCTATGCTCCTAAGTATCAGCCAAGTTACTCACAGTGACTACCAGCAGTCAGGACCTCACCTGTTGTCAGGGCCTGAACATTTATGGGGTCTTAAAGAGTCAGCAGCATTTTTCAAACTATCAGTTTTCCCAGGGAGGTAGCCCTTCATGCTGGGGTGGTCCAAACAGCAGCGATCAGGTGAACTGATGACATCTTTCCCAACTTAGATTGGAAAGTCAGTGTGTGATAATTTTTTCTGTAGCTTGACATCATAATTTGATCCAATCTTGTCCAACACAACACTTTGTCATCAAATCATCCCATTCATATGAAGACATAAAGATGCACTTGTGTTTGGTAATGCATCAGACTGTCTGCACTGCTACACAAGCAGCTAGAAATGAGCTTATAATCAAATCCAAAGCTGGCTGGAATCCTGTGTGATGTCAGTGGGTCAGGTTTTGTTGGTTTGGTGGATGGTACCTTCTGACCCATGGAAGAGCAGCAAAGGGATGAGGGTGATAGTGGTGTGACTGTCGTCAGTTTTCAGCCAGTGACAGTGCCAGAGCTGCCTGAAATGCTGCCTCTTCATCAATGCTGTAGTCCTAAAAAAAAAAAAAAAAAAAAAAAAAAAACATCAGCTGAGAACCATTGCATATCACACTATGCAATGCTGATTTTGTGAAAATACTCCACCTATCCATTGGAAAATTGCATTTGTACAAAATATTTACCCAAATACACCACAGCGATTTACAGGTGGGATGAGAGAGAACAGATCTTCATTGTTGAACTTGTCCTTAAGCTTCATCAACACTGATGCATGAGGTTTTTTTTTCTTTTTGTGAATAAAAATAGCTGTTTCACTTACATGAGAAAGGGGGAAAATAACTTTCTTAAAAAAACACACTTTCAAACTGGAGAAGGTTCCACTGCTGTGAAAGACATGCTTGTTCCAGCGCAAGAGAAATCTTCTTTATTTGCTTTATAGTACAGTTCAATTGCACAAACATCTTTCTTCTTAAAAGTTTGAGAGAGACTGTTATTGGCCTACTGTTGGCCTCGGTTAAGCACCGCAATGAGCCCACCAGGTAGTCTACTGCTTTGTGACTGGAGTTGAACATGTCATCGTATACCAGCTTTAACAAGCCTACTATCATCTCAACAAAGCAGGCAACACTGTGAGGATCATGGTCGCTGAAACAAACGAACTGCGTAGATAGAAGCCAAACTAGATAAACACAAGTTGTGGATTTAAGTCAGTGAAGCAAATCTGTTTGAGTTGTGGCAGCATATATGTGTTTTCCAGCTGATATCATGACTGCACAAAGACGGATGCAGCCTGAAAGGAAATTGCAGAGGTGTTGTAATTCCTGGGTGAGAAGAAAACCAGCAAGCATCTAAGCTTTTGCAAAAAAATATGGAATAATCACTGGGAAGATGTTCCTTCAGCTGTTTTATATTGTGAAAAAAATCTAATAGAAAACAAAAATATTACTATTGCACAAAAGTATTATCAAGCAGTTAGGCTTTGAAAAACATACCTCCAAAAATCAAATACAGTTGCTTTCATTTATGGCTTTTTTTTAAATGAAGTTGAGTACAAACATCAGTTATTGATTCCAGTTCTTATATCTTTTCTGCCATCTTGAATACTTTTAGGACTTCACAACTGAAAACAACATTCTTCATCCATCAGGTTCAAATTTTCTTGTACAGCAGTTGACTTGTGCAGGACGGAGACATTTTTCAGTTTTCTTATGGTTGATTTTGGTCAGCCTATCAGTTTTTTAACTTGTAATGTGTGAGGTTAGGGTTAAGTTTTTTCTTATTATTATTCGATTTCACATTTAAGTTGATTCATGGAGACTCTGTGCTTGTTTCTGCAAAGAATGCAGACTAAACACAGATGTCTGAGTTGGAGTTTGCAGCTTCAGGCTTTTAATGTAGAGGTCAGACGTATTTTTGACAGGAACAATGTTCTGGCTGATGCTCTAGTGCATCAATGAAAGGTAACATTGTACAGTAAGGGTGGGGTGTTATATGCTTCCCTGTTTAAAAAAAAAAAGAAATAGAGAATTTCTTGGGATGAGGGTCATAACAGCATCACCACACCTCCTGTCATATAATGAAATGAAAGGTTTAAATGTTCTTTACTGTAGCAGTAATGACCACCATCTCCCATTGTCCTTAACATGACTTCAACCCCATATCATCGTTGATTGAGAGAAATGGCTTGTTTTTCTTAAGCAGTCCCCTGTTTCACTGGATCTGCAACAACCAGTCCATGACTGCTTATCTTCAGCCCACTGCTTCACCTTCAGCCCAGTGTCAGTGATGGTTTATATTTGGCTTTTCTGATGGAAATCACATTTCCTTCAGCAGGTTTCTCATAGTTTGCTTAACTGTAAGCATCAACTCCTGTTTTGGCCCATTTGTTTTTCTTATTGGTGTTTTACATTTTTTATATTTTCTATATATTTTTTTATATATTTTTATATATGTTGCTTTTAGTTTTCTATCTACTTTGATGTCCTACTTGATTGACCTGTATGTTTCAATTTTACAATCATCCCATTTTGCTTCTTCTTGCTCCAACTTTGTGGCATCAGACAGGAGCATTAAAACAAATATTGTACTTCCACAGCCATCAGGACATTAAGCACCACCTAGCATTGATGGTATTATGTGAAAAATATGTATTTTATGTACAATATGCTAGATGCCTCTTTTGACTAAATTTAACCTTTAACCAGCAACTAATTTCAATGTACTTGTTACAATGAAAATAAATATCCTGATTCTGATATCTAAAATGTATCATATCTGTTTTTGTATCTTTTTTTCTACAAAATAAAACAGTTCATCCTCCAAGGGCTATGTTGTATTTACACCAAGGTATTCTCATGAAAGGGTTCGTATGGAAACGTACGAAAAGTTATGAACTGATTTTCGTGCATTATCAGATGAATATCCAATGACACGAGAGACCAGTGCGCATGTGCAGTTCCCTGCACTGAAAAATGGCTTCCATTCGTTTCAGCTATTGAACACGCCCTTTTCCATCCGAAACAGAGTGGCAGGAATCATGTCTAAATTTGCATATTTTTATTTTTTCATAACATAGCTTTTCTCACGACATAAACGTACATGTTAGGGTTCTACTTTTTCAGTTGAAGAATGCGCAGATTTATGTTTTTTAAACCCTAATTTCGCAATCCTGACCCTAACCCTGAAGCACGATATAAGAACTACAATTTGTACTAAATTGCCATACACAGTGGCGGGCAGCGCCATATGTTTTGTAATTCGAACGTGTTTCCTCTAATATGTGAAATTGTGGGCAGGAAACTTTCAGACTTATTACAGGTTTTGGGGTTGGGAAGCACATCTGTTTGGTCAGATTTGATCTTGCTTATAGTTAAAGGGGGAGAATCAAATTTTTTTCTGGGTTTTGACCCTACATCGTGGCGCCCCCTACAGGTGTCCTACGGGTAATGGTAGTATAGGTCAAGAGCTTTCCAAAACTGTTTACATCTTGTATGTAGCGCATTCAGTTGCCGCTATGTAAACCTTCAAAAATGTCCCAGGTTTAAGGTTCAAAGGTTACCTCTGAGGAGCAGGAGCTGCCCACAGTTTTCCTACTGACATATGTTACTACCTGGGTCAAGACCTTTCCAATGATGTCTTCACTTTTGTCCTACACCAAAGTTTAATTTTCATCTTGCTCCAAGGCCCTTTTTGAGGTGTACTTTCTCAGACCCTTATTAAGACAAAGCTGGATAAAATAATTCAAACATGTTTTAAGGGGTAGTTAGTGGCCACATGTGTTCAAAATATTGACGTCTGCTTAATACACTGTCAGACTTTTAAATTTGGACCAGTTTAGACCCAGTTTTCCCCATAATTTACAGTGAGTTTCATATTATATTTTCTAATGACCTAATATGGCCAATTATACCTACTGTATCCCTTTCCCCGAGCTGACAGGATGGTCCTGGATGACCAAGACCTCAGTATATTTTAGTGCCAAGACATATCTGGATATAGTTTTAACTTTTGCATACATAGCTTTACAAATGTTGTTTATTAGCTGTTTTGTTATTGTATTTTGTTAGCATGCTTTTAAGTATTCAAGTCATTGTTTCATTTGTTAGCAATGGCCCTTTAAGCGAAACAGGAGGTGGAGGCACATGGCAGTAACACAGCTAGTTCAGTAGCCTGTTTCCATCTAAAGACATCTGCCTACATCTCATGCCTTATGAAGCATCGTCGGTATGTAATCTTATAATATGTTCTTTTGTCGAATAATAGTGAGTTATTTGTTGTTTTAAGACTTGTTTGGTGCAATCTGAAGACAATGTTATTTCTGTGAATATTGGTGCGTAAAATGGTTACTTAGCTAATTCACAGATTCTTTTACAGTTTAAATGATCTTTATTAAACAGTAAACAATATGAGTGAGACCACATTTAAACTCAACGGGTTACTTTGTTGATAGATTTACACAATAAGCAAGCAGTTCATATATAAGCATGAAGGAATTAAAAGTTAAAGAAGGAGTAATTTGATTTCTGTTTAAAGTATGGTACAGTGTATTAACAAGACTACATATTGTATAAGAAGCACGTTTTGTTTCTTTTTTGTCTGTTCTCAGTTTCACCCTTTTTTAGTCAATAAACCTGTGGACAAATTGATGACTGTCTTCAGAGTTTTGATGAACGAAAGGTGTTTATCTTACTGTCGAAATATTCGGAAAATATAGAGGTGGCGGCACAGTGAAACGACGCTTCAGTGCAGCAGATAAAGCAGTTTACGCTGGAAACAGAAAATGGAAAAGACAGAAGGCACATTGCGGACCAGATCCTATGCCTCTTGCTCTTCAAAAAGGTCAAAGGCTTCTTCCACCGGGGCTGCAGCCGCTGTGGCTCGTGCAAAAGCCGAGGCAGCGAAGGCACGCCTACCTTATGCAAAGAAGGAAATGGCCCTGAAGTTAGAAAAAGCACAACTAGAAGCAACAATGAACAGGTTATCATTAGAGCAAGAAACAGCTGCAGCTGTAGCTGAAGCAGAGGTCTTAGAGGCAGCTGTTGATGGCAGTTATCGAAACAGCTCCAAGCTTCAATCAGACCAACTATCTGCTAACTCCCATGACCTCATGGAGCGCACCAAAGAATATGTTGCTGAACAGGCCAAAAAGGAAAACAGAGTACGGTTTGTACCAGCACTGCATCAGCTATATCAAGATGAGAAAAGACAGTTACATGCAGAGCCAGCATCCATGTACCCTAACAAAACCTCACACTGCAAAACAGAGCACAGTCAAGCCGACGCTGACCTTTACACTGCAACACCTAACCAAACAGGAACAGCCCAGCAGCCACAGCCTGGTCCAGATATGCATCACTACTCTAGTAGTATGCAAGATGATAGTCGCACACATGAAGCAAATTATTGTCCTCCTCTGTCCTTCATGCCCAGCCACACATCTCAACATGCCCATCAAGATCAAGCAAACATGACTTACTTTGTCAGATTTTTGGCTCGACGGGAACTAGTCACCACAGGATTGATCCAATTCAACGACCAACCATATAGCTACAAAGCATGGAAACAGTTGTTCGGGAATACGGTCAAAGGTCGAGATTTGACGTCCAGTGAGGAAATGGACTTACTGGTTAAGTGGCTAGGGAAAGAGTCAGCTGAGCATGCTAAACGGATCAGAGCTGTCCATGTTAATTTCCCAGATAGAGGACTCAGGATGATATGGGATAGACTGTATACATTTTATGGAGCTCCCGAAGTAATTGAAGAGCCACTTTTCCAACATATCAATAGCTTTCCAAAGATCTCCAACAGGGATTATCCAAAACTCCATGAGTTAAGCGATCTCCTCATGGAAATGGAGGCAGCAAAAATAGATGGAGATCTCCCGGGCCTACAATACCTTGACACATCACGGGGAACAAATCCTTTAGTCCAAAAGTTGCCATTCAACCTACAGGAGAGGTGGCTCTCGCTCGGATCCAGCTACAAGCTGCAGTACCAAGTCTCATTCCCTCCCTTTGGAGTTTTTGTGGACTTCGTCAGGCAACAAGCTATAACACGAAACGATCCAAGCTTCAAGTTCACAGGCCAAGCTGATGTCCCTTTGAAAGGAGACAAGACTTCATGGAAACTAAGTAAACAAAAGGAAATCTCAGTGTCTCGGACAGACTTGATGTTAAAGCTGATAATTCCGAGAGACAGTGCCCAATCCATAAAAAGCCTCATCTACTCCGGAAGTGCCGGGCTTTCCGTGAAAAGTCTTTAGAGGAACATAAAGCATTCCTGAAGGAGAACAGGATTTGCTTTAAATGTTGCACATCCACACGACACATGGCCAAGGATTGCAAATATGCAACATCATGCTTTGAGTGTAAGAGTGAAAGACACATCTCTGCTCTCCAGCCTGGACCAGCATCGTGGACTCAAGAGCCATCCTCCACTATGGCGCATGGCGGGGAGCAAGATTCCACATCATCTTCAGAAGTCACTACTAGCTGTACCAAAGTCTGTCGTGGTGATCAGAGTGATAGATCCTGCTCAAAGATTTGTCTTGTCAACATCCACCATGTAGGCCATCGCAATAGAGCTTTGAAAGTCTACGCAATCATCGACGAGCATAGTAATAAATCTTTAGCTCGTTCTGAGTTCTTCGATGCTTTCAATGTCAAAGGTCCCACCTCTTCATACTCTCTCCGGACCTGCTCTGGATTTACGGAGAGTACAGGGAGAAGAGCTTCAGGATTACAAATTGAATCATTGGATGGAAAAGTCAGTCTTCCTTTACCAAGTCTCTTGGAATGCAACGACATTCCCAATAACAGAATAGAAATTCCGACACCCTGTGCTGCGTCTAACTACCCTCACTTCCAACCAGTGGCTCACCTCATCCCAGAGCTCGATCCTAGGGCTTCCATCATGCTTCTCCTCGAACGAGACATAATTTCGGTTCACAAAGTGCGCAGGCAAGTGAATGGCCCACGTGATGCACCCTACGCCCAGAAACCTGACCTGGGATGGGTGATAGTTGGAAATGTGTGCTTGGGAGGTGTTCACAAACCCACCATAGTGAATACATTCTACACCAGCACCACAGAACAGAAACGCCCCTCCATTTTAAGCCATGTCCAAATGTCTTCCGTGTGAAGGAGAGGTACAATCATTTACAACGTCCTGACCATCCTAAAGCACACCTTACAGGGAACCTCAACTGCAATGAAAAGGTTGAGGAGTTAGGTTGCACAGTGTTTCAGCAAACCAAGGATGAAAACAAAGTGGCTCCATCTATCAAGACATCTCATTCTTGCGAATAATGGAACAAGGCTTAGAGAAGGATGACAGCAACAGGTGGATAGCTCCACTGCCGTTCAAAACTCGTCTCCCAGACAACAAAGTCCAGCCTTTGAATCGACTGTCATCTCTAAGAAGCAGTTTAGAAAGGAAGCCAGTAATGAAGGAGCACTTTTTCACCTTTATGGAGAAAGTGTTCCAGAACAATCACGCTGAAGTGGCTCCTCCACTTAAGAGAGATGGAGAGAGATGGTATTTGCCGTTCTTCGGCGTATATCATCCAAGAAAACCAGGGAACATCCGTGTAGTGTTCGACTCAAGTGCTCAGTACAGCAGAGTATCTTTGAATGACATATTGTTAACTGGACCTGACCTCAACAACATCCTCCTTGGTGTGCTCATCATTCTGCAAGGAAGCTGTGGCTATAACAGCAGACATCCAGCAGATGTACCACTGCTTCCTTGTTAGAGAAGAAGATCGCAACTTTTTGAGATTTTTGTGGTTTAGGGACAATGACCCATCGAAAGAGATTGGATGATATTGTTTTTTACAGTGATAGTAAAGTAGTCTTAGGATACATCAGTAATGATGTAAGATGCTTTTACGTCTACGTCAGTAATCGAGTCCTGCGGATAAGGAGTTTCTCCTCTCCTGAACAATGGCAGTATGTACCAACAGATGTAAACCCTGCAGACGTTGCCACGAGGTCTGTCGCTGCTGCTCAGCTCTCAGGTACCAGCTGGGTTTGTGGAACAGCGTTCCTGAGACAAATTCAGCACACTCATCATGAGCAACGCAGCTTCGAGCTGGTGAACCCTTCTTTGGACACAGAGATTAGGCCTCAGGTCTCCACAATGAAAACAACCATGTTGAGCAAGCAACTAGGTTTTCCAGTTGGAAGTCATTGATTCACGCCATTGCTCGCCTCACTCATATCGCTCATTTCTTCCAGAAGACTTCTGCAACTCAAGTTAGTAGCTGCAAAGGCTGGCATCACTGCCACGCAGCAATTTCAGTCAAGGATCTCTCAAAAGCTAAGGCATCTATTATCCGTGCTGTTCAAGAAGAGATGTACGCTCAAGAGTATGCCTGTGTAAGAAAGGGAGAAAAGCTCCCTAAGGACAGTCTTCTCAAGACCTTAGATCCCTTCATCGATGCCGACAGCCTCTTAAGAGTGGGGGGTCGTATCAGAGAAGCAGGACTCCAGTCAGAGGGAAAAAAACCCATCATCATCCCTGGCAAGCACCATATAGCGACACTTCTGGTCAGGTATTACCATCAGAAAACACAACACCAAGGGCGATTGTTCACTGAAGGTGCCTTACGAGTTGCTGGCCTTTGGATTGTTGGTGGAAAAAGGCTGCATCACATGTCATAAACTTCGGGGCACACCTCTGACACAAAAGATGGTTGATCTTCCAGCAGATCGCCTTTCAACTGAACCTCCATTCACTAAAGTTGGCCTGGATGTTTTTGGCCCATGGACTGTGTCCTCACGCCGAACTAGAGGCGGCCTCGCTCAGAGTAAACGGTGGGCGGTGTTATTTACCTGTATGAGCCTAAGAGCTGTTCACATAGAGCTCATCGAGTCTCTTGATACCTCGAGCTTCATTAACGCTCTCAGACGTTTTCTTGCCATTAGGGGCCCGGTTAAACTCCATCCATCCATCCATCATCTGCCGCTTATCCGGGGGTCGGGTCGCGGGGGCAGCAGCTTGAGCAGAGAAACCCAGACGTCTCTGTCCCCGGCCACTTCCTCCAGCTCTTCCGGGGGGACCCCGAGGCGTTCCCAGGCCAGCCGAGAGACATAGTCTCTCCAGCGTGTCCTGGGTCTTCCCCGGGGTCTCCTCCCAGTGGGACGTGCCCGGAACACCTCCCCAGGGAGGCGCCCAGGGGGCATCCTAACCAGATGCCCGAGCCACCTCATCTGACTCCTCTCAATGCGGAGGAGCAGCGGTTCTACTCCGAGCCCCTCCCGGATGACTGAGCTTCTCACCCTATCTCTAAGGGAGAGCCCAGACACCCTGCGGAGGAAACCCATTTCGGCCGCTTGTATTCGCGATCTTGTTCGGTCACTACCCACAACTCGTGACCATAGGTGAGGATGGGAACGTAGATTGACCAGTAAGTAGAGAGCTTCGCCTTCTGGCTCAGCTCCCTCTTCACAACGACGGGTCGGTGCAGAGCCCGCAACACTGCAGACGCCGCACCGATCCGCCCGTCAATCTCCCGCTCCATTCGTCCCTCACTCGTGAACAAGACCCCGAGATACTTGAACTCCTCCACTTGGGGAAGGATCTCATTCCCGACCCGGAGAGAGCATTCCACCCTTTTCCGGCTGAGAACCATAGTCTCGGATTTGGAGGTGCTGATTCTCATCCCAGCCGCTTCACACTCGGCTGCGAATCGCTCCAGTGAGAGCTGAAGGTCACGGCCTGACGACGCTAACAGAACCACATCATCTGCAAAAAGCAGAGACCCGATTCTGAGGTCGCCAAATCGGACACCCTCAACGCCCTGGCTGCGCCTAGAAATTCTGTCCATAAAAGTTAGGAACAGAATTGGTGACAAAGGGCAGCCCTGACGGTGTCCAACTCTCACCGGAAACGTATCCGACTTACTGCCGGCAATGCGGACCAAACTCTGGCACCGGTCATACAGAGACCGAACGGCCCCTATCAAGGGGTCCGGCACTCCATATTCCCGGAGCACCCCCCACAGGACTCCACGAGGGACACGGTCGAACGCTTTCTCCAAGTCCACAAAACACATGTAGACTGGTTGGGCGAACTCCCATGCACCCCCCAGGATCCTGCCGAGGGTATAGAGCTGGTCCACTGTTCCACGGCCAGGACGAAAGCCACACTGCATCTCCTGAATCCGAGGCTCGATTATCCGACGGATCCTCCTCTCCAATACCCCCGAATAGACCTTACCAGGGAGGCTGAGGAGTGTGATACCCCTATAGTTGGAACACACCCTCCGGTCCCCCTTTTTAAAGAGGGGAACCACCACCCCAATCTGCCAGTCCAGAGGCACTGTCCCCGATGTCCACGCGATGCTGCAGAGGCGTGTCAGCCAAGACAGCCCTACAACATCCAGAGCCCTGAGAAACTCAGGACGGACCTCATCCACCCCCGGGGCCTTGCCACCGAGGAGCTTTTTGACCACCTCGGCAACCTCAGCCCCAGAAATGGGAGGCCCCGTCTCCGAGCTCTCCGACTCTGCCTCTTCCGAGCACGTGTTGGTAGGATTGAGGAGTTCCTCGAAGTACTCCCCCCACCGACTCACAACATCCCTAGTTGAGGTCAGCAAAGCCCCGTCCCCACTGTAAACAGTGTTGACTGTGAGCCGCTTCCCCCCCCTGAGACGCCGGATGGTGGACCAGAATCTCTTCGAGGCCGTCCGGAAATCGTTCTCCATGGTCTCACCGAACTCTTCCCAGGCCCGAGTTTTTGCCTTAGCAACCGCCGAAGCCGCAGCCCGTCTGGCCTGTCGGTACCTATCAGCTGCTTCCAGGGTCCCACTGGCCAAAAAGGCCCGATAGGACTCCTTCTTCAGCTTGACGGCTTCCCTCACCACTGGTGTCCACCAGCAGGTTCGAGGGTTGCCGCCACGACAGGCACCGACCACCTTACGGCCACAACTCCGATCAGCTGCCTCGGCAATGGAGTCACGGAACATGGCCCATTCGGACTCAATGTCCCCCACCTCCCCCGGGATATGGTTGAAGCTCTGCCGGAGGTGGGAGTTAAAGCTCCTTCTGACGGGGGATTCTGACAAACGCTCCCAGCAGACCCTCACAATACGTTCGGGCCTGCCAGGTCTGATCGGCATCCTCCCCCACCAGCGGAGCCAACTCACCACCAGGTGGTGATCAGTTGACAGCTCCGCCCCTCTCTTCACCCGAGTGTCCAGGACATACGGCCGCAAGTCCGATGATACAACCACAAAGTCGATCATCGAACTGCGGCCAAGGGTGTCCTGGTGCCAAGTGCACATATGGACACCCTTATGTCTGAACATGGTGTTCGTTATGGACAGTCCATGACCAGCACAGAAGTCCAACAACATAACACCACTCTGGTTCAGATCGGGGGGGCCGTTCCTCCCAATCACACCCCTCCAGGTCTCACTGTCATTGCCCACGTGAGCATTGAAGTCCCCCAGCAGAACGAGGGAGTCTCTGGTAGGAGCATTCTCCAGTGCCTCCCCCAGAGACTCCAAAAAGGGTGGGTACTCTGAACTGCTGTTTGGCGCATAGGCACAAACAACAGTCAGGACTCGTCCCCCCACCCGAAGGCGGAGGGAGGCTACCCTCTCGTTCACTGGGGTAAACCCCAATGTACTGGCACACAGCCGGGGGGCAATAAGTATGCCCACACCTGCTCTGCGCCTCTCACCACGGGCAACTCCAGAGTGGAAGAGAGTCCAACCCCTCTCAAGAGGACTGGTTCCAGAGCCCAAGCCGTGCGTCGAGGTGAGTCCGACTATATCTAGCCGGAACCGCTCAGCCTCGCGCACCAGCTCCGGCTCCTTCCCCAACAGAGAGGTGACATTCCACGTCCCAAGAGCTAGCTTCAGTAGCCGAGGATCAGACCGCCAAGGCCTCTGCCTTCGGCTGCTACCCAGCTCACATCGCACCCGACCCCCTTGGCCCCTCCCACGGGTGGTGAGCCCGTCGGAAGGGGGACCCACGTCATCATTTTGGGCTATGCCCGACCGAGCCCCATGGGCACAGACCCGGCCACCAGGCGCCCGCTGCCGGGCCCCACCCCCGGGCCTGGCTCCGGGGGGAGGCCCCGGTGTCCCATATCCGGGCAAGGGATCACGAGGTCCAAATTTTTTGTTCATCATAAGGAGTCTTTTGAGCTGTTCTTTGTCTGGTCCCTCATCTAGGATCTGTTTGCCTTGGGTGACCCTACCAGGGGCTTAAAGCCCCGGGCAACATAGCTCCCAGACTCATTGGGGCACGCAAACTCCCCCACCACGATAAGGTGACAGCTCAGGGGGGAGGCTAAACTCATCCGCTCTGATCGAGGAACCAACTTCGTAAGTGCGTGCAAGGAGCTCAAGATTCCTTCAAATATTGATGATACTTCCGTCAAGAAGTTCTTGCTGGATCAAGGCTGCAAATGGGTGTTCAATGTTCCCCATGCCTCTCACATGGGAGGTTCATGGGAAAGAATGATCGGCATAGCGAAAAAAATATTGGATTCAGTGTTCCTGCAGCTCGGGACTTCAAAGCTGACTCATGAAGCACTCTCCACACTGATGGCGGAGGTGGTCGCTATCATCAATGCCAGACCTCTTGTGCCAGTGTTGACTGATCCAGACGAACCATTCTTACTGACACCGGTAACACTGCTCACTCAAAAAGTGAGTCCATCTTTTGCCCCGGTTGGGTTAAAGATCTTCACAAACACCAGTGGCGCCAAGTCCAGCATCTAGCCACAAACCTTCTGGGACAAGTGGAAAAAACAATACCTTTCTTCACTTCAGCCACGAAGGAAGTGGCAGGATCACCAGCCCAACCTGATGCCTGGAAGCATCGTGCTCCTCAAAGACGATCAACAGAAAAGAAACGTATGGCCTCTGGGGTTGATCACTCAAGTCTTTCCCAGTAAAGATGGCAGAGTACGCAAGGTGGAGGTCAAAGTTTCCAGGAAAGAGGGAACTAAAGTATTTCTGCGGCCTGTTACTGAGACAGTATTGCTCTTAGCTCCTGAGAGGAAGCCATCATAGCCGCAATGGACTGTTGATGGTGGCGGTTTAATCCCGCCAGGCGGGCAGTGTCACCCTTTTTTAGTCAATAAACCTGTGGACAAATTGATGACTGTCTTCAGAGTTTTGATGAACGAAAGGTGTTTATCTTACTGCCGAGTTATATTCGAAACATATAGCGGTGGTGGCACATTAGCCATGATGTGAAGATGATGAAGGGATTTTCGTACACTTACAGTGTTTCTTAGCGTTTGAATCTTGCAGTAAATTCAGCCAGCCTGGGTCTCATTTTATTCACTCCACCCTGTCCAAACTGTGTTAGTTTAGCTCAAAACAGAACTGCTACGAGTGTGTGGTGTCTGTAGCTGTTTATTTGTTAGAGCACCTATTTAATGACCATTTTTATTCTCTTTTATCCCTGACCATTTGTCCATCTGTTTTGATTTATTAATCCATGTTTCCTTATTTATTGTTGAAATGAACTGCACTGATCTCCAAACGGTGGATGTGTGAAACACAATTTCATTTTTATGTGATGTAAAAGAATGACAAATAAAACTTATATTTATTTTCTTTGTTTATATATTAGTTGTCCGTGAATACATCCTCCTGTAAATATAATTATTCCGGCTCTCGCCATTGGCCTCGGTGCTCTGATTCGATGCAGAAGATGTCAGTGGGCAGTGATCTTTCAGGGTGCGCTGTTGTTCATCCAAAACAAACTTATTTCTCCATTACCTGCGTGTATTTACCTCAGTATTGCAGTCTGCTAATGTGCAGCACACACACAAAAGGAACAGACTTTGTAAGCAAAGGAAATGATTTTGTAGATAAAGCTGCAAAAGAAGCTGCAATGTCACATGTTTTAACTATGGAACTATGGAAAATTATGTTTTAAAAGATATGCAACAACAAGCACCAGACAGCAAAAGAACTATGTGGTGCAATAAAGGAGCAATTTTGAAAGATGACATCTCCACCTGACCGCTTGGAAAACCAATCTTGCTAAAATCCATGTATAAATGGGCAGCAATTGTGGCACATGGGCTTTGCCATGTGTCAACAGGAGGGATGAACAATATAATAGAACAATATGTACATTATTTTACTCATTAAAAAAAAATTGTGCACAATGTCAGATTTGCATAAAACGTAATCCACAGGGAAACATGAGACCACGAAGAGGTCAGTTTCCTAAACCAGAGTATCCTTTCCAACAAATACACATGGATTTTATTGAACTAAACAAAAGTTACAACCAGAAGTACTGTTTGGTAATAATTGATACATTTTCTAAATGGGTAGAGATATTTAGAGACATGTCATTCAGCAGATGCCCTGACAGTAGCAAAAGCCTGATGAAAAAGAATAATACCTACTTTTGGGATTCCACAGATTATCAGGAGTGATAATGAAAGTCATTTTGTGAATAAAGTGATCCAAAAGATAGGAGACCACTTCTGCATAAACTTAAAAAACATTGTGGTTATCACCCCCAGAGTGCAGGGCTAGTGGAAAGAACTAATGGAACAATTAAGCTGAAACTGAGGAAAGCATTGGAAGAAACAGGGAGAAATAGCCTGATTGCATAGGATGTATGAGGATGACGACACTGTAATGGAAAATGAATTCTTATATGCATTGTATTGAGTGTTACTGTGCATGACCTGCAAATGACCGAGTTGCAAGGTACCACCCAGGGATGAAGCTGATATTTACGACTGGGTCTGGTTAACCTCAACTGATGGTTGGGGAGGAAAGATAGAAGAACAATCAACTATACCCAAAGAGAGATGATGTGATAAGAGGGCAATATAACTGTGTTTTTGCCTCAGTGGTCAGAGCAACTCTGTATTTTGTACTGTGTTGTTCTCTCTTGCAATATATTATTTTAAAAGCCTCTAATCTCCAGAAGAAAATAACTGACTCTGTGCATTACCAAATTTCCCCAACAACACTCTAGCAAGTTATATGAAAAAGACGTTCGAAACAAAAAGAAATAAGTCAATATAATAATGTTCCGAATGAGACTTTGCCGTTGCAGGTTGGAGCAGAGCTTAATATCGGAGACTGGGTCTTCACGAAGGCGATAAAGAGGAAGGCCCGTTCCAGATCCTGATAACCACCTCAACCGCTGTCAAGGTCGACAGACGTGATACTTGGATACACAAGAGCCATTGTAAGAGGTGCTCTTTGCCTTTCCCTGATTGCTAGAGAGGGAAGTCCAGCTACAAAGTGGACCAGGTGTATAGATCCTGGTAAACTCAACGCTGGTGAAGCAGGGACGTCTCTCTAGCACTTAGCAGGGCAAGAGGCAGAGAGCACCAGAGAAGAGAGAAAAAGAAAATAAATGATTTCAAAGGTTAAAAGTGGTTGTTGTCAGGCCCTCCTGCCCTGTGTTGGGTCCCAGGTAGTGGGGATGCCTATTGCAGCCAGTCTCTGGCTGCCCTCTCCGGGGGAGTCTATACCCTCATACCCCTCTCCCTTCTGGCTCCTGTACACAGCACACACTCACACATGAAGGGTTTTGGGGGCGTGTGTGTTCTGTGGAGTGTAGTGGATGGGGCCATGTAGGTGGTCCCCTTGGCTGCACTCTGCAGTTCCCCGCCCCTGTTTTAATTACACCTTAGACATCACTACTTATCAAACACACTCACACACACACATTAGGTCTTGGGGAGTGGTTGCTCTGAGTGGCATCTGGTGGGCAGGGCTCTTTGGGTATGTAGGCTGCCCAGAGGGCCGTGCTCCCAGTTCTACAAGTTTGGCTGCCCCTCAATTTTAATCGCTCACTATTAGAAAATATTGAAGAGCCAGAAGGGTGAGGGGAGGGGTCTTCTCACACCCCTGCTTCCTGGTTGCTGCTCGGGGCGGGAGGGGCCAGGAGGATTAATTGATTATTCTGCTGGTTCGGGGTCTGTGGTGGCTGGGTGGCTGCTGCCGCCCCCCCCCCCTGGTGTGCCAGCAGGGAGGTGAGTTGAGGGAGGGAGGACGTGTGGATGTATGGGACGTGAAAGTGTGTGTGGTGATGATTGGGCCTGGATCTGGGACTTGCTGTCGCCTGGCCTGCTTGTGCTTCTCCCGAAGGGGGGTTGGCGTTGCCTCTCCCCGCTGCTCGCGACTTCACCCACCTGTGGGCACGTCTTGACTCCCAGGGCACTTGGCCAGGGACCCTGGGGCAGGCGCTGACCCACTGTGTGGCTGTCTGGGAGTGCTTGGCCCTCTCGGGTATTGGGTGGGGCCTCTGCCGGGGGTTTTGGGGGCGCTCGGGCTCCTGGGCGGCTTGGGCCTGGCGGGGTCGGTGGGCTGTTGCCCCTGGCTCCCGGGGGGCCTCTGCCCTATGGTTATGGGGGCTCTGTCCGGGGGCTTCATCTGCAGTCTTCTGGGTGGATGCGTGGTTGTCCCTGCGGTGGGCTTCCTGGGTTCTGTGCTCTGTGGGGGCTGCTGGTGGCCTGAGTCTTGTGGCCGTCTCTGCCTGCTTCTGATTGCAGAACTTATACACTCATAACTAATCAGGGTTATCATGTAGGTCCTGTGCCATGAGTGTTGCATGTTCTCACACACACACGCACACACATTCATTAGTCCAGCAGCATGCACGCTAAGCAGTTGATGTATTATCATGTCGTCTCAGGTCATCTATATCCACAGTTGTGTTGTATGTGATTGCCGCTACTTGTGCTTGTTTTTGTTTGTGTGTTTGTTTTTGTTTGTGTGTTTGTTTGTTTTTTCTCTGCTTGTCTGCTTTCAGGTGCTCCTGGTGACTCCTAAGGCTGGATTCCCAACAGAGGCTGTGGATTGTAATCTGTTCTGTTTATACAGGTGTAGCAGCTGGTTGTCTGGTTTTTGTTTCTATTTTTGTTCTGTTTCCTCTTCTTTACTCTTCTTCTTTCCTTGTCCCCCGGTCCGGTTCAGTTCTATTACATGTTATATATTGTAAACAGAAATAAATAAATGGGCATCAAGGGGAGCTTTACATTTATAAAACTTTATAAAATCTGTTTGGCATCAAAGGTATTCAGACTATAATTCTGCTGCCATAATGCTGGACAGGACAAGGGGGGAAAAAATAAAAGTGGTTGTTGGCAGCAGGACTGGTCATAAGTCTCTTAAGACATCATAAGGTCATAAGTGGTTCGAGAGATTGAAAAAAACAAAACAGGTCCATCAGGGCCCTGTTAAGCAGCGAAGGAAGTTGTGAAGCAGGGAAGGTGTAAACCTTCGGAACTAAATGGAATGTGTGTCACCAGGAGAATCATCAGGAGAATCTATGACTTTTCAACTGTCTGTGTCCTTCTTTCCTGGCTGAAAAAGGAGGAGTGTGTTCTAACGTCTGATACCTAAGAACTCAGCACCAGACGGATCTTTAACAAAAGCGTGTCCAAATTGAGAACCATGTCTGAAGAATTGAAGGAACAATCAGGAGTTGACACTTCTATATGGTCTAACATGATTCTATCACTTATGATGACTGTAGCAGTATTTACTGCAATATTGGTAGTGTGCGGGTGTTGTTCTGTGTATTGTCTCCGTTTTCCATGCACCAGCTTGGTGGTCCACACCATAGAGGGACACCCTTCTGAGTTCAGAACGTTGCTTCTCCAGGAGGACGAACTAGATGAAGAATATTATCCGGACCTATATCCAATGTCGCACTATGGCCAAGAAACTGACAATGATTGTGTTTAGGCAAAATAAAATCAAGAGCCTTTTGAGTGTAAATTGATAAGGTTGTCATACAAATGATGTTCTTACAGAAAGCTGAAAGGACTTGTAAGATACTGACATGAAGGGTGACATTTGTTAATGAAAAACAGGAGGGAAATGTCTGAAAAGTTTGCTTATTATCATTCTATAAATGTCACAGCCAGAGAGGCCATTTCATATCAAAACTTCTCAAGGAGAAGTTGTTAGACAAAGAGAACTGTGTTTTGAGAAGGAATGTTGTCTCCCCACTGATCGTTATCTTTATAGCTCCCCAAATAAGGAGATGCCTCCAAACCAGACCTGGGCACATGAAAGCACATAGAGGATTGTATGTATGTGTGTGTGTCACCAAATAAAAGAGCAAGGGAGGCAACCATTCATTGGAGAACTCTCGTGAATCTGCAGAGAGAAGGTTTGTGTGTTGTTCTCCCCTTGCAGGTAAAATACTGAGGCCTCTGAGGATTTTCTTGGTTTCATGCTGTTGTCTGTGAGTGAATTTTTTTAACAACAGGTTAATAACTAACAAACTAAAGCTTGCATACATTCCCTGAAGGAAGATCGCTTTCAACAATGTATTATAATGTCAAAACTATTTTAAAATGTTTATTTTCCTCTGTGAATAAAAGGCACGTCAGCCCTGACTTCAGGCTTTGCGCAGGCACACTGGTCGCTCATGTTAATGGATATTCGTAGGATTATGCACAAAAATCTCTGAGTAACTTTTCGTACGTTTTCATACGAACTGTGGGTGAGAGCAGCCTGATTTTCTCTCTCTATATATATATCTATATATATATAGATATAAATATGAATATGTGCACATATAACATGACTGCACACGCTGTGTGTAAATCAGCGTGCATATATATATCTATATATATAGATATATATCTATATCTAAGATACACAACCATATATATTGGTGGTTGGTGAGAAAGCCGACTCTGAGTTGATGGCTGACGGCTTTGCTTTGCGGTAAGACGTATTGCATCACTTCCTGTTGCTTTGTGTGTGTGCACTGTGACAGTTCTCGCTCCTCTTGAACTACTAATAATCACCTTATTTCTCCCTATAATTTACACATCTTGCATAGTTAACTCTATCCCATACTTGTTATATTCTAACGCTCACTCTTACAGATCTTTAGTTTTTATTTTTCACTTTTTAGCGGTGTGTCGGGTTCTCCAGCTTAGCATGGCTACCAGTTCTCTTCCTTTATCTCCTGCTTTCACCTGCTCCGTGTGTCAGATGTTTAGTTACTCCTCTGCCTCCTTTAGTGGTAATGGTACATGTAACAAATGTAGTCTTTTTGTAGTTTTGGAGGCAAGATTATCTGAATTGGAAGCTCGGCTCTGCAGTGTTGAAAACCACCCGATAGCGAGCCAGGCCCCTTTAGTCAGTGCGGAGCCACCTAGCGTAGCTAGCTCTGTTAGTCGTCCCCGAGCAGATCCCGAGCAGCCGGGACTTAAGAGTGGCTGGGTGACTGTCAGGAAGAGGAGTCATAGTCCTAAAGTCAAGCCCGTGGTTCACCATCAACCTGTCCACGTTTCAATTAGATTTTCCCCACTCAGCGACACACCCGCTGAGGACAAAACCCTGGTAATTGGCAGCTCTATAGTCAGAAACGTGGCATTAGCGACACCAGCGACCATAGTCAAATGCATTCCAGGGGCCAGAGCGGGCGACATAGAATCCTATTTAAAACTGCTGGCTAAAGATAAGTGTAAATACGGTAAAATAGTTATTCACGTCGGCGGTAATGACACCCGGTTACGCCAATCGGAGGTCACTAAAATTAATGTTGCATCGGTGTGTAATTTTGCCAAAACAATGTCGGACTCCGTAGTTTTCTCTGGACCCCTGCCAAATCTGACCAGTGATGACATGTTTAGCCGCATGTCCTCATTCAATCGCTGGTTGTCTAGATGGTGTCCAGCAAACAACTTGGGCTACATAGATAATTGGCAATCTTTCTGGAGAAAACCTGGTCTGATGAGGAGAGACGGCATCCATCCCACTTTGGAAGGAGCGGCTCTCATTTCTACAAATATGGACGAATTTATTAGTCATCCAAAAACATGACAACCCAGGGTTGAGACCAGGATGCAGAGGTGTAGTCTTACACACTTCTCTGCAGCTTCCCACCTGATGCTGCCCCCCCCCCCCCTCAATCAAAAAACACAAAAGGAGCAAATCCTCTTGTGCAAAAAAAATTTAAAACAAAAACTTTAACTGAACAAAAACATCAAACCATTAAATGTGGTTTATTAGATCTCTCCTTCCGAAGTCTCTGTTAGTGAATGATTTGATTTGTGATCATCATATTGATATATTTTGTCTTACAGAAACCTGGCTGCAGCAGGAGGATCATGTTAGCATTAATGAATCAACTCCCTCTGACTATTTAAATGTTCATGTTCCTCCAACCACAGGCAGAGGAGGAGGAGTGGCAGCTATCTTCAGATCAGGGTTACTAATCAGTCCTAGACCCAAGATTAGTTTTAGCTCTTTTGAATCTCTGATTCTCAGTTTTTCCCAAAGTGGAAATCACAAAAACCTCTTGTGTTTGTTGTTGTGTATCGTCCACCTGGCCCTTATTCTGAGTTTCTGTCTGAATTCTCAGAGTTTTTATCCCAATTAGTGCTGAGTACAGATAAAGTCATTGTAGTGGGTGACTTTAATATTCATGTAGCCCTTCCAAACAAGCCATCCTTGTTCAGTCTTTTTCTAGTTGTGTTGTCATCCAATCCAATCCAACTTTATTTGTTAAGCACTTAAAAGAACTACAGTGGAAGTTCTGTAGGCTACAGGACAAAGCACTGATTCTTGAGAGTCTGGACAAAACACTTTCTAGATAAGCATCTTTGTTATTTAACCATGTGAAGGTGCAGGCAGAAGGCTGTTTACCTTAAAAACTTGATTTGGTGTGCAATTCGGTCAGACACATTAAGTATATAACTATATGATTATAATAGCCCAACAACAATCTTAACTTCTGTTGTAAGTTGTAATCGTGTTTAGTTACTCTGATATACAATAAAATATAAAAAAACTGAAGGCTTATTTTCACACTGTTTTTCTATTCTATTTCTTTGTAGATGCTGAAAATGACAGCCTAAATATTAACTTTAATTCTATATTAGACTCTATTGGATTTTCTCAAAGTGTTCACAGACCTACTCACTGCCTTAATCATACCCATGACCTTGTGCTGACTTATGGCATTGAGAGTGAACAGTTAACAGTGTTCCCTCATAATCCTGTCTTGTCTGACCATTTTTTAATAACTTTTGAATTTACATTACTTGACTACACGGTTTCTGAGAAGAATTCTACATATAGAAGGTGTCTGTCAGAGAATGCTGTAACCAGATTTAAAGAGTTGATTTCATCATCCTTTTCTTCACTGCCATGTGCAGATATGACAGAGGACGGCTGCCTAAACTTTACTCCAGTAGAACTTGACTCTCTTGTTGACAGCACTATAGCTTCAATGCGTACAACACTGAAAAGGAAGGTAATCAGTCAGAAGAGGTTGGCTCCTTGGTATAATTCACAGCTGCGTGCGTTAAAGCAGACTGCAAGAAAGCTGGAGAGACAGTGGCGTTCCCCTAATTTAGAAGAGTCCCAATTAGTCTGGAAAAATAGTTTAATAACGTATAAGAAAGCACTTCATAAAGCTAGAACTGCTTATTATTCATTATTGATAGAAGAGAATAAGAATAATCCCAGGTTTCTTTTCAGCACTGTTGCCAGGCTGACAAAGAGTCCGAGCTCTGTTGAGCCATGTATTCCTTTAACTCTCAGCAGTGATGATTTCATGAGATTCTTCATCAATAAAATTGTTTCTATCAGAGAGAAGACTAATGGAATCCTTCCCACTATTATCACTGATGTATCATCAAGTAGAGCAGCTTTAGAAGTATCTTTAGAACTTGATTTGTATTTAGACGGCTTCTGCCCAGTTGATCTCTCTGAGCTAACAACAGCAATAGTCTCTTCTAAACCATCAACTTGTATGTTAGACCCAATCCCAACCAGACTGTTCAAGGAGGTTTTCCCCTTAATTGAAACTTCCATATTGGATTTGATCAATCGGTCTTTGTTGATAGGATATGTACCTCAGACTTTTAAGGTTGCTGTAATTAAACCTTTACTTAAAAAATCTACTCTTGATTCAGAAGTGTTGGCTAATTATCGACCTATATCCAATCTCCCTTTTTTGTCTAAAGTTCTTGAAAAAATAGTTGCAGTTCAACTTTGTGATCATTTACATAGAAATAATAAGTTTGAAGAGTTTCAGTCAGGATTCAGAGTGCATCATAGCACAGAAACAGCACTGGTGAAAGTTACCAATGATCTCCTCTTAGCCTCTGATAGCGGACTTGTTTCTGTGCTTGTCCTGTTGGATCTCAGTGCTGCATTTGATACGATCGATCACAGCATTCTGTTACAGAGACTTGAACATGTTATTGGGATTAAAGGAACTGCATTAGGCTGGTTTAAGTCATATTTATCTGATAGATTCCAGTTTGTTCTTGTAAATGAAGAATCTTCCTCACACATTGGAGTAAGTCATGGAGTTCCTCAGGGTTCTGTGCTTGGACCGATTCTTTTTACTTTATACATGCTTCCATTAGGTAACATTATCAGACAGCATGGCATAAATTTCCATTGTTATGCTGATGATACTCAGCTGTACTTATCTATGAAACCAGATGAAACCAATAGGTTGGTCAGACTACAAGCCTGTCTTAAAGACATAAAGACCTGGATGACTCAGAACTGTCTGCTTTTAAATTCAGACAAAACTGAAGTTGTTCTCTTTGGACCCGAGCGCTTCAGGGAGAAATTGTCTATTTATATAGTTACTCTAGATGGTATTTCCTTGGCTTCTAGTTCTACAGTGAGGAACCTTGGAGTTATTTTTGACCAGAATTTATCATTTGACGCACATATAAAACTGGTTTCTAGGACTGCCTTCTTTCACCTTTGTAATATTGCTAAAATCAGGAACATCCTGTCTCAGGGTGATGAAGAGAAACTAGTTCATGCATTTGTTACTTCAAGATTGGACTACTGTAATTCCTTATTATTGGGCTGTCCCACATATTCTCTGAAAAGCCTCCAGCTGATCCAAAATTCTGCAGCCAGAGTTCTGATGAGAACTAACAGGAGAGATCATGTTTCTCCAGTTTTAGCTTTTCTTCATTGGCTCCCTGTTAAATTCAGAATAGAATTTAAGATTCTTCTCCTCACATATAAAGCTCTTAATGACCGAGCTCCATCATATCTTAAAGATCTCATTGTAAGGTATTTTCCTAACGGAGCACTTCCCTCCCAAACTGCCGGTTTACTTGTTGTTCCCAGAGTTTCTAAAAATAGAATGGGAGGTAGAGCCTTCAGTTATCAGGCCCCTCTCTTGTGGAATAAGCTGCCAGTAAATATCCAGGAAGCAGACACCCTTTCCACTTTTAAGATTAGGCTTAAAACTTTCCTTTTTGATAAAGCTTATAGTTAGGGATGGCTCAGGTAATCCTGAAACATCCCATAGTTAAGCTGCTATAGGCTTAGACTGCTGGGGGACCTCATCTGTCACACCTTTCCTCACTTTGCTCTCTTTTCCCCCCTGTTTAATTTCACAATTGATTTTATGTACATGTGACATTATTGTGGTTATTAACTTGTGTTTCCCTGTTCCAACAGATATCCTTTGAATGGCATTATGGTGTTTTTCCCCCCTCTTTTCCCTCTTTTCTGTCTTCTCAAACCCCAGCTGGTTGAGGCGGATGGCCACCCTTCCTGAGTCTGGTTCTGCCAGAGGTTTCTTCCTGTTAAAAGGGAGTCGTTCCTTTCCACAGTCGCCACAGGCACGCTCAGGGCGGGAGATTGGACTGAAGACAAGTTTCGGTGCAATCTGTTGGTTTCCTTAGCTAGGATATTAATTTTTGAATTGGCTCTATATGAATTAATTGGATTATGATTACAATGAATTTAATTCCAATTGGCTTGAATTGGACTATATTACTTAAGTGCCTTGATATGACAATTGTTGTAATCTGGCGCTATATAAATAAAATTGAATTGAATTGAACTGAATATATGTATATATACATAGATGTACAAATAGTTATATGTATGTGTGTATTTTTGTAGGTGTCTATAATATCTTGCACAAAGCAATACTACTATTTATTCTTATCTCTCTACATTTTTTTAACAACATTTAATTATGTTGGTAATGCAGTTCATAAGGTAACATTTAGCTACAAAGTATCCAGATGAGAGTGGCAGTGTGAAGCTTGTGTTGGGATCTTAATAATTGTGTGTATACCTTTGTGCTTGTATAGTAGGAGGAGCTTAGAGGATTGAAAGAATAGAATTTCACACTTTTTAATTTTTAATTTAATTAAGTGTGTAACATGGATATGTTACACATGGATCCCAGATCAACTTAAAAGTGCCATAAACTGCTCTTCATTTAAAATCTAGTTGACGCAGAGTCAAAATAAAGATTTGCAAGTATGCATCATGGAGAAAATACAACAGTGAGTCTACACCATTGCTACTATACCGCTTTTCTAGTCTAACTGACCACTCAACTGCTACACTACATGCCTACATGCTTCACTACATGCCGCATTCACCCCACTCACACACCCATACAGCACGTCTTAAGATACATACTACGTGCTTTTCTAATCACTCATACACACATTCATACACTCATTCATACACACTCATACACTCATTCATACCCATACACTGGGAGGCAACGTGGGGTTCAGTGTCTTGCCCAAGGATGCTTCAACATGTAGCCCGGGGAAGCCAGAGTCGAACCACCGATTGGTGGGCGACTGCTCTTCCTCCTGAGCTACAGCCCCTGTATGTATCAGCTGGACCACCTGCTAATGTGCCTTTCAGATGTAGGTGTAGGTGTAAAACTGAGTATACACCAACAGCTCTTGCTTGTGAGATAAACAGAAATACAACATGTCAGATGACCAACATTGGCATGGTTTACAAATGCAGCATCAAGTCAAAAGTCTGGAAATCATATGGATTTCATAAGAGGGAAGAAACATTGGACAAAAACCCAAGTACTGCAGTAGGATGACATACCTGAACCACTCATCTGTTGAGACATCAAGATGAATACATGGATGCTAATATGGCTAGCATAAGCAAGAACAGCAACCATACAACATTGAAGACTTTTTCCAACCACAACTTAGTCAACTCCTAGGTCAAAGGTAATTACAGTATCTATTACCAAATGTATTAGTAAAGATTCTCCACCTTACACTGTGGTTGAGAGTGAGCAAGGTTTGGTTGCTTTGGTCACATTAGAACAGTGGTCAAAGATACCAACTGAACTGCATTTCACAGCCATAACCATGTTTGACAAAACTAAACAATGAAGAATGCATTAAAATACTTTTCCTGTGCTATGAAGTACCAATGAGACTTCTTTGTCTTTTATTGAATAAATCCTCCGGAAAGTAGTTAACCAATGTCACATTTATGAAAAAGATTTTATAAGATTTTTTGTGACTGTAGTTACATTTAAAGTGAAAAAGGAAAAAAGTGGACTTACAACAAAAGTATCGTAAGAGAACTTATGTCTGTGAAGGAGATGCTGGAGAAAGTTTGAGCTCTTATAGGTGGGGTCTCCCCATGGCATGGCTGAACAAACTGGACACACCTGGAGGAACACACATACAGCTTACTTCAAAGTCTCATTAGGACATTTAAATGTACGGCTGCAAAAATCAGTTTGTTAATTCTTTGGAACAACTGAATTCGTAATGATTATTCATAAAACATGATCTCATCTTCATCCAAGTTTCAACTACAGATAAATGCAACCTAACTGAATTCCTTTAGGCAATTCCTTTGTTTTTGTTGACACACCTTTGCAACACTGCATGAAATTTTGGGATAGTGGACCTTTATTAAAAAGGGAGGGCGCTCAGTGGTCCCGTAGTTAGGAGCATGTCCACTGCAGCGATGGTTGGTTTTGGTCCCCACCTTGCTGACCTTTGCTACATGTCCTTTATCACTGTTTCTGTTTAGAACTTTCGTGCACAAAATTGCCTTCAATTCTTCAAGCTAAGGAGTGCATCTTTGCTTTTTGCAGATGTTAGAGTCCTGCTGTCTTCATCAAGCAAAGACCTCCAGCAGGCACTGAGATAGCTTGCAGCCCACTGTGAAGCAACCAGGATGAAAATTAATATTTGTAAGTTTAAGGCCATGGTCCTGAGTTGAAAAAGGGTGGATTGCCCACTCCAAGTGGAGGAGCTTAGGTATCTTGGAGTCGACTGGGGGCAAAAAGGAGAAGGATATTGATAGGCAGATTAGGGCAGGATCTACAGTTATGTGGCCATTGTACCGGTCTGTAGTGGTGAAGAGAGAGCTGAGATGGAAGGCAAGGCAGTCAATTTACCAGTCAATCTACATTCAAACTCTACCTATGGTCATGAGCTGTGGGTAGTGACCAAAAGAATAAGATTGAAAATACAAGTGACAAGTTTCTGTGGGATCCTTATTAAAAGTGTAAATGAGCAAAAAAGCTGAAAATTGTGTGCACCAAAACCAAACAAAATTTTAAAATGGTCATGTACATAAGCATCTTGATCAGCCTTTTATTCCACTCTCTACAGACTCACATTTGATCACAACTGATCAGTTCAGAGAACTTCCTGAATGTTGAGATATAGATGTGAGTCTGTTGATCAATGGCTCTTCATGGGGAATCGTGACAAAACTGAGATTAAGACCAAGAAAATTAATTGTTCATTTCTGTGCTTTTGGGCCTCAAAGTCTGTGGTCAGAAAAATTGTTCTTTCCTACTTATTCTTTTCACATAGGCCCCAACACTGTCAGCGAATCAATCAAGAGTGTCAGTGCAATCAATTCTATTCTTACAGCAATCAGACAGAATCCTTTACACCACGCCAAGATCATCAAGACCGTGGGGCAGATTCAAACTTTGTGCTTGAAATGGCTGTGATAATTGAAGGAAGCAGTATAGGATCAATTTGAGATCCTTCCCCAAGTGGAGGAGTTCAAGTATCTCGGGGTCTTGTTCACGAGTGAGGGACGAATGGAACGTGAGATTGACAGGCGGATCGGTGCGGCATCTGCAGTGTTGCGGGCTCTGTCTAATAATATCAGGCCCCTCTCTGTGGAATAAGCTGCCAGTAAAAGTCCGGGAAGCAGACACCCTTTCCACTTTTAAGATTAGGCTTAAAACTTTCCTTTTTGATAAAGCTTATAGTTAGGGATGACTCAGGTAATCCTGAAACATCCCATAGTTAAGCTGCTATAGGGGTAGACTGCTGGGGGACCTCATCTGTCACACCTTTCCTCACTTTGCTCTCTTTTTCCCCCTGTTTAATTTCTCAAATGATATTATGTACCTGTGACATTATTGTGGTTATTAACTTGTGTTTCCCTGTTCCAACAGATATCTTTTGAATGGTGTTATGGTGTTTTCCCCCCCTCTTTTCCCTCTTTTCTGTCTTCTCAAACCCCAGCTGGTCGAGGCGGATAGCCACCCTTCCTGGTTCTGGTTCTGCCAGAGGTTTCTTCCTGTTAAAAGGGCGTTGTTCCTCTCCACAGTCGCCTCAGGCACGCTCAGGACGGGAGATTGGACTGAAGACAAGTTTCGGTGCAATCTGTTGGTTTCCTTACCTGTTTTTGAATTGGCTCTATATGAATTATGGATTTGATTATGAGTACAATGAATTGACCTCCAATTGGCTTGAATTGGACTATATTATTTAAGTGCCTTGAGATGACATTTGTTGTAATTTGGCGCTATATAAATAAACTGAATTGAAAAACTGAATTGAATCATTCCTGTTCCCAAGAAGCCAAGGTCCACAGGACTTAATGACTTCAGACCCGTTGCCCTGACCTCTGTGGTGACGAAGTCCTTTGAGCTCCTTGTGTTTTCACACCTCAAAGAAATCACTGACCCCCTCCTGGACCCCCTGCAGTTTGCTTACAGAGCCAACAGGTCTGTAGACGATGCAGTCAACCTGGTCCTCCACTACATACTCTAGCACCTGGACTCTGCAGGTAACTACGCCAGGATCCTGTTTACAATGTTTTATACCATTCTGTAACATGCGGAAAGGCACACAAACATGACAAAATGAACTTGGTGAAAATATTGATGAGAACAAATGGAACATTATTTGGGATCATACACAAAAAGATATCAGTGTGTAACCATGCCAGATTGTTACAGTTTAAAATCCTTCACCGCTTGCAGATCTCCCCGTCTTGAATTCATAAAATCAGGCAAAAAACAAACGCAAAAATGTAAAATGGGACTTACATTCATTGCGCTTGGTCCTAGCCGAGCCAAGCATACTGGCAGATGTTTTGAAAGATATGAGAAAAATACTTGGCGTAACACTACATATGAATCCTGTGTCCTTGCTTTTGGGCCATCCATGTGAAGATAGTATTGTTGGTGCTTGCTCTAACAGATTGTATGATATGCTTGCATATGCCGCAAGAAAAAAATGTTTTCGTGTCATGAATAAGCGAGAAACCTCCCACTAAAACAAACTGGCATAGGATCATAATGGAATGTCTTTCTCTGGAATATCTGACCTGTCTGCTTCACTCCGAAAAAGGAACAGTTTAACAAAATATGGACTCCATACTTTCTTTTTAATGGCTCCACAATCACTTCAACACTTACAAACATTATGCTTGTTTCCTTCTTTTTATATATATATCTCCATGCTGAATGTATAAACTAATGTTATACTGAGCTCTTTTCTATTTTTGTTGTTTGTATTTGGGGGAAGAAAAACAAATCTGTGTTTGCTGGGTAAGCAGGTTGAACCCCACATTGTCATTAAAAAAAAAACACCAATTACTGTATATGCATATACATAATAGGAAAGGCTATTTGAGTGTCTGTGTGAATGAAAAGCATAGGTAAAGCACTTTGTAGAACCTAGACATTGTAAAGATACAATATAAGTGGACCATTAAGACCATGCCTGTTCTTTAAAAACAAGAAACAAGCATGTTTAGTTGGTTACCTACTCCTAATTATCAACTCTATATCAACTTGCGCCTACATTGGTAAACTGTTTGGTTGTTACTGACCATAAAATTGAATAAGCTGGTAGTTTATTGGTTATTATCCAAAAAGTCAAGTTAATGGAACCTAATGTATTGCAATGTAGAGTGCTGCAGTCATGAGTGTTCTCACCACTTTATTAGGATCATTTCGATGGTTTTCCATACAGTGCTTCACCAGTTCCTGCTGGTCCAAATTTCTGGCCCCACAGAATGGACACACAAACGTTGACCGATTTGGAATATTGCTGCATATGAGAGAACATATATAAAGACAATCAAGTATTCAGACAAAAGATAATTATTATCTAAGGCCTCTCATAGCTAATTATTTTAAACCTGTGTTCAAATGGCATTGTTGTTTTTTGGGGGTCTATCGTTGTATGGGGGTGGTGATGGTGATGGTCTCAACAAGGCCATGTCCAGGTTCTGGGCTTTGGTGGGGGTTTCAGGACTTGTAATGAAATACAATCAGCAATGCAATGCAATCATATTCAGAGCAATAGATCTCTGGGACACTTGTGTTGCCATTTTTGTAACAGTGTGAACGCAAGTGCATCCTGGGCCACACTGACCACCTACTCACCTGAGGTGGCTCCAAGCGGACAGTGGAGGTTCCACTTGGATTTTGTGCTTCTCCCCAGAAAAAATATGTTCCGTAAAAAACAGCATCCAGACTTACAGGATGTGTAATTCACAGAAAACCTGTTCTCTTGTTAAAAATGTGCATGAGACTGCAGGCAGCAGTGATGTCAGAAGACTAACACCTAACTAAAAAATGTCACACACCATCTCCTCCCATTTGTCATCTTCATTTTTCCAAAATAAGCAGCACTGTCACGATATGTGGAGTGAAGAAACTGAAGAACAACATTAGTTTGATATTACTAAGAAACACAAAGCATGCACTTCTGGTTTTTGAATTCCCTTAACCTATAGTGTACATATTACGCCCAGTGACTTGAGGAGACCCAGCAGGGGTTTTCTCATTGGTGCTGGTTCTTGTTAGTTTGGTGTAGAGGAACCCTAAGATAGCAGAACTTAACATGTAGTATCAAAATGAAAGGGGTTATGTCGTTGCCCATCCACTACTTATTATTGGTAATAAATTGGTGTATATTCTGAGCATGAGTTTTGTTTTTGTTGTGTTCAGAACATATATATCTGGTTCAGAATGAAAATGTCATGAAGTTAACAAGGATCCATTTGTGTCTTTTGTCAGCAGAGATGATACCTCCTTTCATCCTCTCATCAAGACTGATCCATAACTGCGCTCAGATCTCAGGACAATGAGACATCCATTCATCTTCTATACCTGCTCAATCCAATTCAGGTTCACAGGGGGGCTGGAGCCACGCTGACGTAATGGCGAACTGCAGAGCCACGTGTTCCCTCGACACAGAACTTTGAATGCTCAATGACGATGTCATGGAGGAGTATAAACTAACCATTACAGAAACACCACTGGACCTGGTTATAGTTGCTCAGCTGACAGCTGACTGCAAGATGTAGGATATATGTGTATTTACAAAGAGTCGGTAATTGAAAGCTGATCACTCAGGAGACATGTGGAGACACATTTTAATGTAAAACATTTAAACTCCACATAGAAAGGCCCCATTCAAGATAGGCACCTTCTTGTTGTTAAGGGATAGTGCTATCCACCACAGGAGCACGCAGCCCAAACAAATTCATAAATATAAATAAATATAAAAACTGAAGGAACACAAGGAAAGCCAGTAGTACTACCATCAAAATGAAAAGATTAAAAACAAAAGTAAGCTGATGTAACTATCATTCCAGTAAACATGTGTAACTCACTGATTAAATGAGAAAACGTCTAAACTAAAATACACTATATTGCCAAAAGTATTCACTCACCCATCCAAATAATTAAATTCAGGTGTTCCAATCACTAAATATAAACAAGAATATTATCTTCATTCCAACAGCAGTGACAAAATCATGTTGAACTGCAGTTGGACCAATGACAGCTGGCAGCTACTGATCCCACTTTCAGAGTTGTGAGTCTCATTATGAGTCATGATGAACTATGGAGTGCCATTTCAGTCAAAATTGAATAAATAATTCAATTAATTTGATACATGTATGAGCCTCCCTGCCAACAAAATACATTAGAACTGTATTTGATGATTGATTTCCCAGCCATCGGGATGTGTTATAAAAAAAATTAAGACTGGATGTAAACTTCAGGATTAATATGATTTGATAGATGAGTGAACCTAGTGTTCATCTAAAAACGGGAAACGGTAACTAATGTGAGTGTCCCCAACAATGAATAAAAAAACAGGATTAGAATCACTGCACTTATTTATTAGGAAGTGATGTTTTAATACCACAAAACTTGTGGAGAAATTCTACAATTCAACATTTTGTCCTAAAATTTCAACCCTTACAACATACTAGCTGAAGGAGAAAAAGTAACAATCAGTAAAAACTGGAGGATATGGCACGTTTAGAGTTCCCATACGGTGGGGAAGGAGCCGCTGCTCCTGTTTCTCATGGGAATTTGCTCGTTCCCTACTGCGGCCAAATGGGCCCAATAGAGATAACCACACCCCTTCATCTGAAAATAAGGAATTTAAATAAAAAGAGCCATGGTATTACAAAATAAAAGTGTCATAACATGAATAAAAATGCCATTATGAAATCAAATGTCGATAGAGGCATTGGTGTGTGAGGAGGGAAATGTTGTACTCAGTCCTGGTGGAGATAGAAACCCAGTGGAGTAAGTGGAGGATGGGGGTGATGCTCATATTTTTTAACTCTCATCAGGATCCTAGCTGCAGAGTTTTGGATGTATTGGAGCCTCTGAAAGGCTCTTACTAGGGATCCCGATGAGAAGTGCATTACAATAGTCCAGTCTGGAGGAGATAAAGGCATGGACGAGCTTTTCAGCATGAGGGAGAGAATGGGACAGAGTTTGGAGATGTTTCGGAGGTGATAAAAGAAGGTCTTGCAGAGATGGTTGATTTGGAAATTAATTGTGAGTTGGGGGTCCATTTTTACGCCAAGATTTGTGACTGATGATGAGAGAAGGATATAGGAGCCAGAAAAAGTGATGCTGGTTATTGGTGATGATTTGGTTTGCTGAGGAGTGCCAACCAGAATGGCTTCGGTTTTAGAGCTGTTTAGTTGGAGGAAGTGGTACCCCAGCCATGCCTTTATCTCCTCCAAACAGATGGTGAGTTGAGATAGGGAGGATGGTGATAATGAGGGTGGGGCTGCAGCAGTGTCATTGACATAGAGCTGTGTGTCGTCAGCATAGCAGTGAAATGAAAGACCATGATGGCTGATGACCTGACCAAGGGGAGTGAGGTAGAGGATGAAGAGGATGGGACCAAGAACTGACCCCTGGGGAACACCGCAGGTGACTGTGTGGGGGTTTGAAGTGGAGTTGCCCATGGAGATGTATTCTGTCCGGTTTGTGAGATATGAATGGAACCAGCTGAGGGCGATGTCAGTGAGTCCAGTGGTAGCGTGGAGCCGGTTTAATAAGATGGCATGGTCGACAGTGTCAAAAGCAGCAGATAGGTCCAGGAGAATGAGGAGGGAGGGGGAGCCGGAGTCTGAAGACATCAGGAGGTCATTTGTGACTTTTACAAGAGTAGTCTCTGTGCTGTGGGCGGGGCGGAAACCAGACTGGAATTTTTCATAGATGTTATTGAGTTTTAAATGGTTCTGAAGATGGGTAGCCACTGCTTTCTCAAGTATTTTAGATATAAAGGGAAGATTGGAGATGGGCCTGTAGTTTGAGAGGATCTCAGGTCAATGGTGTGTTTTTTGAGAAGTGGTCTGATAATGGCTGTCTTCAAAATGGAGAGGACGTGGTCAGTTTGGAGAGAATGGTTTATAACAGAGGTGATCAGGGGACTTAGGACAGTGATATGGGTTTTTACCAGGGAGGTTGGGAGGGGATCCAGGGCGCAGGTGGTGGGTTTCATCTTCTTGATGATATTTTGCACCTCTTCTGAAGAGACCAGTGGAAAGGAGCTCAGGGGTTGGGGGACTGAGTGACTGACTGACTGACTGACTGACTGACTGACTGACTGACTGACTGACTGACTGACTGAGTCCTAAAGGAAATAGCAGCAAAATACAACATATTATAAACTGGCTAGGAACAATGGAAAACCAGGACAATATATACTGGGGAGTAAATTAAAGACAAAGGTGACACCGGGTGTGACACAGGAAGCTGTACAACTAACAGAAGAGAGCAAACGAACAGAATCTACCAAAATAAAACAGGAAATAACAACACATGACCAAAAAGGAAAACCAGAACAGTCAATATGCAAATACCCATGAACCATGACAATACGGACACTTGAATAAATATACTATAAAGACAGTGAGTATGTGTAAGCTGTGTTTTCAGATCCAGTTAGTTGGACATGGATGTGATGAGGTTACCTTGGTATTGGTTGGGAGGTGGGCACCACAGGGACAAACTTGGGACAGTTGGCTATCTGCTCTTGTACTTTGGAACAAGAGGAAATGTGGGACCTCATCTTTACCAGAGACACCTGAGAACAGACATACAGAACACAACAGTTGTGAGTCTGGGTTTGTAACAACTCCAATCGCTGGACAGGAACATTTCCCTCATCACAATAGTGTCATTACTGTTACTTACTGCACTCTTCAAAAGGTTGTTGATCGTTATACTGGACAAGAAGATCAATCAGAAGATGATAAAACACTTTCACAAAAGTCTAAAAGCCTTTCACCAACAGAAAACATTTGGTGCATCATTAAATGCTAAATATAAAGGTCCAGAGATGCTGAGTCTCTAGAAAATCATTGCATTTTTCCCGGTATCTACCTTCTTGCTACAGCCCCTGCAGGGTGCTTTGTAAGAGGCCAGTTGTTTCTCCACATTGGAGGAGCATTCCACTTTCTTGGGGTCAAAAGGTACACGACAGAGGGGGCAGAGGGGCGAGGTCACCTGAAGGCATGGCTGCAGACAATCCCCACAGAACCTGGAACAGCAGATAACAGACATCAAAGAAGGACAGCTGAAGTTAGAACTCAATATTACATTTATTGTATTTGGGGACTGGTAGGCACATTGTCCACCTTGATTTATCCTGCTGGTCCAGTGACTGCACCTTTAAAGCCAAATTTGCTAAATTTGTGGACATAGAGACATATTGCCATTCATACTAACTTCCACATATGCACAAGAAAGGAAACTGCTGACTTTGTGAAAACAAAAGGAGGCAATGCACATAATCACAAAATCTGAACTACAACCACGAACAAATGTTTTGGCTTTCCTAGCTCATGTTCACGACACTTGCAGGTGTGCAGTTAGAATAGTTGAAGAATTGAAGAATGATTTAGCTGTTTAACTCTGTCATAAATTGTGGGGGGGGGTTCCAGGATAGTAATGAGTATGACGCTCCCGTCATGGTTTCTTTGACTCAGTTTCTCTGCAGAGCATTTCATACTGGAAACCCAAACAGTTTCAGTATACATTTCGAAATTTCAATGTTGACTTGTGAAGTAAAGCAGATGACAACAAAATTACAGAAATACAAATATAACAGATCTCTTCAGGCCCAATCCTGAAGAAACCGGGTGGCAAGCTGGCAAGGATGGGTCAAGGAGTTTACTGACCCGTACATTCTTCTACTGTTTGGAATTAATCTGTTCACGACAGCTTTGCTTTTCCTTTAAACTCCTGATACAGAAACTCATAAACTGTCAATTAACTGGACTGCCTTAGCTGTTCATTTTTGAGAAACAGCATTCTACTTCAAGAACTTTGCTCCCTGATGCAGCATGAAGACATGTGGGAGCTCAAGTGATCTGGACAGTTTTCTTCCCCGACAAGCACAAATGTATGGATTTATTTTCTTTGGGATGTTTTATTCACCTTGATTATATAGGTGGGGGGCAGAGGGAATGCTGGAGTTGGGTTTATGTTGTCACACCTCTGTGCCTGTTTGCATCGGTGCAACACTCTGAATGTAATTTGCTAATGGGCTACTTGTACAGAACAAACTATTCAACATATATAGCATGACCAACCTATAGAACAATTGAGGGAGTGAGCAGGAATGTTCTCCCTTAATCTGCCTTTTAAATTCAGAAAAATAATTACACACCTGAAACATTTGAACCTGGATATTGCATTTCTGTAAGAGACCCATACATACTCTGCCGATGGCCTGCGTTTCAGCAGGAAATGGGCGGGGCAGATATTCCAGTCTAAATTACACCACAGGGAGAGCGGGGTAGCTATTATAACACATAGAAATGTACAATTCGATTTAATTCAATAATACTCTATTAAACCCTGAATGGAAATTATATTGCTGCAGTCATAATTACTATAAAAGACATATTACTTTTATAGATAGATAGCAAAATAAAATATAAATCAGGTGACAAAAATATAGAAAGTAGAAGTGTAGCAGAGGGGAAGGTGTGGTAGAAACCTTCAGAGGTCTCCATCAGTGGGTTGGGCTGTTGTTTCTGTAGCTTAGCAACAACTCAGCTGATGATGTCACACACAGCGTCAGCAGGTAACTCAGGTGAACTCTCTCAGCAGACAACATGGACAGAAACTCACAGCCAGCAGTTCAACATCTGGGGTGCAGAGACGCTCCTTCTCAGTGACATGTCCAGGATTACACCAGCTCTGTGATCCTCCTCCTTTACTGTTAGCGCTCTGTCTGCAGTCTCTGTCTGCCCGGATAGTCTTAAAGCTGAGTCGAAAGTGTTAGAGTTGTTCCTGCAGCCAGGTCAGAGAAAAAATATAACATTCTCTTCCTGATATTCCTGCTGACTTTCCTGACCAATCAGGGATCCAAGCTTGTCCATTTTATCGCCCAATGATCTCACACTTCCCACGATGATCAAGAAAAGAAATGCTTTAACCCTCTTTCCCCTTTTTCTCTATTTTGATCCTGCTATGCATCCTAGATGTTTCCTCTTCAACTCATCTTGATTCGGCTCTTATTCCAGGCTTTACTTGGGCTTTGGAAAGCTCAGTTAGCTGCTCTAACAGACTAACAACTTTATTGTTGACACGGATATAAAAAATTGCCAGTAAATGAGTAAATGTTTATGCGCCCAATGTTTATGATGAAGATTTCTTTGCCCTCCTTCTTAGTAAAACTGCGGAAATGGACTGTACAAGTATTATTACAGGGGTTCATTTTTACTTTAATTTGTCCCCCTCTTTGGACAGGAATCCTCCCCATAATACTCAATCAAGATCAGGTAGGGTATTACAAATTTTTTGAGGCCATTAGATTATTACATATTTGGGGACACATGAACTCTAATATGAAGAGTTAAACATTTCATTCACCCCCTCATCAGTCATTGTCAAGGATTGACTATATTCTTATATCTGAACACCTCACCCAGTTAGCTGAACAATCTGACATTGGATTCATTGCCCTTTCAGACCCTGCCCCAGTTGATATGGTAATGCAGCCACTTAGACCTGAAGAACGTTAATTTTCTTGGAAAATGAATCCTTCACTTTTTTCCATCCATCAATTTTCTATACCCGCTTAATCCGTCAGTCGGGTCACAGGGGGGGCTAGAGCCTATCCCAGCGGTCATTGGACCGAGAGGCGGGGTACATCCTGGAAAGGTCGCTCAGGACTGGTATTGGAGGCTTGTAAAGCTTACATACGAGGTATGATTATATCATATTTGAGTAAAAGGAAAACAGAAGGCATGCAACAGCAATCTAAAATGGTAAAGAAAGTAAAAAAATTGGAGGAAGATTTCCATATCTCTAAATCAGGTGAGGTGCTGGAAGAGCTAAAGGCGCCAAGAACATTATTAATAAATTTACTGACAAAGAAGGCAGAATCTGATATTATGTTTGCCACAGAAAGATTATTTGAATTTGGATATAAACCTGCTTGGCCAGAAATTCCCCTTAGAAATCTTTCATTTTGGCAAAAATGAAATAATAATAATTAATAAGAAGAAGAAAAAACAATCCAAGTTGTCCTTTAAGTTTTTTTTTTAATTATTTATATGGCAGTAGCCAACATGATACCCTTTTATATGGCTCTTTTATCACAGCATTGCAGATTGGCCAGAAACTCCCCTCAAAAATGTTTAATTTCAGCAAAAGTGGATGAGGACCAACACCGTCAAACGAACAATGAACAAATTAATGATTCTCAAAAAAATTTCAAAAAAATGAAAACCTTTATAGCTCAGAAATTAACATTGATAAACAAAATGCTGGAGGGTTTCTAGACGGCTTGGAAATTTCACAATTAACACATGAACAAGCAAAATTGCTAGAAGGACCTGTTAACTTTAACAGAAATTGACATGGCAATTTCTTCACTTTCTTCACAGGAAAAAGTCCAGGAGCTGATGGATTTTGTCTACAATTTTATAAAGCAATGAACTCAAACAATGAACTCAAACTCTGTATCTGGCTCATATTATAGTTATCCCTAAAAAAGGGAAAGTTCCGGAGTATTGGCCAATAAGCTTGCATGGGGTAGATTTAAAAATACTCTATTCTATTATGGCTAATAGATTAGAGCGAGTAGTGACTGACATAGTCAATGCAGATCAAACAGGGTATATAAAAGGTCGCACATCTTCAAATAACACAAGACGGTTAATTGATATAGCTCATCATCTTGATTTCAATAACATTCCAAGTGCAATTGTAGCGATGGATGCAGAGAAAGCATTTGATCGCATTGAGCGAAAATATATGATAAATGTTTTGGCTTCCAATCTGATTTTATTAGTTAGGTACCACTTTTATACAAGTTGCCCATTGCTTCAGTTGTAACAAAAGGTCTTATATCATCTCCATTTCAGCTCAATAGAGGCACAGCCCAAGGAACTCTGCTTTCCCCTTTATTATTCTCTTTAGGAATAGAGCCAATAGCAACAGCTGTCCGACAAACACCTAATATTAAGGGTACGGTGATAGGAACAACTCAACATAAAATTCTACTATACGCGGATGATATCCTCCTGACTTTAACAGACCCATCAAACACAATACCAATATTAATTAACTGCGTTGACAAATTTGGTCAGATTTCTGGTTAAAAGGTTAATTTGACAAAATCTGAAGTTATGCCTTTAGGTGTGCCTAACGATCATGAGCCTGACTGGGTGAAAAACGTTTTGCTGGGCATCGCGTTATACTTTCACATGCTTTGGAGTGAAGATAACACCTAGGATAAGTTAAATTTATGTTGACAATATTAACCCCATAATAAAACGTGAAAGAAAAAATGACAAGCAGGAAGAAGCTTCCTGTATCCTTTCTTGGCAGAATCAATCTTGTTAAGATGACAATTCAAAAAAGGTGACTTATCCTTTGTCAATGCTTTTTATATTTTTGAAGAGTAAACATATAAAAGATATAAATAAGGCTTTATCTGACTTTATTTGGGCCGGGCCAGACTTTAAACAGGGCCAAAGATAATTTTCTAATTACTAACGTGATTAGAGTTTGGAATGATTTAAAGAAATGATTTTGCACCAAGCACAAACTGTGTTGTTTAACAGCACTGCTTGATAACCCAGATTTAGCTAGAATTTTGGAGATGGCATGCAGCAGGAATTCACAATATACAAAATCTTTGGAAGGATGGGAAGTTTAAAACATTTGAGTCCATAAAAACTGAATACAACTTACCAATAGGAGATTTTTTCAAATATCTGCAGATCAGACATTATGTATATATTAAAATGAACAATTTAAACCTCCCAGAGGACTTTAATTTGTTAGAAAAGAATCTTCTAAGTTGCAAAAAACAGATCATCAAAAGAACAGTTACAACGTTTGAACACAGATAAGTTATCATTTTTAAGGATATCATGGACAACTCTCCTGAAAACAACAATAGACATTGAATCGTGGGAAAAAAATCTTGTTTCCACCCTCAAAAATATCAATATGTAACAGACTTAGAGAACTTCAATACAACATTCTACAAAATATCTATATATCTCCACAATTGCACAGTAAATATACATCTGGGACCTCTCCTGGCTGCGTAAAATGTAAGGCCACGCTTTGGACTATATTCCATTGTCTTTGGGATTGTGAAAATATTCAGTGTGTGCTGAGGTTGATGCAGTAATTCAACAGCTATTACTGCCCAATCCCCCTTTATGTCTACTTGGTCTGATGCCTGGATCACTTAATGATTATGATAGGCCGGAAGACTATTATGACTCAGTGGGTAGGGGACGAACCACCATTGATAGAACTGTGGTTTGGCAGGGTGCTGCAGTATCTGAAAACTTGGAGCAGGATTGTCTGAAATGGGATGATGAATACAGTAACTTGGGAGATAAATGCTGTTTTGGTTGAATTGTTGTTTTGATTTATTTTTGGATCTGTATTGAATTTTGTTTTATACAATTTGTGTGTTTTGATGGCACTGGACTGTTAATATGTTGAAAATATTTTAATTCAATTCAATTCAATTCAATTTTATCTATATAGCACCAGATTACAACAACTGTCATCTCAAGGCACTTAAGTAATATAGTCCAAATCAAGCCAATTGGAATTCAATTCATTGTAACCATAATCCAATTAATTCATATAGAGAAAAAAAGTTTCAGAAATCTCTTCTTCTTTTCACAGAAAGAAGCTTCGTAGAACATGTCAAGAAGATGCAATATGTTCAGAGGTGCTGCAGCAGGCTGCCTGCCTCCAGAGCACTTACAATTACTTTATCTGATGTTCAAGCTGACCCAGCCGGGTGATATGTTAGCGTAGCTATGCAGATATACACACTCCCGGTTATCTTAGCTCATGTTTGAGCACCCAAGTGGGATGTCCCTGCCTTAAGTCATTTTCCCCCTCCGTCCAAGGATGTCAACTAGGGATGTCCCGACCACATTTTTTTGCCCACGAGTCATTTGATTTTGAGTATCTGCCGATACCAAGTCCCGATCCGATACTTCAGCAATGCATTAATAACAATAAGAAAAAACAATCCAAGTTGTTCTTTAAGTTTTTTTTATTGTTTATATGGCAATATGATGACACAAGATACTTTTTATATGGCTCTTTTATCACAGCATTGGTTCAAACCAGGTAAACAAAATAAAATCTCTTTGTAGCTTATAGTATAGAACTAGAGAATAGAAAAATACTTTATTCATCCCCCAGTGGGGGAAATTCAAATTAGTCGAGTAGCTCAAAAAATGATAAATATTTACAATGATTGCATACTAGACAACAACAATAATAATCAATGAGGAAATAAATAAATTTATTGTATTTCACATTGTATTTCTCACGCAGAAAAAAAATGATAATATAAATTTCTCTGGCGCATCGCTATGGAAACAGCAGGTCCATGTCACTCTTTCCTGCATTCAGAACTCGAGAGCCCTGCTTAGCAGTGACATCGGACAAACGGACAAACTCCATATGTCTGTGGTAAACCCAAAAGCAGGCACTTCTGAGAAAAGGGCCAGCAGGTGTTCACCTAGCTTGTTGTGAATGCCCGGCAGAGCTGTGTCGGTAAAGTAGTGACGAGAAGGCAACTCATACCGTGGCTCCAGGTGCTCCAGGAGGCGATGAAATCTGATGTTTGCCGAAGATGTGCCGTGTGAGTGAATGGATCAATGTGGCATGTAGTGTTAAGGCACTTTGAGTGGTCAGACATACTACAGAAGCACAAAACCAGTACAGTCCATTTACCCTTTAAAAAACATTTTGACATCTGCTGTCCCCTTTGTTGCTGATGCCATTCAAAGAATCGGACTCCCCAAAGTTTCTATCTTCATCGAAATGCCAAACAGTCATATCTCTGTGTGTAAATACTGCTTTATGTGATCAGCCACAACATTATGACTACCAGTGTAATATCAAGTTCATGTTAGGTCCTGACAACTGAAAGAGCTATCGGTCAGGGTGTGGATGAGGAACATCTGAGGGTGTTCAAGAGTATCTGGAACAGGAACATCAGCAATAGATCCTTTGGCCTCTGTGGTAAGTTGAGTGGGGTCTTTATGGATCGGGCTTGCTTACTATGGATGCCATCAGATCCCATCATCTTGGTATCTGGGGGAGTTTAGAGGTGTGCTGAGCACCTCAGACTCATGTCCCTTCGTCATGTTTTTGAAACTCTTCTTAGGGAGTACTTGTGGATTCACCTCTGAGCTGCAGAGGAAGCTCCTTCTTTGAGGGAGTGCTGATGCAGACATCAGCATACAATTGCACACTTATGACAATATTGGGAGCGATGTGAGGTTCACATTGTGACATGTGCCAAACTAGCCACCACCTGGTTGAAGGGTTAGGGTTAGGGTACACATAAGCTACGCCTGCTCGCTGTAGGAGTGATGAATTCAGATTAATGCTTCCACACCTGTGGAATGAATCTTCACTTAGATCAGAGCACTCATGCCATGCGGGATGCAACATACAGAGCCAGGAACACTGGCTGTGAGAGAAAAAGTCAAAAGATGAATTTCTTGGCAAATATTTCATTTCAGCCAGAGTTTTACAGATAAGCCGTTCATTTGACATAGCATGGGTGAACTTTCTTCTGCAGATGTGTGTGTACTGGCTTATGAAAAGCAAGCATTAGTGTCTGTGTTCCTGAAGCTTCAACCATCCTCACAGAAAGCGAGGAAGCAAAAATAGTTAAGAAAAAAGGTCATAATAGTAGTGAGGTTATCTAACATCTGGCCTGCTACCTGTAAGTTGTGGAGAGCTCATTTTGTGTATCAGTGTAGAGTGGCTTTGTAAAAATGTTTTCACTGATCTCAATCATCCATCTTTTAAAATAGAACTCATTCTGTTGTGGCTACATTTGTAATATGCCATTAACATGTTAGTGTATTTACAGAAATAATCTGGGATCTGAGAGCTTCCCTCCCTGCAGTTAAAGATATTAAAGTTTCTGCCCAGGATGTCATGGGGGGGTGTCATCAGAGGTGTGTGAGTGTTACTTGTTGAGGCTAATGAATAAGCCACATTAACTTCCACATGAAATTGTACCCAACTGGGAGTAAAAGTGCGATATTTCGGTTTATACACAACAACACACATCCAACTAAGAACTAAGAAGGAGCTACTTTACGTGTGGCCACAGCTGGAGATGCTGACGGGTTTGTGGTAAACCTCTAGGCAGATGGGACAGGAAAACTGGCTCTCAATCCCCTCCGAGACTGAGCCGCTGTCGGGCTGCTGCTGCTGCTGCTGACGGAGCTGGGAGCTCGCTGAGACAAAGCTCCGAAACATCGCCATCATGGAGCCGGAGAGGATGAAACTGTCGACTAAAGCCTTGTGATGCAGGAACGACTCAAACGGCTGTTTAGCTGAAGTGTTATCCGTATAGCAGTTTGAGTGCGAGTCGTTTGGCTTTGCGAAAAAAATGTATCAAAATGTTACATTCTGTAAAGCAAAGCATTGTGTCAGGCTGGAGAAGACATGCCAGAGAGGTAAACATTGGACGCTCAGTGACGACAGGAAGCAGGATGCTGACATATCAGATCTGTAAACGCAGGGATCAACGCCGGCGCTGCATCCAGCTGCTTCTGAGATTAGCGCTTCTGTGGTCGCTTTCAAACAGCACCACAGGCTACGTTAACGTAGCCCCGTGGCGCTTTGCTTTGTGGGGGTTGGAGTCCTGCCGTCCGGAGACTCCCACTACACTACGTAAATGCGGGACTGCAATCCCATAGGCCAGCTCAAATGCGCAGGCGGATCGGGTTAAAAGCCTTTAATGAAGACAATTATCTCGTTTCTGACCATTTCAAGAGCAAGAACATTGTCATCACTGTCAAATGACCAAGAAAAGCGAAGCCAGCCAAATCTACTTTGAATGTACTGTTAGGAAAGTATAAACATCATCTCAACAGGGTTTTATCGTTCATTTCAGTACACAGATAGATCGAATGTGATATACACACGTGTGTGCGCGTGTGTATACAGATATATTCATTTGCTGCTGTGTTTGGTTTCCTCCAAACGTGCTGCTGTGCATTATGACCAAACATCTCCACTTTGCTCTGGTCTGTCCAAAGGACATTGTTCCAGAAGTCTTGTGCTTTGTTCAGATGCAGCTTTGCAAACCTAAGCTGTGCTGCCATGTTCTTTTTAGAGAGAAGAGGCTTTCTCCTGCAGCCCTTCCAAACAAGCCATCCTTGTTCAGTCTTTTTCTAGTTGTGTTGTCATCCAATCCAATCCAACTTTATTTGTTAAGCACTTAAAAGAACTACAGTGGAAGTTCTGTAGGCTACAGGACAAAGCACTGATTCTTGAGAGTCTGGACAAAACACTTTCTAGATAAGCATCTTTGTTATTTAACCATGTGAAGGTGCAGGCAGAAGGCTGTTTACCTTAAAAACTTGATTTGGTGTGCAATTCGGTCAGACACATTAAGTATATAACTATATGATTATAATAGCCCAACAACAATCTTAACTTCTGTTGTAAGTTGTAATCGTGTTTAGTTACTCTGATATACAATAAAATATAAAAAAACTGAAGGCTTATTTTCACACTGTTTTTCTATTCTATTTCTTTGTAGATGCTGAAAATGACAGCCTAAATATTAACTTTAATTCTATATTAGACTCTATTGGATTTTCTCAAAGTGTTTACAGACCTACTCACTGCCTTAATCATACCCTTGACCTTGTGCTGACTTATGGCATTGAGAGTGAACAGTTAACAGTGTTCCCTCATAACTCTGTCTTGTCTGACCATTTTTTAATAACTTTTGAATCTACATTACTCGACTATACGGCTTCTGAGAAGAATTTTACATATAGAAGGTGTCTGTCAGAGAATGCTGTAACCAGATTTAAAGAGTTGATTTCATCATCCTTTTCTTCACTGCCATGTGCAGATATGACAGAGGACGGCTACCTAAACTTTACTCCAGTAGAACTTGACTCTCTTGTTGACAGCACTACAGCTTCAGTGCGTACAACACTGGACAATGTTGCCCCTCTGAAAAGGAAGGTAATCAGTCAGAAGAGGTTGGCTCCTTGGTATAATTCACATCTGCGTGCGTTAAAGCAGACTGCAAGAAAGCTGGAGAGACAGTGGCGTTCCCCTAATTTAGAAGAGTCTCAATTAGTCTGGAAAGATAGTTTAATAACGTATAAGAAAGCACTTCGTAAAGCTTGAACTGCTTATTATTCATTATTGATAGAAGAGAATAAGAATAATCCCAGGTTTCTTTTCAGCACTGTTGCCAGGCTGACAAAGAGTCCGAGCTCTGTTGAGCCATGTATTCCTTTAACTCTCAGCAGTGATGATTTCATGAGATTCTTCATCAATGAAATTGTTTCTATCAGAGAGAAGATTAATGGAATCCTTCCCATTATTATCAGTGATGTATCATCAAGTAGAGCAGCTTTAGAAGTATCTTTCGAACCTGAATTGTATTTAGACGGCTTCTGCCCAGTTGATCTCTCTGAGCTAACAACAGCAATAGTCTCTTCTAAACCATCAACTTGTATTTTAGACCCAATCCCAACCAGACTGTTCAAGGAGATTTTCCCCTTAATTGACACTTCCATATTGGATTTGATCAATTTGTATTTGTTGACAGGATAAGTACCTCAGACTTTTAAAGTTGCTGTAATTAAACCTTTACTGTGTCTGATGTGGGCCTGTCTGACCATTCCTGTGTTTTCTTTGAGAGTACGATTTCAGTGCACACAAATGTCTCAACAGCAGTGATCTGAAAACGGTGTATAACTGAAAACAGTAGTGAGATCTTTAACCAGGTTTTCTCTTTAACACCTGCCCTGTCCGGGGGTTCAGTCAGTGAGCTCGTCAGTAGCTTCAATGCTAAAATTTTAGATGTTATGGATACTATTTCTCCCATTAAGGTGAAGGTTATCTCTGGAAGGAAGAAGTCTCCACGGCGAAATTCCACACTGGTGAAAAATGGGAAAAGAGAGTGTCGGAAAGCTGAGCGCAGATGGAGAAAAACAAATCTCCAGTTTCATTATGACATCTATAAAGAGAAACTTCACTCTTATAATTTACAACTGAGGAATACAAGGAAGTCCTACTTCTCTGACATCATCACCAAAAACAGTCATAATGCTCGGGCCTTATTTGCTACAGTTGACAGGCTAACAAACCCTCCTGTGTAAGTGGGAACTGAACTCCATTCCACCGTGGCCTGCAATGACTTTGCCAAATTCTTCATAGACAAAGTCCAAAATATTAGACAAGCAGTTGGTACCTCAGCAGCAGGTTCAGCATATGTACTGTGTCCACCGAAAACCGGTTTAAACACCATGACATTGTTTCAACCCATTACAGTAAAGACCTGGAGGACATCTAACGTCAGCTGAACTCCTCCTCTTGCTGTTTAGACATCCTACCAACAGGTTTTTTCAAAGGGGTCTCAAAGACTTTGGAGTCAGACCTGTTACTGATTGTGAACTTGTCCTTAACGTCAGGTGTGTTTCCAGAGCCACTAAAAACAGCTGTAATTAAACCTCTGCTGAAAAAGGACAATCTTGACGACGCAAATGAACAACTACAGGCCCATCTCAAATCTCCCATTTTTAAGTCAGATCATTGAAAAAGCAGTTTTTCAACAGCTTAATTACTTTTTAACACAAAATAACTGCTATGATACCTTCCAGTCAGGCTTTAGACAGCACCACAGCACTGAGACTGCTCTGACCAAAGTGTTTAATGACATATGTCTGAATACAGACGGTGGAAAAATGTCAGTCTTAGTTTTATTGGATCTCAGTGCTGCTTTTGATACAGTTGACCACAATATATTACTCAAACGACTGGAGAACTGGGTTGGTCTTTCTGGAACTGTACTGAACTGGTTCAAAACATACTTAGAGAACAGGAAGTACTTTGTGTCAATAAGTAGCTTTACATCTGAGCAGACAAGAATCACATGTGGAGTTCCCCAAGGTTCTATCCTGGGACCTCTTCTGTTTAACATCTACATGCTCCTGCTGGCAGAGATTATAAAAACAAACAACAAACAACAAAACTACCATAGCTATGCAGATGACACGCAGATATATATTACAATGTCACCAGGAGACCGAGGCCCAGTACAGGCCCTTGGTAAATGCATTGAGGAGATTAATGACTGGATGTGCCACAACTTCCTCCAGCTAAACAAAAACAAAACTGAGGTAATTGTCTTTGGAGCCAAAAATAAACGATTGAAAGTCACCACAGAGCTTCAATCTATAAATCTAAAAACTACCAACCAGGCCAGAAATCTGGGTGTAGTGATGGACTCAGACCTAAATTTGGACAAACACATTAAGGCAACAACAAAGGCAGCCTACTATCACCTTAAGAATATATCAATGTTAAAAGATCTGAATTCTCAGCAGGACCTGGAAAAACTAGTCCATGCATTCATCTTTAGTTGGCTTGATTATTGTAACAGCATCTTTACAGGTCTGCCTAAAAAGTCAGTCAGACAACTGCAGCTCATCCAGAACTCAGCTGCTCGAGTCCTCACTGAGACCAAAAAAGTGGAGCACATCAGTCCAGCTCTGAGGTCTTCACACTGGCTGCCAGTCCATCAGAGGATAGACTTTAAAGTTCTGATGCTGGTCTATAAAGCTCTGAAAGGTCTAGGACCAAAATACATCAGTGACCTCCTGAGTCAGAACCAGACCTGGAGAAGCTGCATTCAGCTTCTATGCTCCACATGTCTGGAACAAACTCCCAGAAAGCCTCAGATCAGCTGAAACACTATTTTTAAGTCCAGGTTGAAAATGCATCTATTTTCAGCTGCATTTGAATAAAGCTCCAAATAAGCTTAAGTTTCAAAATGGAATCACAATTTAACTACTGATTTTTATATTTCATATATATATATAGTCTTATCTTTATTGGTCTGATTTTATCTATTGTTCTTACTTATTTCTTTTGTTTAAATTTTAAATCATACTTTTTATTTCCACTGTTTTAATGTCTCTGTAAAGCACTTTGAATCACCTTGTCGTTGAATTGTGCTATACAAATAAACTTGCCTTGCCTAAAAAACCTACTCTTGATTCAGAAGTGTTGGCTAATTATCGACCTATATCCACTCTCCCTTCTTTGTCTAAAGCTCAACAGCTCAACTTTGTGAAAGCATGGCACACATTTCCATTGCTATGCTGATGATACTCAGCTGTACTTATCTTTGAAACCAGATGAAACCAATAGGTTGGTCAAACTAAAGCATGTCTTAAAGACATAAAGACCTGGATGACTCAGAACTGTCTATCTTTAAATTCAGACAAAACTGAACTTGTTCTCTTTGGACCTGAGAGCTTCAGGGAGAAATTGTCTAGTTATATAGTTACTCTAGATGGTATTTCCTTGGCTTCTAGTTCTACAGTGAGGAACCTTGGAGTTATATTTGACCAGAATTTATCATTTGATGCACATATAATTCAGGTTTATAGGACTGCCTTCTTTCACCTTCGTAATATTGTTAAATTAACATTAACTCAGGTATCACCTTCCTCAGCATTAACATTCCTGATGCGGATGCTTCGCAGGTGCACCTCAGTGGCTTTGAAGAAGGCCAACATGAGTTGCCCCATGGAAACTGAGGAATGTAGCATTTTACTGGATCTGTCCTGAATGGTTGTCAAGGAATGGTGCGGTACAAACTGAAAGGTGGTCCATTAAAGTTTCCACATTTGATAATGTTATTATTATTAACTGGGACATTTGTATTGTACATATCATAATTCTGTTTATGGAGGCAATGTACTGTATTTATTCTGTATAAGTCTTACAGAGATGGAAAAATTCCTCCTCAGAGTATATATTGTGATTCATCCTACAGTAACAGTTACGGTTGCAAACATATGGCAGATTTCTTTACCCAGACCTTTAAGGTTCACTTGGGATGTGAAAAGGCAGGGTTTGGGAGCAGAGTATTGGGTTACAAAATAATCAAACTTAAGTCTGATCTGACACTTCCAGGAGCTGAAGAACAGCTGTACTCCATAATGGGTTTGTATGCTTGGGAATTGTGAGCATTTTAGTGTCTGCGAATGTCTGTCACCTCTCAGAAGAAAGGTTGCTGCTTTGAATCTCAGCTGGGTTCTCTCCTCTTGCGTGGGTTCTATCTGAAATCAGTGGAAACGAAACAGGTTGGAGAAAAATCTGTGAAATCCATTTCTCTTACAGACAGTTGATCATTTCAGTCAACTCTAACACCTGGGGGTGGTAATGCAACGTTGGCGCGGTTGCCACCCGCAGCAGCAGCAGAAGAAGAAGTTGTTGTAGTTACGTCATTAAAAGAGGTCGGCGTGGACACGCGACACATGAGTTGAGGCTTGGACAGCAATCTTTTAGCTTGTTTCTAGATAAACAACAAGCTGACTGAGCTTCATGAGGACCTTGCCTGTAGGACGAACTACCGGCTGAGCGGAAGTTTTCAGAGCTGTGGCCCCAAACGGTGGCGCCTGTCCTCACGATGTGCCAGGTGGCTGAAGACTACCAGCAGCAGCTGGAGCGCGCGGACGTGCTCAGGTAGGCGAACAATGAACCTTTGTGACTGAGAGGATCATCGTAACACCTGCAGCGGGACTTTATCTCCGCCGTTTTGGGCCGTTACCCGTCCAGAGAAGGGCCACACTCAGGGAAAGAAGTCTGATTGTTGTTCTTCGACCTACGACAAGCATCCAGTCGGACGTACATGTTTTTAGAGTTAAAACGTTTGGTGACACTTTAACTTAAAGTCTGAACGCTTTAAACTGATCTACAACCATAAATTGAATCCACACAACTCAAAGATTTGGATCATCAGATCAATTTGGTCCAAAAGAAAATCTTTATGCTTTTTGATCTGGTGTTATTGAATCTGTTCCACGTTTAATTTGGCACTAGTGAGAACCTTCTTCGGTACAATGGATTCATTGTTAATTTCATGTGAGTTACTCTAAAGAAAGAATCAGCAGGATTGTAATCCCTCTAACAGGTGGAGGTGATGAGGCATGGTGGTGTTCATTTCCCAGGTGCCTTTCATTTATATCATGGTTTGGATTTTATGCACAAACAAATTAACTTTTCCCTTTACCACTTAAGAGGAAAATCTACAACAAGATGAATAAGAGCAAGTGGACTTCCTGGATGTTGAAGATGTTTCAGCTCTCATCTGATGGTGGGGAGTGTCAGCTTCTAAGCAGAGAGGGTCACTGAACCCCCTGAGCGATGTGCATGTTGTTAGAGTCATTATCGCCTCTGAATTGTCTACCTTAAACCTGCCTGGGGGGGTGAGTTTTGGTCGCAGGGTGTGAGTGGGTGTGAGTGGTTGTGAAACTGAGACCACCTCCTCTGTTCACAGATGGTTTTACCAGTTTAACACAGACGACTCCTCTCTCAAACCACCTGTCTTCTCTGTCCAGAATGTGGATATTACTGTCCTCAGAGTGACCCTTTCCTTCAGATGTAGGTGCCCTGCTGAGTCTGGACCTGAAGAGCTGGCTCTCCTATGTTGTGCCATGTGCTTGTGGACCTGTTGTTTGGTCTCTCCCATACAGAAGTCCGCACACTCCTCGCTGCGCTGCATACACGACACCACTCACTTTGTGTTTGGGTGTTTTGTCCTTTGGGTGAAGCAGTCTCTGTCTGAGGATTTTCTTGGGTTTGAAGTACACTGGAATGTCATGTTTGAAGAAGATCCTTCTAAGTTTCTCTGAGACACTGAAGAAGCCTCATGGATGAGAGATGAAGTCCAGTTTCATTAGTTCAAGCTCTTAGGATAACCGTGACCTGGATGACTGAGAATCTACACCAACATACCTGCTATAAGATGATCCCACAGAGTTTATAGTGAGATATATAATCGGATATATGCCTCCTCCTGCACCACTGAAACCCAGAGAAACACATTTTAAGATGGAAAATAGTGTTTACTGTTCAAAAAAGAGACAAATATTCAGCATTGATTTAAAAACAGCTGTAGTCACAGGCTGAAACTGAAGAATTTGTTGTGGAGAAAGATAGTAAAGTTGTAGATGGATAATATTTGGAGTTAACAGCACAGTGACCCAGTGGACTTATAGGACTTACAATCCGGCTGATTCTCCACTGAAACACACTAGACTGAGTTCTGCTCAACAGGGAATATTTTAATGTAAATCTCTTTGAGGAAACGGTCAAAAACAAGCCTTTTACTGTCACTGGTTTGTACAGTGGATTGCTGGAAAGAAACAAAAGATTAGTGGACTTAAAAAGTGTATTTCCAATAATCAGCTGAAATCTTGAAGTTAAACACAGTTTGTCGTAGTGATTTTAGTGCAGCATGTTTAGTCTGTGTTTTATGTAGCTTTAAGCTGTGCACATAGGTTTTTAAGATGTATGCTGTTCTTCTTTTTCAGTGTTTCTAAGAAATGCGTCAAATGCAAAGCAGCGTCGGCAGCTGTGGTCATCAGAGCAGGAGATGCATACTGCAGGTGAGACGCATTAGTAAGGCAGTACCTAACGTTACACCACAAACATCTGGTGGCTCAGAACAAGTTCTGGAGGCTGCAGCCTAAAGGACTGAGCTACGTTAGACTGGACCGGACACAGAGATCCACCCTGATACTGACCACATCATTTCTTCCTGTCCACTCTGGCTTCTCATCTGGTCCACCTAGAGCTGAAGCACAAAAAGCTTTTATATTTACAGCACTGTTAAAGTGACTATTTACAGGAAACTGTAAAAGTTTCTAAAGTTTTCCAGTTTTGAAAAAGAAAAGGTTGCGAGGCAGGAGGTGTGGGGAGAAGAAACAGTGTGTTGTGCTGAATTTTCTGAAATCATTTCTCTTTGTTAGAGGCTGCTTCAAAGAGAACTTCATTCACAAGTTCAGAGCCATGCTGGGGAAAACCAGAGTCATTTTCCCAGGAGAGAAGGTAACTCATTTAAGCCAGAAATGTATTAATGATGGCTGTTAGTGGCAGTCCAGCTGTATTGATCTATGAGAACGGATACACAAGTCGGTCCTTTTTTTTTTTTTTAGGTCCTTTTCTTAGGTCCTTTTTTTAGGTCCTTTTTTTTTTTTTTTAATTTCCTTTTTTTTAGGTCCTTTTTTTCAGGTCCTTTACTTAGGTCCTTTTTTTAGGTCCTTTATTTTTTTTAATTTCCTTTTTTTTAGGTCCTTTTTTTTCAGGTCCTTTACTTAGGTCCTTTTTTTAGGTCCTTTTTTTTAATTTCCTTTTTTTTAGGTCCTTTTTTTCAGGTCCTTTACTTAGGTCCTTTTTTTCAGGTCCTTTTACTTAGGTCCTTTTTTTTTTTTTTTTATTTCCTTTTTTTTAGGTCCTTTTTTTTCAGGTCCTTTACTTAGGTCCTTTTTTTAGGTCCTTTATTTTTTTTAATTTCCTTTTTTTTAGGTCCTTTTTTTTCAGGTCCTTTACTTAGGTCCTTTTTTTAGGTCCTTTTTTTTAATTTCCTTTTTTTAGGTCCTTTTTTTCAGGTACTTTTCTTAGGTCCTTTTTTTAGGTCCTTTTCTTAGGTCCTTTTCTTAGGTAATTTTTGTGCAGGTCCTTTTTTTCAGGTCTTTTTTTAAGTCCTTTTTTTCAGGTCCTTTTACTTAGGTCCTTTTTTTTTTTTTTTTAATTTCCTTTTTTTTAGGTCCTTTTTTTCAGGTACTTTTCTTAGGTCCTTTTTTTAGGTCCTTTTCTTAGGTCCTTTTTTTTTTAGGTCCTTTTTTTTAGGTAATTTTTTTTTAGGTCCTTTTCTTAGGTCTTTTTTTTAGGTCTTTTTCTTAGGTCATTTTTTTGCAGGTCCTTTTCTTAGGTCATTTTTTTGCAGGTCCTTTTCTTGGGTCTTTTTTTAGGTCCTTTTTTTTCAGGTCCTTAGGTCCTTTTTTCAGGTCCTTTTCTTAGGTCCTTTTTTTAGGTTCTTTTTTTAGGTCCTTTTCTTAGGTCCTTTTTTTCAGGTCCTTTTTTAGGTCCATTTCTTAGGTCCTTTTTTTAGGTCCTTTTCTTAGGTCCTTTTGGAATAGAAAAGGGGAATGACACATTATGCAAGATTGTATAAACCAAATTATGGACACAGACATTTCTATTTGAACTGTTTAGCAAAACAAGTTAAAGTTACTGAATACTGCAGATGTTTTTCCTTAGGATTGAAAAAAAAATCAAGTTGGACCAATAAGTGGCGACGACTTCCACATTAAGCCTGCACAGCATTGTGAGCATGCACAGCGAGCCAGAACGCCTGAAATCTTTTCCTTCTTTAACGCAGTGCCAACAGAGACTTTAAACGGCTTTTCTTTGGACACCCCCACCCTTTTTTTTTTTTTTTAAAGTGTCTTTAGTAACCTGTCCTGGTAAGAGCTGTACAGCACACACTGTAACAGTGCAGTTTATTTTAAGGGCTGTAGCATCCAAATTTTGGGTATAGAAATATCAGCTCTTTGATATGCTAAACACATCAGGAGCTCAGAGGGATTTTTAGTAAAAAAATTAAAAGAAACATTTTTTTAAAACACTTTTTCAAGATTTCTTTGAAGGCAATGAAACCCTCAGATGGAACCAAACCCACAACTCTCTCTGTGATGCTTTTCAAGGCTCTTATCGAGCGCTTTAAACATCAAGACCACGCTTGAGGCAGCTGAAGCTTTCAGGTTACTGCTCCATCTTTGTTCCATCCCTCACCTGTGGTCACAGATCTGGGTTCTGACCCAATGAATGAGGTCGGTGGTTTGACTCCCGGCTTCCGAAGCGTCGTTGGGTAAGACACTGAACCCATGTTGCCTATTGATGCTGCAGTGTTGAATCTGTGCGTTGGTTCAAGGAGCAGAGCTGATTCTGTGGGGGGTGCTGCAGGAGAACAGGCTCCCTGTATAACTAAAGTAAGAGCTTTGTCCACAGAGATAGGGGGGCGAGCTTGGTCACCTTCTGGTCAGTTTTTCTGTGCTTGTCCTGCTGGGACGACATCTCCTCTGTCCTTGGTTTCCCCCGGGGGAGCTGGAGAGTGTCGCTGGGGAGAGGGATGTCTGATGCCCCATTTCCACCAAACAGTTCCAGGGCTGGTCTGGGGCCAGCTTAGTTTGGAACCGGGTTTTTTGTTTCCACTGCCAAAGAACTGGCTCTGGGGCAGAGTTGTTAAGACCAACAACAATAGCAAGACCGCGAGATGCCTGATATCTACCGCTGTGGTAGATAAGAGCGGCGACTTAAAAATCGCTAGTAGCACATAGGATCTGCTGTTTTCTGATCCCAATGAAGCTCCGTAAAGCCAGAAGCAGCAGCTGTACAAACACAGAGTCATCCATTATTGTTATTGTTGCTACTTCTTCTTCTACGTGTTGCTGTTGCTTCCATGATTGCGCCAAGGTGTCTGCAAACACAGTGCCTGGCGTATACAGTGACGTAATGACGTGGCTGCCCTCGGCACCCCGAGCTGTGGAAAAGCAAACGGGTTCTCAGCTGGTTTGCAAGTTGAACGAGTTGTGCACCAGCACTGGCCCCGAACCAGCCCTGGAAACCGATTTGGTGGAAAAGAGCATGAGAGTTTCCCTCCTGGACCTGTTGGTTCCATGAACTGAGCTCAGCGAAGCAGATTAGATTGACCCCCGAAGTCATCAAAATTCCAAGGAAATGTAAGAAGAGTTTTTTTTTTTTTTTTTTTTTTATGTATCCAAATGTGTTTTCCATTTGTGAATAATTGTTCTCTCTGTAGAGTGATGGAATCCAAATTCAGAAAACTTTATTTATCCCCGGGGGGTAATTAAAGGAAAAGAGCAGATAGACAATACAGTTTCAAGACAGTCAACGTCAGAATGAAATGATAAAAGAAGATGAGTAGTAATGGAATGTGCAATAACAAGGTGCACATGGGCATTGAGGTAGGTAAGTCCATATGTGCAAATGAAAGTCGGGTGGGGGGGTGGGCGTGTGTGTATGTCTGAGTGCACAAAGGTAGCCGTTCTCCTTTGTGTCCAGCAAAGCCGGCGACCCGATGGAATCCACTCAAATGATGAGAAGAGGCCGTGTGAAGGGTCCTGCATGATCCGGTTCGCTAATCTAGCTGCTTCTCTAAGATCATTGCTGGTGTCTTTCCTCCTTGGCATCGTGTTAACACACACCTGAAAACTGACAGAACTTCTGCTTTTATAGAGCTGCTCACACTGACTGAGGATCAGTTAATCAGAGCATTGATCAGCAGCTCCTGGCTGCTTCTTACCCTCTTAGTGGAAGCAGTAAGGGTTCACTTAGTTTTTCACACACTGCTTCTGTGTTTTGTCTCAGTTTTTATTCCATAAATAATGAGACAGTTGGATTTAACTACAATGAGAAGCTGGTAGGCAGCAGATAATGTTTCTGATGTGTGATTGCTCAGAATTTAGAGGTTTTTTTTGTTTGTTTGTTTTTTCAGGTGTCCCCACTTTTCTGTGGGCTTGTCCTGATTTCTGCTTTAGAACATGATAAATAACATTTTATATCACACTCGCTGCTTTTTCTCTTCTCAACTGGAGAAGCTTTAGAGTCAAGTGCTCACCTCTTTGGTCCCTTGGGGAGAAATGGCTCCACATAATCAAGAGCTGAAATTACTAAGCCCCTCCTCCAATTTTAACCTAGTAAAATAACTAAGCATGCGTTGGTGTCGAAATATTTTCAGACCTACAATTCTCCTTTGAGTACTGGCAGAGATCATAAAACATCATCTGAATCAATACCGTTTGATTTGCTGAATGTCTTGTACCTCAACAACTCGCTCCTCGGGTTTCTGCTGCAGCCACATCTCCGCTCAGAGGGATAAAGACGCAAGGACAGGACATGAAGAAACTAATTAGAGATCTACAAAGTGAGAGAACATAAATCCTGTCTGTGATGTAATGACCTGTGTGCCTCCTCTGTTTGTAGGTGCTGCTGGCTGTATCTGGAGGTCCTTCTTCCTGTTCAATGCTCAGTCAGGTCCAAGAGGTCGGTCCGTTTCTCCCATTCTGTCTCTTTGTGGTGCTCAGAAAACTGATGACAAAAAAGAAGTCCTCTTAATGTTTTTGGTTGTAGGGAGGAGGATTCTCAGATGTCAAAAATCAATGCTGTTAGTTTTTAGCTTATTGATTGTTGATGTAGCACAACGTGGATTTGGTCAGTCTGTAGTGGGCACATAACCGAGGAACGAGATGCTGAGCCACAAGTCAGGCCGACACCATCTGCACATGGACGCACTGTGGCGTCACGTTAAATATTTTGGGAACAAAGGAATCTATATAGTTTATACCCAGGGAAGGATGGAAAACCCCAACCATCGACCAACTGATGTCAAAACCTTTGAACATTTTATTGAAAAGGGGCTGCATTAATCTCAGAAGGATGGGATGGTTTTTTTTTGCCAAGTTGTGCCCTTTAGAGCAGAGATACCCATCTCAAAGATATTTTATCATCACAGTGATCTCACGCTGAGACCAAAAGTGAAGGCTTGGAATCATTTAATGAAGCAGGCATGTGATGTGGACCACACTACCTCAGCATCACCGTGTGTGCCAGATGATTGGCTCAAAGTGTTTTCTGTCCTATAAACAAGAACAGTGACAGAGATTTCATGCACACAAACTCTTTTTCAGTGATGGGAAATGTGTTGGCACGTGTTACCTTCCACTTCACTGGCCACATCTCTTTCTGTAAAGTAGTACATTGATAATGTATTGTTACAAATACTTGGAAAGTAGCAGGTAGGCACTCGTTGATGGAGGAGGCAGCCCTGGATAGAAAAAAGATTGATCGTCGTTTAATATTCACATTGGAATGAAATGGTGAGGTTTTTCCTTCTGGTTCACTTTCTGTGCACTTCTCTACTGAGTGGAACCTTAATCGGTACCAACAGTTCTGTCTTTTTTGCTGCTAGCACAAATGTAAAGCTGTCTCTAGATTTCCCAGCTTACTGTAAGGATTTTAAGGTCAGTTTCTGAGTTAGAATGCTGCATTGGTGTGTAGCGTTTTCTTTTAAAGTCAGAGTAAAGCACATTAATGGAAGCTCATTGCTTGTATTTCTGTCTAAAAACGGAACCTGACAGCTCGCTTGCTCACTCTTCCCCTCATGGCAGAAATGCATGTTACCTGTGGGAAAGCAGCTTGTGCTGTTGCTTTGCAGCGACTCGATGGCCTTAGTGCTGTCACGGTGCCACTGAATGGGGCTACATTAGGGTGGAGAGCTCACCCATCGGAGGTGGAGACTGCGTACACTAGAAGCCATTCTACTTCTTCCTCCCTCTGGATCGCAGACAGGGTTCATGATGCCGGGAGGCTGATGGCCTTTAATGAACATGTTTATTTTAGCTTTACTCTGACTTTAATCTGTCCTTAATATCAGTTTTACCAGTTCACTGCAAAAACTTATCTATGGCCACTTTACAGAGAAATAAACCCAATGAATTTTTATATTAATAGGAGTTGGGCTTTGTGCATAGCAGCAGAACTATGGGATGTTTCAGGCTCACCTGAGCCATCCCTAACTATAAGCTTTATCAGAAAGGAAGGTTTCAGCCTGATCCACAGAGAGGGGCCTGATAACTGAAGGCTCTGCCTCCCATTCTGCTTTTAGAAACTCTGGGAGTAAACCTGCAGTCGGAGAAAACCTGAGATTTTATGGTGCTATGGCATCTTTATGACATAGTGGAGCTTGTTCATTAAGGGATTTGTTTGTGGATTAACTGTCTGGAATTTAATCCAACTGAAATCAATCTATTGTGGTTAATTTTATTTCTTAAACTTGTTGCAGTCCTGGTATGAGATGCCTAATTTTGTCAAATGCAGCACAGATCTCTAACATGACACAACCCGAGTGCCAGTGCAGTAATGCACCCCCCACGCTGGAGGAAACTCCTGACAGCAGGACTGTAGAATACCATGGTGTGCTGGAGCCACTGAACTGTTGTTGGAAATGGATGCACGTTGTGTTGAATTTGGGTTTGCGGAAGCTTGTGTGTCTCAAATGTTTTTGATAACATATTTAACAAGTATTTTTCCTCCTCCAGGGTTTGAGTCAGAATGCCCACAGAAAGCTGAGATTCGTGCCTGGCATTGTCTACATTGATGGTAAATTAAATGGCCTATTTCTAGTCTGTTTTCATGTACTGTGTCTCAGAAGAGCAAAGTCCTTTCTTAGAGGATTAAATGGATTTCGTGTGTGCTTCCAGAGGGTGGTGCTGTAGGTCAGTCTAAGGAGCAGAGATGGAGGACGGTGTCTGAGCTGCAGTCACTGTTCAGAACTACTGGTTTCCCCTTCTACATCATTCCTCTGGAGCAGGTTGGTTCGACTGCAGGGGTGATCTGCTAAACTACAGCAGTCACTTTTCTATAAAAGCCACCACAGGACTCGAACAACACTGATCCTGTAACACAGCACAGAGCAAGTCCTGCCAAGCCCTCATAAAACAAACTGAATGTGTCCCCCAACCCTCATTTAAGGTTTTGGGCCTCCCTAGTTCAGTCGTGGCGACAGCTTCGTCGCTTTCCGACCGACCAACCAGCGCCTACAAAGCAGCTGTGGATCACTTTATTCAGACTGGCAGCAAAAACGATGAGACGGCCCAGGACACGAAGGATACGTCACCAGCTAATGTCCCAGAGTCGCAGACGCATTTACTGCAGCAGCTGATTGGTTCTGCTCAGACCCTGACAGCCAAAGAAGACCTGCTAGACAAATTAAGGTCAGACAAATGGGGGGGGGTTATGATGCCTGCGCAGTCTGAGGTTTACCCAGATGTGTGTCTGCTATAATGCACTATTCTGTCCTGGTGCAGAACGATCTCATCTTAGAACGATGAGTTGAAATGAAACACTTGTTCTTTTGGATTCATTAAGCTTCTGGTGATGCTGTGTGTGAAATGTGTGCCTTTAACAATGAAAAGAGGTGCTCAGACAGCTATGTTCTCTGAGAATTCTCCTCAGCACTGAAGTTTAGTTCCTGCCACTGTGGTGCATGGGACTGTGCTCATGAGACTCATATCAGACACACAGTTAGTATATCTGCTGGAATGTTTGCTTTGATGTGTAAAGGGTTCAACCCCATTCGAAACTAACTTGAGCTTACGAAAAAGGTTACTTAGTCTACCATCTATCCAATAAAGATACCAATGTACAGGCTGAAAGATTTTGTATGTGCTACCGGTTTCAAATCTGAGGTGGTTTTAATGTTCTGGCTGCTGCGTCATGAAGATGGCGTAAATGTCTCGTGTTTAATGGTAACTCTGAAAGCAGCCTGACCCCAGTGCATTGTCCCCTTAAAGGCAGCATCTGCTGGTGCACACAGCCCGCACTGAAGGCTACAGCAAACTGATGCTCGGAGACAACTGCACCAGGCTGGCGGTTAAACTGCTCAGCAGTATATCACTGGGCAGAGGAGCACAGCTGGCTCAGGACACGGTGCGTATGTGTGGGCATCTGAACGTAAAGGAGGGAAAGACCTGTAAACCCAGACATCAAAGAATTAAATGAAAAAATAGCAAATCTAACTCAAGTAAACGATGCTGTTTGTCTTAACAGGGTTTCTCCGACTCCAGATATGGTGACATAATATCAGTGAGGCCAATGAGGGAATACTCAGCCAAAGAAATCGCTTACTACAGTCATATGTTCAGAGTGCCATCTGTGGTGGTTCCAGGCCTGGACACTCGGGTGAGGTCGAGCTGCAGCGCTGGCTCTTTTCACATTTTCTTGTGTTGACTATCTGGAATGATCTGCGGATTTTGCCTTGACCTGGTAGCTGATTAGCTGGTTTCCACACCGCGTGTGTGATGTTCTGCCGGCGTCACTGATGGGTTTGCTGTCAGGTGACGGTTGCTGCATTTAACATTGAAGAATTGAATCTTTTCAATGACTTCACATAGTTTTTAATCTTCCTCCCATCTGCTCCCATTCTGTTTCTTTTTCATTTTTCATGCATTTATGATTTATTATGGAAGAAATTAACTTGTACTGATTGATTTACTCTTTCAAACAGTTGGATTATTTTCTTTGTGTTCTATATTCCTTTGGCACATTTTGAGCACAGGTGGTCCTTTATGTGATCCCTCAGGATATAAATCCAATAAAAAGAGAAACTGTGTGTTTGTGGATGTGTCCCACAGGCACCTGACAAAGCCAGCATCCAGCGTCTGACTGAGAGCTTCGTCACCAAACTGCAGGCACACTTTCCTTCCACTGTGAGCACCATCTACAGGTCAGTGTGTGCGCTTTGGCAGATGGCCATTTGAGAAACTGCTATTCATTAAGTGCAATTGTAAACTTGTGAAACTGCATTGTTATGATGCGGAAAGTCATGTGCGCCATCAGAATCGTTTCAAATTGTGTGCACAGCTTTCAACTGAACGTGTCAATTGCATGCTTTGACGCCTGTGCAGCAAACCGCGCCTGACGTGTAATGTAGTTTCCTCGTTGACTTATAATGGTCCCCGCTCACGTGCATGTTCATGTGTGGTCATTGCTGCACGCCTATAATCACACCATGCGTAGTGACTACACGCAACATTCATGCGTTTGTGGCGAAAACCTAACACGCGCGCGAAGGAACCCGCGGCGCGCGCGCGAAGGAACCCGCGGCGCGCGCGCGAAGGAACCCGAGGCGCGCGCGAAGGAACCCGAGGCGCGCGCGAAGGAACCCGAGGCGCGCGCGAAGGAACCCGAGGCGCGCGCGAAGGAACCCGAGGCGCGCGCGCGCGAAGGAACCCGAGGCGCGAGAAAACGCTTAACATCTTTCAAACAGTGACAGGCAGATGTGCACACGCTGCTTCATATGGACGCAGCTTCCTGTCACACGTGGAAAACAAAGTGCACGTAACAACGCACGCATAACAAAATAATCCTGCGTGCACACACACACACACACACACACACACACGTTGCTGCGTGTCTCTGGTTGTTTTGACATGGATTTCACCTCAGTGCACGTGTGCATGTAGGACCAGTGAGAAGCTCCAGACGGCGTGCGGGAGCCCCGCTGCAGCTGACGGATGTCGCAGATGTTTGCTCTGCATGTGCGCCCTGGATACCGCGGCTGGTGAGTGAGGTTGGCAGTGAAAAACCAACCGAATGTACCCTCTCACAGCTGAAGCACACAAAGAGCTGATGTGATGTTATGTTGGTATCAGATTTTAGGTGAACCGTTGGTTCTCGTATAGTCTGGTAGAAATAAACAGATTACGGGCCTTTATAGCCGGAAGAAGCATCTGGATCTCCATAATGATAAAGCGCAGTTAAAGCCATGATTATTCATACCCATGCCAACTTTTGATTTGGTGCACATTTTTATTTGAGCAGTGGGTTTGTTCTGGTAGGAAATAAAGTAAAAGACGGTCGGATTGAATGAAAATGGTATTTAAAGTTTTCTGACTCTCATCGGTAGCAGAGCCCTTGGACTCAGATGGCTTTCTGCATGTCTTGACTGGGATTTGGACCAGCCCTCTTTTGAACTGAAGGTTTAGGTTAGTTTTCATGCTGAATTTTTCCGTTTGTGGCCAGAATGAACCTGTTGCTGCAATAAGCACCGAGCTGTGCAGGGCCACACTGCTTTGGAACATGGCAAACCGCAGCTAACCCAAGACTGCCCTCGTAGTTGTTGTAGGTGTTGAAGGAGTTTCTCCTGCATGGGTTCAGTTTAGGCCTGAGGGCGTCGGCCTGCAGTAGCAGCTGGGAACAGCTGGTGTGCGCTCACACTGACCTGATGGAGAGCAGACAGCGTCTATCAGCACCAAATGTCCTCGTGCACAGACGGTAACGTTGCAGGATCAGATCATTTTGTTAACACAGGTCAACATTAACCGTTTCATAACAAGTAGGATCCAAAGCAAAAGTTACACGGAGAAGTGGTAGTTTCTCAGAAAGCTTACTTGGGTCATCTCTCATCATGCAGCACATCTCAGGGAAACCGCTGCTGATGTGAGCTCCGAGGCATCCGATCCACACATGGTGAACTGGGTCACCGTGGAGTTACAGAACACAGATAGTTGGTTTATCCTCACAGTTCTGGGTGGTACACAGGAACTTTTGTGTAAGCAGCATGTTTTGGTTCGTTGGTGCAGGTAGAACATGTATTAACTTTGATCTTGTCTCCTCTTTCTTGCTGCTGTCCTTTAGAGAAGGCTTCAGCCCTCCAGGCCACACTGATCTCAGAGCAGCTCTCTCATTCTGCGTGTCCAGCTACCAGCTCTGGGATCCTAAAGCAAAACCCAGGTACTGTATCCTGCCAGCGATTTAATTTAGCTTCCGTATGCCATCTGGGATGCTGTATGGCTTTTAACCCTTTTCTTTGACAGCATGTTTAAAACATGGATTTGCCATCATTGCAGCTCAGCATTAAAGCTTCCTCTCAGGTCTTGTGTATCAGTCCAGTTTCTTCAGCCATTGTCCTGTAAAAGGAAGAAGTAATGTACACCTTTCAGTCCTGCCACACAGTCCTTTGGCATTAATGCTGCACATGTCTTTGGTTTGGTGCAGGTCCAGTAAAGGCAGAATCAACTGCTGCTGGACGTTGCTGTTCCTCTGCTGGAGGAGAGGACTGTGGGGGAACAGCAGGAGGTGGAGGCTGCTGCTCGTAAGTTGGATTTGTGTGTGGGGCAGGTTGTAGTCGCCCTGCTGGATACTTTCACTCATCTATAGTTCATAGTTTTCTGAATGGTGAATTAGAATGTTGGCCGTCTTTAAGTGGGTGGCTTTTCCTGGAATTCCTGTGTGGAGGCAGAATCTGAGGTCCTGGGGGTTAGAGTACTCACCTGTGCATGTAGCCTCCTCCTCATTTCTGCTCTGCTTTCAGGCCTTCATCGTTTTCATCTTCCTTCTTGGACTGTTATCACACTCAGGGCTCCCTGTTTCTGCTGCCACTTAAAGGCAAATGTGTGAAAGGTTCCCTGCATCTGTCTGAATGTCAGGTTTCTAAACGATAAGTCTTCTTTTCAGCTCTCGTAGGATATTTAAAAGCTGTCTGAGCAACTATCAGCAAGCTGTTGAATTTGCAAGAACCAATTTGCCTAAAACTATCCATAGATCCAACATGTGATATCCAGAAACAATCCTGCAGTTCTGGAGCCTGCTGCCCCTCAGCTGACATCTACGCTGGCATCTGGATCCCTCAAAGTGTTTCTTTGTGTGTTGCAGTGGTAAAGAGACGTCTGACCTGAAAAGCCTGTTGTGTTACAGCTGTCAGCTGACCATCAGGGACATGGTGAGTTCACACGCTCTCAGTCCACAGTGACTGTTATTCAAGTCATTTATAGGTTTGTTTTAAAGAAAGACAAGTTTGGGTGAGACCAGCTCTTTTTTCCCATCAGGGAGGATGGAGGGTTTTCAAGGCAAGGCCAGTTTATTTGTAGAGCACAATTCAAAGTGCTTCACAGCTACATAAAATCACAAGAAGGCAAATAAAATCATTCCAAAAACATAAAAATAATCATTGATTAATTAGATTAAAAGCACAGTGCAGATCAAATAGTTTCAGCTGTCATTTGCACAGCTAAACTGTTTTCAGTCTTGATTTAAACAATAGGTGTGTCTCCATCAGCCTGTTTAGATGCACATGGAGAAGTATCGCATCGGAAAATTATGATGGAAACGCCATAATTCCAATTAAAATCCCTGATTCGCACAAATGAAAACACGCTGGGTTTTGGTTGATTGGAAAGGATGGAAACAGCTGTGTTCGCATCAAATCTGACGTAGCGCACTTTCACCCCAACTGCGTCCGGTGTTTGCGGGTCACTCACAAGACAACAAACATGGCGGACAAGAGAAGGTTTGTGTGGACGGAGGAGGAGGTTTTAGGGTGAGGGTTACCCTAACTGGGCTGACGGCTCCAATACCACATGCCCGATTCTTAAAAAAGGTTTAAGTCCTCTCTCTATAGTGATTCACTCCGGGTCGGGAAGTCAGTAAAACGTTTACAGGTTGGTTGTCATGCCAACCTGCGGAAAACTCGCGCGAATGAGTAGTTTTCACCAAAGTCCGTACTTTTTTTTATTCAAATTTCTTTGGATGGAAACATGACTATTGTCAGAGTTGAGTCTGTCTCACATCTCCTGGACTGTTCCAGATTTTAGGAGCATCAGCCTGAAATGCAGCCTCAGCTTGTTCAGTCCTGACTCTGGGCACCAGCAAGAGACACCCCCCCCCCCCCCCCCCCCCCCGAGGTTCTCTGAGTCCCAGCTGCTTCATGTGGCTCTAACATGTCAGAGATGTACTTTGGTGCTTGACAGAGCTGGGTTTTTTTATTCTGTGATTCTGGCAATGTTTTTTAGATGGTAAAAAGCTGCTGATGATATTGATTTAATGCAGCTGTTAAAGTTCAGGTCTTAGATTTCTAACCTGATTATTAGGTTATAGAGAGAGAGTCTCAAGGTGACTGATTACACTTTCTTTGTTTCTGTGGGCCACAGACAATGATTTCAGTTTTGTCTGAGTTTAGCTGGAGTTTTGCATCCACACCCTGATCTGTTCGATGCAGTATCTACAGGCCTGTGTTCTCCTGCCGTCAGTGACACGTAGATCTGAGTGTCATCTGCATGCACCTCACTCCCTTGCTTTGAGAGATTAGTTGCTGGGTTCAATCACTGTCACACCTGCTGATCTTTTGGACAGTTTATTCAGGCCTGGGTGCAACATGTCCCTCATTTGCCGCCTCCCTGGAACATCTCCAGAACATTTTAAGACTGCAGTGCATGTGTGAAAATGGTGAACGACTTCATCCAAACAAGTCACCGCCTTGAGTCTGAGGCTTTCCCTTCTGTTTTCCTTCCAGTCGTCAGTGAACTGTCTCCCTCACTACATCCTGTCAGAGGCTCAGAGGAGGCAGAGGAGGTGAGTTCAGTCTTTCACAAGTTTGTCAACTATATAATACACTGCTCAAAAAAATAAAGGGAACACTAAAATAACACTTCCTAGATCTCAATGAGTGAAATATTCCAGTTGAATTCCAGTTATTCATTACATAGTGGAATGCGTTGGGAACAAAATAACCTAAAAAGGATCAAATCAAAATCATTATCCCATGGAGGTCTGCCTGATGCAGCGTGGCGTTGGTGGATGGAACGAGACATAATGTCCCAGATGTGCCTGATTGGATTCAGGTGTGGGGAACAGGCAGGCCAGTCCATAGCATCGATGCCTTCATCATGCAGGAACTGCTGACACACCTCAGCCACCAATCGGAAGGTCGGTGGTTCGACTCCCCGGGCTACATGTCGAAGCGTCCTTGGGCAAGACACTGATCCCCACGTTGCCTCCCAGTGTATCACTGGGGTATGAATGTGTGTGATTAGAAAGCACGTAGTTATGAATCTTAAGACGTGTTGTATGAGTGTGTGTGAATGCGGCATGTAGTGAAGCGCTTTGAGTGGTCAGCTAGACTAGAAAAGCGCTATACAAGTACAAGTCCATTTACCATTGACTGCACCAGCATATGGTCTGAAACTGATCAGGTGTTCCCTTTATTTTTTGAGCAGTGTATAATACTTTATATGATATGTTACTGATATACAAAGTATGAAATTGGAAACCTGTCAATAAAAAACCAAACAGCAAGGAGCTGGGCCACAGCCAGGTGCTGTGATGAGACGCGACGAGCTCAGGCAAATCAGCATGAGCGTTTCCTTCTGTGATGTTTTCAGAAGCCGCAGCGTGTTACAAACTCACAAGCACATTACCCACAATGCCTCTCTCTTAAAGGGAAAGCTCAGCCAGTCACTGAGTAGCATGTTTGCATTTCTTGTTTTTACAAATAAAAATATGTACAAATATATGCCAATCATGTAGACTTGGAATTGGAATCGTCCGTAGTCATGAAACCAGTTACTGTCTTCCGTTTGTCCTGTGCACGAGGTGGCACAAAGCCAAAGTCGGTCACTGTAGGTGGCACGATGAGCCAGACACGGAATAAAGTTCCGTCTTCTTTACACAGCTTCCCCAATTACTGAATCTGTGAAACTAATAAAAATAATATTCAGTTTTAGTCTATTTGTCTGCATAGTCGGCAGAAATAAGGCAAACCTACAGACCGTCACATGCAAACACTGTAAATGATGTAAATACAAACTACAAATGCCCTGAGACGACACGGTGAACATAATGGGTGAGCTGAGGTGTACAAAATCGTCAATAAACTTGCATTAACAACACCACTTGCATACAAGAATGCAAAGACGGGCGTAAACCAAGCTGTCTGGTGTCCGTCTTAACATAAAATGGCTGGTTAGCTTGGGCTTACAGACCACCTGACCACACTCAACCAATCATGGTGTGCTCTCCGTCAGGCCAGGAACTGACGGTGCAGCTATGTTAAGAACACCCAGCAAGTGTCCCTAAAATGCAGAAGAATTCAAATCTGACGATGACATCACACTGAGTTTTAGTCACTTCACAGAACCGTTTTAGAATCCGATTTTCAAACGGTCTGAATGCACCGACCACGTGTGCCCGACTGTCGGTCGACGTTATTATGGATCATGTTTTTGGCTAAATGAACTATAAATTGGCCACTTGTGTTTGTTAGGTGACAATGTTGAAATCTGACCTTTAGATTCAGTGACTGGATTTAAAGGTAAATATGCAGCACTGTCAAGGATAACTTGACAGAAAGAACTTCAGAAAGGTGGCTTTCAGCTACACGCACACAGAGAACATGTCAATGCAGCACCCTCCCGCTGCGGTATGTGTTGTTTTGTGCTTGGAACACAGATAATGAGTTTTATTTTTGCAGGTTACTGATGTATTCGTCTGCCTCGTTCTTGGTTCTCACTCATAGTGCTCCCTCTTTCCCTTTTACTCCAGTCTCAACCGTCTCCTGTCCTGCATGCTTGTTGTGTCAGGGTTTGATATGACTTGACAAGCTGTAGAAAAACCACAGAAACTGGACGGTAAGCAGGAACTCGGGACAGGAATAACACTCTTGACTTTGCTGTGTTCTGTAGGACTCTGATGAGAGAGGAGGTCAGTGAGTTCCTGCTGGATGATGGTGATGAAGAGGATACAAGTGTCTAAACAAAAAATGATCTAACAGAAGGTTAATTCTGGAATCAAAATGAATAAAACCACTCCGTAAATGGTCCAGTATTAGTGTTTTGAACTCTTCAACAAAGCACCACCGACCCTGAAGACCCTTTGTTATGCTCCGGATGTTAACTTTGAAAAGTTACTGTTGACTAGGCTACCAACCAGGATCTATAATGTTGCATGTCTGCACAGGTGACTGCTGGGCTCTGTTTGATCAGACCCTTGCATTTAAATGAACAAAGAGGCATTTTTAACCTAATGCAGAATATGTATGAAGGATCTGTCCTTTACCCACAAGTAAAGCCTAGACTTCACCAGAAAAAGTCACCATCCACCCTGCATTGAATCATCTCTTCTCCCAACCTTCACATGCACCTTTTTCATAAAGGTCATTAGATAATTATTGCAACTGATATATATGATTTGAATAAGGCTGCACCATTAGAAATATGTGCAGGTTGTAGACTGTGGATTGGAGACCCATTGTCCAGCATATAATCCTGCCTCTTTACGGCCCTCTTATACAAACCAGTCTACATACAGCCCTTAACATGTTGAGTTGGCTAGTTAAACCTGTAGATAAGCTAAGTAATGGACTGATCACTGGTGTTTTTTTTTTTTAAATTCAGGCAGACACTGATAACAGCCTGTTTTATTGCTCTAAATGTTACAGTTCTGTTCTGGTTGTACAGATGATATAATAAAACAAGATACATCCTGATGTAAACGCAATATTTAATCTAGTTTATTTTCACCCATCGAAGGTGAGCAAGGGCTGAGGTGTTTTGCAGAGACTGGCTTGGACTGGGTGTGGCTACAGCTCAGTAAGTACTTGCTTTGAGGAGAAAAATACTACATTTTGGATGGGAGCTAAAAGGCCTGTCAGACCTGGTGTGAACCAGTGTGAGGGTAATAACCTGTGTGCAGGTGATAAAACCTACCTTCGACTTTCAACCCATCCATCCATTTTCTATACATGCTCAAACTAATTAAGGGTGGCGGGGGGCTGGAGCCTATCCCAGCTGTCATTGGGTCACAGGCAGGGTACACACTTACACGGGGAGAACATGCTCCACACAGAAAGGCCCCAAGTCGGGAATCGAACCTGGAACCCTCTTGCCAGCTCTTAAGACAACTCACTAATCTTGTTTCTAGAGTGACTGTGGACAAATCAGCTTTTACTTCCAGGGCTTTGGTCGTATACCTTTCCTTGACCTCAATGCAAAACATGGAGTTAGGGAAAGATGGTTACGAAAAGATGACCACACTGACATCCAGCTGTGATGTGGTCTGCGGCTTTGAACTTAAACGTACAATAAATGTACTTCATCTGATGCAATCATATCACCTTCTCACACCAAGGGTGTCTCAGAATATAACTTTATCAATGTTTGCCGGATGGCCACCCTTCCTGAGTCTGAAGACAAGTTTCGGTGCAATCTGTTGGTTTCCTTAGCTAGGATATTATTTTTGAATTGGCTCTATATGAATTAATTGGATTATTTTGAAATTAATTATTTGTATTTCATTGGATTATGATTACAGTGAATTGAATTCCAATTGGCTTTAAATTGGGACTATATTATTTAAGTGCTTTGAGATTACATTTGTTGTAATTTGGTGCTATATAAATAAACTGAATTGAATTGAATTCAGGTCTTATGTCCGACAGGCTTGTAGTCTGACCAACCTACTGGTTTCATAGATAAGTACAGCTGAGTATCATCAGCATAACAATGGAAATTTATGCCATGCTGTCTGTTACCTAATGGAAGCATGTATAAAGTAAAAAGAACTGGTCCAAGCAAAGAACCCTGAGGAACTCCATGACTTACTCCAATGTGTGAGGAAGATTCTTCATTTACAAGAACAAACTGGAATCTATCAGATAAATATGACTTAAAGGGAAACTCTGGTATTTTTAAACCTGGACCTTATTTCTGGCATGAAATCCGTTCATCTACTCACCAAGAGCAGTTTGGCAAAAGTCGGCGTCCTTCGGAAGAGATTTAGATAACTCGAGATCCATATAACGAAGTGAAAGGGGCTTAGTCGATGCAGCCTCTAAATAAGGCATTATGTCTTTATTTCACCAATACTTTAAGAAGAATGAATGAATGATTCAGCAAGACCACTGGAAAACAACCAGCTTTTTTTTTTTTTTTATAAATATCCTCGCACCCTGTATCATAGCTACATATGACATTTTTAACAAATCAATGTTTGGAAATTGGTCCAAAATTCAGCAAATAATTATACTTTAAGATGGAGGAGTACCTCCTTCCTTCGTAAATTCATGCACCGCTGCCACTGCTGGCCCTGTAACAAGCGGTGCTTTAGGCTGTCGATGCGGCGTCTCTTTATGTCTGATGCAGCCTGACCAAACTTCTGGGTCACGTAAACCCGACCAATTAAATATTAAAATCTAATTCTTTCCTGGTGCCCATTTTGTATTTTTGAGCTGAAAACAGGCATTTTTTTGTTTTTGGTGTTATAAAAGACAAAAAACAAAATAACCAGTCAATTTTTCAATATTTGATTGGCAATTGAAAATGGAAAGAACGAATGATACCCTGATTCACATTGATCACTTGTTTTGGCTGGAACATGGTCATTTTGCAATAAAGAATAAGAGGGGAGCCCTGCAGGCTGACCACCCACCACCCCTCTTTATCCCATTTGATTTAAGCAACAACTCTCTTCCCAGCAGGCTAAACATATGCAGGCCTTTTATTTACATTTTGGAAGGGGGGAGGTAGAGAGAAAAATAATATTTTTTTCTTCGGAATCAAACAAAGTGCAGATTTATTGAAGAGACACTTGAACACTGCAACAATTTCCACACAAATACACAGAAGTATTTACAGAATAATAGCCCACAAAGGATATAAATGAGTTACTGACTAAGTCCGTATTTGATCTAGATTTTGTTGATGCTGGCAGCTGGCAGGGTGGACTTGTCCAAGTCATCAAAGTAAGAGTGTGTCATGGCCTCGCGGGCTGAAATCCTTTTGGGAGGATTATAGGTCAACATTTTCTACAGAACAGAGAAGAAAAGGAGACAACGTTAGGTCTAACAGTTTTGAGGACTGAGTCTGAGGATTCTGGCGGTTCTGATTAAGAGACATTCTTGATACAGTGAGAATCGAAGCATAAATCATGATATTAAAACTATAGAATTATGAACCCCCCGTTGCACATAAAACATATTGTAACTGTTTCAGCTGACAGAGATGGGCCGTCTGGATGTTGTGCTTCGCTTCATCTGGTTGCTTTTTGTCCATCTATTCCAAGTTCTTGCAGCTCATCAAGCTAAGGCTAAGAAAGCATGAACACTGGTATTTTTAGAAACTTTTTCTCCACCTTCCACAAAAATAATCCAAACAGCGCTGTTCACAACATAATCTGTCCATATGTAGCGTACAAGCAACCCTCTGGAAAACATGACAGATCATCTTAGTTTGTAAGATTCAGCATACAGTTCTAAAATTGGCACCTTAATAGGAAGATCCTATAAAAAAAAATTAAATGTTACTGGATTGTCCCAGGCCTCATACGCAAGTTACATTTAAAATGTGCTTTTCTATACCACACTGACATTCAGTGGATTTATGACCCTTCCATAAAGATTTCCAGTGTTACTTGTCATAATCTCCTTCCATGCAGCCCTCATCCTTACCGCAAGTAGGTCCAGACCATTCTTATCCAGGTTTTTCACCATTGGCGACAAGTTGCCAGACTTCCATTTAGGGAAAGTGTTTTTGTAGTCAGGCAGGCTCTCCACATCTGGCCACACATCATTGTTTGGGGTTCCCAGAGTCCTGGAAAGAGAAAACAGCTATTTTAGGCAGACAGGGAAAAAAGGAATTAGTGTAGAGAGATTTTTCTATTAAAAAAAAACAAAACAAAACTGTTCAGCTTGTTAGAGACAACAGGATTTTAAATCAACTGTTCAGTTCCAGGTCTTTTCCCCTGTAGCGCATACAAACCACACCATGTGCATAAAGCATACAGTAAACTTTGCTGAAGATACTTCAGTGTTGATTTCCATTTCCCAAGTGATTACATGTTCTATGCATAAAACACTTCAGTTTAACTACAATTACTGCTCCCCCAAGACCAAGGAACATCCAGTTCCATCCCATCCAGACGACATCTTCTTCAGGGAAGGCCTTGCATATTTCAGCAGGACAAAGTTAAACCACATCCTGCATCTATTCCAACAGCACGGCTCTGTAGTAGAGGACTCCGGGTGCTGGACTGACCTGCTGCAGTCCAGACCTTTCACCAGCTCAGAACATATTCTCTGAAAAGCCTCCAGCTGATCCAAAATGCTGCAGCCAGAGTTCTGATGAGATCTAACAGGTCATGTTTCTCCAGTTTTAGCTTCTCTTCATTGGCTCCCTGTTAAATTCAGAATAGAATTTAAGATTCTTCTCCTCACATATAAAGCTCTTAATGACCGAGCTCCATCACATCTTAAAGATCTCACAGTTGGATATTTCCCCAACACAGCATTTCGCTCTCAGGCTGCAGGTTTACTTGTTGTTCCCAGAGTTTCTAAAAGTAGAATGGGAGGCAGAGCCTTCAGTTATCAGGCCCCTCTCTGTGGAACCAGTTTGGCTTCAGGAAGCAGACACCCTCTCTACCTTTAAGATCAGGCTGAAAACTAAGGCTGTTCCGATTCCGATCATTTGAAAATCACGTGATCGGAATCATGTTGAAATGATCGGATTTAACCTTAAAAACAACAATTATGACCATGTTCACATTTCAAATTCATCCAGGGGTACAAAGAGAGAGTCAAACGGAATGATACTGGCTCTGTATATATGAATTGGACTCATTTTTAATTTAATTAATTGGATTTGATTGGATTATGATTACAATGAATTGAACTCAATTGGACTGTATCATTGAAGTGCCTTGAGATGACATTTGTTGTAATTCCTCTCCCAAAGATCCAGCAGCTAGTCTCAGTTCCAGATGTTTAAAGAAGAGGGGATGCTACACAGTGGGAAACATGGACCGGTCCCAGTTTGGGTTTTTTTTTTTTTTTTTTTTTTTTTAAACATGTTGTTGCCGTCATCAAATTTATGAAATTTGCTAATCATTGTAGTCCTTTTTTAAGTTACAGTTTTTGGAGTCCCAGTTTTTTTTGGTAGTGATGTAGGTCTTTCAGGTGTCCCTACCTGAAAATCCTGAAGAGCTGGTCTATCTCAGAGTCTCCATGGAATAGCGGCTTCTTCGTGGCAAGCTCAGCAAAGATTGTTCCAGTGCTCCAAACATCTACAGGGGTTGAATATCTGGGTGAACCAAGGAGGACTTCAGGAGCCCGATACCACAGAGTTACAACCTGAGAACACGAGTAAGCGTTTCAAAAGGCTGGTCACCATGCATCTCAAGTGCAAATCAATGAATCACAAGTTTTGTGTGGAAAGATCGCCACCTCATGAGTGTAGACCCTGACGGGAACGCCAAAGGCTCGAGCCAAGCCAAAGTCTGCCAGTTTGATTACTCCTTTGTTGTCAATGAGGAGGTTCTGGGGTTTCAAGTCACGGTGGAGGACTCGACGACAGTGACAGAAATAAATTCCTTCCAAGATCTGGTAAAGGTAGCTCTAAAAGGTGAGAAAAAATAAATAAATCAGGGTGAAGAAGGGAGAATAAGATGGATGGGTTTAATTAAAAAGGCAAAACAAGAGCAAAAAGGCACCGAGGTCTGAGGGACAATGTGTCCCAAACCTTTTTATATCACAACACCATCTGTATGACAAATGCATAGGTTGCAAAGAAACAAGTGAAATCAGTAATTCAAAGTGAGCAGTGTTAAACTGCAATCCCAAACACCAACAATTATCTGTCAAACAAACATGCACAACATTCCCAATATGAATCGCTAACAGAAGTACCTTGACGAGCATAGGGTCCATGTACTGTCCGGAGGGGATGGAGTCCAGGTACTTCTTCAGGTCCATGGACAGGAACTCAAAGATGAGGTAAAGACGAGACTCCTGCATCAGGACATCCAAGAGTCTGGCACAAAAACACAGAACAGGGGAAGTTCACATAATATTTGCCTACTCAGTGTTGGAGCTAATATTAATTCTGAGCCACTAAGGCATCACTAGGCCTGAGACAATCTCTGCAAAACTGTAGAATCACAATTATCTGTGACATAATGCAGACTCTCCAGTCAGCCAGTTGACGTTTGATGCAGTCGATTTCCTCTTAAATATCATCATCTTGTTGTACTGATAGCATCAATCAATATTATAATAATAATAATAATATAGAGTCGTGTGCGTTTACATTTTTAAGATATCCAAATACTTATAGCAGGGTCTCTGCAGGTTTCAACAAGTCAAATTTAAGACCCATTTCACTGGCAAAAAAAAGTGCCACAGCACACTAACTAGTTGTGCTGGATAAACTGTGACCGGGGTGCTCAGGTACTTTAGTTCTGTTCTGTTATGTTACAGCTCCTCAAAAATCTAAATAATTAAAAGCAAGACTGAAGTTTATGCATTTGTTTTAAATAAAAGTAACGTTAATACATTTTTAAGACCTTTCACATTCGTATTCAAGACATTTTATGAAATTTGAAGATAGTTTTAAACATTTTACGGTCTTAAATTCAAATGACTGGATTTTAGACGTTTTAAGACTTTTTAATACCCCGCTGATACCCTGTATCGGCTTTAAAAGTGGATGTGGCATGATTATTTCCAGTCATTACTTTTTTATTTTGAGATTAGTTTTGCACACTTTGTAACTCCAAATAGTTTGTACTCGTTTTAGAGCGAGGGAGAGCTTTCTCTTTTCTGTTCTCCTGAGGACAAAGACAAGAACAAGAGGATTTGGATCAAGTGTCCTCTGATTGGTTGGATTCCTGAAGGCTTGCTCAGGGGAAGAGGATGTTGGTGACTCATAACTTACTCCGGTCAGAAAGCTACAACAGGTAAATCAAGGAGAGACTTTGGTAAATACGATGTTTTTGAGCATGACAACTCCTCAAATCCAGCCCCAACAAAGATTACATCCAGACATATGCTCATTACCTGCAACATTATGGGATATCTTATTTCAGTTCCTCACCATAAACCCGTGTTAGTAGGTGTGATGAAATGTTACCGGAGGCAGAAAGAACTGGGAAAGTTAACAATGCTTACACTCAGTTTTTACCTAAGGCTAAGCTGCTAAATGCTTTGCACAAAATCTTCCAATGTCAAAATGGTCTTGTGCACAATCTAGGTGGGGTGCACTTCCTGGAAAATTTGACCATAAAAGGAAATCCTATCTTTGAGTCACTGTGAGAGGAGTAAAAAGGTTAAAAAAAATGTTTCTGACTACTGAATAAAACAAGTTCCTTCTGCATAAAAATCATGCACACTTTTCTTTTTAAGCTTCAGTTGATGTCTGAGGTGATGGAACATTATTTCAACACCACAGATGAGCCTTTAAGGCATTCTGCATAAAAAAAACCAAACAAGTCAACAATTTCTTCCAAGCAAGAACTCGGCTGTATAAAGCAACACCTGTTCAATCTTTTCCTGATGACATTCCAGATAGCAAACATGACTGAAACTAAAGTTTAAATCTCAAAGAAGGCAGACAAAAGTATTAAATTCATGCTGACACCCAACAGTGAAATCCAAGTGTCTACATGTAGAATCTTTACTGCTACACCTATTGTCAAGCAGGCATCCTCAAAAGAGCAACCAATCCTATCCCTACCAGCGAAAACAGAATCACTACATTTACTCCTCAGATGCAGCGCTGCTGGTACATGGCTTAATAAATCCCTGTGTTACTTCAAGCTTTAAGAGGCTGACATAAATGCCAGTTTCTTTTATAATTATTTAAAAGTCAAGCACATGAGTTGAACCGTGGTTAAACTGTTAATAAAAAAAAAAAATGTAGCCAGACATCAGGTTTCCTGATATGTATATGTATTAAATTCATGAAGCAAAGCATAGAAAAAAGTCTGAAGGTCCTTCGGTGTATCAGCAGGATACGCTACACGTTGTCACACATTGTGCAGAATGATGCGATCAGGACCCAAAGGTGGACACGGAGACTGACAGGAAGTTAGAGAACTTAACTTGGTTTCTTTTGAAACAAACAAACAAGCTGAATCACCAAAAACCTAAGAAAAGACAAACCTGACTGTGACAAAGGGTAAGAACTTGAGAAGGCAATGACGAGGACTGGGAAAAACTAGGGAGCTTGAATGCTGTGGGGATCTGATTTGTAACAGACTGCAGCTGTGACAGATAGAGTGGAGAAACAGGGGAACTGAGCATAAGCAGGAGTAATGACTCACAACACAAGCAACCAGAAGTATAACTAAAACCGTAGAGAAATATAAATCATGATTAAACCTGATGATTAATGAGAAACAAGAAAACCAAGACAAAACTAATCCAAAGCCCCAAATCCCACAGACTCTAACGCACGTTTCACCAGTCTGTTGTTGCCAGCCCCATCTTCTTTGCTGTGGTTGGCTGGGGCGCGGAAATCTGAGAGAGGAATGCCAACAGACTGAACAAAGCCATGCTACTCTTTCTACCCTGCCTACTGCTGGGTGGAGGAGCTGTGGACCTCCACCCTGGTCGGGCATGCACTCGCAGATCTGGACTAAGCTGACTGCTGCTGCACTACAGCCACTGTACTATGTGATATAATAAGAGTAATACTGTCAATAATAATGATGGCTAAACTGTAATTTACTAACATGCGCAATGTGGATCATATACTATATGCCTTTGGAATAAAGCAGTGTACATATTCATTATGTACTATAAAAAATACCAATGTAACTCAGCCACAATCAGCCTTACCTGCAGATACAGGGGCTTTTAACTCCAACTTTATTCTAATAATCTTTTATTTTTAATTGCATCCATCTTGTTACTCCATAATTGTCGCTGCTATGAATAAAGTCTTCTGATATGTTTGTCCAAATATCTGTTGTTTTATTCAATGGAATGAATGAATGGATGAAATTATAGTATAGAATCCACAGAGCCACACCTAACCCTAAGCTGTACACCTCACATGGAGGTTCCTTTGAAGGAAAGCATCTGCCAGACCATTGCACATGGATTATTGAACTGCTCTTGGTTCTGCAGTTATGTGATATGAGAGAAAAGTAAGAGTAATAATCAGAAATTGTTGGTTTTGCAGAGCAAAATACTCCAAAGAATAAATGAAGGTTGTGAAAGTGTTGGCATTTCTGTGAAGTAATATCTAGTCAGGGGAAAAACAAAAACCATGGACTGACTTCTCTGGATCAACCTCTGCAGTATCACCAGCAACGTCTCACCTTGTGTGGTGTTACTTAATTATTCTGTAGGCGTCTGCATCATGTTACTTAAGCTAAAAATCTTAACCAGGACATCAAACCCTGTAACCGGACAGGACCTGGAAACATTCCACTCCGTAAAACAGCCTTTTCAGCATACCGTACAACATTGGGGTGCTTTAACTCCTGAAGCAGAGAGACCTCTCTAACAGCAGTGCTGGGAACACCCTCCTCCTCACTCTCCAGGCGGATCTTCTTCATAGCCACGACCTGCCCTGTGGCCTTGTGCCTGCCCTTATACACCACCCCATAGGTACCTGTGAAAACAAAAAAAATACAAATCACACACAAGCCTCCCATTTACAATATACATTCAGACTTTTTATAAAAAAAAAAAAATTATAAATTACTTTTATTATAAAAAGAAATGGGACTGGATCAAGACTTTTGTACAGTGCTGTAGAATATAAATATTGCTTTTAAAATACAATATTCTAGTGAAAATGTTTCTCTGCATAGCCCAGCTTGTTAGAATACCAGAGACAGAGTGTAGGATCAGCCATGTTATAGATAAATCAGGACGAGTCCAGTCAGTTGCTACCATAAATACCATGATCAATTAGTAGGGCTGCGATGTGCAAGCCTCGCCTTGGCTAAAACTCTCTTCTCCATCATGTAAGCCATTGTTAAAATGGACAAACTGAATGTCTGAGGGAGCACCACAGTCACTTTCCATAAACATTGTGAAGGAAATCCTACAGCGTCAGCCCTGAACTCAACCGCGTGCAGTCACATTATAAGCCCACCAAAGCACGGGTTGACGTCTTCATCTGGAATATGATCCTTTAAGAAGTATTCTACAAATCACATACTGCTGTTTTCCCCTGAGCACTGACAGGCGCAGCACCCAAGAGTTTCTTCACAATGCCCCATAGAAATGAGGGAAATCTGTTCTCCGCCATGCGTTGGTCACATTTAAAATCATGCTGCAGCCTCTCTCCTGTGTGACACATACAGCAGACGGTACTGATGCGTTCACTGACCAGAACTAATTAAAGCAGTTTGATAGTGAATTCAAATTCAGCAAAATATATCATTTTGTTCAATTATGAACAGAGGGATAGAGATCTAAATTCCAAATATTCTTTTCTGACATGCAACATTTAATATGCAGTCTGTTGCATAAAGACACCCAGGACAAGCACCCTCTGCTCTGAAGAGCTTGGTCCATTGAAATGGCCAATCAGACAGTTATTTGAATCCTCAGTGAGGCAGAAGTCAGCCAAAGACAAAGGTGTGTCATGAAGTTTGTTCACAACAATTTATGGCTCTACAAATTTTGCACTTTTTGGGAAAGAGTACAGTTCCTTTTATTTTTCTCTTATTTTCATTTGAGCACATTTTCTGAATGGGGACCAATTAAAATGTGGGAGTAGTATTAACATGAGGAAAACAAAGCCCAACTCTACTGTGCTCAGATGGTTAACCTAAAAAAAACAAAAAAACAACATGTGTGGCCCACATATCTCAGTGAAGACATCCCATGTCTAACAGGAGCTTAAGTAAGTAAGTATGATGCTAGGCCTGGGAAGGCAGTGACTTTCACAAGTTAATATAACAAGAGGCATTTCTAAACCCATCAAGAGTACAACTGACACCAGAGCAGCTGGAGAGTGAGGACTCTGTGGGCTACATTAATCAGAATCACAGCATTACACTTGCAGGATTTATCTTAATCATCGAAATAATTGAAACACATTAGGACCAACCTTCTCCGATTTTCTCTATTTTCACGTAATCTTCCATTATTGCCTGAAAGAAAGGGGGACAGGGGTGAGACAAACGGGTTCAAGTCATTTCAACTTCCACCAACTAGCGCTACTCTCTGTGGCTTCACCCCATACTTCCTTTTTAACTCACTTCAACACTAAACGCAGCTGATACTCACACTATGAAATATGGCAAACAGGTCACAGCGTTGTTAAAGTCGTGGACATCGTTACAAGTGGAAGTGTGAATGTATCCATTCACTCACATTTAGGGCTAAACGACGTGATATTTCAACTCGTTAACGAGCTCTACGGTTATATAATACTGACACATTAAGTGACATAACGACTTTCACATCTACGATAGTGACACAAAAACAACATCTACTTGTTAATCAACTGTCAAAGCTGCTGTTTTTCTTTAAATTAACAAAGAACTTTGAAACCACCAACGTCAGCTTACACAATGTTAAACCGTCGCAATGACGTGATGAATTTATCATTTTCGAACATTCTAACCAGAATGAATCACACACATCTTCAGACAGCCAGACAAATCAATAAACTGCCTTTTAAACTGTACAGAAAAAGAAATACCTTTCTTTGCTTCGCTTCTCAATCTATGTATTCTCCGTGGGCAGTCTGCTGTTAGAATGCTGACAATTTCTTTTGAATTGACCGCAGTACAGCTATAGTTCAAAATACACCAATGACCTAACTCGATCTTATTCAAAACTACCAATCAGGGAAAGGGAGGTTGACATGTGAGCTGAGCGGGAGACAACGCGCCGATGTGTGAGTGATTTGAACTCTCGGGTATGTTCACTGGCAGTGAGACATTCGAACGTTTTCCACGTGTAAGAGCCCGTTTTGACTCTATGCCTCCTAAGTATGCTTTTCATGAAACGATTCCCTATGGACCGTGGACTCCAAATAAGCATACATTTACTGTACTAAATCAGTGCCGTTTGGAAAACTATAAATTTTTAAGAGTAGAGATGGAAATAGACTTTGACAGCGTGTTTGTCATGGTTACTCGAATATTCTGCTTTGTTTGGAGGTTTTTGTTTGTTTGTTTGTTTCTGGGGTTTTTCCCATTGTATTGAACTGAGATTAAAAAAAATGGAAAAAAAAATCCCGTAAACGATCTAACTAAAGACAGAAAAGAAAGATCGCGAGAAAACATGAGAACTACACAATCTTAGACAATGGCTTGTTGTTAAATGCGTGAAGAGAGAAGCAAAAGGAAAGGTCCAAACAGGACTGATAGTAATTTTAACATGCATGATATCCATATCGGTACTGTTGTGTAAAACATTTCCGGTTTTAACATTAGACAGCTACACAAATATTTATCATAATGCCTCATTACAGTAATACTGGTAGCAACTGGTAGTTCTTTTAAAGTTTGTGGCAGAAAAAAAGACACTGGAGAGAGTGAAAGATCCAATGCAGTAGAGTTTATTCAGAAAAGGGAATAAAACTGAGTCTTACCCAGAAAAATATTAATTTAATAATATAGTTGCTTCATACAGCTTTTATAATCTCAATTTCTGGTTCAGCGCTGCTTCTCCTTTAAAAAAAAATATATCTTCTACCCTGCAACAATTCCATCACTCAAGACATTTTTAGGACCCGAGCTGCAAACAGCGAAGGCTCTATTGTATCTGAAGGCGTTATTCTTTTTCTTATTTGGGCCCGAGCTGCAAGGCAGCGAAGCCCTATTGTAGCTGAAGGAGACCACGGTCCCCAGTTCCTGTAACCATTTTAGCTCCTTCTCCGAGGCAGGGTCTTTTCTGGGTTCCATAGATCACATATGACGTAGGTGTTTGGTAGCTCCGCCCCTTGTCTGAAATGTTTACTCATACGACACGGACACAACCGGCGCATGTTTAATAAGTTAAACTTAGACGTCGTCTCCTTTGTCTGCGGCGCTCTGCTCTCCTTCTTTCCTCCATGAAACGAAGAAGTATCGCCTGCTGCTGGATTCTTCGTCTCCTGACTCTCGCTGTGTGCTCTTACTGCCTCCATCTTAGACGCCTGATGTGATCGTCCATGAATAATATTACTGTCTTGGTGGTGTTGTTTTCTTCTCTCCTTACTTTTCCCGGGTTTTGTTTTGTTGTTGAGTGGCGCTACAGTAACACGTCTGTCGCAGACGGTTGCGTCACATCAGTCCCTGTCAAGGTCCTTGACTCATGTGCAAATGCAAAATGAAACAGTTCCCCTGGGGAAGGGCAGTTCTTATAATGAAATTCAAGGTGGACAGTTATTATTATTAGGGACCGAGCTGCAAGGCTCGAAGGTCATGTTATGGCGTTTGTGGGATAAAAGCGATATCATCATCGCAAGGTCATGACACTTGGCACACACGTCCACGCTGACAACCTCATACATAAAGAATATCGTGTGTGGCCGGAGCGAAATGGCTCAGTGGCGCCTCCTATAAATTTACTTAATACCCCTGCCATTGGGGTTAGTTTTGCATAGGCAGACGAAATTCGGTACACGCCTTCGTCACACCCAGGCGCACAAAAAAGCCTCTCGACGTCATAGTGCCAGGTCCACAGGAAGTCGGCCATTTTGAGTGTAAGATGCAAATTAGTGCCATTTTGCCTGTTTCCACACCTCGCATATGATTGAACTCCTCCTACAGATTTAATGTTAATGGCTTCAAACTTGTTCGCATTACTCTTCAGCCATGGGGGATTAAAAGTTGTGATTTTGTTGGGACTTTGCCCTGACTGCGTACATATGCGTATACTGACACTCACATATAGCGCCACCTGCTGGTGTTTGGAAACGTCACTTTGTATCAACACCTCGCATATGATCGAACTCCTCCTACAGATGCTGGTAATGGTAACGGATTCAAACTTGGCCAGGACGTGCGCATGTGCCCGGGCCCAATCATTGCTGCTTGCAGCTTTAATTTCCTATTGGTTTGACTGGTTTGATTCGCTGGTGGGTGCATCTGGGTTCCCTGGGCTACTTTGGAAAAAATGAAAAAAACCATTGCTGCAAACTATGATGGCACTGTGGGCTTTGGCTTTGCTGATGCCTGTACCTCTGAGTACAGCAAAGAAAAAAATTATGATTCTGGTGGTTGTATATTCTGACTGATTGGGGTCTGTTGGTGAGAGTCTCGCACTCAGTTGCAGATAAATGGGCTCAGACTCAGTGTGAGCAGTTTGCTTATGAGAGTCTTGAATGCTGAATAGAAATCCAAAAAAGCAGCTTGACATATGAGCCCCTGTCCTCCAGGTGAGTGAAGGCCTGTTCACTACATTTCCTCTGACTGAGGATTATATAGCCTACCAAACCTGTTTAATCCCGAATATTTTCAGCGATGTTTTGAGTATTTCTACCACAAAAGTCGAGCAATTGTTTCACGGTATCTGGTCAGCTAAATCACAGAAAAAAAACTCACAGACCTGAAATCTGGCACTTGGGTGGCGTCACCTCACTCCATCTGCTTATCCTATATATTATAACTAACCACCAAACTACAATTGATAACTCGTGACCAGATTACTCTTGACTATCTCCCCCCTTGCATGTCTTCTCTGTCATTCTAGGAAAAGAAAGAGCAGCTCCCCAAGAAAACACTGTTCAGCTGTGCCATTTATAGGCACAATGATCACAATCAGCTAAATGGTTACTTTGACAGGATTGTGAGTTGTACTGGAAGTCTGAGGTTTACACAGTAAAGAGAAACAGTGATAGTGGGTCTCCTGTGCTGCTGACCACCTTGTCAGACACACAACCCTTCAGTCTCACATACTGTGGTCTGTTTGTCAGGTAGCCAATAATCCAGGTGGTTGTGGAGGCAATACAGGTATCCACCTGTATTTTCTGCACCCTCTTACATAACAGTGCAAGCTGAATTGTATTAAAAGCACTAGAGAGATCAAAGAACATGATCCTCACAGTGTTGCCTGCTTTGTCTAGATGAGAGTGGACTCAGTGAAGCAGGTAGATGATGGCATCTTCAACACCAACATAGAAAAGGTTCTGCTTTCTTATTTTAATGTCCATTGTCTGCAAAGATCCTTGTCGAGACCAACAACATTTAATTTAATATGATATTCTCTTTTGTACAACCTGCCCTGCAACTGAAGCCATATTGAATGTTTTTTCCATTTGGAAATGTGTCCGTGCTATCTAGATGGAGCAGTGACATAAGTGTCGGATTCTTTAAATTTTTTCCAACAGGTTGCTTCAGATTTGCTTCACTATTGAATGGAAATCCAGTTATTTGTAAGTTGCACTCGACCTAAAGAAGAGGGACACTGACATTACAGAAAGAATGACTAAAGCCTAGTTTATGCTTCTGCGTCATGTTGATGGCGTAGGACGTGACGCCGTCATTGAGCATTCAAAGTTCTGCGTCGAGGGAAAGTGTTGCTCTGCAGTTCACCATGCTGGTAGGGGAGGTGTGGCTGTATGTTTGTGTGGTTTCAGGGGTTATAGCCGAATCCTTGCTTTTTCTTCCGGTCACAGTTAACAACAGTAACCAATGGCAACTGAGGTGGAGCAGCTGTATTTGCAGCTCCTCAATATGAAGAACAAACGCTTATATTGTAAATGTTGAAGCGCAAGCGACGGAGAAGACGTTTGCGGAGGTGGTCTGTGTGACCGGTTGAGGCTGAACGGGTGAATTTATAACACTGGTTCACCCACTGAGGGACCTGGATGAACAAATGCACTTTCGATACTTTGGAATGTCAACGGGCCGATTTGACGAGTTTCTTCGCCGTGTACAGCCATTAAGACCGGAAAAAGCAACTGCCAGAAATGACGTTTTAGTGGACCAATCACAGCCCTTATGGTCCGCGTCAACACGACGTGTAGTTAGGATTTTTTGGAGGTGCGCGTCAGGCTACGCCATCGACGTGACGCAGAAGCATAAACTAGGCTTAAGAATACAAAATTTTTAGGAGATTGATCAGCTGAAAATGAAGAAAAGTGAGACAGTTGTGTGTTACAGCCCTAATTCTGAATTTATTCAGTTTGAACTTGTACAGTATATGTTACAACCACAATTTGTCAAATAAAGGAAAAAGAGTATGTAAGACATAATAAAATGTGTTTGGACATAATAATATATATATAACATAATAAAACTCTGGTCACCTGTTCCTTATCAGACCTGAAAATCATGTAAATAGGACCTCAGAATAAAAACAATGCAGAAAATTCTATATCGTATATTTATTTAAAAAAAACTTAGCCAAATTACTGTAACAATGTGTGAAAAGCTTGTAGAAGCAGCTTTAGCAGTGATAAGTTTAAGTAATGGTTTTCTGTATGACGTCATCAGTCTCTTATAGGAGGAATTTTGGCCAACTCTTCTTCACGTCTCTCCAGACTGCTTATGCTTGTAGGTTTTTATTTAGCTTTGTTAGCAAGAGCCCTCACTTATCAAACCATAAAGACTTTCACTTTAAAAAGCACAAATAAAACCCTCATTAAAATTATAGTGATATTCTGGTGCTGTAAGATGTGTTTTGTACAAGCATCTCAGTATCCATTTAAAACTGTTGCAAAACATCCGAGCAAGCAATAATATAGACTGAATGGGACTGATCAGTCAAAACCTTCAAGTCCTCGGCCTTATTACATGTATTAAATCTATTATGCACAAGCATGTGCATAAAGTTGGAAGTTGTGATGGTAAATTTTATGTCTCAGGACTGACAGACTCTCCAATCCACATTAACCATTTGTATCATCCAGACACGCTAATTGTTTTAAACTATTTACCTCTTAATTAACACTCAGACAAGATAATTGTTTTAACCTCCTGTTTCTTAATTATCATCAAGAATGCATCCTACCCCCCTCTGGAGATGTGGTTACACATCTAAAGAACAAAGCCCTCCTCCTCAGGTATAAATGCTCTGTATTTCTTTTGTCTGGATCTTTTCATACCATTGCCGCTGAATGGTGTGGACTGATCTTTTTCCTTGCAACGAAGAATAAAAACTTAGCCGGCCGGCAGAAAAAGTAAGTTTCTCTATTTCATTGCTCATCAGAGGTATTAGGAAGGAAGCGATTGAAAACTTCCATAACAAAGTCATTCACAAAAGTAACGAAATCCAGAGTGCCCAAAAGAAAGCCTAGAGCGGTAATATCTGTATGTTCTACATAAAGAACAGAATGGAGCAGAAATAACTGATTTTGTTTGTTTTACGGTTCATCCCCATAGGTCTGGCCTCCAGGAAGCCCAGGATGTCCAGCCAACTAATTAAAAACTAATGTGTTGTCTGATGTGACTGGTGTTTTACATCAGCAGGGAATACAAGTGTACATGTTTACCACTTGTCAATAGCATCATAATTTTTGAAGCTATAATGAAGATGGAACTGATACAGTCTATTATGATCCAATCTATTATGTAAGGCGACGGTTAGAATTCAAATTCAACCAAGGGGGCTGATTCTTGGCTCTACTTTCACACACTGGTCTTATGGTGGCTACATTAAAAAGCAGAAATATCTACAACAGGTAAAAGATGAGTGCTGGTTAAGGAAGGACAAGCTGAGGTCACACGTCTTTGTGGTAGCTGGAAACGTTATACTGCTTTCACCTCTTGTTTAGAATAGGAAAAATGTCCACCACAATATCTTAACTTTAGTGACGTAAATGAAAGAAAATACCAGAAATTCTTTGACAGTCACTTTCTTATTGAATGTTAGAGATGAATTTCACTCCTAAAATAAGCACAAGACCACATACAGAGGAAGTAATGTGCAAACGGGAGGCAAAAAATAACATTTACCCCCATTTCTCTATCATTGTAAATGTAATGTGAAAACTGCTGCTTAATCCGTTTTAAAAGAAATATTAAAGAGTAGTGGTAAGATTGCCACCTTTCATGAAGCTGCTTTGGATAAAATGCATAAACAACATATCATAACAAACATGTAGCACTAACATAAGTCAAATGAGAACTCAAATCATATCCACTTCTACTGAAGTTCTTATAATGACACTTCAAAGCAACACAATGCATTTTTCTACCTTCTTAACAGTAAATTACCGTATTTTCCGCACCATAAGGCGCACCTAATGTGCACCTATGTGTGCACTGGATTCCAAAATCTGTCACGGATACCGCCATTTTGAATTTACCGTGAGGAGCGCCAAGCATTCATTGGGGCATTAATCCCCCTCCACATCACTCACCGCTCTCCCTTCGCGCTGCTCACCGCCACGTTCACTTTTGCCGCGCCTCTTCGCTCTGTACATTGGAAAAGAATGGCAACTGGCCACTTCGGTCGCTGGCTTTGCGTTCGGTGTGAATCCAGGGCCAGGCGGATCCCAGCCATTCACTCTGAATAGGGCGAAGATTGTCTGGAGCTCGTATTTAGCGATTGAATCGTGTCATCATTAATGCTTTTGCCCATGTCCCAGTGAGTGCCTGTTCTTCAGTCTGAGATGGATGATGCAGACCGATGTGCAGTTTATAAGTTTATAAGTTCATAAACCACCGACAATGTTGTCCTTGACCGTCAGACCATTTCATACATACATACACTATGTGTGCTGGCAGCGATAAACCAATCAGAGAACATTTGGTAATACATACGCCTTATAATCAGGTACGCCTTATGTATGAGTTAAGTTCAGAAATGGACCCCATAATTGAGGGTGTGCTTTATAATCAGGTGAGCCTTATAGTGCGGAAAATACGGTATTACTTTAGTAACCCAATACTATGTGCATTGATATGTCTAAGTAGATTGTCAGTCATCCAGGAAATCCATGGTAATCAGTGACCGGGGCTTGTATAGAAGAAACTAGACTTCACTGATTTTGAAGACATTTCACCTTACAGCTGAGTTCTTCATTCTGAGAGTCTGATGAGATATTTCAGGCTTATAAGCTGCTGTTGAGAGTCATTGAGGTTGCATTTGTGTCACTGACCCACACTGGGAGAAAGCCCCAGTATGACATGTCCTCTAGAACCAAGAAGGAAGTCCAATTGGCTTCTATTCATGCAGTGACGATTATGTGCACTATAAAAACTATAAAAGATATCTGACTCTCACTGAGGCCAATTCTAGTTTGTTTAGTAGATTCTTAAAGCGGTTTTCACACATGAACACCGGAGATGTTCAGAAGAAGTTCCAGAAAAGTACATGACCTCAGGAGGCTTTCTGCTGGAGATGCAGGGAGGGGGTACAGAGGAACAAGTGTCTAGAGTGCACAGCAGGTGATGTAATAATGAACTTGTTGAGTAGCAGCTGAGGCTCCTTTTGTGCTGATATAAGAAGTGCAAGTGTCAGTGCGTATCCACAACAGTGTCTCCTCTGCTGATGTTCCAAGAGGTTTTCCCACATGACAACACAAAACCACTGTAAGCGGTTAGTTTGCCTGCGTTTTGAGTTGTGACTGGATGGTGGGATGATGAGTGTACATTTTCCATTGAGTTTGAAGATTAAATGTGCTGCTCTCTGTGTTTCTAATGTGCCCTCCTCTTTTAGGTCATAGGCCAGTCATCACCAGACTCAGAAGTGTCTTCTTGTTGGCTTGTTTTCTCTTTTTTTACAGATGAGATGAGGTGGAGAAACACAGTTTCAGGGTGTATGGGTTGGATCCATCTGAAATTACACAAGCACACTTATTAGCTGACTGAAACATAAAATGTGCCCAGGCTGTTACAGAAATAAAGGCACAGAAAATGTACTTATTCTACCCCCAAAGGCACATTTTTATTTAGTTTAATAGAACATTGTGACTGGAACCAGAATAACTAAAATGTTTATGTGCGCAGTACATAGACAGTTTTTCCCCACTATAACCATCATAAAGCTGTATAGACGATATGATTGAAAAAGGAAAATACACAGCAGGAAACACGGTTTTGAGTTTTGAACATCAAATAGCAATTATTTCCACAGTAGCATTCATCTGCCAACTGATTTTTAAACAAAGCAGAGCCATAGCAAATGTATCTGGAGTATTTTCAAAATTAAACAGCAACAATATAACACAACTACACTGTTTACAGTCTTGAAGCCTTGATTTATTTTACATAAAAAGCTGATTCTTTGTTACTTCATCATCTGCGTAGATCCTAACTCTTCTGACAGCTAATGATCATCATCATTCTGTGTTATCTGTGTGCATCTATAACATCCAATGATAGGCAGAAATACAATGTGCCCACGACAGTGACTGAGATGTGCAATGGAAGTGTGAAAAGAGGCTAGATCTACTTTCCTTAGTTGCTCTGTTTTTTCCTTAGCTGCTTAGATTAGTAAAATTGAATTTACTTTCAACAAAAGCACAGCAAGTTAACATGAACTTGCATTCCCACTTCACCTACTGCACATGGTAAAGCTCTGTAAGTACACTCTACACAATGCTTTGGAGACATACACCTATACATAGATATGCGTTTAAAAAGTGAAAGAATTATGTTTTATTGTAATAATTATCAGAATATGGCTATTAAAACACCAACATTGATCGATGTTTCAATGTGGTACACTGACTTTAAGTTATGGATGAATTGACTGTCAGCTGTAGCCATTCAAACATGTATTCCATGTCAGTCAAACACATTCAATTTGGTTTAAATGCCTGCTATCAATGTGGATTCATTACTTTGCTTAACAACATTAATATTGTTTCATTTGATTTTGCGATTCAGGATATCACAAGGTGAAGAATCAGTGAAAAACAAACAAAATTCATTTGAATTTCTGAACATAACCTCTTCAGTTACCGCAGAGACGTAGCCAGTTTAACAGAGCAGGCTTTGAGACACTAACAACTCTTTTTATTCTCAACATACCTTGCTAACCCTGTAATATTGCTTATTTATATAAATCAGTTTTCTTCTCATTGTAATACTGTGTGTGATGCTGAAAGTACATGTACACATTTTGTCTTTATTTCTGAATCTGATTTAACAATGACAATCCAAACATAAAGCAGAGTCAAACTTTCCAGGTTCTGTGTGACAAATTTTCAAGGATCTGAGAGTATCTATAGCTCAGGAGGAAGTCCAGTCACCTTACGCTGATGTTAACCAGCTCAACGACTTTCTGAATGAAAGTAGAAGTCTCGATTACTTTCAATCAGGCTTCTGATGTCGTCACAGCACTGAAACAGCTCTGGTCAAAGTGTTAAACGACATCAGGTTGAATACTGATTCTGGTTATGTTTCAGTCCTTTTTCCGTTGGATCTCAGCGCTGCATTCGATACTATAGATCACAGAATCCTGTTGCACAGGCTGGAAAACTGGGTTGGACTTTCTGGAACTGTCCTTAACTGGTTCAGGTCCTATTTAGAAGGCCGGAGTTATTTTGTTACATTTGGCAGCTATGAATCTGAGTGAGTGGCCATGACTTGTGAAGTCCCCCAGGGGTCAATTCTGGGTCCTCTTCTGTTTAACTTGTATATACTCCCTTTGGGTCAGATATTGCAGAACTTTAACATCAATTATCACAGTTATGCAGACGATACACAACTTTATGTGTCTCTGTCACCAGACGACTGCAGCCCAGCAGACATACTATGTCAGTGTCTGGAGGAAATAAACACCTGGATGAGAGAGATTTTTCTACAATTAAACGAAGACAAAACTGAGATCATTCTGTTTGGTAGCAAAGAGAAGAGTGTCAGCATTGGTAAATACCTTGAGACTCAGGCCCTTACAATCACTGACCAAGTTCATAACCTTGGAGTGTTGTTAGACTCAGATCTGACTTTCAGCAGCCACATCAAAGTGTTCACCAAGGCAGCTTTTTACTAACTCAGAAACATCAACAGAATTAAAGGTTTTCTCTCCCAAAAAGACCAGGAGAAACTCATCCATGCATTCATCTCCAGTAGACTGTAATGGTCTGTTAACTGGACTTCCCAAAAAGAGCTTTAAACATCTGCAGCTCATCCAGAACGCTGCTGCTAGAGTTTTAAGCAGGACTAAGAGATCTGAACACGTCACACCAGTTTCAAAATCTTTACACTGGCTTCCAGTCAGTCACAGATCGATTTTAAAAGCCTACTGATGGTTTACAAATCGGTTTAGGCCCAAAATACATCTGTGATATGTTCAGAGAATATAAACCCAGCAGAGCTCTTAGATCCAAGGACTCAGGTCAGCTGGTCCAGTCCAGAGTCCAGACTAAACATGGAGAAGCAGCATTTAGCTGTTATGCTGCAAACAAGTGGAACAAACTGCCAGAGGAGATTAAACTGTCACCAAATGTAGACATTTTTAAATCCAGGTTAAAAACATTTCTTTTCTCATGTGTCTATGCATGAAATCTGCACGGTATCTTTTAATTTATCTAAACTGTTGCTTGTTTTTATTCATTTTATTTATTTTATTTCTTTCTCTGTATATTCTTTTATGTATTTTTAATGCTTCTTCCATGCTTCTTTATGTAAAGCACTTTGAATTGTTTTGTATATGAAATATGCTATGCAAATAAATTTGACTTGACTTTTAAAAGTCCAGTTTTGGTTGGAATTAGGTTCTAGTGTCATGTAAATGCACTTACAGACAAAACCATGGATGAACTCTGTACCAGTGTAAACACAAGACAAAAGACCAGTTATATATTTCAGACATATGACAGGGGTGTGACAAAGAAACTGATATCCAGTTAGAAAGGAAAGGTGGATGGTGAGTGTATAAACTTACTGGGTATTCTAATCTGGTAGTGGTTGAGAACAGTAAGAACCTCCACCGCCTCTGTCTTACTGTTAAACTCCAACAAGCCAGAGATGGTCTTAGAGCAGGCTGAGAGAAAAAGGTCATCCCACGACAGATAATTATCAAATTCATCAGTTAACTCAGAATGTTAAAGACTTGTCACACTAACAAAGAAAATGTTTACTTTAAAAATCTACAAGTTATATGTGGCATTTCTACTTACGTTTGGCATCAAACATCTTGAATTTAACAAAGCCAGGCACATCATGCTCCGTACACAACTACAAACACACACACAGTCACAGATATATAAGAAGATATAGATGTAATACCACAGTCACGATAGCAACATCAATCTTTGTCACTGTTAAGCTAGCAGGTAGACATTAAAGACAGACACTGGGACTGCGTATTAGCTCTGTAGCTAATATTGGCTAGAAACTGTATGTAACTTAATATTGCAGATAATATAATGTGTACATTATAATAATTATTAAGACATGAATCATCATCATCAACACATATATAAAACGCTCTGAAATATGTACTATAAAGAAGGATAATAAATATGTTGGTTCCTTACAGCAATGTATCACCAAGTGATTGGCAATGTTACCTAACAACAAAATATGGCCTACTTTGAATTCTTATTCATTTTTAGAACATTTCATTGCTTTTTTCGGGAACTGCTTTTGCGCAGTATGAGGACCAAAATTAAGACTATTGAGCACTCAGTGGTGGCTACATACTTGTTGCAATGGCCATTGCGAAGACCGCTACTGATCTGATCAATGATAAGTACGCACTGGTAACTGTGCGGCTGGCGGTGGCAAACGAGAGGGCGAGTACCCGCTCTACCTGGGCAGTATTTCTGGTGTTGAACGCTGTGATTCATTGGATCATCCTTGGTATTATGGTTGCCTGCCTCTGAAAGAAATTCCTCAGCCTAACTTACAAGCTTATAGCCAGCTGAGGCAGTGTCTATTAAAGTGGGTCACCAATTAAAGCATGCTAGTCATCAGCCTCCCCAGTACTAACGCACATTCAGGACAGCACAGAAATACCTCCCAGGTAGAATGAGTACTTGCTATGTAGATATGGCTGTCATTAACTCGTGTGTCTCTTTCTCAGCAGGTAAACCAAGCCCATCACTCAACTCATCATTGTTTCTGGTAATCACTGTGAATCACAGTTTCACTGCTGCTCTCAGTCTCACACATTCCTTTAATCCTTGGTGTTCCCTGGCTCACACTACATAACCCACACATCCTCTTTTGTCTCTCAAACTGCCTCAAATCAGCTATCAGATACCTCTATTTCCCCTTTCTACTCTCTCAGAGTTCCCCGGCTACCTGGACCCTCCCTTTGGCTCCCAAAACCACCTACCTGTAAATCAACTCTGTCTTAATTCTAACTCCCAATCAGTGGGTCTACATGATGAGATTAACTGGATTATAGCTACAGTTGGGTTATGCTCCTTATCTGAGGGTAATTATCCTTGGATATATGGCGGTGAATGAATGGAATCACTGGCACAAAGCATGTCATACCCCGGTACCATAGGTGGCGCTGTACCCATTTCAGCTATCGCTAATAGAGCCACTTCCTGTTGACGTCTTCACCACCAACAACAAGAACAAACAACAAAGTTGTATGTAGTGCCATGTAACCCCACTGAGTCAGTGGTAAAGAATTGGATTAATGGCTTAATTACAATAAGTAAATAATTACTTAATAAGTTATTAAATTCATGTATACACCTTAGTTTGACTAAAAATTGGACCGGATCGGGTTACTCGCGATCGGATTAAGACCCTGAGATAACTTGGTTGATAGTCACACTAAACGTGCTTGTAGACGGTGAAACACATTGTGGATCGGATTGAGCGTTCTGCGCTTGCTAGAGATTTTTTCCTGGGATCATCATCCGCAAGTTGAAGACGATATTACTGTTGTTGTCTCCGCCATCAGAAAGAAACAAACAACATAATGGAGAATGCTCCGTTGTGCATCGTCTGTGCCATAATCAGCTCATCACAGATGTAGAGGGACGCAGCTTCATCTCGCTCTGCGTTCGCCATCTTTCTGAATGCCTGAGTTTGTTGTTGTTGGTGGTGAAGACGTCAACAGGAAGTGGCTCTATTAGCGATAGCTGAAATGGGGACAGCGCCACCTATCGTACCGGGGTATGACATGCTTTGTGCCAATGATTCCATTCATTCACCGCCATGTATACTTAGATAATTGCCCTTGCTCAAATAAGGAGCATAACCCAACTATAGCTATAATCGAATTAATCTTACCACTGAGTGTCTGTGTCTGCTCTTTGGTTCTTTTGTGAGTTGGTTAGGCACCTAGCCATGACATAAACTACAGACTCCAGATAACATATATACATGAATGAAACCTACAAACAATATGGTGCATCAATATTGACCCATAATACTCTAATAAGACATTGCAATGACCGACAATTACCAATAAGTTCCATTTATTTAGCTGGGCACGTTTCCACGATGGGCACGCAGTTCTCAGCATAACACCACCAGGACCTGAACGTTGCTCATTTCTGTTGTTGCTGATTTGTTGTATTGTGACCTCTGTGGTGCGTTGACCTTTCTGGGCCACCGTAGATACAACCTCCTGCGACAAGTATGTAGCCGCCGCCGGGTCGCTATAGTTATAAGCTCAAGAGCCCTTATACGTACTGCACCATAACGAGTGGCCTTTATTCAAGAGCAGCTGGAGAGTGAAAGGGGAAATAGCAGCTGTAAAGGGTTCTGGGTCAGGACTTAAAAGAACTCACAGCCTCTGTAGTGCCAGCTCAACCGGTTAAGCTGCTCAGCACTCAAACTATGGTGGATTTTATGTATGGAGCATTGTTACTAAAGTTTCTATTTCCTTTTGTGATTTAAAAAAATATATTTCTAATTAATCAAGATTTATTTGAAATTTGTGAAGAATTCATGATTAACTTTAAAATATCAGATACTCCAGTATGGAGGACTGTCATGATCTGAAATAAATAGAAAAATATATGAATTACTAAATAAATAAGCTTGTATATTATTAAATGTCACTGAAATAAGTACATTTATTTTGCCAAAATAGTTGAATAGAATGTGAAAAAGATATGTAGATAAAATTATTTATTTCTTTATCTTATTTTGACTTGATATATGTATTCACTTATCTGTTATTTCCCAGTGCATTTTCTCCTCATATTTATTTCTCCAACCCCATCTATTTCCAAGTTTTTGCTTTTTACATTTCCCTGTCTCTGTTTTTACATTTCTGCCTCATTATGCAAATGAGGGGGCGGTCTTTCCAGATCTGTCAGGAGCCCAGCTGCTAAGCTATTGGATGACTATCGGGACTGTTCCTGAAACCGGAAGTGCCAAAATGGTACTTACAGTACCGAAGCTATGATACAGCTTGTTAATTAAAATACTAGTTTGTATTCTCTAAGTCACTGACTGGTTTGTTTAAAATATAGTTAATATATGTTTTTAATGTTTGAACAAAAATGTTAGCTGCGTGACTGTATGCACTTCTCACTGTTGTAGTTCTAACTGCAAGTTAAACTAGCCGCAAACACCGCAAGCCTCCTCTATTTTTGGTCTCTGTGGCTGTGTTGTTATGAAACAGGCATCCAATGACACGCTGAAAGACTGCCTCCGTAATTAGCATAATGAGACAGAAATGCATACGGAAAAGTAAAAACGAAGACTGGGACATGTAAAGAGAAAACATGGAAATAAATAGTGGGAATAAATGCACCGGGGAAGTAACAGAGCAGTAAATACGTCTACGTATATAGTCTGCAGCTGGACAACAAACTGAACTGGTCACTGAACTATGACCATCTCTACAGCACGGTAAATACTGGGATGTATTTCCTGAGGAGGTTGGCAGCTTTTAACCCTGCTGCATATTTTTTAGCCGTCTGTGGTTGCCAGCGCTCTCTTCTATGGTGTGGTGTGCTGGGGAGGTAGCGTCAGAAAGACGGACACAAATACACAAATAGATTGGACAGACTGATCAGACGTGCTGGCTCTGTGGTTGGGATGAAGCTGGAAAGGGGCACTCCGACACTACAGGTGTATGTGTCACCTTACTTCACTTCACTTTATTTCTTAATGCTGACCGCATGCTACTTTTTGCTTTTTTGCTTTTATTGATGCAAATGCTGCTGAGTCCACAAATTCCCTTTGGGATCAGTAAAGTATTTATCTATCTAATCTATCTAATTAACACAAGCTTAAATGAATAAAGTTTAAAATAAAATCAGAAAAATATATCTATTTAACATTCTATTAAATCATTTTAGCATACATTTTTGGTTCCTTGTTTCAGCAGCATTTACTATTCTATAAACTTCATCCATTTATACATCTATTTCAGACTATGACAGTTTCAGCCCTCCATACTCCAAAAGAGACTACAAGGGATATTGGGTTTTTGTAGCATTTATTTAATCTTATAAAAGCTATTTCATGACGCATGTTAACATCAACTTTGAATAAAAGTTATCTCTGAGTAAAAATGTACATAAATTAGGAATATTTAAGTATTTGGTATGCCTCTATTCATCCACAGATTTGTGCAATACCTCCCAAACAATGACACTGCAGCATGATCTGACAATGTTCCAAACAGGTTGTTGTGATGACAGGAATGCTTGGCTTTCCTTGTCTTTAAGTGTCCCTGAATCAGTAGACCAGTGATCAGACAGCTGTAGAAGGATGTCAGTGAGGGTCAGAAATCCTTTCAAACTATAAGATGCGTTTCAGCTCATTATCATGCCGCAGTATGAAACTGTCTAGTTAACGTTTCATTAAAAATTAACTGGCTTCCTACTATAGTCAGAGATGGGTGGCTTCGGTACAGGGGTTGCATCTAGGGTTGGTAAATGCCATCAGACTTGATGTTCATATCAACTTCCCAGAAATAAAAACGATGATTTAAAAAAATGATTATATGTAATATATTTGTGAGAGACAGAGGTTGACATGAGTATTAACTATGAAATTCATAACTATATATATTCCATGTCCAAGGTACTTTCATTGCATTATAGAAAACATTAAACAGAAAAAAGCCAAATATTTATCCAACATAAATACCACACCTTAAGTAAGTGATCCTGAGATATACAGGGAGGAACATTGTAGTAGTGTAGCACTGCAGATGGAGGCTGGATGATGTTTTTGGAGGCTTGTCCAGCACTGCTAAAACGGTTGTTCCTGGTCATGGCAAAGTCCTTATAGCTGCTGCTCCTGTCTTCCAACTCAAACACCTGACTCAGGATCACTGTGCGCTGCTTAGACACACTGCACACAGCACAACATCTGAGTTGTCTGTCTTATTGCATTTATACAAGTCAAACAATATAAAAAGTTTAAAACCCAACCAGAGCAGCATGATTCTAAGATAAAATGGAATACAGAGTAACACCATTGGGATATAAATAGGGCTTTCAATACTAAAGAAAAGTAAACTAAACAGAAGGTTTCTAGTGAGGAATGTTTAGTGTAAAGTCATCTATGAAAGCACATACAAGTTAGGATTTGTTAATAGATCGGGATGGGAATTGTTAAGAATTTAGCAATTCCGGTTCCATTATCGATATCGCTTATCGATTCGGTTCCTTATCGATTCTCATCCAGTTATATATAGTACAAATATAGTACAAATGGCTTTGGTTGCAGTAACACTTTAATTTCAAGTATGCACCAACATTTCCATCATGTCCATCTTGGGGCGCCAGGGGGTGTATTCTACTTACAGGAGGTTCTCAGCCTAGCGGAGAACATTTATGCCAGGTTGCCTTAGTGAAGAGTCTGGCCTATAATTGAATTTCAGATTTAGGAGGAACCATTTCATCATTACTGTGGAACACTTGGACAACTCTTTACTCTCACAAGGATACTGGATAATGTGTGGGAGATTGTCCAACCAGCATACATGTGTTACATGGCCCTTTGCCACAGTACACTCAGAATGAGAGCCACCTTGCTGTACAACAGGAGTGAGAGCTTGGTTTACACTGGACTGCATGCAGGCTCCCATTTGCCACAGATTGCGTTCATACCGCTTATGAATAGAATATCTAGGAGCAGCCAAGGTAGGAAGGATTTCAAGTCCGGGTGGCTTGCATCTTTGCTTTTTGTAGATGATGTGCTCCTATTGGCTTCATCCCGCAGAGACCTCTAGCAGGCACAGGAGCTGTTTGTAGCAAAGTGTGAGGCAGCCAAGATTAAACGTAGCCCCTCCAAGACTAGGGTCAGTTGGAAAATGGTAGATAAATATCACAAAATATCATCTTGAATTGTGTAACTTTTCTCACATTTTCAATGAAAAAATATTTAAGAAATTTAAATCCCTAGAACATTAAAATTCCTCTGAACAACATCACATTAAACTCCTATTCACAACAAGAGGCTTTATAACAGCACACATTGTACGCTGTGTATCTAAATGCTGTGTATGGGGTTTGCACTTACCATACATTGAGTCTTTTGCCGAACACCTTGATGCTGTTGAGGTGTGTGATTGCTCTGTCCACAGCATACTCATCTCCCATCTCAACCAGCGCTGTACCAGGTACACTTTTCATGAACTTTACCTACATACACACACAAAAACATAACAGCTGTCTTATCAAAGGGATGTACACTTTAAAAGTGTCGATGTGCTAATTTGAATGAATTTGACTGAATTGGATTATGACTGTATTACAATGAATTGGAGTGGAATTGGTTTGAGCTGGACAGTACCTTTGAAGCGCCTTATAATGATTGTAGTGATGTGAATTTAACTGAATTTAATTGAAGTGAACTGAATTGATGTAGAAATATCAATACATTGGGCCTCATGCAAGAACCACTGGTACGAACAGAAGTCGTGTGTAGCGTGCTCAGGGATGCCCGGAAAGGGGGGAGACCCAAGAAACCTTTTTTTTTCTTTGATCTGTTGGTAGAGGTTTCAAAACACAACAAAACCACCAAATTTACAATCATGAGAAAGGAGATGGAAAAACATTCCAACCAAGGACCTTCCACCTTTGGAAGATTCTGGAACATCTGCTCGCCCAGCCAGAGCTGGGTTTGAATAAACAAAGACTCACCTTTTGGTACCAAAATGAGGGAGAAGGATGCATACCAAGAAAGGACATTACCATTCTTATCTAAAGAGCTGTAAATTAAAACATGACACTTACCAAAAAGACAAAACACAGACATTTTTGGGAAATAAGGAAAGTCTTCAGAGCCAATTCCAGACATATTATTGAATTTGTGCCAAATATGCATCATAACTACAAGCTGTGAAACATAAAAACGGACAGCCCAAGCTTCATATTAAGACTTTTCACCACGTCATATGTAAAACACCAGGAAAGTAATTATTCTGTCATACGTCTCGACTGTCGTGCCGTGGAGCCACAGTGTCATCTAAAGTTCAGTGGTACTGAACCTTTGAATTAGAATCATTCTGCATTTAAATACTCCTGTGACTGCAGCACTGATACAAATGAACTGTGTGCGTGTCCCAATAAACCAGAGGTCCAACCGGTGGAATAACATTCAGTAAATTAAATGTGTGTGTAATAACCATCTCCACTTTAAACTGATACGACTTAAACTCACCATAATCAATTGTCTTTTATTATATGGAGGCTGTCAACTGTTTCCTGTTTATCATGCATATGTTTCAAGCCTGTGTTATAATCATTGTATTAATGTACTCTTTGAATGTGCGTTGGGATGCTGGGATAAGAGAGATGAATTTTCTTTTATAGAAGTTCATTTAGGAATGAAGGCATTCTGTTTCGCTCAAACCAAGTCAGCCATCTTACTGGTTGAGAGCCAAAAAACAAATCTCTGCCCTCGCCAGTGAAAACCAACCGTGCAGAAATTCAAAGCTATGCCAGTAAACTCTTGTAACCTCTGCTTCCTTACTCTTCTCTCTTGTAAATTTCTTGACTCCGTTTTTTTTTGTTTTTTTTAACTTCGCCATGACTGCGTTTCTTTTCTTTTCTTTCTTGTCTTTATCCTTACTCACAAAGAAACTTCACGTGGCAGACTAAATTTAATTCAGAAAGAAAGGATTGGAGCTTTGTGTTTTGTTTACACTTAATCCAATTCCCTTTAAGACAAAGTTTGTTTAAACTTTATTTTTGGTTATATTGACTCGACACCGTTCCGAAGCTACTCAGCCACAGAACCTTCGGCCAAAGGGAGTCGGACTGCGCACCAAGTGCGGTCCAGCTGTTCCAGAGCAAACCACTTAGCCAAAGGAAGGAAGAATCCACAAGTAACAGCTTGGGAATTGGCTTTCCAGACGGCCTGAAAATAGCTGGAGGACGCTGGTGGATACCTCTGTTAAACCTGCTCAAAGTAAGATCAATCCACTTCTGACTTCCTGAGAGTCTTGGGCTGTGGTTTGGTACGGAATAAATGCCAGGTTTAAAATAACCATTACTTTATCCATCATAACAAACTATCCCCATATTTAGCACAAAGCCCGTATTAGAAGTGATATTAAGACAAAAGTCCCATATGTCTCCAATCCTTGTCCTTTGCTATTAACCAAAACTGTGGTGTTAAGTCATTATTACTATATGTCCTGAGTGAATCTTAAGGTTTCTGTGTTCTGTCAATGTTAAATAAATAACCATATATAATCACTAGCCATCTTTCATGCTTCTTAAGTAATTCTGGTCAATTCAGACGAGAACGCTCTCCTTCAGTAATGACTCCCAGTTGAGAAATTCTGATACGTTCCTCCCAACTTGAATGGGGGGGTTGTGCCCTGAGGTTATAAAATTATTAATTAATTTCATATCTGGAACGCTACACGTGCGTACGAGTGATTTAAGAAAATTTGCGCATTCACCAATTTTTTCGTATTTCAAGTTTTCTTTCAGGTTGGAACAGAATTTACGAGTGATCCAGACCTGTCGTAGGAGTCCGCTGTCATTCAAATCAAGTTTGCTTGACTAATGGATTGTATAGTTAATTACTTTGAAGATATCATAAATAAATATATACATTATATCCATAATTATACTGACATTATTCTGTTTGACTTAAATTATGCACTAATTGATGATTAATTTGACTCTGCAAAGAATAATGTCAATGGGAAGTGTAACCAGCGGCTGACTTGCTACTTTTGGATGCCTTAGCCGGCACGTCAGGCTCTTGGAAGAGAGTGTGTGTTCCGAGAGCGTGTAAATATCCTTGCGGAGACCGACGAATGGCTGACATCGTGATTTAGATCGCCAAGGACTGTACTGCTGAAAATATGCAGCTTGCTAGAGCCACAACAAGCCGATCAAACCCAATTCTACCACACGTCCAGGTCCTGACCACCCTTGGATTTTTGGCCACGGGAACCTTTCAGAGGGAGATAAATCGGGTGTGTCCCGTTCCTATGTGAGTTGTCCGCTCCCCCTGTCCATCAAAGCTCTCATCAGTTTATCATTCATGGTACATCAAATTCTCATACACCACTGTCCAACAAGTACAAATTAAGAGGGACTTTCATGCCATGGCTGGACTGACGAACATAATCAGTACAATAGACTGCACACATATACGCATCAAAGCCCCTTCACCTTACGCGTTCCCTTTCATCACCCACAAACAGCACCACTCCATCAACATCTAAATCACATCAAACTCCAAATGCAACCTTTTAAATGTTGTTGCTCGGAGGCCGGGGGGGAGCGCACGACTCCTTTTTTCTGCAAAATAACGCAGTCTTGCGCAAAGTGAGCATGGAGATGGTTGCCTTGTTGGTAACTGACTTGTCTGATTGTTAATATTCACCATGTGTCAGAGAACAGTGGAGGAGGTAGGACCCAGATGCTTTCTTTCAAAATCAAAAGGGTTTATTCCAAACAAAACAAAACAAAACAGGGAGCAAACTGCTCTATAGCTCAGAGAAGGCCTGCCATGCCGGACTGACTACATAAAGCGGAAATATCCCCACACGTCATTCCATTAGTTTATTTTTCCCTGATAAAATCAGCAAACTCATGCGACGCCATTGTTTTTGCATCAATGTTTCATCCAAATTAAATTTGCGCGACAGGTAAGGCAAAATTTCTTCTTGACTTATGTTGTACGGACAGCACCACCAAAAAAGTCACAGACCATAAATAAATATGGAAAATCAATTCCAAGTTTTCTTCTTGAAACATGCTGTCAGAAAACAAATAACAGCTAATTTTTTGTTTTCCGATTTTCATTTTGAAAATAAAAAAACTAAAAACGAGTCGTTTCCCATTTCTCCTTTTATTATTGGTTTGTTTCCCGATTTTGTTTTTTCAAAACCAAAAGAAAAATCGGTTGACCGTTAAATACACGGACCGAGACGCTTGTTTTAAGCCATTTTCATATCAAACCATTTCTTCTTCATTTGTTTGACATTACAAACTACAGGTGACACGGAATTAACAGCACTCGTAATTTCTTCCCATTTCTTCGCTTTAGCAGGTCCCGTAATTCCTCTGCTGACACTGCTAAAAATGACAGATTTTCCTTTTTGGATCTCTGAAAGTGTCACAGTTTAGTCATCCAACCATCAGTAATTTTCCATTGATCCTGCTTCTGCCCCACTCAGCCTGTCAGCCACACACACCTCATCAGTTCACTCCACTCACCTGTGCACACAGCTGCCTCTCATCACATGCAATCAGCCCAGCATATAGTCACCAGCTCCACACCCTATCCTTTGCCATGCATGTCTTTCCAGCGTTCTCCTGCCAGCTTTACCGGTACCGACCTCGCCTGTCCCTGATTCCCTGCTTCGTCTGCCTCCTGGTAATTCGACCCAGCCTTCTGTCCCTGACCAAGAACTTTGCCTCTCCTCTCCTGATTCTTGTTTGCTGGTTTCTAAACCGTTTGTCTGTCTGCCAGAGTCTCAGTAAAGCCTTGAACTTTTTACCACTGTCTTCTGACTCCTTTGTACTGCAATTGGGTCCATACACCACCCGTTACAGTAGTCCTGTACAGGCTGATGCATACGCCAGACAAGCTGCAGAGGCCAACACCAATACCTTTGCAGCCCTCTCCGCCCACTTGCAACAGCTGATGTCCACTCGCCCTTCTGCAGTTCCAGTCCCCACACCGGAAACTCCTGCTCCAGCTCTGCCACAGCCCAGAATGATCTCCGAGCCCAGAGTGGGAACCCCTGAGCGATATGATGGAAACCCTGAACTCTGCGGTTCATTCCTGACCTCCTGCTCCTTACTCTTCGGCCTGCAGCCATACACGTTCGCCACTGAGGAGGCTAGGGTGGCATACGTAGTTAGCAACCTGACCGGCAGAGCCCTCCTCTGGGGAACAGCAGAGTGGGAGAGGCGGACTTCCACCTGTGCATCATTCCAGGCCTTCTCTGAAGAACTACGCAAGGTGTTCGGGTTGGGTGCTTCCGGACCTGATGCCGCCCGTGATCTGCTCTCCCTGCGCCAAGGGAACCAGTCAGTGGCTGACTTCTCCATCGACTTCCGGACCAGGGCCCGTCGAAGCGACTGGAACACTGCTGCTCTGCGCGATGCTTTTCTGCATGGTTTGGCAGACTACATCAAGGATGAACTGGTTTCCTCTCCTCTACCTTCCACACTGGACAGTCTCATTGAACTTACTGTTCGGCTGGACCTCCGCATACAGGCCCGGAGAAGGGAGAGGAGACAGAACACTCCTGGTCGTCTCGACCCAGCCCGCTGGCCAGGTTACTCATCTGCTTCCGGTTCCTCTTTACCCGTTATGGATAATGGTGTAGAGTCTAAGCCCATGCAGGTGGGCCGCACCAAGCTTACATCTGAAGAGCGAGAGCGCTGCCGTAAGGGGAATCTGTGTATGTACTGTGGACAAACTGGACATTTTATCTCCCGCTGCCTGTTAAAAGACAGGGCTTCCCCAGTGAGTGAGGAAGTCCTCGTGAGTCACATGGCAGCAAAGTCTTCCTCCTCAAGCTTACGCCCTCTGTTCCAAGTCAAGCTCCTCCTTCCTGGTGGTGCACACACCCTGCCCACTTTTATAGACATTATCTGGTGCAGATGCCAACATTATGGCCGAGAGCTTAGCCATACAACTCGGACTTAAGAAGATTCCACTTGACACCCCAATTCCTGCCAAAGCCCTTGATGGCCATCTTCTGGAGACTGTCACTCACCAGACTTCTCCTGTCCACATGCTACTTTCCGGTAACCACCATGTCATCTTCCAACATTCCACTGATATTAGGCTACCCTTGGCTACGTCAACACAGCCCCCACATCGACTGGGCCACAGGGGGCATCCTCGGTTGGAAGAACTCCTGCCACCAGGTCTGCCTTAAAGAGGCCTCTGTACCCCAGCAGACAACGCACTCTAGTTCCTGCCCTGACTTGTCCAGAGTTCCTGCCGAGTACCATGACTTCCGGGAGGTGTTCAGTAAGACTAAGGCGACTTCATTGCCCCCTCATCGGCCTTATGACTGTTCCATTGACCTGATGCCTGGCACTTCACCTCCCAAGGGGCGTTTGTACTCCCTGTCTGGTCCTGAATGGGAGTTCATGGAGTCTTACATCAATGACTCCCTGGCTGCCGGTATTATCCAACCCTCGTCGTCTCCTGCTGGGGCAGGATTTTTCTTTGTAGAGAAGAAGGACAAGACCCTGCGCCCCTGCATTGATTACAGGGGACTTAATGACATTACTATAAAGAACCGGTACCCTCTTCCCCTCATCTCCTCAGCGTTTGAGTTACTTCAAGGAGCCATAATCTTCACCAAGCTCGACCTCGGTAACGCCTACCACCTTGTCCGCATCCGAGAGGGGGATGAATGGAAGACTGCTTTTAACACGCCCACCGGACATTATGAATATTTGGTGATGCCATTTGGCCTCACCAATGCCCCGGCAGTTTTCCAGGCCTTGGTCAACGACCTCCTCAGAGACATGATCGAAAAATATGTTTTCGTCTATTTGGACGACATCCTCATTTTTTCTAAGTCCCACAAAGAACATATCCACCATGTCCAGACGGTCCTCCAACGCTTGCTGGAGAACTCCCTTTTCGTGAAGACCGAAAAGTGTGAGTTTCACTCACAGACTGTGTCCTTCCTGGGTTACATTGTGACTCAGGGTCACCTGGAGATGGATCCTGCCAAAGTGGACGTAGTTAGGTGCTGGCCAGTCCCTGAAACCCATAAGAAGCTGCAGCTCCCAGCTTTACCGGTACCGACCTCGCCTGTCCCTGATTCCCTGCTTTGTCTGCCTCCTTGTAATTCGACCCAGCCTTCTGTCCCTGACCAAGAACTTTGCCTCTCCTCTCCTGATTCCTGTTCGCCGGTTTCTAAACCGTTTGTCTGTCTGCCAGAGTCTCAGTAAAGCCTTGAACTTTTTACCACTGTCTTCTGACTCCTTTGTACTGCAATTGGGTCCATACACCACCCGTTACAGAAAGCAGAACTTCAGTCTCAGAACCTGTTTTGAGGAAGAGAGGAAGCGTAGCCTTTTATGGTATTATTTAGGGCATGGAGTACGCAAATTTACTGTCCTCGTGCATGTGCACTTAGATACGCACTGGTGGGATTCATCATGTTTACGCAGGTCATTTACACACTTTTCCGAAGTCAAGAGTATTTGTTGAATCTGACGTGGCGTGTTCGTGTGAGAAAAATTTTGATTAAGAATACGAAAATGTTATTGCATTAGGCCCAATGATTATTATCACAAAGTTTGTTTGAATTTCAATCAAGCAGCAACAAAAAACATTCACAATAGTAAAGTTTGATTTTATAAACAGAATGAACAGCAAAAACATTTCAAAGACTCTATTTAAGTATAAATATACACCTACCTTCTCAATGTTGCCATAGAGGCAGAAGAGGTTGAATATACGGGTGCAGTTCATCTTGGATGGGTGGAGACCACTTACCATGGCTACAGAACTAGGGGCATAGCCAGAATATGAAGAGGATGACTGGGGTAGTGGGTAGGACACCATGTCTGGAACATCCACTAGGCTGAGCTTGTACCTGCTATGGCTGGGCAGAGGCAGCAGGGGGCAGGCTAGACCACATGACACACACACAGCAGGAGACTCAATTCACTTAACAGAATTCAGTACCTCAGAAGAAAATATTTTGAAATGTTTGAAATGACAGCACTTTCATGTGGGGGTCCCTATTAGGACATATTATAACCATTTTTATGGTTTTATGTTTTATGGTTTTTATGGTAAATGGTTTTAATAACTCAAACTGAATCTGAACCCGTCGGCTGGGTAGAGTGGTGGTTAGCCCTGTTGCCTCACAGTAAGAGGGTTCCTTGTTTGAATATTGTTTTGTGCGTGTGGGGGGTGGGGCATGTTCTACTAGAATTATATTTAAAAAATGTGTGGTGACACAAAAATAATGAACAACTAATTTGGAGGGAATAAATAGATCTATATATGTGCAAGAAAATAATACAGAAATATATACAGGTGTATTACTCCTGTTTATATATGTACAAATAAAGAACGAAAGTAAATAAACTGCAACATTAACAAAAACTTAAATTAATGTAGTTAAAAATGAAGGCAGAAAAATGTATTTATTTCACATTCCATTTAATTTATTTTTGCATAAATTATTTCTTTAAATTTCATCATCATATAACCTTATTTATACATCCATTCATCTAATGTCATCTGCAACAGGTTCAGGAGAGAAACCCAGACATCCCCCTGCCCAGGGACACTCTCCAGCTCATCCTGGGGGATCCTGAGGTGTTCTCAGGCCAGAGGGGATATATAATCCTGCGAGTCCTGGGTCTGCCCTGGGGCCTCCTCCCAGTAGGATATGCCCAGAAAACCTCCAAAGGGGGGCGACCAGGAGGCATCCTAACCAGATACCCAAACCACCTCAGCTGACTACTTTCGATGCTGAGGAGCAATGGCTCTACTCCAAGTTCTCTCCGAATGGCCGAGCTCCTCACCCTATCTCTAAGGCTGAGCTTAGCCACCCTCCCGAAGGAAACCCATTTCAGCTGCTTGTATTTGTGATCTCGTTCTTTTGTCCACTACCCAGATCTCGTGACTATAGCTAAGGGTTGGAGCGCCCTCACTATTTCTCGTGCCATCACTTGTGAGCAAGATATCCAGATACTTAAACTCCTCCCTCTGGGGCAGGGACTCATCCCCATCTAGGAGAGAACATTCTATCTTATTCCGGTTGAGATCTATGGCCACCGATTTGGAAGAACTGAAAATAACCTCTGCTGCATCACACTCAGCTGTGAACCGCTCCAGTGCACGCTAAAGATCTCATAGTTGGATATTTTCCCAACAGAGCACTTTGCTCTCAGGCTGCAGGTTTCCTTGTGGTTCCCAGAGTTTCTAAAAACAGAATGGGAGGCAGAGCCTTCAGTTATCAGGCCCCTCTCTGTGGAACCAGCTGCCAGTTTGGCTTCAGGAAGCAGACACCCTCTCTACCTTTAAGATCAGGCTGAAACTTTCCTTTCTGATAAAGCTTATAGTTAGGGATGCTTAGTTTATAAGCCAGTGAAGCTTAAAAACAAAAGGCTAAACCATAAACAGAGTGGAGGATGAAGTGTTGTACTCATCAGGCCCTGTGCCTCGTGCCACTGTGGGCGCTGCGTTAAGATTTGGGATTTGATCAGTTGATCTGGTCTTCATATGTATATGTAATGAAAATTATTAAAATGTAGACTTAGATAGAAGATAAAATCATTCATGTGTTGCATTAGGTCTCTAAAAGACAGCCTATAGATTTACAATGACAGATGGCTTTCATATACCACCTGTTTCACCAAATTTAGAGCCTTTTAAACACCTACTGTCTGTTGCATGTGAGTTTGAAGGTATGCTCCACCTTTGATCATTGCATATGACTGGTAATCTCCTCCTCTGGCAAATGTGTGTATATCTGTGAGTGTAGTTTTACTAGTGACAACGTGAAATGAAAAGTAACATTGTATAAAAGACCTGATTGCATTAGCTGTCAATTTCTGAAAAGCTATCTTACCATAGCCATTGTCACTGAAGGATGATGGGTGTTCTCCCAAAATCGCCTGTCTTTGTCTTCCCTTTCCATGTTCTGAAACAAACAAAAAAATTCAAAGCTAATACAGACACACATTATTAGATTCCAAGCATGATTTTACCATATTTACTTAAAACAATGCAAATTTACACGAGTGCAAATCAATTGTGGAGGGAAAGGGAGAAGAGGCGAAGCACACAGCCCATGAAACTAAAAGGAAAACACATGCAAGACCAGAATGACAAAAGATCACTACAAGGATCTGACACTCAACTGAGAAAGCCAAGAAGAATAAAGACAGGGAGTGGCTGCAGGTGAGTCAATGAGGAACACACGGTGACACGACAATCTGAGGCAAGGCAGATGACAAAATTGTGCAAACCAAGAAAAATAAGCCTAACCATGACGGAAAAAATCCTGTGTGGTGCTGAAAGCCAAAAGCTTGACAGTGACTGGCTGCTGCATCCTAAATGTATGATGGAATGTTAAGGCAGTTCTCACTGTACAACCAGCAATGCTTCCAAAAGACTGCATAAACTGAAGACTTCAAATGCTTCAAAATAAGTCTTCTATAAATCTGTATATGAAATTGAAAAATACTTAATTAATCCAAAAATCTGAAATTATTTTGGAGTATAAACAATTAAGAATCAATAAGAGTTACCATTCATTAGTCATTGTAAAAAAAGAATGGTGTAGTTATTGTTGTGGGCAGGAATGCCCTGCCAGTGAATCTGCTGGTCACTGAGAACAGCTTCTGGGTCTTTGCGGTCTGACGGCTTTGCTTTGCGGTAAGACGTATTGCATCACTTCCTGTTGCTTTGTGTGTGCACTGTGACAGTTCTCGCTCTTCTTGAGCTACTAATAATCACCTTATTTCTCCCTATAATTTACACATCTTGCATAGTTAACTCTATCCCATACTTGTTATATTCTAACGCTCACTCTTACAGATCTTTAGTTTTTATTTTTCACTTTTTAGCGGTGTGTCTGGTTCTCTAGCTTAGCATGGCTACCAGTTCTCTTCCTCTATCTCCTGCTTTCACCTGCTCCGTGTGTCAGATGTTTAGTTACTCCTCTGCCTCCTTTAGTGGTAATGGTACATGTAACAAATGTAGTCTTTTTGTAGTTTTGGAGGCAAGGCTTTCTGAATTGGAAGCTCGGCTCTGCACTGTTGAAAACCACCCGATAGCGAGCCAGGCCCCTTTAGTCAGTGCGGAGCCACCTAGCGTAGCTAGCTCTGTTAGTCGTCCCCGAGCAGATCCCGAGCAGCCGGGACTTAAGAGTGGCTGGGTGACTGTCAGGAAGAGGAGTCATAGTCCTAAAGTCAAGCCCGTGGTTCACCATCAACCTGTCCACGTTTCTAATAGATTTTCCCCACTCAGCGACACACCCGCTGAGGACAAAACCCTGGTAATTGGCAGCTCTATAGTCAGAAACGTGGCATTAGCGACACCAGCGACCATAGTCAAATGCATTCCAGGGGCCAGAGCGGGCGACATAGAATCCTATTTAAAACAGCTGGCTAAGGATAAACGTAAATACGGTAAAATAGTTATTCACGTCGGCGGTAATGACACCCGGTTACGCCAATCGGAGGTCACTAAAATTAATGTTGCATCGGTGTGTAATTTTGCCAAAACAATGTCGGACTCCGTAGTTTTCTCTGGACCCCTGCCAAATCTGACCAGTGATGACATGTTTAGCCGCATGTCCTCATTCAATCGCTGGTTGTCTAGATGGTGTCCAGCAAACAACGTGGGCTACATAGATAATTGGCAATCTTTCTGGAGAAAACCTGGTCTGAAGAGGAGAGACGGCATCCATCCCACTTTGGAAGGAGCGGCTCTCATTTCTACAAATATGGACGGATTTATTAGTCATCCAAAAACATGACAACCCAGGGTTGAGACCAGGATGCAGAGGTGTAGTCTTACACACTTCTCTGCGGCTTCCCGTCTGATGCTGCCCCCCCCTCAATCAAAAAACACAAAAGGAGCAAATCCTCTTGTGCAAAAAAATTTAAAACAAAAACTTTAACTGAACAAAAACATCAAACTATTAAATGTGGTTTGCTGAATATTAGATCTCTCCCTTTGAAGTCTCTGTTAGTGAATGATTTGATTTGTGATCATCATATTGATATATTTTGTTTTACAGAAACCTGGCTGCAGCAGGAGGATCATGTTAGCATTAATGAATCAACTCCCTCTGACTATTTAAATGTTCAAGTTCCTAGAACCACAGGCAGAGGAGGAGGAGTGGCAGCTATCTTCAGATCAGGGTTACTAATCAGTCCTAGACCCAAGATTAGTTTTAGCTCTTTTGAATCTCTGATTCTCAGTTTTTCCCAAAGTGGAAATCACAAAAACCTCTTGTGTTTGTTGTTGTGTATCGTCCACCTGGCCCTTATTCTGAGTTTCTGTCTGAATTCTGAATTCTTCTGAGTTTTTATCCCAGTTAGTGCTGAGTACAGATAAAGTCATTGTAGTGGGTGACTTTAATATTCATGTAGATGTTGAAAATGACAGCCTAAATATTAACTTTAATTCTATATTAGACTATTGGATTTTCTCACAGTGTTCACAGACCTACTCACTGCCTTAATCATACCCTTGACCTTGTGCTGACCTATGGCATTGAGAGTGAACAGTTAACAGTGTTCCCTCATAACCCTGTCTTGTCTGACCATTTTTTAATAACTTTTGAATTTACATTACTTGACTACACGGTTTCTGAGAAGAATTCTACATATAGAAGGTGTCTGTCAGAGAATGCTGTAACCAGATTTAAAGAGTTGATTTCATCATCCTTTTCTTCACTGCCATGTGCAGATATGACAGAGGACGGCTACCTAAATTTTACTCCAGTAGAACTTGACTCTCTTGTTGACAGCACTACAGCTTCAATGCGTACAACACTGGACAATGTTGCCCCTCTGAAAAGGAAGGTAATCAGTCAGAAGAGGTTGGCTCCTTGGTATAATTCACAGCTGCGTGCGTTAAAGCAGACTGCAAGAAAGCTGGAGAGACAGTGGCGTTCCTCTAATTTAGAAGAGTCTCAATTAGTCTGGAAAGATAGTTTAATAACGTATAAGAAAGCACTTCGTAAAGCTAGAACTGCGTATTATTCATTATTGATAGAAGAGAATAAGAATAATCCCAGGTTTCTTTTCAGCACTGTTGCCAGGCTGACAAAGAGTCCGAGCTCTGTTGAGCCATGTATTCCTTTAACTCTCAGCAGTGATGATTTCATGAGATTCTTCATCAATAAAATTGTTTCTATCAGAGAGAAGATTAATGGAATCCTTCCCATTATTATCACTGATGTATCATCAAGTAGAGCAGCTTTAGAAGTATCTTTCGAACCTGAATTGTATTTAGACAGCTTCTGTCCAGTTGATCTTTCTGAGCTAACAACAGCAATAGTCTCTTCTAAACCATCAACTTGTATGTTAGACCCAATCCCAACCAGACTGTTCAAGGAGGTTTTCCCCTTAATTGACACTTCCATATTGGATTTGATCAATCGGTCTTTGTTGATAGGATATGTACCTCAGACTTTTAAGGTTGCTGTAATTAAACCTTTACTTAAAAAACCTACTCTTGATTCAGAAGTGTTGGCTAATTATCGACCTATATCCAATCTCCCTTTTTTGTCCAAAGTTCTTGAAAAAATAGTTGCAGCTCAACTTTGTGATCATTTACATAGAAATAATCTGTTTGAAGAGTTTCAGTCAGGATTCAGAGTGCATCATAGCACAGAAACGGCACTGGTGAAAGTTACCAATGATCTCCTGTTAGCTTCTGATAGCGGACTTGTTTCTGTGCTTGTCCTGTTGGATCTCAGTGCTGCATTTGATACGATCGATCACAGCATTCTGTTACAGAGACTTGAACATGTTATTGGGATTAAAGGAACTGCATTAGGCTGGTTTAAGTCATATTTATCTGATAGATTCCAGTTTGTTCTTGTAAATGAGGAATCTTCCTCACACGTTGGAGTAAGTCATGGAGTTCCTCAGGGTTCTGTGCTTGGACCGATTCTTTTTACTTTATACATGCTTCCATTAGGTAACATTATCAGACAGCATGGCATAAATTTCCATTGTTATGCTGATGATACTCAGCTGTACTTATCTATGAAACCAGATGAAACCTACAGGTTGGTCAGGCTACAAGCCTGTCTTAAAGACATAAAGACCTGGATGACTCAGAACTGTCTGCTTTTAAATTCAGACAAAACTGAAGTTGTTCTCTTTGGACCTGAGCGCTTCAGGGAGAAATTGTCTAGTTATATAGTTACTCTAGATGGTATTTCCTTGGCTTCTAGTTCTACAGTGAGGAACCTTGGAGTTATTTTTGACCAGAATTTATCATTTGACGCACATATAAAACTGGTTTCTAGGACTGCCTTCTTTCACCTTCGTAATATTGCCAAAATCAGGAACATCCTGTCTCAAGGTGATGCAGAGAAACTAGTTCATGCATTTGTTACTTCAAGATTGGACTACTGTAATTCTTTATTATTGGGCTGTCCCACATATTCTCTGAAAAGCCTCCAGCTGATCCAAAATGCTGCAGCCAGAGTTCTGATGAGAACTAACAGGAGAGATCATGTTTCTCCAGTTTTAGCTTCTCTTCATTGGCTCCCTGTTAAATTCAGAATAGAATTTAAGATTCTTCTTCTCACATATAAAGTTCTTAATGACCGAGCTCCATCATATCTTAAAGATTTAATTGTAAGATATTTTCCTAACAGAGCACTTCGCTCCCAAACTGCAGGTTTACTTGTTGTTCCCAGAGTTTCTAAAAGTAGAATGGGAGGTAGAGCCTTCAGTTATCAGGCCCCTCTCTGTGGAATAAGCTGCCAGTAAATGTCCGGGAAGCAGGCACCCTTTCCACTTTTAAGATTAGGCTTAAAACTTTTCTTTTCGATAAAGCTTATAGTTAGGGATGGCTCAGGTAATCCTGAAACATCCCATAGTTAAGCTGCTATAGGCTTAGACTGCTGGGGGACCTCATCTGTCACACCTTTCCTCACTTTGCTCTCTTTTTCCCCCTGTTTAATTTCAAAATTGATTTTATGTACATGTGACATTATTGTGGTTATTAACCTATGTTTCCCTGTTCCAACAGATATCCTTTGAATGGCGTTATGGTGTTTTTCCCCCCTCTTTTCCCTCTTTTCTGTCTTCTCAAACCCCAGCTGGTCGAGGCGGATGGCCACCCTTCCTGAGTCTGGTTCTGCCAGAGGTTTCTTCCTGTTAAAAGGGAGTCGTTCCTTTCCACAGTTGCCACAGGCACGCTCAGGACGGGAGATTGGACTGAAGACACATTTCGGTGCAATCTGTTGGTTTCCTTAGCTAGGATATTAAATTTTTTGAATTAGCTCTATATGAATTAATTGGATTATGATTACAATGAATTGAATTCCAATTGGCTTGAATTGGACTATATTACTTAAGTGCCTTGAGATGACAATTGTTGTAATCTGGCGCTATATAAATAAAATTGAATTGAATTGAATTGAATTGAATGGCTTTCTGTAACGTTCTTAATTGCAGCAGAGCTGAAGAAACCTCTGACTGAACACACCCTATACAGACCATAAATGTTTCGAAGGGACAAGCTGGGCACCCAGAGGTGGATCACCATCTGTCCTCATTGATTTTTGATTACCTCGCCAACAGACCAAAATATGCAGGAGTAAGAGACTGATGAGTCTGAGATGATTGTCCACAGCATGGGGGCCCAGCAAGAAACTATTCTGGCCCCATTTTTGCCTTCTGCAGACTTAGTTCTCTGATGACTCCAATAACTGCTGCATCACAGATGAGGGATGAGGTTGATGGGTGTCATAGAGAGTGGGCCATCTCCAGAACAACGTAGGACCTACACAAAGTTTGGAAGTTCTGTCTGGTCACAAGGCAAACTAGGCTTGTTTGGTTCTGGTGGGTGACCAGCAGGGAGGAGTAGGTGCTGTGTAAGACTGATCAGCTGCATGATTTAGCCCTTGCTGTGTTTTATGGGTTCAATTATTTTTTCAATCTTGAGTATCAGGAGGCAGCTTCACCACACTGAAAATGAGGCAGAAGTAAGCACTAGAAATAATTTAAAAATTAAAGAGTTTGATTTTGAATAAAAGTATGTAACTCCACATGAATGAGCTGATGTTGGAGCTGCATTATCATAGCAGAGATCCATAGGGGAAAAACTGTGAGCAGTCAGTGAAGCAAAGACTCACGGGACAGTTAATGTTTAAGTTGTGATTTGCTGTATTTTGACTAGTAAGAGAAATAGTTTATGTTGAGATTATGTGATGTAGGTTTTAATATCAGTAAGTGAGAGGAGGGACTTCCGGTGATGCAGCTGAGCTAGGAGGACGTATGCTCCAGAGCTCTTAAGGAAACCTCGGTTTTAAGTTATAGATAATGTCCGCTGTACCTCAGACTTTATCCATCTGGTGAAATATGGACTTGAGACCTCGAAATAAGACGCAAAGTTCAATTACTAACCACTTTTCTTCTTGGGAAGCTGTAGCACGTGAAATGAGCGCTGATGGCCGCAGAAGAGTAATAGGATGTAGAAGGAAGCCACGCCATACTACAAGAAATAAAACGTGGTAATGAAGCACTCTCCCAGAAGCTCGATGCCAAAACTACCAAAATCAATCATTTTGGGGTTGAAAACGGTGATAGATTGGATGTGCTCACATATTATGGAGGCGGAGGAGTGAATTAGCTCAGCTGAAGACAAGCTAACTGAATTGGACTCCCATGTCGTCTGTTAAAGGAGAAGGATTTTCTCATTGACAAAGTGGATAAACTAAAGAATCAAAGCCAGCACAATAATGTGCACATTGTTAACCTACATGAGGGTGGAGAGGGAATGGTTCCAGTGAGGTTCTTTACAGATTGGATCCTCTTGGTGCTGGGACAACAGCACTTTCCCGAGACACTGATTATTGAAAGAGCACATCGGTCTGCGACATACCACCGGTCAGGAGATAAACGACCCAGACCCATTCTCATCCATCTACTCAAGTACCAGGACCGGGATAAAATTCTCAGAATAGCAGTTAAGACATCCAGAGAAAAAGGTGAGCCAATGACTGTCAATGGAGATGCAGTGATGTTTTTCCCAGATCTGAGTGCAAACCTGGTGAAACGCAGAAAGGAATACAACCATGTTAAGAAGGAGCTGCATGCAAAGAAGCTCCAATTCAGCCTCCTCCTACCTAATGGAGAGAAAAAGTTCTTAAAAGCACCCGAAGCAGCGACTTCCCGGGAGGCGATTAGTCATGCTCCTCACCTGTGACTACAGGTGCAGCGCTACAGCTCCTCTAATGCCGAAGGGAGAGCGATTCCTGCATATCCTTTCCACAAATTATTTAGTGACTCTTATATAAGTGCAGCGATATCCCCGCCATACCTTTTATTTTATTTTCTTATTTTTCTTTCAAACAATTTATTTTTGGACATTTTGGTCAAAAAGGGAGCTTATCCTATTGTTGTGAGGTTGCACTTGAACTTTCATTTACTTCTGGTTGGTGTTTTTCGATGGTGCTGAATGTTCAGAGGATCGGTGCTTAAGGGAACGGGGGGGTGTTTTTTTTCTGTTTGGTTCCATTGAAAGAGAGGCATTTTCTTTAAGCTTATTGTTGAGAGGTTACAAGGCAAATTACTGTCAAATCTTTAAACTTTTAACATGAATAAGGTGGTGGAATTTGTCAGTTTTAATGTCAATGGTTTAAATGGGCCCGTTAAAAAGAAAAAGTTATTAATATATTTCGAAATTGAATTAAGATTGAAATGGATATAGCCTTTATCCAGGAGACCCATCTTACCACACAAGAGCACAACAAATTAAAAAGAGTCACTATTTTAATAAATAAAAAACAATCCCATCACTGTTCAGGAAACGATTAGTGATCCATTAGGCCGCTACATTTTAATAAATTGTCAAATTTATTTTGAACAATGGACTTTTCTAGACCTTTATGCCCCTAACTATGACTACATTTCCTTTTTTCAAGACATTTTTCTTAAAGTATCAGGACGTCATGAACATATTCTCATGGGAGGAGATTTTAACTTCTGTTTAGATCCAATTTTGGATAAATCAGCAACTTCCACTTCAAAGTCTAAGTCAGCCTCAACTACTCTAACATTCATGAAATACTTTAATCTAACAGATGTTTGGAGACAAATACATCCCCAAACCATAGACTAGAATACTAGAATAGATCTTTTCTTATTGTCAACACACATGACTTACAGAGCATTAGAGTCCGATTATTTGCCAAGGATGCTTTCTGATCATTCTCCACTCACTCTATCTATAGTAATGCCTGACAAAATGCCTAACATGTACAGGTGGCATTTGAATCCCTCCTTGAAAGACCCTCCTTAAAAAAAGTGACTTTTGTAACTATTTTGTGAAACAAACTGTCCTTCCCTAACAGTTTCATACTATGGGACACATTAAAAGCTTATTTAAGATGACAAATAATCTCATATACAAAAGGGCTTAAAAAATCATACGTAGCAAAAATGGAAGAATTAGAGAAAGAAATTCTTGGGCTGGAAAAAGTCTTACACAACAACATAGGGATAAGAAAATATACAGCTTATTGGTCAATAAAAATCTCAAGAATAATGCATTATGCACTTATAGGGCTGAGAAAAATATTTTGAGAACAAGACAAAGGTACTATGACCTGGGGCTGAGAGCTCATAAAGTCCTACCCTGGCAATTAAAGAAAGAGGATTGTGATGTGGCTCAGCAGTGACTCCTAGCTTTATTTTAAAAGGTGGTCTTTTATTTTGAAGCTTCTTGCTTTTTTCACTGATTGTTAAAGTCACATGGGCAAAGTCACATGTCAGATCGGCCATCTTGAATGCTATCAAGAATAGAAATGTGCTCCAGAGCAGCATCCTTTCTTTAATCTATTTCATCCACCACTGTTGAGCCTTGGAGAAGCTTTGTTTGTAAGTTTGTTAAATATTATATTTGTACCGTTCATAGTTTGGGCATATTGATTATTTCATACATTTTAGCTAATGACTAAAATATATATTTCATTGTATGTAACATGTAACTCTATGTTTTAAGCTGACAATGCAATGTTTATAAAAGCGTTTTCTGTATTTTTATTTTCAGTTTCACAAGAAAGTGTCTGGCTTTGTAAAGCAACTGACAAAGACAAACAGTAAAACTTCAAGTTACTTCTACATCTGAGTTATCTTTTCACTTTTTCAACGCCAAGTGTTTAGCTATCTGTTACTCGTGCAGTGGACAGAATAAGGAGAGTTCAAAAACAATTAACCAAATTGAAGATGAACGTGGCTGTATGACACAGAACCCAAAATAAATAAATTTTATATTAATTTATATAAGTTAGAATCACCAAAAGATCTGTCCACGATGGATACATTCCTAAATAATATTGAGTTACCTAAACTGAATCAGAACGACCAAAGGGATCTATACTCACCATTTACCTCAAAAGAAATCGAAAAAGCTCTGTAAATACATCAAATAAATCACCAGGGGAGGATGGGTTCCGCCCCGAATTTTACAAAGAGTTTAAGGATTTGCTTATACCTCTTCTTATGGATGTAATTAACCTAGCATATAAAACACAAATCCTCCATGATTCATTTTCAATGGCTATAATTAAAGTGATCCATAAAAAAAAAAAGAAAGACCCATTAAAATGCTCCTCTTTTCGACCACTTGGATGCAGATTATAAATTGATTTAAAAAACTTTAGCAAACAGGTTGAGTAAATTCTTACCAAAATTGATAAACCTACACCAGGTTGTTTTTATCCAGAAGAGATCCTCTGCCAGTAAAATGTGTAGGATACTTAATGTTATTCATATGACCCGTTATGTTTGTTATGTTCAGGTACTGCAACTCTAAGGCACATTTTGTCAGGTTGTAAGTTTAGTCTGTCACAAGGCCGGTATACGTGGCGACATAACCAAGTATTAAGAAGCTTAGCTGCAGGTGTTGAAGATAAGCGAAGGCAGGTGAATTTAGGAGGGTCTAAGGTGAAGAGAGTGGCAATTCAGTTTGTTTAAGAGGGGGAGAAAGTTAATAAGACAATAAGGAGGCAAGGCAGCTTGGAGGATGCTTGTAATTGGGAGATGCAGGTAGATTTAGGAGGAAAGCTTGTTGTTCCCCAGGAAATAGCCTCTACAAATCTAACTCCTGATATAGTCTTGTGGTCTAGGAGTAGAATGAGAGTCTATTTCATGGAGCTGACTCTTCCTTGGGAGGAATTAGTAGTAGAAGCATTTGAAAGGAAAAAGCTTAGGTATGTGAAGTCGGGGGCAGGAGCAGAGCAGCGAGGATGGAAAGTTAGGATATGTCCAGTGGAAGTAGGATGTAGAGGATTTGTTGCAAAGTCTGTTGTCTCATTGTTGAGGGAGTAAGTGGGCAGTGTGAGGAAAATAGTGAAGGAAGTGTCAGATGAGGCAGTAAAGTCCAGTCAGTGGATTTGAATTAGAAGAAGCAATAGTAGCTGGGGGCCCAGCAGGGGGAGCATGTAGGATAAACAGACTCTTGGAAGAAGCAAGGAAGAAATCCAGGATATGTTTAAGTGGAGGGTGTGGCCCATGTGAGGCTTTTGAAACCAGGCGGCCATTTCGGGTGAGTTGGCCTGTATGGCCTTGTTTTTGCTGGCATTTTTAGTGATTGTCGGACTGTTTAAGTGAGTTTGCCTGCTGAATCTGTTAGTGTGTCTTGTCCTGCCTCCACCTCTGGCACCCTCTTTACTTTCATTACCCCTACCCGAACCAGGGTTTGTATCCCCACCCCGCTATGAGTGGTGTGCAGTTGGTGAGAGGCTGGGGTAGCTGATAATAATGCTGTTTGTGGAAAAAGGTGCTTGTTGTGGTGTGAGTAGCAGTGATGGATGGCATTAGGAGAGTGACTCTGGGACGCCAGTGATCACTCTCTAGCCTCCTGGAGGTGTCGTGGGACCAACTCGACGAAACACAGATGAAAAAAGGTTTCCACCCGATGACCCCAATGACATGTTGGTCAGCACTGCTCACTGGTCTATATAGGGATTATAGGGAATTTTTTACAAAGTCGGGTCCATTTTTCTTTATTTAGCACAAGTTTCTTGTGTTTACTTTGAATATGGAAACCTACAGTACTGAACCTAGTGTAGTTGCTACCCCGGATGCTGAAAAGGCCTTTGATAGGCTTGAGTGACTCTATTTATTCAAGGTTCTATCTAAATTCGGATTTGGCTCTTATTTTATTAATTTGGTCAGAACGCTTTATAAGAAACCATAAACCAAAATTATTACTAATGGACCAATTTCCACTGCTTTCCCCCTGAGTAGATAAAGCAGACAAGGGTGTCCCTTATTCTCTGAGCTCTTTGTTACAGCGAGAATTGAACCGAGACAATCAGACAAGACACAGAGATAAAGGGTGTGAAAGTGGGCCAGACGATACATAAAATTAATTTTATAGCAGATGATATCAATTTTGCACTTAACAAATCCATTTGATTCCCTTGCTAAATTAAAAACTGTTTTGCATACATTTGGATTTGTTTCTGGATATAAAGTAAATTACGACAAAAGTGAAATTTTCCCACTCTCAAACTTTGACTATGTTGAACATCAGCAACGGGGCCCATTTAAATGGTCTCTAAGTGGGATAAGATACCTTGGAATTATGGTGGATAACAACCTTAAAAATGTGTACAAACTCAATTACTTACCACTAGTTAGTCGAATAATAGAGGATTTACAGAAATGGATGCATTTACCTATCACTTTGATTGGCCAAATAAATTGCATTAAAATTAATATATTACCAAGGCTGCAGTACCTCTTTCAGTCCTTACTGATTCCAGTGCCACCCAAACCTTAATAAACATATCAGACAATTCATATGGAATGGTAAGACTCCAAGGGTCTCAATAGAAAAACTTACATGGGACTATAAACTGGGGGGTGCCTAGTCATGAAAAGCATTATTTGGCTGCCCAAATGCAACTTTCCACACAGACAAGTAGAGACGCACAGTGGAAGCAAGTTGGTGTAGGGTACACTCTGTGTTAAGTTAACCTGGGCTTCCCACCACAGTTCACCATAGTTCAAATAACATAAGTTAAATTAAATATACAATATTGCAAAAAAAAATGGATGAATAAATCTAAATTTTCATCTACGAAGGGCAATGTCAGTTCAAACACATAGCAATGAATAGAAAGAAACACAAGATGATAAAAGAAAAATGTGCATTATTTTGAATACTCCTAATACCATGACCACTAAGATGTTGTTTAAAAAAAAAAGTCAGGTAAATTAATGACTTTAATTTCTTGGTAAATTAATGATATAAATCCAGGAAGGCTCCAGAAAATACAGCTCGATTAGTGAGAGACAGTTTGTGTCTTACCTCCTCTGACCAAGTGTGGTTTTGTGTAGTCCCAGCTCTCATTATCATTCTTTATTACATTCAGACGTGTTGGCTGTTGACACAAAGATGAAAAAATGATCAAGTTAAATGTACTGCAAACTGCACATAGACAAAAATATTATCTCTACTGTTACACATTGTCAAGCATTATTTTCTACAGATGATGCATATTTTAAAATGTCTTCTGTGTGGATGTCTTCTGACATTACTATCAAACTATATCTATCCTATTTATGTATGTATATGTATATTCAAGTCCAGTGTGACATAGTAATAATCGCAAACTTCTCCACTTCCAAGCTTGTAGAACAGACTAAAGTGAAAAACTGCTCTTGGGTCCTTTTTTCAGTTTCTCTGAGCATTGCATGGTCTGACCTTGGAGTGAACTTGCTGGGACGTCCACTCCTGGGAAGCTTGGCAGCTGAATGCTCCAGAGCAGCGCACTGACAAAACGTCTGCTTTTATAGAGGTGCGCACACTTGCTGTTTACCAATTAATTAACCTCTTCCTATTCCAAGAGAATATGCCTGAAATGCTAATACATGGCAAACCCATAGTAAACACAGAGTTGTTCTAGAACCCCACCAATTAAGTAGTTGATTTTGATCCCATTTAAAAGCAAACACACTTAACACACTGTCAGAATCACTCTAAGTATTACAAGGACTGAATTACTCTTGTTTAAACACACTGAAAATGTATAGATTTCCATCCTCTCACATCCTTTCATAGAGACTGCTGGGGGGCCTCAACTGTCCCACCTAACCTTGTTAGGTTAATTGGTGTCTCTAAAATTGTCCTTAGGAGTGAGTGTGAGCGTATGTGGTTGTTTGTCTCGTTTGTCTCTGTGTGGCCCTGCGATGGACCGACGATCTGTCCTGGGTGTACCCCGCCTCTCGCCCGATGACCGCTGGGATAGGCTCCAGCCCCCCCGTGAACCGACCAACGGATTAAGCGGGTATAGAAAATGGATGGAAGGATGGATAGATTTGATTGGATTATGATTACAATGAATTGAACTCAAAGGTGTTTGGCCTTAGTTTTTTGGGGACAATAAGCACAGTTTATTTACTCTGTGCTCTGTGACAGTCGGCGAACTTCACACGTAGTTTGCTACTGATAGTTTTGTGCAAAATGGCAGGATATTTATCAGATTTTGATGACGTTGATGACAACTTTGAGTACAATGGATATCCTTACCATTTTGAGCTGTGCTCTGCAGCGTCTCGCGTCAATGACGTCATCCCACTAGACGCCCTGATAACCCCCGATACCACCCAATAACAACAACACGGCAGCTCTGAGCTAACAGTGCAATAGTACGCGTTCAGTGATTCATTCATTAGTCTTAAAGTATTGGTGAAACACATAATGCCTTATTTAGAGGCTGCATTGTCTATGCCCCATTCACTCTGTTATATGGATATACGCGGATCTCAAGTGATCTAAATAGCGTCCAAAGGACGTCGACTTTCACCAAACTGTTATCGATGAGTAGATGAACGTATTTTTTGCCAGAAATAAGGTCCAGGTTTAAAAAAACTGAACTTCCCCTTTAAGATGACATTTGTTGTAATTTGGTGCTGTCAGGTTTTATATTATCTTGTTTTCAGGTCTTTTATCATGTTTTCAGGTTTCTAGGTTTCTTGTCACGTTTTTTCCCCCGTCACTTAGCTTCACTCAAATCACCCGTTTTCTGTTTCACAGCTGCACCTCGTCACCAATCACCTCCCACAGTATATAGTTTCCAGGTTTCCATCAGTCATTACGAAACCCTCACTTACCTTCCATGATCATGCCGCGTATTGTCAAGTCAGGTTTTTGCCTCCATAGCCATAGTCTTTGTGGTATTATTCATAGTCTTGTTTAAATCACAGTCTTGTTTAATTTTCACCATTAAGTATTCCTGATATCTGGCCCAGCCGCATCCTTGGTTCTTGCTTTCTGCTTGTGTTTTTGGAATAACCCTTTTGATTTTGGAAGTCTGTATCTGGGTCGTCCCCTCTCTCGCACCAAGATACTGACAGGTGCTATATAAATAAAACTAAATTGAATTGAATTGAACTGTTTTGTGTAACAAAAATCTAACTTTTAAATAAGACTTAATAATCTGCCTTCTTCTAACCACTTTAATAACTCAATTGACTATTTTAATAGAGTATTTTTATTTGTAAATGTTGTCAGTGTTTTTTACTGCTGCCTGTAATTTTAGAGTGATAGATGACAAGCTAAATAGTTGACACAATGTAAGGTTCAATAGGGTTTTCATTTTATATTCTAACTTGAAAAAACAACACAAAATGGAACTGGCTAGTAGAAACTAATCCTATTCTCAACAAAGATTTTCTATTTATCCACCTGAGCTATGGAAATCATACAGTGGCAGGAAAGGAAAAGTCTATATGCATTCTTAAGAACATATCATTTGATTCAGGTTTGTGTTCTCCAGTGGATAACCTACCCTTGCATATTCAATCTTCAGTGTACAGCAACCAGCATAAATGTCGGCTCCATTCAGTGCTGCTTTGGCCTTCTGAGCACACTGTATTGACTCAAACCTTGAGAAAACGGGTTAAGGAGATGACACGGCACAGATACACACAGCATGTAAATCATATTTTCTTGCAGTCATTTGTTAGATGTTTTTTCTAAATGCAGCGTAAGAGCCACCCATTTAATATAGAGGACTTCGAGCATGCTTTGTGCTACTGTACAAGGATCTGAAAGATCATTATTTGTCTGCTCTTGTTGATAAAAGAGTAAGTTCAGGTATGAGTCATTAAAATATCTGAAGAGCTAGGTTTTCAATAGCAGATGATGGAAAATGGGCTCCTACTGAAATGGGCATAGATTTGACCTAGATACAGGAAGCAACAGGGAGCCCGTTTTAGAAACAGTGAGGAGGTGGCAGAGTGGGAAAACGCTGGACACCAGATCAGCGCCAACATTCTGGATTAGCTGTAGAAATGTGAAAGCATTCACCTTCACTTGTCAGCTAGGTAAGCAGCATGACTCCAGCATATGGGGTGAAAGACAAGACTGCACGCACACTATGCCCTTCAGTAAGGATACTCGACCATGGCCTGGATTCCATTTCGTTTAAAGATGACAATCCTCAACACACAACCTATGGGATTGCAAACGGTGTACAGAACATCCTGGGCAAAAATGGAGAAGAGAAAAGAACTGCACATGAACAAATTTCAAATATTAAGACCACTTTATATTTTATAAATGCTATTTTATAAATACCATAGATGACATCTTAACAGTTCTATATACGCTAAACAGAAGATGGACAGGGGGCTTGCAAGTGAAGGGGTTAAGTACAGTAATTATTACAATTATTGCCTTCCCTCAATATGAAATGGATGATTCACCTTTTTTTTTTTTTTTTTTTTTTTTTAAGAAATAACTGCAAATTCATTGTTTTTACAATCAGACATTTACATGTAAAATTCCAGAGTAGGCAAACAAAAAAAATTGAAAATGTGCATTTCAGTGACAGTACAAACACAATGATAAGCAGGGTTTCTGTACAAAGCTTTAAAGAACAGCATCTGCCTCTAAATGTTTCTTGAAGCAATCTACACAAAACAGGTGGAACTAACCGAACATTGACCCAACCAAACCATTTCTTGAATACTTTAGTGTAGAGGCTGCTGAGACTGAAAGTTCAAACCCCTAGCAGACTACCAGCTAGATGCAGCAGAGAAGTCACCGTTCTGGGTAACCAAGCTGTAGAGTTCTCAAAGAAATAGATGCATTCACTGCAACTGAACACTGCGTTCACAACGCTGAGCCGCTGCTGTCTCCATCAAACTAACACTATTCTGTCCTAGAAGCTCCAGACTGTGACCACTTTGCTCAGACATTTTAAGACAATGCCACAGTATTTTTGCAACTAGGAAGATTAGAAATATGCCCCAAAGTTTGTCTTGGCTTTTAAAAAAAAAAAAAAGTAAATCCTCATCTCATCAGCCAGAGTTCTGATGAGAACTAACAGGAGAGATCATGTTTCTCCAGTTTTAGCTTCTCTTCATTGGCTCCCTGTTAAATTTAGAATAGAAATTAATTGTAAGATATTTTCCTAACAGAGCACTTCGCTCCCAAACTGCAGGTTTACTTGTTGTTCCCAGAGTTTCTAAAAGTAGAAGACTTTTTTTAGACTGCTGGGGGACCTCATCTGTCACACCTTTCCTCACTTTGCTCTCTTTTTCCCCCTGTTTAATTTCTCAAATGATTTTATGTACATGTGACATTATTGTGGTTATTAACTTGTGTTTCCCTGATTCCAGGTATCCTTTGAATGGTGTTATGGTGTGTGTCCCCCCCCCTCTTTTCCATCTTTTCTGTCTTCTCAAACCCTTCCTGGTTCTGGTTCTGCCAGAGGTTTCTTCCTGTTAAAAGGGAGTCGTTCCTTTCCACAGTCGCCTCAGGCTCAGGACGGGAGATTGGACTGAAGACAAGTTTCGGTGCAATCTGTTGGTTTCCTTAGCTAGGATATTATTTTTTGAATTGGCTCTATATGAATTAATTGGATTATGATTACAATGAATTGAATTCCAATTGGCTTGAATTGGACTATATAGTGCCTTGAGATGACAATTGTTGTAATCTGGCGCTATATAAATAAAATTTAATTGAATTGAATTCATGTATTCATGAAACCCCATAAAGTTCTGAAAATCTGTGTCTGTGTGCTCGTGTCTTGTGTGTGTGACAGACCCGAAAATCTGAATCATAATCATCATAAGAAAGATGGATGAGGACACTTACAACTGTCATCAACTGTTTAATTAGCAGTCTCTTCCTCTGTGGTAAGTGTGGTGGTCTTCTCCTCCAGTGCTCCTTAGCCATATCCCGATCACCACGATCATCCACCTCTGACGCCTCAAAAATACCCTATGTACTCGCTCTTCTAAGGGGTAGGGCACTCGACTGGGCTTTAGCATATTTTCATTCTCGTCCTATTGAATCAACGTCATTCACCTCCTTTCCAAGGGAGTTCCAAAGAACATTTGACTGTCTCTTAAAGGGGGCTAATGCAGTCAAGAGGTTATTAAACCTTAAATAGGGCAATCAGCCTGTCGCTGAATTTATCATTGAGTTTCACATTTAAGCAGCTGAGACAGGGAGTATTGTAAAATTATTTAAACGACCAGTTAAAGGACCAGCTAGCAACCAGGGAGGAGTCAACCTCATTCGAGGAGTTAGACTAAAATAGACTACCAAATCACAGTTAAACCATCACTTCAGCCTTTGAACCCATACAGGGGGCCACAATCTTCACTAAATTAGACCTCCTGAATGCCTACCATCTGGTAAGAATTCAAGTGGAAGACTGAAGAAGTATGAAGTATGCAACACTTGAACTGGCTATCCCAGCAGCACCTCGGTGAGTCAGAATAAACAAAAAAGAAACAAAGAAATTGATCAATCTCTTCTCTATTTGTTCATGAGTTAATACTATCAGTTCAGACAAAAGAAAAGGTATCAGATTGTCTATTTTTTACCAAGCTTCTGTAGTCCTTTTCTGGATTATTTGAATTATCAAAAACAATTTAAATGAGTACTAATAATCTGTATAGTCAATATTCAGTCATAATTCCCCCCGCAACTTTCAAAAATGTAATTCCAACTGTTGGCTGACAGTTGAAATTCCTGTCACATGTTCACATGCATATGCATCACACAAGAGTATGTAGATTTAGTCTCGTCTCATCCACCTTTGTGTCACATTCCACTCCCAGCAGTGTGTGTGAGTGTGTTTACCGTGGTTATGGGGTAAAGAGGGTTCTGTATGGAAAGCAGGAGAACCTTGTTGCCACTGTTAGGGTTGTCAGCATTTGTTGGTCTGGTGATTCTCTTCGATGTGGAATAATTAAAGTAAGCCTGTTGGCCTAGTTAACAGAGATAAAAAAAAATATCAACAAAAGTTTGCGAACCCTTTAGAATTCTCCATGTGTCTCATATCCTGAAACATGATCAGACTTCTACACATGTTGGTTCATAAATATTATTTTTCCATCTATGAGTTAAACTGTACAACATTTATTTTGACAGCCTGCCACATCCCCAAATTAGGTGTACTACAAGTTTAAAGTGGGACTTGACTCGTGAGTGGGACAGATTCCGGTAAACTTACATGACAATGTAGCAGATATTGGGTGGGATGGGTCAAAAAGTAACCAGTCCTCTTGTTCATCAATGAGATAAAAATGAAGAGAGGTAATTTAGATATGTTGTGAATATTATTTAGATCCGTTCAATTACAGTAGTGGATCACTCCTGTAACAAGGATTGGAAGTTTCCAATCTTAGACACAGCGGTGGTGTCACGGTTTATTTTCCGTTCCGTCCGCTGTCTTGTCTCGTCATTTCCTGTTTTATTTTGAAAAAGCACTAATTTTGTCCTCTCGTTTCAGGTACCTTGCCCTTCCTCCCGTGTCAAGCGTCTGATTGTCTTCCCTGATTCCAAGTGTTTCCACCTGTTCCCCTTGGTCCCTCATGTGTTCAAATAGTCGCGTTTCCCTTGTCTTGTGCCAGTATGTTGCCTCTGTTCGAGCGTCATTACCAGCCACCTCGTCTTGTTTGCCACAGATCCCACGAGCCTGCAGTGAGCGACTCTCCTGCAGCGCACCTTGCCTTGTAATTTATTCCATAGCCTTAGTTTATTTATTGTCACGGTAAGTTCCATAGCTTTGTTTGTTATCCATTTTCACGGAGTGATTTTTCATTGTAACCATTCATAGTCGCCTCCGTTAAAGGAGAGCCTTTCAGTTAACGTTAAAGTTTTATAGAGCCTCTGTTTTGCAAGAGTGCGCCTTTGTTTTATTCCGCCTCACTTTGAGAGCGTGACTTTGTTTTGTTAAGAGTTCATAGCTTTTGGTTTTCCTCCCATTGTGGAGAGATTTTAAGTTTGTTAACTTTCAAAGCCGCGCTCCTCCTCCCTCGTAGATACGGAGGAGAGCGCTTAGGCGTGTATAGCCCTTTTCGTTTGCGCTGCGGGAGAGCGCCCTGCAGTGCCGCTGTGATCTTGTCTTGTGTTGATAATAAAACCATCTAGAACCCTAAGACCCTGTATCTGCGTCCTGACTCAGACTCAGCACCTCAACTTCCACAGAGACAGATGTAACAAGTGGGACTCTTCATTTTGTGAATCACAGTCTGAAGTTTTCTGTTTCGAGGACCCTCTGCCCTGCTTCAACTCATTCACTGATAAATAAAGCATTCAACAAAGCGTCCTGCAGTCTCAGGACGGGAGATTGGACTGAAGACAAGTTTCAGTGCAATCTGTTGGTTTCCTTAGCTAGGATATTATTTTTTGAATTGGCTCTATATGAATTAATTGGATTATGATTACAATGAATTGGATTCCAATTGGCTTGAATTGAACTATATTATTTAAGTGCCTTGAGATGACAATTGTTTTAATTTGGCGCTATATAAATAAAATTGATTTGAATTGAACATGTCCAGAGAAACTTTAGCTTAGTCTTGCTTCTCTAGGGAGGATCTCATAGCAACTCCACTTTGAAGAGCTTGAGTTCATAGCTAACAACTCTGAGCACTTGGATCCAGTCCCGCATAACAATTATTTCTGGAAAAAAAGATGAACATTTATTTGATATTCCTCATATAACCCAGAGGGAAAAGGTTAAATGTGTGTGGAAGACCTGGTGCCTCATGTACAAAGGGTGCATACGCACAAAAAAGTGGCATACACACTTCTTCACGTCAACGATCAGATGTATCAAGAGCGAAATGACCGTGGAAATGTGCAGTGCCTCATGCCAACTTCAGAGCTGTTGTACGCACCTTTCTACAGCTGTTGATTCTTTGGTGACACTTAGAGGTGATGTTGGGAAACTGTAATAATAAATAAATGTGAACACAATTTTTCCTCAGAATGAGTGATGTGCACATCTGAGACACATGAACAATTAACACTGATGAACAATTAACACACCCATGTGTCTGCAATTATACGAGTGGATATAAAAGCATGCACAAGTGCATACTATTAAAACCAATGGCTGCTTTAGCGGTATTGGAAGACATTGTAAATGGTACAATTGGAAGAGAGCGTGTGTTCAGAGACTGAGAGGATTTGCTGGCACAGGATGACAACTGGCTCATCAGCTGTTTTGAGGGCAATCCTGGAACTGTGTGCAGAGCTGTGGCCGACGTTGGAGCGCATTACAGCGAGGAGCCATGCGCCATGTGCCACAGGCTTGTGCACACTGGGGTTTAAGCAACCAGGGCATTCCAAAGTGAGCTGGCTAACCGATTGGGACTGTGTTTATGTTTATGTTTATGCATTTAGCAGACACTTTTATCCAAAGCGACTTACAAACAGATAGGGTAAGGGGGTCTTGCCTAAGGACCCCTACTGGAGATAGTACCTTTCATGCAGGGGATTTGAACCCAGATCTCCTACATGAAAGGTGGCAATCATACCACTACACTATCCAGCCCCACTGTGCCAGTCGACCCTGAGCCGAGCCATGCCAGCCGAGTGGGACAGAATTATCTGCATCTCAGCAGGTATATCATTCCCACAATTCAGTTGAACAGGCCAACATTGAAGCGCAATTTGAAGCGAGAGACGGTTTTCCTAATGTAATCAGAGCTATCGACTTCACACACATTGCTATAAAAGCGCCATCACATGATAAATTTATATATGTCAACAGGAAACATTTTCATTCCATCAATGTCCAGATCGTATGTGATGCGCAAATGCTTTGTGGGGGTGACTTAGTTCAACACACGATTCATACATTCAGTCACAGCATTGTTTGGAACCGAATACAAGCTGGCACTGTGCGCGATGGGTGGATTCTTTGTGAGTAACTTTATTCGTGTAATTGTCCTAATATCATTCCCTGGGACGTGCATTGAGCATGTGCACCCCAATTTCTATCCCATCTTCACAGCATCATAGTTGGTGGTTAAAGTTAGTAACTTGCTGTTTTCTGCTGGTTAAACAACAGCTTAAGATCTTTCTAACAAGCCCCTGATCGTGTCTGTGTGCAAATGTTAATAACCCTGTGCATAAAGTGTGAAATGTCTTAATCAGCCTCACCTATTCCCCGGCGCACTTCTGCACTCATTACTGTATGAACACGTTTGTTGTTAGTTACACAAATACAGGTATTTATCTTGGGGGTAATCAGAGTCACCCACATCCACCACCCCTGAGAGAGCAGTGTCACCCATAGCTGTGCCGACTCTCTGTTCAAACAGCCTCCCCCGCCTGTTTTGACCACACTTCGGCGGTGGGCAGCCAGTCTCCGCTTCACATCCACCTTAATATCAGATCACTTCTTTTTCACCTCTGCTTGTGTGTGCTTCTCAGACCCCACAGGATTAAAGGCCTCGCTCCCGCTCTCCCACCCACTCCTCTTACGTTTGCTGCTTATATCGTAGGCCAGCGTGCCAAAGAGCACATTTTTGTGGGCCTCCACTTCAGAAAGCAGCACCTTCATCTTGCTTTCCATTAAGTTAAGTTCTTTTTTCTTTATTTTCTGATCGTGCAGAGAGGGGAATCGCAGGTGCAGGGCTCATTTAAATATGATTTAGGGGCATGGACAGGGAGGAGTCGGGTACTCTGACATGTGCGCTCAATTCCACGTTTATTGGGATGTACAAACGAAATGTGCTTGGATATTTATTAATAATAATAATAATAGTAATAATAATACATTTCATCTTACATCGTAAGATCTCAAAGGGTTACTGTTTAAAAAAGAAAATAAAAACAAGTCGATAGAGGCATTGGTGTGTGAGGAGGGAAACGTTGTACTCAGTCCTGGTGGAGATAGGAACCCAGTGGAGTAAGTGGAGGATGGGGGTGATGCTCATATTTGTGAACTCTCATCAGGATCCTAGCTGCAGAGTTTTGGATGTGTTGGAGCCTCTGAAAGGTTCTTACTAGGGATCCCGATGAGAAGTGCATTACAATAGTCCAGTCTGGAGGAGATAAAGGCATGGACGAGCTTTTCAGCATGAGGGAGAGAATGGGACAGAGTTTGGAGATGTTTCGGAGGTGATAAAAGGAGGTCTTGCAGAGATGGTTGATATGGGAATTAAAGGTGAATTGGGGGTCCATTTTTACGCCAAGATTTGTGACTGATGATGAGAGAGGGATATAGGAGCCAGAAAAAGTGATGCTGGTTATTGGTGATGATTTGGTTTGCTGAGGAGTGCCAACCAGAATGGCTTCGGTTTTAGAGCTGTTTAGTTGGAGGAAGTGGTACCCCAGCCATGCCTTTATCTCCTCCAAACAGATGGTGAGTTGAGACAGGGAGGATGGTGATGATGAGGGTGGGGCTGCAGCAGTGGCATTGACATAGAGCTGTGTGTCGTCAGCATAGCAGTGAAATGAAAGACCATGATGGCTGATGACCTGACCAAGGGGAGTGAGGTAGAGGATGAAGAGGATGGGACCAAGAACTGACCCCTGGGGAACACCGCAGGTGACTGTGTGGGGGTTTGAAGTGGAGTTGCCCATGGAGATGTATTCTGTCCGGTTTGTGAGATATGAATGGAACCAGCTGAGGGCGATGTCAGTGAGTCCAGTGGTGGCGTGGAGTCGGTTTAATAAGATGGCATGGTCGACAGTGTCAAAAGCAGCAGATAGGTCCAGGAGAATGAGGAGGGAGGGGGAGCCGGAGTCTGAAGACATCAGGAGGTCATTTGTGACATTTACAAGAGCAGTCTCTGTGCTGTGGGCGGGGCGGAAACCAGACTGGAATTTTTCATAGATGTTATTGAGTTTTGTACGTTGGAGGGCATTTTGGTTTGAGCGTACGCCATGTTTCAGTAGGAAATCCACGCAAGTCTTTTACATGAAGCCCCAGCTGTCCACCAGTGTCTTGGTCTTTGATTTTGGTTCTATATTTCATTGTTTTTGGTTTCTATCTCATATTCTGTTTTGTTTTAATATTGTAATTAGTTTCGTTTTGTGTTTTATTCTATAGAGCCTGATCTCACATGTTCTCTGTTAAGCTTTCTTCCTGTTCTTGTTCTACACTTGGATTCATTTCACTAATCATCATCACCACCTGCCTTTTGTTGGCCATTTGCTCCCTCAGTATAAATACTCCCAGGTTTCCATTGTCCATCACCTCTTTGTTGTACCTTTTCCTGTTGCTCGGTTCTCTTTTCCCCAGGGTTTTGTTTCTTGTTGAATTTTGACTCTGTTTCTTCAGTTTCTAAGTCCTCTATTTACTGTGAATTCAGGACTATAGAGCACACCTGAATATAAGCAGCACTCTCTAATTCTGAAAAGAAAATCAGTTTTGTACTTGTATAGGCCACACCGGATTATAAGCCGCGGGTGTCCACATTGTAATATGAGATATTTAAACAGAAAGATGTTACTCTGATTTTTACTCAGATTTTTAAACTCTGAATTAAATGTGTATGGTAGCATAAACAAATACACACTGCGAATGCTTTTTTGCCGAACAGTGCCTGTAACACCGATGATTTTAACTTAAATACCTATCTGTAATGCACAAACACATGGCGTAAATGCTTTTTTTCCTCGAACAATGCCTGTGACATCAATGGTTTTAACTTAAATACCTATCGGCAACGCACAGATATGTGGTGTAAATGCTTAATCCCAAACAGTGCCTGTAACACGGATGGTAAAAAAAAAAAAGACAGGAAATGTCATTGATAGCCTTACATTTAAAATCTGCATCATATGCATTTCTTTGTTTGTTTTCCATGTTGAGGGTGAGTACAAATGGCTGATTTACAAAAATTTAGCAGTGTAAGTATGTTTGATTTATAGTACAATTCCATTAGACCACTGTTAACTATTTGTCAATTTTATTGGTGTAATGTTAACTGATATTGCTCTACCAGAACTTTGTTCAAAGTTTTATTACATCATGCTGCAGCGAGAGTTCTGAACATGCTGCACTATAGTGACAGTAAGTTGCAGCCATTCCAATTATATTGAGACCATAATTTGGTACTCCTAGCCTCCAACTATACACCCATTCTTCAGCGAAAGCTGTTATCAAAAATAGTTTGAATTAATGGTTTCAGGAAGCTGAGCAAACTCTGTAGGGAGACTTTAAAGCTACAAGCTGGAATTAACTCTGTATGCTACATGGAGATGACATTAATGCAGTGACTCAGAGTTTGACAGGCTCTGTAAACATCAGTGTGGAGAGTATTATCCTTTCAAAATGAAAGCATCATTAACATGCTGATGAAAATGCTTTCCCAACAATAAGCCCTGGGTCTCATGTGACCTGAAAAAGCTGTTGTACATGAAGAGGAAAACCCTCAGTCAGAGAGACAGGGGTCTCTCTGAAGTTTTACTGAGAGTGCAGAAATAGCTGAAAAAGAAGATAATAAAGAGCAAGAAGGTGTACAGGTCCTCCCAACCCCCAACTAGTCAAGGCAGATGGCTGTCCTTCCTGGTAATGACTCTACTGGAGGTCTCTCCACTGTCTCCTCATGCACGCTTTAATGGAGAAAAGTTTATACGATTTGTTGGTTTCCTTAGTTATCTAACTTTTTTATGAATTGGCTTTATATGAATTGGACTGATTTGGATTTATAATAGGATAGAAATAGGGTTAGGTATATCTTTCAAGTGCCAATGACATGCGTTTTCATGTCTTCTGGCTTATCTGCAGTTGTAAAAACATGTATTATCAACACAGACGACCCCCAAATCTAATGCATGTTTTAGTATTCTTATACAAAAATAAACTATAAATCCACCAAAGTGGAAATTATCTGTACGGGACAAGTGACCCACTGGTACTTTTCAGAGCATGGTAACCTGTTTTTACTTCAGCAATTCTTTAAGAAAATGTTATTTGGTTGGGAGTTGACTCTCAGCTTCGCCAAATACCCAGCAATCTTGGATCAGTGGCTGTGGTTTGATTTTCCTGACCGACAACAGTCAGGAAGGTGTTTGGAATAGTTTACTACACTTCACAGATAACAATTTATTAATAAGAACCAGTACAACACTGGCTTTGCAGTGAGACTGAAGCCAAAGGTAAAGACTGTTCCAACACTAAACATGCACAAGTCTGGGGCGGCCATCTGCCTCGACCAGCTGGGGTTCAAGAGGACAGGAAAGAGGGGACAACAAGCACCATAACACCAGACCAGGGATACCTGCTGAGAGAGAGAAACACAAGTTAATGACAACAATGATGTCATATGTACATGGAGAGTAAAGAGAGCAGAGGGAGCAGAGGTGCATCATGGGAGCTCCCCCAGCAGTCTAGGCCTATAGCAGCAGAACTATGGGATGTTTCAGGGTCACCTGAGCCATCCCTAACTATAAGCTTTATCAAAAAGGAAAGTTTTAAGCCTAATCTTAAAGGTAGAGAGGGTGTCTGCTTCCTGAAGCCAAACTGGCAGCTGGTTCCACAGAGAGGGGCCTGATAACTGAAGGCTCTGCCTCCCATTCTACTTTTAGAAACTCTGGGAACCACAAGGAAACCTGCAGTCTGAGAGCAAAGTGCTCTGTTAGGAAAATATCAAACTATGCGATTCTAAAAGATGGGGTCAACTTGCCCTCACAACCAAAAACACAGACAACAGGCTGGATCTCATATGTTGTCATGTTTGAAAACAGTGTCTCTCATAGTGTTCTTGTTTATGTGTTAACATAGCTTCATAGCTGGCAACTGTAGTACACAAGTCACCATCATCCCCTTCCCAATCAGAAGCTATGATGCCTGTCAATAAAGTCACTGTGCTGAGGCTAAAACCTGAAAGCACCAAAATGAAACAATATGTTTGACAGAAACGATCGTGGCTTGACAAAAACGTTTGATGGGAACTTCCGAAAAGAAGTTGCTAATGCTCATCTGGCTGGAGAACATAACCAACAAGACTTTAGACTCAACCAATCAACTTTCAAACAATCCATATACAAAAGGAAGAAATTAAAGACTGCTGACCTGCCCAGGAGACCAACTGAGATCACTCCAAGAGCAAGGTTTATGATAGACCTCAAAAGTACACAAAGGGACCCAGGGTTAAACATATGCAATATACTTATTACATATATCAATATAACTAGTGGCCCTTTTCACCATGAGGATCACACTTCACAACAATGGTGTGTAAGCCAGAGTTGGAAAAAGTAATACTGGCACCTGTCTGCTGCTTGCTTAAAATCCCTCCAACAAGCCAGAATAATACATTTAAGAATAAGAACCTTATCCCATCTGTAAAACATGGTAATGGCAATTCTACAGTTAAAGCCTGTATGTGGGCCAAGACTGCTTCTCATTAATGATGGAACAAAGACTCAAAAGAAATTAAAATGTCAAGAAGTCCGTCTTAACTGAATCTCTACAAAAAACAGGCCATACGGTTAGGCAATTAAGGGACACAAACAACTTGTTCTACATAGGAACTTTAAAAAGAAAAAGTCAGGGAAAGTCCTGATCTTATTCCAACAAAAATGTTGTAGCTGTAAGCAGTTCAAGTGAAGAAACCCTCTAACATCCAAGAGTTAAAGCAACTCTGTACAGAGAAATGGGCTACAGTTTCCATAAGCCAAAATGTACTAACTCTTACCCGAAACTTATACTTGCATTCATTCCTACATGAGAGGGTCACGCCAGATACTGAAAAATGACCCTTCATAGATTTGTAAAATTGGACTAATATCCTCAACAGGTAGATTTTTGGACAAATGAATACATGAACATGGAAAATTCTTAAGGGTTAACAATTGTTGAGATAAAACTGTATGTTAAATACTAACATGTGCTACCATTGAATCTCATCAGAATCTTCACAGTAAGAAAGATGTGAGACTAACCTGCGATGTACACAGCTCCACAGGACACGCAGCGGTCAGCGCTCTCTACTGCAGAGAACTCTACCAATGCCTGACGCTTGAATGGCATCATCATCACATAACTAAAAAAAAACAAAACATAATTACGTGAGTAAAACATACACACACTGTTCTCTTAGATCTGTTACACCCCATAGGTTTTCACTGCATGCATGTAACATGTTAATTCATAGAAAACACTGAATAGACTGAGTTTTCTCCATGATATAGGTGGAGTTGGGTTCATGTGGGAATCTAAAAATTGTGTGATTCAACTTATGAAATGTTTTATGGATGATTATATAGTGTATATTGGTGTTGTGTCACACACTCATATGCACTATGTCACGAGTAGTTGAGATAGCCGATTGAAGTGCAGACAAAGGTGTGATACAGGAGCCGGCCGTCAGGTTTATTTAAACCAAAGACCATGGAGGAACACAAATGGCACCGACATGGGATGGAACAATGGTTGGCCAGAGAATAACTGAAACCAAGGAGTAAATACACTGAGGGGATTTAATACAGGTGAGTGTTAATCCGATGTGAAACACAGGAAGATACTAAACATCTCTGCAAAATAAACCGGAAATAACAGGAAAAAAACAAACCTAAAACACAAGGATCATGACAGTAGCCCGCCTCAAGAGACGGCTCACAGAACCAAAAGACAAGTGGGTGGAGGGGAGTTCGGATGCAGAGAACAACCCAAACAGAGCTAAACAGGTCTATGGAACTGATTCAAATCCCATTCATCTCGATAGTCTACTCTTAAAGCTCTGTGACTCACCATATGTGTAATTTAAAGACAAACCAAAAACAGTTCAGAGATACAAGTCAAATTACACTATTTTCTTCATTTTAACACCACAAGGGGCTTGATATGAAAAAATAGAGGTGTGATTTAATTGTAGTTTTCACGATACCAATTAATCCATCTATCTGTTTCATGGCAGCTTATCTGTTAACGTTTTGGAAGGGCAACGCGCTAAAGAGAGATCCTTACTTATTTGTGCTTATACGCCTCACGACAGCTCAGAGTGCTCAGCCCTCATGGAGTCTCGGGGTCTGGTGTTTCCACGTCTGCTTTTATAGAGCAAGAAGCATGGGATGTACCAATAGTGTGAAACTACATAAGGGTGTTTCTGGTAATGTTAAAAGAACCCTCATTCTGTAGACTTAGAATAGTGAAATGATGAATCTGAGTATTTCATTGTAATGTCAATTCTACTGGTTCATTTTTATTCATGCAAATATTTGATGGTATAAATGTGTTTGTGGGACATGGATGACTGGTTAATTAGGGCCCGAGCAGTGAACTGCGAAGGCCCTATTGTTCCTGAAGGCGTTATTATTATTGTTTACCAAACCTCCTCCAAACCACTCCAATTTTGGCAGGAACGCCAGTGGGGGGAAACGGCGCAATTTGGCGTTCATGAACATTGGCGGCGCAAAATGGCTCTGTGGCGCCACCTACAACATTGCAATTACGCCAAACGAATGGCGTCATTTTGCCATACCCTGACGAAACTCAGTACATGCCTTCGTCATGCCCAGACGCACAAAAACACCTCTGGACACCATGGCGCCAAGTTGGCCATTTTGAGTGGAACATGCGTTTTGGCGCCATTTTTGCCGTTTCAACACCTCGCATTTGATCGAACTCCTCCTACACATTTCATGCTACAGGCTTCAAACTTGGCCATGTTAAGCCATGGGGGATTAAAAGTTATGGAAATCTTTCTCAAACGTTAAAGGGCGTGGCCGTGGTGAAACCTCGAAGTTCGACGACTGGCCATTGCTCGCCATGAAAAACAAAGAAGCTCTTAACTTCTCCATACATTGTCCGATCTTCACCAAACTTCATAGGCTGCACTTGAGCTCCACCCAGAACGCATACATATGACCAAATTTACACAAGCGTATAGCGCCACCTGCTGGTGGCCATAAACGTCACTTTTTACATCCAGCGATACTACGCATGACTGGGATTCTCACATTCTGCTCTACATTTGACGGACGGCTGTGCTGTGCGCATCGGACAGAGTCCAACGCCTACCCCGACGTGCGCAGGGGTGCGAGGGCCCGGTCAGTGCTGCTTGCAGCCCGAGTTGATGTTGGTTTTACTTGTAGGAGGGGCTTCCAGTAGAAAGCCTGTACTAGCAGCTCCTCACGAGAGAGAGGTGTGTAGTGTGGGCCTAACAGATCCCAGTGCTAGAGCCCTACAGCTAAGGTCCTCGCGTTAAACTATGTGACTGATAAGTTTAAGTTGGTTCATTTTGGAAGATTTTTGTAGTTGGCTGCCTTAGTTTTTCCTCTTTGTTATTTTTCCTCTACAATGCACATTTGCACAACTGCACATGCCACTTTGTCGGTGAACCTTAACTTAACTTGTTAAGCATCAGATGACGTCTTGAGTCCAGCCTCCTCCTTTCACCACTCAGTCAAATCCTACATGGGTATATTATTGTTCAACTTTTGTGCTAGTTATGATTTGCCCACAACAAACACCACGTTTGAGCATATGGGTGTCCGTTAGTGCTCAGAGCACCGGGACATCCTTGGTCGCAGTTTGAGGATAGATTTTGAAATTGTATCATGTCTTGGACACTCAAGACAAGACACATGCTGTGAAGTCAATTGATCACCAATTGATCTTGACAAACAAGAAAACAGAATAGAAGCAAAACCCAGAAAACCCAAGAACAAAGTACACAAATTCAAAAACTGGATTTCGTGTGTTCTCTTTGCTTCACTCATTTCTACATGTAGCTTAGGACATTGAAGACTAAAAGAAACAATCTCTAAAACATATATTATCTATGTGAATATGGGAGTATAAAAAAAAAACTTAAAAACTAGTGAAAAAAGTCAAAGATTGCAGGCTTTCATCCTCATTAGTTAATCTCACAGCTATGAATTGGTCTGACTAACAGACATCACCTAACCATGGTTTAAGTCACCCTGACATTGTGTTGCAACCACTAATATCCTGAGGAGACAGAGGGATTTCAAGCTAACCTTGCTCTAAAGTTCTGAACTTGAGCTCAGCAGCTAGCTTAATTTAACTAAGAAAGCAAGAAATCTGCCTCAAATTACATTTCAGTTTCACAATCATTTTGTAAAGTATGAACATCCTTTCAGAGGAATTTTTTCATCCTGTTATAACCTCCCTACGTGTCTGTTTGTCGCGTCTCACTGAAGGGACTGTGGTCACAGAATTGTTCAGTAAAATGAGATTATGTGGACATGTGCAAACGTTTGGGTGTATTTTCAAGAGCTTTCAAAAATAACCACCATGAATCAACTGAGAAACTTTAGATTTCTCTAATTTTCATCTTCGTTGTGTGACTCGATTCACGCAGCTTGCACTGTGGATTCTGATGACAAAGTCTGATGATTACAAGTTATGTGCTGGTTCAAGTCCCAGCCAAATGGAAAAGTTGTTTTCTGTATCTCAGGAATTTCGCTGAAAGACAAGAGTGGATTTTAGGAGACCAGCAGCTGGTCCTGGGTATTTGCAGCCCGTTCCATCTCTGAGCTACACTAAAGATGAATAAATTACGCTTATATAATCTAGAAAATCTGGATTTCGACACTTGCATATTAGTCTACTTACCTTTACTGATAAAATCATACAATTCACATCAAACTTTACTTTTAGCCATTCAAACTGTGTATACCCTTTGGTAGTGTTAGTTGAGCTTGAAATTTGCTCTATTGTTGATGTAAAGAGGATCTTTACTGGAACTGGCTTTTTCACACACACGCATACCAACAGTGGGCATCGTCTCACCATATATGTCCAAATTTCTCCAGGGAATCTATTAGGTCAGCTTCCACCACAGCCTCACAAAGACCCCGAACATGGACCACAGGACTGGGAGATATGAGATGGGCATCCTCGCTGTTGTCCTGTAACACACAGTCAACAACAATTTCACACTATGGCCATGTTCTCATCAAAGTGACCTGCAATCTTTTGCATTTGCACCTTAAATCTAATAGAAATAGTCAGGCAGAAAAGAGCAAAAATAACAATGTCAGCAAGGCTCAAACATATCACATATGTATGTGCAAATAAGCATCAGGAAAATGCAGTACAATGAACTTAAATCATTTATTTGTAACATTTATACTATACTGATTTTGTTAATAGTTAATCATTTACACTGTACTGGTATTTAAAATCCAACATCTTCTGATCTTACCAACATATATGACAAAAGCTATGAGACAAACTGTATATTCATCATTCTTTGATGGGAAAAAAATAATCTAATTTCAACTACAACTCCAAAAAAAAGAAACTTTCTGACTGCATGGAAAATGCAAATGAGAAGAAAAGGACAGATTCCCATTTATTTCATTGCAGACATTATGACCACAAGATATTTCATGTTTTATCAACTTAATTGAATTTGTTAGTCAGTTACAACTCAGCTGATATCAAGCTGATGCTCCCCACCACCTTAGAAGTGAAGAAGCCTTTCAGATTAGAGGTGAAACGTCTTTCAGGTCCAAGAAGGAGTCCAGTTGCCCTCATTGAAGCTCTTAGGAGTTCAGTCAGTAAGGACTTTCGTCAGCAAGTCAGTTGTTTTCTCTTTTATTCTGTTTTTCAACTACAGTCAGGTTTTTGCTTATCCTGTCTCGGCAGCACCTTTAGCTCTTTTTAATAAAGACACCAAGACCATATTTGCCTGTCTTCACCTCCTTCCTCTTGAATTCCTACATTTGGGTCCAAACCTCAGTAAACTCAACCCTGACAGCATCCATGAGAGCTATTTGAGCTGCAAATATGGGCAGAGGATCCGCAGCTTGTTAACCAATCTGTAAGGAAATCAGTGAAGTGTTTAAAAAAAATGTTGCTCAAAGAGAACAGACTATTGTTAAAGCATTCAAGGAATCTGGAGGAGTTTCAGTGTAAAGGACGAGGGAGCAAGCCTAAGCTGGACACCGTGACCTCTGACCCCTCAGACGCTGCATCACGAACCGTCATTCATCACCAGCTGATAGAAGCACATGGACAAGGGATTACTGTGGAAACCTTTGTCAAGCACTACAATACAGAGATGTTAACCTCGTCCAGGGGCAGCGTCCACTTCTCTGGGCTCGGAGGCGTCTGGGATGGACCGTCACACAGTGGAAACGTGTGCTGTGGTCAGACCCATCAGTATTCCAGATCTTTGTTGGAAGAAATGGAGCAAAGAGCAAAAGCAGCATCCAGCCTGTTGTCAGCAACCAGTCCCTGCAGCCAGGCTCTGTGATGGTATGGGGTTGGATCAGGGGGCAAAGCTCATTTCCACTTCTGTGATGGCAGCATTAATGCAGAAAAGTTCACTGAGATTTTACAGCAACATATTCTGCCTTCAAGGCCACATCTTTTCCAGGGACGTCCAAGCATTGTTCAACAAGAAAGTCAGTACGGATACAGTTTGACTGTGCCAGTTAATTGGACCACTGTCCATATCCCAGTAAACATGCATAGAAGCGGAATCATGTTATCGATTGTCAGAGAAAAAAGATCAAGACATTCTGCTACTTCTATGTCGTGGGTGTAATTGTTCACTTACTTCCCTGTGTACTGCCTGTTACTGGAGTGCCAGACTGAAAACCAGAGGTAGATGAAATTTAGACTGATTTATTAAAACTAAACAGACAACGTGACCGAACTGGAACACCATGAAAAACTAAACTGAAAAAACAAAACCCAGGAACTGACCAAACGGGCTAGGACCAAGAACAAACTGGGGAAACAAAACCAAGAAGTAGTAGCAGCACCGGCAACACAGGAGGACAACCTGAAGAGAACAGAGGAGGGTGACTGGTGAGTGAAGACTGCTGAGGGAAATAACTCAGGTGAAGGGAGTGGAGCTGAAGGGAGACTGAAGAGAGACTGAGGAAGCAAACAGAACTGAGACAAGACAGAATAAACACAAAAAGACAGACCATGACCAGGTGTCAGTCTCTGAGGATGTGCACAAATGATGCTCCAAACAAACACGTGATAAGCCATGCAGCCATGATACACAGGTGGATCTGTAATCAAAAGCAAATATATTTCTGGCCTGACTCATCATCGTACATGTAAATATAGCTGAATTCACTACAAAGACATTGTTTTGAAAGGTGCTTTTTTCACATGATGGTTCGGATAGAGTCCAACAGTCTGAACGTGCTTTAAATGACTGCAAGTGGACATGTTTGAATCTTCTGTCACATTTTCTGACGCGTTCAGCCATCTGACAAAAGAGAAAAATTTGAGTGAGAGCATCTTTAAGTGCCTTGAGATGACATTTGTTGTGATTTGACACTATATAAATAAATTGAATCTTTATTGGGAAATCAGATGATATACACTTATATTTTACTGTTTTACAAAGGAAAAAGCCAAAAGGTGGAACTTTGGAGATTGTACAAAGCACCAAGACCCATTGAGTCGAGATGAGTGTATCCATGCAGGAGGGATTGTATCCTCAATCGCATTTCTATCTGGGTGTGTTAGATCAGGTTTGTGATGCTCAATTTTCGTGCGATTGTGGCTGGAATAACAAATTTTACATGCACTTTTATGAATCTGGTTTTGGTCAGACTAACATTTTAATCAATTTCATTCTAGTAATGTAAGCATGTCTCATGTAAAACCACACGGTGCACACATTACAAAGGCATGACTGAGAAACTAGGGAACTGTTTGGCCTGCAAGCAGGTCTGCTCTGTAATCAACGCTGACCGTGTCCTGCTGCACACCCTGAGACATGTTTGCAGAAAGAATGGAACACAAAAACACCTGAAACTCACTTGGCATCCCCAATGCCAGAATGTCTTCATTAATTAAATCCTATTAATTAACTTCAAAATTAGTCTAATTCATACATACAGAGCCAATTCAATTTCCTAGCTAAAGAAACCAACAGATTGCACTGAAACTTCTCTTTGGTCTTGATAGAAGACATTACATCCATTTTCTATACCCGCTTAATCCGTCAGCAGGGGCCTATCCCAGGGGCGAGAGGCGGGGTACACCCTGGACAGGTTGCCAGTCCATCACAGGGCCACACATCCACACACATGCTCACTCCCAAGGAGTCACCAGTTAACCTAACATGCATGTTTTTGGGTGGGAGGGCACCCAAAATGGTGCTCAACAGTTAGCATAGCCTTCTGCTGCCTTACAGCCTAGACAGACCACTAAGAACAGTTCTTTTTTTGTCAGACACATTCTTAGGGACTTGCTAGAAAGCTTGAAAAAGACCATTAAGGATGCAACTTATAAGTAAAATGAGCTCCAACTGCAAATACAGCTGCTCCACCTCGGTTGCCATTGGTTACTGTTCTTAACTGTGACCGGAAGAAAAAGCAAGGATTCGGCTATAACCCCTGAAACCACAAAAACATATAGCGACACCCCCCTAGAGGCATGGTGAACTGCAGAACAACGTGTTCCCTCGACGCAGAACTTCGAATGCTCAATGACGGCATCATGTCAATGGACTCGAACGGATGTTGATGGTTGGTCGTCCTCGTCCGATTTGAGGCTCCACAGCATCCAGCCAAGCTCTCTGACATGTTCTACTCGGCCACGGGCATCAGACCCTGATTTATTATTAGATTCTACCTGCTCAGCTAATTCTAACAGTGTTTGCACAATCTTAGGGAGCGCCATGATCTGTGATGCGTCCTCTAAAGACCAATTCAATCAATTTCCCGGCACATTTGCAATGTAATGCAGTGCAGATGTGCACACCGCACATCAGAATGCTTTTTCCTTTTCAAATCATGGGCAGGACTTTGCGGGCAGACCATGAAAACGAAAAAGCAATAATGTGCAATCTTGAAGAAGAAAATTAAAATGCAAATAGGATTGATTACTAATTTCATTTATGAGTCAAATAATGCAGCCACATTCTTAAAATGAAAAAGCATTTCTGCAAATGCATTTTGATTTCAATTATGGTCAAGATTCGCTTCCATAGTCCTACACCGTCGACATTATGCAGAAGCATAAACTAGGCTTTAGGATAAGCGTAAATACCGTAAAATAGTTATTCAGGTCGGCGGTAATGACACCCGGTTACGCCAATCAGTGGTCATTAAATTAATGTTGCATCTGTGTGTAATTTTGCCAAAACAATGTCGGACTCCGTAGTTTTCTCTGGACCCCTGCCAAATCTGACCAGTGATGACATGTTTAGCCGCATGTCCTCATTCAATCGCTGGTTGTCTAGATGGAGTCCAGCAAACAACGTGGGCTACATAGATAATTGGCAATCTTTCTGGAGAAAACCTGGTCTGATGAGGAGAGACGGCATCCATCCCACTTTGGAAGGAGCGGATCTCTTTTCTAGAAATATGGACGGATTTATTAGTCATCCAAAAACATGACAACCCAGGGTTGAGACCAGGATGCAGAGGTGTAGTCTTACACACTTCTCTGCGGCTTCCCACCTGATGCTGCCTCCCCCCAAAACCCCATAATGACTGTGTGTGCTCCCACACCACCCAAATTAAATAAATCAATAAACACTACAGGAGCAAATACAGAAAACCTTTAAAAAAAATAAGACAAAATCTCTTAACAAAAACATCAAACTGTTAAATGTGGTTTGCTGAATATCAGATCTCTCCTTTCCAAGTCTGTTAGAGAATGACTTGATCTGTGATCATCATATTGATATATTTTTATATTTATATTAAAATTCTATTAAATTCAGAATAATATAATATAATAATAATAATATAATAATAATTCAGAAAAAGCCCCTACCGCTTCAGATTTCACATGAAACCACATCTTGTCAGATATATTTGACTGCATTTTGTAACTTAAACAATAATTGTTTACATTCATGAACTAAGTATGAAATTAGCTGAACAGTTTAAAAGTTGTCCTGACTTTAGGGTCCATTCTGTAATTTTTCTGATTTATTTAGTTATAAACTTTTGTTTTGCAAGTCATTCAGCTTTATGTGCACTTTCTTTTTATATATGTTAACTTTCGCATCCTCTCCAGTTGTTTTACAACTTGTTTTAAGTCAGTTTATTACTCTGCATTTGTGTTCAGTTTACTGTTGCTCCCTATGTGTATTTATATTCCCTTGGTTCCACCAGACGATTGACAGATTGTCTTCTGTATTTTGCTTTCCATCCATTTTGTTTACTGTCTCTGCTCATCATGTCTTGTCAGGGCCGTACGCAGGGCCCAAAAAATACTGAGGTCATGAGGCAGAACTTCTAGGCGGGTTCGGGGGCTCCCCTGGAATTTTTTTTTATTCCATTATTAAAATCTGGCCATTTTCAGAGTCTTAAAGGAACAAAAACAACATCATAATGACTTTTAGGTTTATTTGTTTTGTTTGTTATCAGAGAACATCACCCTCATCCTAAATTATTTGCAAATGAGTTACTTTGAAAAACTGGAGAATGAATTCAATCAAGTCATGGATTAGGAATAAAAAGGAATGAACTGTCCTGGGACAGAGGGATAATATATACAAATGCTTCATATTTCCTTCAGTATTTAAAATAGATACCCAAGCCCTATTACACTATCATGTTGATGATAGTGCCTAATCTGTTCACTCTTGTTAAGGAAAACCAACTTTTGAACACATTTCTATTATAATCTTACACAATACTTCAATTATCCTGCATTATACATCTGACTTTTAAAACGTATACAGGACTGGCATAGTCTCTTCCTTTTATAGCACCTGCTCTCCCTCTATCACTGCTCCTCATCTTGCTGCTTGGCCCAAAGATGAGCTTGGTTTGGTTCAGCCTTTTCCTTTCTGTCCTGTTTTCCCTTTAGTGAAGAATATAAACACAGTTTAATACGAAACTGATAGAAATGAAAACAAGACGCCATTTCAACATCATGTTTTCAGATGTTTATGTTTATGTTTCTCATACCAATGTTATGCTGATGATACCCAGCTCTATTTGTCATTCCCACCTGACGACCACACGGTCTCAGCACGAATCTCAAGACTGTCTCTCTGACATATCAACATGGATGAAAGCCCATCATCTCCAACTTAACCTCCCAAAAACTGAACTGCTTGTCTTTCCAGCCAAACCAACCATACAACACAGCATCTGCATCCAAACTGAATCCCTATCTCTTGCTCCATCAAAAGTTGCTAGAAACTTGGGTGTCATGATTGATGACCAACTAACCTTCAAAGATCACGTTACCTCGGTTGCTCGTTTGTGCCGCTTTGCATTACTAAACATAAGAAAGATCAGACCATACCTAACACAACATGCCCCCCAGCTCCTGGTGCAGGCCATGGTCATCTCCCGCCTTGACTACTGCAATGCTCTCCTAACTGGTCTCCCAGCCTGTGCTGTGAAACCTCTGCAGATGATCCAGAACGCGGCGGCGCGTCTGGTCTTCCATCAGCCTAAAAGAGCACACGTCACTCCTCTGTTCATTGAACTTCACTGGCTACCCTTAGCTGCCCACATCAAATTCAAGTCACTGATGTTAGCTACAAAGTGCTTAATGGAACGGCTCCCATCTACTTGAATGCTCTTGCAAAGGCTCTTGCAAAGGCTTATGTCACAACTCGGTCTCTCCGTTCATCCCAGGATTGTCGTCTAGCAGCTCCTACACCACGCCTAAGACAATCCAAACTCTTTTCATGTGTCGTCCCACGATGGTGGAATGACCTACCGAGCGCTACCAGAACAGGGGCGTCCCTGTCTATCTTCAAGAAGCTCTTGAAAACCCAGCTCTTCAGAGAGCATCTCTCAGCATTGTTAGCTTTTATATAGCTTGTTAAATCTTCATTTGTAAGTCGCTTTGGTAAGTGGCAAGGTAAGTGTATTACTTACGGCTGGCTTGGGTACCAAAAACCCTCAAATCAAACTCTTTTTTCAGAAAGCCAAGGAAAATCAAGTGCTCTGACCACAGCCGCACTATGTGCCGCTGAGCCCAGTCCAGCCCAAGCAGGTCCTGCCCTTCCCAGCCCCTAACCTGTCCTATCCAGCTCAGCCCCGCACAGCCAAACCCTTCAATGAGTGTTTCTGGTTTTTATTGTTGTTCTGTTGTGTTTTAATTCAATTAAATTGTTCTGTTTATTACATTGAGGTTTACTTTTAGCTCTCTGTACAGAGTTGTTGAATGTACATTTTCAATGTAAAAACTTTTCTGAAAAAAGGTACTTATTCTGTTTCAGTGTTCCATTTTATTTATTCAAATGTATTTCTAGTTTTTATTTTATTATCAGCTGGTTCACACATTTTATTAACAAATAAACAATGGTTCATTCCTTATATTTAGATCTATCATTTTGTTTAATTTTAGGATAATTTTAGTTAGCAAATGTTAGCACTATGTGGAAACCTTCCACATAGTGAGGTATACAGTTTGTAAATTCAACAATGGTATCGGATCTGTATCGGGAATCGACCGATATGCAAAACCCAGATATCCAAATCGGTATCCGAATCAAAAAACCTGGATCGGTGCATCCCGAGACGGAACCCTAATGATTGGCAGCTCTATAGTCAGAAACGTGGCATTAGAGACACCAGCGACCACAGTCAAATGCATTCCAGGGGCCAGAGCGGGCGACATAGAATCCTATTTAAAACTGCTGGCTAAGGATTAACGTAAATACGGTAAAATAGTTATTCACATCGGCGGTAATGACACCCGGTTACGCCAATCGGAGGTCACTAAAATTAATGTTGCATCGGTGTGTAATTTTGCCAAAACAATGTCGGACTCCGTAGTTTTCTCTGGACCCCTGCCAAATCTGACCAGTGATGACATGTTTAGCCGCATGTCCTCATTCAATCGCTGGTTGTCTAGATGGTGTCCAGCAAACAACGTGGGCTACATAGATAATTGGCAATCTTTCTGGAGAAAACCTGGTCTGATGAGGAGAGACGGCATCCATCCCACTTTGGAAGGAGCGGCTCTCATTTCTACAAATATGGACGGATTTATTAGTCATCCAAAAACATGACAACCCAGGGTTGAGACCAGGATGCAGAGGTGTAGTCTTACACACTTCTCTGCGGCTTCCCGTCTGATGCTGCCTCCCCCCAAAACCCCATAATGACTGTGTGTGCTCCCACACCACCCAAATTAAATAAATCAATAAACACTACAGGAGCAAATACAGAAAACCTTTAAAAAAAATAAGACAAAATCTCTTAACAAAAACATCAAACTGTTAAATGTGGTTTGCTGAATATCAGATCTCTCCTTTCCAAGTCTGTTAGAGAATGACTTGATCTGTGATCATCATATTGATATATTTTTATATTTATATTAAAATTCTATTAAATTCAGAATAGGATTTAAGATTCTTCTCCTCACATATAAAGCTCTTAAAGACCGAGCTCATCCCATCTGATGCTGCCCCCCCCCTCCCCCCTCAATCAAAAAACACAAAAGGAGCAAATCCTCTTGTGCAAAAAAAAATTGTTTGTGAATGATTTGATCTGTGATCATCATATTGATATATTTTGTCTTACAGAAACCTGGCTGCAGCAGGAGGATCATGTTAGCATTAATGAATCAACTCCCTCTGACTATTTAAATGTTCACGTTCCTCCAACCACAGGCAGAGGAGGAGGAGTGGCAGCTATCTTCAGATCAGGGTTACTAATCAGTCCTAGACCCAAGATTAGTTTTAGCTCTTTTGAATCTCTGATTCTCAGTTTTTCCCAAAGTGGAAATCACAAAAACCTCTTGTGTTTGTTGTTGTGTATCGTCCACCTGGCCCTTATTCTGAGTTTCTGTCTGAATTCTCAGAGTTTTTATCCCAGTTAGTGCTGAGTACAGATAAAGTCATTGTAGTGGGTGACTTTAATATTCATGTAGATGTTGAAAATGACAGCCTAAATATTAACTTTAATTCTATATTAGACTCTATTGGATTTTCTCACAGTGTTCACAGACCTACTCACTGCCTTAATCACACCCTTGACCTTGTGCTGACTTATGGCATTGAGAGTGAACAGTTAACAGTGTTCCCTCATAACCCTGTCTTGTCTGACCATTTTTTAATAACTTTTGAATTTACATTACTTGACTACACGGTTTCTGAGAAGAATTCTACATATAGAAGGTGTCTGTCAGAGAATGCTGTAACCAGATTTAAAGAGTTGATTTCATCATCCTTTTCTTCACTGCCATGTGCAAATATGACAGAGGACGGCTACCTAAATTTTACTCCAGTAGAACTTGACTCTCTTGTTGACAGCACTACAGCTTCAATGCGTACAACACTGGACAATGTTGCCCCTCTGAAAAGGAAGGTAATCAGTCAGAAGAGGTTGGCTCCTTGGTATAATTCACAGCTGCTTTAAAGCAGACTGCAAGAAAGCTGGAGAGACAGTGGCGTTCCTCTAATTTAGAAGAGTCTCAATTAGTCTGGAAAGATAGTTTAATAACGTATAAGACAGCACTTCGTAAAGCTAGAACTGCTTATTATTCATTATTATTATTGCATTCTTTTCAGCACTGTTGCCAGGCTGACAAAGAGTCCGAGCTCTGTTGAGCCATGTATTCCTTTAACTCTCAGCAGTGATGATTTCATGAGATTCTTTATCAATAAAATTGTTTCTATCAGAGAGAAGATTAATGGAATCCTTCCCACTATTATCACTGATGTGTCACTGACTGATCTGATAAACTGGCATTGTGTGTTGGTTTTGAGCACAGAGGGTACCCCAGGATTTCTCCAGTGGGTCATGTGTCAGTGGGAACATTGGAAGTGTCACTATGACAACAAGGAAAATGTCAGTAAAGAATTTAGCACCAAAATGTATTTTATTGTTATTGTTATGTATTTAATTTATAAATAAACAGCTTGTTTGGGGGTGTGTCCAGGAAAAATGGAACATGAAATAATCGTGTGGCTGAGCATAGGAGACCCTGAGAGATGAGACCTTGGCCTGTCAAAAAGTGCGTTCACTGTTCTGAGTGAAGTCACTGTTCCTGAGGGAAATCTTATCTTTCCATCACTATCCAGGTAGTTTACCTCTTGTTTGGAAACATACATGGTCTACATTTGGACTATCCAAAATCTACAGCAAACCCTCTGAAATTCATCCAATACTAGGTCTGTGATGTAAAAGAACTGTATGCACGTAAGAAGAGTCTGCTAGTGAATTAAACAGCCAAAAGCTGTTGTGGTAAGTAGATCACACCACTCATAGGTACAGAAAATGTTGGATGGATGATCAAAATCTAATAGAAATCTGACTGTTGGCTCTTTCCAACTTCATGTTTGAGGGTGAATCTGGAGCAGGATGGCCTCCCAGTAGACATTACAAAATGTAAGTGATGGCAGCTGGAGATGTCTCACCTGTCACTTCTCTTGTCTTGTTTCTGAATGAGAAACTTGTGTAACTAAAGCCAAACACTGTAAGGTACTGATATCTATGTCTGTTAAACCACTATTGATCCTGACGCTAAGTGGTGGAACTGGACGTTGCGTCTTTTCTAAAATGAATGTCAGGTAGGTGGAATAACATTTTTAAAGGCTATTCATTCAAATTTTTATTCATAGTGTGAATATACAGGTAAATTAAGTAGTAATGTAACTGGTCTAAGCTGATTAAATGTACAGGCTTGCTGGGGCCTTGGCACAGGTCCCCACGGCTGAGAGCCCATGAGGCTCAGAGAAAATGAAATGTCTGACTTTGTGTTGTAACCCACTTTCATCTGTTGTGTGTGCTTCCGATGGATGGAGGGGGTGGAGGAATCAAGTGAAAAAAACGCTGTAAATGGTGTCAGACTGACATCAGTGGGAATAAGTTCCTGATCCTCAAACCAGAGCTAAAGCAGATATTTCTCACACTTCTTTTTGCAAAAATACTGAGTAAGAAATATGATAGTTGAGCTAGAAAAAAAAAAGAAGGGCAAAAGCCCAAGTGTGCGGGATATTTGGAAGCTTCTGGTGCCAGGTCTTAGGTCGGGACTGCCAACAGAGTTAAACAGAGTTAAACAGGACGCAGGTTAGCACCTGACAAGGCCGTAGGTAGTTAGTTCCCTAACTAGCATAAAAATCACAAGAGATTTTTGGGGAAAATAAAGATGAGTCTCAAAGCATCATGCCTAATTCCTGTTGGGTTTGGTGTAGTAACACTACAAAAACTGTCCATCAACTGTACAGGGAACTCATTTTGATTCATTACATTACTTGATGCAGGGTGTTTCAAACTGTCTGATTGTATTCAATCAGTTAAGTTAAGTAAATTAAGTGTGTGAGAAGACCCCCCCCCCCCCATCATCAACAGAAAATCCTGAACTTACTGGGACAGTCAACCAAAGCTGAAGATGCTCCAACATGACATGAGTTCTGCTGAAAGTGTGGCACGTGATTAGACTCATCTCACACTGACATTTCTGTTCTGATTTCTCTTTTTTTACACTTTCAGAGATTTGAAGCAGTTGTAAAAAAAAATAAACTACCCAGAAATTTGGACTCTTCTCAATTTAAGACAATAATGATTTAAGACGATAATTATGAGCGAGACAACGCACAATGAGCGGCAGTCAGCGGCAGTGAGCGGCAGTCAGCGGCAGTCAGCGGCAGCGAGCGGCAGTCAGCGGCAGTGAGCGGCAGTCAGCGGCAGCGAGCGGTGGCGAGCGCAGTCAGCGGCAGCGAGCGGCAGTCAGCGGCAGTGAGCGGCAGTCAGCGGCAGTGAGCGGCGGTGAGCGTGACTGCAGCCGTTGATGCCTCCTCCTCAGCCGGACTCCCGTGGGACTCCTGTCCGGAGCAGCAGTTTGCCATCAGCTGACGCAGGTCAGGTGCAGCACTGACTCTTTGAGCGGATCGGATGGGGCAGAGTTTGATGGGGGGCTGAGTGCGACCTTAGGCAAGAGATGCTCTCGTGCACTCGGTGACGGAACTACAACAGCGGGTGTTAGCGTTCAACGCGGTACTGCTGGGTCCCGTTAGTTAATATCGTCTCTGCTTACCCTTTGTTGGCTGACGCTCCATCGGGCCCAGCTGTTAGTCACTGACTCGTCATTCGCGGGCAGCGATCCACTGTCCGAATCCTCTCCCTCCTCCAGCTCTTCTACCCTCCTTACTTTCTCCTCTGGACCCGTCTCCTCCATTTTCAGCCGCTTTGCCGCCCTTCTGTACTCCCCTTCCTCGCACCGACCCGCTGCGTCGACCGTCGACATGTCCGTGGCTCCGTAGCTCCGTGGCTGAGGTGGACCTCTCGGGAGCGGGACCGTCAGGCTCACACATCCACGCCAACAGTTGTCCAGACGTGTCCCTTCATGCTGCCTGCCTGTCCACCTGGCCCACGTCACGTTACACGGTTGTTCCAAACCACTGATTTAATTTCTATGTCTGGAGGTGAGAGTGGATTGGACACACCCGTCTCGTGCGCACTGAAAATGTGGCGTAGGATTGGTCGATGTTGATGCGACAGTCTGTCAGCGCTCCGCAGAGAGGAGAGGTGTGCGAAGGTTCGTGGGGTAAGGCTAATCATCACAGGGGAAATGAAGCCTTTCTTCACAGGATGCAGAGGTCTAACAGAGGAGCAAACGCTGCTGGCTGTTTCTACAACTGCTATTTATAAAAATGAATAGATTCAATTCAGCACGATACCTCTTTTCATTTCGCACGGATTTTATTTTCATGACAATTCAGTGAATCAGAGATGTGTAATATGGTGTATTATATAGAGATGTTTTCAGCTGTTTTCAGATATTCTAACTCCTGAGCTCAAAATTCAACTCATCAACAATTTCTGATTAGATGATTTTTCCGTGGTGAATCATTCAAACTTCACTTTCCTAGTTTGTGACTGTTGAAATTTTCAAGTCAGTTTCGCAAAGTAACAAAAGCAGAAGTGTTCACTTCCCACTTGTGGTATGTCCTTGCAGATATTTGGATTTTTATTTGTTCAGGTTTATTCTTACTTAAATTTCTGCATCATGTCTAATACTCTCCCATGTGTAGTTCCGAAGACTGAAAAACTGACTAAAAACATCACAACTCGATTCAGTTGAATTTCATTTATATAGAGCCAAATCACAATAAATGTAAATTCAAGGCACTTCAAACATACAATCCAGTGCAAGCCAATTAGAACCCGATTCATATTCCAAAGTTGTCCAATTCATACATACAGAGCCAATTAAAAAAAAGAAATAGGCTAGCAAAGGAAACCAGCAGATTGCATTGAAACTGCTCTTCGATCCAATCCCCAGTCCTCAGCATCCAAAGCTTGATCAAAAAGGAAAGTTTTAAGCCTGATCTTAAAGGTAGAGAGGGTGTCTGCTTCCTGGCAGCTGGTTCCACAGAGAGGGGCCTGATAACTGAAGGCTCTGCCTCCCATTCTACTTTTAGAAACTCTGGGAGTAAACCTGCAGTTTGGGAGCGAAGTGCTCTGTTAGGAAAATATCTTACAATGAGATCTTTAAGATATGATGGAGCTCGGTCTTTAAGAGCTTTATATGTGAGGAGAAGAATCTTAAATCCTATTCTGAATTTAATAGAATTTTAATATAAATATAAAAATATATCAATATGATGATCACAGATCAAGTCATTCTCTAACAGACTTGGAAAGGAGAGATCTGATATTCAGCAAACCACATTTAACAGTTTGATGTTTTTGTTAAGAGATTTTGTCTTATTTTTTTTAAAGGTTTTCTGTATTTCCTCCTGTAGTGTTTATTGATTTATTTAATTTGGGTGGTGTGGGAGCACACACAGTCATTATGGGGTTTTGGGGGGAGGCAGCATCAGGTGGGAAGCCGCAGAGAAGTGTGTAAGACTACACCTCTGCATCCTGGTCTCAACCCTGGGTTGTCATGTTTTTGGATGACTAATAAATCCGTCCATATTTGTAGAAATGAGAGCCGCTCCTTCCAAAGTGGGATGGATGCCGTCTCTCCTCATCAGACCAGGTTTTCTCCAGAAAGATTGCCAATTATCTATGTAGCTCACGTTGTTTGCTGGACTCCATCTAGACAACCAGCGATTGAATGAGGACATGCGGCTAAACATGTCATCACTGGTCAGATTTGGCAGGGGTCCAGAGAAAACTACGGAGTCCGACATTGTTTTGGCAAAATTACACACCGATGCAACATTAATTTTAGTGACCTCCAATTGGCGTAACCGGGTGTCATTACCGCCGACGTCAATAACTATTTTACCGTATTTACGTTTATCCTTAGCCAGCAGTTTTAAATAGGATTCTATGTCGCCCGCTCTGGCCCCTGGAATGCATTTGACTGTGGTCGCTGGTGTCTCTAATGCCACGTTTCTGACTATAGAGCTGCCAATCATTAGGGTTCTGTCTCGGGATGCACCGATCCAGGTTTTTTGATTCGGATACCGATTTGGATATCTGGGTTTTGCATATCGGTCGATTCCCGATACCGATCCGATACCATTGTTGAATTTACAAACTGTATACCTCACTATGTGGAAGGTTTCCACATAGTGCTAACATTTGCTAACTAAAATTATCCTAAAATTAAACAAAATGATAGATCTAAATATAAGGAATGAACCATTGTTTATTTGTTAATAAAATGTGTGAACCAGCTGATAATAAAATAAAAACTAGAAATACATTTGAATAAATAAAATGGAACACTGAAACAGAATAAGTACCTTTTTTTCAGAAAAGTTTTTACATTGAAAATGTACATTCAACAACTCTGTACAGAGAGCTAAAAGTAAACCTCAAGGTAATAAACAGAACAATTTAATTGAATTAAAACACAACAGAACAACAATAAAAACCAGAAACACTCATTGAAGGGTTTGGCTGTGCGGGGCTGAGCTGGATAGGACAGGTTAGGGGTTGGGAAGGGCAGGACCTGCTTGGGCTGGACTGGGCTCAGCGGCACATAGTGCGGCTGTGGTCAGAGCACTTGATTTTCCTTGGCTTTCTGAAAAAAGAGTTTGATTTGAGGGTTTTTGGTACCCAAGCCAGCCGTAAGTAATACACTTACCTTGCCACTTACCAAAGCGACTTACAAATGAAGATTTAACAAGCTATATAAAAGCTAACAATGCTGAGAAATGCTCTCTGAAGAGCTGGGTTTTCAAGAGCTTCTTGAAGATAGACAGGGACGCCCCTGTTCTGGTAGCGCTCGGTAGGTCATTCCACCATCGTGGGACGACACATGAACAGAGTTTGGATTGTCTTAGGCGTGGTGTAGGAGCTGCTAGACGACAATCCTGGGATGAACGGAGAGACCGAGTTGTGACATAAGCCTTTGCAAGAGCATTCAAGTAGATGGGAGCCGTTCCATTAAGCACTTTGTAGGCTAACATCAGTGACTTGAATTTGATGCGGGCGGCTAAGGGTAGCCAGTGGAGTTCAATGAACAGAGGAGTGACGTGTGTTCTTTTAGGCTGATCCAAGACCAGACGCACCGCCGCGTTCTGGATCATCTGCAGAGGTTTCACAGCACAGGCTGGGAGACCAGTTAGGAGAGCATTGCAGTAGTCAAGGCGGGAGATGACCATGGCCTGCACCAGGAGCTGGGGGGCATGTTGTGTTAGGTATGGTCTGATCTTTCTTATGTTTAGTAATGCAAAGCGGCACAAACGAGCAACCGAGGTAACGTGATCTTTGAAGGTTAGTTGGTCATCAATCATGACACCCAAGTTTCTAGCAACCTTTGATGGAGCAAGAGATAGGGATTCGGTTTGGATGCAGATGCTGTGTTGTATGGTTGGTTTGGCTGGAAAGACAAGCAGTTCAGTTTTTGGGAGGTTAAGTTGGAGATGATGGGCTTTCATCCATGTTGATATGTCAGAGAGACAGTCTGAGATTCATGCTGAGACCGTGTGGTCGTCAGGTGGGAATGACAGATAGAGCTGGGTATCATCAGCATAACATTGGTATGAGAAACATAAACATAAACATCTGAAAACATGATGTTGAAATGGCGTCTTGTTTTCATTTCTATCAGTTTCGTATTAAACTGTGTTTATATTCTTCACTAAAGGGAAAACAGGACAGAAAGGAAAAGGCTGAACCAAACCAAGCTCATCTTTGGGCCAAGCAGCAAGATGAGGAGCAGTGATAGAGGGAGAGCAGGTACTATAAAAGGAAGAGACTATGCCAGTCCTGTATACGTTTTAGAAGTCAGATGTATAATGCAGGATAATTGAAGTATTGTGTAAGATTATAATAGAAATGTGTTCAAAAGTTGGTTTTCCTTAACAAGAGTGAACAGATTAGGCACTATCATCAACATGATAGTGTAATAGGGCTTGGGTATCTATTTTAAATACTGAAGGAAATATGAAGCATTTGTATATATCCTGTCCCAGGACAGTTCATTCCTTTTTATTCCTAATCCATGACTTGATTGAATTCATTCTCCAGTTTTTCAAAGTAACTCATTTGCAAATAATTTAGGATGAGGGTGATGTTCTCTGATAACAAACAAAACAAATAAACCTAAAAGTCATTATGATGTTGTTTTTGTTCCTTTAAGACTCTGAAAATGGCCAGATTTTAATAATGGAATAAAAAAAAATTCCAGGGGAGCCCCCGAACCCGCCTAGAAGTTGAGCAGAAGATGAGCAGAGACAGTAAACAAAATGGATGGAGAGCAAAATACAGAAGACAATCTGTCAATCGTCTGGTGGAACCAAGGGAATATAAATACACATAGGGAGCAACAGTAAACTGAACACAAATGCAGAGTAATAAACTGACTTAAAACAAGTTGTAAAACAACTGGAGAGGATGCGAAAGTTAACATATATAAAAAGAAAGTGCACATAAAGCTGAATGACTTGCAAAACAAAAGTTTATAACTAAATAAATCAGAAAAATGACAGAATGGACCCTAAAGTCAGGACAACTTTTAAACTGTTCAGCTAATTTCATACTTAGTTCATGAATGTAAACAATTATTGTTTAAGTTACAAAATGCAGTCAAATATATCTGACAAGATGTGGTTTCATGTGAAATCTGAAGCGGTAGGGGCAGTTTTAACCATTTCTTAATCATGTAATCAAGTAATAATGTGATCCAAATGACTTAATCAAAAATGAACAATTTGATAAAATCAGTATCTGGTTCAACAGCTAAAAAATGTTCCAGCCTTTGCATCTGCTCCACCCTATCATTTGTCTGTGGATGGATGGTGTGTAAACAAACACTAAGATATATATATAGCTGCTGAGCTATAGCTATTTCCATTGGATTTGTTGCTACTGAAATGTATGAGTGTTAAAGCAATATAGACCACAGTATTTTGGAGGGCAGATCATGATCCAATAACAATTTATCACTTTAGAAATAGGCTAAGCTATTACATTGTGGTATAATAAATGCATAGTTTTATTCCCAGTATTTTTCCAAGAGGTTGTAAAAAGCTTTGTATGAACTGTTAGAAAAAGAGTATTTTTATAAAAACACAGCACATCGTCTTAAACAATGCTGGGTTTCACTTCCCTCTGGTTGCATGTGGTCATTTGGCTGTTTCCTGACAATGAATACTTCACATGCACATGTCATCAGAAGGGTCACATGTTCTCTTAGGACCATTTTACACTTCCCTAAAATGCTTTCACCAATGAAAAGACTGAAGTCAAATGATGTTGCAGTTCTACTGGGACTTGAGTAAGAGCAGAGTAGGAGGGGGCTCTGTATTTACATGCACAACTACTGGTCTGATAACAGCATAATAATAGACAGCTACTTTAATTTTCAAGGCAGCACTCTCTTAGTTACAGGTCTATTTTGAATGCACTGTGTTTTATTTTCTCATTTTCTTAATTTATTTGACAGGGACATCCATCCATCCATGTTTTATACCCGCTTAATCCAATTTAGGATTGCGGGGGGCTGGAGCCTATCCCAGCTGTCATTGGGTGAGAGGCAGTGTATACCCTGGACAGGTCGCCAGTCCATCAATACACAAAATACAGAATGAAAAAGAAAAGTTGAACTCATAAAGATACAGAAACGAAAAAGACTAACCATTTATTGCCATTGATTAACCATAGGGTAGAGCCTAAGATGAATTGTAAGTATCTGGTTGTCTTGTGGTTGCTGGGACTGAGTTCCAATCTAGCACAGCTTTTACAGAGAATGCAGATTGGCCCAGTGAACTTTTCCTCAGAGGCATGACACAATCTCCTCTCACTGAACCTCTTGACAACCTGTCAGAGCAGAGGAGAAGTAAGGCCACCTGAAATACTATAAATAAGACGAACAATTGCATATATAAACATGTTTTCCCTATGGAGCAGTCTGTGTGGGATATATGTGTGTGATGTATTTGAATATGAAGACCTGTCAACACACATACACTGTTCTATCTTACATCAAGTTCTGTGTTGAGAGTGTCAGAGTGGCTAAAAGTATACAGGTTTTCCCCAATGAGCAACCCTGGATGACTGGCACACTGCACAGGGCAAGAGACACAGCGTTTGGATCAGGAGATTGAGCTCTGTAAAACACGGTCCAAGCTGACCTAAAGGGAGGGATATGGGATGCTACAGTAGACTACAAGACAAAGATGGAGAATCATCTCTTGATTCAATTCAGTTTTCTTTATATAGTGCCAAATCACAACAATGTCATCTCAAGGCCAATTAACCAATGAAATGAAACCAGTTAGACGTCCAATTCATAATACAATCATAATCCAATCAAGTCATATTAGTCCAATACATACAGAGTCAATTCCAAAAAAGTTTCCTAGCTAAGGAAACCAACAGATTCCATTTAAACTTCTCTTCAATCCAATCTTTCATCCTGAAAAAACTCCCTATTAACAGGAAGAAACCTCCATCAGAACCAGGAATAGTGGCCATCTTCCTCGGCCAGCAGCTGGTTCCACAGAGTGGGGCCTGATAACTGAAGGCTCTGCCTCCCATTCTACTTTTAGAAACTCTGGGAACCACAAGGAAACCTGCAGTCTGAGAGCAAAGTGCTCTGTTGGGAAAATATCTTACAGTGAGATCTTTAAGATATGATGGAGCTCGGTCATTAAGAGCTTTATATGTGAGAAGAAGAATCTTAAATTCTATTCTGAATTTAACAGGGAGCCAATGAAGAGATCAGATGGAGGCTTTTCAGATAAATTTTGGGACAGCCCAATAATAAAGAGTTATAGTAGTCCAATCTTTATTTTCTTTTTTTAAAAACTCTTTATTGATAGATAATTTCAATATTTTTGTACAGAGATGAAAAGTAAACAAAAAAAGCAAAAAAACAAATACAAAACACTGAACAATTTCACAAATTTGAGGTCCAAGGGTGATCTATATATATATCCAAAAGACTAAATACCATACACAGCGTATCATAAGCAGTCTCACACATTGGCCTAATAGGCATGCCATTTCTGCCATCGCTTCTCACCCAGATCTTTTTAAAGTGGAATTAAATAAGTAATTTGCTCTAGGACATGTAATTGTTTTAGATTATATTAATGAAAGTATCTATAGTGGGGGCAGTTTTCTGGAGCCAGCATTTTGTGATGGTCTTTTTGACTTACAGCCAGAAAGACCCTAAGAAGATAAATATCAGTTTTACTCAATCCATCGGGCATGTTTCCAAGATAGAGAACTGTGAATGATACATTGATATTGAAACACAGAACCTTTGAAATTATTTTTGCCACCTCCCTCCAGAAAATCTGGAGGGGAGGGGTAAGAGCCAAAAACATGGCTTTACAAAAATAATCTGTAAGTACCTGTAAAAGTCTTGCCCACTCAACCCATACATTTGACATAAGTTGTTAAAGCTGTTAAAATCCCATTTTTTAACAATTTTCAATTCAATTCAATTCAATTTTATTTATATAGCGCCAGATTACAACAATTGTCATCTCAAGGCACTTAAGTAATATAGTCCAATTCAAGCCAATTGGAATTCAATTCATTGTAATCATAATCCAATTAATTCATATAGAGCCAATTCAAAAATAACATCCTAGCTAAGGAAACCAACAGATTGCACCAAAACTTGTCTTCAGTCCAGTCTCCCGTCCTGAGCGTGCCTGTGGCGACTGTGGAAAGGAACGACTCCCTTTTAACAGGAAGAAACCTCTGGCAGAACCAGAACCAGGAAGGGTGGCCATCCACCTCGACCAGCTGGGGTTTGAGAAGACAGAAAAGAGGGAAAAGAGGGGGGGGGGGACACTATAACGCCATTCAAAAGACACCTGTTGGAACAGGGAAACATAGGTTAATAACCACAATAATGTCACATGTACATAAAATCAATTCAGAAATTAAACAGGGAGAAACAGAGAGCAAAGTGAGGAAAGGTGTGACAGATGAGGTCCCCCAGCAGTCTAAGCCTATAGCAGCTTAACTATGGGATGTTTCAGGATTACCTGAGCCATCCCTAACTATAAACTTTATCAAAAAGGAAAGTTTTAAGCCTAATCTTAAAAGTGGAAAGGGTGTCTGCTTCCTAGACATTTACTGGCAGCTTATTCCACAAGAGAGGGGCCTGATAACTGAAGGCTCTGCCTCCCATTCTACTTTTAGAAACTCTGGGAACAACAAGTAAACCGGCAGTTTGGGAGGGAAGTGCTCTGTTAGGAAAATATCTTACAATGAGATCTTTAAGATATGATGGAGCTCGGTCATTAAGAGCTTTATATGTGAGGAGAAGAATCTTAAATTCTATTCTGAATTTAACAGGGAGCCAATGAAGAGAAGCTAAAACTGAAGAAACATGATCTCTGCTGTTAATTCTCATTAGAACTCTGGCTGCAGCATTTTGGATCAGCTGGAGACTTTTCAGAGAATATGTGGGACAGCCCAATAATAAGGAATTACAGTAGTCCAATCTTGAAGTAACATATGCATGAACTAGTTTCTCTGCATCACCCTGAGAGAGGATGTTCTTGATTTTAGCAATATTACGAAGGTGAAAGAAGGCAGTCCTAGAAACCAGTTTTATATGTGCGTCAAATGATAAATTCTGGTCAAAAATAACTCCAAGGTTCCTCACTGTAGAACTAGAAGCCAAGGAAATACCATCTAGAGTAACTATATAACTAGAAAACTTCTCCCTGAAGCGCTCAGGTCCAAAGAGAACAACTTCAGTTTTGTCTGAATTTAGAAGCAGACAGTTCTGAGTCATCCAGGTCTTTATGTCTTTAAGACATGCTTGTAGTCTGACCAACCTATTGGTTTCATCTGGTTTCATAGATAAGTACAGCTGAGTATCATCAGCATAGCAATGGAAATTGATGCCATGCTGTCTGATAATGTTACCTAATGGAAGCATGTACAAAGTAAAAAGAATCGGTCCAAACACAGAACCCTGAGGAACTCCATGACTTACTCCAATGTGTGAGGAAGATTCTTCATTTACAAGAACAAACTGGAATCTATCAGATAAATATGACTTAAACCAGCCTAATGCAGTTCCATTAATCCCAATAACATGTTCAAGTCTCTGTAACAGAATGCTGTGATCGATCGTATCAAATGCAGCACTGAGATCCAACAGGACAAGCACAGAAACAAGTCCGCTATCAGAAGCTAACAGGAGATCATTGGTAACTTTCACCAGTGCCGTTTCTGTGCTATGATGCACTCTGAATCCTGACTGAAACTCTTCAAACAGATTATTTCTATGTAAATGATCACAAAGTTGAACTGCAACTATTTTTTCAAGAACTTTAGACATAAAAAGGGAGATTGGATATAGGTCGATAATTAGCCAACACTTCTGAATCAAGAGTAGGTTTTTTATGTAAAGGTTTAATTACAGCAACCTTAAAAGTCTGAGGTACATATCCTGTCAACAAAGACCGATTGATCAAATCCAATATGGAAGTACTGATTAAGGGGAAAACCTCCTTGAACAGTTTGGTTGGGATTGGGTCTAAAATACAAGTTGATGGTTTAGAAGAGGGTGTGGTGGTGTGGTGGTTAGCACCGTCGCCTCACAGCAAGAGGGTTCCAAGTTCTATTCCTGGTTGGGGCCTTTATGTGTGGAGTTTGCAATGTTCTCTTTGTGTATGTGTGGGTTCTCTCTGGGTACTCTGGCTTTCTCCCACCATCCAAAAACATGCATGTTTGTTTGATTGGTGATTTTAAATTTTCCCTGGGATTGGACTTGAATGACTGTTATGGGACACCCAGAAATTCAAATGCTGCGTTCGCAGAGGAGCTGAACTGCCTTTTGCACGCTTTGAGACACAGCGGCACACAGTCACTCCACTGCTGCTCACTGTCCAGGACCATGACGTGTGGGAGGTGCTTAGGGAGGTGCTCAGTTAATTCTTCAACATTCTTCAACATCTCCCTGTCACAAGTCAAATCCTGCATAGAATCATCCACAACCATCCCTGTCCATTAGAATATAAACCCAGCAGAGCTCTTAGATCCAAGGACTCAGGTCAGCTGGTCCAGTCCAGAGTCCAGACAAAAGATGGAGAAGCAGCATTTAGCTGTTATGCTGCAAACAAGAGGAACAAACTGCCAGAGGAGATTAAACTGTCACCAAATGTAGACATTTTTAAATCCAGGTTAAAAACATTTCTTTTGTCATGTCCATGAAATCTGAACAGTATCTTTGGATTTATCTAAACTGTTGCTTGTTTTAAATCTTTTTAATTAATTTTAATAATTTAATTTGTTTCTCTTCATATTCTTTTACATATTTTTAATGCATTTTCTGCTACCTGCTGCAATGCTTTTATTTTATGTAAAGCACTTTGAATTGTTGTACATGAAATGTGCTACAAATAAATTTGACTTGATTTGACTATATCAATGATGACTGTGTGGAGAGGTCAACACCTTCAAGTATCTCAGCATCCTCATCTGTATGGACCTCTTCTGGTCTGCGAACACATGGTCAGTCATCAGGAGGCCTGACTGCATTCTTAAGGTTAAACTTTTATTATCATTGTACAAGGTACAATAAATTCCGATTCTTATTCTACCTCGAGTTGTTTCACGACTCCTGGAAATCATTATTGTGTGCAGCTCTTGTGGTGGTTTGAACAAGTCCTCCAACTAACAAGGTAATATAGGTAATTTGTTCATACTCCTCAGTGTGGCCCTGTAAAGTACCGCCTAATAGAGCAATAGAAGGGAGATATAACTCATGTGAGCACTTCCCAAAACAGAGCAGACGTCATTCTCACATCTTCAGTTTAGGTAACCAGAAAGTCCTCATAAAGAGGAAGGGGGAAGTGAATGGAGCAGTAATGTGCTGCACTTTCAACGATGGGATTGTGTGTGATGTGAGATGAATAACACGAAGAACTTCCGTCACTTCTGGTTGGATTTAGGCATTAACGTTACTTGGTTAAAGTTAAGATCAAAACTTCTTGTCTTCGGTTACAAAACATTTGTGATTTGGGTAAAAAAAAAAAATTCAAAACACAAATAAAGGCTCTAGTGGCCTTTGATGGTAGCTTGACAGGAAATGGAGTACAGAGAGAGGGGAAGACATGCAGCTGTGTACACAGGCCACCTGCTCATCCCTGTGAGCTAAACAGCAGCCCCACACATTATTTCTAAAACTGGAAAGTAAATTTCTATCATTCTCATGCAGTTGCTCTCACAACCACCATTTAAACCATGCTGTAGTTCAACCTCTTCTCAAAAAATTATTTAAAAAAGAAAGTGAAGAATTTTTTTGAAAAAGCTCAATCCTTCTTTGCCATAGAATTACAGACCTATTTCCAAGTTACCCGCATGGCAAAGAACGGTCGGGCAACTCCTAAAAAAAAACATACCCAAAGTAAATTGAAAGCTGTTCTTGAACCACTTGGAGTAAGGGGCTGGTTGAGGTCTCTTTTGAAAGAGAACACTCAGTAAGTGCTACTGTCACAGTGTAATATGAGCTTGAATACAGTGAAAGAGATGGAATTTTATGTCAGCCTAAGTTTTTTTTCACCAAATATGTGTCTTAAAAGTGACTTTAGCATGAGGCTGCGGACTGAAAAACACAAAGGGACTACAGCCTGAAGTCTTACCTTGTCCTACTTCAAATTTGACTGTAATACAACAAAAAATTAGTATTTGTACAGGTTTTTCTAAGGATAGGACCAGGCATGCCAAAGCTGTGCCAAAACTGTGCCATTTGGAGAGCCTTGGGGGAAAAAGGCTGCCATTCCTGAACGCTTCAACATACAGTCATGATCTTGGGCTCTAATGAAAGGTTACACTTGGGACAGTCTTATCCCACATCCAGATCCTCTGCCAGTATTACTGACAAAGAGTAACAGAAGCACAAACACATTTTGTTTATAACCAGAGCTTTGTGCATACAATAAAAGTAAAAACAGATAGTATGGTCAAAATACAATTAGTTTATATACATAAATAATGACATGGCAAACAACACTGAACACCATTCACAATTTGTATCGACATTATTTGCTGTTGGCAACATGCCAATCATTGTAGCAGTCTCTGCCTGGCACAAAGCATAGGGGCATATCACATGTGGCACACTTCACAGGAGTCTTGGTCTGGCAGTGTCTGCACCTCAAGCACCCAGCTGTGCTGTGTCCTGATATGTCCACAAGTTTGTGATGACTGGCAAGAAAGGGCCCAGATTCAACTGAGGTGGTAGACCTCGTCTCTGCCAACTCCAAGGCTAAGGTCTCCCTGAATGCCTTCTGGTGCAAAGGAACCACTCAAAATCACTCATATTTTTCACAACTAGTTGAGAAAGCACATTGCCAAGGTGCTGAACATTTTTTCTTTGCAAAATGTCAGGCTGCTGTGTCTGTGGAAGATGTTTTCATGTTTGCAACTGGCCTGACTTCACTTCCCCCATCTGGATTGGAACCATCACCAAGAATAGAGTTCCTGGATGACTCTCCATTTCCAAAGGAAAATACATGTTCAAACACATTGAAATTACCATTCCTAGACACTTGCACTGTGTTTAAGACACAAATTAACTTTGGACTTCAAAATTCCCCAGGATTTGGATGTTTTTAAGCCACAAAATTAACCCTATGGACTCTAAAAAGGTTGTTATTAAAGGTTGTTAAGAATCTTTAGAATGTAAAGATATGTGAGCATGTTTTTTCTCACAGTTAACATTTTGGCCATTCTATTTTAGACTAAATAAACAAAAAAGAAGGAGTTTTGGTTTTTGTACCTACAAAAATGTAATAAATATGCATTACTTTGCTAGTATTTGATTAAGGGACAGATTTCAGGGTATATAAAAAAAAACATCTTAATCACTCTGAAAAAAAAATAGCAGGAAGAAAAGTAAAGCCTCAATGAGCAAGCACTACTAACTTTTTGATTGTTTTATAGCTGAGCAGTTTCGTTTAGCTTCATGTACAGTCCTGTTGCAGACTCCCAGTTTTCTGGCTTCTGTAAATTATTGTGCTTCATAGCAAAGTCCAAGCACTCCTGCATGTTTGGGTCCCCAAATGTAGCTATTGATAGGCTTGCCTCAGGAAAGCCATCCAATTCAACGTGTTCAATTTCAAATCCACAGTCTCTGGAGTCAAATCTATAAAAGATATAACTGCATTTACTTACATTTAAGTAAAACAAATAAGACAGAAACAAGGAAGCCTCAATGTATCATCAAAGTTTTACCTGTGTGGTAATCAATACAGTTCATTGGGCACTCCTCCTGGACATGACGCTGCTCTGGAAGTGCGAATCCTGTGATTGTTCCACATTCTCACAAACAACGTTTCTCGTCACCTTGGGGGCCGTAGGCAAGAGTGAACATGGGGGCCTTCCGGCCAAAAAACACCAGGAAGATCATTTAATCAAGAAATCTTTTATTTTAAATTACCAAAGTGCAAAATCGCATGAATACAAAGACTATAGAAAACTCTACATACAATAAACTGTGTAACATAACAAACACAACTGAAATGTGCAAAGTTTGCAGAATAACAAAAACACAACCAAGCAAAAAAAAAGTTAGTGGTCTTTGGTCCCATATCCACATCCGTGTCCTAGTGGAATTTGTTTTTAAAACTTCAATAACAACTTCAGTGTTCCATATTTTTGTTTAAAATAACATTTAGGCTATACCAGAAAATTCAAGGAGATAAATATCTTCCTCTTCCAGATACAAATTAGTTGCTAGTTAGCCTGCTGTTAATTACTATTTAAATAAGCTGTTAATGTGCAGTAAACGTGTGCCTGCTGACACTGGGAGAAAGTGGCATCATAACTTTCTTTTTTAAAATTATGTCAGATGATACATTGAACTTCCCACTTTCTCCTTTTCTTTTGTCTTCATCTTCTTATTTTTTTTCTTTTTGCATGCCCTGAAGGATATGCCCGCTTCATGTTTGCTTCCGTGAATCGAAAGTATAGCAGAAAGCTGGCAAGACGGGACGGGTCGCTACAGTGTCTATGGGGATTTCAGGTTGTGTCATTGATATAGATCAATATCGGCCGTGTCTGGTGGGGTCCCTTAACAGCCGCTAGCCAGTAACAGCTGGTAGGGGCCCTATGCAGGGGTGGCGTCTCTGCTAACATGCTCATCCAAGTCCGCCTGAAGAACATCCCCATAGCAAATTCTCAATAGGCACTGATGCTAATGACTCCCGTTGAAGTATCCTGCATCCCAGAGGTCTGCAAATAACTCCAGAACTGAGATCTATAGACATGGATATGTGACGTAATGATATATCTGTGTGTGTACATATATTTAGATATGAAGTTACTTTATGAAGACCACTTACCTTCCCTTTCTAAATATGGACCCCCAGGACTCAAAGCGCTGGTTATTAGTGGATGACGGATACGTATGGTTGGATGCTCCAGAGTAGTACTTGTGATCATGGTGATGTAGGGTACACTGAATCGCAGCCATAATGCCGTTCTCCGTGCCGCAATCAGTTCTCCGTCTCATGGGGATGACACCAAGGTTTCGCACACATGACAGGAAATTGTAAGCGATCACCCTTGGGTTATTATTTGTTGGTCCACATTCAAGCCACAGTACTTTGCGTGAAAATCCAACTATGCATCCTGAAAGGGCCAGGTTCAATGGGCGTAGGTTTGCATATGGACGGTATGGACATGTCCATACCAATATTTTGAGAGAGCAGATTGTCCCTATAATAAATTGAACCAACTGTATGTCTGTTGTTCATACATCCATTCATCTGATCTACGTGACACTTCACGCATGTATTGCAGAGGCCTCTGTTGCTCTATACAGGCACAGCGGGATCAGTTTGATATGTAGCATCAGTTAGATATATACCCTGCACATGTTACAGTGGGTTTAAGCAGCAGCGTCAGACGTCCAAACTTCTCCCAGGAGGAAGCTGTCTTGGTCCGTCAGGTCCAAGATTGCAGTGTCCGAATATATGGCACTGCGAACAGCCCTCCACGGGCTGATGAAGCAAAAGTAGCCTGGGAGGAGGTCACTAATGGTTACATGCTGCCATTCCGACATCTCGCCATTCCGACATTGGCCTCCAATTGTCCCGTCATTCCGACACTTTTTTCCTCCTATGGTCGGAATGGCGGTATGTTTTTTTTTTTTTAACATACTGCCATTCCGACAGTTCCTTTTAATAGCCTGTTTTACTCAAAACATTTTGCACTAATGATATGCCGGCGCAAATACGCCCTAAAGTTGATGAAGGGAAGTGAGATGATGGCTTCACATTCTCTTCTGTCTTCTTCTTCTTCTGCATCCCAGTCAAGGTTATTATATTCACCAAATAAGTTAAAAGAAATTATAAAATCACTCAATAAAATAATAAAATCCATGTTTTTATCTGTCTTGCCATTGTGACAAATAAACTATGAAATAACGTTGAGTCTCCGTTGCCATGGTTACCAACTAGTGTTTGAGCCAGCCCTAAAATTTAGAACTGTCATCAGGCAATTTGACCGGAATGTCTTTCCTAGGTCTCCATTATCACTTTATAACCTACACCTTCCAGTCAATCAGAATCGAGCATTCACTCGGACCATGGTATAAGGACATTTAAAGGTGTATCCCATTACTGTTGGCAGGATGATATTCAGTTATGTTTCCTTCAAACTTGGCGATGTTTCAAAGAAATCTTTCCCTCTAAGCTGCCTGCAGTCGATAAAAGATTGTATGGCTGACAACTCTCTTCAGCTAAACACAGAAAACCTGAGATACTTGTTCATCTTTAGTAAAAAAAAAAAAACATTATTGCACAATCTGTGGGTTTCTACGGGCCATGGCTTGAGACTGATTCAGTATGTACATGGTTTAGTTTACTTCTATTTTTCCCAAATAAAGGAACATAGCTAAAATTGTCCTGTTTAGTCTCTTGTGGAGATGGAAATGATTGCCCATAACTTTGTCTCATCTGGATTACTGTAATTCCCTTTTCACTTGCCTGAGAAATTCATCTCTACATCGGCAACAATTGGTCCAGGATGCAGCTGTCAGACACCCAGAAGGTCCCATAGAACACCAGTCTTGATTTCTTTACATTTGCTCCCCATCAGGTTCAGAGTCCATATTAAAATCCTTGTTCCAACATTCTGAGCTTTGCACAGCCAGGCCCCTGTGTATCTGTTAAACTAACTGCACCCCCACAACAACAGGGTCCTGATCAGGGTTGTTGGTTGACCCTCGATCTCCACTCAGAACAAAGGAGACTGTGCTTCTGGGACTGTTGGCCCTAATCTTTGGAGCTCTCTCCCATTGGACTTAAGATCTGTGAACACGGTGGACACCTTTAAAAAAAAAAAGCAGCTGTTTAAAACAGGCTTTTGTCTCATTTATCTTGTTTGATTGCTTTTTATTTCTATCGTCTCAATTTTTTAAAAATCTCTATGAAACATTTGGTTTGTATCTCTAGCCGTTTTTTTTTAATCTTTCTGAAGCACTTTGTGATGTCTGGTCCTGTGAAGCTCAATATGAATACATTTTACTCACTTACTTACTTGAGGTTACACATTCTTCAACTGTAATTATTGGTTGTGTGTGCCTGCACCAACAAATGCCACATAGACATGTCTTAAGAAGTAGGACAGTTTCGCCAGGCTCGTGGGCCACAATGTTAAAATTGATGCACAGCATTTAAAAAAATAAAGAGGCATGACTTTTAGAAAAAAAAAGGTCTGCAAAGTAAAAGTGTGCATGGTAAGCTCCAAGTTTGTCAGGTCTCACAGAGACTCTTAGGTTTTTGTATCTTGTCTTGTCACTTCCTGTTTTATTTTGAAATTAACTACTCCTCTCGTTTCAGATAACTTGCCCTTCCTCCCGTGTCATGTGTCTCATTGTCTTCCCTGATTCCCAAGTGTTTCCACATGTTCCCCTTGGTCCCTCATGTGTATTTAGTCTACGTCTTCCCTTGTCTCGGTGCCAGTGTGTTGAATTGTCTCTCGAGCGTTCGTCCGCTAGCCTCCACAGTGATCCACGCCTACGTAAACCAAAGATCTTGTTTATTAATGATTTCCTCCTTGAGAGTGATTTTTTGTTGTAAGTTTTTCCATAGATTTAGCCAAGTGAAGTTTTCTTTGTATTGTTGTTTATTCAGTAGTATCTCCGGTAGAGGAGTGTCTTTGATTTATAGTGATAACTTTCATAGCAACTCCATTAGAAGGAGTCTCTTTTGTTTATTGGTTTTGTTAAATTTCTATAGAGCCTCCGACGGGTCGTAGAGGGATAAGTTTAGTTGTAAGATTTATATAACCCATTGTTTTTTCCTCCTAGCGTGGCGAGAGTTTTCTTTTGATAAGTTTTATAGTCTCACTCTTCTCTCCATAGGTATCGAGAAGAGTGAGTTAGGAATTCATAATCTATTGCTTTGCTCTACAAGTGACTATCATTATATAAATAAAATCTGGTTATTGATTCTGCCCTCCATCTGCGTCCAGTGCTTCACGGATCGTGACAAAGTTTAACTGGACTGAGCCTCTGCCACACCTTCAGGTGCAGTCATTAAAGAAAATTAAGACAATGAAGACCAGGTACCATCTAAAGACTTTTGCAGGGCCAGTAGAGGGACTGTCCATATTGTAAAATTGTTATTCAGTTCAGTTATGCATCAATAACACAGCAAAACTTCCTAATAAATTTAAATCTAATCATTCTCATACAGAGAAACACTGATTTCCTTTGAGTAAGCCATAGTCACTGTGTGGTGACATGAATGTGTGGAAATGAATCATGGCTGATTGGACTGGTGGTCCGTCCTTTGAACCGGAAGGACAACACCGCCAGACAAACAGAAACAGTTGGGAATAGTTGAACATTCTGTTCAGCCCTGCTTCTTTTAAACGTGGCTTCAGCACATCCAGACTCAAGTTTATGTTGTGAATTGTCCACAGCATATCCAGTATCACGTCATATCCATGTCCAGCATCAAAATATTCTTTAATAACAGCGCGTACGTTGTCACTAGTGCGCTTATATTTTGAAAACATGTAAACCATGTCCTTCTGGTTCAAAGCACGGACCACTAGTCCAATCAGCGATGATTCATGTCACCCGAGGCTAGCTACCTCTTCCGGTTTGGTTAATGTCGTTGTCGTGATTTGTCGTTGCGTTTTCAGATTTGCCGTTGTGATTTGCACTTCAGGGCCACCGTAGTTAACTCATCAAGTTTAATATCTACTGTTTTCAGAAATGACAGAAATTACTTTGTTATGGTTACACAATACAACTAATGGTAACATCCTGGACAGTAAATAGTGGCCAAACTGAATTTCAAGGATCAAGAAATGCACAATGAAAGCACTTTTATTTAGTGAACAATATAAAACAGATACCAACTAGATTTATAGAAAATAATGTAGCTTTGTCTTGTTGGATTGGATTGGGGTGTGAGGGTTTTTGTCATGTTCACTGAGCAGTTCCTAAGCAGCAACAGTGGAGCGTTACACCGTCTGCTGAGGGAGGTAGCTGCTGTCTGGAAGTGATGTTGCATTGACTGCTCTTGAAACAATGATCAGAGAGGTGAGATGAGTCTGTGGTACAACCGTGTGCACGTTACATTATGATACTGTCTCAAATTTAACAAATCAAATTTCAACTTAATAATACCCAGATTTCTTCAAATCTCTTCTACTGATTGTGAATGCAGAATCAGACTGTGGTGAATGTGAAGCGAGTGACATGTTGGTAGTCCTCCCCAGGATGCAGAAGACAGTCAGGAAATGAAGCCTAAAGACAAACACACACACCAAAAATAGAGCTTTTAGATGGTTTCTGAAACTTCCCTACTTTGATCAAGATGATTTCAGTGCTTTAGTTTTTAGTGCGTACAAGTTTTAAGCAGTTTTTTAGGTCAAGACATAAGGCACAACCAGGAAACGCCAGATAAATATTGACCATTGCCATCTTTTTACGTTGTCCTATTGGGTAATAGGCCAATAGCAGCCCATTAAGACTTTGACATGAAGGTTGAGAAACTATTTTTTATTATTTATGTTATTATCATCGTTGTTCACCTGTGTTATTCTGGTAGTGGTTTATATAATACCTGCAGCCATTTTAGACACTTTCTGTGACGTCATCAGCTCAGTCTCTAACAGAAAATACACACAAAAACTCAACACATTCATAACTTTACTGGAGATTTTAACCACATCTCCCTCCTCTATTTTCAGTCTCTCAACTGCTCAACCAGAGAAGGTGAAAATTTGGATTTATTTATATAAATTTATAGCAAATAAAGGAAATGCATGCAGCTTTTCTGTCTGTCCTCCATCATGAAAATAAGACAATAATCTGCTTCTCCTCACTTATAACTATACATTAATAACTATACAGCGATTTCTGACCAAACAGACTTTCAGAAGTGATCCCAGGAACAACTTCTGTGTGGAGAGTATTATTCCTATAAGGAAAGTGAGGTACTTCCTCAATAACAAACCCTGGATCACCAGTGACTTGAAACAGCTGCAGAACATAAAAAAAAGCTTTAAGGGAAGGTGACACAGAGTAAATGATGATTGTTCAAAACAGGTGAAAAAGAAGAGAACAGAGAGTAAGGAGGTGTACAGAAAAAGCTAGAAAGCCAGCTCCAGCAGAATAATGACAGATGTGAGGTCAGGGATGGAAAAGATCATAGGCTTTAAAATAAAAAGATTAGACTGATGAAAGCTTGGACAAAATGAGCCTAACATATTTTGCAGTGTGTTCAGCTCAGATCAACACTTACATGTTCCACAGCTACACAGACCTCAACTTCATACGCGACTATAAGTCGACATGAACCAAGGAGTAAACATTACTGTGGAGGGGGCGTGGTGCATCAGCTGCAGGAGAGAGCTGTGGAGAGAGCTCTGGGGAGCAGGACTAGGTGAGTGATTAGTACACCGGCAGTCACTTGTCTAATCACTCTCCTCTTTTTTTTTTTTTTTTTTTTTATATAATATTTTTATTACTTTTTCTGACATGAACACAGACTACAAACAACAGAACAACATGGCCACAAAAACAAATATCTGACTACTTGTGTGTTATACACAGTACAATGCAAAAAAAACACATCTCCCTATAGAAATAAGCTGTGAGGATGTGGGAACAAAGTATATATACATACAGATATATTCATCATCACACAAATAAATAACTTAATTTAGAGAGAAAGGGCTACTTTTTTCTCTTTTTCTTTTTTTAAATGAGAATGAATAGATTAAAAACAAATGAGTAAATTAATGTCCAGCCTTATGATCCAAAAACGTCAGTTAGCCAGTTCCCCTCAATGCCATCTATTAGTACAATGGTTGTGAGTCTTTTACCTGCATATTTAAAGAAAGGGGTCCAAATCCTACCAAAATCATCCATCCTACATTTGAATCTGCATGTTAGGTATTCCATTGGTAGTAAATCAAATACAACTTTGTGCCATACCCTAATTGTAGGTGGAGCATTATCAATCCATCTAAGCAATATATTTTTCCGAGCAGCAAATGTAAGAATACTGAGCAGCCTTCTTTGATGGGACCCTTTAATATGACGACTGGGCAAGCCGAGGAGCAGAACCTGAGGATCAGCATCAAGCTGGACATTAAAAATCAAATTAAGTTTGCTAACAATTTTACCCCAGTACTCCTCAACATGGATACATGTCCACACACAGTGCCTATAGCTTCCCACCTCTACCTGACACTTGGAACACTTTTCAGACAAACTTGGGTTCATCTTGTGTCTGAGCTGTGGTGTAATCTGCAAGCGATGTAGTATTCTAAACTGGGTCTCTCTGGTTCTGTTACATATGGAGATCTCTCTAGCTAGTCGCCATATTTCCAACCATGTTGATTCATCTATTGTAAGATTTAAATCAGCATTCCATTTACATCGAACATACTCTAGGTTCATATTGCTAACAGAGTTGAGCTCAGCATAACCCCGACCGAGAACTGCTTTCTTGCCTCTACCAAGAAGTAGACGTTCCATCTGTGAAGTCTGACAGTTAAAATCATACCTTCTTTGATTCTGGGTGAAGTTGCGAATTTGCAGATACCTGAAGAAGTGATTACTGGGGAGACCATATTTCTGTCGGATTTGTTCAAATGTAAGCATCACTCCTTTATCAAATAAATGTCCCAGAGTTAAAATCCCCCTCTCCTCCCACATCTTAAATCCCATGTCTGAGCAGGCTGGGGCAAAATCCATGTTCCCGTATATCGGAGCTAGCGACGACAATGTTTTGGAACGACCCTCTAACTTTCTTATCGCTTGCCAGGCTTTCAGACTTGTTGTGATTATGATGTTATTGTTCCTAGCATTCTTAGTTTTCGTTGAGTCCAAGGCAAGTAAAACACCCGTGAGGCCATTACCCGCGTTCGCCGACTCCAGATCTAACCACACCGAATCTGGATCATTATTAATCCACTCGGCTATGTACCGGAGCTGTGCAGCCAGCTGATAGAGCCTAATGTTTGGGACAGCTAAGCCTCCCTGCTCTACAGACATTTGCAAGTTAGACATTTTTAGTCGTGGTTTCTTTCTGTTCCATATAAATGAACTGATCCAGCCATTTACCCTTCTAATTGTTTTATTATTAAGTAAAATGGGGACCATTTGAAAGTGATAAAGTAGTCTCGGCAGAATGTTCATTTTGAGTAAAGCAATTCTACCCATCATTGACAGTGGAAGAGATATCCATCTGTCCAAGTCATCACATATATACTTTAACAGAGGTTCAAAGTTGGCCTTGTACATTGCTTCTAATGATGGGGTGATGAAAATCCCAAGATAAGTAAAGCCTGCGGGTGACCATTTAAATGGACAGGAGATAGGCAGAGAGGAGTTGCCCAGCGGCATGACTTCAGACTTAGAAAAATTTATTTTATACCCTGAAAATGTACTAAATTGATTTATTATTTCCAAAACAGCTGGTATAGATTTTGTTGGGTTAGTTAAAAAAAGCAATATATCATCAGCATATAAGGCTATTTTATGATCTTTCCCACCAACTGAGATTCCAGTGATATCTGGGCTATTCCTTATAGCTTCTGCAAGGGGCTCGATCGCTATAGCAAACAACAATGGGGATAAAGGGCATCCCTGCCTTGTTCCCCTACCCCAGTGTTTCTTAATGTCGGTCCTCATGACCCACTGCCCTGCTTGTTTTCAATGTTTCCCTCCTCCACCACACTTGATTCAAATGAATGGCTCATTATCAGGCCACTGCAGAGCTTGATGACGAGCTGATCATTTGAATCAGGTGTGGCAGAGGAGGGAAACATCAAAAACATGCAGGGCGGTGGGTCATGAGGACCGGAATTGAGAAACACTGCCCTACCCAGAGGGAAGGCGGATGAGACCTGGCCATTGATCCGAACAGCAGCCAGTGGTCTGTTATATAGCAACCTAACCCAGCTGCTGAAAGCATCTCCCAGCCCGAAGGCATTTAAGGTAGAAAAAAGAAATTGCCATTCAACCCTGTCAAAGGCTTTTTCGGCATCTAGACTTATCACCATACTGGACAACCTCCACTGTTGCGACAGCTGAATTACATTTAATAACCTTCTCATGTTGTTACTCAGTTCCTACCAATAATGAACCCTGTCTGATCAGTGTTGATAATGGAGGGCAAAACCTTCTCAAGATGCTGCGCTAATATTTTAGATAAGATTTTAAAATCAACATTCAGGAGACTAATAGGTCAATATGAAGGACATTCATCAGCTGGTTTTCCTTTTTTAAGTATGAGGCTAATATTGGCCTCTGTAAGTGATCTAGGTAAAGAGCCTTTATTAAATGATTCGTTCAGCATATCCAAGAAAGGACCCATAAGCTCTGATTTAAAGTCTTTATAGAATTCACTGCTAAGGCCGTCTGGGCCTGGAGACTTCCCTGATTGTAAAGTCTGAAATGCCACTAGAACCTCCTACTTCGTAATCGGTCCGTTTAGCCCCTGTTTTTGCTCCTCTGTTAGTTTAGGTAAAGTAAGCTTTGACATAAATCTATCAGTCAAGTCCTGTGCTTCCGGGGGCTCCTCACTGCTATATAACTGGTTATAAAATTCTCTAAACACCTTACAAATATTAACTGTGTCAGACTTACTATGTCCATTTTTGTCTTTAATGGATGAAATTGTATGAGAGTAAGTCCTCTTGTTCACTAGTCTTGCAAGATACTTACTTGGTTTATTACCATACTCATATAACCTTTGTTTAGCAAATCGAATACTCTGCTCAGCTCTATGAGTAAGAAGAGAATTTAGAGATGCTCTTGTAGCCAACATTGCTTTCATATTAATATCAGATGGATATTTTGCATACGTCTTCTCTAAATCAGCAAGTGTGCCTTCCAATTCCTTTTGGGCTTCTAAAGATTTACGTTGTTTGCTTCTAGCATAGGAGATAATAAGGCCTCTAGCATAGACCTTACAGATTTCCCATAATATTGATGGGGTTATATCTGGGGTTTTATTTATTTCGTAGAATATGTTAAATTCTGATTTAAAATAAGAAATGAATTTGGGATCACTTAGTAGGTGTGGATTGAACCTCCAGGAATTAGAGGAGCCCTGTCTCTCGGAAAAGAGCAACTGTAAAAATACTGGGCTGTGATCAGAAATAGAAATAGTTCCTGTATCACAAGACACAACAGAGGAAAGCAATAACTTAGGGATGAAAAAATAATCTATTCTAGAACTACTCTTATAAGCACTGGAAAAAAACGTGAACTCTTTAGAAGTAGGATGTACAGTTCTCCATACATCAAGAAAACCAAACTCCTCACATGTGTCCATTAATGCCCTGGCCCTTTTTGATGGGACCCTAGGATCTGCAGGCATTCTGTCCATTAGCGGATTCAGGTGGCAGTTAAAATCCCCACCCACAATACAACATTCAGTTTAATACTAGGAATATTCATAGTTAAATTAAGTACATAACATATCTTAAATTGTTGCTACTCATCGCTGTCACACATTTATTCTCTTTGTCTTTGGGCAGCATAAGTAGTATAGCAACAGGACCGAGCGGGCTGATAACATATAACAAAACAGTGGCCATTCCTGGGATGAAACTATTTACAAAGACTAACACTAGGTCCTTCACAAACCGTTCTAGAACCTCTAAACTTGAGATCACACCACAGAGAGCAAATTCAAACCCTCCTTTCAGGTGGTGGGTCCCCTGCCTAACGCTAAATGCAAGCACACTTCTTACTCATCTGGCACAGTAAGTTGAAGTAGCAATGGCTGAAAATATAGACAGACACAATCCCTACCATTCCTAAATAACATTAATAATAACCGTTATATAAATCCATAAAACACAGTTGGTAGGGCACTGGTCCTGATGGCAGTCAAAGTAATCATACTATCAAAGACAATAAGATAAAATAAATAAAATTAAAATATAAGAGAAACGTTCAGTCCTGTCTCTCAAGACCCGTATCTTAAGAGCATGTGAGCCTCAAGCTTCCATAAGAATAAGCATAAACAAGCTGCGTGAAGCACCTCGTAATTTACACGGATGTAATTAACGGGTGCGGCATGGATGAACACCGCCCGTATATTTATAGATGACCAAATAATACCCACCAAAACTTATGTATTTATTTCTGAAAGATAAATCCCGGTCTGGATCAACAGTTTTTTCCACGGGGGAACATATTAGGAAGTTACGGCGAAACATATTAGGTCTGTGAGTCCTCCAGGTGGAGCGCCCGACAGTTAACACAGGACAGTGTCACACCTCACCTGCGCATCACAGGACAGCTACAGAGAGTCAACAAAGGCTGAAGCCTCTCCTGGAGAGTGGAAAGTTTTAACCGTATCATTCACTGTGATCCTGAGGGACGCGGGGTAGATCATGGCATAACGAGCTCCCTCGATGTTCTGGAGCTTCTTCCGCACCTGGTCGTATTTGCGCCGTCTTTTCTGTGTAGCAGCAGCGAAATCAGGGAAGAACTGAATCCTCGCTCCGTCCTGTCGGATGTCTTTGAGTCGTCTAGCAGCATCCATCACCCTTTGACGGTCATTGAAGTTGTGAAACCTCACTATCATTGCGCGTGGAAACCTTGAGGTCTGGGGACCGGGGAGCCTGTGCGCCCTCTCAAGCTTGACGCGGCCCGCTTTGGTGTCCAGCTGTAGGAGCTGGGGAATCCAGGACTCCATAAACTGTGTTGGGTTTGTCCCCTCCAGTTTCTCTTGCAGGCCAACAATCCTCAGGTTTTTGCGTCGACCTCCATTCTCATAATCCTGAAGTCGCTCTGTCAGCTCCTTTGCTGTTCTTTCCAAAGCAAGAAAGCGCTGATCAGCATCAGTAGACGCATTTTCCACCACTAGAATTCTTTGTTCCGCCTCACAGACACGGTCAGTAACTTCTTTCAAACTCTGAGAAATATTTGTGGTGATATCGTGCAGCATCTTTTCTAGTTTTTCATCCATCATGACAGCAATATTCGCTGTCATCGCTTCAAGGGCTTTGGTCAGACCCGGATCAGATGCCGCACTAGTGTTAGCCGCTAGCGTAGCATCGTCGTCTTGTGGGGAGGCCGCAGGTGTATCTTTCTTCTTTGAAAGTTGTTTAGAAGGCATTTTACCCGCAGGTTTGCTCAAGAATCGGTCCAGGGACATCACCCGGAGTAGTCACTCCGATTTTTCGTGCGCTTTGAGCCACCAAGAATAAAAAATGCCAATATTGGAGGATAAGTGTACCAGAGCTCCGACAAAACGTGGCTACTCAGGTGCTTGCATCACCGGAAGTCCACTCTCCTCTTTTAAAAACTCAGTAGTGTGCTGGAGCTGGGAGGAGGATTGAAGTGGTGTCGGCAGCACGAACCGAGAGGGAAGGCCTGCGAACGACTCCACATTCGTGAAAAATAGTTAATAAACTATACGTTGAACCGTTCGCTGTCTCTGAGTCTCTCTGAGAGAACCCGCAGTGGCAACAGGCCGCCACAATTACTATCTACAGCTGCGAGAGGACACTCTAGGCTTGTGACAACTATATGCTAACAAAGAAAGCTAATCGCAGGCTGAAAGCAAGATGACCAGAGCTGAAGGATCGAGGCCACAGGTGGGTGCTTGAACAACATACTGCTGGCAGAGGCTCATCAACGGTGCAGTTACGTCTCCATGCCCCGGTACTTGTCCAGAAGATGAATATAAATGAGTCTGCAAGTGGGCCTTCTTGGTGTTACCGCTTCATGCAACGCTACCGCCTCTCTATCAGAGCACGGAGCACTTGTGTCAGGATTGGTCTTGGATTTTGTGAAATAAATTTCTAAATAAATGCAAATTGTAGTCTGGTGTGATTTATATGTTTTTTTCCTCTTCATGACGCAAAGTTTGACTGATGCGACTTATAGTCCGGATATAACGTTATATCCTCCCTGCCACACCTTTATAATGTCTTCCTTCTCCTCAGTTATGGATTTTTACACAGCTTCCAGCAGATGAGATCTGTAGCAGTGCTTGCATTTCTGATCACCTGCCTGTTTTGTTCTCTGTTACTGTCCCCTGCTCTGTTGTTGAAACTCGCCCTGCTCTCAGGCACTTCTGTAGGCGTGCTGAAAGGAGATGGAAGAAGGACAAGCTACACGTATCTTTTCTATTGGAGTATCAGAATGCTGTAAAAGCTGCCAAAGCTGACTACCTCTCAAGCCTCGTCTCAAACAACATCGACAGGCCAAAGGTTTTGTTCAATGTTCTGGACTCTCTTTTAAACCCATGCACCACTGATCCCATTGTACTTGCTCTTTACAGCGATTCTCTGGACTTCTTTGTCGACAAAATCTCTGCTCTGCGGTCGGTACCGTCTCTCTTTGTTTCTGACTCCTCTGGCCCCACAATATGCCCTGCTGCCGTTGACCAGTTTAAAACCCGTATCACTGTCTAAGCTGTTGGATGTAGTGCAGAAACTACGCCCTACAACTTCACCTTCAGATAGCCTTCCCCCGCATCTTTTTAAAAAGATTTTTAATTCAGTGGGCTCATTCAATTTATTATTGTTTCATGCTTGTTTTAACTCAGACCATTTTCCAGCTCCTATTAAGCATGGCATAGTGCAGCCACTAATAAAAAGCCTGGCCTTGATCCATCTACTGCGTTTGACACAGTAGATCACAGGACCCTGCTGTCACGCCTGGAACAGTACGCTGGTGTCAAGGGTCCTGCCCTCATGCTGCTCCAGTCCTACCTGACTGACAGGAGCAGTTCATTTGGGAGAATTTTCTTCTAGTGTGACCCCTCTAACTTCCGGGGTGCCTCAAGGAGCTATTTTAGGCCCTTTATTGTTCTCATGTTGCCCCTTGGATCCATTCTCCGCAAACATAATGTGTCTTTTCATTATTACGCTGATGATGTACAAATGTACAAATTATGTAAATGTAAAAATGTAAAACTCTGTACAAATTCTACTTGCCTGTATAACTTGGATGAGCCTCAGTTTTCTAAACCTAAATGACAGAAAGACAGAAGTCACAGTGTTTGGGTGTCATGGACTTTACAGTCACACATACCTACTGTGTTGCTCTGCCCCCTTCCCTTGGTTCAAAACACTGCTCTGTTGTGAAGAGCCTTGGTGTCACTCTTGACTGTGATTTTAGATTTGACAGGCAAATTGGCTCTGTAGTCAAAAGTGCCTTTTTCCAGCTGCAACTTCTGGCCAGGGTAAAACCTTACCTTTCTCCTAGTGACCTGGACAAGGGGACTCATGCCTTTATTTTTTTCAAGACTGGACTATTGCAACTCGTTGTATGTGGGTTTAGACCAGCACTCCTGCAACACCTACAGCTTGTGCAAAATGCTGCTGCTCAGCTTTTAACAGGTACAAAGAAACAGGAACATATAACCCCGGTTCTGGCCTCTCTGCACTGGCTTCCTGTCCGGTTCAGAATTGATTTTAAGATCCTGATGTTTGTTTTTTAAATTTTGAACTGATCTGATGCATGTTCACAATCAGAGCTCTGAGGTCTGCTAACAAACTATACTTTGATGTGCCTAAAAGCAGGCTAAAAACTAAAGGCGAGCAAGCTTTTGCAATGAATGCCCCTAAGCTGTGGAATACATATGCATATCCGGTCGTCAGAAACTCTGGACATTTTTAAATCCTCTCTTAATCCGCTTGGCCACTGACCTGCTTTAGTTGGCGGTCTGGGGTGCATGGTCCTCCCAGGTGTCGAGTGGGGCCTCTACTGGGCCCCGCGCTCGACTCAAGCCAAGGTGGCCAGGTCCTGCGGTCTGGTTTCCCCATAGAGGCCATAGGATGTTTTCTGTTTAGTCTTGACAGATGTAGTTGTCCAGTTCCATGTTGTTTTTTTTCATCGTCTTCTCATAGAAGTTCTTTCTATCTCTGTCTTTTTTCCTCCCTTTCTTTTTCTTTCTCTCATCAGGTTAAGCATTAATATGTATAAAGTAGTCTAACAAATATAAATAGATAAGCAGTACTTGCGCATCAAGAGGAGGTATATATTGGTAAAGGCTCTCTTGGCAAAGCAAATGTGTTTGGCATAACACAGTATTCAGATTACAATTCTGCTGGCCATGATGCTGTACAGGACAAGGGGAATAAAAGTACAAGAAATACCGGCAGAAATCATTCAAGGAGCACAATTCAAACCAGCATAGAAAAATGTCCAAAAAATATCAGTGTTGTCACATAACAATTAAAGCACATGAGAAGATGCAAAGAAAGAGGCAGTATGTAGTGTTGCTGCAGCAGGCTGCCACTGGTGCAGCACCACACAACAATCACCTAATCTTGAACACAAACAAAACAAAACATGATTGGGAACTTTAGGAGGACCAGGAATAAACCAAACACTGTCTATATCACGCTGGCCTACGATATAAGCAGCAAACATAAGAGGAGTGGGTGGGAGAGCGTGAGCGAGGCCTTTAATGCTGTGGGGTCTGAGAAGCGCACACAAGCAGAGGTGAAGAAGTGGTCCTATATTAAGGTGGATGTGAAGCGGAGACTTTAATAGTATGCACTGCAACACTTGTGCATGCTTTTATATCCACTCGTATAATTGCAGACACATGGGTGTTTTAATTGTTCATCAGTGTTATTTGTTTATGTGTCTCAGATGTGCACATCACTTATTCTGAGGACAAATTGTGTTCACATTTATTTATTATAAGTTTCCCAACTTCACCTCTAAGTGTCGCCAAAGAATCAACAGCTGTAGAAAGGTGCGTACGACAGCCCTGAAGTTGGCGTGAGGCACCGCACATTTCCACGGTTATTTCGCTCGATACATCTGATCGTTTGTCTGAAAAGTTTGCTTGATAATAAGCAATTATATAAATGTCACGGCCAGAGAGGCCATTTCATATCAAAACTTCTCAAGGAGAACTGTGTTTTAAGAAGGAATGTTGTCTCCCCACTGATCGTTATCTTTATAGCTCCCCAAATAAGGAGATGCCTCCAAACTTAGGAGATATACCAGGTCTTTGTACGTGAAAGCACATAGAGGATTGTATGTATGTGTGTGTGTCACCAAATAAAAGGTAAAGGGAGGCAACCACACGTTGGAGAACTCTTGCGAAGCTGCAGAGAGAAGGTGTGTTGTTCTTCCCTTGCAAGTAAAATACTGAGGCCTTTGAGTGATTTCTTGGTTTCATGCTGTTGTCTGTGAGTGAATTTTTCTAACATTTTTGGTCCTCCGAGCCGGATACCAACATTTCGTATGAGGGTTTCTACGGGGAGGGCCGAAACTCTGTAGACTGTGCACAGCCCGACGAGGTCGGAGGAAAGACACACGGGGCTAAAATTCTCCATCCGCAAGAGAAGGTCCTTTCCGGGGTAACTCCTCACAAATGACGGCATTCAAGCACAGTTTTATGATGGACAGTGGATGAGACCAAGAAAAAAAAGGAACAGCTGAATTGTGAGTAATATCTTTTGATACTGAATGTTGCAACTGAGTATAAAAAAAGGAAGGAGGGTTGAAAGTCCCTGCCAAAAGTAAAGGGGGTTAGAGTCCCTGCCTAAGGGTACCTATTGTCACGGTTTATGTTCTGTTCCATGTTTTGTCTCGTCATTTCCTGTTTTATTTTGAAAATAGCACTGACCTTCTCCTCTCGTTTCAGGTATCTTGCCCTTTCTCCCATGTCAAACGTCTCATTGTCTTCCCTGATTCCCAAGTGTTTCCCTCATGTGTTCAAATAGTCTGGGTTTCCCTTGTCTTGTGCCAGTATGTTGTCTCACCACATGAGCATCATTACCAACCTTTGTCTCAAGCCTTGATCCATAGCTTCCACGAGCCTACAGTGTTATCTTGTTTTGTAATTTATTCTTACCCATAGCCTTAGTTTATTTATCCTAAATGGTAAGTTTTCATAGCCTTGTATTTTCAAGGAGTGATTTTTGTTGCAACCTTTCATAGTCGCCTCCGTTAAAGGAGAGCTTTAAGTTAAACATTAAAGTTTCATAGAGTGTCGGTTTTGTTAAGAGTGCGACTTTTGTTAAATCCGCCTCGTTAGGAGAACGTGTCTTTGTTTTGTTAAACTGTTCATAGCGTTTCTGTTTTCCTCCCAGTTTGGAGAGATTTATGTTGGTAACTTTCATAGCTGCGCTCGTCCTCCGCGCCACAGTTACTGAGGAGAGCGCTTAGGCTTTCACAGCCCTTTTCTTTGCTCTGCCGGGAGATCGCCCTGCCTTGCTGTGCTTTGTTTAAATAAAAAAAACCCTCTTGGAATCCAAAAGACCCTGCGTCTGTGTCCTGAGTCCCCTGGTAACTGACACCTATTGTCTGTATGTCTATTGTATTTTGTGTTTTAAGTATTTGTACTGTGCAATTGCGTTGTTTTGAGTGTGTGTATGAGAGAAAGGAAAAATGATTGGAACAGAGTTTTGTTGAAGCAGCAGAGTAACTGGGAACCTAATGGTGTCAACCAAGGTTACTGACTGTTGAAGTAGACAAACTCGGACGTTCATTAAGGAAAAATATATTTATAAAACGGAAAATGTGAACGGTACAATGGACGGGGATCGTAAATTTATGGAGCAGCATAAATTTTTGGGAAAATTGTCTGTCTCTCAGTGCCAAATGCTGGTGAACAAATTAAAAGACAAAGATAAAAACAAAGGTCAAAAACAAGACGGACCCAAAACCACCACTGTAAAAGTGTGGTTGGCTGAAGCTCACAAGAGGAAATCAGGAGAAAGGGGGGTGTAAAAAAAAAAGGCACAATATGTACTGTTGTCCATCCTGAAGATAATAAAACAACCCCCTCCATTTCTGGTGCTTTTGCCCTGCCATACTCTCTGTGGAGGAAGCAGGGGGAGGGGAGTCACTGACTCCTGTGACACCTCCCCACATCCACTCTTCCTCAATTTATGGATCAGGTCATACATGCAGAAAAAGTGACACAGAAAAAAAAAAAGAATAGAGAAAAGAGAGCTGATGTGTTTGTGGCAGACAGCTGTGATAATTATGGGGGAGGGGATGCAGATGTGTTTTATAAGAAAGCTCCAAGCTGGGACAACAGAGGACGAGGAAGAGGTCGAGGTTTCTCCAGAGGGAGAGGGAGAGGCTTCCCCAGAGGAAGGGGAAAACCTTCAGACATAGCATGCTCCAAATGACCTTATTGTTCCAAGGGAGACCATATGTGTTTTTATGTGATTCAGGAGCGTGCCGCACTGTGATGAGAGATGATTGCCACAAGTTCCCCCACGTGGTTATCATGTCACAGTGAGGTTTAAGAAAACCACTGGTCCAGACTATGCATTTGACACGGCTTTTTGTCAATTAGGCCCACAAAGAGTTGTTCTTACCGCATGTTATTGGAAAGAAGACAATTGTTTTTGTCTATGTACTCTTACCCCGGAAATTAACAAATTGGTGCAATATGGGAAAACACCACATGTGTCCATGACCATAAATTGCTGGACAGACTGGAAACATTGGAACCAATCGGCATGGTACGTCAAAGACGTCACTGACTGGAGACCTGATGAGCAGAAAGGCTGGCAGTTCAGCCCCTCAACACAGTGTTATAGGAAACAGTTAAACTGGGTAGTAACATGTTCCCCACAAACACATTTGGAGGAACATTTTGCGTGAACTATGACCCTCACTGCAGAACAAGATCAGGCTTTAGAATCACTGCCATCCACACTATGGTCCCAAGGCAACGCTAATGTGGGACTGATGAAAGGTGTGGAGCCTGTTATTATTAGGCCAAAGACAGAAAACAGGCCTAAAGCACAACAATATCCCCTGAAGCCTGATGCAATCGAAGGTATACGTCCTGTGATTACAGATTTATGTAGTAAAGGAATTATTAGACCCTTCTCAGACTCCCCAATTAACACAGTTATTTTTCCAGTGAAGAAAGTGCCTCCATCTACAGGATGGAGGATGGTACAGGATATGAGGCCAGTAAATGAGTTTGTGATAGTCAAATGTTCCAGACCCACACACACTGTTAAACCAGTTGTGACCAGAGTCAACTCATTTCTCTGTTATAGATTTGATTAATGCTTTCTTCTCCATCCCAATTCATCCAGACTCTCAGTATTGGTTTGCATTCACTTTTGATGAAGGAAAAAGATACACTTTTACCAGGCGGCCCCAGGGGTATGCAAAGAGTCCAACTATTTTTGCTAAAGCTGTAGCAAATTGCTTAACCGAATTCGTCATGTCACAAGGTAGCCAGATACTGTCGTATGTGGATGACAACTTAGTGGCAGGAAAGTCACAACAGAAATGCAAACAAGACACCATAGCACTTCTACATTATGTAGCAGACACAGGAAACAAAAATATGGAACTAAAAGTAAGCTGGAAGCTTATTTCTCTAAAAGACTGGATTCTGTGGCAGCCGCCACACCCCACTGTGTACAAGCAGTAGCAGAGGCAGAAAAGGTTTACAAACCTAGAACAGACCTAACAGATGTGGCTTTGACAGGAGAAGTTTTGTTTGTAGACGGGTCAGCTAAAATTGACGAAAAAGGAAAAAATGGAGTGGGTTATGCAGACTCAAAAGTAGTAAAAGCTGGGCCACTCCCTGGACACCTTTCAGCACAAGCAGCTGAACTGATAGCACTAACTGAGGCATGTAAGCTGTATAAAGGAACAGATGTCAGAATATATACAGATAATCAATATGCTTTTGCAACAGTACACTGATATTGTTAACAATGGAAATGATTTTGTAGATAAAGCTGCAAAAGAAGCTGCAATGTCACATGTTTTAACTATGACTATGGAAAATTATGTTTTAAAAGATATGCAACAACAAGCACCAGACAGCAAAAGAACTATGTGGTGCAATAAAGGAGCAATTTTGAAAGATGACATCTCCACCTGACCGCTTGGAAAACCAATCTTGCTAAAATCCATGTATAAATGGGCAGCAATTGTGGCACATGGGCCTTGCCATGTGTCAACAGGAGGGATGAACAGTATAATAGAACAATATGTACATTATTTTACTCATTAAAAAAAAATTGTGCACAATGTCAGATTTGCATAAAACGTAATCCACAGGGAAACATGAGACCACGAAGAGGTCAGTTTCCTAAACCAGAGTATCCTTTCCAACAAATACACATGGATTTTATTGAACTAAACAAAAGTTACAACCAGAAGTACTGTTTGGTAATAATTGATACATTTTCTAAATGGGTAGAGATATTTAGAGACATGTCATTCAGCAGATGCCCTGACAGTAGCAAAAGCCTGATGCAAAAGAATAATACCTACTTTTGGGATTCCACAGATTATCAGGAGTGATAATGAAAGTCATTTTGTGAATAAAGTGATCCAAAAGATAGGAGACCACTTCTGCATAAACTTAAAAAACATTGTGGTTATCACCCCCAGAGTGCAGGGCTAGTGGAAAGAACTAATGGAACAATTAAGCTGAAACTGAGGAAAGCATTGGAAGAAACAGGGAGAAATAGCCTGATTGCATAGGATGTATGAGGATGACGACACTGTAATGGAAAATGAATTCTTATATGCATTGTATTGAGTGTTACTGTGCATGACCTGCAAATGACCGAGTTGCAAGGTACCACCCAGGGATGAAGCTGATATTTACGACTGGGTCTGGTTAACCTCAACTGATGGTTGGGGAGGAAAGATAGAAGAACAATCAACTATACCCAAAGAGAGATGATGTGATAAGAGGGCAATATAACTGTGTTTTTGCCTCAGTGGTCAGAGCAACTCTGTATTTTGTACTGTGTTGTTCTCTCTTGCAATATATTATTTTAAAAGCCTCTAATCTCCAGAAGAAAATAACTGACTCTGTGCATTACCAAATTTCCCCAACAACACTCTAGCAAGTTATATGAAAAAGATGTTCGAAACAAAAAGAAATAAGTCAATATAATAATGTTCCGAATGAGACTTTGCCGTTGCAGGTTGGAGCAGAGCTTAATATCGGAGACTGGGTCTTCACGAAGGCGATAAAGAGGAAGGCCCGTTCCAGATCCTGATAACCACCTCAACCGCTGTCAAGGTCGAGAGACGTGATACTTGGATACACAAGAGCCATTGTAAGAGGTGCTCTTTGCCTTTCCCTGATTGCTAGAGAGGGAAGTCCAGCTACAAAGTGGACCAGGTGTATAGATCCTGGTAAACTCAACGCTGGTGAAGCAGGGACGTCTCTCTAGCACTTAGCAGGGCAAGAGGCAGAGAGCACCAGAGAAGAGAGAAAAAGAAAAGAAATGATTTCAAAGGTTAAAAGTGGTTGTTGGCAGCAGGACTGGTCATAAGTCTCTTTGTGGTTCTGCCTATTTTAGGTTGGGAGACCTACGAGAGATTGAAAAAAAACAAAACGGGTCCATCAGGGTACTGTTAAGCAGCAAAGGAAGTTGTGAAGCAGGGAAGGTGTAAACCTTCGGAACTAAATGGAATGTGTGTCACCAGGAAAATCATCAGGAGAATCTATGACTTTTCAACTGTCTGTGTCCTTCTTTCAACCACTCATTGGAGAACTCTAGTGAATCTGCAGAGAGAAGGTTTGTGTGTTGTTCTCCCCTTGCAGGTAAAATACTGAGGCCTCTGAGGATTTTCTTGGTTTCATGCCGTTGTCTGTGAGTGAATTTTTCTAACATCGTTGACCCTTTTTACATGAGGCCCCAGGTGATGGAGGACTACAGATATCTGGGTGTTCACTTGGACAACAGACTCTAAATACAACATCTCTACAAGAAGGGGCAAAACAGACTGTACTTAATAAGGAATCTTAGGTCTTTCAATATCTGCACCAAGATGTGTGGTGGAGAGTACAGTCTGCTTTGCAGCATCTGTTGGGGCAGCAGCATCAGAACCAGACACAAAGAAACTGAACAAACCGATTAAGAAGGCTGGCTATGTGCTGGGGACTGCTCTGGAGTCCCCCCTTTTACAGTTGCTAAAAATAAATAAATGTTTGACGGTATTGATGTTAGAAAATTTGCTCACAGACAAAGGCTTGAAACCAAGAAATCACTCAAAGGCCTCAGTATTTTACTTGCAAGGGGAGAACAACACACAAACCTTCTCTCTGCAGATTCACAAGAGTTCTCCAGCGAGTGGTTGCCTCCCTTTACCTTTTATTTGGTATCATATCACACACACACATACAATTTTCTACTATATATCATGAGTATGCAGTCATCGACTTATTTGGGCAGTGTGAAGATAATGATCAGAGTGAAGATAACATTCCTTTTTAGTACACCGTTCTCTTTGTCTCTCCTCTCCTCCTTGTGAGTTTTGATATATAATGGCATCTCTGGCCTTGCCATTTATGCAGTGATAATATGCAGACTTTTCAGACAATTATTCAACCTTCTCAGCATTACAGAAAAAAACAAAAAAATACCCATAAAACTTACCTGATTGACAGCATCAGGCCAGTTCTGAGTCTCAAGACAGAAAGCGCTGTGCTTCCCATACTTAAATCCACCCTTTCCTGATACAGAACCATCCAGGAAGTTAGCGGTGTAGAACTGGACTCCTGGTTGGCTTGTCGAAACCTCTAGGACACGCCCACTGGCTGAGTGACAGACTCTGAAATGAGAAAAGAAGTTCTATTGAGAACAATATAATTTCAGTCTTTTCTTGTATGTGTGTGACAACCCTCTAATGTGTTAATATGTGGATAAGAAAATGTAATCTGCAGCAAACCTGGCAGCATGTCTTTCTGTCCTGGGATCTTTGGCCAATGACAGACAGTAGTTGTGGTCAAATCCTGGAGCAGGAACTTCCTTTAGTCGAGTGCCAATCAGAACTTGCTTTCTGAGGTCAAAAGGTGTACCTTCCACAGCTCTGATCTCTCCTGTGGGAAGTTTAGATACAAGAGGAGCAAATGCACCACAATCAGGGCGCATTACTCATTTAATTACACCTCACCCTGATTTCTGAGCAGATGACAAAACTAAAGATACAGCTAAAGATACCCGCAAAATTACTTTGTCTTTGTTACGGCAGATACTGGTGTTCAGATGGTTTATTGTATAAGAAAGAGCCTAATAAAACCCTAAAACATCCAATTTGATTTCATTGTGACTTTAAGGAAAGTTTGCAGTTATTAAAGTTAATGCAGAGCAAAAAAAAACTACTCTTGATTCAGAAGATCTCCTCTTAGCCTCTGATAGCGGACTTGTTTCTGTGCTTGTCCTGTTGGATCTCAGCATTCTGTTATAGAGACTTGAAGATGTTATTGGGATTAAAGGAACTGCATTAGGCTGGTTTAAGTCATATTTATCTGATAGATTCCAGTTTGTTCTTGTAAATGAAGAATCTTCCTCACACACCAGAGTAAGTCATGGAGTTCCTCAGGGTTCTGTGCTTGGACTGATTCTTCATTGCTATGCTGATGATACTCAGCTGTACTTATCTATGAAACCAGATGAAACCAATAGGTTGGTCAAACTACAAGCCTGTCTTAAAGACATAAAGACCTGGATGACTCAGAACTGTCTGCTTTTAAATTCAGACAAAACTGAAGTTGTTCTCTTTGGATCTGAGCGCTTCAGGGAGAAATTGTCTAGTTATATAGTTACTCTAGATGGTATTTCCTTGGCTTCTAGTTCTACAGTGAGGAACCTTGGAGTTATTTTTGACCAGAATTTATCATTTGACGCACATATAAAACTGGTTTCTAGGACTGCCTTCTTTCACCTTCGTAATATTGCTAAAATCAGGAACATCCTCTCTCAGGGTGATGCAGAGAAACTAGTTCATGCATTTGTTACTTCAAGATTGGACTACTGTAATTCTTTATTATTGGGCTGTCCCACATATTCTCTGAAAAGCCTCCAGCTGATCCAAAATGCTGCAGCCAGAGTTCTGATGAGAACTAACAGGAGAGATCATGTTTCTTCAGTTTTAGCTTCTCTTCATTGGCTCCCTGTTAAATTCAGAATAGAATTTAAGATTCTTCTCCTCACATATAAAGCTCTTAATGACCGAGCTCCATCATATCTTAAAGATCTCATTGTAAGATATTTTCCTAACAGAGCATTTCGCTCCCAAACTGCAGGTTTACTTGTTGTTCCCAGAGTTTCTAAAAGTAGAATGGGAGGTAGAGCCTTCAGTTATCAGGCCCCTCTCTTGTGGAATAAGCTGCCAGTAAATGTCCAGGAAGCAGACACCCTTTCCACTTTTAAGATTAGGCTTAAAACTTTCCTTTTTGATAAAGCTTATAGTTAGGGATGGCTCAGGTAATCCTGAAACATCCCATAGTTAAGCTGCTATAGGCTTAGACTGCTGGGGGACCTCATCTGTCACACCTTTCCTCACTTTGCTCTCTTTTTCCCCCTGTTTAATTTCTCAATTGATTTTATGTACATGTGACATTATTGTGGCTATTAACTTGTGTTTCCCTGTTCCAACAGGTATCCTTTGAATGGTGTTATGGTGTTTTTCCCCCCTCTTTTCCCTCTTTTCTGTCTTCTCAAACCCCAGCTGGTCGAGGCGGATGGCCACCCTTCCTGAGTCTGGTTCTACCAGAGGTTTCTTCCTGGTTCTGGTTCTGCCAGAGGTTTCTTCCTGGTTCTGGTTCTGCCAGAGGTTTCTTCCTGTTAAAAGGGAGTCGTTCCTTTCCACAGTCGCCTCAGGCACTCTCAGGACGGGAGATTGGACTGAAGACAAATTTTGGTGCAATCTGTTGGTTTTCTTAGCTAGGATATTATTTTTGAATTGGCTCCATATGGATTAATTGGATTATGATTACAATGAATTGAATTCCAATTGGCTTGAATTGGACTATATTATTTAAGTGCCTTCAGATGACAATTGTTGTAATCTGGCGCTATATAAATAAAATTGAAATGAATTGAAATTGAATCAACATAAAAATGTAGTTTATCATTTAAGGAAATACAGATGACACTCATCATCACTGCCACTTACTATTTCACCTGCATCTTGCCATGTTCATACATTGTTCATACCATTTTACATCTTGTACGCACCTTCTTGCATTTATTTATTTTATGTATATTCCTTCATCACAGCTCTGTAACGTACAATTTTCTCACTCGTGGGATAATAAAGGTTATTCTATTCTACTCTGTTCTATTAGCAGTTCTTGTGCCCCCAGTTGACAAACGGCACTGAGTATCTCAGCCTGGGCTCCGTTTACAGAGGAATTATCCAACTTTCACAGCTGCACTGCTGTTGTGGGAGAATGATGCAAGTGTTTTACCTGTAGGAATAGAAGTGTCATCAACCGGCAAGAAGTTCTGCGCACTGATAGATACTTGATGATCGTAGATATCTTCTGCACCCTTGGCCCAAACAGGCAAACAAACACACAAATCTGATCTTTCAGTTCTGTTAATAAGTTCATTCCTACATCCATCAACAATTTGTTTCTAGCAACAAAAAGCTTGTCTACAACACTGAAAATGGATAAATACTGCCTTGGTAAGTTGGTTTTCTTTTGATTTCATCCATAATTATGCTGATATCTTCCTCGTCTCTCTGTCCCAGGGAAATGGCTAAAAAAGTTAAACTAAAGCTTTTACTTTTTCTTTGTTCTGTTTAAAAATAAATGTACTTTTGATGTAAAAATGTATTAAATTTAAAAATAACACTGTTTTATCTCTCAGTTATGTCATCGATGATTAATTTACACAGGCTTGCTAGTTCAGCAGGCCAGACCCAGCAAACTTGACTGAATTCAGAGCTAACGATGACAACTGTAAAGTACAGCAGCTTAACTGATTTAGGACAGACTGTGAAATACACCTCACTTTTGGGATGAGCTGCAGCGCAGTGTGAAGTTAGATGTTTGAAGTTACGCATGTTTTTTAAATAATTTTTATTTCTGTGATGAGTGGAAGTAGTTGAATATTTCATCAATTTTATGTCATCTTGTATATTGTCTTTCCTTTTTTTTACATAATATTCTTAAACATATACGGCGCAGAAATACTAGATCATGGGCCCTTACCTGTCCGGCTAGGTTGAAGTATGAGTGGTTGGTGAGGTTTATGGGGGTGGTTTTGGTAGACCGGGCCTGATATTCAGCAGTCAGTGTTTCCTCCTGACCAAAAGCTCAGATTTAAACCAATTCACAATTGCAAACCATTATATCTATAAGCCAAATCCTATGTGCCAAATCAATTAATGTTCAACTGATAAATGACAACAATCTCAAAACAGAATTTTCAAACACAATAGACCACCTCTGCAGTGAGAACATTTGAGACAAAAATGCTGTATCATCAAATCATCTTTCAGATCTTGGACATTTTCCATCCCGGCTTGTTTAATTTCATCAAAAGCTGTTTGCTTACAGTTAGATGTTGACCAAATAAAAGGTTTTGGGACTTCTTCAGTCAGACAATCAAAAAAGCAAAGCTCGGGGTATAAAGGTAAATAAGGTTAGGGATGCAGAGCTCTAAAGTTAGGACATTGGTGTGTTTACCTGTAGGGTGTAGGTAACAGAGACCTCAACCTCACCAGGATAACCCTGGTCTCCATCTGGACTGGTAAGAGCCAGCTTCACACCACCTTCCACCATCGTAGCAAGCCAGACAGCCTGAAGAGACAAACACACAAACACTAAATATATAAAGTGAAAATAATTCTTAACTAGTCTGACTTGGACAAATAAATTAGATGTCTTTCTTAGTTTAATATTTTAAACCATAATATTTTCTGATGTTTGCAGTGATCAAGATAGTTTTAATGCACAGTACACCTCAAAACTATGACAACAACAGAAAGATTGTATTATTCTTTTTTTTTTTTACCAGAGCAAGAGGCATGGGCATTTCCATGAGGCATGGAAATCTGATCTTTTTACATTTTTTTGCAATGGATGAGTAAACCAAGAGAACAAAACAAAACTTTCTGAACTTGAGATTCTGTCCATGAAAATCACAAAAAGGATCTGTGACAAGAGACAGCCCTGGTGGACTTCAACACACATAGTAAGCGAGCTCCACGACCAAATAGACGGTATACTGTGACAATAAGCAAAAAATGTGTGCCTGTGAAGGATAAGACATTTATCATTTATCATTTAAAAATAAGACACACAAGTTCATCACCACTCCGAGGCAGCAAAAATACCCCCAACCACCGCTGCCAGATCAGGTGCTGTGGCCGGATTAAGCACAAATTCATCTCGGCAGCCCACAATATCGGCAGCTTTTGCAAAATCAACCAAATACAAGAAAAGCAGCGAAAGATGGGCCCAGTGTACAACAGCTGTTGCAAGATATCTGGCGAAGGAGTCAGTCCCATTTCAGACAGTTAAGAGAGAAAGTTTAAAAAAAATGCTGGCTACACTGGATGCGCAATATGAGTCGCCTGGCAGGAAATATTTCTCAAAGGGCTCTGTATGCAGACATGTTGCTCCATGAGTACACAGTAAAGCGCAGGTTCTAGAGATCGCCATTTGAAAAAAAGATCACGATCCTCCCTTCGATCGCTGATAGATGATTTGATCAAAAATCACTCCATTCCTACTCTATACTCCCATAGCAAGCCCCACAGAATCCAATGAGGGAGATGGTCATGTAGACTGCATGATCAAACTTCCATGACCCCCTTGGTAACTCTGCGACAGTGAAGATCTGGGGAGTTCAGCGACCTAGGGGTTTGACCGTCAGTCCAAGCCTTCTCTCCAACACCCTGGAGTAAACTTTCCTGGGGAGGCTGAGTAGTTTGATCATCCTATATTTGGAACACACTTTCCAGGCCCCCTTCTTAAAAATGGGAAGCACCACCCAAGTCTGCCACTCCACAGGCTTGGTCCCAGACCTCCATGCGACACTGAAGAGGCATGTTAGTCAAGACAGTCTGACAATAGCTGCATCTGGACACAGACATTCTAAGAACGCAGTTCTAAGAACTGTCCACCTCAACTTTCATTATAAGAACTGCCCTTCCCCACGGGAACCGTTTCATTTTGCATTCGCACATGAGTCAGGGACCTTGACAGGGACTGATGTGACGCAACCGTCTGCGACAGACGTGTTACTTTAGCACATCACACAACAACAAAACAAAACCCATAGCTAATATGGAGAGAAAGGAGGCCACCGCATTCATGGTCTTCATGACGATAATATTAATCATGGACGATCACATCAGGCGTCTAAGGTCGAGGCTGGAAGAGCACACAGCGAGAGCAGGAGACAAAGAATCGAGCAGCGGACTTGTAACTTGTTAAACATGCGCCGGTTGTGTCCGTGTCGTATGAGTAAACATTTCAGACAAGGGGCGGAACTACCAACCACCAAACACCTACGTCAAGACCCTGACTCGGAGAAGGAGCTAAAATGGTTATAGGAACTGAGGGCCGTGGTCCCTAGTTCCTGTATATCTGAATGTGCAAAAAAACGTTCCTATTCCTGAAAAGGTTATGGGAACTGCAAAAGGTTCCTACAGTGGGAATGCGCCTAATGTCTAGAGCCTTCAGCATCTCGGGGGACATTACCACCAGGAAGCTTTTTGAAAATATCCTAAGCAACCTCCGCCAAGATGATGGATGAGTCTTCACCCACGTCCTCAGACTCTACCTCCACAATGGAGGAATTAAGGAGATCCTCAAAGTTTTTCTTCCACCGCCTGACAATATCCTCATTTCAGGTCAGCAGTTCTCCACACAAGCCAAGCTCAACCTGGGACAGGCCCTGCTATCCCTTTCTGAGTTGTCGAATGGTTTTGCAAGGGAGTACTTGAGGCTAACTGGAAGTCCTTCTTCACGTTCTTGCCGAAGTCCTGAGACAATCAAGTCAGAAAGGCCTCTTTCTTCTGCCTGACGACTTCCCCCACTGCCAGGTCCAACAATGAGTTCTCTAGGTGATGCCATGACAGGCAACGACGATCTTCTGACCACAGCTACCGAAAATCGCATTGGCAACTAGAGATGTCCCGATCCAGATTTTTTTGCCTCCCAATACAATCTGATTTTTTTAATGATTAGTCTTGCCGATACTGATACAGAAAAACAGCGCGGAATTATGGTAACAAACGGTAAGTTTCATTGTGTGGAAAAGACTGGGATCATTCTTTTGTGCAAGACAACTCCAGACTTGACTAAAACATTTCTTTCCTATTTTTTAAAAAAACAAATAAACAGATTTAAATATACTGAATTACTTCTTTATTTAATAATTGTGTAAACAATCTTAACCATAAAAATATAACAAGTGTAACTGGTTCAGTCAGTGCAATTAGAGATTCAAAATCCAATGTAAAATAAAATATTAAATAATAAAGGAGCTGAAATTGAGAAAACAGGAGCCTCCACGAGACCCAGTTCATCCTAACTAACCACTTGGGCTCACATCTCACTGTAGAATTCTTTTATATAATGAGGTGTTCATGGTCGACTTAGTGACTGCAAGATGTCCAGGTCCTGAGGTTGCAAGATAAGCCCAGATCATCCGCCCTCCCCCATATGCATGACAATGACATTCACCTACTAAGTAAACAGACAATTTGGACAGTTTAGCCAGTAAAAATAACGTGCTTCTGAAATAATCCTGGTGTGGTGTCAAGCCATATGGAGGCCAGAATTAACACCCTCACTGGCAGTAGCTAATGCAACAGATTTATCAGTACTGAAGATCATTAGAGCTTTAATAGTTCATAGCTCTGGTAGTAACTCAAACAAGCAGTCTGTAATCAGTCAGGTAAAAAATCAATCACAGCCAGGTAGAGTACCACATTACCAACTAAAGTACAACATTATCAACTAAAGAATTCACCTATGAAAAGATAGATACATTTCGGACATTTTGCTGAAAAAATTGGGTTGGCCATCTTTTTAAAACAGGTGAATGAAGACAATTACAGGGATTCTATAGACATGATCATGATTATCTCAAATAACAATTGTGAATTGTTAGAGGCCAGGTGACAAGAACTAATAGCAATATCAGAGAAAATGGAGTAAAAACCAGAAGTTCCAGGGATCAGTTCAAGAAAATTTAAGATAGACCACATACCTCATTTTAGGACAAACCTTGGTTGACCTGTAACTCGGTTGCATATCGAATATAAAGACAGAAAACAAAAGGAATTTTCCCAAGCATGTAGCAATAAGTCATAGAACCTCTATGACTTATTGCTACATGGTCTCAACTAACTAATTCAAGTGTTTTTTAGTCTTACCTTATTGAAGCCCCGTAGGCCTCCGTGAATAGCATTGGGTCCATTGTTGATATCTAGTTGGTACTCTTTTCCTTCCAGTACAAAGCGTCCCTGTGCAATCCTGTTGGCCACGCGACCCACCACAGCACCCAGATACCGTTTATCTGACACATAACCTGACAACACAACACAGATTATGCTAATAAAACTTCACCAAAGTAATGCCTGTCTTATGTCACTTCACTTCTACTCTCAGTTTTTTTTTCCTCCTGGCTGTACCCAGAGGCACACGCATTAAAAAGAGTGTGAGGTGGAGGCTGTAGTGTGAGTGTGATGCTGTAGTGTCGCGAGATTGTGTGAGACTATCGGCAGATTCAAACAAGGCGCGCCTCAAATAGAGCAAACAATATAGTAAGATTATAATTACGCCAATAACTACTGTTTAAATAAATATATTATCGGGTGAAACAAAAACAAAACACTGGAGTACAGTGAAGAAAGCCTGGAGAGCCTCACAGATTTCATCGACGAGTGTTTTGACAGGATCGTCATGGGGAAAACTAACCAAACCCCTTCTGCTAGCAGCAAGGCTTCAACTTCAAAGAGAAGTCGTAATGAAGAGTCACCCGGAGCGACGTCTCCAGCTGGTAATGATTCGACGGACATTTTAACATCTATCGATAACAAATTATCCAGCTTCGACGCCCGTATGTCTCTGTTGGAGATTCTACACAGAGAGTTCCAGGCATTACGGGAGTCGTAGGTGTTCAGCCAGCAACAGGTGCAGACGCTGGCTGCAGAAAACACAACCCTCAGAGGATCGGAAGGATCACCGAAGGAATGAGCCGGCTGTAGCTGTAGCTCAGGAGGAAGAGCAGTCGCCCACCAATCGGAAGGTCGGTGGTTCGACTCTGGCTTCCCCAGCTACATGTCGAAGCGTCCTTGGGCAAGACACTGAACCCCACGTTGCCTCCCAGTGTATGAATGATGTATGAATAATAAAAAAAATTTAAAAAATTTAAAAAAATTTAAAAAAGCACGTAGTTAAGTATCTTAAGACGTGCTGTATGAATGTGTGTGAGTGGGGTGAATGCGGCATGTAGTGAAGCGCTTTGAGTGGTCAGTTAGACTAGAAAAGCGCTATACAAGTACAAGTCCATTTACCATCTCTGATGAGAAGTGAAAAACTTCATTCAAAATCAACTGAAAAACATTACTTTTCACCGAGTCCACCGCCTGGGAGGGAAGAGACCTGATGCCTGCCGACCGAGACCCATTGTGGCCAAGTTCGAGCATTATCAACAGAAGGTCCAGGTGAGGGGACGCGGCAGGGAGCTGAGAGGAACGGACTTCAGCGTCAACGACCAGTTTACCAAAGAAATCCTGGAAAGACGCAGGGTTCTGTTCCCCATCCGGAGAAAGTTCATGGAAGGAGGCTCCCGAGCTCTCATCGCGGTGGATAAGTTATTCATCAATGGGCAGCTGTACCGCGACCAGGAAACCACTCCTTGGCTCTTCTAAACTCCAGGTGATCTGTATTCGTTAACTTGTATGAATCATTTCACTGTAGATGACATAAGTAAGATGAAATAATCTATCCAATTCACAGTTATCTATCAAGGCAAAATATATAGCTCACTGCCAGTCTCACCAGCACAGGATGTATGCAGTTCATATTTGTTTATTTGGGTATGTTTTTTTGTTTTTGTTTTTCCTATCTCACACTTCCACTCTTTTGCACTGTTTTTCTATTCTGTCTTTCTTCCCCAACCCGCTGCGTTTCCACCTTAATAAGTAATGTTAACAAGCACGGCGCACATAGAGTTTTGAGCAGAGCACATAATCAAGTTCCACACAGCATCGACAGCGCAAGTACATATTGTAGCAAGCTCATATTGACAACTGAAACACCAACAATGGCATGTTCATGGAAGCATATATGCACACACACGCACAGGATGCTTTTAGGAAGCATCCAGCACTCACTGCGTTAGTCTGAGCATGTCCACACTGAGGTTTATCTCATGGAATGGGCATGGAGCTGGGTCCAGGGAGAAGAGATTAAAAATCTCCAATAAATTTAAGGATTTACAGGCGGACATTGTTTTATTACAGGAGATTCATTTATCAAAGACTGTAGCTGATGTTCTCACCACAGTTTCCTCATGTGTACTCAGCCTGTTACAACTCCAGACAAAGAGGTGTAGCCATTCTGATAAATAGAAGAGTAAATTTCACCGTAAACAACACAGTTATAGATCCAGAAGGTAGATTTCTAATAGTTAATTTATCTATTCAAAATATGAATTTATGCATTGCAAATATATATGGTCCAAATGTTGATGACCCCTCATTTTTTCACTCCTTTTTCACTTCACTCTCTGATCACTCAGATAACACACTCATCATAGGAGGGGACTTTAACATGGTATTAGACTCAGGAGTAGACAGACTCAGGAAGTCAGCGGAACTGGCAGTCCACGAATATTGTTAAACAGTATATGAAAGATTTTGGTCTTTGTGATGCTTGGCGCTCCCACCACCCCACTCTTAGAGAATACACCTTCTTCTCACCGGTACACCACTCATATTCAAGAATAGATTATTTCTTAGTTAGCAGTTCCTTGTTGAGGGATATTTCAGACACCAAAATCCACCCCATCACTATCAGTGATCACACTCCAGTTTCTATCACACTGAAGAATAACAGAGTTACACCACCAGCTAGGAATTGGAGATTTAATACATCATTACTAAAAGACCCTGATTTGATTAATTATTTCAAAAGGGAATGGTCTGTATATTTAGAAAATAATGACCTGCCAGGAATGTCAGCTTGTACTCTTTGGGAAGCCGGAAAAGCAGTCATGAGAGGCAAAATAATCTCTTTTTCATCAAATAAGAAAAAGAGGGAAAGTTCAAGGATATCAGATTTAGAACTCAGGATTAAATCATTAGATATTGTCTACAGTACCTCCAAAGAGGAACACACACTGAATGAACTAAGAAAAGCTAAACTTGAATTAAACAAAATTATTGATAAACAAACACAGTTTCTGATACAAAGACTTCGCTTGGAGAACTTTGAGCACGGCAATAAATCTGGAAGGTTCCTAGCTAACCAACTAAAGAGAAACAAAGAGAAAACAACCATCACTTCTGTTAAAGACTCAAAAGGAAATGTCACCCGTGACCCCGATGTAATCAACAATGCTTTTAGGGACTTCTATAAAACCTTATATTTATCACAAAATGATCCATCAGACAGTAACATAGATCAGTTTCTTAGTAATATCAACCTTCCAAAATTACAAACCGAACAGGCAATGGCTCTGGATTCACCTCTTTCAATAGGAGAACTCCATGAAGCCCTTCAACATATGCCTAGTAACAAAGCCCCGGGACCAGATGGTTTTCCAGCAGAGTTCTACAAAGAATTTTGGACTGTTTTCACAAATTTCACAAAATGGTATTACAAGTTACAAGTTAAGCAGAATGGCAGATTATCCCCACACATGAACTCTGCTAACATTATCTTGCTACAGAAACCAGGAAAAGACCCCATACTTCCATCCAGCTACAGCCCAATATCTCTAATAAATGCAGACCTCAAAATAATTTGTAAAGCCCTTGCCAAAAGAATAGAAAAAATAACTCCACTTATAATACATCCTGACCAGACAGGTTTCATAAAGGGTAGACACTCATCCACTAACACTCGCAGGCTAATTAATCTCATAGACTATTCTACCATCACCAACCTGGAAACCACAATAGTCTCTCTAGATGCAGAAAAAGCATTTGATCGAGTGAACTGGAAATTTTTATTCGCAGCATTAAACAAATTTGGGTTTGGGTCACACTTCATCAACTGGATAAGGATATTATATAGCTCCCCAAATGCGTGTGTCAGGACAAATGATCAAACCTCTCCAAGCTTCAGTCTGCAGGGAGGTACAAGACAGGGTTGCCCACTTTCTCCCTCACTTTTTGCTATTTTCATCGAACCTTTAGCAGCTGCTATCAGACAAGAAAGAAATATTAAAGGCATCCAACCCCAAAATATTGAGCATAAAATAAGTCTTTATGCTGATGATGTTTTACTTTTCCTTCAGAACTCTCAAACGTCTCTCACTCACACGATCACACTCATAAATAAATTCTCAGCACTTTCTGACTACTCTATCAATTGGTCTAAGACCACAGTTCTGCCCATTAACTGCAGAGTCCAGAATATACCTGTGATCACTTTACAGTTAGGAAATATTAGATATTTAGGCATAAACATTTCCTCCAGGCTAACAAAGCTAAATTATGTGCAATTATTATATAAGACAGTAGAGGACAATCTCTCTCGTTGGAAGTCCTTACCTATATCACTTATGGGGAGAGTTACAACCATTAAAATGATGATACTACCAAAAGTTAATTATTTGTTCTCAATGATCCCCATAAAACCATCTGCTACTTGGTTTAAGTCACTAGATTCATGCATCTCCAAATTTCTGTGGAAAAACAAACCACCACGTATTAGTTTAAAAACCCTACAGAAGACCAAGGACTTTGGTGGATTAGATTTACCTAATTTTCAGCACTATTCCTTAGCCAATAGGTTACAGTATATATCAAAATGGTTTAAACCTATCCCAATAGATGAACCATGGATAAATGTAGAACAAGCATTGTGTGATAATCTGGAAATCTCTGACCTGCCACTTATTAGTCAAAACGTAAAAAATCACAAATGTTTCAAAAGCATTAACATCAGCACCTCTCTGACAGCCTGGTGGGAATTTCTTAAAATAACAAAGTCTTCAATTGTCCCATGTAAGCTTACACCCATCTGGAACAATCCTGACATACTGCAAAACAAAAAAATGCTAAACTTTACTCTGTGGAAGATCAAAGGAATCAAACATCTGGAACATATAATCCAAAATGGACATTTTATTTCATTTGATGAGCTCATATCACAACACGAGATAGGCAGCAATAAATTCCTAGAATATCAACAACTTAAGTCTATAATAACAAAGAAATGTATCCTCCACCAACCAGACTTACAACTCCCGACTAGGGTAGCAGAATTTCTAAGCATCTGCACCCCAAAACTACTATCAAAATATATAAATTATTGTCTAAAATAGACACAATGTCTCTTCCATCCTCAAAATGGGAGGCAGATTTATCCATCAGTTCTAGTCATAGCTTCTGGCCACAAATATGAGAATTATCAAATATCAGAATTCTAATTTACAGCTCATACAATACAACATCCTTCATAGAACACACTATACAGGACAAAGGATGTTCAGGATGGGTCTAACACACTCAAACATCTGCTCACATTGCACAGATAACACACCTTATGATTGTGCACACGCTTTGTGGTTTTGTGCGCCTGTCCAGGAGTTCTGGCTTGAAGTTTGTGCGGACCTATCAACATGGCTAAAGTGTAGCATTCCTGCATGCCCCACACTGTGCATACTGGGTGACTTAGACAACATCAACATGGAAATTAACTCAGCACACATGGTTCTCACAGTGTTATGCATCGCAAAGAAAACTATTCTTATGAACTGGAAAGCGAAGAACAATCTGTGTATTAACCAGTTTAGAAATTTTCTTTTAGACTATATTAGCATGGAAACAATGTCTGCCTCCTCAAAACATCAATTGGTTGAATTTAATTCTCTCTGGTCTCTTCTGATTAGCTTTATCACATAGTGGTGGTGGTGGGTTGCTGTCCCGTCGCTCTGGGCGGTTGGGTGTGTGCTGGGGGGGGCTGTGTGGCTTCGGGCGTCTGGTGGTCTCTCGGGTCGTGGGGACCGGGTTGGTCATTGCTGGGGGGGACTGTGTGTCGGGCTTGGAGGGCAATTTTGGGGGCTTGCGGGTGGGACTGTCTTGCGGTGTGGGGCGGGGGTCCCTTAGGGGCCTTGGGGTGGTGGCTGCTGGCTCTATGCCGGGTGGCCGGAACGCTCTGGCGTGGGTGGTGGTGCTGGGCCTGGGCCCTGGTGGCTGGGCGCTGCCTTGCGCCCGGGGGGGGGGGGCCCTGCCTGTGCCTGGGGGGGCTGGGTTGCCCTGGACGCGCCACAGTATGGGTGGGTTGGTGCAGGTCCTGGTGCCGAGCTTGTTGCTCTGGGACCTCCAAGGTGTCCGCAGATGATTGTTTTTTTTTCAGAGTGTTGGGGCGTGCGGTGGGGGGGGGGGGGGGGGGGGGGGTCCCACTAACTCAGAAGATCCTGTTGTTAAACATTTCCTCCAGGCTCTCAGAGCTAACAAAGCTAAATTATGTGCAATTCTTAAAGACAGTAGAGGACAATCTCTCTCGTTGGAAGTCCTTACTTATATCACTTATGGGGAGAGTTACAACCATTAAAATGATGATACTACCAAAAGTTAACTACTTGTTCTCAATGATCCCCATAAAACCATCTGCTACTTGGTTTAAGTCACTAGATTCATGCATTACCAAATTTCTGTGGAAAAACCACCACGTATTAGTTTAAAAACGCTACAGAAGACCAAGGAAAGTGGTGGATTAGATTTACCTAATTTTCAGCACTATTTCTTAGCCAATACAATATATATCAAAATGGTTTAAACCTATCCCAATAGATGAACCATGGATAAATATAGAACAAGCATTGTGTGATAATCTGGAAATCTCCGACCTGCCACTTATTAGTTAAAACGTAAAACATCAAAAATGTTTCAAAAGCATTAACATCAGCACCTCTCTGACAGCCTGGTGGGAATTTCTTAAAATAACAAAGTCTTCACCCTAACCCGTGTAACCTTACACCCATCTGGAACAATCCTGACATCCTGCAAAACAAAAAAATGCTAAACTTTACTCTGTGGAAGATCAAAGGAATCAAACATCTGGAACATATAATCCAAAATGGACATTTTATTTCATTTGATGAGCTCATATCACAACATGAGATAGGCAGCAATAAATTCCTAGAATATCAACAACTTAAGTCTATAATAACCAAGAAATATATCCTCCACCAACCAGACATACAACTCCCCATTAGGGTAGCAGAATTTCTAAGCATCTGCACCCCAAAACTACTATCAAAAATATATAATTTATTGTCTAAGATAGATGGCACAATGTCTCTACCATCCTCAAAATGGGAGGCAGATCTATCCATCAGTTCTAGTCATAGCTTCTGGCCACAAATATGTTTGAACACCTTAGGCCCTAGTGGAAGGGGGGCCTGGGGGGGTCCTGGGTGATGGTGGGTCTCAGGCCCGGGCTGCTGCGACTGGTGTGACCGGGTGGTTTGTTTGTTTGTTTTTTGTTGTTGTTTGTTTGTTTTTTGTAGAGGTCCTCCGGGGTGGGGTGGGGTGGGATGGGTACCTTCTGGGGGTACAGTAGTTCCCGGAATATGGTCGCTGCAGGCCCCGAGCCTGGTGGACATCAGCCCCTCCTGCCCTGGGTTGGCTCCCAGCTAGCGGGGATGCCTATTGCAGCCAGTCCCTGGCTGCCCTCTCCGGGGGAGAGTAGCTGTATATCCCCATACCCCTCTCCCTTCTGGCTCCTGTACACAGCACACACTCACACATGAAGGGTTTTGGGGGCGTGTGTGTTCTGTGGGGTGTAGTGGATGGGGCCACGTAGGTGGTCCCCTTTGGTTGCACTCTGCAGTTCCCCGCCCCTGTTTTAATTACACCTTAGACATCACTACTTATCAAACACACTCACACACACACATTAGGTCTTGGGGGGTGGTTACACTGAGTGGCATCTGGTGGGCGGGTCTCTTTGGGTATGTAGGCTGCCCAGAGGGCCGCGCTCCCAGTTCTACAAGTTTGGCTGCCCCTCAATTTTAATCGCTCACTATTAGAAAATATTGAAGAGCCAGAAGGGTGAGGGGAGGGGTCTTCTTCCCACACCCCTGCTTCCTGGTTGCTGCTCGGGGCGGGAGGGGCCAAGAGGATTAATTAATTGTTCTGCTGTTTCGGGGTCTGTGGTGGCTGGGGGGCTGCTGGCCCCCTGGTGTGCCCGCTGCGCTACACCCCAGCGGAGTCGAGGGAGGGAGGACGTGTGGATGTATGGGACGTGAAAGTGTGTGTGGTAATGATTGGGCCTGGATCTGGGACTTGCTGTCGCCTGGCCTGCTTGTGCTTCTCCCGATGGGGGGGCGGCGTTGCCTCTCCCTGCTGCTCGCGACTTCACCCACCTGTGGGCACATCTTGACTCCCAGGGCACTTGGCCAGGGGCGCTGGGGCAGGCGCTGACCCACTGTGTGGCTGTCTGGGGCGCTTGGCCCTCCTGGGTATTGGGTGGGGCCTCTGCCGGGGGGTTTGGGGGCGCTCGGGCTCCCGGGGCCCGGGTCCAGTGCACGGCCCTTGTCTGGGCGGCTGGGGCCTGGCGGGGTCGGTGGGCTGTTGCCCCTGGCTCCCGGATGGCCTCTGCCCTATGCTTATGGGGCCTCTGTCCGGGGGCTTCCTCTGCAGTCTTCTGGGTGGATGCGTGGTTGTCCCTGCGGTGGGCTTCCTGGGTTCTGTGCTCTGTGGGGGCTGCTGGTGGCCTGGGTCTTGTGGCCCTCTCTGCCTGCTTCTGATTGCTTGGGGGGGCTGTGGATTGTGGCCCTGTACGCTTATACACTCATAACTAAGCACGGTTATCATGTAGGTCCTGTGCCATGGGTATTGCATGTTCTCACACACACACACACACACATTTATTAGCCCAGTAGCATGCTCGCTAAGCAGTTGATGTATTATCATGTCGTCTCAGGTCATCTATATCCACACCTGTGTTGTATGCGATTGCAGCTTCTTGTGCTTGTTTTTGTTTGTTTGTGTGTTTGTTTTTTCTCTGCTTGTCTGCTTTCAGGTGCTCCTGGTAGCTCTAAGGCTGGATTCCCCTCAGAGGCCATGGATTGTTGTCTGTTTTGTTTTTTACAGGTGTAGCAGCTGGTTGTCTGGTTTTTGTTTCTATTTTTGTTCTGTTTCCTCTTCTTCTTTCCTTGTCCCCCGGTCCGGTTCAGTTCTATTACATGTCATATATTGTCAACAGAAATAAATAAATGGGCATCAAGGGGAGCTTTACATTTATAAAACTTCCCTTGGCAAAGCAAATCTGTTTGGCATGAAAGGTATTCAGACTACAATTCTGCTGCCATAATGCTGGACAGGACAAGGGGGAGAAAAAAAAAAAAAAGAGTGGGAGTGAGGAGAAAGGAAAAGAGAGAGCTTGAAAAGATAGACACCAGCAGCCAAAAACCGCGTAACCAACTGCTGTATCTGTGGAGGGGAAAAAAAAATCAAACTGTGGCCCAACAGGAGCAACTGCAAAAACATAAATGGAGAGAAACAGCAACAACATCACCAGCAGCAAGTATGAGCAGGAAAGTCACTTCAGTTACTGATTATTATTAAAGTCACAAAGTCACATTGTTACAGTGGAGTGAGGATGTGAGTGAATGAATGCTTGTGCATGTGTGTGTGTCAATTATATGTCAATGGTTTAACATGAAATGCAGGTTTAGTAAGGCAGTGAAAGAAGCCAAACAACTGTAGTCTGAGAAAGTCCAATACCAGTTCTCTGTCACCGACTCTGCTTCTGTCTGTAAGAGACTCAGACGTTTCAACAATTGCAAACCTAAAGGTCCCCACTGCATTAAAAGACAATGGGACACTCCTGACACCATCCCCTGTGAGTCTAGCCGCCATCTCCAGACCACTAGTTTCTCCTCCCCCACTTCAGCAGGGTCCCTGGCACTTCCACAACTGGCAACATCAGAATCCCTCTCCTATTCCCCCATTAAAGGAGCAGCTCTCTCTATCCTGGAGAAAGATGTGAACAGGCTTTTTTAAAAGCAGAACCCCCACAAAGCAGCAGGACCTGACTCCATCTATCCAAATATCCCGAAGAACTGTGCAGACTATCTGGTCATTGGAGACATGCCATGTGCCTGCCTGCTTCAAATCCTCAACCATCATCCTTTTTCTCAAAAATCCAATGCTCACAGGACTTAATAACTACAGACCTGTCGCCCTGACCTCTGTGGTAATTAAGTTATTCGACCGCCTTGTGCTGTCCCACCTCAAATCCATCACTGATCCCCTGCAGTTTGCCTACAGAGCCAACAGGTCTGTAGACGACATCGTCAACATGGCTCTCCACCTCATCCTCCTGCATGTGGACTCCTCAGGGAATTTTTTTTTTTTACTTTACTTATTCCTACCTTTATTTTAGTTTTAAATATACACTTCTATCTATTCTTCCTTATATGTGAAAACCAACTTGGCAGTGTAGTGGTATGATTTTCACCTTTCATGTGAGAGACCAGTGTTCAAATCCCCTGCATGAAAGGTAGGGGTCCTTAGGCAAGACCCCCTTACCCTATCTGTAAGTCGCTTTGGATAAAAGCGTCTGCTAAATGCATAAACATAAACATGACACATCAGCTGTGCTCGAAGGTCGACTGTCAGCTTGGTGTAAAGGACCTTATGTGTTATGCTGTGCAGAGCTGTGTGTGTATGATTATTCATCTGTATTTATGGTTTCATTTCTATGCGTTGATAAATTCGGGTTCTGTACTGCTCTTTATGTACTTTGTACTTTCACGTAAAGGGTTATCTATGAAGAGGCACTGCAAATAAACAGAAAATAAATACTGCATCGTTCTTGCTGGACAGATATCCCAACACAACTAAATATAAAATTACATGAAATTTCTGAATAATACAAAATTTTGATGAGTCCACAACCAACCCAAACATCTGCAAACATTGTAAACATTTCTATTTGTATTTCTGAAGCAAATAAGACAAACATGTCAATTTGCCTTTCTAAAAAAAACATCTCATCTTTTGGAATATTGTGCCATGAAAAGTATAACGATAATGTTCACTGACATGTTCTGAAGTCTAGCCATTTCATTTAGCTGTATTCTTCTTTTACACATTCTATCTACAAATTAACAGAGCTGGTTATGTCTGCCTTACCTTCCAGGTCATCATAGCCGAGGACAACATCCTTCATCTGACCATCCTTCCCTCTGCTGTACACAGACCTGATAATCGCACCCAGGGTCAAGATCTCCACCTTCACCTGGGAGGACTGGAGGACCCACATGTCCACGCTCCCCAGACCAGACACCTTTCCCCACTGCTGACGGTTTACCTGAGTCATCTTGGACCTTAAAGGCACCACAACAGGGCAGAATAGAACAAACGTCTCCTTAACATAACAGTTAAAATATACTCTTCTGAAATATATATATTTTAACAAGGTTTCAACTTCAGAGTGAGTCCAACCTGAGGCAGTTTACAGATGAACTATAAAGCTCTCTGAAGATAGTCTGACTTTCTTTTATTGCCTGGTCCAAAGAAACCCGAAATGTCCGGCAGTGATAAGTAATCACATTTACACAGGTTATCTTCTACAGAAAAAGCCACGTTTGACATGTTATTTAGCTCTTGTGCTGCTCCTGTCCATGCAGTGAGGAACAGGTCGCAAAGAGATATGAAAAATATCAAATTATATCATAGCTAAAGGCAACACTCCTTCAGCAATGAGTGAGGAGAGACCCAGCAGCTAGCAACCCTCAAGGGAATTGCTCTTTGAAGCATTTAACTAAACCAGCTGCTATATCCACAGAATGCCACCTATGTAGTAGTAACCTTTATCTAACCAGGCAAAAATTGCTAAGAAAGCATTCTTATTATGGCTATGGCCTGGAAGGAGACAAAATACCTCCTACGGGGCAAAGGGAAAGGGGGAGTATAAAAATTAATAAATAAAATAAAAAATATTTAAATATTTAAATAAATCATATATATATATATAAAGCACATAAGGCAATAGTAACAATAGAGACCATAAGTCTGACATGACATACACAGAGAGATAGATCATTTGACTTAGAGTGACAATTGATTGACAAATAGTAATGTGAAAGCAGTGAAACTAAACAACCATATAAAGTTGAAACAAGCAGCATGTAGTTACAGCATGTTAGTATTACTATGATAGTAAATTAGTTCATGACTGACAATGTTACAACCTAAAACGACAAACGGGTCCTTGTGTGGTCAAACAGTGGAACTTACAGTCGCAAGAGCTGGTTAAATCTTTACATACTTGTGTGTGTGTGTGTGTGTGTGTGTGTGTGGAGACAAAAAATGAGCTGAAGTGAAGGGCTGTCAGCAGCTCCTGATGACCTGCTGCTGAATATTTGCTGTGACACCTCACTCTAATAAGACTCCATGTAACAATCAAACAGCGCGACACTGACATGTTCTACAGGTTTCCCAACAGTTGTAGCACTGACGCTTTTAGCTGAAAGTCGTCACGGCATTAAAAGTGGATGAAAAAGATCTCAAATCAACTTGTTTTAAACCACAAATAAAAGTTGAAATCCCGGTTACTGCTCGTCCATCTCTTACCCTGAAACTTGTCACATATGAGGAAATTATTGGTCCTTCTCGTGTTTACATCCTACTTCCTGCATGACGTGCTTACACGCTATGCTGCATTCAACAGTAACTGGAAACTCCGGAATTCTGACATCCAACTGAAAACCCACCAAAAGCAGATTTTCCGGATCCGCTTATTATAAGCGTTTTTGGATAAAAAAAAAAGAACCTAAAGTAGAGACCATTCCAACACTAAAGGGCACAGGTCTGAAAAACAAACTGAGTTGAACAGTTTCAAATGTCTGTATTGTGTTGGTGTTATGGGTTAAACTAAACATTCAGCAAAAAAATAACTTGCTATCAAAATCTTGATTTTCTAAAAAGTTTATTGAGAAAAATAGAGCAATATCACGGTATAACGTGAAATATTTATTGTTCTAATAACCTACTTTTTATGTTTGTATAATATATCATCACATTATTACAATACATTTATTATGTTTGAGCAATATAATATCAATGTCAAGATTTATGCTTTCATTCATGTCTTATCACGTCATTTCCTGTTTTATTTTGAAATACTAACTTCCCTCTCGTTTCAGGTACCTTGCCTTTCCTCTTGTGACAAGTGTCTGATTGTCTTCCCTGATTCCAAAGTTTTTCCACCTGTTCCCCTTGGCTCCTCATGTGTTCAAATAGTGCAACGATCCTCCTGCAGAGCATATCCTTTGTTTTGTAAGTTTACTCCATAGCTTTAGTTTAATACCACGGTAAGTTTCATAGCCTGTTTTGTTCCTCCGTTTTTTGGAGTGATTTTTAGCTGTTACTTTTTTATAGAAACCTCCATTAGAGGAGTGTTTTTTTGTTTGTTTGTTTTTTAAATTATTGTTAATGTTTCATAAAAGCCTCCATTAGAAGGAGAGAATTTTGTTTTCTCATAAAGTGCCTCTGTTTTTAAGAGAGCGTCTTTTGTTTAAGTCCGCCTGATTAGGAGAGTGTGAAAGTTTATTTTGTTATCTTTTCATAGCCTGTCCTCGAGTGGAGAGTTTTTGATTTTGATCATTTTCATAGCTGCATCCTCCTCAAACATAGTTATTGAGGAGAGTGCTTTAGGAGTTTCACAGTCCTTTGTTTTGAGATCCTCAACCTGATTATTATTAATAAACACTGTTGCATTGAAATCGACCCTTCATCTGTGTCCTGAGGCCCTGACAATCGGGTTGTTACAATATACATATTTGTCATGGTGGAACAAAATAACTTTGCACATTCTTACAACATGATATTTATACGGTTGTTACCCTCTCTAACTTCACTAACCGTGATTATAGAGACATTTTGGTTAAAAATTCACTTGGCTCATATCAAGCTGGTAACAAGCTCTCCGCATTTATTTTTTGTTTGTCACACTTCTTTTTCGAACACAGGGCCTAGCCACATATACTGTCCCTCCCATTTTTTTATTATTTATTTTTTTGCTCCACATCAAAGGGAAAATAACTAAACCCATACAGTTGCTTTGCATATCTTGGATGAAATATTACAATTACGCTAACCCCACTACTTATATTTCCAACATCTAGATCAGATGAACAAACAAATCTGTAACAGCAGTCTAAATAACATTAAGGTGTTGACCATGACCCTGCTATCCATTATGTAATCCAGTAATTCAATTTATAACTAGGTCAACAACTGGTCACCAGCGCATACAACCTAAACAAAACCCTTAAATAATTTCAGAACAAAAATCAAATTCAATATTTACAGTACGTGTTTTGTTTTTTTTCTTAACTTTGCCTGAGCAGGGCAGCGCCAGTCCCTCTGCAAGCTGCTGAATGCCAGCTCCATCCAGCTGAGGTTGAACAGAGCCAGGATAAAGCAGGTTGTTGTGGGGTAATGAACAATCAGCTGCGGTCGCCTCATCCTCTGGGAAGTTGTTCCACAAGTCAAGGGGGCTGATGTTTCCTCCTCGAAAGCAGTGGGTGACACTTTCACTGGCGGCAACAAATCAGTCTTTAAAAACCCAGCTGTTATCAAGGGGAGTTTTGGAGTGGTAAGGTTTCATCTTATCGTGATGAACAACTCTGGTGCTGGACTTCCGGCCCTTCTTAATGCTGTAAACTAAGTTATCCAGTATTCCGACAATGAAATAGGCTCCTTCGTAGCAGGGAAGAAACTTTCGCACTTTGTTCCTCACTCTCTTTGTGCCTTTGATCAAGTACCACACTATAGCGCCAACTTGGTACTTGATGGATGTTCTTGTTGTATTGCCTTTTTGCACGTTCCATGGATTTCCCTAGGCTCTCCCTGGCCCAAAGGTGGGACAATTCCAGTCTCTGACGAAGCTGGTCTATAGTTTACACATAATCCAGGGCTCTGATCTTTCTTTTTAACAAACACGATCGGTGCAGCCCGGCGAATATTTAATTCTCTGTGCAGTAATCCTGCACTTTCATACACACGATTGTTGTCAGAAGGACATGCCATGTTCGTGACAAAAGTCGCCTCCTACTGTGCCTAATGGACTTCCAGAACTAAAACTAGGCTACGCCAAAACTCGCCTGCTGACTGTACGAATGAGGAAATCAAATGGCGTGTGGCTGAGAGAGGGCGGAGAAACTCGAAGTTCACAGAGAAAAACCTGGTCCCGACCAGGTTAGGGGCATAGAGTCTGTTACTACGGTAACTGACTGAGAGCTTAATTACCTCTCTCTGAAACAGGCTAGTTACCCTTCTTTCTCTGGTTTGACTTACCTCCATTTGTGAAACGGAAAACTCAGTTTCCCTCATTTCAGGGTTAATAAACTCACTAAACCTGCTTTGTGAAACGAACCTCTGAGCATCCTTCTGTGTCCTGTATCATCAAGTCCTCTGTAATTTTGCAGAAATCTAAAGCTCTGCTTCCCTGCTTGAGTGGGAGGAGATGCAGCAAGCCATTTTGAAAGCTTACTTGTTGTTGGCTTTTTATCTTCATGCATTTGTAGGGCATCTTTTGAGCTCTGAAAAGCTTCTTTAAGGAAGTGGCTAGCAATTGATGACATATTCTCTGCACCATTTGTTTGTTTTTGGATCAAATGCTTGTGTACAACTTTTAAAAGGAGGCCTTTTAAGTTATCTTGGGTTGGAAGTGTTATACATCCAAGCGATCCACAAGATGAAACAGTTAATCCCTATCTCCATCTGAAAGATTTCTTTTTTTTAAAGCCCTGCTTTATCAAATCACTATCTGATTGACTTAGGTACAAGAAAAGAGTTTTGAACAGCATATCCCCTGAGACTTGATTCTCACCAAAGGTGAGTCTCACTGTGAAAACAAAAGCAAGGCAACAAGGGAAATATGGATAGTGTAGTGGTATGATTGCCATCTTCCATGTGGGAGACCTGGGTTCAAATCCCCCGTATGAAAGGTACTACCTCCAGTAGGGGTCCTTAGGCAAGACCCCCTTACCGTATCTGCCTACCTGTAAGTCGCTTTGGATAAAAGCGTCTGCCAAAAGCATAAAACTAAAACAAAATATCCATGGTCAATCCCTTAAGTAAAATTCTTCCCATGGATTTCCACTTGCCATTTAAGAGTCAGTGATGGAACCCTGAATTCCTCACCAGCTCTGTTGGCGACCAAAATGTTGCATACACATCTCTTGATTTACCGTCTGCGTCAGCTCCTTTCTCATTAATGTAGATGCATTTCAGAGGGTGTTTGAGGACTGGATCTTTGAGCTGGCTGATCAGCTCCTTTGGAATATTAACCCTTGGAAGTTTGATGGTGACACACATTATATAATGCCGCAGAATTGCTAGCCTCATAGTTGTGTCTGGAGTACTGACTGGAGGGTTTGTTGGAAGTGTAATGAACATGATGACAAGATCATCCCCTTCAAACTGCAGGCAGGGTTCATGTATTAAAGTGTCATCAAGTTTGGCTTGTCAACTTGATGACAAGATGATGATGATCATCGTCATCCGTGTCAGAGTTGCTCGAGGAAAAACCTGAAAGCAAAAGAGTTCATTGAGTTATTTGAACCATTTGAGAAACGCACTCATCACCTCAGATCTTTCTGAAAATGCATCTTCATTAGTGTGGTGGAAATTTTAGTAATGCACAGTCAGTTATTTTCTTCTGAGGAGATAAGAGGCTTTAATAATAATATCTTGCAAGAGAGAACAACACATTATAGTCTGACCACTGAGGCAAAGACACTTGGTTATATTGCCCAGTTGTCACGTCAGCCTTCCTTCGGTATAGTTGATCGTTCATTATAACAAGCCCACCGTTGTAAAGAGGAATTTAAGAAAACAGGACAGGATGGTACCTTGCAACCAGGTCATTTGCAGGTAACAGTAACACTCAATACAATGCATATAAGAATTAATTTTCCATTAAATTCCTCTCTTTTGATTATAATAATACCATTATATTAATCAACCCAAAAGAAACGAGGAAAATAATAACTTTATCTGTAAAACATCAGCCTGCATTTGCACACAACATTAAAAGTTTAAAACGAAGGCATCATAGTGATAAAGGATCCAATGATAAACAATCAAAACATGAACAATTAAACATGATGATCGTCATCCGTGTCAGAGTCGCTAGAGGAAAAACCTGAAAGCAAAGGAGTTTGAGTCATTTGATGAGACAAGCACTTATCAATGCACTGAGGCCTCACACAGATAGACAAGCCAAGATACACAATCCAACGAGACATGGAGGAAGAATCAAATAGGCAATAAGTGAAAATACAATCTTGAGAAGGTGCTGAATTCTGAGTACTGTTTGTTCCCCACCTGACAGGGACGGTAACATTACACAACAGACACAGGGTGTGTCTGTTGAATTTATTTGCAGATACAGGTTGGGATTCATAGCAAACTATATAAGTATAAATCTCAGGCAGGTACAGCATCTAATTAGAGCAGAAGGCATAGGAAGTACAAGTTAAAACATCAACTTCTCCAGGCACTCCTGTAAAAGCAACAGGCTGTGCATCTTTCGTACAAACCACACAAGAAGCATTGGTGACAGATCTGACAATAATTTGCAAACTGATACCAAACGTTGCGCATCACCCATGGTTCTTGTAAAACATTTCTGGAGTTGCCATCAGGAGAGGCATCTTTATGATTACCTGTATTACTGCTTCCCGTGAAAGCAAGCTAAAATGTACACATACTGGTACAAATAAGAAAACACAAATAACATACAGTTTCTACAACGGTTCGCACTTGTGATCACCACGTCGGTTCATCGCAGGTCTCGGCGAGGATGTTTCAATCTTCGGTGTCAGAGGTTACGAGCATTTAACACACCGGTGGAGTACAGCTTTTACTGCTGACTCTTATCTTTGTCCTTCAGGGCGTGTTGGTTAGGCTGATGTATGTCAGGGTGGAAGTCATCTACTGGTTCTGGTACCTTCTTACAGTGACTGGCATGAATCCATGTTGCTCTCTCTGCGACTTTAACAGCTGTGTGAGTGACCAGTAGCGCCTGGAACGGGCCTTTCCAGCGTTTGGACTTCCAGTGTTTCCTGCAAAGTTCCTTCACCACTACCCAGTCACCTGGTTGGAGTGGGTGCAGAGGTGTGTTTGCTGTGGCTGGAAGTGCTGCCTTCATTGTATGTTAAACTTGAGATAGAAAAGTGGAAAGGTTTCGACAGTAAGACAACATAGCATCATCACAAACAGTTGTGGAGTGAAGGGGTCTGGTTACAGGTCCCAATCCCAGGTTAGGAGGACTGCCAAATAAAATTTCAAATGGGCTGAGATTCACTCGAGCTCTGATTCTCATCCTTATACAGGTGAGAACAATAGGTAATGCTTCTACGTTAGACCTGTTTCTTCACAACATTAAGCTAATTTGGACTTCAATGTACCATTTTCTCCTTCCACAGCACCTCATCTCTGTGGATGATAAGCACAATGTGTGTGCAAACATATTCCCAAAAACTTCAGTCAATGCTGTATTTACAAAGTGTGTGCCGTTATAACTGCTGATCTTCTCTGGAATGCCCCACCTTGGAATGATTTCTGTCAGCAGTGCTTTAGTTTCTACATTATGTGTGGCACAAACCATACATGACTGACAGTATTTTTGTGCATATGAGCTGAACCCTTTTGTGAACCAATGAGCAGTGCATTCAGCATCCCCCCCTTTTGGCACATGGTCTAACCCGTGTGTCAATTTTGCAAAATGAGGGAAGGAGTGTTTGGGGAGACAAGGTTTACCATCAGGTCCCATCCAAACACCCTCTGTATGAGTTGCCCCAGTGGAGGACCAAATGCGTTTTTCATCTGCAGAGGCAAAAGTTTGCAAAGCCTGGAGATCTATGAGGGAGTGTTCCGCTTGCAAAGAGAGGAAGTTAAAACAGGAAGAGAGTGAGCAGCCTGCTTAGCCGCAGCATTAGCTCTGGCATTGCCACAAGCAACAGGATCTTCTTTTTTTTTTTTCCTCCTTGTCCTGTCCAGCATTATGGCAGCAGAATTGTAGTCTGAATACCTTTTATGCCAAACAGATTTGCTTTGCCAAGGGAAGTTTTATAAATGTAAAGCTCCCCTTGATGCCCATTTATTTATTTCTGTTTACATTATATAACATGTAATAGAGCCGAACCGGACCGGGGGACAAGGAAAGAAGAAGACGAAAGAAGAGGAAACAGAACAAAAATAGAAACAAAAACCAGACAACCAGCTGCTACACCTGTAAAAAACAAAACAGACAACAATCCATGGCCTCTGAGGGGAATCCAGCCTTAGCGCCACCAGGAGCGCCTGAAAGCAGACAAGCAGAGAAAAAACAAACACACAAACAAACAAAAACAAGCACAAGAAGCGGTAATCGCATACAACACAGGTGTGGATATAGATGACCTGAGACGACATGATAATACATCAACTGCTTAGCGACCATGCTACTGGACTTGTGTGTGTGTGTGTGAAAACATGCAATACCCATGGCACAGGACCTACATGATAACCGTGCTTAGTTATGAGTGTATAAGTGTACAGAGCCACAATCCACAGCCCCCCCAAGCAATCAGAAGAAGGCAGAGAGGACCACAAGACCCAGGTCACCAGCAGCCCCCACGGAGCACAGAACCCAGGAAGCCCACCGCAGGGACTACCACGCATCCACCCAGAAGACTGCAGAGGAAGCCCCCGGACAGAGCCCCCATAAGCATAGGGCAGAGGCCCCCCGGGAGCCAGGGGCAACAGCCCACCGACCACACCAGGCCCCAGCTGCCCAGACAAGGGCCGTGCACCGGACCCGGGCCCCAGGGGCTCGAGCGCCCCCAAATCCCCCAGCAGAGGCCCCACCCAATACCCGGGAGGGCCAAACGCCCCAGACAGCCACACAGTGGGTCAGCGCCTGCCCCAGCGCCCCTGGCCAAGTGCCCTGGGAGTCAAGACGTGCCCACAGATGGGTGAAGTCGCGAGCAGCGGGGAGAGGCAACGCCAACCCCCCATCGGGAGAAGCACAGGCAGGCCAGGCGACAGCAAGTCCCAGACCCAATCATCACCACACACACTTTCACGTCCCATACATCCACACGTCCTCCCTCCCTCGACTCCGCTGGGGTGTAGCGCAGCGGGCACACCAGGGGGCCAGCAGCAACCAGGAAGCAGGGGTGTGAGAAGACCCCTCCCCTCACCCTTCTGGCTCTTCAATATTTTCTAATAGTGAGCGATTAAAATTGAGGGGCAGCCAACCTTGTAGAACTGGAAGCGCGGCCCTCTGGGCAGCCTACATACCCAAAGGGCCCTGCCCACCAGATGCCACTCAGTGCAACCACCCCCCAAGACCTAATGTGTGTGTGTGTGTTTGATAAATAGTGATGTCTAAGGTGTAATTAAAACAGGGGTGGGGAACTGCAGAGTGCAGCCAAGGGGACCATCTACATGGCCCCATCCACTACACCCCACAGAACACACACGCCCCCAAAACCCTTCATGCGTGAGTGTGTGCTGTGTACAGGAGCCAGAAGGGAGAGGGGTATGGGGATATACAGCTACTCTCCCCCGGAGAGGGCAGCCAGGGACTGGCTGCAATAGGCATCCCCGCTACCTGGGACCCAACACAGGGCAGGAGGGCCTGATGTCCACCAGGCTCAGGGCCTGCAGCGACCGTATTCCGGGAGCTACTGTACCCCCAGAAGGTACTCACTCCGCTCCACCCAACTCAACCCAACCCAACCCCACCCCACCCCGGAGGACCTCTACAAAAAACAAACAAACAACAACAAAAAACAAACAAACAAACCACCCGGTCACACCAGTCGCAGCAGCCCGGGCCTGAGACCCACCATCACCCAGGACCCCCCCAGGCCCCCCTTCCACTAGGGCCTAAGGTGTTCAAACATATTTGTGGCCAGAAGCTATGACTAGAACTGATGGATAGATCTGCCTCCCATTTTGAGGATGGTAGAGACATTGTGCCATCTATCTTAGACAATAAATTATATATTTTTGATAGTAGTTTTGGGGTGCAGATGCTTAGAAATTCTGCTACCCTAATGGGGAGTTGTATGTCTGGTTGGTGGAGGATATATTTCTTGGTTATTATAGACTTAAGTTGTTGATATTCTAGGAATTTATTGCTGCCTATCTCATGTTGTGATATGAGCTCATCAAATTAAATAAAATATCCATTTTGGATTATATGTTCCAGATGTTTGATTCCTTTGATCTTCCACAGAGTAAAGTTTAGCATTTTTTTGTTTTGCAGGATGTCAGGATTGTTCCAGATGGGTGTAAGGTTACACGGGTTAGGGTGAAGACTTTGTTATTTTAAGAAATTCCCACCAGGCTGTCAGAGAGGTGCTGATGTTAATGCTTTTGAAACATTTTTGATGTTTTACGTTTTAACTAATAAGTGGCAGGTCGGAGATTTCCAGATTATCACACAATGCTTGTTCTATATTTATCCATGGTTCATCTATTGGGATAGGTTTAAACCATTTTGATATATATTGTATTGGCTAAGAAATAGTGCTGAAAATTAGGTAAATCTAATCCACCACTTTCCTTGGTCTTCTGTAGCGTTTTTAAACTAATATGTGGTGGTTTTTCCACAGAAATTTGGTAATGCATGAATCTAGTGACTTAAACCAAGTAGCAGATGGTTTTATGGGGATCATTGAGAACAAGTAGTTAACTTTTGGTAGTATCATCATTTTAATGGTTGTAACTCTCCCCATAAGTGATATAAGTAAGGACTTCCAACGAGAGAGATTGTCCTCTACTGTCTTTAAGAATTGCACATAATTTAGCTTTGTTAGCTCTGAGAGCCTGGAGGAAATGTTTAACAACAGGATCTTCTGAGTTAGTGTGAGCCGCATACTTAAGCATAGTTTATGCTTCTCCATCACGCCGTCATTGAGCATTCAAAGTTCTGCGTTGAGTAAACGCGTTACTCTGCAATTCACCATGGCGCTGGGGGTGTGTGGCTGTGTGTTTGTGTGGTTTCAGGGGTTATAGCCGAATCCTGGCTTTTTCTTCCGGTCACAGTTAACAATGGCAACAGAGGTGGAGCAGCTATAGTTGCAGTTGGAGCTCATCAATATTGAAGAACAAATGATTAAATTGCAAATGTTGAAGCACAGGCGACGGAGAAGACGTTTGCGGAGGTGGTCTGTACGAACACTAAACCGGTCGAGGCTGGAAACGGGTGAATTCACAACACTGGTTCACCCACTGAGGGACCTGGATGAACAAATGTACTTTCGATACTTTGGAATGTCAACGTGCCTATTTGACGAGCTTCTTCATATACAGCCATTAAGACCGGAAAAAGCAACTGCTGGAAATTACGTTCTGAGCGAACCAATCACAGCCCTTGTGGTCTGTGTCAACGCGACGTGTCGTTAGAATTTTTTGGAGGTGCATGTCAGGCTATGGCGTAAATGTCACGGGGCGCAGGAGGGGGGTGGTCGTCCCCTTGGAATTATCCGCGACCACCTACTAACCACCCCTCTCCACCCGATTGTGGTTCTTTCTTTATCACTACGAGTGTGAGCGGTACTGACGAGCCACAGCTTAGATGCACAATTAAAAACTACATTTATTAAAAACAACAATGTCCTTAAAAACAGCTGGGATCCCCCTGTTAAAATAAAAACACAATTTAAAAACTTTACTAAAATTACAGTCGGTGTGCCACTGCCCCTGCCACTCCACCACGCCAGCCAATCCCGGCTCCTGGTTGGTCGGCTCCGCTGGTCCCCGGTGCTCCTCAGTGGTCCCAGCTACGGACGTGGACCTAAAAAACAAAGAACATGGGCGGCAGACAACTATGCGGACAGGAGGGTCACTCGCTCTCCTGAGTGGGTCTGACCCTACAGCTAACAGTGCATTGTACATCAGGGACTCACAGCTTTCGGGCAGAAGCTCCTGCTTCTGCCACTGTGTCCCAACAGCTACCAATGCACTGCTCCGGCGTCTCTGGCCAGCCCACGAGTCCCTCCTGACGCCGCCGCCGCCACCACCGCTGCTGCTGCCACCTCTCGCTTGTCCACGTCCGCGCCGACCAACCACTCCTGTCGTATCTTTTGCCCCCCCTGTCTTGTTCTGGCTACTTGGCCTCCTTAAAACAATCTAGGCGCCAGTCCCAGCACCTGATTGGCTGGCACCACAGTCAGCCAACAGGTGGATCCACTTACTTGTTAACAAAACAATACATGCAAAAACGCAAATCATAATTAACACAATTGTAACAAAAACACTAAATATAAATAAACATGCACCTTAAACATAACCAAAACATAACAAGTAAGTGGATCACACTCCTGACATAGGGGTTCTCGCCGTCACTACGGCATCGCTACGGCATAGCGACACCATCGAAATGACGGAGAAGCATAAACTACGCTTTACAGACTTTTGCTGTAGGCAAAAGGATCGCATCAAGAAGATCAGAAACCTGTGAGGAGTTCAGAATGGGTTTGCCATCTGATTTAAGGAAATGTCTGCGTTTCCACAGTGCACCAAAGTCATGAACAACACCAAAAGCATGTCTGGAATCTGTGTAAATGGTGACAGACTTACCAGCTGCCAGCTTACATGCTTCAGTAATTGCAATAAGCTCAGCAGTTTGAGCAGAGAAATGTTTTGGAAGAGAACCAGACAACAAAGTGTCATGTGAAGAACATGCTGCAAACCCAACACAGTTAGTACCTGTGGCTGGATCACACGAAGTTGATCCGTCTACAAAAAGAATCATGTCAGAGTTTGGAAGAGGAGTATCAGAAAAATCAGGTCTGGGTGTACAAACCTGTTTCAGAACCGCTGCGCAGTGATGAGGCTCCCCATCATCGGGAGTGGGAAGCAAAGTAGCAGGATTCAGGACAGTACAACGTTTAACAGTGACATTTGGCATAACAAGGAGCACAGAGGTGTATCTGAGCCAACGAGCAGTTGAAAGATATGAAGTTTTCTGCTCAAAAATAAACCAGTCAATTAGTGTAGCCTACAGTATCTCGGGAGGCCAGGACAGCTTTCTCTGCAGCTGCAACAGCACGAAGACAACCAGGTAGGCCTGCAGCCACAGGGTACAATTTTGCTGAGAAATAAGCCACTGGCCTTTGTCTGCCCCCATGTTCCTGCATAAGAACAGATGTCATACAACCATGCTTCTCATCAACTGCCCGTATGAAAGGTTTATGAAGATCTGGGATACCAAGTGTAGGAGCTGTTTGAAGAGCCAGCTTAAGCTGAGTGAAGGCTGATTCAGCCTCAGGAGTCCATGGAACACGATCAGCTGACTGGAGGCCTTTCCCGTGGATAAGAGCACCTAAAGGAGCTTCAAGAGTAGTTAGGAATGAAGTTCCTGCAGTAAGATGTTATGCCTGAAAATTACATGAGCTGTTTTTCAGTAACTGGTTTAGGAATGTTCTGAACTGCAGCATCACGTTTAGGAGAAAGTGAGCGCCCATCCTTGGAAATCACATGACCCAAAAAGGTGACTTTGTCCTGTACAAACTGTAACTTAGAAAGGCTGGCTTTATGGCCATAAGAATGAAGATGTTTCAACAGAGTCACTGTCTCTTTTTCACACTGTTGTTTGCATTGGCTGCATAAAAGGATATCGTCCATGTACTGCAAAAGAGCAGAACTGTGGTTAATTGAAGCGGTTCCAGGCTAGCTAGGAGGGCAGCATTGTAAATAGTGGGACTTTCACAGTACCCCTGGTATAACCGGGTAAAAGTCCAAGATCTCCCTTCAAACTAAATAGCAAACCAAAATGGGCTATCAGGGTGCATTGGCACAGAGAAAGATCAAGATCAAGTCAACTACTGAGAAAAACTGTGCATCTGATGGAATTTGAGACAAAATAGTGTGTGGGTTAGGCACAGTAGGAGCATGTGGCTGAACGGCTTGGAGGTCCTGAACAAAACACCATTCATTTGGCTGGCCACTATCTTTAATCTTTTTAACAGGAAATAACAGAGTGTGCACAGGTGAGTTTTCACAGGGAACAATAACACCTGTTTTCTGAAAAGATTGAAAAACAGGCTTAATCCCTTTAATTGCTTCAAAGGGTATTGTTTTTTTACACGTCAGATTTAGGGGTGACAATTACCGGTTCACAGCCTTTTATCAGCCCCACATCATATTTGCTTTTAGCCCCAAGATCAGTGGGCTTCAGCCAACATGGGTAACAAAAACAGATCTGTTTCAAATAAAAAAAAAAAAAACTGCTTGAAAATGTGATGGGAACTAGTTCCACAGTTCTTTGACAATGCATTTGTATGCAGACAGGCGTTTAGAAAACATTACATTTGGGTAGGCAGGTGAAATAGTCCAGTCAGTTTCTTTTAGACAAATAGCAACAAACTCTCACACACCTTGCCAGTGCCATTGTGTAAGTTTGGCCAAGGAAATGTGAGGGCAAGAAGCACAAACATTAAAAAAACATCTGGCTGCCCTGGAGTGAGAGACACAGCCAGTGAATTCCAAAATAAAGTACACGTACATATTTTTTCAAAAGGACTTTTTCTCATAGTCATTGACAGGCCCCAAAGAAATGTGTGATGTGCAGTGCAAATCAGCAGGTTGCATGAAATCAGAAAGGGGTGAAACTAAAGCTTTTTTTTCCTCCACGAGCTAGGAAGTTTCCACTCGTAAGCATATGTAAGTGCAGATGAATCAAACTGCACTGCTGTGAAAACTGTCATGCTGCGACATAACCTTAAAGGACAACTCCGGTATTTTTAAACCTAGACCTTATTTCTGGCATGAAATACATTCATCTACTCACCGAGAACAGTTTGGCGAAAGTCGGCGTCCTTCGGAAGCTATTTAGATAACTCGAGATCCATATAACGGAGTGAACGGGGCAAAGACGATACTTTATTTATGCTTTACAAAGACTTACTTCGATAAGGCATTATCTGTCTTTATTTCACCAATACTATAAGAAGAATGAATGAACGAACACGTACTATAGCTCTGTTAGCACATAGCTACTGTTACGTGGCTACTTGCAGCTATAGGAGAGCTAACGGAGGGATTTCTTGATGACGGAGTTAAGTTGGTTCAGTCATTCAATGTGTCATCTTTCTCTAGCCGTTTCCTGACAGTCTGCACTGCTACTGAATAGGGATGTCCCCATCAAGATTTTTTTGCCTCCCGATACAATCCGATTTTTTTTAATGATTAGTCTTGCCGATACCGATCCAATACCTATATTTTCAAAGCATTAAAAAATGCGACCAGAATTTATAGTTTTTTTTATTTTGCTTTAAAACATCCATCCATTTTCTATACCGACAGTCCGTTAATCGGGTAGCGGGTGGGCTGGAGCCTATCCCAGCAGTCATCGGGCGAAAGGCGGGGTACACCCTGGACAGGTCGCCAGTCCATCACAGGGCCACATAGAGACAAACGAGACAAACAACCATGCACTCTCACACTCACTCCTACGGACAATTTGGAGTCACCAATTAACCTGACATGCATGTTTTTGGATGGTGGGAGGAAGCCGGAGTGCTTTAAAACATGACCAACAATATTACTTCATTTGTCATTTGTAACAAACCTACTCTGTGAGTATGAGACATCTCACCGCTGCCTTCGTCCTCGCCTTCGCCAGTGGGAGCCCGGGCGGGTTCGCCGCTGCCTTCGCCAATGGGAGCCCTGGCGGGCTCGCTTCTGCCCTCGCCTCTCCCCGCTGCTGCTCTGGAGGGGGTCCGGTCGGATGGACGGCTTCCATGTCGCCGAAAGTCTGGCCATCTGCCAGACAGACTCCAGCCCCGGGTACCACGTCACTGGAAGTCTGGCTGTCCGCCAGACGGGATCTGGCCCTAAGCCCCTTCAGAGCCCCTCCCTCCCACGCTTTTGGCTGTCTGGAAGCCATCCTTGGGCTCTGTCACGTCACGTTTTGAGTTCTGTTTTGTTTTAGGTTCTGGTCATGTTTTTTCCCCTGTCATGTTAGGCTCACTCACGTCACCTGTTTTGTTCACAGCTGCACACCATCACTAATCACTTCCCCACAATATTTAGTTTCCAGGTTTCCCTCAGTCATTGCAGAATCCTCACCTCACATTCCATGGTTCACGGTCTTGTTTGTCAGTTCAGGTTATTGCCTCTGTTTTGCTTCCAAGTCACAGTTTAGTCTTGTTAATTTATTCATAGCCACAGTCTTGTCTTGTTTTGTTTTTTCACAGTTTTAGATATTTAGTATGCGGCACAGCTGCGCTTTTTGTTCTTGCTTTTTGTAATTAAATCTTGTTTTTATTGAGTTCTGCATCTGGGTCCTCCCAACACCACCGTTCTTGACACTTAAAAGTTTTAACTTACTCAATCCTGATAATCATTTTAACTCCAACAACCCCCAGGAGCCAAGGTTCGGCCACCAGAGACTCGGTGGCAAAACATGCTTATATACTACAGAGATTGAAACATCTCTGTCTTACAGATGAAGCCTCAGTTAGCTCCTCAGTTCTGTTTCGGACCAACATGAAAATAAGTTATTCTCATGTAAAAATGTTTGCTCAGTTTAACAAATGCTTTCTATACCTGCGTAATCCAACTCAGGGTCGCAGGGCATCTTCAATACATGAAAATGTAATTCATACAATGTGCATTATGTTGCTCATGTATTGATATCACACATATGCCATATTCAAATCCTTCAAATATGTAAATCAGGAAATGAAAACAGTTTTACAGATAAACTTGTTGTGTTTTGTCTTTGTGTAAGCATGTTTGCTTATAACATATATCATAGCACATAAAAATATGCAGTCTTATTCTTGTTACACCACATTGTCACTTAACTTTTATTAGTAGTTGTTATTGTTGTCTTTGCCAGCCTCTTTAGCATGACAACAAGTACCAACAAGTCATTCAACTGAAATGTCAAATAGGAATTTAGTTTATACTGCCGAAATTGGCTAATAACTGTAAAAATCCCCTCTAAATAGCAGAAGAGAAATACACCTCAGCGTTTCCACATCAGAGCAGATATAGTTCTGGAGTATTTATTTTAAGAAGCCACAAAGTCGTCAGAAGGAGAGGGGCGGATGGAGCAGTTAAACACTACGCTTTCAACAATGGGCCTTTGTGTGAAGTGAAATGGAGACCAACATTTGTTCCATGAATAATACAACAACACTCTACCAAAACATTTTTGTCACTTCCTGCTTAAGTGTAGACAAGTGTAAGTCACCTGGATAGGGTTAGAAAATATTCCCAGTTTCACTCATGACACAAGTCATTATTGGCTGAATCTGTCTGCATGAACAAATGCCACATCAGCATGTTTTGTGCAGAGCTCATGTGTTACATCCCACAACTGTAAGAAGAGCCATATATACAAGAGTAACATCCCTGATTCCCTAACAGGTAGTGCATGATGATAGAACAGACTGTCTGGATCATGCTTGACAGCACAGTGTGAAGACACAGCACCATGAATCCGTAGCCAAAGGCAGACAGGATGGGGTTTTATTCAAGTAGTACATTGATTAGAAGTGAACTACAGGAACAATAAGAGAGCAAAATTACTGGATCTGCACAGAAACTGGTTCCTTAAAGTGTGCTCAACATTTCCACCAAGTATTTTATTGTAATCTTATTGATAAACAGACTAATGAACAAACTGACATACAAACAGCACTGCTCACATACTTCAAATTAATAAAAACTCTCCAAGCTCTTTAAAAGACGGCATCAGTTTCAGCTACTTCAGGTCAACTCATGTTATAAATGGTCACAGCCTGTCATGAAATATGATTCAACAGTACTTACACCATAATGCATCTCAAGAACAAAACATTAAATTCCTTTTCCTCCACACCGCATAAGAAGAAAACAAGGAAGCAAAACTTCACATAACTGATGAGGACCTGTAACCTGATGTCTCCCACATCAACAGCATACATCATGTCTGCAATAAAATGGGGTCCTTAAACTTGGAAATGTACAGGTACATTTAAGATCATTTGGATTAAATTTAGTCATTTAATAAGCTGGATAGATTCCCACAGATGATGAACTCCTTTGCTGCAGCAGAGTGTTGGATTAGCTGATGTCACAGAGAATGGCCAATATGGAGCTGGCCTGTGAGGCAAGTTTACTGCTGCTGTGATCTGTCAGTTTACTGAGGCTTTCCTTCATATTCACAGAGATGAGTTCCTCCCTTGTGACACCTGAAGTACAAAAAATATGTATGAGAAAGAGATACAAGTATAAGATGGACTGTGGTGCTTGTTAAAATATACACGAGTACTGTATCCTTTCAACAAATACTGTATGGATGTATCAATAAATTGGTTTATTCTACATAAAGATGCAGATTATATGCTACTCCACTATTTTTTTAAGAAAAGGAACATGTGTTGAAATAGATGTGCTATCAGGACAAATGTTCAATATGTAAGGATTATTTTATATCAGCTAATTTCCCTTCTATGTCATGGGTATTTTTTTTTCTTTTCAACATTTCCTATTAAGTTTCTAGAACTTTGCAAAATCTGACAGAAAGACAGAGAACTTAATTTATGCCCATTAGAAAATTAAACTGTTTGATAATCAGAAAAAAAACTCATCAACATACACTATATAGCCAAAAGTATTCCCTCACCTGCCTTTACACGCATATGAACTTCAGTAACATCCCATTCATAATCCATAGGGTTTAATATGATGCCGGCCCACCCTTTGCAGCTATAACAACTTCAACTCTTCTGGGAAAGCTTCCCACAAGGTTTAGGAGTGTTTATGGGAGTTTTTGACCATTCTTCCAGAAGCGCATTTGTGAGGTTAGACACTGATGTTGGACAGAAGGCCTGGCTCTCAGTCTATGCTCTAATTCATCCCAAAGGTGTTCTATCGGGTTGAGGTCAGGACTCTGTGCAGGCCAGCCAGGTTCTTCCACACCAAACTGGCTCATCCATGTCTTCATGGACCTTGCTTTGTGTACTGGTACGCAGTCATGTTGGCACTGAGAGCGACCCATTCTTTCACAGATGTTTGTCTGCATGCCTAGGTGCTGGAATTTATACACCTGCGGCCATGGAAGTGATATAACACCTCAAGTTAATTATTTGGATAGGTGAGTGAATACTTTTGGCAATATAGTGTAGGTGCTCCTCACTGATGATAACAAGATAACTCATAAGACTGATGCCAGGATAAAAAAATCCTCCCTGACTGCTGAGTTACAAGAGTTACTTAGCTTTATCGAGAAGCTTCAGTATATCATAAGTTTAAACTTGGATATCTAGAGCCAGTGGGCATTAGACATGCTGCAGTTTCAAACACTTGTGAGTTTAATCACCACTCAGTTGTGGTTGTTTCCAGTGTGTTCAGCAGAGTGAAAAAGCTGAGAAAGCTTTTCACTACAGCCCCACTGCTCAAAGGTTGCAGCCCAAAAAGGTCCTGAACTCAAACAAATAAGAAGAAACAAAGAAGACAGAGGCAGAAGGCATGCTCTAAGTACATAAATATACCATATGAGATGACTGAGTGGTTTTTCTGTGTTTTACTGACATATTTCTTTATTATTTGGGAACTTGAGCTGGAAGCTGAGGGGTTCAAGAGTCTTAGCTAGGCTTTCTTATAGCACTTTTGTTCTGGTCTTGGTTCCTATACAACTGACCCACTCATTAAGTTTTTTTCTCATTCTATAATATGTTGAAATTAACTTTGGAACATACATTTTGAGGAATTCTGTGTGTTGTAAAAGCAAGCACATACTGGAGTTAGCCAGGGTGCAGATGAGACCTAAAGCACTGAACTTGACCTCAACCGCTCCATCAGGATCCTCCAACATCTTCTTTAGCATGGGTAACAGCTCTGCCTCCTTAAATGGATTCTTCATAGACTCTGGAGTGTTCACAAACACATTAATCACACATAACATAAAATCCACCTGTTGTGTATGCCGTTTCTTTTTAGTCTTTGGTAAATAATAAACTTTTGACTGAACTTATAAGTCTAATCATTCAAGGTAATGTTTGATACAATTGGGCCCGCTACTTTAGATTTCATAGAAACTCTGACATTGCTTTACCAATATCAGTGGCAGATGCTATCGCCAAGGCAACCAGGGCTTCATTCTGCATGATGACATGCTCACTTGTTGCCATAGAGATAAGGTGTCGAATCCCATCTGCTCTGGCTACAGCACGGACAACTTCCTGTCAGAGAAAGGAAATCAACCCATTTTAATGATTGGTGATTAAATATCAAGTAATTTCAGTATCATCATTTTAACTCTGGCTGAAACTGACTTTTTAAATTATATTAAAAAAACGCACAGGACTGTAGCTGTGTCTGATGAGAGCAGCCAAAAGGCGACTAGCTTCTCCCCGGACTCCTGCATGGTCTTTGGCTTCACACCACTCCATGATCCTAGCAAGTAGCACAATATCTTTTCCCAGCATCAAGGCTGCCTCCTCTGTAACACACATCATAGGGAGAGGGGAGAAAATATGTTACCAAACATTAAAAGTAACACAGAAAACTACAAAATATGGTCTGATGATACAATAGCCCTTTAAACCTGTAATGAACTACACTATACTGATAGTAGTATACTAGTAGTATACAGTATACTGATAGGACTTTTAAATGGCAGGGTTCAAAATGTCAAATTTTTGCTAAGTATACATTCAAAGCTAAAAATAACTTGGAATGGATTTAAATGTATGAACATGATGGAACTTTTCATGTGTTGAGTTTTTGGCCATTTATAAACCATAGTTTTCACAGTTAATAAAAAAATAACAGGTCAAAAGAGGAATAATGTGGGAATAAAGAAAGAATTATGATAACGGTGATAATAAAAATAAACCAATCAATCCCCCTGTAGTACCACCTTTGTGTCTGATCTCTCTGCAGGACAGAGGTCTCATGGCCACTTCTATCAAATCTGACCATACTCACTCCTCCTCCCCTCTGAACACATTTCTTTGTCCAACAAACACAAACCCAGAGAAGTCCTGGCATCTCTCATCTGATCTGACGCCCAACCAACACTAGACCTGCTATATCTGCAAACTAGCACTACTTGTTGTTTTTTTTCATCATAGAATTAACTTGGTGGTTGTGTCGGTGTTAGTGAACTGTGTTGTGTGCAGATGTCTGTTTATTGACATGTTTAGTGGGAAGATGTACATGTTGAGCTCTTTTCAGACATGCACTCCTTTCCAATTTTTCTAAAGGCAACTAAGGGCACTAATCTGAGCAGCTGTTCACAGGAATTTGATGACATTTTTAGCAAACAAATGAATACAAGCATCATTCAAACATTTCTGCTCTATGGTGAAAAATGTAGCCATATCGCTATATGGACGTACAATGTTTTTCACTGACAGCAGTGACATGGAGACACTGTCCTCAGTTACAATACTCCTCATGTTTTTCTTAAGTTGATAATAGCTAAGGCCATTGTGTGTTACTGCAGTCGGTATAATACCAACTGCTGAATACACTTTAACATGGAATACACTTTAACATGGAGAAAAGCTGCTTTACAGTTTTTTTTTCTGTTTTACAGAACCTGACATGCATGTTTTTGGATTGGGGGGGGGGATTACCTGGGGAGAACATGCAAACTCCACACAGAAAGGCCCCAGCTGGGATTCAAACCAGGAAGCCTCTTTCTGTGAGGTGACGGTGCAAACCACCACACCATCCTGCAGCCTGTCATGATAGTCTCAGTTGAACAATTTGTGTGACTGTTGTCCCACATGAAAAAAGGGGAATGAAGTTGCATACATGAGAAGTTTGGACATACCTGCTGATTCACAATGAACTGGTAGCGGTGTGCAAACTTTTGACAAGTTTTGTATTTAAAGTTTTGTCACAGTTTTCTCACCTTGTCCATCCACCATCATGCGTAGTGTACCCAGCAATTTGAACTGAACTGGTGGCATGTCAGTACGCAGCAATGTCTTTATCCTTTCAGTCACCCCGTCCTCCAGCATCCGCACTTTGTTGGTTGCTGAAAGACAGAAATGTTATATAATGCGCTTGCAGGTGTTTCAGTAAGGTATGTGTGTTCATATCATGCCCTCCACTGTGTGTGCAAGTGTGTGTGGTTCACACTGATTGCACAGTTTGAGACATGACTACGAGTAGACTGACCAACAGCTGTTCTTCATCCACTGCTGCTACAAAAAGAGTCCTCAGTGTGTGCTATGTATGTGTGCTAAAGATATAGAAAAACTTTGTGCTGTATGAAGTTTTTGGTAAGTTTGACTTGAACTGTAAAGTGCTCCAAAATGTCATAAAGGATAGAAAATACATTAAAGATGTCATATTTCTCAGGAAAACAAAAAAACATTCAGCATAATTTTGGCATCCATTATGTTTCAAATATAATTTCAGGGGCAGCTGTGGTTCAAGGTGTAGAGAGGTCATCCATCGATCGGAAGGTAACGGGACTTAACAGGCATTAAGTGTAAAAAGTGTAAAATTGCCCCAAAACACAACCCTGGTGTTTATTTAGTTCCCCTGTTTGTAAGTTCCTCATTTAGCGAGCCGTTCTGATTTTCATCTCTAAAATACAGTTGACTCCGCCTCCTCTGCTAAGCCCCGCCCACTCACATCCACCCTGCTGGACGGATGAAGCCAGCTTCTGGTGGAAATGTTCTGCTGTCAGCTGTACTGAGGAGCATGCATCTTCCATCCAGCAGCAGCCTCAGAGGATATAAGAGCCCAGTGGATAAACTATATCTGAGGCTAATGTTCCAGCAGAGTTAGCTAAAGACTGTGAATGTGCAGCAGCCACTTTTCATCCCACTGTTTTAACAACTTGGTCCAGTTCAACGCTGGACTGAAGGAACTGAGCCACAAAGAGGATCAGTTCCAACTCTCAGAGCCTGAACGTCAGAGCAGGGAAATAGAAGTATGTGAGAAATAACTCCTCATAGTTTATTTACTGATTTATTTTTTACTTTAGCAGAAGCTAACGCTAACAGCTAAGCTAATGAAGATGACGTACACCAACTTCTAAGGAGTTACTGCTGTTCCTTTCTGAAAGATGAACATTATTGTTCCCACATTACTTTGTTAACTGAAGCTTTCTAGCTGAACAGTTCCGTTCTGTAACTCAGACAACCTGCAGCTGTGTGGATAAGGTGTGTTTCCAACACAACACCATTATTTGATGACATAATATATACAAAATGTTTAAACGCAGTAATTATTACACTACTGCATTACTACGAGTTACGCTTGATGAGAAAGCATTGTTTACTAGCATCTGTTATTAATTAACAACTTTTTTAGGGGGGAATAATAGAGTAACTATCTATATCTGTGTGTAGTAGCTCACCAGAAGGGCAGAGTGTGGATGTGGGCAGGAAATGAGAGCCACTGTGCTTAAACCAACAGGTATTCTGACCAAAGTCTGTCTCATACATCTCAATAAGACCTCAGAAAATTGTGTCAAATTGTATAAGAAAAAAAAAGAAAAAGACATAAAAGGCATATTATGTATCCTTTAAAGGATTGCTTTAACAGTTGGTCATTTGAACCCATTTGCAGCTGTAATGTTCTGAACAGTACCTGGAATAGCCAGGTTCCTAAGTGCACTCAGTCCAGCATGTTGAACAGACACATCTCCTTCATCTACATGCTGCTCCAACAAGGTCAGAATGTGTGGAACCACACCAAGCTCCAGCATCTTCACACAGTTACTGTCTGACAGAAACCCAGAAGGCAAAGACACATTCAAAACTTGGTTACTATTTAAGATAAAAATAATTCCATATGTCACAGAAACACAATATATAAATATTATGACCATAAAAAAACAAAAGAAAACCATGTGTTATGCTGAAATATACTTTTGTAATGCTTTTAATACTGTTTTTGCTTTCTACTAAAAAATGTAGCTGTTAAATACTTCACTATATTCACCACATGTTCTCTGATTGTTTGTGACTGCTGTGTGCTGAGCAGGCAGTGTACAGTTGTTGTCTTTGGAAACAGCTGCCTGCTGTGGCTTGAAATTATGATTTATGAGCAGTGAGAGTAAATCAAAGGGGGGAAAAAGTGAAAATGAAAAAAAAGAAAGCAAGTTTCAAGATGTTAAAATGTTGTGTACTTGTTGGAGACCATCCCTTCGGACTATCTTACCATTCCTCGCAAAGTTGGCGATAGCAAGAGCACCTGACAGTTGCAGCTGGGTGTTGGAGCTCTGCAGCCAGGACAGAATGTCCTGATAGACCAGACCGGATCCCTCCCCAAAACACTTCTGCATGGACTCATCTGACAAACACACACATAACACTGAATGCACACTTGGAAAGAATGAGGCGAGTTTGAAAAACAAATAAAATAATGAGACTGAGAGGGCTCATAATACTGTACAAAAATGAAAAGCAAAAACAAAATAAGTAATAGAAAAACACTTGGCATTTTTGTGATGTCATTTCCAGCCCCTGTCCTTTCTGTTTTACCTCTCTGGTCCCTTTCTTTACCTGGTAACTGTAGATAAGTAGTCAGTCTTTACCATGCAGTGCTCATACTGTAGGACTGCTATGATATAGGACAAGGCAGGACCCCTGTGAGTGTAATTTTCGCTGGACAGTCTGATTACCTGTACCAATACCAAACTATCAAAAGAAAATGTGATGAATGGGGTGCCAGACAGATAAACAGTAACACAAAAAAAGACAGAGTTCTTGTTAAATACACAAACACATTCTGTCAGGATCCGCTGTTTTTGATTAAGGCTTTTATTTAGTTATTTCCTGTTTTTTCTTGGTGCTGCTTCCTGGTGGGTGTGGTGGCTGATTGTTCATTCTACCCACCTGCACTGTCTGGCTCCGGTGCATTTAAGCTCCAGTCTCCTGTTATGTCATTGCTAGATTGTTTCTAATCTGCTGTAGTCCAACAACCGGCCAACTATTTTTGTCAAGGTTAATGGGTGTCTTTTTTTTCTTTTTTTTTTAATATTACTTAGTCTATGTTTTTGCCTTGTCATCTTCAGAAGACCTCCACCACCTCTGCCGCTCAATTAACTCACCAGGAAGGATGGCCCAAGCTCCCATTTAACTCTGGTCTGGTCAGTACAAGCCCTTATCTGACTTTCACATCTCTGGATCTCTGAACCTCCTGGATACTCAGACTTCAGCATTACATTTGATTGTTTTTCGAATAAATTTATTTTCCATTAACCTGCTTGCCTGGGTCCAGTCTGCTTATATTAAAAAAAAAATGCAAATCTTAACACATTCAGATGTCCCACATGACTCACCTCCTAAAAGCAGGGACACTATTAGGTTGGAGGCAATCTTCATGCTGCAGAGGTCATGGGGGTCTGAGTGTCCTTGTAGACCCCGAATCATGTCTGATAAAGCCTCTGGTACTCCTGACTCCGCAAACTGCAGCTTCAGTGTATCTGGTGGCACAGTACCATGATCAACAGGTGTACTTGCATATTTACATTTGCTTTATGTCTTTCACAAAACTTGATTTTTGCGCTGGTAATTTTATCAACATGCAATGGTAATATTGGACCTGGATGGCATGGACTCTTCGTGCCTGTTGCATTAGTATGTTCAAGAATGTCCCTTTCGGACAACAATATGTGAGGAGAGTATTTAAAGGAATCAAACAAAGGGACTTACTAAGCTTTCCACTTGCACTTCACAGCTGATTGAGCTGTTATTTACCACAGAAAAAAAAGCATGCCTTAAATCCTGTGATTGTTGCTGTGCTGAGGAAGCACAGGTGATATGCAACACCACCTGAGAGGGTATGTGTGAGAAGGAAGAGATTTTCCATTCTAGAATTTACTTGAACTGCCAAACGAAAAACAGCCAAGGTGATGTTGCTCTCAACTGATCAAGAGAAATGTAAGACGACTTGGAATCCTTCACAAGAGGAAGTCCTGGAATATTCACTGCACCACAACCTAAACGCACACGTTTCAGTTTTTCTCCATGTTTCTCTCACCACTCACAATCCCACTTCAGTTTCATTGACCATTTCATATTGCTCCATGCTGGTCACTGTTCACTTTTTAAATATTGTTTGAAATCTTTAAATATCTCAATTAACGATTGAGAATTACTAGTTATGATTAAAATATGACTTGATCAATGCCACATTCCTCTTTTCTGTAGTATTCTCCATGTCTTACCACTCTCGCCCAGTGAACTCAGGATTTCCAAGATGACATGTCGGCGTTCAGCATCAGGAGCACGTTTTAGCTGAAGAATCAGAACATCTGCCACGTCCAGCTCTGCCAGTGCCTCTCTTGCACAGTCTGCAAACACAAGCTTCTATTATCATATATGAGATATGATTTAATATCTGATATAGGCTGTGTTTTTGGCAACAGTTCAAAGACCTAAATGTTAGGGGGGGGGGGTGTAGGTTTAAATGCACAGCAGTATCCCATCATTAAACCAATAAAGACTGTATCCTGAATAAGACACTGCCATGTAAATAGCATTGTCTGATCACCTTACCCTAAATAGGGTCATAGTCACCATCTTAAAAAACATAACTGGGTTATGTGGAGGATACCTATATTTGCTGCATTATGTAGACATGTATACTCCTTAACAGCAAAATTACCCTCTATTAGTGTTCACAGCATCTCACAGCACACACTGCTGCTTCATGACTCATGCTCAGGGCTCCAGAGTTAGAGCAGGAAGTGGGAGAGGGAGAAGCCTGAGTAATCCGCTCAAATCTGAGAGATTTGGCTGTAATTAAGGCTATGGATGGGTGAGAAGTTGGTGTAGGGGGATGTAATGTTGGTATGAGTATTTATAGGACTTTGCTTTGTAATAATGTAAACAGAAGTATAATATAATAATACTTATATGCAACTTATGTAAACACCCCTATCAGAAGATTGTCTTACATAGAATTAGGTTAATAGTAAGAAAATTGCTGTGCAAGTAAACAAATACAATAATGTCGGTTTTGCAAAGAATATAGCAGTGAGTGTGAATACTAAGGGAGGTGATGAGAAACTTAACACTGTAGGGAGAATTAGCTAACTGAAGTCAAGTGTAAAAGGCAGGAACAGAGGGCACAAAGGATTTTTTTAAACAAAAAATAGGGAGTAAAGCTAACTAAGATGCACAACATGATCATTCAAAAACCAAGAATCAAAGTTAAAGAAAGTAAAAGAAAATCATGACCAGAACCACAGACCATGACTTTTAGATTGTATGATTGATGTGGTCATCAGTCTCGGATCTGAAGCCAATGACAGTGTTAGGTCCCTCACAGTCCCTCACAGTGTTAGGTGAAAGGGTAAATGGTAAATGGACTTGTACTTGTATAGCGCTTTTCTAGTCTAACTGACCACTCAAAGCGCTTCACTACATGCCGCATTCACCCCACTCACACACATTCATACAGCACGTCTTAAGATACTTAACTACGTGCTTTTTCTAATCATTCATACACATTCATACTCCAGTGATACACTGGGAGGCAACGTGGGGTTCAGTGTCTTGCCCAATTGGTGGGCGACTGCTCTTCCTCCTGAGCTACACCACCCGGGTGTGGGTCCAATATTTGTCTGGACCCAAAAACAAGCTGGTTCCCACACATGAAGCTTTAACCTCTCTTATGAAATACAAAGCCAGTAATCTTTTCCATTGAGATGTTATTACCTAACTTTTCTTGTGACTGATGTGCTGGCTATCATTTCAAGATAAATTTTATTGCTGAAAAATTATTGGGCCACAGAAACAGTTGTTTCTGACTCTTCAGTTCCATCCTCCTGTCCAAACAAGGCTATTTCTATGGCTCCAAAAAGAAAAAAACAAGATGCCAACAGTGAAACGCAAGACTTAAAACCAGCAGTTCACAAATAGGTGATCTTACTATGGCAAGATCTTATAGAATAAAAAAAAAACATTTTGGAGGATGATAAGTACCTCCATCCATCCATTTTCTATCCCTGCTTAATCCAATTTAGGGTAATTTAGGAGGGGGCTGGAGTCTATCCCAGCTGAGTACACCCTGGACAGGTCACCAGTCCATCACAGGACTGTGATAGTCTATGTTTAAATGTTTAAACATGTCTAAATGTCTAAATGTCTAAAATGTCTAAAATGTCTAAATGTCTAAAATGTTTAAATGTTTCATGAGTAGATTAGTTAGCAAGTGAAATATACATGTTGAAGAGGCCTTCACTGAAAACATCAAGTTGGTGGAAAGCAAGAGCACGTTCACAAGGGAGGATGAGAAAAACAAACTGTCTTTTTTGGACTGTACTGTTTCCACTGAGGAGGGTTGAGGTCTCAACACTGAGGTACACGGGAAACCTACAGAAACAGATCAATATCTGCCTTTGACCCACACCACCCACTGGAGCACAAACAACTGACATCAGAACTCTACACAGTCAGACTGAGAGTGTCTCTACGTAGGCCGCGATAAAAGAAAAGGAACACAAACACATTAAGAAAGCACCTCAGTCCTGTGGATACCCAAACTGGATCAACTCCGTTAACAAATCTGGAAACAACACAGCGTCTAACACAGAGGAAAAGAAGGACAGATGTAAGATCAGGCAACAGTGTCAACACCCTCAGATGGAAACTGGTTTGCCCAAAGGATAAAACATCCAAACACAAACTTAGTGGTGTTGCATACACATTCTAGTGCAGTTAGAAGTGACCAGACCTTTATAAAGGAGAAACTAAACAACCACTTCAAAAGCACATGGATCAACACAGGAGAGACAGCTCCTCAGGTCCAGACTCAGTTGTCCGCCCACATCTCAAGGAGAAGGGATACTCTTCTGAGGACAATAACGCCCACATTGTGGATAGAGAAGATAGTTCATTTGAAAAATAAGAGTTGAGGAAGCCATTTAATTGGAAAAAACAACTTTAAACAGAAGAGGCGGTCTCAGGTGTCACCTACTCAGCACTCACAATGCAGATCGGACTCTCATTCCCAGTTGGTTTCACAACCATTCACACCTTGGATCCTGTGGCCAACTCACACACTGAACAACCTAAAAGACCCAAAAGATAGAGGTATGGGTCAGTAATATATATGTGACTTGAGCGACTCCTGTATGACCTAATGACTCTCATAAAGTCCCAGCTACAGCTTATGATTCTGACATGCCACCAGCTGGTTAGAACTGAAGAAGCCTTCAGGTCAGAGGTGAAACTTATTCAAGAACCAAACGAGAAGTCCAGTTGCCTTTATTCAAGCTCTTACCATGACCTGGATGAAAGAGAATCTACACCAACAACTCCAAAGAGCACAGAGAACACAACACAGAAATGATCAAGGACAAGTTTGAATATTGAGGTTCTGTGATTCAATCAATATTTACAACAATAAACAGAAAACAGAAAATAATCACCCATGTCAGCCAGGTTACAGAGGGCCAGCAGGCAGACGTTGACCAGTGGGTCATTATCTGGATACTCTCTCATTATGGACACCAGTCTGGGGATTACGCCACTCTGGACCAACTGGTCCTGTTGGTATGCTGTTAAGACAAGAGAGAGTGCAAGACTTCGGGGGTGACAGAACAGACGTGGAAACATCGTTTTGTTATTCTTTTTACACTGTGGGATTTCAGCAACATCAGCACGACTGTTTAAGTGTCTCTGAAACTGCCTCAGAGCAGGGGGAGGTCCATTCAGATTCAGGGGCACTCTCAGGGAATGGACATGAGGACATAAGTTATCAAAGGAAGAAATTAAAAGTTTTATGATGTTAAAGAGCTCAGATACACATGACGAAATGACATGTTATAAAGTAATGCTCAGAGGACTGTCCTCTGAGCAGTACTTTGATCTTTGTTGAATTGTACGGTCCTTCCTGTTAAAAAGAATGAAAGAGTTTAAAAGTTTCAACTTACCAAATCCTTGTAATCATTTTAACTCTAACCATTTACATTTTAGAATCATAAACTAATTATATAACTACTTAGATAACTACTTAAAATTTAAGGCTAACATGTAATCTTTCACTCTCTGACCCCACAGAATAATAAAGACCATGTTTCACATCTCCCTGTTGACATAAAAGCCTGCTGACTCAGTCAGTGCTGTCAGACTGACTCACTGTTGTCAAAGCAGATCCGTCCAATGGCCCTGCCAGTGTTCAGCAGCATTTCTTGATTATTGCTGCTCAGGTGGGGAACCAACACCTTCACCAGGCCTGCCTCAATGCATGGTTCTCTTACGGCAGCTACAACACACACATAGAAAAGATTCAACTTCTTTCATTGAATTCTGCTTCCCTGCATTCTGTATGGAATCACTGTAAATTTATGGAGGATTTACAACAGAATCTAATTGTATCAAATGAATATAGCAAGTTACATTTACATCTTTTGCATGTAAATTGAAAGTTAATTATGCCAATTAGAACACATTTTTATGTTATCAAAAACAATATTTTCTGAAACCTCATGAGAGTCGTGGGCTGCTGAACAGATTAGAAAATTTGAATACGTCGTTTCATCTGAGGGAAGTTTGTGATAAAGAAGCAGAGATAACCAGGGGCCTCATGTACAAAAGGTGCGTACGCATGTCAACGATCAGGTATATCAAGAGCGAAATGACCGTGGATATGTGCGGTGCCTCACGGCAACTTCATGGCTGTCGTACGCACTTTTCTACAGCTGTTGATTCTTTGGCGACACTTAGAGGTGATGTTGGGAAACTGTAATAATATATAAATGTGAACACAATTTATCCTCAGACTGAGTGATGTGCACATCTGAGACACATGAACAATTAACACTGATGAACAATTAACACACCCATGTGTCTGCAATTATACGAGTGGATATAAAAGCATGCACAAGTGTTGCAGTGCATACTATTAAAAACAATGGCTGCTTTAGCGATATTGGAAGACATTGTGCAATTGGAGGAGAGCGTGTGTTCAGAGACTGAGAGGATTTGCTGGCACATGATGACAAGTGGCTCATCAGCCGTTTTGAGAGCAATCCTCCTGGAACTGTGCACAGAGCTGCAGTCGGCCGAGCGCAACACAGCGAGGAGCCATGCGCTGCTTGTGCCACAGGTGACGTGCACACTGGGGTTTAAGCAACCGGGGCATTCCAGAGGGAGCTGGCCAACCGATTGGGACTGTGCCAGTCGACCCTGAGCCGAGCCATGCCAGCCAAGTGGGACAGAATTATCTGCATCTCAGCAGGTATATCAAATTCCCACAATGCAGCTGAACAGGCCAACACTGAAGCGCAATTTCAAGCGAGAGACGGTTTTCCTAATGTAATCAGAGCTATCGACTGCACACACATTGCTATAATTTGCGCATTTGCAAAGCAAACCCCAACATCACCTCTAAGCGTCGCCAACGAATCAACCGCTGTAGAAAAGTGCGTACGCCAGCCCTGAAGTTGGCGTGAGGCACCGCACATTTCCATGGTTATTTCGCTCTTGATACATCTGATCGTTGACGTGAAAAAGTGTGTACGCCACTTTTTTGTCTGTACGTACCCCTTTGTACATGAGGCCCCTGGATATTTTTGTGCATAGGAGGGCATTTGGGTTTGAGCGTACGCCATGTTTCAGTAGGAAATCCAAGTCTTTGTACATGAGGCCCCTGGTGAGCAAATTTGATCCTTGGAAACTTATCACTACCAATATGCTAGCTCCATGATAACACTGAACTGGAAAGGTACCTGCGTTTTAGATTACACATCACTACCCAGAGAACAACTCCTAAAATCAGAATTATGTCCTTTAAACTATAATCCCTTCATGTGACACGGGCACAATTACAGCTCATGTGAGTGCTTCCACATCCACTTTGACAAGTCACAAAGTCCTCTTGCAGAGGATGGGGGATTTTAAAACTGTCCTTTATTGTCTGTTTTATATTCACTTGAAAGGGGTTTATAAAAATTAAATTAAATAAAAGAGGCAGATTTTAGGAAAATTGTTTCATGCTCACTCATATTGTTAGAAAAGAAAAGAAACCATTGTTATTCTGTCATGATCTGTGTCTTTTGGTACTTTTTTTGATTTTGGTTTTCCCATGTTGTGTATTTCCATTCTGTTGTTGTGCGGGTCTTGTCTCAGTTCTGTTTGCTTCCTCATTTGTTTCCTCAGTCTCTTCAGTCCGGTCATCAGCTCTACCCTCCTCTGCATTTAAACTCCTGGTTTCATTCTTTCTTTGTCAGATCCTCTGTTTTCTGCAGGTTGTCGTTGCTGTCTTTTTTCAGTTCAGTGTTATTCCTGCTTTCCGAGTTTGATCCGCTGTTTTGGTTTTGTTTTCTAGTGTTCTTTTTGGAAATAGTTATCTGGCTTAATAGTTTCTTTTCATTTTACCTCCTGGCTCTCAAGCTTTGTCTGCACCTGGGTCCTCCTTCCTCGCCATCACCTTCACGTGACATTTTCTACTGTGATGTACTATAATCCAAAATGGCATCATATAGAACAAGAACAATGATGTCCTCAAGTTACAAAAGATGAAGAGTCCAGTCCATACTAGGACATCATTTTATCTACAGCACATTTAGCATTAGTAGTAAATTTTCAATATATTTTTGAACTAGTACCATTCAAATATGTAGTAGTTTGTCTTTCTTAAATTGGAAGAACTCAAACTGTAATTATGGTTGCACATCAACCCTCTGCTGAATGCTTCATCCTTATCCAAACAAAGATTCTATTTGATTCAGCTAAAGTGTGGCTGTTCAAAAAAGAAACGCTTCTTTGAAAGTTTCAAGAACAACACAAATCTTAGGGACAAAGGAAAAAAATCTTTTCCTCTAATTTATCAAATAAGACATTATATTTTAAGTGAATTCTTAAAACACTGGAAGCTTATTTAATTGTTGTGTATTACTCAAGGTAAAAAGAATAATAAATAAAAATAACTATGAGTGTTATACCTTCTCGTGCCATCTCTGCCACCACCAGAGCCACCAGGCAGCTCAGGCTGCTCTTACGCTGTAAAGCCTGAGCCAAGGTGGGTAGAATCCCACTTCTGGCAATCTCAACAGCCGCATCTTTCTCTGTGGACACACAAATAGATTTGTTGAAATTGATAACTATATCAAGATCACAGCAATATATCATCATATCACAGCAAATACCAGAAATAAGTGATTTTAGTCGACTGCTTTAGGTTTACTGTCATGATTCTCAAATCATTCTCTGGAGAGCAGGGTAAAAGTTGAGAACTCCTTTTACAATGTTCTTTGGTATTTGATCAGAAACCTTGAACCTACTCCTCAGATACAGTAGATCCAAAATATTCTCTATATATTGTTAGTTTACTTACACTCCAGAGCTTTAACCTTGGCGGAGTCAATATTGGACACTCGCTCTTTGAGCTCATTCTCTTACATCGATATTCACCAATGAAATGAGAAAAGTATTTGTTAACGCGGTCGGGTAGGAAGTCATCCAAGTGAATTTTATCTGTACATCAGGGGACTTTAAATCTAGCTGAATTCTCTGTCGAGTTCAGAATGCTAGTGGCAGACTCTTGATGGAACTGTGAGGCTCCTTTTGACCACCTCCTGAATTGTTTATCTGACACTATCAAAGATGAACAAGCAACCCCAGACTTATCTGAGACATTACACAGACTGATTTCTTCAACCATAAAGATTGATAACCGCTTAAGAGAGAGATGCAAACAAAAGAAAGTGTCCTGTTCCAAAATATTCTCATTCTGGGAACTCAACTTGACCACTTCAGAGTTCACTTACTGCTACTTCTGCTGATGACCCCATGCAGCTAGGGAGAGGTCATCTCACCCAGGCTGAATGCCTGCAGATGCTACAATCTGGTGAGTGTCTCTATTGTGGTCAGCCAGGTTTCTTGTCCAGTTTGCCCAAAAGATAGGACAGCCAGTGAGAGTGGGGGTACTGACAAGCCGGACTAGTCAACCCACGTGGGCCCCAACCAAGATTCAAATTCAAGCCACTCTCTCCTTCAATGATCAAACTCTCTCTGTGCCCGGCTTGATAGATTCTGGAGCTGACACTAACTTTTTGGACTCCCAACTTGCCCAGAAAGCTGGTATTTCTTGTAAACCTCTCGCACATCTTATTTCAGCTAATGGTAAATAGTAAACGGACTGTATTTGTATAGTGCTTTTCTAGTCTAGCTGACCACTGAAAGCACATGCAACATTCACCCATTCACTCATACACTCTTACAGCATGTCTTAGTCCATATAGGCGACACAGTGCTTTCTTCTAAGCATTCACACACATCCATACATCAATGGACGCATAAGTAGGCAACATGGAGTTCAGTATCCTGGACAAGGACATTTCAATATGTGGCCCGGAGAGGCAGGGAGTCAAACCACGTCCTTCCGATTGGTAGGCTGCTCTTACACCCAAGTTACCCCCACCCTTAATGCCTTAGATGATCAGCTAATAGCCCAGGTGACACACTCCGGTTAGATCAAAACTCTCAGAACTTATTGAGTTTAAACTAAATATTGTTTTTAAACTTTCCGCCCGGATATTCACGTGACCCGACGAAGATGGCAGCTTAGCAGAGAGGCTCTGATCAACCGTGCACAAAAATCTTTTTATTCCCCGGACAGTGGCTTGGAATTCAGATGCTAGTAGCATGGCCGACATAGCAGATGGGCTAAGAGAGTCGTTCCACTCCGAGTTCGGACTAAAACTGGACAGCATTCACAACTGCCTCGGAGGGATAACTAATGCTATAACTGCATTAGAAGGCAAAGTGGTTGAAGTTAAACAGGACGTGTCGGAACACACTAAACGCATTGGAGAAGCGGAGGACCGAGTGATGGCGGCAGAGGAGGAACTTGAGAGTGTAATTACAGCCCGCACAAGGCAAATAACTTACAAATTATGAGAGCTAAATATAACAAATTATCCATTAAAAAAGTTACTATGATCAAGGAGAAAAATGTGGTAAACTGCTGGCTTGGTGACTTAAGAAAAAGCAGTTAGACAGAGTAATCAACAGCAATCAACCTCTGGCAGAACCAGACTCAGGATCCAGACCTTGACCAGCTGGGGTTTGAGAGGCCAGGAAAGAGGGGACAACCAATTGGATTGCAGTCTAATAACAAAGGAATTAGCAGAAGTCATTCAAAGTATGGCTTTCCAATTGAATTTTACAAGAGATTTGCAGAGAAACTTCTGGTCCCATTATTGGACATGTATAAGGAATTCTATATAAAGGGAATACCCCCTCCGTCTTTGAGACTTGCGATAATAACTTTAATCCTGAAACCAAACGAACCACCAAACGAATGCTCCTCTTTCAGGCATATTAGTTTGATGGGGTGTGACATTAAAATACTCTGCGAGGCCTTAGCCAGAAGACTGGAGTTGTATCTTCCCCATCTTGTTGACAATGATCAAAACTGCTTTGCCAAAAATAGAAATGGATTTCATAACATTTGGTATGTTCTGAACATATTGTATGAAAAACACAACTTTAGGGATACAGCTGTGTTATCCTTAGATGCGCGTCAAGCATTTGACAGGATCGAGTGGGGTTTCCTTTTTAACGTGCTCCTGCGATTTGGAATTGGAGCAAATTTTCTGAGATGGATAAAGCTCTTGTATACAAACCTAATCGCTGAAATATTGACCAATAAATATGTCTCTCAATCATTTACTCTCCACTGATCAGCGAGACAAGGGTGTCCGTTATCGCCTTTGCTATTTGTGTTGGCTATTGAGCCCTTGGCCATAGCCACAAGAGCTCATAAAGACATCACGGGTATAACTATTGGAGGATATGAGCATCACATAGCTTTATACGTGGATGACATCTTTTTTTTTTTTTAACAAACTTAAAAGATAGTATTCCCCAGTTAGTGAATTTAATAGAAACATTTGGAAACATATCACAGTATGAAATATATAATTCCAAATCCGCACTAATGTTTTTGAATGAAAATGAAAGACTGCAGTCCAGCTAAGGAAAGCAATGTATTACTTTTCAGTAACTTCTCTTCCTGTTTGGGTGACTATAGAGGAGGCATCAACACTAGGGATTCCTCTCAAGCTTTATTTATATTCAGCATGTGTCAGAAGACTGGTTAAACAAACAAAAAATGGCTTTCTTTAAATTCCTCCAATTGAAACATTTTAATTATTCAAGCAACTGTCTGAACCTCCACTATCTAAAATCGAGGAATTGACCCTATCCCACATGGATGGTAGAGTTGGTACAGTTTTCACTGTTCTATGATTTACTGTTACAACATTCAAATGAGTCATCTTCCAAAAAGATGGAGGCATTGATAATTGATTTAAAGGAGGATATTCATGAAGCTGACTGGGAAAGGGTTTGTTTTAAGGCTCAGACCCAGTCTGTTAATACCAAATATAAGCTGCTATAGTATAAGTGGTTAATGTGCACTTATCTTACACCTTGCAGGTTGAATCACATATACCCTAATGTACCTGATATTTGTGTGAAATACAGAGAAGAAAAGGGTATGTTAATTAAGTTTTTACGGGAATGTTTAAAGATACACCAATTCTGGAAAAATTTATTACATTGTATCGGCCTCATAGTTGGAAGGGAAGTTCCGTTGCAAGCCACAATATGTTTACTGGGAATACATCCAGAAAACTTTGTTGTGTCTCAGCAGCAGTCACTGCTCATTGACTTTGGGCTCTTACAAGCCAGGAGGATAATTGCACTATTGTGGAAAAGTATGGACACACCTTCTATTGGAATCTGTACAAAAGAACTGATGTCCTGTCTCGCTTTGGAGAAAATAACATATACTGTAAAAAAGAAAAATAATTTTGCTGATCTATGGAGACCTTATATAGACTTTCTGGAAACTCAAGACCTCGAAATGTGATTAACTGTACAAGTTCTGTCATTTATGCACTGCTGTTATCCTATTGGAATTTAATTTTGTTTTATTGAATTATTATTATTTATCTACATTATTATTATTAGTAGTAGTAGTAGTAGTCTCATTTTGTTTGTTTTATCTAATCTATTTATTTTTCTTTTTTGCCAGATTGGGTTATAATGTATTCATGTCACTTAAAATGTCAATGAGAAAATCACAATAAAAATATGTAAAAAAAAAAAAGAAAAAATCATTTCCACCCCTGAATCACCATTAGTCCATGGTCATCCCTTGCTGTCTTTCCACAACACACATATTACCTGGGAGACTGTTTCAGTGTTTAGCTGGAGTTCTAAATGTCATTAATCTTGTTTAAAGCCTCAGCCTCAATGAAACTCAGGGCAGCGAGAGTTAGACTCCTGATTTAACCTATTTTCCAGAAGAATATCATGAACTAACTGAAGTGTTTAGTAAGTCAAAAGCCCTGTCACTTCCTCCCAACAGACCCTACAATTGTGCAATTAACCTTTTGCTCGACACATCTTTACCCAGTAGTCGCCTGAACAATGCCTCGACAATCTTTCTCGACCAGAGAAATTAGCAATGGAAAAGTACATAAATGAGTCACTCCATTCTGGCATTATAAGACCTTCGTTGTCTCCTTTAGGGGTGGGTTTCTTCTTCGTTTAAAAGAAGTATAAGACCCAGGATTGATTTTTGGGGTTTGAACAAGATAATGGTTCTAAATAAGTACCTTCTGCCCCTTATCAACTCAGCCTTTGCCACAGTCTCCTGACTCCTTTGCCCACTCTCTGTGCCAAGCAGATCATGGTCCCACATAGCCCTGGATTTCATCACCGGGTTGCCACCCTCTAAAGGTAACATTGTTATTCTTACTACCATCGATCGCTTTTCTAAGGCAGTTCACTTTGTGGCTCTTCTCAAGTTGCCTATAGTCTTTGAAACAGCGGACATCCTCCCTCAACACTTCTTCCACATTCATGGGATTCCTGCTAACATCCTCCGGATCGTGAACTCCAGTTCATCTCACAAGGCTGGAGGTCCTTCTGCAGAGTGCATGGAGTGACCATCAGTTTGAGTTCATGTTTCCACCCCAACCAACTGCCAGGCGGAGCGGGCTAACCAGGAGCTCAAGTCCGCTGTGCAGTGTGTCGCTGCTGGTAATCCAGTAATCACTTGTGTTGGGTGTCACATCCTCTGCCATCGGATTTACCCCAACCTTCGAAGGCATCCGTGAGTTACCTGCATCTGCTTTTTCCTGGGTGGTGGGTACTGTCTTGGTTCTCTGGCATTTGGTGTTCTCCCTCTTGTGTTCACCTTCTTTTTCCCCATGTATGCATTGTATTGTCCCCCCCTGCTGAGAGTTGGACTCCTAAGTGAAATCCAATTCTGGAAATCGTGCCGAGAGCCCAGGAGATCCCAAACCTATCAGCTGCCAAGTCGCTGCCTGTCCGCCCCTTCACCACTAACCCGGAGGATCGACCTTGAGGATTACAGGCAGAACCCTGCGGACCCCCTGGACCTGGAAACCCTGCGGAAATCTTCTGGATTCCTCCTGTTTGGACATACACACCCTGTGGAGAGACCTTCCTGGAATCCTCCGTACCCTGAAAAACTCGCTCACCTGTTGCACTCACCTGACTGTCCACTCAACGCTGCCAACTCTCACTCTCTGGATACTCCTTCTACAGGAAATCAAGTATTATTTTGTATTATTTTTTTCCCAATTGCAATAAACTTGTTAAATCTTACTTCTCAGTGTCGATCTCTTCCTTGGGTCCAAAACCTCCTCCTTGTAATATTTACACAATATCCTTTTCTGTAACTTCAAAAAAGCATTTTGTCAGACTTTGGCAAACTTTCACTAGAAATTTTCAAAGGACTTATACATTTTCTCTCCTGCAACTATCAAACTGTTGCTTCTACAAGTCACAGAGTTTGGAGTTTTTTTATATCAATACCAATCTGATGAGACAGGGTTATTTAAAATATATATTTTTTTTAATTCTATTTAGTTTGTAAAACTATTTAACATAAAATTCTATGATCCATGATATTGTGTTTTTCTATAAAAAGAAAAATCCAGAATCTTATACACTTGCAGGTCAAAATATACTATACTGACCAAATTTTAGATTAAGTTAAAAAAAAAGATTGTGTGACAAAAATTTAAGAAAGACAAATTCACTTAACTCTGTACATCAACAACATGGAGAGTTGGGAATAAAACACTTATTTTGTCATAGCAAGTGAATTCATCTGGCTTCATAAGTTATGTCTAGTATTTAAGTTAAAATACACAAGATTTGGACATTATCACATGTCAAGTAATGGTAAGCTAAAAAAAATGATTTAATAAAATGAACACAATGGTGGAGCGGTTATGGAGAACATATTAGTTAATGATTAAACATGCCATCTATACAGCTAAGCTTTTGAACTGGGCCCAACTTTTTATGTTTTTTATTTTATTTTGTCGTCTTGGGTCCTTAAGGCTTTGTTGCTTTTATTTGCATTTTATGTATTACTCTAAATAATAAACAAATAGGGCACATTTTTCAGGTCTTAAATGCTTTTTTTTAATGTTCTCTTTGGAATTTGGACAGAGGAGAAATAAAAACGACCTCCTGTTCCATGCTCACTAATCTTATTAATCACACAGTGTTTGTGAGTAACTAGCTGATGTAACCTTTTCAGATACAAAATCCATTGTTCTGAACGAATTGTTCTGAATTCACTTCTGCTTTTTGCAAACAGTGTACTTGAATAGATTGTAGCGGTGGTGTGGTGGTGTGTGTGTTCGGGGGGGGCACCTATTTATATGTCACATTCCATATGAAAGTAGTAATGTAAGTCTGTGCATCTATATATTTGAATGTTACATGACCTACTCTTTTCCAGCAGTACAGCCAACACTGTATCCAGATGAGGCTTCAGTTCCTCTTCGATCAGCTCTGTGCTCACACTGATGGCCTTCAATGCCTCACTAAGAGAGTCTGTAAGATAAGCACAAAAACAAAACCCCCAAAATATGCCACGTTAAAAAATAAGAGACGTTAAAATTATTCCATCTCCAAATAATCAATGAAATTTCAAATATTAGTTGAAACAGTAAAACAAAAGTGTAAGAATTGCAAGGTCATGGAGAAGAGTAAATTAGTTAGTTATTCTGTTATTCAGCAGAATAATGCTGATAAGCAACTGATTGTATGAACCTGGTTGAATATGATTATGAATGTGCAGTGAAAACAGCAAAACAACAGAAATGTGGCAATAGTTGATTGTATAATTATTCAGTGTCTTGAAGTATAAAACAGATTAATTGGGTATATATTTATGATATTTGTGGAATCAAATCAGACACGTTTTATGTGTGTGTGGTAGTGCACTACCAGTATTATTATATTAGCATTATCTATCCCAGTTTAGAAATTTTCATGCTTAGCTCTATAGTTTATGAAAATCCCTCTCCTCCCTGAAAGCTCAAAAAGTCCTGTATAAGTTTACACTGAACTTTACATGGCCTTTATATGTGTAGGATTTACTGGAAAGTATTGAGTAACCTTACATAGATCCCCTGCACTTCTGGTGGGCTTTCAAGGTTTAACTGTTGGGTTAATAAAAATAACAAATTGTTCAAGCAAACAAAAAGCAATGGGATAATATTAATGTGTATAAATAAATAAACACCTCTATAAATCTCAAGTGTTATATTGTACTGAAAAATAATATGCAGACAGTGTGTTGAACAATTAAAATGCGGCTTAAAAATCAAATTTTATTTAACAATATGGTGTTAAGTTTGCCATCAGAATATATCAAAACAAGGATTTTTTTTTCTTCTGCAGTTAAAAAAAAAAAAGATTAATTGATATATTAGCAAACATTAGAAAAAAAGAATTTTGGAAAACCATTGTCACTATGATAATGGTCAGAAGGTTCATAATGACCCGGATGTATGAGGACACTGGCGTTGTTTGTTCGCTGCTTCTCTCTGGAAATCTCATGTTTTTGTACTTTCTGCCGGCCTATTTGCAGACTTCTCGACCATTACAGTTTCTACTGGTTCTATAGCTTTCACATTCTGTTTTGGATACATTTTTCTATCATCTGATTGCAACTTCTGATGAGAACTAACAGGAGAGATCATGTTTCTCCAGTTTTAGCTTCTCTTCATTGGCTCCCTGTTAAATTCAGAATAGAATTTAAGATTCTTCTTCTCACATATAAAGCTCTTAATGACCGAGCTCCATCATATCTTAAAGATTTAATTGTAAGATATTTCCCCAACAGAGCACTTTGCTCTCAGGCTGCAGGTTTACTTGTTGTTCCCAGAGTTTCTAAAAGTAGAATGGGAGGTAGAGCCTTCAGTTATCAGGCCCCTCTCTTGTGGAATAAGCTGCCAGTAAATGTCCGGGAAGCAGACACCCTTTCCACTTTTAAGATTAGGCTTAAAACTTTCCTTTCTGATAAAGCTTATAGTTAGGGATGGCTCAGGTAATCCTGAAACATCCCATAGTTAAGCTGCTATAGGCTTAGACTGCTGGGGGACCTCATCTGTCACACCTTTCCTCACTTTGCTCTCTTTTCCCCCTGTTTAATTTCAAAATTGATTTTATGTACATGTGACATTATTGTGATTATTAACCTATGTTTCCCTGTTCCAACAGATATCCTTTGAATGGTGTTATGGTGTTTTTCCCCCCTCTTTTCCCTCTTTTCTGTCTTCTCAAACCCCAGCTGGTGGAGGCGGATGGCCACCCTTCCTGAGTCTGGTTCTGCCAGAGGTTTCTTCCTGTTAAAAGGGAGTTGTTCCTTTCCACAGTCGCCACAGGCACGCTCAGGACGGGAGACTGGACTGAAGACAAGTTTTGGTGCAATCTGTTGGTTTCCTTAGCTAGGATGTTATTTTTGAATTGGCTCTATATGAATTAATTGGATTATGATTACAATGAATTGAATTCCAATTGGCTTGAATTGGACTATATTACTTAAGTGCCTTGAGATGACAATTGTTGTAATCTGGCGCTATATAAATAAAATTGAATTGAATTGAATTGAACTTTGATGGAGAGAAACGCCACCGGTCTGCCACCTGTACCGGTATCCACCACCCTGCTACACTTGCTACTGTAGCAGACAGTAGTATCTCCTGCTAGCACCTGCTAGCCTTAGGACTCCCGGGACTTAATCTTGGCACAACTTCGTCGCCCGCCACCGGGGTGGACATTCCTGCGGTCTGTCCCTGCAACTTCCCCTGCCAGCTCGAGTCCATCTGCCCGTCCTCCTTGGATCATTCCGTTCCGGTGTGGTTGGTTCTCTGGGGCTTCGGCTGGTTTCATCTGCTGGCCACCACCACATCAGACACAGTCTCCAGTGCCAAGGTCTCCAATGCCACAGTCTCCAGTGCCACAGTCTCCAATGCCACAATCTCCAGCATCACAGTGTCCAGAGCCACAGTCTCCAGTGCCACAGTCTCCAATACCACAATCTCCAGAGCCACAGTCTCCAGAGCCACAGTCTCCAATGTCACAGTGTCCAGTGCCACAGTCTCCAATGCTACAATCTCCAGCATCACAGTGTCCAGAGCCACAGTCTCCAATGTTACAGTCTCCAATGTCACAGTCTCCAGTGCCACAGTCTGCAGTGCCACAGTCTCCAATGCCACATTCTCCAATGCCACAATCTCCAGAGCCAGAGTCTCCAATGCCACATTCTCCAATGTCACAGTCTCCAGTGTCACAGTCTCCAGTGCCACAGTCTTCAGTGCCACAGTCTCCATTGCCACAGTCTCCAGTGCCACAGTCTCCAGAGCCACAGTCTCCAATGCCACAGTCTCCAATGCCACAATCTCCAGTGCCACAGTCTCCAGTGCCACAGTCTACAATGCTACAATCTCCAGCATAACAGTGTCCAGAGCCACAGTCTCCAATGTCACAGTCTCCAATGTCACAGTCTCCAGTGCCACAGTCTCCAATGTCACAGTCTCCAGTGCCACAGTCTCCAATGCCACAGTCTCCAATGCCACAGTCTCCAATGCCACATTCTCCAATGTCACAGTCTCCAGTGTCACAGTCTCCAGTGCCACAGTCTCCAATGCCACAGTCTCCAATGCCACAGTATCCAATGTCACAGTCTCCAGTGCCACAGTCTCCAATGCCACAGTCTCCAATGCCACAGTCTCCAATGCCACATTCTCCAATGTCACAGTCTCCAGTGTCACAGTCTCCAGTGCCACAGTCTCCAATGTCACAGTCTCCAGTGCCACAGTCTCCAGAGCCACAGTCTCCAATGCCACAGTCTCCAATGCCACAATCTCAAGTGCCACAGTCTCCAGTGCCACAGTCTACAATGCTACAATCTCCAGCATAACAGTGTCCAGAGCCACAGTCTCCAATGTCACAGTCTCCAATGTCACAGTCTCCAGTGCCACAGTCTACAATGCTACAATCTCCAGCATAACAGTGTCCAGAGCCACAGTCTCCAATGTCACAGTCTCCAATGTCACAGTCTCCAGTGCCACAGTCTCCAATGTCACAGTCTCCAGTGCCACAGTCTCCAATGCCACAGTCTCCAATGCCACAGTCTCCAATGCCACATTCTCCAATGTCACAGTCTCCAGTGTCACAGTCTCCAGTGCCACAGTCTCCAATGCCACAATCTCCAATGTCACAGTCTCCAGTATCACAGTCTCCAATGTCACGGTCTCCAGTGTCACAGTCTCCAGAGCCACAGTCTCCAGAGCCACAGTCTCCAGAGCCACAGTCTCCAATGTCACAGTGTCCAGTGCCACAGTCTCCAATGCTACAATCTCCAGCATCACAGTGTCCAGAGCCACAGTCTCCAATGTTACAGTCTCCAATGTCACAGTCTCCAGTGCCACAGTCTGCAGTGCCACAGTCTCCAATGCCACATTCTCCAATGCCACAATCTCCAGAGCCAGAGTCTCCAGTGCCACAGTCTCCAGTGCCACAGTCTCCAATGCCACATTCTCCAATGCCACAGTCTTCAGTGCCACAGTCTCCATTGCCACAGTCTCCAGAGCCACAGTCTCCAGAGCCAGTCTCTAGAGCCACAGTCTCCAATGCCACAATCTCCAGAACCACAGTCTCCAGAGCCACAGTCTCCAGTGCCACAGTCTCCAGTGCCACAGTCTCCAGTGCCACAGTCTCCAATGCCACAGTCTCCAGTGCCACAGTCTTCAATGCCACAATCTCCAGAGCCACAGTCTCCAATGCCACAATCTCCAGAGCCACAGTCTCCAATGCCACAGTCTCCAGTGCCACAGTCTCCAGAGCCACAGTCTCCAATGCCACAGTCTCCAATGCCACAATCTCCAGTGCCACAGTCTCCAGTGCCACAGTCTACAGAGCCACAGTCTCCAATGCCACAATCTCCAGTGCCACAGTCTCCAGAGCCACAGTCTACAGATCCACAGTCTCCAGAGCCACAGTCTCTAGTTCCACAGTCTCCAGATCCACAATCTCCAGCATCACAGTCTCCAGAGCCACAGTCTCCAATGCCACAATCTCCAGAGCCACAGTCTCCAATGCCACAGTCTCCAGTGCCACAGTCTCCAGAGCCACAGTCTCCAGAGCCACAGTCTCCAATGCCACAGTGTCCAGTCCCACAGTCTCCAATGCCACAATCTCCAGAGCCACAGTCTCCAGAGCCACAGTCTCCAATGCCACAGTCTCCAATGTCACAGTCTCCATTGCCACAGTCTCCAGTGGCACAGTCTCCAATGTCACAGTCTCCAGAGCCACAGTCTCCAATGTCACAGTCTCCAGTGCCACAGGTTCCGGAGCCACAGTCTCCAATGTCACAGTCTCCAGTGCCACAGTCTCCAATGTCACAGTCTCCAATGTCACAGTCTCCAGTGCCACAGTCTCCAGTGGCACAGTCTCCAATGTCACAGTCTCCAGAGCCACAGTCTCCTATGTCACAGTTTCCAGTGCCACAGTCTTCAGTGCCACAATCTCCAGTATCACAGTCTCCAATGTCACAGTCTCCAATGTCACAGTGTCCAGAGCCACAGTCTCCAATGTCACAGTCTCCAGTGCCACAGTCTCCAATGCCACAGTCTCCAATGTCACAGTCTCCAGCATCACAGTGTCCAGAGCCAGTCTCCAATGCCACAGTCTCCAGTGCCACAGTCTCCAATGTCACAGTCTCCAATGTCACAGTCTCCAGAGCCACAGTCTCCAATGTCACAGTCTCCAATGTCACAGTGTCCAGAGCCACAGTCTCCAATGTCACAGTCTCCAGTGCCACAGTCTCCAATGCCACAGTCTCCAATGTCACAGTCTCCAGCATCACAGTGTCCAGAGCCAGTCTCCAATGCCACAGTCTCCAGTGCCACAGTCTCCAATGTCACAGTCTCCAATGCCACAGTCTCCAGTGCCACAGTCTCCAATGCCACATTCTCCAGCATCACAGTGTCAAGAGCCACAGTCTCCAATGCCATAGTCTCCAGTGCCATAGTCTCCAGTGCCACAGTCTCCAGAGCCACAGTCTCCAATGCCACAGTCTCCAATGTCACAGTCTCCACTGCCACAGTCTCCAATGTCACAGTCTCCAGTATCACAGTCTCCAATGTCACGGTCTCCAGTGTCACAGTCTCCAGAGCCACAGTCTCCAGAGCCACAGTCTCCAGAGCCACAGTCTCCAATGTCACAGTGTCCAGTGCCACAGTCTCCAATGCTACAATCTCCAGCATCACAGTGTCCAGAGCCACAGTCTCCAATGTTACAGTCTCCAATGTCACAGTCTCCAGTGCCACAGTCTGCAGTGCCACAGTCTCCAATGCCACATTCTCCAATGCCACAATCTCCAGAGCCAGAGTCTCCAGTGCCACAGTCTCCAGTGCCACAGTCTCCAATGCCACATTCTCCAATGCCACAGTCTTCAGTGCCACAGTCTCCATTGCCACAGTCTCCAGAGCCACAGTCTCCAGAGCCAGTCTCTAGAGCCACAGTCTCCAATGCCACAATCTCCAGAACCACAGTCTCCAGAGCCACAGTCTCCAGTGCCACAGTCTCCAGTGCCACAGTCTCCAGTGCCACAGTCTCCAATGCCACAGTCTCCAGTGCCACAGTCTTCAATGCCACAATCTCCAGAGCCACAGTCTCCAATGCCACAATCTCCAGAGCCACAGTCTCCAATGCCACAGTCTCCAGTGCCACAGTCTCCAGAGCCACAGTCTCCAATGCCACAGTCTCCAATGCCACAATCTCCAGTGCCACAGTCTCCAGTGCCACAGTCTACAGAGCCACAGTCTCCAATGCCACAATCTCCAGTGCCACAGTCTCCAGAGCCACAGTCTACAGATCCACAGTCTCCAGAGCCACAGTCTCTAGTTCCACAGTCTCCAGATCCACAATCTCCAGCATCACAGTCTCCAGAGCCACAGTCTCCAATGCCACAATCTCCAGAGCCACAGTCTCCAATGCCACAGTCTCCAGTGCCACAGTCTCCAGAGCCACAGTCTCCAGAGCCACAGTCTCCAATGCCACAGTGTCCAGTCCCACAGTCTCCAATGCCACAATCTCCAGAGCCACAGTCTCCAGAGCCACAGTCTCCAATGCCACAGTCTCCAATGTCACAGTCTCCATTGCCACAGTCTCCAGTGGCACAGTCTCCAATGTCACAGTCTCCAGAGCCACAGTCTCCAATGTCACAGTCTCCAGTGCCACAGGTTCCGGAGCCACAGTCTCCAATGTCACAGTCTCCAGTGCCACAGTCTCCAATGTCACAGTCTCCAATGTCACAGTCTCCAGTGCCACAGTCTCCAGTGGCACAGTCTCCAATGTCACAGTCTCCAGAGCCACAGTCTCCTATGTCACAGTTTCCAGTGCCACAGTCTTCAGTGCCACAATCTCCAGTATCACAGTCTCCAATGTCACAGTCTCCAATGTCACAGTGTCCAGAGCCACAGTCTCCAATGTCACAGTCTCCAGTGCCACAGTCTCCAATGCCACAGTCTCCAATGTCACAGTCTCCAGCATCACAGTGTCCAGAGCCAGTCTCCAATGCCACAGTCTCCAGTGCCACAGTCTCCAATGTCACAGTCTCCAATGTCACAGTCTCCAGAGCCACAGTCTCCAATGTCACAGTCTCCAATGTCACAGTGTCCAGAGCCACAGTCTCCAATGTCACAGTCTCCAGTGCCACAGTCTCCAATGCCACAGTCTCCAATGTCACAGTCTCCAGCATCACAGTGTCCAGAGCCAGTCTCCAATGCCACAGTCTCCAGTGCCACAGTCTCCAATGTCACAGTCTCCAATGCCACAGTCTCCAGTGCCACAGTCTCCAATGCCACATTCTCCAGCATCACAGTGTCAAGAGCCACAGTCTCCAATGCCATAGTCTCCAGTGCCATAGTCTCCAGTGCCACAGTCTCCAGAGCCACAGTCTCCAATGCCACAGTCTCCAATGCCACAATCTCCAGTGCCACAGTCTCCACTGCCACAGTCTCCAGAGCCACAGTCTCCAATGCCAACATCTCCAGAGCCACAGTCTCCAGAGCCACAGTCTCCAGAGCCACAGTCTCTAGTTCCACAGTCTCCAGATCCACAATCTCCAGCATCACATTCTCCAGAGCCACAGTCTCCAATGCCACAATCTCCAGCATCACGGTGTCCAATGCCACAATCTCCAGAGCCACAATCTCCAGAGCCACAGTCTCCATTGCCACAGTCTCCAGTGGCACAGTCTCCAATGTCACATTCTCAGGAGCCACAGTCTCCAATGTCACAGTCTCCAGTGCCACAGTCTCCAGAGCCACAGTCTCCAATGTCACAGTCTCCAGTGCCACAGTCTCCAATGTCACAGTTTCCAGTGCCACAGTCTTCAGTGCCACAATCTCCAGTATCACAGTCTCCAATGTCACAGTGTCCAGAGCCACAGTCTCCAATGTCACAGTCTCCAGTACCACAGTCTCCAATGCCACAGTCTCCAATGTCACAGTCTCAGGAGCCACAGTCTCCAATGTCACAGTCTCCAGTGCCACAGTCTCCAGAGCCACAGTCTCCAATGTCACAGTCTCCAGTGCCACAGTCTCCAATGTCACAGTTTCCAGTGCCACAGTCTTCAGTGCCACAATCTCCAGTATCACAGTCTCCAATGTCACAGTGTCCAGAGCCACAGTCTCCAATGTCACAGTCTCCAGTGCCACAGTCTCCAATGCCACAGTCTCCAATGCCACAGTCTCCAATGTCACAGTCTCCAATGTCACAGTCTCCAGAGCCACAGTCTCCAATGCCACAGTCTCCAATGCCACAGTCTCTGGTGCCACAGTCTCCAATGTCACAGTCTCCAATGTCACAGTCTCCAGAGCCACAGTCTCCAATGTCACAGTCTCCAGAGCCACAGTCTCCAATGCCACAGTCTCCAATGCCACAGTCTCCATTTTCACAATCTCCAGCATCACAGTGTCCAGAGCCACAGTCTCCAATGTCATAGTCTCCAGTGCCACAGTCTCCAATGTCACAGTCTCCAATGTCACAGTCTCCAGTGCCACAGTCTCCAATGTCACAGTCTCCAGTGCCACAGTCTCCAATGCTACAATCTCCAGCATCACAGTGTCCAGAGCCACAGTCTCCAATGTCACAGTCTCCAATGCCACAGTCTCCAGTGCCACAATCTCCAGCATCACACTGTCCAGAGCCACAGTCTCCAATGTCACAGTCTCCAGTGCCACAGTCTCCAATGTCACAGTCTCCAATGTCACAGTCTCCAGTGCCACAGTCTCCAGTGCCACAATCTCCAGCATCACAGTGTCCAGAGCCACAGTCTCCAATGTCACAGTCTCCAGTGCCACAGTCTCCAATGTTACAGTCTCCAATGTCACAGTCTCCAGTGCCACAGTCTCCAATGTCACAGTCTCCAATGTCACAGTCTCCAGTGCCACAGTCTCCAATGTCACAGTCTCCAGTGTCACAGTCTCCAGAGCTTGAGTCTGCAATGTCACAGTCTCCAGTGCCACAGTCTCCAATGCCACATTCTCCAATGTCACAGTCTCCAGTGCCACAATCTCCAGCATCACAGTGTCCAGAGCCACAGTCTCCAATGTCACAGTCTCCAGTGCCACAGTCTCCAATGTTACAGTCTCCAATGTCACAGTCTCCAGTGCCACAGTCTCCAATGTCACAGTCTCCAATGACACAGTCTCCAGTGCCACAGTCTCCAATGTCACAGTCTCCAGTGTCACAGTCTCCAGAGCTTGAGTCTGCAATGTCACAGTCTCCAGTGCCACAGTCTACAATGCTACAATCTCCAACATCACAGTGTCCAGAGCCACAGTCTCCAATGTCACAGTGTCCAGTGTCACAGTCTCCAGAGCCACAGTCTGCAATGTCACAGTCTCCAGTGCCACAGTCTCCAATGCCACATTCTCCAATGTCACAGTCTCCAGTGTCACAGTCTCCAGTGCCACAGTCTCCAATGCCACATTCTCCAGCATCACAGTGTCCAGTGCCACAGTCTCCAGAGCCACAGTCTCCAATGTCACAGTCTCCAGTGCCACAGTCTCCAGTGCCACAATCTCCAGCATCACAGTGTCCAGAGCCACAGTATCCAATGTCACAGTCTCCAATGTCACAGTCTCCAGCATCACAGTCTCTAATGTCACAGTCTCCAGTGCCACAGTCTACAATGCTACAATCTCCAGCATCACAGTGTCCAGAGCCACAGTCTCCAATGCCACAGTCTCCAGTGCCACAGTCTCCAATGCCACAGTCTCCAATGCCACAGTCTCCAATGCCACAGTCTCCAATGCCACAGTCTCCAGTGCCACAGTCTCCAGTGCCACAATCTCCAGCATCACAGTGTCCAGAGCCACATTCTCCAGTGCCACAGTCTCCAATGTCACAGTCTCCAGTGCCACAGTCTCCAATGTCACAGTCTCCAATGCCACATTCTCCAATGTCACAGTCTCCAATGTCACAGTCTCCAGTGCCACAGTCTCCAGTGCCACAGTCTCCAGTGCCACAATCTCCAATATCACAGTGTCCAGAGCCACAGTCTCCAATGTCACAGTCTCCAGCATCACAGTCTCTAATGTCACAGTCTCCAGTGCCACAGTCTACAATGCTACAATCTCCAGCATCACAGTGGCCAGAGCCACAGTCTCCAATGCCACAGTCTCCAGTGCCACAGTCTCCAATGCCACAGTCTCCAATGCCACAGTCTCCAGTGCCACATTCTCCAGTGCCACAGTCTCCAATGTCACAGTGTCCAATGCCACAGTCTACAATGCTACAATCTCCAGCATCACAGTGTCCAGAGCCACAGTCGCCAATGTCACAGTCTCCAATGTCACAGTTTCCAGTGTCACAGTCTCCAGAGCCACAGTCTGCAATGTCACAGTCTCCAGTGCCACAGTCTCCAATGCCACATTCTCCAGCATCATAGTGTCCAGAGCCACAGTCTCCAATGTCACAGTCTCCAATGTCACAGTCTCCAGTGCCACAGTCTCCAATGTCACAGTCTCCAGTGCCACATTCTCCAATGTCACAGTCTCCAGTGCCACAGTCTCCAATGCCACATTCTCCAGTGCCACAGTCTCCAATGCCACAGTCTCCAGTGCCACAGTCTCCAGTGTCACAGCCTCCAGTGCCTCATTCTCCAGTGCCACAGTCTCCAGAGCCACAGTCTCCCGAGCCACAGTCTCCAGTGCCAAAGTCTCCAATGCCACAATCTCCAGCATCACAGTGTCCAGAGCCACAGTGTCCAGAGCCACAGTCTCCAATGTCACAGTCTCCAATGTCACAGTCTCCAATGTCACAGTCTCCAGTGCCACATTCTCCAATGTCACAGTCTCCAGTGCCACAGTCTCCAATGCCACATTCTCCAGTGCCACAGTCTCCAATGCCACAGTCTCCAGTGCCACAGTCTCCAGTGTCACAGCCTCCAGTGCCACAGTCTCCAGTGCCACAGTCTCCAGAGCCACAGTCTCCCGAGCCACAGTCTCCAGTGCCAAAGTCTCCAATGCCACAATCTCCAGCATCACAGTGTCCAGAGCCACAGTGTCCAGAGCCACAGTCTCCAGTGCCACAGTCTCCAGTGCCACAGTCTCCAATGCCACAATCTCCAGTGCCACAGTCTCCAATGCCACAGTCTCCAGTGTTACAGTCTCCAGAGCCACAGTGTCCAGAGCCACAGTCTCCAGTGCCACAGTCTCCAGTGCCACAGTCTCCAATGCCACATTCTCCAGTGTTACAGTCTCCAGTGCCACAGTCTCCAGTGCCACAGTCTCCAGTGCCACAGTCTTCAGTGCCACAGTCTCCAATGCCACAATCTCCAGCATCACAGTGTCCAGTGCCACAGTCTCCAATGCCACAATCTCCAATTTCAGGTATTATCAGGTTTTGTCAGGTTTTTTGTCATAATCCAAGTCAAGTTATTTTTCATAATTAGGTTTTTTATGTCTGTTCTTAGAGTTTTTGTTTTGGCATTTTAGGTTTTTGTATTCCGGCTCTGCTGCGCTTTTTGTTATTGGTTATTTAAATAAATCAGTTTTAATTTATTAATCTGCATTCTGGTCTTCTTTCCTCACCTCCGCGCCACACTTTGTGTCAAGTATAATCTGAACCAATCCATGTAAAGAACATTTAAAGTTATCATGTAGAGATGATAGAGTCACAGGCTCAAACTGGCCAAAAACAGCACCACTTTGTTATAAGACCACTGACAGTTGACTGTGGAATATTTAGTAGCAAGGGAAATTTCATGACTGGACTTTTTGCACAGGTGGCATCCTATCACGGTACCATGCAAAAATCAGTTAAGGTGTCATATCTAACCAAATGGTTAGACCAAATGGTTAGATATGACCGGAATTTCAAATAGGTAGTTTGGTATGATAAAGCTTGACTGTGAAATCTTCCAATAGAAGGCTGGAAACTGGAGTTGCACACAGATAATCCGGGGGTATCCATCTACATGGCTCTCCCTCTACTCAATGGGATAGAAGCCGACTTGTCAATTCAAACAGGACATGTGCAGAGGAGGATGAAGCAGGCCATGTATGAGGAGTTTAATCATTTACTTTCAACCCATGTTGACTGTTCAGGCAGAGCCTATTTTGAATTAATTGAAATGCCTGTGAACACTTGTTTCAATGTGCCTTTTTTGTGTATCTTTTGTAAACTTACATCAATTTATTTATCTATTTGTTTATTTGTTTATTCAACTTCTTGCTTTTATTGCAGTTTCAACTGCTTTCATGAATGGTCTCAAATTTTTACTCATCTTTTTGCCTTGGTTGTTCTAAAATTTGCTTTTGCTCTTTAAAGGGGTTACACTTGTGTTTGAAATGTGCTATTTAAATAAAAAGGACATTGTTAAGTGTGGTCCCAAACTGTTGTTCTTACATTGTTACCGATATTCTTTCACTCCTGCGTCTCTGAGCTCAGATCTTCTCGGGTGAACACGCACAGACCACAACAATGTACTCATCACATTTCACTCTAGATTGATGACTATTACCCACTGCTGACTGCTGCTCCTACTGCACTGCCTTGAGACCAAAGGTTAAAGTGGGTAAAACAAAAGAGAGGAGAATCATTAAACCTGTAGGTGGAAGGTGTTACTAAGACTGTAGCCCAGCAAGGTACACCTAATTACCATGCAGGAGCAAGAGCTGGCTATTCATATCAAGATTACTTTATATAATATAAGATTACTTTGCAGCCAATCACAGCGCCCACGGATGGACAGCGCAAGGGGGCATGGTGCCTTGCTCAAGGGCACCTCGGCCGTGGCAAGGAGGTGGACTGAGCAGCGAGAGTGGGAATCGAACCGCAATCTGGTTATTGGACCACTCTAACCACTAACCACGGCCGTCACGGTGGCAAGTTTGTCAAATTCCTGTCCCCAACATACAGCTGAGTACAGAGAAAGTGTGTTCTTTACGTCAGAAAGAAGTTAAAAAAAACCTGCCAGAATGAGGATTTTTGTCATGGAGCACATTTGATTCATAGGAGTTTGCTTCTGTAAAAGACTTGCAGTTAACACTTATCTTTTCATTAACAACCACCCAACCTTACCTAAACATTTAAATTGCTTTCCTTTAAAAATAAACTGGCTATAACTTTATAACTTATTTATATAAATCAAAATCATTCAAGTTATCTTAACCAGATATTACATGTGATGAGTAAAAACTGAAAGTGAGAATAATGTTTTTTTTTGTAAAACTGTTTGGAGGCTGGACAGAATAGATTATAGCTCACAGTAGCTTGATTAGGGCTACTTAACTAGAGACATGATTTCATACTTCAGCTGCTGCTTATATGCATACAACACAATAGATTGCAGACACATACACACTGAGTGAGAAGCGTCTTGCAGATGGTAATTACTACAGCTAATCCCTTGAGAGTCAGACCAAAATAGCCTGAGCAGAGGGGGCTATTCAACTGATTCACACCCTGTTACGTCAGGATCTAACCCCGTGTCCTTGTGAGTTTGTGACCAAATGCATGCATGTGTGTTGCTATTGTTTTGTTTTGCCAACATGTTAGGGATGAAAATGTGACTGCACACCAATTTATGGGGACAGAAGTTTTGTCCCAATGGGTACAAAGTGACTTTTGAGGGTTAAGACTTGGTGGTGAGGTTGAGGTTTGGGTTAAAAATTTAACTGAGATAGTTAATTATAGGGTAAGGAGCTATGAAATGTACTGTGTCAATGGAGAGTCCCCATAGGCATACAAACCAGACCTGTGTGTGTATGTGTGTGTGAAAGAGAGTGTGGGCGAGCAATCTCCTAATCACTCTCTCTGTGCTCTTCCAGGGAGTCCCCAGGGTTCATGGCTGCATATTCCCACATATAAAAACATACAATCATATGTGGCTATTTATGAATGCGGGGGCAGGACACACTGTCAGGAAAACTGTACCATCTAATCCAATTCATGTTGAGAGGTAGTCTATTTAGCTTGTTTTAGAGAGCTGTTGATTCACCTCTAATCTTTAAAAAGCTAAAAAAAAGGATTATTGTGTTTATATTTTTAAATCAGACTAAGATCAAAGTAAAATATTCTACTCTGCTTCAAAAAGCCTGTTTTGTCTCAGACAATTTGTCAGGAAGACAGCAGTCAGCAATAATCAAAACAGGCAGCAGCTTCAGATGAAGCTAGGTTGTGGGAGATGGTTTACATTAGCTTGACAACCACTGGTTACAGTATAAAATGTGTGTGTTACCTTGCATTTAGTAATCCATCCAGCCATAAATCCATCCATCCATTCATCCATCCATATCATACAGACCCTCACAAACAGGAGGATGTTATCAATGATGCTACTCACCCATGTCTGTCATGGCTGCTGGTTGACTGGCTCTCTGCTGGCTCGTGGTATGTGTGTGTGTGAGGGTGTGTGTGTGTGTGTGTGTGCGTGCAGGTTCGTTTGGGAGTGTAGCTACCAAAGGAACGACTGTCCCCTCTTAAGGGCACTCTGATCGAGCGTCTCAGTTTGTCTCTGTTTTTCTTTACTTCCTGCTCAGCTTTGTTTAATCCCATCATCCAACCGTCTCTCCTTTTCTTGCGACTTATCTCTGTCGCTCCCCCCTTCCTGCTCTCACTGCGCTTGCGTTCTGTCTCTCTGCTCAATTGCTCTGTTTCCTCCTTGCTCTGTGATTCTCTCCCTGAAATCACAAATTCAGATAATCTTTGTGCCAAGGCATCTACTTTATATAAGAATATTCCAACCAATATAATTGAAAGTATATAATTATTTACTATTAATCAGAGGATGGATTTTTTAGTAAATATTTTACTTTAGAAAATAACTGAGGCCACTATTGTAATGAATTTTTTGTGAGAGAACAATGTTTGAAAATAATGATAAAAACAATGGAATGACATATAGAATATTTCTGAAGTCCTACAAAGAGTTTTGCTCTTTTTGTTAGGTTAGCTAGGTTTGTAAAATATTAATACATGTGCCTCCTGGAAGTGAAGATGCTGTAGCTCATAAGGGTGGCATAGAAGAAGCAGACTATCCCCTCAGAGTGGCTACAGGCTATTGGATTCGTAATAGCCAAGGAACAACATTTCTCCTCAATCAACCAACCAACCAATTCAGTATTGCCTTGGTGAATGTAGAAGGGAAAATCTTCTTCACAGTTCTGGTCAGCAGAATGTCAATCTTTCTCAGGAGCAACAACAACATTAACACAACTTGCCAGAAGGCTGGTCCCCCAGGATTTCCAGGTTGCATCAAGCATTCAACCATATACTGGGAGCAGCATGACAGAAGGGAAAAGAGCAATCTACATGTTGTGTGACTTGGCCTGGCAAACGCCTACGGATCAATGCCACACATCCTGATAGACTTCACCCTGGAGTTCTTCTACATACCAGCAACCATCACCACCATTATTACAAGGTACTTCAGCAAATTCTACATTCAGATTCAGATTCTTTTATTGTCATTCAACATAACATCAGAGATGCACTGCAGAACAAAATTGTGATGCATTTTGGCCACGATAAAAACAGTTAGATAAATATCCTAAAAGGAATATAAAAAGAATAAAAAATAAAGCTATAGAGTAAAAACCAGGTCAGAGAAAGGAGGCAGTATAAATATATAATGTATTTGTGCAAAAATGTCTGTGCCTAAGAGTATGTGCACAGTCTTAATGAATAGATAAACAGAGGTAGATAAAATAATGTTAAGAGTCTGAGGTTATTTGCAGGCGTTCGAAAGTCTGATGGCAGCAGCCCTCGACAGGCAGCGTTGTTTCACCAGGTCCCCAACGGGTGGCAGTGTGACCCCAGTAATTTTTTCGACTGACCTCATCACTCTCCCCAGTGCATTCCTGTCTGAGGCGCTGCTGCTCTCATGCCACAGAGAGATGCTGCTGGTTAGCACACTCTCAATGATGCCTCTGTAGAAGGTGGTGAGGATTGCTGGGTTGAGGTGTGCAGTCTTTAGCCTCTGCAGGAAGTACAGGCGCTAGTGAGCCTTTTTGACAGCCTTTTTTTTTCCTCATGATGTGGAGTGTCCTTTGCCGCAGGCACCATCATCAAGCTCATAGTACCTGGGGAGGAACAGATACCAACAGCGAATGAGTTCAAGCGACTCAAATAAACTGAGCTGGCAGCAAAGTGTAGAGAGGCAGACTGAGTAGCAACCATCCATCCAGTGGAAGTCAGATGCAGGGGCTTTGTGGGGAAGTCAAACTGATGTTTTGTGGGCTATGACACCATTTATTGTTGTGTATGCAGGTTACTTCACAAACAGAACTTTGTTCTGAAGATTGTAATTTTCAAACCCAAACCTTAGTTCTCTGAGTGAGGAGACCATCTCTCCACTCTTTTACCCAGTCACACCTATCAAGCACCTGTGGGCGTGGTAAGTAACAGTTTCATTGAAACCTGCCTCAAGTGCTCTGGAAGCTTGAGTGTCTTCACTCAATGTAACCACACAGTTTCTGTTGTATCATGACTATCTCTGCTATATACACTCTGTATATATATATATATATATTTAGCTCTGTTAATATGATGGTCCAGCCCACAAGCCTGATGCAGCAAACAAACTGGGCTATTTTGAAATGTTACCTAATTATATACCAACCAAGACAAAACCCCACAAGATACAACGACCAAGCATAAGAGGCAGAAGTGTTGCTGATGTCAGCCCACATTACGCAAGACTAAACCAAATGTGGCGATAACTGAGGGACAATCTGGATACGAAGGTTAAGGAAGAGTAGATTTATGAAGTGACAACGCCACCCTGAGAATTTCACCCAGGGAAATAATTCAGTGGTTACACCAACCACAAGGCACACAAGCTCGTTTACAGAAGGCAGGAGATGTGGTTCCAGTTAAAAGAAAAGATTAGTTTTATTAAGAAACCTAGTTTAAAAAACATAAAAACTGACATGCACACAGTGAGACCGTGAAATGGGGAATGGGAACTCATTAAGTTGCTGAAGCTTACCAGTGGGAGAAATGGGTCCAAAGGGGGATAAGAAGTCCGAAACAAATACAAAATAAAGGTAACCCCAGTTATACGTGGCAGACGCAGTGAAGAGAAACCAAAACCTCATAGCACACAGGTATGTGATCTTTGGCATGCTGTCCTCCGGCATAAGCAGCAAATGTAAAAACAGGATGGGCCCCTCTTCTCCTGTCCCCCCGCCTATTTTGGCCACACTTCGGCGGTGGGCAGCCAGTCTCCGCTTCACATCCACCTTATTATCGGACCACTTCTTCTTCACCTCTGCTTGTGTGTGCTTCTCAGACCCCACAGCATCTCCCACCCACTCATCTTACGTTAGCTGCTTATATCGTAGGACAGCGTGCCAAAGAGCACATTTTTGTGCGCCTCCACTTCAGAAAGTAGCCCCTCCATCTCGCTTTCCGTTAAGTTATTCTTTTTTCCATCCTACTCATTCTTTTGTATTTATTTTCTGATCATGCAGAGAGGGGAATCGCAGGTGCAGGCCTCATTTAAATATTATTTGCATATTTAAGTAGGGGCATGGACAGGGAGGAGTCGGTTACTCCGACATGTGCGCTCAATTCCACGTTGATTGGGATGTGCAAAGGAAATGTGCTTGGATTCATGCGTACGCACAAATTCATACATCCGGATGTTTTTGTGCTTAGGAGGGCATTTGGGTTTGAGCGTACGCCATGTTTCATGAGGAATTCCACGCAAGTCTTTGTACAAGAGGCCCCAGAGGAAGACAGCTGCGACAGGTCAACCAGCCAGGATAGATGGAGATCAGACAGAACCTTAGGTAGGAACAATGGGCCTCATGCAAGAACATTTTTGTATCTTTAATCAAAATTTCTCTCACTTTTTTCGTAAGAAGTTCTCGTATGAACACGCCACGTCAGATTCAACAAACGCTCCTAACTTCGGCAAAGTGTGTAAACAATTCTATGTTAATTCGGTGTCACCTGTAGTTCGTAAGGTCACCGAAATAAAGAAGAAATGCTTTGATAAAAAAATGGCTGAAAACAAACATCTTGCCATGGCCAGGCGCTCAATGACTGCAACTAAAGTCGTGCAATCAGTTGTTGCCTCATCATGATGGCACTTTGATGGGGCGGTCCATGAGGGGGGTCTTCTGGCACCACACCTTCTGGTCTGCCTGGGCTGGTTCAGGTTGTGGGGGACCCTCATTCATTATTCTGCAGCATGCTAGAATAATCCAGAATAATCTGGCATATGCCTTCTCTGGGCTATAGAGCAGTAACCCCCCCCCCCCCCCCCCACACACACACACACACACACTGTAATGAGACACGCCCACCTGGCCTTCAGCTCAGTGCGCTCCACAACAACACGGGTGCTTTGATCCGTATATGTGTGCAGTCTATTGTACTGATTATGTTCGGCAGTCCAGCCATGGCATGAAAGTCCCTCTTAATTTGTACTTGTTGGACAGTGGTGGGTGGGAATTTGATGTACCATGGGTGATAAACTGATGAGAGCTTTATGACCAAGGGGAGCACATGACTCACAGAGGACTGGGACACACCCAATCTGTCGCCAATCTCCCTCTGAAAGGTTCCCGTGGCCAAAAGGGTGCTGAGGACCTGGACGTGTGGTGGAATTGAGTTTGATCGGCGTGTTTCTCCATCCATTGATCAAGCAAACTTGATTTGAATATTAGTATTATTATAATAATAGTATTTTACGAAACTCTTACGACAGGTCTGGATCACTCTTAAGACTTAAGAACAAATCTGTTCGTATGAACGGTTGTTCTATGAGGCCCAATGGGTTCAGACAGGGGACAGCATCCGACACTTCAGGCAGGAACCCACAGCAGTCACAGTGAACTGATAGAGTTTGGAGCTCAAATATTATCCCAGCAGATGTTATTACCAGCAGAAACATAGATGTAAGGGAAATCCATTTAAATGCGTAACACCAAAGGGCTCCAGGGAGGAAAGCTGAAGTGCCTGAAGGACTACTGAAGAAAATCCAAAAACATGTTGTTTGATCTCCCAACTTGAGGGATACGTTACATTTATGGCTTCACTCTTTTTTGTTTGAGGATATCTGAACACTGGGTACCACACCTGACCTGTAAAAATTATTTTCAACTTTCACAAGACGGTATACAAAAATGTGCAATGGAGCACAAATATCTCCATGCACTAACATGTAGTGCATGCACATGTAAAAGGGTTAGGGTCATATCCTCAAATCCACAAAAATACAGAACCATTTTCTGCAAAACAAATATCTCTGTGATTATTGGAAAATTCTATATCTATACAAAAGTGTAGATTTTTCAAAGTTTCTCTGAATTTTATGGCATTTTAAACTGTTTTTAAAAAAAGAGGAAAAAAACAACAAATACCATAAAGCTTTCAGAAATATCAGGAACCTGGACGTGTGATTTGGTCAGTTTAAAGCACTCTTCTTTGTTTTTCCATTCTCTCCACGCTGTTATGTCCTTGTATGCTAGTTGGATTATTTCACAGCAATGCCTTGAAGAGCAGGGCTTTGAAATCAAGAACTTCATTTGGGAAGTGGTGTACCAGGAACATGTTCAGTGAGAGGGAAGGGGGGAAACATCTGCGAAGCCCAACCCTTCTCCTTTTGTCTTCAGTGTTTTTTATCGATTGTTTTAGCATTTTAATTCGTAACAGTCGTTGTTTTGTGGCCCTTTCAAACGTGAGCTTCCGGTGTCGTGAGTTGGCTTGTGGTGCAGTTGGTTCGTGTCGGTGTGGAGGCTCTGAAAAGAAAATCCATTGAACCAAATATTCTGAAGGGATTACTGAGCATTTCGGTCTCACGGTACTATTACATTTGCTCAGAAAAACGTGGGCTTTATGTAGAATATGATAGATAAGTGAAAATAGAGTATGTATGAGATATTATTGGAAGTCTTCCGCGCGCTCCACAATTTGGGGCAGAAGGTGGCGGTAACACACCATTACACTGGATGTCTCCAGCTGTTCAACGAGAAGAAGAGGAAAAAGAAGCCTGAACTTACGACATCGAATCATTTTACGGCAAGTCGTAAGACTACACTAATAAGCGTACTGAGGGCACGAGACAACCGCTGTCTCTTTTCGTTGGGATTTTATTTGAGCTGAGAGTCACAGGAGCAGCTCGCGGCCGGAGGGTTGGCAGAGAGATGGCAGCGCAGGGAGGGGCCATGTTTCAGGAGAAGGTCAGCAGGCTGCTTAGCAGACACAATGGAAAACCAGTGCTCAAACCCAACAGGACTCTGGCTCTGAAAGACACTGTAGCCAACCGCAAACTCAAGAAAGGAGGTAAGAATGAAATGTATGAATGCGCAGCATTTTTTGCTTAATGTGCCTAATAGTTTTTGTTTAGGCGACATCTTACTGTGATCCGTAACTCCACCCTCTGAGTCACAGCAACACGTGACACTGACTCACGATTTCTGGAAGAAAAACTGAGCCCTAGCACACAAGCAGTGGGTGTAAAAGTAAGTGAACCCCTGATCCCGCAGCTTCAGCAGCAGTGAGTGTAAAACTAAGTGAACCCCTGATCCAGCAGCAGTGAGTGTAAAACTAAGTGAACCCCTGATCCAGCAGCTTCAGCAGCAGTGAGTGTACAACTAAGTGAACCCCTGATCCAGCAGCTTGTAGCAGTAGCTTCAGCAGCAGTGAGTGTACAACTAAGTGAACCACTGATCCAGCAGCAGCTTCAGCAACAGTGAGTGTACAACTAAGTGAACCCCTGATCCAGCAGCTTGTAGCAGTAGCTTCAGCAGCAGTGAGTGTACAACTAAGTGAACCCCTGATCCAGCAGCTTGTAGCAGTAGCTTCAGCAGCAGTGAGTGTACAACTAAGTGAACCACTGATCCAGCAGTAGCTTCAGCAGCAGTGAGTGTACAACTAAGTGAACCCCTGATCCAGCAGCTTGTAGCAGTAGCTTCAGCAGCAGTGAGTGTAAAACTAAGTGAACCCCTGATCCAGCAGCAGCTTCAGCAGCAGTGCGTGTAAAACTAAGTGAACCCGATCCAGCATGTTGAGGCAACAACTGCTTGCACGGCTTTAGTTGCAGCCATCGAGCCCTGGCTGTATTTTTTTTCTTTCTTAAGCCATTTTCATATCAAAGCATTTCTTCTTTGTTTCGGTGACATTACGAACTACAGGTGACACGGTGACCTGTATAAGCGCAGCCTTATATGGTATTACTTTGGGCTGTAGTATGTGAATTTACTATCCTCGTGCACTTAGATACGCACGGGTGACTTTCATCAGTTACGCAGGTCGTTTACACTCTTTTTGCCAAGTTAAGAGCGTTTGTTGAATCTGACGTGGCGCGTTCATACGAGATCTTCTTACAAAAAAAGTGAGAAATTTAGAATAAATTTACGAAAATGTTCTTACATGAGGCCCATTGTTCCAGAAGTCTTGTGCTTTGTTCAGATGCAGCTTTGCAAACCTAAGCGGTGCTGCCATGTTCTTTTTAGAGAGAAGAGGCTTTCTCCTGCAGCCCTTCCAAACAAGCCATCCTTGTTCAGCCTTTTTCTAACTGTGCTGTCATGACCTTTAACCTTTAACATGCTAACTGAGGCCTGTAGAGTCTGAGATGTAGCTCTGGGCTTTTTCACCTTGGGGTGAACTTGCTGGGACGTCCACTCCTGGGAAGATTGACAGCTGCCCTGAATGTTTTCCACTTGTGAATAATCTTTCTCTCTGTACAATGATGGACTCCAGATAGTTTGGAAATGGCCTTATAACCCTTCCTAGATTGATGGGCAGCAACAGCTGCTTCTCTAAGATCATTGCTGATGTCTTTCCTCCTTGGCATCGTGTTAACACACACCTGAAAACTGACAGAACTTCTGCTTTTATAGAGCTGCTCACACTGACTGAGGATCAGTTAATCAGAGCATTGATCAGCAGCTCCTGGCTGCTTCTTACCCTCTTCGTTCCTGTGGAAGCAGTGAGGGTTCACTTAGTTTTTCACACACTGCTTTATAAATAGTGACACTGTGATATGTGCTGTTGATCTCAGGTTGGATTTACTGAGCTTTTAGACCTGGGGTCCTCACTGAGTCCAATCGGTTCCTCTTTGGGTGTACCGACTGCGCACCTCCAGTTCCACTTCAAATTTAATTACTTTTGACTCTTTCTGTACTTTAGTGGAGCATTGCGTGCTTGTTTCTGGGGTGTACGTCAGTGTTTATTAGCACAAGACTTTTTGGGGGGGCTCATTGCCAGTTGGAGGGGCATTAACAGTGCGTATCTCTTACACTGATGTGAGCGACACAGGGTTAAAACGTTTCCTCTTGTTTACTTCACCGCTCAGTTGAAGAAGTGCCTGCATGTGTGCTTACACCCCCTGAGGTGTCAAACATGCTCAGAGATCTCAGAGTGTGGAAGTGTTGCTGGCAGCGTGCCTTTCTCCTCAGTGCAGTGGTCGCTGTGCGAGCACGTTGTGGCGCAGCGTGGGCGGTGTTGTAGCGGCACCTCGGGAACAGCAGGTGTCGTCACTGAGACAGCGCCACCCATACCACAGGCGTAGCTTCAGGAGAAGCCGATTAACTACATCAACACAACTGCATTATTTCAGCTGGAGACTTCGACTTTTGAAGCCTTCATTTCTGTTTTTGTAGCGTCTGCAGCAGCTGACTTTCGATTGGCTGTTCAGACGCCTGTAGAGATGGACCTGTTCGCACCGTTTCCTGCAGCTCTTCCTTTTTGGAGGGCGCCCCTCGCACAGCGAGCAGCACGCTTCAGTAATGGAGCCGTGAATGATGAGGCAGTGAGGCTGGGCAGCACGAACACACGATGCTGCTGCTAGTCCTCCGTGTTCTGGCAGAATTATACGATCATTTTCATTTCAAATTTTGGAAACTGTTGTGGCATTTTTTATCCTGTGAATTATTTTCCTCACGCGACTGAATCTGAGCTGGAGATGAAAGTTGAACCTGTGTCTCCACAGAGGCCACCTGTATCACTGAGATGTCGGTCCTGATGGCTTGTTGGAAACAGAACAACTTTGTGGACGGGCTGTGCTCTAAGGAGATTAACACCTTCTACACGTGTGTAGAGAAAGCGCAGGTATGTGTATTTTCCATATTCATTTGAAAGTAGACGACTTCTCTTTGCACAGGTAAAGCATGCAGAAAAGTGTCCCAGTATGTCGAACCCTTTCATTTGGCCTGTTGGAGGCAGAACTCCTGTTCTTGATGTTCTGTTTGAGGGTTGGCAGTTGATGTGTCTCTTGAATGATCATTTTTCACTCAGTGGTATCAAAATGGTATCAAGCATTTTCCCGTGTGTGAAATTCTTGTATCATGACTGTACTGTCGTTAAAAAAAGGCTATTTTGAGCTGGCAATAGATAATCAGACCTATTGGCAAATAGGCCTATTACACAAATTCAGACAAATGTATTGAAAGCTTAAATGACAATAAGAGAAAGCGTGTAAGGCTTCAGCTGCTCACATTGCTGCGTTGACTTCACCTCCATGTTGAGCACTTTTTCTTTTGCATAAGGCAGATGCTCAATTAAGGAATATGTTATTAGACTCAAAACCACAGCATGGTAGAATGTCACATTAGCATAAAATATTAAGAAATGTATACATAAGAAATGTATGTACAAATATAAAACGTAAGTAACCTAAATAAATAAAACAAAAAAAAGTACTTGAGTGAGCAGAGTGCAGCAGCAGCAATGTGATAAAGGGACATTTTCAGTGAAATGTTTCGAAGATGGGCGGAGCAATCCAGCAGTCCGACAGCCTCCGGGTAGAAGCTGTGTGTTGCAGGCTTCAAAGGTGTCAGGGAGTCTTCAGCGCACTGCGCGTCACTCTCAGTGTAGCCTGTGATGCCCCTGATGCCCCTCCACATGCTCTTTGGGTCGTTTGACTTGAAGAAGCTCGGGATCTTGAGAGCATATGAGACTTTTGCTTCATGTAATAGATTAGTATGAATTTACTCTGTCCTATTCTAAAGAGGTGATGCTGCAGTATTCCTGCTTAAGAGCTGGTCTAAAACTCAGCACTTCCTGCAGAGCAGCTCTCAAACCAGCCGACTGTCACGTGAACATCTTGTGAAGTCTCATAACAGAGGAAATGGCTCCAGTGGTTCACTAAAGTGCAGAAGTTTCCTTAAAATGACTGGTAACAGATGCTCTTTGTCTTTCACAGGCAGCCATGAACAATCAGTCTGAACAGAGCAACACCTATGGAGGGCGCATGCCTCCGAAACAAGCCATAACCCTGCTGAAGAAATACCCCAACCTGCGCCGTGAGATCTAGGAGAGCGACACTCGTGCACGTGTTGCGCACACTGGTTTCATGCAGGATGATCAGGGCTTTTGTCCTCATTACAAGACAGATTGATGTGAAGTTTGGGAAACTACTGTATAATACTGTATATACATTTATTAAAAGTGTGGTTCCACACCAGTGGCAGCCTGTTGCAGCAGTTCAGTCATGGTGTTTCTTCATATAGAAAGTGCATCTCTGAGAAGTGGGAACATGCACCCGCTCGTTGGAGGGGAGTTTATCACGCTTTGTTTTCTCCACGCAAAACAAAAAAAACAATGTAGTCCTTTAAAATGAAATGTTCCAGGTTTCCTAATAATATTCGATGCTCATTGCAAAATATATGCTTTTACTTTCTGAATGACTTATTGAACTGAAGTCATTTCATTGAATTGAAACATGCACTGAAACACTCAGACGATCCAGTTCACTTCCACAGTTGTTCTGATCATCCTACAACATTGTAATGTTGGCCTCGGATGCAGGGTCGCACATCAGCTGAAGAGGTTCACACACTTTGGTTGGCTCAGCGAGGCCACTCAGATACACACAGAGCTGCACACAGAGATACACACAGATACACACAGAGCTGCACACAGAGATACACACAGAGATACACACAGAGCTGCACACAGAGATACACACTCAGATACACACAGAGCTGCACACAGATACACACAGAGCTGCACACAGAGATACACACACTCAGATACACACAGAGATACACACAGAGCTGCACACTCAGATACACACACTCAGATACACACAGAGCTGCACACTCAGATACACACACTCAGATACACACAGAGCTGCACACAGAGATACACACAGCTGCACACAGATACACACAGAGCTGCACACACAGATACACACAGAGCTGCACACACAGATACACACACAGAGCTGCACTCAGATACACACAGAGCTGCACACAGAGATACACACACTCAGATACACACAGAGCTGCACACAGATACACACAGAGATACACACAGAGATACACACAAAGCTGCACACAGATACACACAGATACACACAAAGCTGCACACAGATATACACACAGAGCTGCACACAGATACACACACAGAGCTGCACACAGATACACACAGAGCTGCACACAGATACACACACAGAGCTGCACACAGATACACACAGAGCTGCACACAGATATACACACAGATACACACAAAGCTGCACACAGATACACACACAGAGCTGCACACAGAGCTGCACACAGATACACACACAGAGCTGCACACAGATACACACAGAGCTGCACACAGATATACACACAGAGCTGCACACAGAGATACACACACTCAGATACACACAGAGCTGCACACACAGATATACACACAGAGCTGCACACAGATACACACAAAGCTGCACACAGAGATACACACAGAGCTGCACACAGATACACACAGAGCTGCACACAGATACACACAGAGATACACACAAAGCTGCACACAGATACACACAAAGCTGCACACAGAGCTGCACACAGAGATACACACAGAGCTGCACACAGAGATACACACAGAGCTGCACACAGATATACACACAGAGCTGCACACAGATACACACACAGAGCTGCACACAGATACACACAGAGCTGCACACAGATATACACACAGATACACACAGAGCTGCACACAGAGCTGCACACAGATACACACAGAGCTGCACACAGATACACACAGAGCTGCACACAGATACACACAGAGCTGCACACAGATATACACACAGAGCTGCACACAGAGCTGCACACAGATACACACACAGAGCTGCACACAGATATACACACAGAGCTACACACAGAGCTGCACACAGATATACACACAGAGCTGCACACAGAGATACACACAGAGCTGCACACAGATATACACACAGAGCTGCACACAGATACACACAGAGCTACACACAGAGCAGTGAACATGTAGATGTGTGCTCTTTCCCCAGATCTTAACCAGGCTTTCTGGCTGTCCAGTTTGTTGTAAAGTAATAAAGCTTCTTCCTCCACACTGACTGCAGGTGAGACACCAGCCAGTCAGAAGCACACAATCCCACTGAATCCCTGTAACACCGGGGCACAGATCACAGGACACTCAAGGTTTTGGAAACGTAAAAGCTGGCACCAATAGGTTATTGTCTGCTTTATATTTCGGTAAAACAGGTCACTGAAAGCAGCCTGCGTGCTGTGAGAGAGAAATGACATGTGGATGATAGAGGACCAATCACAGCTTATGATCTGTAAACTATGAACAGTTTAGTTTCCATTTAAAGTCCCATCAGCCTCTTCATATGCACTTTGGTGACGTCCCCACATTAATTATGTCAGTCCAACACAATAATGGTGATCTCTGGACATTTCTGCCACACTTCCAACTGTTTATCTACTGATTATCTTACTTGAATTAGCAGCCGGGACTTAAGAGTGGCTGGGTGACTGTCAGGAAGAGGAGTCATAGTCCTAAAGTCAAGCCCGTGGTTCACCATCAACCTGTCCACGTTTCTAATAGATTTTCTCCACTCAGCGACACACCCGCTGAGGACAAATCCCTGGTAATTGGCAGCTCTATAGTCAGAAACGTGGCATTAGAGACACCAGTGACCATAGTCAAATGCATTCCAGGGGCCAGAGCGGGCGACATAGAATCCTATTTAAAACTGCTGGCTAAGGATAAACGTAAATACGGTAAAATAGTTATTCACGTCGGCGGTAATGACACCCGGTTACGCCAATCGGAGGTCACTAAAATTAATGTTGCATCGGTGTGTAATTTTGCCAAAACAATGTCGGACTCCGTAGTTTTCTCTGGACCCCTGCCAAATCTGACCAGTGATGACATGTTTAGCCGCATGTCCTCATTCAATCACTGGTTGTCTAGATGGTGTCCAGCAAACAACGTGGGCTACATAGATAATTGGCAATCTTTCTGGAGAAAACCTGGTCTGATGAGGAGAGACGGCATCCATCCCACTTTGGAAGGAGCTCTTCTCATTTCTAGAAATATGGACGAATTTATTAGTCATCCAAAAACATGACATCCCAGGGTTGAGACCAGGATGCAGAGTTGTAGTCTTACACACTTCTCTGCGGCTTCCCACCTGATGCTGCCCCCCCCCTAAACAAAAAACACAAAAGGAGCAAATCCTCTTGTGCAAAAAAAAATTAAAACAAAAACTTTAACTGAACAAAAACATCAAACTATTAAATGTGGTTTGCTGAATATTAGATCTCTCCCTTTGAAGTCTCTGTTAGTGAATGATTTGATTTGTGATCATCATATTGATATATTTTGTCTTACAGAAACCTGGCTGCAGCAGGAGGATCATGTTAGCATTAATGAATCAACTCCCTCTGACTATTTAAATGTTCATGTTCCTAGAACCACAGGCAGAGGAGGAGGAGTGGCAGCTATCGTCAGATCAGGGTTACTAATCAGTCCTAGACCCAAGATTAGTTTTAGCTCTTTTGAATCTCTGATTCTCAGTTTTTCCCACCCAAAGTGGAAATCACAAAAACCTCTTGTGTTTGTTGTTGTGTATCGTCCGCCTGGCCCTTATTCTGAGTTTCTGTCTGAATTCTCAGAGTTTTTATCCCAGTTAGTGGTGAGTACAGATAAAGTCATTGTAGTGGGTGACTTTAATATTCATGTAGATGTTGAAAATGACAGCCTAAATATTAACTTTAATTCTATATTAGACTCTATTGGATTTTCTCAAAGTGTTCACAGACCTACTCACTGCCTTAATCATACCCTTGACCTTGTGCTGACTTATGGCATTGAGAGTGAACAGTTAACAGTGTTCCCTCATAATCCTGTCTTGTCTGACCATTTTTTAATAACTTTTGAATTTACATTACTTGACTACACGGTTTCTGAGAAGAATTCTACATATAGAAGGTGTCTGTCAGAGAATGCTGTAACCAGATTTAAAGAGTTGATTTCATCATCCTTTTCTTCACTGCCATGTGCAGATATGACACAGGATGGCTACCTAAATTTTACTCCAGTAGAACTTGACTCTCTTGTTGACAGCACTACAGCTTCAATGCGTACAACACTGGACAATGTTGCCCCTCTGAAAAGGAAGGTAATCAGTCAGAAGAGGTTGGCTCCTTGGTATAATTCACAGCTGCGTGCGTTAAAGCAGACTGCAAGAAAGCTGGAGAGACAGTGGCGTTCCTCTAATTTAGAAGAGTCTCAATTAGTCTGGAAAGATAGTTTAATAACGTATAAGAAAGCACTTCGTAAAGCTAGAACTGCGTATTATTCATTATTGATAGAAGAGAATAAGAATAATCCCAGGTTTCTTTTCAGCACTGTTGCCAGGCTGACAAAGAGTCCGAGCTCTGTTGAGCCATGTATTCCTTTAACTCTCAGCAGTGATGATTTCATGAGATTCTTCATCAATAAAATTGTTTCTATCAGAGAGAAGATTAATGGAATCCTTCCCATTATTATCACTGATGTATCATCAAGTAGAGCAGCTTTAGAAGTATCTTTCGAACCTGAATTGTATTTAGACAGCTTCTGTCCAGTTGATCTTTCTGAGCTAACAACAGCAATAGTCTCTTCTAAACCATCAACTTGTATGTTAGACCCAATCCCAACCAGACTGTTCAAGGAGGTTTTCCCCTTAATTGACACTTCCATATTGGATTTGATCAATCGGTCTTTGTTGACAGGATATGTACCTCAGACTTTTAAGGTTGCTGTAATTAAACCTTTACTTAAAAAACCTACTCTTGATTCAGAAGTGTTGGCTAATTATCGACCTATATCCAATCTCCCTTTTTTGTCCAAAGTTCTTGAAAAAATAGTTGCAGTTCAACTTTGTGATCATTTACATAGAAATAATCTGTTTGAAGAGTTTCAGTCAGGATTCAGAGTGCATCATAGCACAGAAACAGCACTGGTGAAAGTTACCAATGATCTCCTGTTAGCCTCTGATAGCGGACTTGTTTCTGTGCTTGTCCTGTTGGATCTCAGTGCTGCATTTGATACGATCGATCACAGCATTCTGTTACAGAGACTTGAACATGTTATTGGGATTAAAGGAACTGCATTAGGCTGGTTTAAGTCATATTTATCTGATAGATTCCAGTTTGTTCTTGTAAATGAGGAATCTTCCTCACACGTTGGAGTAAGTCATGGAGTTCCTCAGGGTTCTGTGCTTGGACCGATTCTTTTTACTTTATACATGCTTCCATTAGGTAACATTATCAGACAGCATGGCATAAATTTCCATTGTTATGCTGATGATACTCAGCTGTACTTATCTATGAAACCAGATGAAACCTACAGGTTGGTCAGGCTACAAGCCTGTCTTAAAGACATAAAGACCTGGATGACTCAGAACTGTCTGCTTTTAAATTCAGACAAAACTGAAGTTGTTCTCTTTGGACCTGAGCGCTTCAGGGAGAAATTGTCTAGTTATATAGTTACTCTAGATGGTATTTCCTTGGCTTCTAGTTCTACAGTGAGGAACCTTGGAGTTATTTTTGACCAGAATTTATCATTTGACGCACATATAAAACTGGTTTCTAGGACTGCCTTCTTTCACCTTCGTAATATTGCTAAAATCAGGAACATCCTGTCTCAGGGTGATGCAGAGAAACTAGTTCATGCATTTGTTACTTCAGGATTGGACTACTGTAATTCCTTATTATTGGGCTGTCCCACATATTCTCTGAAAAGCCTCCAGCTGATCCAAAATGCTGCAGCCAGAGTTCTGATGAGAACTAACAGGAGAGATCATGTTTCTCCAGTTTTAGCTTCTCTTCATTGGCTCCCTGTTAAATTCAGAATAGAATTTAAGATTCTTCTTCTGACATATAAAGTTCTTAATGACCGAGCTCCATCATATCTTAAAGATTTAATTGTAAGATATTTTCCTAACAGAGCACTTCGCTCCCAAACTGCAGGTTTACTTGTTGTTCCCAGAGTTTCTAAAAGTAGAATGGGAGGCAGAGCCTTCAGTTATCAGGCCCCTCTCTGTGGAATAAACTGCCAGTAAAAGTCCGGGAAGCAGACACCCTTTCCACTTTTAAGATTAGGCTTAAAACTTTCCTTTCTGATAAAGCTTATAGTTAGGGATGGCTCAGGTAATCCTGAAACATCCCATAGTTAAGCTGCTATAGGCTTAGACTGCTGGGGGACCTCATCTGTCACACCTTTCCTCACTTTGCTCTCTTTTTCCCCCTGTTTAATTTCAAAATTGATTTTATGTACATGTGACATTATTGTGGTTATTAACCTATGTTTCCCTGTTCCAACAGATATCCTTTGAATGGCGTTATGGTGTTTTTCCCCCCTCTTTTCCCTCTTTTCTGTCTTCTCAAACCCCAGCTGGTCGAGGCAGATGGCCACCCTTCCTGGTTCTGGTTCTGCCAGAGGTTTCTTCCTGTTAAAAGGGAGTCGTTCCTTTCCACAGTTGCCACAGGCACGCTCAGGACGGGAGATTGGACTGAAGACACATTTCGGTGCAATCTGTTGGTTTCCTTAGCTAGGATATTAATTTTTTGAATTAGCTCTATATGAATTAATTGGATTATGATTACAATGAATTGAATTCCAATTGGCTTGAATTGGACTATATTACTTAAGTGCCTTGAGATGACAATTGTTGTAATCTGGCGCTATATAAATAAAATTGAATTGAATTTAATTGAATTACACAGCTTTAAGACTATCCGGGCAGACAGAGACTGCAGACAGAGCGGTAACAGTAAAGGAGGAGGATTACAGAGCTGGTTAACAACAGATGGTGGAATCCTGGACATGTCACTGAGAAGGAGTGTCTCTGCAGCCCAGATGTTGAACTGTGAGTTTCTGTCCATGTTGTCTGCTGAGAGTTCACCTGAGTTACCTGCTGACGCTGTGTGTGACATCATCAGCTGAGTTGTTGCTAAGCTACAGAAACAACAGCCCAACCCACTGATGGAGACCTCTGAAGGTTTCTACCACACCTTCCTCTCTGCCACATGTTTATCAGCCGATTATATTTTCATAATATTTTATTTTGTTGTATAGCTGTAACAATAACATCCATTTTCTATACCCGCTTAATCCGTTGGTCTGGTCGCGGGGGGGCTGGAGCCTATCCCAGCGGTCATCGGGTGAGAGGCGGGGTACATCCTGGACAGGTCGCCAGTCGATCACAGGGCCACACAGAGACAAACGAGACAAACAACCACACACACTCACACTCACTCCTAAGGACAATTCTAGAGTTAACCTAACATGCTGTTTTTGGACGGTGGGAGGAAGCCGGAGTACCCGGAGAGAACCCACGCATACACGGGGAGAACATGCAGACTCCACACAGAAAGGCCCTGGGTGGGGATCGGACCTGGAACCCTCTGCTGTGAGGTGAGGCGACGCTGCTAGTAACAATAACATATTTAACAAGGATTTACACAGCAGCAGCATAATGCCACTTCGGGATTAAAGAAGCATTACTGAATTGACCTGAAGTTTGACAGCTAGATTTTTTTTTTTATTCCAGGGACCCTCTCAATAACTGCCTCTTCCTTACAATGACGGGTATTAAAACAGACTTGTCTGTTTACAGCTTCCTTGGAAGGAGGCAGACCGGAGAGTAGACAGCCGCCATCCCCAAGTTGGAAAATTCCCATGGGAGGGTGTTGTCTAACATCACAAAGCTGTTTTTGTTTGAGCTTTTTTTCGTCCCTTCTTTCCCCATCATACACACATAGATGAACACGTGGAGACGCTCAGTGTCTTGACAAGGACACTCAGGATCAAACCATCAAACAACAGACGGCTGACCTACCTCCGGAGTCTCTGATGGCATATTTCTGAAGCACTCTCATGTGCAATGACTGCTTGAATAATTAGCGACACTGGCAGGAAATGTTTGGTTGTTTGCACTTTAGAATATTCTTGTAATTAGACATGTAGCCATACGTGAAAAAGAGCAGGTAACTTCATCTTAAATGTATCCACTCACAGATCATGTATCATTCACAAAAGAAGGGTGCACTTTTAAAAGCATGAAAATTCATTAAAATGTAGCTTCTTTGGTTTCAACTATATGACCACGTCAGACAGGAAATGCTTTCTGTACTGATGTAGAATGCTCAAGGACAATGAGATCAATCACATAAGACATTTGAAGTCTTCAGCTGCTAGAAGCTTGAGGAAAAATGAGATCTTCAACCCGCCAATGTGCTATTCTTCAAACAGAGGTGGAGGGGAAAGTGTGAGGAGTAAACTCTCCGTCTCCGGTTGGGGTGGGATTAGAAACCTTGTCTTTTCACTGCTCTGACAGTGGGACACTTCTGAAAGGATGGACAGCTGCAAGAGAGAGAGATTCAAACAAAACAATTAAAAGTCTCCCACACTTAAACAACTCCATTCAATGAGTGAAGGTACACCATAAAGAATGTACATCTTGTATTACACTGCAGTGAAGCGTGGCTCTATTTTATGTTGTCACATGACACATTCATTTCCAGGTCATTTTGGATTTTTAATTAATATAATCAGAACACTGACAAGTTTAGCAATTTCCAGATCACCATAAGTCTCTGTATGAAATGAGAAAAGTGCTGTTTCAGTGTTGTAGCACGAGTGTTTGAAGCACAAACAGTGCAAATTTTAGAAGCTGGACAAAAAAAGGTTGCTGTTCTTTTTACCTGGCTCTGTGCTGGGGCTGTTCTGGAGCCCCCAGAGCTGTTAGTGCAAAGAAGAATGTTGCAACATAGTGCACACATTCTGCACATTATTCTAATTAAACAACAAAGCGTTTTCAGTCAGAGGCTTCTTCAGCCTTGCTGCAACAATTAACAACACAGGAAGTTCTGGGAGCTTGAAAAGAAGGCAACTGGACTTCCCTTTCTGGTCCCTGAAGGTGTTCCATCTCTCACCCTAGAGCCTCCTCAGTTCTAACTGACAGGTTGGGAATATCAGCTTTATACAGGCGCTACTTCACCCACCCATTGTGAGGGATGTTCAGCTCAAGTTTACCTGCCTGGCCAACATGTTTTGGTCACATGTTTTGCAGATTCTTGTGAAACCAACAGGTGAGTATGGTGTTATATTTGGGCCTCTTTGCTGGGCAAGCTGTGGGACATGCTGAGCGCAGACAAATGTATTTTGTGAGCGTATCAGCTGTATTGTGAGCAGAAATAATTTTCTATAGGCCTTCACACCTGCTCGCTGTGTAAAGTTTCTGCTCGGTTCTCTCAACGCTCAACTTGGAACAGCGTTATATTTGTGCCACAATTTCAACCAATCACAGGCTGGGAGGAAGTCAAGCTGATTGGCTCTTTCCGACCCGCTAACACTGTAAAAAACTACATCTACTTAACCTACTTAAGTTTTGCATTTCAATCAGGAATAGATATGTCGCTCTGCATTTGTCACATTTCCTCATTAAGTAAATGATAACTTAATTTAATGAAATAACTAATCACATTGTTTTTGCCGTGTTGGATAAAATATGACGAAATTGTTCCTCATTGTTTGATGTCTATCAAAACCTTCTCATCACGGGTACAGGTAAGTAGTTTATCTTGCTTTGGTTTGATATGTGAGCATGTCTATATGCAAGCTGAGGTACAGCTGATACGCTCACAAAATACATTTGTCTGCGCTCAGCTATTCCTCAATCACAGGCACACTACTTACTGCAGGACTGTTGAGCCACACCTTCTACATCCATTGTGCGTTCCTCCATCAAATGCACAGATCATTTATGGAATTCTGAGCTAATAAAGCTATTCTTTTTGAGCCCATAGCCCAGACAGACTACTGAAGCCACACATTTGAGCCCAAAGACTACAGAAAGTCAAGTAAGCCTCGATGATGTTAAGAAGTATATATTTGATCTATGGTGTTAAAATCTAACTAGCAACTATTAAATCCAAACCTTTTCATACAGTAGCTAGCTGAGTGGTAAACTAGATATGCTAAATGTAAGCTAGTTAGCACCCTTCCATTAGAGAGGCTATCTTATCACGGTGCCAGCTACCTCAGATGTGATGCCGTTCCTTCTGCCTCCTGCTCGACAGTTTTCTGTTACCATTAAAAACTTTATATATTAGTTGTAAAGTATTTTGAAGACTGTTCCATTTCTTCAGTCTATATATCTGTGCATTACATTAGTGTTTTTTGTTGCCTTACTCAACAGAAAAATGCCAGCTATGCCCTTTAATGCGTGGAGGAATATTTCCAAAATTCCAATGGAAATTTTCTGGATTTTTTTGGGAAATTTCATCATTGCAACCATATGTAGAGGGTGTGGAGAGTTGTCCATTGTGTTGTGCAGCTGGTACAGCATTCAGATTAGCACGTCCTGGATGACAGAGTATCTACAGATCGGTACAGGAAGTCATCCCTGCTCACTGCAGTAGCCCCACACAATGACTGTTTAAAGTTTCATTTATACAACAACAATATAATTTCCTTTTTTGGGATCCACATAGTATTATCTAACTCAATTCAATTTATCATGGTACTGGGTGACAGTAGGTTAAGTGTAAAAAGTTATTTTCTCAGCTTTCCCTCCTTGTAAGTGCAAACGGACGAACCTTAGCCAGGGATGTGCTGCAGCCTCTGTCTGGTTTGATGGAAGGACCACCTCTTCTTCCATGACTGGAGGAACACTTGTAGCACCTCCATTGCTGCTGCAGCTCTGAAGCAAAGCCCCATCCACAGTCTTTCTGTTGCAGGCATGGCAAGTGATACAGGTGGCCACAGCTGGAAAAACACACATCTCTCAGTCACGTTATTAAGTTTTGTTCCAGAGAGTGATGATAAAAATGGAAGCTGCAACTAAATGTTTCAGGAAATAGCAAAAGTCTGGCTGACTGAATAAACAAGCTAACGGGCGACATGTCACGCCCATTAGGGTGGCAGGCTGAATGAAACCTTCGACTTGCCCACAAGCTATAGTAAGAAGCCCAGTGGTCAGTGGAGACTAAAGAAACTTACAGGTTAATTAAAAAGAAATAGACCAACACACCATTCCAGCACATTCATAGACTTGCTGTCTTTAAGCTTCATCATGACACTCATTCATAATGTCTATGAGCCAATGGTTGACAACAAAGTACAGAAATGTACAAATATCCTAATCCAGGCCTCATTCTAAGTACAGTTCTAAGCAGCTTTAAAGTGAATATCTGGTCTGAGCTCCTTCATTCTCCAACACAGCCTGAACCCTCTGAGACAAGCTTTCTGTCATTTCTTTAAGGAGTCTTCAGGAATAGTTCTCCAGGCTTCTTGAAGGACATCCCAAAGCTCTTCTTTGGATGTGGGCTGCCTTTTGTTCCGTTCTCTGTCAGATGATCCCACACTGCTTCAATAATGTTGAGGTCCAGGCTCTGGGGAGGATTCATCCCTCCATAAGACCTGTTGCCACTGATTTTCAGTCCACTTCTTGTGTCATTTGGCATAGCTCAGCCTTTTCTCCCTGTTTCCCTTCCTTAAGAATGGCTTCTTGACAGCCACCCTTCCATGGAGACCATTTCTGATGAGGCTTGGGCCAACAGTAGATGGATCAGCTGAAGGTCCAGATGCATCTCTCAGGTCCTGTCAGGTCTTTGCTGGATTTTTTCCTCTTTCTTAAGGACATCACTTTCAGATCCTGTTCATCTGCTGGAGATAGTTTTTTAGGCCTGACACTTCTTCTTTTGTCCTCCACTTGTCCAGTTTCCTCAAATGTTTTAAGGACACACTGCACACCATGCTGAGATATGCCAAGTTTTCAGCTAATAGCTCTTTGGGAATCACCTTGTTGCTGCAGAAATCCTATTTTCTGTCTGTCAAACTGTGTTATCTTTGCTGTTTTTCATAGATGCAGCTAAAGAAATGGGAACAAATGATGTGCCTTTGTGACAGGCTGCTAGTAACAAAGTGCCTAAAGATCCAGTTTAAAATGGCTTCTTTGCTAAGTTGTCTGTTCTGTGTCGACACAACACTGGTTCATCCCTTGAGTTAGGAGCCTTTTTCCTGCCTGAATGGTTCATAGGTCAGAGTTAAGTGGCTGAACAAAGAAAAAACACATTCCTCTGAAAATGCTCAGGAACAAGGACTGAAGATGAGGGAAAAAGCAGAAAAACTGTGAAAGAGCTTCAGAAAGCTGGAGAACTGTTGATCAGGACACTTTTAAGGTTACAGGAAAGTCTGGATGAAATGAGGCTGGATCAGGACTTTAACACAGGATTTAAGGAGGAGTTAAGTGCGAGCAAACTACTTGATAATGCTTACTGTACTTTTGTTCTACTTCACTGTTTAAGAAAATAAGAAGAAGGATGTCTGCTGCTAAAGCAGCAGTGTGTAATAAATGTGGACATCTTGTGGTCAAACAGGAGACAGCAACCATCTCAAATGTCCACCTACTCTCTCACGTCAGGGTGCATCTGTGTCGGTAGCCTAAATGACCTGTCGATGGGAGCGAAAGCAAAGTTGCATCACTCCAAAGGTCTGTTCTTTGTCAGTGATTTTAATCTGGTTTACTTTTACTTTCTGCCTTTGCCTGTCCTGAAACTGCTTCATCTCATCATGCTTCCGCTTCAATGTGGTCAGTGCACATGCCTTTGTCTGGTCTTGCATAATGTAATAAATACGATGTAATAACCACAAACAGCCGTTCCAGCAGCTGATTCCTCCACTTTCTTCATCATTGTCGTACTTTGAATCATACTCCTCTTTGTCATGCCTTTTATGGAGGCAATATGGCTGTTCTCCCATTTAAAATAGATTTAGATGTAAAGGGTTTATGATAAAGTAATACAAATATAACATGATGCAGTAAAGCATTTTACAGACTAAATGAATAATAGCTTTTCATAAAAAAAAAAGAAATCCATAGATTTAGCTCTTACACACTGTAACTTTGAGGCTGTGGTGGTTCTTTTTATTTGTGATGTAAGAGGCTAAGACTGATTTCCCAAAGTTTGAGGTAAACGGATGTATCGAGCAGTAACTCAAGTACAGCACAGTAGTTAGTGAATTGACCTAATTCAGAACACTGAAATCAGCTGCAGTTTGCAGTGTGGTGGTTCGCTGGTGATTCTTAACTGGCCCTTGGAATGAGTGTGCATGATTGGTTTTCTCTGTGTTGGCCCTGTGATGAACTGACTGACTCGTCCAGGGTGTGCCCCATCGGTCGCCTGATGGCTGTATAAGGATGGATGAATGTAGTTTACACTTAAAATCACCAGTCGGGACATGCGAGTGTATAATGCAGACAAAGAAAACCAGAAAACCCCCAGCATGTGCTACCTGAACACAATGATCTCCTCAGATGAATCCTGCCTCCTCTTGTAGTGCTGCAGGCAGATGTTGCAGTAGTCTTGTCGTGGGTGGAGTCCCCTTGTGACAGCAGAGCGTAGGTGAGCCAGAGACCAGTGGAGATCATGGTTCAGAAGATTAGTGGTTGTTTCAAGTAAAGTCTGAAAGAGATGTTTTCATGTGATTTTACAGACGGCATCTCACCAAACAGCATGTGCACCATTACGCCTTGTTCGAATCCTGCAGGAGGTAGCTAATAACGTCAATGACTTGCACCATCTTAGTACCTACTGTTTACTTCTTGATATTCTTGACGTGCTGGTGCCCCGTATTATTGATTTTTATTACATTTATAAGTAATCTATGAATAGTTTAATGAAATATAAACGGCCGTCCTCAAACACTGATTAACAATTGTTAAAAATTCTCTCTCCAGCTGCCACTCCGCTCCAACCTGAGACTGATGAGACCTGGCATCATATAAATAAAAGTGAACTGTATTAAGTGCACCAATATACATCTTACATGAGATCAATTAAATATAGGGTTTACATTTCATTTGTGCATTAAGTTGAAATGATATAAAAGGCACCATGCAGACACAAAACGTGTTTCAAAAATCATGATACATCCCACAACAAATTAATTCAATCTCTCAGAAGGTGAAAGTCCACATGCAAAGATTATGTCACAAATGATCACTTGCACTGCTCTAATTTCACACGTGTCCACACATGCAAACACAAGCACATCGCCTACGCTGCTCACCTGTTCATAGGTAAAGGTGTCCAGCATACCCAGAATGAGGCCTTGGATCTCTGCCAACTTTCCTTTGCCATAGACTGGGTCCTAACACACAAGCAGGCAGGCAGAACAACATGTGACCACAAGATTAGAGCTCCAAATAATGTCAGTTCATTAAAGACAGAAAGTAGCACACAGTATGTTCATATTTATTTGCTTGATATGCAGTCTGTGCAGAGACATGGACTGCAGCTCGGACTCTGGGCCACTGGCTTGTTTATTCCAGTTGAAAACTATCCAAAGAGCTCCCAAAAGAGTCTGGTTGCTCTGCAACATCTTTTCCATCTTACACAGATAACCATAAATAACAGATTTCTGGAATGAGGAACAATCAATGGTTATTTTAAAACAGGTGATCAGCTCTGCAGCATAATGGCTTTTGGAAATAGTAAATATAGTAAATCTTTATTTAAAAAAAGCAAAAATCTTTATAAAACACAGTTCGTCCCCACTTGTGAGGTCAGGGGAGCTGAATGGATTTGCCGGCCCACTTTGTTAGAGTTGGCCACGGCTCCCATCTCCCTCATGTGTTTTGGTTTGTAAGTATTCTTTAATATTTACTTTATTTATGTTATGGGTCCTTTGATCCAACATTTAATTTAGTTTCAGTAAGAACAAGAGAAAACACACTGATATTATCAAGAAAATAGCACCAAAAACAAGGAGTTGGTCTGGTGTGGGTGGATGCCATTCGCTGGCTTTCCTGATTGAAGGATCTCAGACCAGCTCAAATGACTCCCACTAACTGGGCAGACTGACTCAAAGCTCAGTTTGTTTGAACCAAGCCGAGCTGTGACATGTGAAATCATAAAGGCACACTGCTGCTTTGACAGATTTTGGTAACACAGTTACCAGCATTATTCCTCTCACCTGGCAGGGCTAGGGTTAGGGTTACCCTGGTTCCAGATAAATTCTGGCATCTAGTGAAGATGTACTTCCATGATGACTGTCAGATCTACAGCTGGAAGGCATAGTTGTCTCATCCATTAACGTAGGCTTTTTACTTATGTAATTAATTCGAGAATGCGCCACACCATTGTGGGAGTAAGCTGCTGTAGCTCTGATCGTATTGTGTGTATCATGTCTCTTTTTTTTCAATAAAACATTGAATTTTTGAGAAACTCTGCACTGGTTTAAAAGTTTTGCTGCACACAGACCTGCAGTATGTGTTGAATGATGGCAGGAAGGGAGATAAAGCTGCTCATACAGTTGAGAACCTCCAGCGTCATCTCCTTCAGCCCTATGAATATCATAAACATCTGATATCTTAATAAGAACACTCAAAGCATTCCCGTCACTGATAAAACTGTGCAATAGATTCTCGCTTCTTCAGACCAGGGGAGGCAATGCCCATAATTGCAAGTTAACATCTCAGTATTCACAGCAGAGTTATCGAAATAAGATTGTGTGTGTGTTCCACATAAGCACACAAACGACTGTTCACCCTCAGAGGTTTGTTTGGCATTGAGCCCTTTCACTTCTTTCTGAGATGCCATCAAAGTGTCCAGAAGTGGAAAACATAAAACCTGTGCAAAGAAGAAACATTAGTTAGTTAGAAACTCTCCCACTGTGACACACACACACACACACACAGAACCCACCTTGATTTGTTGCTGGTCAAGGTTCTGACAGCATCGATGACAGAAAGCAATGATGTTATTCAGTGAATCCTTTACTCTCATCAGCACTGAATGCCTGTCTGCCTCCACTTCATCAGCTCGTCCTGCGACTTCACGGTCACTCTCAGCAGTGAGCAGGCACAGTCTTTCCTTCAGGGTCTTCATAGAAAACACACAGTGAACACACAGTGAACACACAGTGGACACACAGAGGACACACAGTGAACACACAGAGGACACACAGTGAACACACAGAGGACACACAGAGGACACACAGTGAACACACAGAGGACACACAGAGGACACACAGAAAACACACAGTGAACACACAGAGGACACACAGAGGACACACAGAGGACACACAGAGGACACACAGTGAACACACAGAGGACACACAGAGGACACACAGAGAACACACAGTGAACACACAGAGGACACACAGAGGACACACAGAGGACACACAGAGAACACACAGTGAACACACAGAGAACACACAGTGAACACACAGAGGACACACAGAGGACACACAGAGGACACACAGTGAACACACAGAGAACACACAGTGAACACACAGAGGACACACAGAGGACACACAGAGGACACACAGAGGACACACAGTGAACACACAGAGGACACACAGAGGACACACAGTGAACACACAGAGGACACACAGAGGACACACAGAGGACACACAGAGAACACACAGAGGACACACAGTGAACACACAGAGGACACACAGTGAACACACAGTGAACACACAGTGAACACACAGAGGACACACAGAGGACACACAGAGGACACACAGTGAACACACAGAGAACACACAGAGGACACACAGAGGACACACAGTGAACACACAGAGGACACACAGAGAACACACAGTGAACACACAGAGGACACACAGAGGACACACAGTGAACACACAGAGGACACACAGAGGACACACAGTGAACACACAGAGGACACACAGAGGACACACAGTGAACACACAGAGGACACACAGAGAACACACAGTGAACACACAGAGGACACACAGTGAACACACAGAGGACACACAGAGGACACACAGAGGACACACAGAGGACACACAGAGAACACACAGAGGACACACAGTGAACACACAGTGGACACACAGAGGACACACAGAGGACACACAGTGAACACACAGTGGACACACAGAGGACACACAGAGGACACACAGTGAACACACAGTGAACACACAGAGGACACACAGAGGACACACAGTGAACACACAGAGGACACACAGAGGACACACAGTGAACACACAGTGAACACACAGAGGACACACAGAGGACACACAGTGAACACACAGAGGACACACAGAGAACACACAGTGAACACACAGAGGACACACAGAGGACACACAGAGGACACACAGTGAACACACAGAGGACACACAGAGAACACACAGAGGACACACAGTGAACACACAGTGAACACACAGAGGACACACAGAGAACACACAGTGAACACACAGAGGACACACAGAGGACACACAGAGGACACACAGTGAACACACAGAGGACACACAGAGAACACACAGTGAACACACAGAGGACACACAGAGGACACACAGACGACACACAGTGAACACACAGAGGACACACAGTGAACACACAGAGGACACACAGTGAACACACAGTGAACACACAGAGGACACACAGAGAACACACAGTGAACACACAGTGAACACACAGAGGACACACAGAGAACACACAGTGAACACACAGAGGACACACAGAGGACACACAGTGAACACACAGAGGACACACAGAGAACACACAGTGAACACACAGAGGACACACAGAGGACACACAGAGGACACACAGAGGACACACAGTGAACACACAGAGGACACACAGAGAACACACAGTGAACACACAGAGGACACACAGTGAACACACAGAGGACACACAGAGGACACACAGAGGACACACAGTGAACACACAGAGGACACACAGAGGACACACAGAGGACACACAGAGGACACACAGTGGACACACAGAGAACACACAGTGAACACACAGAGGACACACAGTGAACACACAGAGGACACACAGTGAACACACAGAGGACACACAGAGGACACACAGTGAACACACAGAGGACACACAGAGAACACACAGTGAACACACAGAGGACACACAGAGGACACACAGAGGACACACAGTGAACACACAGAGGACACACAGAGAACACACAGTGAACACACAGAGGACACACAGTGAACACACAGAGGACACACAGAGGACACACAGAGGACACACAGAGGACACACAGAGGACACACAGTGAACACACAGTGAACACACAGAGGACACACAGTGAACACACAGTGAACACACAGTGGACACACAGTGAACACACAGAGGACACACAGTGAACACACAGAGGACACACAGAGGACACACAGTGAAAACACAGAGGACACACAGAGGACACACAGTGAACACACAGAGGACACACAGAGGACACACAGAGGACACACAGAGGACACACAGTGAACACACAGTGAACACACAGTGAACACACAGAGGACACACAGAGGACACACAGAGGACACACAGTGGACACACAGAGGACACACAGAGAACACACAGTGAACACACAGAGGACACACAGTGAACACACAGAGGACACACAGTGAACACACAGAGGACACACAGAGGACACACAGTGAACACACAGAGGACACACAGAGAACACACAGTGAACACACAGAGGACACACAGAGGACACACAGTGAACACACAGAGGACACACAGTGAACACACAGAGGACACACAGAGGACACACAGAGGACACACAGAGGACACACAGTGAACACACAGAGGACACACAGAGGACACACAGAGGACACACAGTGAACACACAGAGGACACACAGAGGACACACAGAGGACACACAGTGAACACACAGAGGACACACAGTGAACACACAGTGAACACACAGAGGACACACAGAGGACACACAGTGAACACACAGAGGACACACAGTGAACACACAGTGAACACACAGTGAACACACAGAGGACACACAGAGGACACACAGAGGACACACAGTGAACACACAGAGAACACACAGTGAACACACAGTGAACACACAGAGGACACACAGTGAACACACAGAGGACACACAGTGAACACACAGAGGACACACAGAGGACACACAGAGGACACACAGAGGACACACAGTGAACACACAGAGGACACACAGAGGACACACAGTGAACACACAGTGAACACACAGAGGACACACAGAGGACACACAGTGAACACACAGAGGACACACAGAGGACACACAGTGAACACACAGAGGACACACAGAGGACACACAGAGGACACACAGTGAACACACAGAGGACACACAGAGGACACACAGTGAACACACAGAGGACACACAGTGAACACACAGAGGACACACAGAGAACACACAGTGAACACACAGAGGACACACAGAGGACACACAGTGAACACACAGTGAACACACAGAGGACACACAGAGGACACACAGTGAACACACAGAGGACACACAGAGGACACACAGTGAACACACAGAGGACACACAGAGGACACACAGTGAACACACAGAGGACACACAGAGGACACACAGAGGACACACAGTGAACACACAGAGGACACACAGAGGACACACAGTGAACACACAGAGGACACACAGAGGACACACAGTGAACACACAGAGGACACACAGTGAACACACAGTGAACACACAGAGGACACACAGTGAACACACAGAGGACACACAGAGGACACACAGTGAACACACAGAGGACACACAGAGGACACACAGAGGACACACAGTGAACACACAGAGGACACACAGAGGACACACAGTGAACACACAGAGGACACACAGAGGACACACAGTGAACACACAGAGGACACACAGTGAACACACAGAGGACACACAGAGAACACACAGTGAACACACAGAGAACACACAGAGGACACACAGAGAACACACAGTGAACACACAGAGGACACACAGAGGACACACAGAGGACAGCTGTAGCAGACCCTTTATGTTTATTGACTGTATTAATGTATCTAAATGTGCATTTATTCTTCATTACTAAAGCTGTATTTTAACTTTATCTATGTGCCAGTGTGGGAAATGAGGAATAATTCGTTTATTGATCAATGTAATAAAGGATGGCCTTCAGGGTGTGTCATAGCTACCTGTAACAGACCAGCAAATGCTCCATGAACATCTCCCTTCTTCTCCAGCAAGTAGGCTGTAGCCTCATTACAGCCATGCCTCTCTGTTATCTAAAGAGACAATCATGGACAGACAGGACAGCAAAGAGAAGATTTAGCTTGACCAAAGGGCTGAGCACGTGCACTCATACAGGGTACCACTAAAAATACTCAGATATTCACAATGCAAGGACAAGGCGAGGAGGACAGAACATTTCCGCTGCCTGATGACTCAGATGTGGAGTTTTGCATATCCATTAGGCAAATATATCTCTTCCTTAGAAGACAATTCAGTTTTTACATGTCTGGGGGAATTTTTTTTTTTTTTACAAAGAAACAGTGGAATGAACTGTAATGAATCATTAAGGTGTACTTATTTCTTTGCACTCTTTTACATTTGATCTTTTCTTATGATTGCTTGTGTTTTTTATTTGTGTTGTATGAACTTATGCCTCTGTGATTTGCTCTGTACTGCATTACATGTATTTCCCATGATATTATGTACCAAGGACGACGACGACACCTCTGTGCAAACCTGCCATACATATCCATAATCATATCAACTCATGACAGACTGTATGCACATATACACACCAATGGGTATATGAAGGTGCTCTTCGTCTAAACATGTTTAAACATTAGAAATTCAACTGAAAAACGGTAAAGGGGTTCTTTGAAAAAAAGCAATATCTATAACTTTAAATCAAAACCCTCTACCGGTATTTACTATACAGCTCAGATATACAACTGAGAAACTTTTCAGACAGACTGGATTTTACTGTTTGGAGTACTAGATGGTGTGGAAAGTCACCAAACCGACAGAAGCAGCAACAGGTCCTGGCAAGCCAACGTTACCCTGATACAGACCTGGCACCTTTTCTTCAGGACTGGTAAGTAAAAGCCTGTGTTGTTAAAGTTGTGGACGCAGCTTATGTTGCAGCTACAACTTAGTTAGGCTGATACCATGATGTCAGCTCTCTGTGCACAGTATGTGTGAAGGACAAGAGGAACAGAGTGCGTTCATGTAGAGGCTCATCTCACTGCGCTGCAGGACTGAGAGGTTCAGGAGGTCCTTTGTCCCCACAGCCATAAGAGCTTTTTAATAGTGACTGCTGACATTGATGTTTTTTCTCAGATTTATTTATTTATGTATTCATTTATTATCATTATTATTATAAGTAGTATTATTATTAGTGTGATTGTTCTAATATACAATCATTGTAAATATTTTTAAAAAACAACAAATTTTGAGCTACTTGACTAATTTTGAATTTCCCCCACTGGGGGATGAATAAAGTATTTTTCTATTCTATTCTATTCTAATGAGGACATCTTTTTTTTCCTGATAACTAATAATCCCTATGTTAAAAGGGCTACATTCAGTGGGGTTACATGGCACTGTAAAAATCGGATTAATGGCTAAATTACAATAAGACTGAATTATTAAATTCATGTATACACCTTAGTTTAACTAAAAATTAGACCGAATCAGGTTACTCGCAATCGGATTAAGACCCAGATATAAGTCATAATCACACTAAACGTGCATGTAGACGGAGACGCACGTGGTGAATTGGATTTTGCATTCTTCGCATACTCGAGATTTTTTCCCGGGGTCGTGACCCAAAGGAGACGATATTACTGTTGTTGTCGCCGCCGTCAGAAAGAAACAAACAACATGATGGAGAATGCGCCGTTGTGCATCGTCTGTGCCATAACCAGCTCATCACAGATGTAGAGGGACGCAGCTTCATCTCGCTCTGCGTTCGCCATCTTTCTGAATGCCTGAGTTTGTTGCTGTTGGTGGTGAAGACGTCAACAGGAAGTGGCTCTATTAGCGATAGCTGAAATGGGGACAGCGCCACCTATGGTACCGGGGTATAACATGCTTTGTGCCAGTGATTCCATTCATTCACCGCCATATATCCAAGGATAATTACCCTCAGATAAGGAGCAGAACCCAACTGTAGCTGTAATCCAGTTAATCTCATCATGTAGACCCACTGAGTGTTGAAGCAACACTAGAGAGGTTTGTGGACCTTGCAAATCTGACCCTTTCTTAAGCTCATTCCAAGGCCTGAAACTGCCCAAGGGCGTCCTGGGGCTGAGTTACCGCAGTTCCCGTCTTCAGTTTCCTGCCTGGCACTACACTGTTTGCTTTACTGGACAAGGTAATAAACCACACTTTTGCCTTTACAAAAATAAACTCCATGGCAGAGTCAGCAGAGAGATCCAAGACAACGCAATGTGAGGAAGAAGAAAAAGTGTGGGAGGAAGACATGGGACAAGAATAAGACTCCGATTGATTTTCCTGCTGCAGAGAGCTCAGAGAAAAAACCTGGATGACAGACAGACGCAGAGTCAGCTTCACTGTTGCTATCAGTCAGTAATAACTGATCAGCTCTCTGGTTCTTTGCTCGGCTCCGTTGCTGAACTTGTCAACATGCAGGTTTAAATTGATGAAAAGAATCTGATCGTGATCATTTCTCCTCGTCTGTCTCGGCTGGAAATCAGAGGAGACTGAAGCTGCGTAATAAAACTAATGAAACATTAGTGTTCATGCACTGCAGACATTTACTTCCGTGCTCTGTATCATGACTAACAGGAAGTGCATAGCTTTGCAACAGCAGCGTGCTCATCCCTGTTATTCTTTATTATGTCAGGGACTGAAACAGTTAGCTCCTCACTTCTGTTTCAGACTAACATGGAAACAAGTTGTTCTCGTGTGAAAATGTTTGAACTAACTTCACACCAAATGCTTTTAAAATGTTCTCCAGTGTCTTCAATACATGACTCTGCATTATATACAATGTGCATTATGTTGCACATATATTGATTTGCAGATGAAGGAGTGTTTTCTGTCCATCACCCTGCAGGCTGGGAAAAAAACAAACAATTCATAAAGAAATGTCTTTTTTAAAGAGATCTCAAATAGGAATGGCCACATACTCTGTGTTTGGTAAAGCCTTGCTATGAAAATGTTCTCTCAAGACCTAATGCATGGGTATCACAGATGTCACCTGTATAGCCTCCTCCAGTCTGTAGTGCTGGGAGGAATGGAGGAAGGTCAGGAGCTGGTGGGGGTCAAAGTGGCACAACAAGTCCAGCAGAAGCTCATGGAGGTCACGTTCCAGAGGCAGGATGGACCCAGAATGAGGTCCTTCCCTGAAAAACAGAGCAGACAGGAAACGACGAGGATGAAACGTATGACAGGAACAAAGGGGATAGGTAAGAAATTCTGCCGGAACACCATACCGAGGCTCCAACAGGCAGCTGAGGAATTTGAAAAGTAGCTGGTCATCCTGGAAAGACACAGACAGAGGGATCTTTAAAAGTGGGCTTTTAATCTTTATGCACACAGCTGTCATAAGAACAGCTTTATACCCTAACCCTACCTGAAGCTCAGAGACGATTGAATGCACTTCGTCTGCAAAATGACACATCAAAAGGTCAGCTGATTTGCTGGGGTCCAGGCTCACCAGCTCCTGTGAATATATGATACAGGTTCAAATTCAGAGAATGTCTTCATGCAAATAATAAAATAGAAAGGATGAAACCAAAAAAAAGACGAAACCACTCGACCGCTTTCTAGCTCAAATTGTCAAGGAATCCTATAGTTGACGACCTAAACATAAAGAGCCAGGAGAAGACTGAACTGAACACCTGAGAGCAGACAGAAAGCCCCCCCCGACTCCACCAAAGGTATGCCAAAACACACGAGTGGCATCCTGTTTTTCTCACAGTGCTGCGGGTGAACTTGTATTCATTTATGGAAAGTTTCAAGTGAGAGATGTATGACCAGAGAAATGATATTCTGTCCAATAGAAAATCTGTGGGTATGTTTCAAAGCTTCCTCCGTAGGAGGGGTCATTCCAAGTCACCTCCTTCTTAGGCTAGAAAAGAGTACCTGCTTTTTCTTAAAAAAAACATAATGGAACAGTCCTAACAAGAGCCAAATGTCACGGTAACGGTCGCGCTGTCAGTTACACTCATGACACGCAGCTGAAAATGTGACGCGGTTGTTATCTAACTGCCCAACACACATTTATATTGGCATCTTACACTTTGCTGTAGTTTGATGGAACACATATGCATACTGTGCTGACATAGATTATTCTTTTCTCTGCAGCATCGTCGACTTGTACAAAGAATTGTTGGTGTTTTGAAGGGCCCTTTACAGTGGGACAGCCCTTTGGTATGATTTGATAACGTGGATCTGTTAAAGACCCTTCCTTCGTCTGGGGAAGCACCTCAAACTGTACACGTGTAAAGGTAGATGTGACCAGTCCACATCTTAGAGCAGCTCCCAGACGTTATGTAGAATTCCCTCAATCAACAACAACAAAAGAACATTCAGGACGCCTCCTGAATCCTGAACATGTTCAGCTGTCTCTCCCATCCAGCCTTCCTACCTCACTCAGCCTCATGATGAGCGGCTGAGATGGGCAGCAGGAACCGGGTGTCTGTGGAGAAATGCACTGACCTGGACATGTTGCATAACTTTGATCTTGACTCTTTGTTTCTCCTCATCAGTGTAGCCAGGCATGGACAGAAGATTGTGGATGTAGGTGAAGATCTCCCACTAACACACACACACACACACACACACACGTCAGTGGTCTGAACACACACCCAGCCTTGGCTGGTTGAACCAGCCTGGGCCCTGGCCCCAGCAGCTTTGCTGCATGTCGAAGGTTTTATGGCTCTACAGGTTCAGTCATCAGCTTCCTCACATCACACAGACTGACTCAGCTCTAAACTTCACATCAGAGCTCAACATCACAACCACTGTCATGAATTCAATGATTATTTTCCCAGGTGACAGATTCAGAATAACGTGTAAGCCCTCTGAGCTCACGTTCGGTTTGTCCCAGCAGAAGTGAGGACACACATGCCATACACGTACTTTCAGATGGGAAAAACTGTCAGATACTTTCTGAATTAAAACTGTTTCAACTCTTTCTATTGGATTCAATTCGCTGAGAAATTGAATATTTTATAAACTCAAAAAATTAACTGAGCTAATGAGTTCAAATGAATGCTGTGTTTACTTGAAAGTAATAATTCTGTTAATTTGTTTTCCAAAATTCCCCAGAAAACGTCACTTAAAAGCTCACTTCTTCAGATTTAATTTCAGGGAGCACCTGCAGCTTGTTGAAGTTAGTCTGAGACTGACTACAGCTGCTGCTGCTACCGGTCATGATTAATGTGGAAATGCACACACATCAGAACATCACCATACCTTGCGGAGGGGGTCTCTTAGGTAGCAGTCAATGATCCTCTCATACAGATGTTTCTTCTCGTAAAGAAATTCACATATTTGGTAGCTGGAAGGCAGCATGAGAGACAGAAAGGCAGTAAATGACCACATGCTCTGTGATTATCCATCATGATGTTTTATCCCTGCACGAGCAGCTCGGGTAACCAAAGTGTTTTAGTATGGATAACATGGTCATAATCTTATGGCTGATTAGTTTAGAAAAATGTTGTGAAAAAAAAGTCCTCATCCTCTTTCAATTAGAAGTTTTATGTATCAGAACACATCAAAGATCATCAGCTCCTCAGCAGGTGTTAAATTGAACACATGACATGTTGCAGTGTCACTGTCTATGGAACAAAAACAGAAGCAATGTGGCAAGAAATAAGTGAACCCCATGAGCTTGTAGAAGCAGAAATAAGTTGAAGTGATCATAGAAAATGTCAACATCTAAAAAATAAATCTCAAATTCAAATGCAACAGGCTTTAGTCAGCTACTCACAACTTGGCTTTCTCTGCTAAAGTGAGCAGCCTTTCTTCATTAAACTGGACCACACCCCCGACCTGCAACAGCTCCAGCAGAACCTACCAACAGGTAAAAACAAGTGTCAGAACATTCTTCCTCTTCTTCTTCTGTGTTTAAATAAATTCAATGGGACACAAATCTGAGGGGACTATGCTAATATACAAGGATAAGTATGGAGGTGATGTAAAACAGAAGCTGGAGATAAGAGGATTGAAATATTCATACAGATAAAAATATGTCCAGTTAAAGCAGACACATTTAAATCCTGTGACTGCTTGAAGGCACGTTCTTGTGGGATGGATCTCTCTGCCTTTTGTCCGATGTAACACAAGTGGAATGCAGCTCAACAGGACCGAGACAAAGTGACTGACTCTCCACCTCTGGACCCAAAAAGCTCAATGAACTGTTGTCCTTTTGAAGCTGAAATGGCCCCCACAAAGTTTTCATCCCACACTGCGAGCTCACAGGAAGCTGCTGTGTAAACCTCTGCATTTGTTCTGTGGCTGCATCAGTAAAAGTCATTCAGTTCTCTGAGGTTTTGCTCATCTTTTGATGGAATACACTTGAAAAGCACGATGTATGCTTACATGTGAGAGAACAAAGATTTCAAAGTCCTTCACTTTACTCGTACTGACTCCCAGCTGATCAGCGTCATCACTCAGCCAGCAGCAGTGTGACAGCATGCCGCTCCTTCTTATGAAGTGCTGCTGATTCGTAGTAGCAGCGGGTGGATATGAGCAAAGCGGAGGAACATTTGCACCTAACAAGCACAGCAGGTAAAAACTAGCTGTTTACACAACACTGCCCTGTTGGATGATCGCGTGAGAGCATCATTTCAGCTCTCTGCTTTGCAACATTTTCCACCTTTTCTGCTATTGGTTGTGTGTGTTGAAATGTTTCCCAATCACAGACTGAGTAGCAACATGTACATAAGGCCCCGCCGTGTAAAAAAAGATCTACTAAGGTTCTGCACCTGACACAAAGTATCTTCTGTCAGCATTTACTAATGACATGCAGTAGTAAATTACAGCCTAGAAGGTGGAGACACTTGGATTTATGGTAGTTTGCCTGCCAGAACACACAATTTAATGAGAAGACTATTCAAATGAATCAATGCAAGTGATTTCCGTCTATGTGACATGAAACCCCTTCAGGTATTCAGGAGTCTCAACATACAGGGAAACCAGTCAGAAACTGAAAATGACCTGATATCAAACATCAAAATCATCCAGTCCTCCAAGACCAAACAAATCTGGAATTAGTTCATTTGAATCTTTACTTAAAAGTCCAAAGAAATGAGTTTTAGTACCTTCGCTGACCAACTTCATTGTATTTAGAAAATAGAACAAATCTAGAATTTGATGCAGTGAAAGTTGTTCCTTCAGCTTCCTTTAATGACACTTTTTAATGCTTTTGGAACTGAGGACACTGATTGTTGCAGTTTTTCAGAGCTGAATTCCTGCTGAATCCCAGATTTCAGCTGCTCAGCATTCTGTGCTTGCTGTGTGATCCGTTCTCTATGTTCAGCCTTCTCGTCTCCTCACCCCCGCCCCTGAATAGTCTGGTCCATTCATTGCTGATGCTGCCAACTTCTACCATCCAGAACTTCCTCCAACCTTTTCAATCTTATTTCATTTCTGTTGTAATATAATTCCAGCTAAACCTAAAAGCTAATAATTGAAGTTGCTGAACATTTATAGTTAATCACTCATTTGTGGTCAGGAAAGCCTGGTTGCACCCATAATAATATTCATGCTGTTCACATGATTGATAACACTTTTGGTTCAGATCATTTTAAGTGGAACATTTAAAGATAAATAAATAAAGAATGATGCTGTAATATGTATGCAAAAAGAGCAGAGAGCAGGATCTCTATACTTCAACCTGCTGTCTTTCAGTGTGTCGAGAGTCATCGTCTGGGCAACACAGGAACTCCAGCACCTGAAAGACAGGAAGAGTCCTTTAAACACCACACATTTCCAGAGAGGCTGAAACTTCCTGGTCACCTCCACCGTACTGAAATATGGGCTGGAGCTGAGGTGGACCGAGTATTGTTGTAGTTCTATGTGATGCAGTAACACAGCAGTGTGAAATAGAACAAGTCTGCTTCCCTGGCTCGGTTCAGAACTACTTCTGTGGGCCATTGCAGCTGTGAAAGATACAGAGCATGCACAAACATCTGGAGCAGCATAGAGTATGAACCATAAAGGAGCTCAGACACACAGTGAGGGCTGTGATGGTAAATTTTATGTCTCAGGACAGACAGACTCTCCAATCCACATTAACCATTTGTATCACTCAGACACGCTAATTGTTTTAAACTATTTACCTCTTAATTAACACTCAGACAAGATAATTGTTTTAACCTCCCGTTTCTTAATTATCATCAAGACTGCATCCTACCCCCCTCTGGAGAACAAAGCCCCCACCTCAGGTATAAATGCACTGTATTTCTTTTGTCTGGATCTTTTCATACCATTGCTGCTGAATGGTGTGGACTGACTGGTCTTTTTCCTTGCAACGAAGAATAAAAGCTTGGCCGGCTGGCAGAAAAAGTAAGTTTCTCTATTTCATTGCTCATCAGAGGTATTAGGAAGGAAGCGATTGAAAACTTCCATAACAGGGCCGATCTACTGTTGCTTTGCACCAGGCAGAAGCCCTGTCATGTGTTCATTTGTTACTGCCAGTACTCAGCATGGACACATAGTAAGTGATATTTGCCCCTGGCAGCTTTGGGGTGATCTATCACTGCTGACTGTGCCTTTTTTAAGGATGTCTTACATTTTGGATTTGATGCAGCTGTGAGAGTTCAGGTGTTGAAGTGGGGGCCTGAAAGAAGAGATTCTCCATTCATGTAAATTCATTTGGAATGAAGAAGACTTTCTCAGAGCAAATACTGGACTGTGGTATTCTTTACTGACAGATGGGATCGGAGGATAAACAGGAGGATTCATCCAACAGCCACTGCACCTCATGTTTTGTTCTTTGTTTGATTTCTTTGTTCGGTTTTGATGGACGCACCATAACTTGTGTAGCTGGATATCACTGTGTTGTCTCTGAGAGCAAAGAAGTCTAAGGTTACCAGATGGCGATAACACGGTGACACACCACACCACTACTTTTATGCACCTGTGTTTGTTTTGAGGAGGAACAGCTGGGGTGGACAGCAGGCTGCACTGGTAGCTGCTGTTAGGAAGGACTGAAGGGTTTTTAATATTGTAATTGTGGGAGATAGCAGGGCCTTGACACTGGCCGAACCACGACTGTTTAGGGTCAGAATGAAAGATGTTGCAGCAATCTCAGACACAGTGTTGCCGGAGAGAGGCTTTAGGCCACAGACGCACAGAATGATATGAGGAAGTATAAGAGGATCTCACAAACTGAGGGATTCTGTGTATGCTGCCACGTACATGTTTCTATGTTGTTTCTGTTAATGAATTCCCAATAAGAGGCTGCAAAGGTGAGTCCAACAACTCTTTTCTCCACAACACTCAGCCCAGCTTACTGTGCTCGTCTCTCACCTTCAAGTCCATCAAAAACCTCGCCCCTCTGTATCTTACTGGGCTCCTTTAACACATTAACATCCCCAGCTGTACTCTTAGGTCCTCCTCCTCATCCACCATGGGGTCTAAAGCATTCAGCCGCTCAGCCCCCACCTCCGGAACTCTCTGCCACAGCACATGAAGCATTCTGATTCTCCATGCCACCTTAAAACTCCAGGTATATTTCCTTTAATCCCGGGACTGATGACCTTGATGTTGCCCTTTATTGCAGTTTTATTTCATTATATCTTTACTATTTTGACTGTTTTAATTTTCTTTTTTACTGTTTTTGTAAGGTGACATTGACTGTCCTGAAAAGTGCCTATAAATAAAATGTGCATCCATCCACTTTCTATACATGCTTAATCCAAGTTAGGAAGGGGGGGGTATCCCAGCTGTCATTAGGTGAGAGGCAGGGTATGCCCTGTACAGCTCGCCAGTCCATCACAGGGCCACACAGAGACACGCCACCATTCACACTCATTTTAGAGACACCAATCAACCAAACATGCATGTTTTTGGGTGGTGGGAAGCATAAATAAAATGTATTCTTTTATTACTATTTAATGACTGCATGCTGTCTGATCCTGAACCGTGAAAACAAACACATTGAATGCAGCTAAAGTTATTAAAGTAGACCTGATAAACAGTCTGAGCATCTTAAATCATTCCCTGAACAGGTAATCAGGTTCATGTCGTAAGAAGAAACAAGCTGATTCTTCTGATAGTCAGCAGGTCTGCATGTTTGTGCTGCTCCTGTTATAGGAACTGGACACTCCCACTGGTCATGATTATGATTAGCCCAGCTTTGTAAAGCTGGGACACAAGTTCAACTGCTGTTAGACATACACAGGTTAGAATGAAGTGCGTACGTTATGTACAGTATGAGCCGGATCCCAAACCTGTCCACCAGATTTAGCTCTGAGTGACTTACATGTTGGTATAAGGATGGTTGTTACAGTATATGATGTGATGATGCTAATACACTATGATGTTGTCAAGTTAATCTTGTGGTCTTTGAAACACATTCAGAAGATTCAGCTAATGAATACTTGAGATAATTTTATTTTATTTTTTCAACTCTCTGATCATAAGCATTATTTTATTGTTTGGATGTCTCAGCATTGTTCTACAGTGTAGAACACAGCAACAATGAGGGAAACGCATGAGTACGTGTGTGCAAACCTCTGTGTGGTATTGAATGTGTATGATTAATTAAACTCCTGGATACTAACCGTCCATTCAAAATCAGCAGGTATGTCCAGACTTTTGACAGTTGCTGTATACATGTCTCTATAAGGAACGAACGCTTACGACAGGGATGCTTCCGATGGGTCTGGTATCCAACCAATAGCCTTCATTTCACTCCTATGGAATGGTTGACTCCTGTTGTATCGGACTGTCCAGGACATTTAGACTTTTTAGAGAAAATTATCTAAACTCCTGAGGTTTTTACCAATGGACCCTTTCAAAACAATTATTCCCACTTATTTTCAACACTTACTTTGTTTTGTACCTTGTGGACATGACCTGGAAGCTTCTACAGTCTCAGTGCCATGTCAATCAAAAGGTAAGGAAGCCGTCGATAATCGTCATATCAAGAACAATTCCATTGTGATGGACTTATATGAAAAAATGTGTAAAGGATTAAGCACAGCTTGAGAGCAACACAAATCTGTGAGAATACATCAAAGAAAAGAACTGGACCCTTTTGCAATGAAATAAAAAGAACATTGTTGCTGGGAAAATAACGTTCAGTGGATTCTCATGATGATTTCTGGGGTCTTTTTTGTTTAGATTTTTGTTGGTGTTGATTGACGGTATGGTACCATAACATGCTCAGTATACTCGGGTATCAGTATATCACCATCTTTGATGAAGTTCTTGGGCTGCTGGGTTACCTGATCAAAGAGCTTCCTGTTCACAAAGAGGGTGTTGTTTGGCTTGGCCAACTGGCGAGCCAAAAAGGTGAAGAGCCCGCCCACCTGGGATGGAGTAAAGTCTGGGTTGTCCACCATTACCTTGAAAAGAAGAAATGCATATCAATAATCAAAGCATAAAATATGACCTCCAGAGGATACAGAGGTTTTAACCCAGTGAGGGAGGGAAATTGTGGCATTTGGTATTAAAAAGAAACCTTCATTCCGAAGAACTGAGAAAACCTGAGTGTTTTACTTTGATTATAGTGTTTGAACTATTCAAATAACTAATTATTACTTTAACTTAAAGTGCTTGTGATAGCTGGACATTTAGTATAATTTGGATAAAATACCAGTATATGTTGTACAGATGGAAATCATCTAGCCTATAAATACCATGACCCAGCCCTCCAAGATGTTAATGAACCAATCACAAAAACAGACACTCTATCAAATATGTGTTGAGAAATGAAGCACATGAGTTTCACTGTTTCAAATAGTTTGGAAACAGTGGGCTGCTACCATTAATTTCATTAATGTGTTATGCAGCTGAATTTAGATGAAATCAGGCAGGTCACTAAACTACAGACATGTCTTCAGACACAAAGACCTGGATGACTTTTGACGTTCTGCTTCCACATTGAGATAAATCTAAAGTTATTGCTTAGGGTCCCATGTACTTTAGACAAATGTAGTTCCCTGAAGACAGCATTCCTTGGCTTCTCATGCTTCTGATGACATCTAACAGCAGATGTCATATTTCCTCCCATGATGCACTGAAAACCATCTCTCTTCCCTTTCTCTATTCTTTTTTTTTGGAATGCATTTGGAAGCCACAGTTGTTTGTCACTTCCTCACAGTTTGCGCTCTTCTCTCCACGCAGGGCTCCAGAGTTGAATATTTCTAATCTTTATTATTATGTTAATGTGTGTTATCTTGATAACAGAACAGATAGTGATAGTACCTGAAGTAAGATGTCCACTATCCTTTGCTGGTACTCAAGAGCCTGCTTGTCATTTTTAAAGTCATCAAATGTCTGGAGGGAAGAAATAATCAAATCTTAATTAATAGAAAACAAAACGACTAAAGTGAGGGCTGACACATATGTCATTTAAGAGGAAAAACAATAATGATACAACAATTATTCTGTATAAAAAGCCATACTTCATGTATCTAGATACATATCACATCATCTTTTAAGTGAGAGGCACACAGTCCTCCCATCAAGGCTTATACAGGGAGAACCAGGACAATCATCATCAATCACATTCTGTTTTAAATACTGAATAAAGCCGGTTAAACAAAATAAATCAATAATAACTCTTATTCACAGCCAGAACTTTCCCAGCTACAACTGCAGGGTTTCTCAGGCTGAGCAGCCACACAAACATTTCTACCCAGTTATGACTGCGTCAAGCATGAGCAAAAAGATACAAGGACCCCTCGTGTTGACCTTGATTACGTGCACTTTAACATGGATTAAAGGTGCAGTTTAAAGAATGTTTTCCTCCTCAAATTGCTGTTCCTCAATATAGCTCTTCCAGCTCAACTCAGCACAGTCATCAACACAGTTGGTGGTGTCATTAAAGCAGAATATTGAAAAGAAGTAGAGAAAATAAAAAGTTTGTGCACTGCTGTTTGCTCAAGAATGGACTACGCTGGACTGGAAAGACTACGCAGAACAACACGTTATTTCATGTACAGAATACATCACATGGCTGACTGAGCCAACATAAACACACAGTCACTGGCACGGGGATAAAAATGATCAAAGCAACCGGCTGGCAGCTGGTCACTTTGTGTGACAAATCAAATAGCTAACTATCCCTTTCCCTGAAGGTGGGGTTTGTATTAAAATAGAACAGATTAAGATTAACAGACAATTATAATATAAATTCATAGCAGTCATGAATGTGCAGGAAGTCTCACCATGGCAAGCACATTGAGAAATTCCCGGGTGTCAAAGTGGAGGAGTGTTTGAATAAAAGGGAAAACGTCCTCCTCCTCCGATGAGTCGCCTGAATGGAGACGGATCAGGAACTCAAACACCTGACACGTACAAACACAAACAAGACTAAATTCCATGAACACAGAAATGCCTGTTTCCAATGACAGTGGCAAAACTGTGATGTCATCCTTGATCGCTGCCCGTTTGCAGCCTCAGGCTGCACAGAAAACACACATGAAGCTGGGTGATAATCCCACAGCAGCAACTTTTCTGCATGGATGTACATTAGTACGCCGTTGGTTTACAAGATGAGTTTACACAGAAGACAACTCATCACTCCTCATCTACGCATTGTCTTCATAAAATGGATTTACAAGAAAGAAAATAACATGACCCATATATATGAAAAGCATCAAAGCCACCTTTATCCGTGAAGAGAATAGAAAAATACTTTTTTCATCCCCCAGTGGGGGAAATTCAAATTAGTCGAGTAGCTCAAAAAATTATAAATATCTACAATTATTGTATATTAGAGCAATACTACTACTAATAATAATAAAAGCAAATTAATAAATAAATTTGAGAAGAACATGTTAGCAGTCACTGTTAAAAAGCTTTATGGCTGTGGGGACAAAGGACCTCCTGAACCTCTCAGTCCTGCAGCACAGTGAGATGAGCCTCTCACACAAGGTCAGTATGTGGGTTATAGATAGACCATGCTGTGATCAGATCTACCCAGTGGTGGGAGAGACGCTGTCCTGTAAGCCTCCTTCACATTAGCATAAAACAGATCTAATGTCTCTTCTCTACGTGTTGGACAGTCCACATACTGTACAAAGCCAGTCAGGCAGGAGGATAGAGAGACGTGGTTGAAATCTCCTGTGATTGCAATGAATGCCTCAGGATGCTGGGTCTGTATCCTAGCAACGGCGTCATGGATGACGTCACACGCCGTTGTCAGTGCCGCCCTCGATGGAATGTAAACATTGATGACGACTGTATATGGGATGTCTCTGGCTGCATAGAATGCACGGAAACCAACTGACAGCAGTTCAATGTCTGGATAGTAAACCCTCTCCTTAACGGTCACATTGAGGGGGTTAACCCATCCATCCATCCATTTTCTATACCGTCAATCTGTTGGTCAGATCACGGGGGGGCTGGAGCCTATCCCAGCAGTCATCGGGCGAAAGGCGGGGTACACCCTGGACAGGTCGCCAGTCCATCACAGGGCCACATAGAGACAAACGAGACAAACAACCACACATGCTCACACTCACTCCTAGGATCAATTTCGAGTCACCAATCAACCTAACATGCATGCTTTTGGACGGTGGGAGGAAGCCGGAGTACCCAGAGAGAACCCACGCATACACGAGGAGAACATGCAGACTCCACACAGAAAGGCCCCAGGCGGGGATCGAACCTGGAAGTGGGTTAACCCATCTCTGATATAAAAAAGCAGGATAATACCCTCGCCCTGTTACAGAGACTTGAACATGTTATTGGGGTTAAAGGAACTGCATTAGGCTGCTTTAAGTCATATTTATCTAAAAGATTCCAGTTTGTTCTTGTAAATGAAGAATCTTCCTCACACATTGGAGTAAGTCATGGAGTTCCTCAGGGTTCTGTGCTTGGACCAATTCTTGCTTCTATTAGGTAACATTATCAGAAAGCATGGCATAAATTTCCATTGTTATTCTGATGATACTCAGCTGTACTTATCTATGAAACCAGATGAAACCAATAGGTTGGTCAGACTACAAGCCTGTCTTAAAGACCTGGATGACTCAGAACTGTCTGCTTTTAAATTCAGACAAAACTGAAGTTGTTCTCTTTGGACCTGAGCGCTTCAGGGAGAAATTGTCTAGTTATATAGTTACTCTAGATGGTATTTCCTTGGCTTCTAGTTCTACAGTGAGGAACCTTGGAGTTATTTTTGACCAGAATTTATCATTTGACGCACATATAAAACTGGTTTCTAGGACTGCCTTCTTTCACCTTCGTAATATTGTTAAAATCAGGAACATCCTGTCTCAGGGTGATGCAGAGAAACTAGTTCATGCATTTGTTACTTCAGGATTGGACTACTGTAATTCCTTATTATTGGGCTGTCCCACATATTCTCTGAAAAGCCTCCAGCTGATCCAAAATGCTGCAGCCAGAGTTCTGGTGAGAACTAACAGGAGAGATCATGTTTCTCCAGTTTTAGCTTCTCTTCAATGGCTCTGTAGGAATTGGACTAAATTGAAATTCAATTAATTGGATTTGATTGTATTACAATGAATTGGATTCTAATTGGCTTGAATTGGATCGTATCTTTGAAGTTCCCAGAGAAGACATTTGTTGTCATTTGGCGCTATATAAATTGACCTGGGATAAAATAGACCTTTGTTGTATAAAAAAGGTGGAACCACTAACTGATTAATCAACTTAATGTAAAATAAAATGTTAGTGTCCTTATCTCATTTCAAAATGACAAAACGTGGTAAGATTGCTGCCCTTCATGTGGGTGACTGGAGCTCGAATCCTGACCTCTCTCCCTGCATGGAGTCCTTAGACCAGACCCCCCTTACGCTACCTGCCTACTCGGAATATGAGTGTAAGTGGCTCTGGATAAAAGTGTCTGCTAAATGCATTAACAAACACAAACATAATGAACTGCACAACAGAAGACAACTGCTGATTTTGTTTCAACACGTCAGCACTCAAAGGTGTATCAGAGTAATCCTGAGTGTTCGTAGGATTTGTTCTTACCTTAAAACAAATGAGAAAAAAAATGGTGAATACCACAATTTTCCTAAAAAAGGTCTAAGTAGGTCTTGAGAACAAATTTGTTCTTTAGAATTGTTGGTGAATGAGGCTCATTATTCCTCACTCTGATTCTTCACTGTCCAGTCTCACATGAATGACACATTCTCAGGGCTTCTCAAACCAGGAAGGGTGAAGTCAGAGTGCGCCAAACTTCAGGATTCATAAACTAGAATACATATCCAACTCATGAAGTAGTATATATACAGGTATTTAAAGCACAGCACAGACATAGAGCACTCTTAAATAACTCATGAGGGCAGAGAGCTGTCAAGCAGAAGGCATTAATCGTATCCTTGTGTTGCTGAGTGCTGAGATACACACACAGAAACACTCAGCTTACCCATCAGTACAAATCCAAATGATATATTGGTGTATAACAAGTAAAATTTGACAATGAGCATTTTGGGTTTATATTTATGAGAAAAACACATACATGCACACCATATGGTGAAATCAAATCAATCATATGTACATACCTGGTTCTTAACTTGAAGCACCAGGTCTTCAGGGATGTCTCCTAGTGGATATGCCCTCCCTGCAAGACAGCAGCTACATACAAAAACACACACACACCAGCAAGTAAGGAGTCTGTGCAATAATTACATTTTGCATTTTATTAGTACATTTGGGTGAAAAAATGGCAACAGCAGTCCCAGTCTTATCAAAAATTCACCTTCAACAGTGGTAAAACAGGAGCATTTTTAGGCAGAAACCACAGCTTCAGCACAGCAGCTGAATGGATCACTGGACTGAGCCATAAATGTACATCTGTGGGATTTACCTTATGTACACCAGCAGTTTGTTCCCCATCACCACACCCTCATCTGACCGAGAGGAAAACATGCAGAGTTTAATATTTAAATACATATATGAATATATAATATTATCCTTAAACATTGCTTTTGTTGATGTGTGTGCTTCATCGTGGTTTTGGTTTCCAGTCTCACCCGTTATGCTCCTTCCTTCTCTAACTGTAGGGCCAATCACTGCAAAGAGTTTCTGAAATGCAACAACATAGACAGTACAGATGGATGCAGCACACAGTTGAAATCAAAAAGAAAACAGATTAAGAAAACAACCTAACTCTTACTGAGCTGCAGTGTACTCATTCAGATTGATTAGCACATCTGGCACTCAAAATAAATCACTGACCCAACAAGAACAGCACAATTTCAAGTGGAAACTCAGAGCAAACCACATCATCTTACAAATTCAATCTTAGCTTCACATTTATTGATGCATTTCTTTCTTTGTCTGTATATTTACAAGATGACTAACAAACCTTTCCTAGGTTTGGAATGAGCCAGTGCATCCAAACTTTTCACTGATACTACACCTGCACTTAGTGGCTGAAAATAGCTCCCTCAACACAGTATGCCAGAGAGGTCAAAGGGTGTTACATGTTTCCTTTAAAGTCCAGCAGAATGTTGAACCACTCCATGAAGAGGTCAGTTTTTACAAAACAATAACATGAAACTTAACCTTACAGCTTCAGAAGGGTCAGTGGTTTGTCTTTCATCACCACTCGATGCCCAGAACACCGAAGCATTCTTTCACACTCTGACTCAGGTTCAGTGCAAAGGATCTTTCCTAAAAAGAGCATATGGCACCACCAACGCCAACTAAAACACTGAGGCAATGTTTATGGAGGGAGCTCAGAAGAAAGAGCAGTCAGGGAAGTGATCAGGCCGGACCAGACAAAAGCTCTGATTGGCTTTTTTTCTTTTAACAGAAAAGTCTGAAAAACAGACACCAAGCTGGCCTTCCTGCTCTAACAGGGCACACACCACTGCTCAGCAAAGGCTGCACAATGTTGCTTGAACAAGATGAAACAAAGGTTTGGAGCAGGACTTGCCTCCATTGGAGTGATGTAGTCATTCATGCCCCGGTTGAACACGTAGATCATTGCATCATAGAGCTGGTTGTGCCAACAGACCTGAACCACCTTCACGCAGACATGCATGTCCAAACACACACACACACACACACACACACAGAAGACCTTTAGTAACACATCAGTGGACAATGAAAAGGCTCTTTTCCTCAAAGTCCCCACTGACCCTGGCTGACTTCAGCTGAGAGCTGTGGATGGAACACAGAAACAGGTACAACATGCAGCACAGGAGCCAGAACGAGCAGCTCCATTTGAAAAGTTAGACGTCAGCTGAATCCTGAATGGGTGTTTTTTCTGTTCAAAGGAAAAGGGGGAGAAGAGATCTGTGCTGAAGCCTGAGAGGTTTGTATGAACAGGAATATGGTTCACAAAGTACTTTCTTTGAATGGACTTACATTCACAAAGCTTTCAGATCCTTTCAGATTGTCCACCACAGAACCACAGTATGCAGACCCCTCATCGAGCGCTTTTATTTGTGTTTTATTAACATTCAGATGCACACATTAAAGCTGCTATAGAAAAGGTTGTGCTTATTTCATTTTGTTGAGCAAAGAGGTTCTGACATTCAGTTGTGGTGAAATAAATCTAATCAGTTGATCATCAATCAGTACAGTTATTCAGGAGCATTTGATTGATGGTGATCAAGCACCCGTGTGTAGCTCTGTGTTTTGTATCATGTTATGTGTTGGTGTTCATCTGAGGTTGGAGGTAGCTCATTCTAGGACCTGCTAATGACCAGAAGACTCTCATTATGTGCTGGGACATAAAACCTTCCAATATAAGGAGGGGGTACCTTTTCCTTATCACTGTAGCCAACTTCTTTGTGCTTCAAATTCTACAGAAGAAACATGCTGACATTGAAGAGCAGTCCGAACCCAATCATTTGGAGAAACAATGGTCAGTGGCCCCGACCATACATAAGAGATATTATATAAGAGCTATCAAAAAATGGGTCCAATTAGATAAGCCTGAGGCAGAAAATGTGTCTGAAACAAACGGGGATACCTTGAAATAATGTGAAAACTTTCCAAATCAAATGTGTATCGTATAAATCAAACTGAAAGAAAATGCAACAAACTGAACATGAAAAGGTTTGCACTTCAGAGAGAGAACTTGTGGTATGTGAAAATAAATGTGAAATAAGTTGTTTCAGTTACAAGTGGAATTCTTTCACAGCAGAAAACATCAAATCTGCTGCTCAAACACACACACACCTGCTGCATGTCCAGGCTCGTCACATCTAGATGGACAATGCATCTCTCAAGGCTGTCCATCATGCCACTGTCATGGTAATGGGCGAGGAGGTCCTTCATTATGGGTGTGGGGAGGTGACCAAGGCGGTTGGCAACGATACATGACTCCAGCGACTCCAGGAAGACACCCTTAGCAACCGTGTTCTCAACCAGCCGGGCATAGAGCTGACTGAACAGCAGGTCACTGGGAGCAAACACACACAAAGAAAAAGTGAATAAAGGAATATACAGATACGTGTGTGTGTGCATACGCCCACACTCACACACCAGTCAGCAGCATTAAACCACTGACAGCTCATCTTGTTAAGCTCTGTGGAACGCGTTTACAAGCTGAAGTACAACCCAGTAACCATCATTAAGAAGACATACTGTGGCTTCACTGAGTGACTGTTTGTTGCGTTTGCTTCTTTTTGGAAAATATGGAAAAATTCTCAGTGATAGATAAATTCTACTAGAACACAGAATGTCAGGAGTTAGGAGGGCAGCATGTTTTTCTTTTTAACCCAGACCCATGACTGGTGTTTAGCTCTCATGTTACCATTTGTTGGAATCTTTCAGTTTTTTAAATACATTTCTATACTTCAAACAAGCTTTCATGACATTTCTTCACATTGGATTGAAATAGCCCTCTCAAGTGACCATGCTCTGATCAGTTTTGATCCTGCAGTGTATAATGATATTATATATATTGATAATACAGTACATGCTTTCAGTCCATAACATACAGCAATGCAGTCTTATCTAGACCAAATGGCATGTGTCTAATGATAGAACGTTCATTTCAGTCATTTGAGACTTGACATGGACTCGAATACAAAGACTTGAGACTTGGAAAAAATGACTTGTGAACATGTCTGACACACACACACACACACACACACACTTACACCATCTGTAGGAGTAGGCAATAATCCACCAGGACTGGAACCACTTCCTGAATAAACCACAGAGATAAGGGGTTGGAGTGAGCACAGGAGTGGAACACTAGTGTTAGACAGTCTTAATTTATGTCAACAAATCAAAGTAGAAGAAAACAACAACAATCTTGTTTATCTGTCAAATACATATTCAATATGAATATGTCAAAGAAACCCACAGATCTAGTCGGACAGATATTCAGATGACAGTAAAAGTGTTTGTATGTGCCGTCTTTAATTTTGGAAAGAGAAAGAACACCATGCAAGCACCAAGCCCTGTGAAGCCTGTGGTGCTGCTGCTTGGGAACAAACTGATGCTCGTCAGTCGTTGTGGCTGCTTGTGTTAGGGCTCGTACTTTAAAGGCACAGACTTTGGTTTTAACTTGGTGGCATGGTAATGTTTCCTTCACCAATGATGCATTTGATTTGATGCATTTCTCATCCGTGGAATGTGTAGCCTGCAAGCCTTAATGCAGAGAGAGCAATCCCGCTTAAAAAGCATTCTATGCACTCCATTAGTGTAGACAAGAAGATAGAAAAGATGAGAGAGAGCAGCTTCAAATACAACACACGCATCTATCATAAAACAACTATTTCTTTTTTCATTGTTACTTCAGGATCATCGCTGTAATCCTTTAAGTTAAGACAGAACTACTTTCTTGGCAATCCCAGAATTCCAACTCTGGATATTCCTTTAGATACTTCTGTACAAGCCCAGCTGCTGGTATTATAGTGCTGAGCTGACCTTGTGCTCATCTGGATGGTGTGTGTGTATTTCTAAGGCATGTTAACATCACCTGGAAGTGCTGCTCCATCACTTGGATCTTGCCTTGTTCAGGACACTTTTTCAAAGCATACTCTGAAAACTGGAGAAGAATCTCAACCATCTGTACACACAGAGAGTGCTTTATGGTTGAAAATGTCAGAGTATATTTTACCAGACAGGGATTCAAAGTGCTTTACAACAGACAAAAAAGCATTGCAACTAAATTTACAGTAAAAAAAACAACCCAGAATTAAAGAGGTACAGTGCAGCGGACGTTATTCATCAAAGTCCTTCAGTTCAATAAAATGAGTTCATTAAACGATGATCAGGAGAGAAGAAGGAACAGCATCTCTCTTCTTACCTTGTCACTGACAACTGCCTTCCTTTTCAGCACATCTCCATGCAGGCCTTGAAACAAACACATCAGAAATTGTCATATTGTTTAAAGTATTGTGATTTTAAACAATACTTTGATGAAGGATACAATGTAATGACGTGTTCTCAGTCTCAGAGCATCATGTGGGAGTCTAATTATTTGTTTTATAGTACATGCCAATATTATTTCATTCTAAACTGATTACATGTATGCCTAAATACTCACTCCAATACTAAGCTCCAATATTGGACCCGTCATCTGTCTACTGAGAAGCTTTATGATTTATTTTTACATTTTTCTTATTATACCAAGTCAAAAAGTTAGATGTGGTGTATCTGAGCTTGTTTATACATCTTTACTCCTCCCACCGCGCTTCTATAAAATGTGATGTTTATAAGGACCTATGGGCTGTCTGTGTGTTTACTAAGTTTCATTTCTCACAATAAAGGACAAAGAAAAGATTAAAAGAAAAATGGGAGTTTTGTCCAGACACGGGTCATGCTACAGTGTCAGTGGTTGTCATAGAGATGGCTCCATTGTTGATGCAGCCAACACACTCAACACATGTGAGAAAGGCTTGGATCAGGCCACTGCCAACTCCTTCAACACTGGCCCTTACAAATACAGATGTGATGTTCAGTATACGCACCAACCACAGCCTTCGCAGTTCCCTCATGGAAGGACCAGGCCAAAGAGAGAGCCTCAACAAAATGCTCCTGCCTCAGCAAGCAGTCGATCCGCTGGACAGGGACCAACAGGAGGACGGGTCAAGCAGAACGTGATCAGCTGTCTGTTGACTGACTATACAGTCCCTCTGAATGCTCTACTATGCAGTACCAAAAAGCTTATGAAAACACTCAGCTTTAATCTTATCATTAAAACCTTTCATTTGTGGCTTTCAACCACATATCCATAATTCATAATTAATGCATATGTTAAATTCAATCAAAAACATGAACTATGCTGCTGCTTGTCATCTGCAGTCATTAATGCATTTTACTACCTGGGCTTTGATTTTTGTTGCATGAACCCTATACAGACACTCCCAATGAGCACCAATCAGCAGATGGGAGGTAAAGTGGGCCTGCATCTGGAGGAGCTGAAGGATGAACTTTAATACTATGTTTGATTTCTAATCTATTTCATAACGGTGCAGCCACGACCTGCCTTCCATCCTGAGAGATCAGTCTTACATAAAGCATAACATAACACTGAAACACTAAATAAAACACTACATAATGGGTCATTTGTACAGGTCTACAGCTTCAGACTCAAGCTTTCTCTCATGCATATTAAAAGCAGCATCATACATACCTCTTTCCAGTTCCTCAGAGCCATAATGTGAGCTGACTGCAAAGCAAAGCATACAATGACGATAAAGAATGAGACAAAAACTCAGAAACTCTTCCAACTTCCACACAAATTGTTGGGATTTAAAAGGAGTGTTGCATATAAAACATAAGTTGACACATTTCTTTTCACGGGGACTGATTAAACGCCATGTGGAAAATGTAACAGCAGCAACACTGCGTGGAAACTTCATTTCAAGATCTGAATTGTTGTTTGATTCAAGACGTCAGTATAGTTTTTTGCAAATACCCTGACATCCTTTCTGCCTTAAAATAACCAAACCAGTGTGGTAAGATGAATAATCTTTACATTAAAGACTCTTGTGCAATGAAAAAGTGGTTTCATGGTTATGTTTTAACTCCAGCTGTCATGAACTCAAGTGTATTGTATTGAATTTTGTGTCACGGATAAAGAAAAAGCATTCATGCCATGTCTGTGGATCCGCCATGCCACCAGCCTGGCTCCCTTTGCTGCATGTCTTCCCCCACTCTCACTGCCCCCTTTCCTGCCCACCTATTTTCAAATAAGTGCCCAAAAAACTAGGAAATAATCCCAACAAGCTTTTTCACCGTGTGTGTGACTCTGAGGCCACATATGTTGCTGGTATGTTAGCTGAGACACTTCACTTTAATCCTCTCTTTCTGCAGTGTAATCCAGGAATTCAAATCCGATCCCCTTTTACATCATTTAGTAAGAAATTCAGGTGGGGACAGCTTTGGCATTACTCTGTTTTCTGTCTACAACACACCCTTTGTTTCCTGATGGAATTTATCCAATAAAATACTTTCTGATCAAGCACAGAAAAACAGTCCTTCGCCAAGTAATTTAGCTTCTAAAGCTAACACCTGCACAAGTGCAAATGAGTGTGCAGTTAAAGGAGAGCTCTGTTGCTGATTGGCAGGAAACATGGTCCCAACCAGAGAGCTGTCAGTGGCTGTCAATGAATCACCAAGGAGACGGTGCTGGAACTTTAGTTTGGTCCAATGAAACACAGAAAGATGACTGGCTGAAGAAACCAGCACGTTCCCACCATCAGTGATGATATGGGCTGATGTCAGCTGCTGTACAAGAAAGATGGAACCTGACTGATGAAGAATGATCAAAGAATTCAAGCTGGCAGAAAACAGAGGAGCTGAAACTAAGGACTGATCTTTTTTCAGCATGATTCCCGATTTCTCTACTTCATTTGAAAAATATTACTATGAATTATTTTAAAGCTATCCTTTACAAACAATAATATTCAGCTGCTGGATAAAATGGATTTCTGTGATTTTAGATCTGTGTTTTTCCCACAAAATAAAGCAGCTGAATGTGAGATTTAGTTAGGCATGAATTTAATACAGTTTTACTTTGAAGTCATTCATATCAAAGGGATCAAAGTGCAGATAATTTTCTGTTTTGGAATCATGTATCTCCCATACTTCATTTTAAAAGCAGTTCAGCTACAGAGAGACAAAGAGAGGGGAGAACAGTCAAAGAGATGGAGGAACCATCAGATTTGTTATGTTGTTGCTTTGTTGTGTGCATGTGTTGTGGCCATAAGCCAAAGATTTCTCAAAATAAAGTCTATTTTTTTTATTTTTACCTTGCTTTTATTCAGAGATCGAAAATTTGGTAAAGAGTGGAAGAGGGATGATATGCAGTCAGAGTCAAAACGGGGAACTGCTGCAAGTGCATGAGGTGCTGACCCAAAGCACCTGGGCCCACAGTCTAAACCGCATGTTATGTCAGGGACTGCACAGTTGCCAGGTTCAGGGATGATCCATCCATCCATTTCCCACACCCTCTTAATCCAATTCAGGCTCGCTGGAGCCTATCCCAGCTGTCATTGGGCGAGAGGCAGGGTTCACCTGGACAGGCTGCCAGTCCATCACAGGGCTGTGATATAACTCAATACAAGTGTCTTTCATAGGCTGGTATTAATATTCTGTGAGGACCCGACCAGATTGCTGGTCCTCCTCAGTTGGGTTCAGGACACAGTGGGACCCCACAGCAGCGCACTGTCAGACGCTGGTCCCCGCCTTATGGTCTCCTCTCCTCTTTTCTCCGGTCACCTTGGCTCATAGGGACTGGTGGTGGAATCTTGCTGGAACTAGACTCCCCAGCTTCATAATCCATGACCATAGCTATCATTACACCGTGTTACTTTGCCCAGCCTGCTGAGTGCTAGAACTGGTAAAACAGCAGCCACGCTCTCCACGTGAGCCTTCAGCTATTTCTGCACATTCACTCTTCGTAAGATCCACTTTAATGGCTTTTTTTTTTTTTGTCACCTGTCTGAGTTGGCTGCATTCACTGAGACAATGACTGCCAAGTTCTGTCTGCCATGTTCTTTTATTTTTTCCTCTTGTTGTTTGCAGCAGGATTAGCAATTGTTGATTGGACAGTATGTAACAGGAGGGGTGTGTTCCCTTTAGCTGGCTCATACATAAGTTTCACATTCATTTAGATTTATTAAGGAAAGGTGTGCAGGATCAGGTGAGCACATGGATTTATGACTACGCTTTCTCTCACTATGAAAGCTGTGCAGTCTTTTATGTTCATGTTCATGCACTTTTAATCCAAGGTAGGCAGATAGGGTAAGGGGGTCTTGCCTAAGGACCCCTACTGGAGGTAGTACCTTTCATACCTTTCATTTGAACCCACCTCTCCCACACGAAAGGTGGCAATAATACCATTACACTATCCCGTCCAGGCTATTTTATCTGGCTCTGAGGGACTCTGAATCACACCTTTTTCACTAAACATGCAAAAGTCTAAAACTATTTCAACAGCTTTTTTATGTCAAATTTGTGGATCATTAAAAAAATTATCTATAATAGGGTTTGTGTTTAGGCAGATGTGTGAAGAGACAAAAAATGAGTCGAACAATATTAAACACTACCTTAGTGCCCAAACACACAATCTGTCCAGCGTAGCTCGATACAGACTGGTAACAAGCCTTCTCTCCAACTAAAGCCTGAAACACACACACACGTCAAAAATATAATCAAAGTTGGATTGCTTTGAACGTGCCCGTCAGTTCTGAAGGACAAGAAGGATTATCAGAAGTCATTGATCATTATTTGGTAAGAATGACATCATGATAATGATCAATAACCTCTTACCTTTCAAATCCAACTCAGTAACATTGCATCCAGTATTTATCTTAAACTTGATCTCATCTTTGACCAGAAACACATGACTTTTCATTCCTCACCAGAGCCTGGGACACGTTTCCTCCGGTTGCCAGTGATTTGAAATGTCGGCTGTTATAGACCAGTTGCACCTGCTCCAAGTCCTGAGTCTCCAAAACCTCCTGAGTGGGTCGGTCCACAACCTGCAGCTTTTCGTGGCTGTCCACCAGGACCAGAGTACGGCTGTTAATCCACTGCAGAGACACACAGATGGCGGTCACATCATTTCCCCCACATCAGTCTTTACTTCAAGAAAACGCACTGTGGACTGAACTGGTTAGCAACACGTGTGCTCACCTCTGCCTTTACTTCTCTCTCATGTCATATCTAAATGTTACATGTCTTCGTTAAGTCAGGACCAGTGTAGAAGGCAATTCCTGCTCACAACACTCCATAAAGATTATTTCTTCATTTATAAATGGATTCACTTATGTGGACAGTTGATTTTTTTTGGTCAATAATATACAGAAACAATCTGAGACACCTTGATATCCAAATAAATATATCTACACTATCGATATCGTTCAGGTTTACGTCATGTTTCTGCATTTAGCAAACACTTTTATCCAAAGCGACTTACAAATGAGGATACAACATAACAGCTAATGTGAAAGCTAACAATAAGCTGCATAGAAGGAAAGCACATGTCAGGCTCTGTCAGAGGTGGCAGACATGATGGAGTGCAGGCACAGAGGGAGGCACAGAGGGAGGCACAGGGGGAGGCACAGGGGGAGGCACAGGGTCAGCGTTAGGGTAGGAGATGCTCTCTGAAGAGCTGGGTTTTCAAGACTTTCTTTAAGATGGACAGGGTTCTGGTGGCGCTCGGTAGGTCATTCCACCATCGTGGAACGACACATTAAAAGAGTTTGGATTGTCTTAAGCGGGGTGTAGGAGCTGCTAGACGACAATCCTTTGATGACTGTAATGATGGAGTCGTGGCATAAACCGGTATAAGCAGATCACACAATATAATTCTGAATTTTGAACCACAATCAGCAGACTTGTCAGTGTCTTTGTGGTTATGTCTGTCAAGAGACACAAGCTGTCTAACTGTGATCAGACATCCAGGACATGTGTCAGCACCAGATTCTACAGAGCATCCGGAAAGTATTCACAGCGCTTCACTTTTTATCCTGCAGTATGTTACAGCCTTAATCCCAAGCATATTAAATTCATCTTTTGCCTCAAAAATTCTACACTCAATAATGACAAAGTGAGACATGTTTGTTGAAACTTTTGCAAATTTACCAAAAATAAAACATTTACATAAGTATTCACAGCGTTTGCTCAAATCTTTGTTGAAGCAGTGTGACGCTTCAAGCTTGGCACCTGTTTTTGGGCAGGTTCCACCTTCTTCTTTGCAGAAATTCCATCAGGTTGGATGGGGAACGACGGATCTTTTCAGATCTCTCCAGAGACTCGACTCAAATTGGATTAAAATCTGGGCTCTGGCTGGGCCACAGAGGACATCCACTGCTTTGTTATCTCGGCTGTGTGCTTTGGGTCGTTGTCCTGTTGGAAGATGAACCTTCACCCCAGTCCGAGGTCCAGAGCGCTCTGAAACTGGTGTAATGGTAAATTCAATGTCTTAACCACATGCTGCATCCTGCTGCAAAGTGTGAGACATCCCCCGGGGGGGTGTGGTAAGGTGACGGTAAAAACAAAAGGCACCCAAAGCCCCCCAAAGGTCTCCATTTCATTTCTCATCAGAGGTAACAGGAAGAGAAAAAGCTTCCACAACGCTGGTTATCATCAAGGATGTCTCTGTACATTGCTGCATTCATTTTTCCCTCGACCCTCACTTGTTTCCCAGTTTCTGCTGCTGGAGAACATCCCCACAGCATGATGCTGCCACCACCCTGCTTCACTGTTGGGATGGTATTAGCCAGGTGATGACCAGTGCCTGGTTTCCTCCACACATTACGCTTTTCATTCAGGCCAAAGAGTTCAATCTTTGTTTCATCAGACCAGAGAATTTTATTTCTCATGGTCTGAGAGTCTTTCAGGTGCCTTTTGGCAAACTCCAGACGGGCTGTCGTGTGCCTTTTACTGAGGAGTGGCTTCCATCTGGCCACTCTACCTTACAGGCCTGATTGGTGGAGTTCTGCAGAAATGGTTGTCCTTCTGGAAGGTTCTCCGCTCTCCACAGAGCAATGCTGGAGCACTGTCAGAGAGACATTGGGTTCTTTGTCACTTCTCTGACTAAGGCCCTTCTACCCACGATCGCTCAAAGTGGCTGGGCCAGCTCTAGGAGGAGTCCTGGCGGTTCCAAACTTCCATTTACTGATGATGGAGGCCCCTGTGCTCATCGGGATCTTCCATGGTGCAGGAATCTTTCTGTAGCCCTATCCAGACCTGTGGATTGACACAATCAGAGGTCTACAGACAATTCCTTGCACTTCATGTCTTGGGTTGTGCTCGGACATGCACTGTCAACTATGGGACCTTTTATAGAAAAGAGTGTGTTGTTCCAAATCATGACCAATCAGCTGAATCTACCACAGGAGGACTGCGATCAGGCTGTAGGAACTTCTGAAGGATGATCAGTGGAAACAGAATGCACCTGAGCTCACTTTTAATGGTCAAGGTAAACGCTGTGAATACTTAGGAGAATACTTATTTTGACTAAATTTGCACGTTTCATCTGGTCTTTAAGGGGTATTGTGTGTAGAATTTTAAGAGTAAAAGATTAATTTACTCTATTTGGGAATAAGGCTGTAACATAACGCTGTGAATCCTTTCCGGATGCTCTGTATGTGAGTGACGGAGATTAAAAAACTGACCAAATAGACAGAGTTAGGTACTTACATTTAGGCTAATGATGTCACAGCTGAGGTGGAGCTGTCTTTGTTTGATGACATGGATGGTGCCCATCTCTTCCTTCTTCACCTGAACAAATCAGAGAGTGGGAGATCAGTTCCCTAAAAAAACAGGTCAGCACACAGACATAGCAGAAACATAACATTTACCTAAATACATATCCACAGTATGCAAGTTAAAAAAGCAATGCTGAAATAAAAACTGACCCCAGCAGATAGATTCAATACAATTTCAAAAGGCACGTAGTCTATGGTATATTTTGCAATAACAGGATAAGATGGAGTTGAGCACATACCAGGAGAAAGTGGACTGTATCTCCTTTACAAAAAGCCAGGATGGGATTGACCATTTTCTGAACAGGAACAAAGTGCCAGGCCAGCTGAGGAACACTCGATGGATCTGACTGATGAAGGAGAACACATCATATTAGAAATGCAGTTCTCTTAAAACATGCAGCACCACAGTGATCATAGAGCTGACATATGCCATGCCAAGCAGGCCAAACTGTTCACTGTCCAGGCAGCAAGTACAGAGGGGAAATCTGCTCTAGGCTAACACATCTGCAGAGATGACAGGAATTCACATCGTAACCGACTGATTACATTACAATACTAATTTGTTCATTCCTCTTATTTAAACTGGAAAATCCATGATGGCTGGTCCTCAAACACAAAGACAGTAATATATATAGAAATCTCAATACCAAACCACATGTAACATTCAATAATAACTCTAAAACTGCACTGTAAAAATTAAGAGAAGAATGCAAAACAAAAGGACGTACAATCAATATATTAAGAGACAAGATTTGATACAAAATTGCAAAAATATTCATATAGACTCCATAAAGACAGCAGCCAAATGATTTGACCCATTAGGCTCCGTGGGGGCTGCTGGTGGCCTGGGTCTTGGGGCCCTCTCGGCATGCTTCTGATTGCTGGGGGGGGTTGTGGACCGTTGCCCTATACACATAACTGAGCAGGGTGGGACCTGTGCCATCTGTGTATCGAATGTTCACTCACACACACACACACACATTCATTAGCCCAGTAGCATGCTCACTAAGCAGTTGATGTATTATCATGTCGTCTCAGGTCATGTATATCCACAGTTGTGTTGTATGCGATTGCTGATACTTGTGCTTGTTTTTGTGTGTTTGTTTTTTCTCTGCTTGTCTGCTTTCAGGTGCTCCTGGTGGCGCTAAGACTGGACTCCCAATAGAGGCCGTGGATTGTTGTCTGTTCTGTTTTTACAGGTTGTCTGGTTTTTCATTGTTTGTTTGTTTCTTTCTATTTCTGTTCTGTTTCTTTTTCTTTGCTGTCCCTCTTTCCCTGTCCCCTGGTCCGATTCGGCACTATTACATGTTAAGTATGGTAACAAAAGTAAATAAATAAGCAGTTGATGGCCATCAATTCTATGAGATGAGTGCAAAAGGGTGCGGAAGGTCCCACCATCTCTTTGTTGGTGCTGCTGAACTGCTTTATTTACATTTAGTATGTTTTTAATTTTTTGCAAATACATTCTAAGTTCTATTTTATTTTATTTATGTGGAGTTCCTCAAGGATCAATCCTTGGTCCTCTCTTATTTAACCTTTACATGCTTCCCTTAGGAAAACTTTTGCGAGAAAACAATGTCAACTACCTTACCTATGCAGATGATACTCAAATTTACATTGCCCTCTCTCCTGATGACTACAGACCGATTGATTCCCTTTATCACTGTATGTCACTGATAAATGACTGTCCCACAATTTCCTGCAGCTAAACAAGAACAAAACAGAAGTTATTGTTTTTGGTCCTATCAAAAATGAGAGAATTAAGGTCAGTGCTTATCTGAAAACCCTATCACTACAGACTACAAGCCATGCCAGAAACTTGGGTGTTATATTAGATGCTGACTTACACTTTGAAAACCAGATTAATTTACAAACCAAGTCGGCATTTTACCACCTAAAAATATAGCAAGGATTAGAGGTCTTCTATCTACATCAGACCTGGAAAAACTTGTCCATGCTTTTATCTCGAGTAGACTTGACTACTGCAATGGGCTTTATACCGGCCTTCCAAAAAAAAACATCCGTGTGTTCAAAATGCAGCTGCACGGGTACTCACAAAAAAAATAAATAAATACGACCACATCACACCAGTTCTCAGATCTTTGCACTGGCTCCCTCTGTGTGAGAGAGATGAATTTAAAATTAATTTGCTGGTCTACAAATCCCTAAATGGTTTGGGCCCAAAATACCTGCTAAATCTTCTTATTCCCTATCAACCATCAAGAACCCTTAGGTCGTCTGGAAAGGGACTGCTAACGGTTTATAGTCCAAAGACAAAAAATGGTAAAGTATCATTCTGACATTGTGCTACTAATTTCTGGAACAAACTCCCTGAAACACTTTGATGTGCCCCAAATGTTGCTACTTTTAAATTAAGGCTCAAAACTTGTTTTGTCAGGCCTTTTAAATGTGATGATGGGTGCCAATGGTTAGAGTTACAGATACTTTTGAGTGTTTATTATCTCTGTTTTACTTGTCTTATCCTTTCTTACCGAAGCATTTTATCAATTCTATCTTGCACTATGTCTGGTTCCGGCTGAGTAGATTTAACAGAAGGTTTTATTGTCTTGCTTTGTTTTACGTGTCTTTGCACATTTTTATCTTTTTATCCTTTCATCCTTTTATTCTGTTATTTATTTTCCTGCTATGTAAAGCACATTGAGTTGCACTTGTGTATGAAATGCGCTATACAAATAAAATTGCCTGCCTTGCCTTACCTTATCAGATTTTACTGCTCGGAATGAAGAACCCTGTAAGAAATTTTCCTGTGTTCTGTGCCGACTCAAGTTTGCCTACACATTTGAACTTAAAACCTAATGTTATACAGAATGTGATCATGAAATCCATTACTGTAGATGTCTGTCCAACAACACTGGGATAATTTTTTGAGAATCTTTCTCAGTATCTCATCAATTAACCCTATTGAGAGCATTTCAAGCAGGACTTGGAGTGGCAGCTATCTTCAGATCATCTTATAAGGTATTTGGTTGAATAAAAGCTCAGAAGACAAGTGTTGGAGGCTCCTATCTAATGTTGCCCATCTCCTCTGAGGAAGGAGATATAATTTCTACAACACAGGACAAGTTCAATAAACTTCTAAAATTCTTATACCTCCTTATCACTTGCCAGGAGAACTCGTAATTATCATTCTGTTCTTGGCATTTGTAAATACCACAGCGGTGCACATTTTGATAGTTCCTTTCATTTTCAGATATGACCTCTTCTTGATATGTATTTAGAAATATACAAGAACAGATATTCTTCATACAGAATGTGGAATTTACATAGAATTAATCTTTTAATTTCAGTATTGCTCTATCTAAATATCCAAATGCTTTCATTTACAAGAAAAAAGGACAAACGAATAGAAAGTCAAACCTTGGTGTAGGGAAAAGTCATCCAGACGTTGAGTGTGGGCTTGAGGCCAATGACCAGGATCTGATTAAGAAATCCAAAATGCAAAAATAAACTTTCTTTTTAGTCATGATTTAGTCTCCAACAACAATAACAACAGCTGTAATCTACAGTGGTTTGCGAAAGTATACAACCCCGCTTTTTTTTTTAAGTTTTCTTTTGCACCATAGTCTGGTCCAAATTACCAGGAGAACTTATTTCGAGGAAAAATTAAAAAAGGTTTATGCATATGTATTCACCCCCCAAGGTCAGTACTTTGTATAGCCCCCCTTTGCATTAGTTCCAGCTGTAAGAATCTCGGGGTTCGTCTCTATGAGCTCGCCACATCCAACCACTGGGATTTCTGTCCATTTTTCATAGTAAGACTGCTCCAGCTCCTTCAGGTTTCATATGTTCTGCTGGTGTACAATAGTCTTTACGTCATGCCACAGATTCTCAGTCTGATTGAGGTCTGGGCTTTGACTAAAACATTCAACAAATGTAAACATTTCCCCTTAAACCACCGAGTGGTGCTTTAGCAGGATGCTTGGAGTCATTGTCCTGCTGGAAGGTGAACCCTGTCTCCAATCGGTGGAAGAGAGTTTCGCAGTCCCTGCTGTTAAAAACCTCCCCACAGCATGATGCTGCCACCACCATGATGTTCTTTGAGTGGTGTTGGCTTCGTGTCAGACCTTTTCCTTGATGGCCAAAAGTTTAACTTCAGTGTCATCTGACCAGAGGACCTTCTTCCGTATGTTTTGGAGTCTCGTACATGCTGTTTGGTGAATTTGTCTGTAAGAAGTTCTGGTCCAGCTGTGTGTCATTCATTCTGATGGTTTCTTAAGTACCTAACTATTTATGTATATTGTGTATTATTCATTCATTAGGTGTGTGCGTGTAAGTGAGTGTGGGTATTGTTGTAGACAGTGGCGTACACATGGCAGAATGCCCCCCCTTGTGGCCAATTGTTGAAAAATATGCGCTAAAGTGCTTCCTTGGGAGACAAAATGTGTGCTAAACTGCCCTCAAGTGCCCTCCCGGGAACCAAAACACATGCTAAACTGCCTCTTGAAAGCCAAAACGCATGCTAAAGTGCCCCCTTGGAAGCCAAAACGAGTGCTAAAGTGCCCTCTTGGGAGCCAAAACGCGTGCTAAAGTGCCCCCTTGGGAGCCAAAATGTGTGCTAAACTGCCCTCAAGTGCCCTCTTGGGAGCCAAAACGCGTGCTAAAGTGCCCCCTTGGGAGCCAAAATGTGTGCTAAACTGCCCTCAAGTGCCCTTTTGGGAGCCAAAACGCGTGCTAAAGTGCCCCCTTGGGAGCCAAAATGTGTGCTAAACTGCCCTCAAGGGCCCTCTTGGGAGCAAAACGTGTGCTAAAGTGCCCCCTACCCTTCAAAAAGTCTGTGCACTGTTTGGGGGGGTAGTCTGTTTTTCCAGACTAACCACTCCACATATCTGAATGATCTTTATCAAGCAGTTCCACCTATATGGAAATGTGTCTGTTTATGTACCTTGGTAAGAGAAGCCATAGCCAGCAGAGAAAAATGTGTGATGGGATGATCTCTAAAGTCCGGAGGAGCCCGCAAAGGTTCAATACAGCACACCTCCCCCTTAGAACCACTGAAGAGACATCGAGAGTCACATGACCGCATCCCCATCACCCTCCTGAAAACAAAAGTAATAAAACACCAACTAAGAGAAGGTAGTACTTTCCTTTTTAAAATGGATGTACAATTGAGCCAAGATGGATAATTTATGGTAACACTCCTGTCAACTTTATGGATGACTCCTTGGTTGGCCAGCAGAGCAATTTACCTAAAAGCCAGTTCAAATACAGATCCTCCGCTGTCGTTGCACACTGCTAGAGTTGGGTCATCTGTGAACTACAGAGACAAAAAGAGGGAAGAAAAAGGGGACAGAAATAGGGTAGAATTATCCAGTTATGGTTCCGAACTGTTGTGTAAGCATTTATTTTACACTGTTGTTCAATCTCTTACTTTTGGTATTCATTGTCTATTAATTGTTTGTTCATTATCAGAATGAACTTTACATAAACATTGTATTGAGTATTAAATAAAAAAAACGTATTCTCTTTAGTTCCAAGAACATTGAATTAAATAAAACCGATTCTTTTTACTTTATACATGCTTCCATTAGGTAACATTATTAGACAGCATGGCATCATTTTCCATTGCTATGCTGATGATACTCAGCTGTACTTATCTATGAAACCAGAAGAAACCAATAGGTTGGTCAGACTACAAGCCTGTCTTAAAGACATAAAGACCTGGATGACTCAGAACTGTCTGCTTTTAAATTCAGACAAAACTGAAGTTGATCTCTTTGGACCTGAGCGCTTCAGGGAGAATCTGTCCAGTTATATAGTTGATATAGTTATGTAGTTTGACCAGAATTTATCATTTGACACACATATAAAACAGGTTTCTAGGACTGCCTTCTTTGTAATTGCATGATATCCCTAATTTCCCTCATTAGCTAAATGTCAAATTCCAAATAGAATTTAAATTCTTCCCGACATATAAAGCTCTGAATTATAACTGACTAAGAAGTCAGTAGGTTATTTATAAGGTCAGGCTGATGTACATGTACAGCGCGCTAAGCTGGATTGTTTGGCAAACGCCTCTACATCTGACGGCTCTTAAAGAAACCTGTGGACAGAGAGAGGGATATGCCATTCAGTATGCGAGGATGACTTACCTTAACATGCAGTATAGCTGTTCCGGGAGGATGGGCATCAGTGATAGTCCTAAGAAGCTTCCCATTGGCAAGATCCCACATTGTAATCTATTCATGGACACAGACATACATATAAGAAACTGTGAGATGAAACTATTTAATTTTTTGTTCAATATCATCAGTGCCACATTGTCATGGCCTTATCATATCTATTTTAAAATTTAACAAATCTATGCCTTCAATATTGGAAGTTTTCCCATAGGTAAAAAAAAACTGTGTAGAACATCAATATTTGCAAGGTACTGCAACAAGGTTTGAAGTTAAGGGAATGTGACAACACGTGTTATTTCTTGACGATAATGGCTGAGATGAGTCTGCCACGTTATTTTCACCAAGTTAATATTTTCATTCAGCAGTTCGAATAATAATCAGAATAAGAAAGCAATCAACAGAGACAGGTGAGGAGGAGGTTTGTTTCTTACATTATAAATTAACAATACTGGATCCCTAGCAAATAAGTTCATGGTCCTTGTGAGGAGTTGCTGGGTGTACTATTGTATTTGACACTGACAGATAAATAGGAATTACAATCAACTTTCCAATAACAGCAAAGGCTTTCAGAAAGCGAAGAGGACCCTAATGCTAGCTCGCCTAGCCGTGCTGGACTTGACCACGCTGAAGCTAGCCTGCTAGCTAGTACTCACACAGAGATTAAGGCGATTTGCTCCAACGTAAAGAGTGATCTGAACTTTATCAAGTCTACATTGAGAGATGATGTGAAGAAGGAGCTGACTGAACTCAGAGACAAGATTAACCAGGCCCTGGGTGACATCAGGGGGGACTTGAGAAACACAACAAGACGAGTCGAGGAAGCCTAACAGCATGTAGCCAATCCAGAGGAGCATAATCTCCACCTGGAAGAATTGCTCCAACAATTGAATCAGACAGAGGAATCCCTGCAAACAAAAGTAACAGACTTGGAGACTCAGTCATAGCAAAACTAAATCCACAAGACAAGCCCACTCTTAAAATACAGCGCTACCACCGAGCTCTGAGCTCGTGACCATCTCGGGATGTCCCACCAAGGTCCATAGTAATTAACTTTCAGGAGTATTAAACTCAGGAACAGATCCTGTTATCTGCTTGGAGAGTTTATTTTGACCACATCTAGCAGACAGAGATAGTTACGAAAAGAACAGAGTATGAAGGAATAAGGAGTGCTTAAGGAGAAGCTTATGGTGTTTTTGAACGGTGGACCCAGGATCTCTAACTACGCAAGAGAAGCCGTGGACAACCAGCGAATCGCCTGGTCCAACACCAGGACCCCTCACCACTGCATGGGAGAGGGTCGGGGACAAACGTCGTCAGCAAGCATCCCTCCCGGAGGAGATATGAGAGAAACTGTGCGCTTTCCGCCGCAGCCCCCAGAAGACCTGATCTCAATGCAAGAGATCCCCCAACTGGTCCCCACGGCCCCATAATGTGGCCAAATAGGATTATCTCAGAGGTGACAAAATAAGTGATCGTGCTGGAACTAACAGTACTGGGAAGAGCGTATGGAGGAAGCAAATGAGAATCGAGCAGAAAAGTGCAGAGGGAACACTGCAGGGGGAACACATAAAGGTTGGCTGTGTGGGTTTCACATGATGTTCACTGTCCAAAACCCTTAATTAACTAGACATTAGAGGAGCTGCAAAGATGAGGACCATTCAGTCTGTGAGCAAAGCTGCAGAGAAAGTCATTAGATGGCTTTGAATTTAGAGGGTTCACTTGTGGGTGGTTACTACTGGGACGCTAGTATAGGCACGATCAACCTTACTGGGGTGAGGGTGCCTGGTAGTGAAACACCTGATGACCCCAGGAACATCACAGACAAGGGCATCTAGAAGATGTATCTTACATATGAATAAAATTGAAATTGAAATCATTTTTGTGATGAAATGATAACATTGCAGTCCTAATATAGGTTTACTAATATCAAACAAAGCCAAACATAGCTAAATGAACATGTGATAATTAATAATATACAGTAAAAAGGCAAAAGCATTTCAGCTTCACCCATATTGACCTGAAGCAATATATGCATCCAATATTCAACATGTTAAAATCATGACGTAATGATTTCCAGGTTCAGCATTAACAAAAAGAAAAAACAAATAACAATATCCTTTTACATTTAGAGTCTGAAGCATTGCCAAAACAAATGAAAAATGAGATGTTCTAAAAAACAGTGATAAGCATGAATGAAAGGTCACTCATTTACAATAGACGCAAATAGTTTCAAACCATTTTTATCGAATGTTTTTGGTTCCAGCAGAGGCTGAAAAGTGTTAGGCAGTCTTAGGCCTCAGCTTTCAAAAGCCCTTTCAAACAAATCTTCAGATCATGATATATTAAAAGAGGCCTGGCACAGACCGTCATCCTAAGGCAGGAATATACTTGCTTTCAGTTCTGGATATTCGTGTTAGTCGTGGCTGCCTTGCATATTGTGTGTGTTTGGACAGTTGTTAGTGCACGTCTTCAGAAATTAACACTACATGTTTGCAAACTGCAATATGTAGGTGACCTGTAGAGGCAGCCTGGATGTAGCTGTGAAAATGGCAAAAAGAAAAGAAAAGAAAAGCTTGCAGACAAAGGCTGCCCAGTGACATGTATGCTGGTGAATACAGCTGGTGAGAGATCAGCAGCATAACATCTGTGCGGAGAAACATGCTGGAGAACAGTGTTGATAGGGATTTTTTCCAGCCCGTGTCATCTTGTGCCCCCCGAGTGGAATCTATAACCTGACACTTTATATTGACTGTCCATTTTTCTTATTTTTTTCCAAAATCAAATTTTCCTTTGGGATTAATAAAGTATTATACAATTCAGTTTGAACATTCTTCTTTCTACAATAAGTTCTTTGGGCTTCTCCTGACTCAAGCTGCAGGAGAATCCCAAATAATTATTCTGACCCTGGGGTTGACAAGAGCTCTGTATTAGAAAGTTTTCTGCCTGTCGCTGGAAGTTTTACTTTGGATCAAGCGGATATCGATCCGAGAACAGCTCTCTGACATGTAACATATAAGTGAATGGGTTGACACAATGCCCTAAGTTTTGTTCCACCCTGAGACTTTCTAACAGACTCGCATAGCTCTACATTTGTACTATAAATTCCTGATTTAATCCCCCTCTCAACTTTATTTGTCAATTATGTTTATGTATGTTTATGTTTATATATTTAGCAGACGCTTTTATCCAAAGCGACTTACAAATGAAGATATAACAAGCTATATAAAAAGCTAACAATAAACTATATAGAAGGAACTCAGGAGTCCAACTCTGTCAGAGGTGACAGAGTAGAGATAGGATGCAGGCATAGAAGGAAGTGCAGAAAGATAAAGTGCAGAGATAGAGGGGGTGGGGAAGTACAAGGTAAGTGCTGGGATAGGAGATGCTCTCTGAAGAGCTGGGTTTTCAAGAGCTTCTTGAAGATAGACAGGGACGCCCCTGTTCTGGTAGCGCTCGGTAGGTCATTCCACCATCGTGGGACGACACATGAACAGAGTTTGGATTGTCTTAGGCGTGGTGTAGGAGCTGCTAGACGACAATCCTGGGACCAACGGAGGGACCCAGTTGGGACATAAGCCTTTGCAAGAGCATTCAAGTAGATGGGAGCCGCTCCATTAAGCACTTTGTAGGCTAACATCAGTGACTTGAATTTGATGCGGGCGGCTAAGGGTAGCCAGTGAAGTTCAATGAACAGAGGGGTGACGTGTGCTCTTTTAGGCTGATGGAAGACCAGACGCGCCGCCGCGTTCTGGACCATCTGCAGAGGTTTCACAGCACAGGGTGGGAGACCAGTTAGGAGAGCATTGCAGTAGTCAAGGCGGGAGATGACCATGGCCTGCACCAGGAGCTGGGTGGCATGTTGTGTTAGGTATGGTCTGATCTTTCTTATGTTTAGCAATGCGAAGCGGCATGAACGAGCAACCGAGGTAACGTGATCTTTGAAGGTTAGTTGGTCATCAATCATGACACCCAAGTTTCTAGCAACCTTTGATGGAGCAAGAGATAGGGATTCAGTTTGGATGCAGATGCTGTGGTGTATGGTTGGTTTGGCTGGGAAGACAAGCAGTTCAGTTTTTGGGAGGTTAAGTTGGAGATGATGGGCTTTCATCCATGTTGATATGTCAGAGAGACAGTCTGAGATTCGTGCTGAGACCGTGTGGTCGTCAGGTGGGAATGACAGATAGAGCTGGGTATCATCAGCATAACATTGGTATGAGAAGCCATGTGATCGGATGATCTGTCCCGGTTAGGTGGTGTATATGGCAAAGAGAAGAGGTCACAGTATTGAACCTTGGGGGACCCCTGTGGCAAGGTGGTGCGCTGCAGAAGTGTGACCAAGCCAGGATACTTTGAAAGACCGACCAGTGAGGTATGATTCAAACCAGGAGTGTGCTCTCCCTGTGATGCCCATGATGGAGAGTATGGACAAAAGGATACTGTGGTTGACAGTGTCAAATGCAGCTGATAAGTCGAGCAGGATAAGTACAGAGGACTTAGCTGTCGCTCTGGCTTCTTTTAAGGCTTCTGTCACAGCCAACTGAGCCCTTTCAGTGGAGTGTCCACTTTTAAACCCAGATTGGTTTGGGTCAAGGAGGTTGTTATGTGAGAGGTAATCGGTGACCTGCTTAAAAACCGCCCTTTCAATGATTTTAGACAGAAACGGGAGGAGAGAGACCGGCTGATAATTCTCCACATGAGTTGGAGGGAGGGAAGGTTTCTTGAGCAGCGGTGTAACCTGAGCTTGCTTGAATGTGGTAGGAAATGTGCCCGATGTCAGTGAAGCATTAATCACATGCGTGACTGCGGCAGTTACAGTAGGAGCAATGGATTGGAGAAGATTAGTAGGGACGGGGTCCAGCGGGCATGTAGTAGGACGGCTAGATGTGAGAAGTTTAGACACACTGCTCTGAGCGAGAAGGGTAAATGAGGAAAATGATGCAGTAGGACTTCTGCATGCAGATTTTGTGGTACCAGGTTTGGTAAACTGTTTGCTTACAGCTGCCACTTTGTCAGAAAAAAAATGAGGCAAAGGTGTCTGCTGTTAGACTGGTAGCAGGTGCCGGAGGATTAAGTAGAGTTTTGAAGGTGGAAAAAAGTTTCCGGGTGTCAGTAGCACTATGAATCTTGTTGATGTAGAAAGACTTTTTCGCATCAGTAACACTGGATGTGAATGATGACCGTAGCGCCAGGAGTTTTGCTAGATCTTCAGGATCTTTTGACTTTTACCATTTCCTTTCGGCAGCTCTGAGATTGGTGCGCAACACTCATGAGTATCATTAAGCCAGGGGTGAGACTGGGAGGATCGCGCGGGTTTGGTGGATAGAGGACACAGACTATCCAGAGATAAGCTCAGAGTAGAGCAAAGGGACTCCGTGGCATCATTAACCTGAAGGGAGAAGAATGTGCTGGAGGTTGGAAGAGCGGAGGCAACAACGGAGGAGAAGCGGGTGGGCGACAGGTTGCGAAGATTGCGGCGGAAGGGGGTAGAAGCAGATGGTCTTCTCGGGAGACTCACTCTGAACTGAATGAAATAGTGGTCAGAAAAATGCAGAGGTGTGACAGACAGGGCCTCTGTGGCACAGTTTCTTGAGAAAACGAGATCTAGCACTTTGCCAGCTTTATGAGTCGGAGGACTGCTGAGCAGTTGTAGCTCAAACGAGTGCATTAGTGTCAGAAAATCAGAAGAGTTAGGACTGTCAAGGTGGATGTTCATGTCACCAAGGACAATTATGGGACAGTCATGCTCCAGGATAGAAGAGAGCAAGGTGTCTAGTTCATTTAGAAAGTCACGAGTTGTCCTGGTGGGCAGGGTTTTGACCGGTGCAGTTACCAAGATGGCGTGGTATTCAAAGGTATTGTATTTAGCACCAGGTAGCAGTTGTATTTCCAACACTGTGGTTAAAGCTCGCTAAGAACAGGTGCTGTTGTCACTTAAGGACTCACAGTTAATTTTCTGGTCATCCACAGAATTATTCAAATTGCCTATTTATTTGCATCTGATCCCATGGGAGGCACAGGATCTCAGTCATCCAGGTCATGGAAATCATAAGAGCTTAAATAAAGGCAACAAGAAGAAATCCAGTTGCCCTTACTCGAGCTCTTATGATTCTTTCCACACTACACATGCCAGTTTTTACATGCCATCTTGTTTGATCCTTCCATGCCCAACAAGGCAAAACATCAACATGACGCATTCCAGTACTGTCCACCACCGAGTGGACTAACCTTTTTCCACCCTTTTGAATTTATCAAACTCAAATACACACTGACTCAAAAAAGCAGTCATTTTATGTGGAATTTTTACCTGTCCTTTAGCAAACCCACAGAGGAGTCGTGAGCAATCATGGTTGATGCTGAGGGCAGAAATAGCTCCAAACTCTGCACCCGTTGTCTTGGAACCCAGACAGAGCCGCAGAGCCTGGTTGGTGTCTGAAGTAGAAAACAGGGGAAAAAACTTTGAAAAAAAAAAAAAAAAAAGGCCACAAGCTCAACAAAAGAATAACAGAATCAAACAGCTTATCAGTAACAATACACACTGGAACCATGTGAAGAAATAACAATACATAAATCAATAAAAAGAAAAGAAAAGAAAAGAAAAGAAAAGAAAAGAAAAGAAAAGAAAAGAAAAGCACAGCGCATGCTCTGAAATAATGGGAACTGCATAAAAACAGCCACGTAGAAATAAAATTAAGAAAATAAAAGCATGACTGAACAGGAATGGCCATACCTTTCCCTGCCCAGGCCATCGTTATGTCAGCAGTATAAAGAGACATAAGTCAATTTAGCTGAAATCTAAATCAAATTTAAGTCAAAACCAAAGACACTTTGTGTCTGTGGGAACCAGTAAAACAATTTCATGTTGTGTTATTTTCGTTAGTCACACTCTCCTCCTACTAAAGGTTATAGATCAAAGTCATGTTGTTTCACTAACAAGAACATAAAAATATCAAGTGGGCCATTTTCAGAAAAATTACCATGTTTCAGCAACTTTTGCCCAGTTTTTCCCAATTTCTCAAGACAGAGCTCTTCTCGATGTGTCGGGTTGATGCAATGCAAACACTTCATTACTGACATCTAATGGTTAATGTGGAGAACACAACCATCTCAAACACAGTCGACACAACATCCAGCATCGCCAGATATTATGACAGAAAAATCTATACAAAGAACAGAAGCATTACAATTTAGGGACACAGTGTTGGGCAATTAAAATGGTGTCAACAGCACCATTTTTTCATCAGTTTACTCCCCGTAGGGTAAGCGGTGTGCCAAGAGGGCGGTCAAGCTCAGGTCGTGTACCAGAGGCAACCGAAGGTTCTATGCAGCATCTTAGCTGTTCCTAACTGCGCTCGTCTGGGCAGAGATCTCTGACGCTGTTCCTGATGCTTGTTGGAGCCACTCTCCCAGTTTGGGTTTCACAGCCCAGTGCTCAGACTACCACTGGCACCACTGTTAACTTCACTGCGCCATCTTTTCAACTGGAGCGTATCGTGTTCCTTCTTCTTGGTGTCGTTGTCAATTGCAACATTTCTGCCTTCTTCTGTAATTTGTCGACCACCATAATAGTCAGCCATCATCTGCTTATCAGTCTGGATCTGGGAGTCACACACCTTTGGAGGCATCTCCCAATTTGACTTTGGGACATCCAAACACAGATGTTTGTAGTGATTTCAGTGTAAAACCCTGCACTGAGCGACACCCGAGATTCACATGTGGATTTGGGGACATGATGTTGGAACTTCACCAGCCTGAGAAAGGATAGACACTACCTCACTTTAAATTGGCCTTTATTCTCTGAGATGGTTTGCCTCCCTGCCATAAACGCGTCTGTGAGGACATTAACAACCTGGTGCTAACCAGACCAACAGAGTTATATCCTATCAGCCTATCAGCCTGAAAGAACCAACTGAAATATAAAGAGGGGTGTGGGTTTAGGATGCACCAAATGTTTCTCCCTCCTTGAAAAAAAATGGTAAATTATGGATTCCTTGACACTACATTTTCTCTAAAGGGGAGAACAAGGTGACAAAAGGCGGACCTTCCCTATCCCCTACCTTATCTCCTGCCGAGAGGACCACAAAAAGAAACCAAAAGGGACCATTCTCCTCAGGTTTAATTTTCATCTGGATTATTGACACTACGTTAAATATGCTAATTATCTTTGTATGGGTCATTTAAGGTTTTTATTTAGATCCAGAGCTTAATTTTGACACGACTTACCAGACCGTACAATAAAGAATTAGGAAGTTAGAAAAAAATTTGTGATTTTTACCATGGAGCCACATTTCCATCTAGTGATCACTGACATAGAGTATCTAATCTAAAATAATAAATTAATGAGAGATCTGAATGGCAACCTTTAGCTAATTTATCAATCCATTTTTCCTGTGTGTTCCCTTGAGTTAGGGGATGACATGCATTTTAGTTCTTTACTCATATATATACACAATTTAATATTGTCACTATGGTCTGTTTTAAGCGTATATCCATAATTGTGATAATTGTTGTTAGCCTTGGTCTGCATATTACTAATGTATCTTTCAGACCTCTCTGAACAAATATGTGTTTAGAGAGACTATCCATCCATCCATCATCTGCCGCTTATCCGGGGGTCGGGTCGCGGGGGCAGCAGCTTGAGCAGAGAAACCCAGACGTCTCTGTCCCCGGCCACTTCCTCCAGCTCTTCCGGGGGGACCCCGAGGCGTTCCCAGGCCAGCCGAGAGACATAGTCTCTCCAGCGTGTCCTGGGTCTTCCCCGGGGTCTCCTCCCAGTGGGACGTGCCCGGAACACCTCCCCAGGGAGGCGCCCAGGGGGCATCCTAACCAGATGCCCGAGCCACCTCATCTGACTCCTCTCAATGCGGAGGAGCAGCGGTTCTACTCCGAGCCCCTCCCGGATGACTGAGCTTCTCACCCTATCTCTAAGGGAGAGCCCAGACACCCTGCGGAGGAAACCCATTTCGGCCGCTTGTATTCGCGATCTTGTTCTTTCGGTCACTACCCACAACTCGTGACCATAGGTGAGGATGGGAACGTAGATTGACCAGTAGGTAGAGAGCTTCGCCTTCTGGCTCAGCTCCCTCTTCACAACGACGGGTCGGTGCAGAGCCCGCAACACTGCAGACGCCGCACCGATCCGCCCGTCAATCTCCCGCTCCATTCGTCCCTCACTCGTGAACAAGACCCCGAGATACTTGAACTCCTCCACTTGGGGAAGGATCTCATTCCCGACCCGGAGAGAGCATTCCACCCTTTTCCGGCTGAGAACCATAGTCTCGGATTTGGAGGTGCTGATTCTCATCCCAGCCGCTTCACACTCGGCTGCGAATCGCTCCAGTGAGAGCTGAAGGTCACGGCCTGACGACGCTAACAGAACCACATCATCTGCAAAAAGCAGAGACCCGATTCTGAGGTCGCCAAATCGGACACCCTCAACGCCCTGGCTGCGCCTAGAAATTCTGTCCATAAAAGTTAGGAACAGAATCGGTGACAAAGGGCAGCCCTGACGGAGTCCAACTCTCACCGGAAACGTATCCGACTTACTGCCGGCAATGCGGACCAAACTCTGGCACCGGTCATACAGAGACCGAACGGACCCTATCAAGGGGTCCGGCACTCCATATTCCCGGAGCACCCCCCACAGGACTCCACGAGGGACACGGTCGAACGCTTTCTCCAAGTCCACAAAACACATGTAGACTGGTTGGGCGAACTCCCATGCACCCTCCAGGATCCTGCCGAGGGTATAGAGCTGGTCCACTGTTCCACGGCCAGGACGAAAGCCACACTGCATCTCCTGAATCCGAGGCTCGATTATCCGACGGATCCTCCTCTCCAATACCCCCGAATAGACCTTACCAGGGAGGCTGAGGAGTGTGATACCCCTATAGTTGGAACACACCCTCCGGTCCCCCTTTTTAAAGAGGGGGACCACCACCCCAATCTGCCAGTCCAGAGGCACTGTCCCCGATGTCCACGCGATGCTGCAGAGGCGTGTCAGCCAAGACAGCCCTACAACATCCAGAGCCTTGAGAAACTCAGGACGGACCTCATCCACCCCCGGGGCCTTGCCACCGAGGAGCTTTTTGACCACCTCGGCAACCTCAGCCCCAGAAATGGGAGGCCCCGTCTCCGAGCTCTCCGACTCTGCCTCTTCCGAGCACGTGTTGGTAGGATTGAGGAGTTCCTCGAAGTACTCCCCCCACCGACTCACAACATCCCTAGTTGAGGTCAGCAAAGCCCCGTCCCCACTGTAAACAGTGTTGACTGTGAGCCGCTTCCCCCCCCTGAGACGCCGGATGGTGGACCAGAATCTCTTCGAGGCCGTCCGGAAATCGTTCTCCATGGTCTCACCGAACTCCTCCCAGGCCCGAGTTTTTGCCTCAGCAACCGCCGAAGCCGCAGCCCGTCTGGCCTGTCGGTACCTATCAGCTGCTTCCAGGGTCCCACTGGCCAAAAAGGCCCGATAGGACTCCTTCTTCAGCTTGACGGCTTCCCTCACCACTGGTGTCCACCAGCAGGTTCGAGGGTTGCCGCCACGACAGGCACCGACCACCTTACGGCCACAACTCCGATCAGCTGCCTCGGCAATGGAGTCACGGAACATGGCCCATTCGGACTCAATGTCCCCCACCTCCCCCGGGATATGGTTGAAGCTCTGTCGGAGGTGGGAGTTAAAGCTCCTTCTGACGGGGGATTCTGACAAACGCTCCCAGCAGACCCTCACAATACGTTTGGGCCTGCCAGGTCTGATCGGCATCCTCCCCCACCAGCGGAGCCAACTCACCACCAGGTGGTGATCAGTTGACAGCTCCGCCCCTCTCTTCACCCGAGTGTCCAGGACATACGGCCGCAAGTCCGATGATACAACCACAAAGTCGATCATCGAACTGCGGCCAAGGGTGTCCTGGTGCCAAGTGCACATATGGACACCCTTATGTCTGAACATGGTGTTCGTTATGGACAGTCCATGACCAGCACAGAAGTCCAACAACATAACACCACTCTGGTTCAGATCGGGGGGGCCGTTCCTCCCAATCACACCCCTCCAGGTCTCACTGTCATTGCCCACGTGAGCATTGAAGTCCCCCAGCAGAACGAGGGAGTCTCCGGTAGGAGCATTCTCCAGTGCCTCCCCCAGAGACTCCAAAAAGGGTGGGTACTCTGAACTGCTGTTTGGCGCATAGGCACAAACAACAGTCAGGACTCGTCCCCCCACCCGAAGGCGGAGGGAGGCTACCCTCTCGTTCACTGGGGTAAACCCCAATGTACTGGCACACAGCCGGGGGGCAATAAGTATGCCCACACCTGCTCTGCGCCTCTCACCACGGGCAACTCCAGAGTGGAAGAGAGTCCAACCCCTCTCAAGAGGACTGGTTCCAGAGCCCAAGCCGTGCGTCGAGGTGAGTCCGACTATATCTAGCCGGAACCGCTCAGCCTCGCGCACCAGCTCCGGCTCCTTCCCCAACAGAGAGGTGACATTCCACGTCCCAAGAGCTAGCTTCAGTAGCCGAGGATCAGACCGCCAAGGCCTCTGCCTTCGGCCGCTACCCAGCTCACATCGCACCCGACCCCCAGAGAGACTATAGAATGGAGAAACAGACGTATTTTTAACACTAGAACTAAACTTTGAACTGGAAGGCCATACAGTTTTCAGTCATCTAATTGGCTTAAATCGTAGTACTGTAGTACCGAAACAATCCACTCCAACATGTCTCAATGACCACCACCCAGTAGAACTCACTCCCTTCATCACAAAGTGTTTCGAGCAGCAAGTCCTTGCACATCCTGCCTCCCCCCTACCAGCACTGCTCGTCCATTGCCACCCTAAACACCGGCGTACCAGAAGGCTGAACAAGTTTGTTCCCCTACTTACTCCCTCCCTCCCGACTGCAGACCTGTACATGGTTTTTAGTAAGACCATTACTAAGTTTGCACACACTGGCCTATCCATATCAAAGGTGTGGTGGTGGAGTGTGTGTCCCACTTCAACTTCCTGGGGACCCAGGTGTCACAGGATCTCTCCTGGACAACATACTGCTCCAACCTGGTTAAGAAGGCTCACCAGCGCCTCTTCTTCCTGAGGATTCTGAGGAAGAACCACCTCACCTCAGACATCCTCAGAGAGCACCCTTACCAACTGTATTAGAGTCTGGTATGGGAACGCATCCCCTACACCTGCTGCAGAAAGGTGCTGCAGCAGGTAGTGAATGCTGCTTAGCGCATTGCTGGAGCCTCACTTCCTGCAACTGAGGACATATATAAGAAATGTTGTCTCAGGTGAGCACACGACATCAGGTGCCACCCCCCTCCTGCCCTCTGGGAGGTGCTACAGGAGCCTATTGCATATTTTCCCAGTAATAATCACAATCTGCACCACTGTACACACTGGTTAGTTATACATACCATGAAGTCATAGCCCACTGTACATTCCTGCACACACATATTTCTGTATATTATATACCTGCACTTCTGTATATATCATATCATCCTGCAGTTACTGCTGGTTAGATCCAATCTGTATATCGTTGCCTGTACATGTGACATGTGCAATGACAGTAAAGTACTAAATCCAATCTAGTTCCTATGCGGTGGTATTGTCTTAAGCAGAAAAGATTGTGTATGACACTTCAATAACAGTATTATCAGAAGCTACATCTTACCCTATTTACCCTAATCTGATGTTCACGAGGTTTTGTGCATCAACAGGCACACAACATTAAAAGAGACATCTTATGGTTTAAAAAAAAAAACATTAGTTCACTAACTCTGGAATCAAATGAGTTAATAATGCTCTTTACTTACTAAACTCTGATTTTGAATTTGTCACTGAATGCACCATCAGTACAGTACTGTTATAGCCATTACAAAACCAAACATTGGTGAAATATTAGAAACATTAGCAGCAGTTTAACAACAAAAATGTAGACAAAACGCAGAGAACTGCAGCGTTTAAGGAGAAGATGCATCATTGAGGAATTATGACACGAGTCCCGAATGACGCTATCAACCAGCCAGCAGTGGTGCTGCACTAAAAGATTTTCTTTTTAAAAGCACTTTGTTGTGTGGTCTCAGCTCTCAGGTTATATTATTAGTAATAGCATTAATAATAGTATTAATCCTCCATCTGTATTTGAGGAAATACAGAAAGTACTACCAATCTGAAAAGAAGCAGACCCTGATGAAGTGGGGAGATCCAGTGGTTCACTCCAAACCATGAAAAGGCTTGCTTGAATAAAGGTGTAAATCAATGAAAATAAAGGGGCTGCTGAACTGTCTCAGAGTCACAGACATTTCATTACCACCTCAGGGAATTCTATAAGCTTGTGAAAAAAAAGTAATACATTTAAAATATGACAGTAAATACACCAGAAAATGGAATTGGCTTTGTTTAAAACAGCTAAAACATCATAAAAAGTTTTAAATGAACACATTCTTAATAACACTGTAAGCATGCAAAATGCAGAATAGGGTGGTCCTGATTAGACTCACCAAAGACCAGAGCCAGACCATGAGATGTTCCCACAGCAATTACACCTGCCATCGTCTGAACACACACACATACAAAAAAATCTGCTTAGGACACACTGGAGGAAATCAGCAGAGGGTCTGGTGTAGACATGAAAAAACATATCAAATGCTTTCCATTCATGCTGCGTCCTCACTTCACAAGATTTCACAAAGCTGTCCTAACTCCCACATTTTCTTGCTGTTTCTCCATCAGGATGCCATTTCAGGTAAAAAATAACTTGACTTATTTGAAAACTCCTGAATGTGAAGCATCGTCTCCCTCCCACTTCCTGTTTGTTCATCATTTACTGTTAAGCAAAATGTCAACAGTAGAATCTTCAATCTTCTCTTTGTAGTATCAAGCCAGTTGTGAAACTGCCTGAATAAATCATGTCCATGAATTTGCCCTTAAACTACTTACTGTTACCTCTGCTTGTTGAGTTGAACTGTTGGTTGTAAAAACTAATACTTACTATTGCAGTAGGCAGTCCAGCATCCACTTTGTCCTGAGTAAAGACACAAGTCAGATTTTTTTTATTTGGTCTTGTCTTTGTGCGTTTCTGTACTTTCATAAGGTGTGTGTAAGTATACATGTTTCTGTGTTTTGTGGACAAATTCTAGGTTCAGATTTAAATTAGCTTTAGGTAAAGGGTAGGGTTGTGAATTATGAAAAAGAGAAGAGACTTACAGCAGCAGCAACAATCTGTGCAGAGATGCCCTTCAGCTGGCTGAGTCGAAGAACTGACCCATGAACTGCTGTATTCGGATCCAGTGTCTTCCTCTTTCTTCATTTAATCCACAGAAAGACACATTAAACATGTCAAAACAATGCACACATCCAACAGACACAGTAGCAAAAAGACACACATTCGGTTTACTTGCACATGCAAACAATAAGAGGCATTTGTTTGGTTGGTGGTCACCTTTCAAGAGAACAACTTTACAATTATAACTTAGGCTTGCATTAGTTCATTCTTCTGCAGATTTGGAGAACTAGTAGAGCACTAAGAGTAGAGCACTAAGAGTAGAGCACTAAGAGTAGAGCACTAAGTGTAGAGCACTAAGAGTAGAGCACTAAGAGTAGAGCACTAAGTGCAGAGCACTAAGAGTAGAGCACTAAGTGTAGAGCACTAAGTGTATAGCACTAAGAGTAGAGCACTAAGTGTAGAGCACTAAGAGTAGAGCACTAAGTGCAGAGCACTAAGAGTAGAGCACTAAGAGTAGAGCACTAAGTGCAGAGCACTAAGAGTAGAGCACTAAGTGTAGAGCACTAAGAGTAGAGCACTAAGTGTAGAGCACTAAGAGTAGAGCACTAAGTGTAGAGCACTAAGAGTAGAGCACTAAGTGTAGAGCACTAAGTGTAGAGCACTAAGTGCAGAGCACTAAGAGTAGAGCACTAAGTGTAGAGCACTAAGTGTAGAGCACTAAGAGTAGAGCACTAAGTGTAGAGCACTAAGTGTAGAGCACTAAGAGTAGAGCACTAAGTGCAGAGCACTAAGAGTAGAGCACTAAGTGCAGAGCACTAAGTGCAGAGCACTAAGAGTAGAGCACTAAGAGTAGAGCACTAAGTGCAGAGCACTAAGAGTAGAGCACTAAGTGCAGAGCACTAAGTGCAGAGCACTAAGAGTAGAGCACTAAGAGTAGAGCACTAAGAGTAGAGCACTAAGTGTAGAGCACTAAGAGTAGAGCACTAAGAGTAGAGCACTAAGTGTAGAGCACTAAGAGTAGAGCACTAAGTGTAGAGCACTAAGAGTAGAGCACTAAGAGTAGAGCACTAAGTGCAGAGCACTAAGAGTAGAGCACTAAGTGTAGAGCACTAAGTGTAGAGCACTAAGAGTAGAGCACTAAGTGTAGAGCACTAAGAGTAGAGCACTAAGTGCAGAGCACTAAGAGTAGAGCACTAAGAGTAGAGCACTAAGTGCAGAGCACTAAGAGTAGAGCACTAAGTGTAGAGCACTAAGAGTAGAGCACTAAGTGTAGAGCACTAAGAGTAGAGCACTAAGTGTAGAGCACTAAGAGTAGAGCACTAAGTGTAGAGCACTAAGTGTAGAGCACTAAGTGCAGAGCACTAAGAGTAGAGCACTAAGTGTAGAGCACTAAGTGTAGAGCACTAAGAGTAGAGCACTAAGTGTAGAGCACTAAGTGTAGAGCACTAAGAGTAGAGCACTAAGTGCAGAGCACTAAGAGTAGAGCACTAAGTGCAGAGCACTAAGAGTAGAGCACTAAGAGTAGAGCACTAAGAGTAGAGCACTAAGTGTAGAGCACTAAGAGTAGAGCACTAAGTGCAGAGCACTAAGTGCAGAGCACTAAGAGTAGAGCACAAAGAGCAGAGCACTAAGAGTAGAGCACTAAGAGTAGAGCACTAAGTGTAGAGCACTAAGTGTAGAGCACTAAGAGTAGAGCACTAAGTGCAGAGCACTAAGAGTAGAGCACTAAGTGCAGAGCACTAAGAGTAGAGCACTAAGTGTAGAGCACTAAGTGTAGAGCACTAAGAGTAGAGCACTAAGTGTAGAGCACTAAGAGTAGAGCACTAAGTGTAGAGCACTAAGTGTAGAGCACTAAGAGTAGAGCACTAAGTGCAGAGCACTAAGAGTAGAGCACTAAGTGCAGAGCACTAAGAGTAGAGCACTAAGTGCAGAGCACTAAGAGCAGAGCACTAAGTGCAGAGCACTAAGAGTAGAGCACTAAGAGTAGAGCACTAAGAGTAGAGCACTAAGTGTAGAGCACTAAGAGTAGAGCACTAAGTGCAGAGCACTAAGAGTAGAGCACAAAGAGCAGAGCACTAAGAGTAGAGCACTAAGTGCAGAGCACTAAGAGTAGAGCACTAAGTGCAGAGCACTAAGAGTAGAGCACTAAGAGTAGAGCACTAAGTGCAGAGCACTAAGTGTAGAGCACTAAGAGTAGAGCACTAAGAGCAGAGCACTAAGTGTAGAGCACTAAGTGTAGAGCACTAAGTTTAGAGCATGTGTGCGTTCATGCCGTTTAAGATATGCTGGGTCTCCACTGTCAGAGCTGGCCAGGGAGGAGGTGTCACAGGAATGAGCATCCATGTTGTCTGTGTTTAGTATGCAAGTGTCCTCCAAAACAAATGGATCCTCCTCATCCTCCATCTGCAACACACAGCAATGAAACACACAGGTCAGCTGCAGTGTGCACAATAAAAGCAAGCTCACTTGTAGTTGGGGATTTACAACAGCTGACCACATATGCAACAGTGCCTGGCAGCTGCTGACCAGAAATACATGTCACTTCCTCAGCACAGTTTTGCTAATCTTGCAAACCACTTAATAGATTATATAATAATCAAATAAAGCTTCATATTCACAGCTGAAACCTCAGGACAGCACAGTGATGTGGGGATTGGCTGTTGCCTCTCAGCAGGATGACTACAAGTTCAAATGTTTGCATGTTCTAACTGTGCCTCCTTGGATTGTCTCTGGTTCCCACAGACCAAAGACGTGCATGTTTGGTTAGCTGGGGATTCAGAATTGTACATTGATGTGAGCATGCACAGTCATCAGTGTCTCCGTAAGCCATGTGATGGTCTGGTGACTTTCCAGGATGGACTGCAGCCAGACATGGTGGAATCACAGTATCCTTCAGAATCTTAAAAAAATACAATTCTAACTCTTACTTTGTGCAACCTAGCACTGTGCACAAGCTTTTTGTTTTGCTTGCTTTCATCTTGTTTTTGAAGTGGGAATGTGTGAAGAACCTGTGAGTCATCAGCATCTGAGCTGCAGTAGACGGCAGTCAGCGTGCTCTCCGTTTAGAGAATTAGAAAAGATGCCTGACTGGGGAGCCCAGCTAACCGCTGCTCAGACCAGGGATAAAAAACAATCCTCTCAAGTTTCAGTGGAGTTCAAGCAGACACCATTCTGTGGATCTTAACTCAAAGGTAAACCCTTTTGCTTTAAGTGCCATGAAATTTCTGAGGTTCAGGTTCTTTGAGATGCTGAATCTTTGCTCTTCTGTGGCCCTGTTCTGAGCGCTCTTAGTTTAGCTCTCCATCCCAATTCATCTTTGATTTTCTAAAGAGAACGCGCTCCGAGTGCAGCTTACTGCGGTTAAGACTGCTCACAAGTGCTTCACATAACCCCACTTCAAAAGAATCGAGACTTGTTTTTTTATTTCTGTCACAGAATATCCCTTTAACACACCATTTAATGCTACAGTGTCTGAGTCAAAGTACAAGATGGAAAAGATGAAAACTTTGTCCTTGACCTGACTAAGGATGCTTTCCAGCGTGGGAGGTGTATCCACTTGAGGAATGTCAAACTCCTTATCGTCAATCTAAGAACAGATGTGGACAAAAACACATAGGATTAGGGAGCAGTATTTGTTGTGCTACATCTAATGGGCTGCTTGTGATCACTGTTGAAAAATTGTGAAGAGCTGTTGTGCAGTCTAGTGCACGAACAGATTCAGAGGGAAGTTCTATTCTTACAAACTTACAAATAGCCTAATGGATTGCTGTAATTCACCAAGACAAGTGGAGTCCAGGTTTAGAAACGTCAACACTGGCTGATACGTTCAGTTTTCAGTGGAAATCATTAATACAGGCTTCAATATTTTATCAAACATAGATAAATCCCCATTTAGAATCTGTGTAATGGCAATCATTTTACATTTGGTGGAAAAACGTGTGTAGCAGTGCTGCTTTTGGTCTGCATTTAGGATGAGGGTTCGATGTCCAGCAGACATGACAGTTACAGTAACAGATGGATTCAGAAAATGACATTTGTACAGAAAGTTACTTTGTTTTAAACATCCATCCATTTTCTATACCCGCTTATTCCAACTCAGGGTCGCGGGGGGGCTGGAGTCTATCCCAGCGGTCATTGGGCGAGAGGCAGAGTACACCCTGGACAGGTCGCCAGTCCATCACGGGGCCACACAGAGACAAACGAGACAAACAACCACACACACTCACACTCACACCTAAGGACAATTTAGAGTCTCCAGTTAACCTGACAGCATGTTTTTGGACGGTGGGAGGAAGCCGGAGTACCCAGAGAGAACCCACGCATACACGAGGAGAACATGCAGACTCCACACAGAAAGAACCAGCCGGGAGTTGAACCTGGAACCTCTGCTGTGAGGCGACGCTGCTGACCACCACACCACTGTGCAGCCCCCTCATTTTAAACATTTACTCCAAATATTTCAGATTAAGTTTCCATCGGTTGTTTTTATGGGTGGTTTCATCACACTCCTAATCTGCCTTTTTAATACTGATCATCAGATTGTTCCACTTCTACAAACATTTTTCACCAGTACACATGAAAATAAAAGGCTGAAAATCTAAATATGAGGATGAAAGAGGACACAGAAAAAAGGAATAAGAAAACCGGAACCTGTGCTATCTGTTAAGCAGATGTATCAGAAAAGAGCCAAACAAACTAAATAACTGAAAAACAACACAAACCGTGAAACTGTACAGATAATAAAACGTTTTTTGTAAAAAAAACAGGTTGAGAGATCATTTTATGAGGAGATGAGACGCTCAGGACAATGTAATACGATACAAATATGGCATGAGTTTTAAAATATACTTCAAAAGTTTATCCACCAGCCAGACTTCAAAATAATGCTGTCGAATCAGAACAAAGGCAGAACGCTGGACCTCCCAGTATCATCTGACAGCCATGAGATGCCTTACAGCCTACACTGGACCCATTAACCCATTTATTCCAGAATGTGTGGCAACACATTGCAGCATCTCCCATCTGGTTGTGTGTTTTGTTGAGATATCTTTCCCCAGTGTGCGGCTGGAGTGTGAGATACTGCCAAGTTAAATGAAGGGGCTTGGAGTGCTTATGGATACAGCAGGAATATTACAAATGTGTTTCACTGAGACGAGGTTACAGGAGCTCATACAACAGCGCTCTACCGACAGAGACTTCAGGAACCGCAGCAAAAGCAAAGGTGGAGGTACCGCAGCGCTTGTTAACAACAGATGCTCTCTGTGAAGGAGAGAAGTGGAGTTTCCGTCTATTTCACCTACGTAATGCTGAGCGCTGGAAAGCTGAACACAAACATCAGGGAATATCATGCTGGCCATATCTGACCTGTAAGTTAAAAAATGGAAATGCAGCCCTGGTGCAACTGCACAGTTAGCATTAACCGGTGTGAATGAACTAGGTTCCCTAGTTTGGCAAGAAGGTGGTGGCAGAGATATACTTACTACATGGTTGTAATAAACAGGTTCATGGTCTTTACTTAAACTGAACAGGAGCTAAATATAGACACAATAAGAGAGGTCATATAAGAGAGAAAATCTTTTTAAGTGTTGTGATAATTCCTTACCTGACCAAAACTAAAGATTAGAGAGGAAAATAATAAAACAGCAACATAAAAACCATGAGATCCTGAAAGGAATCCATATCGGAACATCTCATGGGGCTCTTTGCTGACTCTCCAAGACTGAACATTTCCTAAACTGATGCTGATGTTAGAGGACTTTCGGAAACACTCAGGTTAGATATTCAACACAGCAAAAACACTAATTCTCACAGGTCCAGGTCCAGATATTACAAAAATATATGGAATGATAAAGGAATAGGAATATTTAGGTGTGGTATTGGCAGAAAAAATCCAAAAACATTTCAAATAAATCACGAGTTTAGTAATAATATTAAGATGGATTTTTGGGCAGTGGTCAACTGCTTGTGTGGCCCGGTGGCGAGTTGGGTGAATGTGTTATGCTGTGTGAAAGCACCAGAAGTTCAGCCCATTTACATGCTCCCTACTGAGAGCCTTCCTGCTAAACCCGTGGATGCTGAAAAGACTTCCAGCTGTGGACAACAGCCCCTCCTCTGGGAAGACTTCAATTTCCGGGTCACCGGAGGAGGACGGAGACAGCTGATTTGGACAAATGAGATGAGCGTGTTGAGTCACACGCGCGGTGGTTCCGTCCCAACTTCAGCGATACCCCGCGTGCACGATGTGCAGTCCGAGTCTCTTCACCATGTTTCCTTATTGATTCCACTTCAACATTTTCCATCGAGTTCAGATAAAGTATTTCTGAACTATGTTACATGGATTATTCAGTTAACCCCCCACCTTACCGATTCCACTTCCATCAGGTTGAGCTGCGAAGAAGCAGAGAGAAGACTCCGGGTTTCTGGAGACTGCGACATTTTTCTGTTTACATGGATGGACGAGCAGAATCGGGGTTTTCTTCTTCTTCGGAGATTTTTTCTTCTTCTTGAATTTTATTAGCGCTTGGTAATAAACGATTAGTGTTTTACCGCCACCAGCTGGTATGGAGGGTGGACCTGACGACACAATCTTAGTTTTCTCAAGCGATCAGTGAGTTCTGTGGCTGAGAGCACTTATTTCAGACCAAATCATTTCTCTTCTTTGTTCTGAATATCTCTGACAGTGTACAGAGTATCACCTCTGCTCCCTCCTGCACATCTCACCGTCCCACTTTAATTTATATTCTATGAAACCCCTGTCCTCTGCTATGGAACTCAGCAGGTGCCACCAGGACACCAAAAACCTGGTGAAAATCTGTCCACTGGGTTTTTTCCTCCTGGTGGCACTCTGTTTTAAATATTTCTTGCAGTTTCTGCTTAACGATGCTCCTGATAACTGATCTGTTGAGGTTAACCATCACATATTTCTTTTTCTAACGTCTTTTGCCCTCACCATTTTTGTCTTCACCTCACTCACCTCCAGCTAGACACCTCATTATATTTCTTACCCTCTAACACTTTTCTAATATGTTTGACTATGTCCACGTGATCAAATCATCAAACCATAATCCATAATAAAGGACTTTAAAGTTCTCTCCAATTACTGATCATAGAAGTGTAGTTTTATTTTACTGGCACTGCTCTTCCAAGTAAAAACATTTGTCTTGCCAACTGCTAATTTTCAATCCCATTCATACGTCAGATTTCCTCCTCTCTTCTCAAAAACTCCATCAGAAATAAATGAAAACCACATCCTATTTTCTGCTCCCATGAAAACATCATTTGTCATTAATGAAGATAATAAAAGGCTTATAATGCCTCCAAATTGTATAATTCCTTTCAGAAATGGAATTGTTAATCCATCTAAATACTGTTCATCTGATCTTTAATACCTATTTTTTATGTTGTTTTTTTTCTTGCCTCGTGACTTCTAAATGGACTGCTGAGCAGCTTCTTTAATGTCATCACCATCCTCATCAATATGAATACTATACTATTTCAGTCAGTAATGTACTCCATATAGCTCCCAATTTGCATTTGAGAAGGATCAGATCTGTAACCTCCTCTCACGTGGTAACGCAGTGGCTGAGTCTGGATTACTTTGTGATAGTGACAGAGACTGTCAACTGTCTATGTACCACCTCAAGTAAATGCTTGTCACGGCTAGGTGACTAGCACCACAGAAGCGAAGGCAAGGTAAGGGGACAATGAGAAAAAAAACACTGGAGTCAGCCTAATTACCACAAACATTGTGAGACATTTGTGAGGCAAAGAATGCCCAAATGAGGGCAGGTGAGAAGCTGGTGTCACAGCAGGAGCAATCCAGACTCCGCCCCGGGCTCCTAGGAAACTTGCCCACAGCCAAGCATGACAATGCTAAGCTAGCCTTTGAGCAACTACAATGTTCCATGAACACTACATAACAACACAAACAAGACGACGTTGTGTTTGGAGCGGGGGACTTTAGTCATTCATCATAAAAACTGTCATGCCCAAGTTCTTCAAAAATATAAACTTTCCTATCAGACGCAGGAAAAAGTCTGTTGTATGAGGACCGATCTTGCCTGGACCCAGGAAACCATGACACTGATCTAAATAGACACGTGTGTCTAACATACATGTACACAAAAGGTGTCTGACTTGTATTCTGAACAAAGGTTACATACACTGCCTGTCTGCATGCCATGTAACATCACTGTTATGTCTTACATGTGACTTGAAATGTAACTTAGCAACAACACTGGTGGTGGCTTTGACCATGGACTGTTACGTGTTGGTGAGCGCAAAGGCTCATGGGAACAGTTAAGCATCAAAGTCATGTCACAGTCTGCCCTGTCTCAGTTTATGTTAATCATGTTATCAGTTTATGTTATGTCACAGTCTGTTCTATTAGTTTGTCATGTCACAGTTTATGTTTAATCATGTTATGTTCTAGTCATGTTTTTCCCCTGTCACGTTCAGTTCACTCACGTCACCTGTCTAATTGTTCACAGCTGCACCTCATGTCACTGATCACTCCCCTTGTATTTAGCTTCCTGGTTTACTTTGAGTCACTGCAGAATCCGCACTATCCCTCCATGCTTTGCTGCACAAAAAGATAAGTCTGGTTTTCCTGCCTCATAGTCTTGTGTTATCATAGTCATAGTATTTATTCATAGTCCAGTTTCTTTGCTTATTCATATTCATAGTCTAGTTTTGTTTCAAGTGTAAGTATTTTTTAAATCCGGCTCTGCCGCGCCTTTTGTTCCTGCTGTGCTCCCTGTTTTTGTTTGGAATAAACCTTTTTGTGAACCAAGAGAGCTGTATCTGGGTCCTACCTTTTCCTCGATCCTGACAAGTCATTAGTTTAGTAGTGTTGTACTCTTTGTGGGAGATCATGCTACATGTATGTTTTAATTAATTCACAACACAGACACTGGTTTTTGAGTTATTTGATTCGTAATTTCGTCAGATGATGTGGCAGTCCAAAATAAATCTGGATTTTATTAGAGCAGAGCGACAGTCTGGAAATGCTTTAAGTGTTCACAAATTGACATTTAGTCTTAATGGGTGGATTTTCAGTCCCAATTTCTGATGTGGATAGCTGTGTCATGGGACATGAGCAAGAAAAAGAAGAACCCAAAGAGCAGTACCAAACTGTTGATAGACAGACATGTGTCAGAACCAAAAGACTTTATCATAAATACATCAGAGGAATCCAAAGGCTTGAACAACAAACTGAGAGAACACAGACTGCAGATGTTGCCAACGAAGATGGCGTAGACAAGGATCTGGCACTGAACAAAGGAAACATGGCAGTATTTAAATGTAGGGAGCTAATGACTAACACAGGACAAGTAATGGCGATTAGCTGACAGAATCCAGGTGTACAGGGAGAGTAGAAAACAAGGGTCTGGTCAAACAGCCTTTTTTGCTTAGGAAGGTTCCTAACTGAATGAAATGATACAGGAGTATCTGAGTATCTGAACAGCTTTTCCAAGTGATTTTCACCCAGCTGTACTGGTTTGTGTGGATGAGTGAGGACAGGAGGGTAAGCGTGAGCAGCCAGTTACTACTTTTTTAAAAATTGACTTCATAGAGCATCACATTTGTGTAACAGTGTGATAAGAATGCATTAGACAAAACATTTATTGAACATTTGTAATTTCCGTGCTGCAAAGCCACATCACAGCTGAGTGTCAGTGTGGTCGCCTTTTCTTGAGTCCTTAAGAATTTCACTTACCATCTTTCCGTAAATTCTTAACCTTCATTGTATGTTTTCCATCAGGGTCAAAGAAAAGAGAAGAAAATGTAGGAGTTTTTTTCCACTATTCGACCGGACCCCATGACTAACTGAGACTCTGGTGAGAGGAAGGAGATCTTCCTTATTGAACGTTTGCAAGTGCTACATCAGCTTAGATCTTCACCTGTGCTCTGGATATTAGTTTTTATAAATACTCACATTATGACAGCTTGCATTTCTAGGTTCTTCAAAAATGCTACAGTTCTTCCTCTTTTAAAGAAGACTAATCTGGACCCATGCAAATTACTTTTCCAGGTTGACTTTTACTTTGGTTGTAACCCTTTTAATTCTGGGTTACGGTCCACTGGTGCCACTGCAGCCTTCAATTCCCCCATTTTTTCAGCTTCCTCCTTCAGCCCTATTTGCTCTTCTCTTGTTCCTTCTCCTTGATGTTGCTGTCACTTGGAGTTGATACATCTATCACTGCTGCCTTCTTCTGGGGTTTGTCAACCACCACAATCACAATAAACACATTTTAGCCCATTTATATGAACATATATATATATATCAGAATTATTCTTATCTTATAGTAGGTTATTTGAATTGATATGATTGTTAGTGTTTTGGCACTTTTGAGAGACTACCTTTTTGTATTGGTTACACAGATGCAGATAATTAAGTCTTTTTAAGTGTGGCACCCCAAAATGTAGCACCTACGTTTTTTCAGTTATACTCTTGTAAATGTTAACATTTTGTGATGAAAATGACATGTGTGTGTGTGTGTGTGTGTGTGTGTGTATGTATGTATATATATATATATATGTGTGTGTGTGTGTGATGTAATTACAAAGCTGCACTTCCTGATCTGTCTCACATATTACTGAACTGTTATCATCAAAATGACCCAAGTTCGGTTCCTAACAGTAATGTTTCTGTAGAGTACACAGATAAATAAAGTGCACCCAGGTAAAAGCTGTCCCATAGCTGGAGGAACTGCCATTAGAAACAATCCATAGCTAATAATGGAGGGTTACACAAACACAAGTATGCAGCAAAATTCTGGGAACAAAACTATTTTTATTTTTACTTTTCAGTTCAATGTTGGAATGACATTACCACATGCGCATTGTGTGTAAAATCACTGAAGGCGAATCTTTTACTTTGTGGGCATACTGGTTAACAAGAAGAAAAGGAATGGAGACTGTAGTGAACGAGGAAAGGAGGCAAGGACGTTGTGCGACGGTTTTGGGTCGCAGCCTGCTGTGTGCCTTCGAATCCGTTCACCTCCATTCACAGTAAATAGAAGCATGGAGGCTTTGACTCTCGGGATCTAACGTCGAGCAGCGGGGGGTAAAGACATTGCCGCATGCGCTCTTGCCTTAACCGAAACGCAGGACAGCACTTAGAGCATTGTCATTAACACTGAACTTATTTGACTCAAAAACGAGGACTGTGGTCGGTGATCGGAGCGGGACAGCCCGCCGTGCTGATCATGAAGCGGATGGCCGTAGTGGCCAGGCACAATGGCCTCGTCTCTCCTTTGGGGAACAACAACTCCGGGGCTTCGAGCATCGTTTCACCGCCCCAGAGCAAAGCCGCTAATATGTGCGCTTCTGCCGACACTGTGGCCGGCGGAGGGATGGACGGCCTGCAGGATTTCTCCAAAGGCCCGGCCGTCAAAACCGAGCTAGTGTGCAAATGGGTTGACCGAACTTCTTCGAAACAGAGGCTCGGGCGGACAGCGACATCCGTCTGCGACCAAACTTTCAGCTCCATGCCCGAGCTCGTGGACCACGTCACCAGCGAGCATGTAGCAGCAGGGCTGGAGAGCCTCAGTCACGTCTGCATGTGGGACGAGTGTATGCGCGGCGGGAAGGCGTTCAAAGCCAAATACAAACTCATCAACCACATTCGCGTGCACACAGGGGAGAAGCCTTTTTCATGCGCATTTCCCAACTGCGGCAAGATGTTCGCACGCTCGGAGAACCTCAAGATCCACACGCGCACTCACACCGGTAGGCTTTCCTTCTCCTGTGAGCACACACAGACTTATACTGTGGTTAGCTCTGTAGATGAGCCCCTGACAGAGAAATGTAGAGGTTAATGAACATATCCCTCAGTCTGCCAGGATGCCCCTCCATGTTTAGATGGGCTGAGTTCAGTATCAGTTCACATTCCACTTCTCTGCTCCCTTGTTTCCTAAAGGAACCACGAGCCCAGACCGCATCTCACGAATCATGTAAGGTGACAGAGATGAGCACAAATCAGCTGGTAGCTCAAAGTGAAATGTGCATCCAACACCAATGCGTGTTTGGAGCTCATAAAGGAGGTTACTGCCTGTTTTAACTGCAGTTATTTTGCAGCATTTGTGTTCTGTAGAATTTCTATTTTGATAATGAGCAGTACAGCTGTTGGACTGCACACCTGTGTACAATCCTTTTAGTAAAAAAGAGTGTGCAGACCCTAACCCAACAAGGACACTGAGGATTGGTCTGTTTTTCCTGGTAAGGGACCACTATCCTGCTCAGCATCCTCTTCAGGAGGGGACCTCATTATGACACATTGCTACAGTACAGTACAACACATTTTCCACGATACAAAAAGTGTTTTTTCAATCTTCAATCCGAGAACTGATGACACCTTAAAGAAGAGCTTACTTTTACCTACATAACACATGTTTAACTTCCCGTGTTGTAAGTGAATGCATCTCTGACGGGTTGATCAGTACGCAGTAAAATAAGGCCTTTACTTTCTAACATTACACAGATGTGGTCGTCTTCCTCCCAGATGAACATATTTACACCCTCATCACTTCATCGTCTACAGATGCACCCTCTCTTTTCTATACAATAAGACCTTGATTACAAAGTTAATCATAAAAAGGTTTTATATCACGGCACCAGCTTCACAGGCATTAACACGTTGACATGCACACAAGGCTGATATGAACTGTCATGGCACTGATATGTGCTGTAAAACAGTCCCCTCTTCATGTGCTGATAGTCTCACCATCACAGCACAGAGTAATGCTCTGTGAGTTTTGGCGGTGTGTCCTTTATTGGCAGCACTGTTTTGGTGTTTGTTATTTCTATTTTCTAATAATGGAGTTTTATAATCCAGCCCTGATTTGTCCGTAAGCTCGTGTGCGATGTCCTTGGTCCTCTTTGTTCTGCTTGCTTTGTGCTTGAAATGTGGCTCTATCTGTTTCCCTTTAAAGCCGTATGAATGTGTATATGTCCCATCAGTCCTGGCGCAGCCCCGCCCCCTCCACCCGTTCCCTCTGTATGTCAGCAACAAGGTGAGCTGCAGACTCACTTACGTCTCCTCATTGCTCTTCTCCTCATAAGAGAAAGTAAACATGTTCATTACAGTCCAGTTAGACACAGATCATACACTATTATCCAGTTCAATCAGATAAACAAAGTATGTTATATTTGAACTTATATATACTAATATAATGTCAGTTAAAAAACCAACGGATCTCATCAAATGCTCACCTGGATTCCTCCCCCTGTCCTGAGCATGCGCAGGGTGATGATGTGAGTGTAAGAACCTCTTCAGCAGAACCAGGTGGGGGCCATCTGCCTGGACCAGTTGTGGATTACAAGACATCTTTTCTCTTGGTTTAGTTTAACCAACTTGACCTATTTAGTGTAGATAAGTAAAATCCTGAAACAATCAATTTGATAAAGCATCGGCCCACTGGAATTTCTTATTAGACTCGTTTAATTAGTCCTCCGTCTGTCTCCTGATCAGATACAGTTAATCAAAGAATATGCTTATCTAATCCCCCTCTGTGAAATGGCACAGCAATAGTTCAGTCAATGGCTGAAAGTGGTCATGTCATGTGCTGCAGAGCTGCTTCAGTGGAAGAGAACGTTAACATGATACACACTTTTACTCAGATTTCCTCTTCACTTTGCTTATACCTGTGACTCTTTGTTTCTAAAGCCTCAAGCTTCGAGAGAAAATTCAGGTTCACATGAAAACAGGATTATTTTCCATTAGCTTTGGAATATATTGTGGAAATTATTCTATTTTTAATCTAAGAGTGTTTGTAAGTTTTGTCCACAGTTTCATTCAGTTTACCAAACTGTTTTTAAATCATTTGGTTTACAATTTATTTAACCAAGAAAAATCTCTTCTGCAAGAAGGTCATGGCCAAGATAGCAGCATCACATTGCATCCCAACAGACGTGCCAGATATTTTACACAAAGTGCAGAAAGGTACACACCATTCATCCAAAGCTTAAAGGCCCACTTCCACTAAGCTCAGGAAAGCTGCATTCAGTGTGATCAGCTTCTTTGAATTCAAACCACTGTTAATCTGAGTCAAAGCGAGGGGAGCAGAAGTTCTGTTCGGGCTCTGGGAGCAGACATGGCTCTCTCTGAAGCCAGCTTGCTAAACCCATGTAAATAAAACATATGTATAAGTTCCATGCAGTCCCCTATTAACCGTGGTAACTGTGCGTGTGATGTTTGTGTTCCAGGTGAGAAGCCATTCCAGTGTGAGTTTTGTGAACGCCGCTTTGCTAACAGCAGCGACCGGAAGAAGCACTCACAGGTCCACACTGCCTCCAAACCCTATGACTGCAAAGCGCTGGGCTGCACCAAGTCTTACACCCACCCCAGCTCTCTGCGGAAACACATGAAGATTCACATCAAGTCGTCACCTACCTCTGATCCCCAGGACCTGTACAGCTTCATTCCTCATCAACCTCAGCAATCAAACCAGGCTGTCCTAGAGCCCCTTGACCTTAAAATGAACCACTTCTCCCCATCCCTTGTCAATAAAAATTCTCATTTTCCCCTTCTGTCCAGTCATGAACTGAATATCAGCTCAGCCAGCGAAGTGGACCACAAGGTGTTGCTGCGGAGTTCATCTCCAGTAGCAATGCCTCTGGATCTCTCTCTGTCAGGCTTAAAGAGCCAACTAACCCAGAAGCAGCAGGGTGGCAGGACCGCAAGGAGGAGCCAGCGCTCAGTCAACCCAGCCTTAACTCAGCTGTCTAACATTAAAGAGTGGTATGTCTGTACCAGGACTACAGCACCACACTTTCCACTTATCCACCCAGACCACATCAAATCAGAACGCAGTGACGAGGACGAGTATGTGACGTAAGATGAAAAGACTGATGGATTTAGATGTGAAGAACTGATTTCATATATTCAGAACCAGATCAGACCCAAACAGGCAGTTCTATGCTTCAACAACAGTGGCTCTTGGCGAAGGCCTTCATCAGAAAGAAGGATCCTTACTGTGTTTTACAACAGAAAATTCAGCCAAGAGACTCCTACTATGTGTAGACCAAAAGCAATGTCTGAGAGGTCTTGAAGAATTCCATCAGAACGTTTTTCCCAGAAAAAGTTTCATGGCTAGCTCACTAACTAACCCAAACACAGGAGTTAACTTTGTACAAGTGGACCAAAGAATGTTGTTAGCTGCTTTTTTGCTCTAAAAGAATATGAACAGAGTGTTTGAACATGATGATGTCTCCAGAAGGCAAATACTAACCAGTTTAAGGGCTCTGCGAAGGTGAAGCAATTTTAAGGGCTAAGTCACTGTAAATGAAAAGAGCGCACGGGCAGCACAGCAGGTCCAAAACAGCAGATACAGCAGTTGGAAGAAGCTGATTCTGCTGTCAGAGGGGATGTTTACATGCTGTTAGATGATCTGACAAGCAGCCTGCTGGGAGCAAACTGAGGCCATACGCTGGGAAGTAACATGTTCAATGTGTTGAAGTGATCAAATCTACTCCAACACAAAAACAAAAGTATGAAGAGAGTGAATCTTATCCTTCATCATGATGTTCAAGCATCTCTTAACCTCTTCATCTGACCTATCATTCATTTTATGTTTTCATTCCAGTTACAGCTTCAAGATTTTCAAAAGTATCATACAGCTAACACATGACCGTGAGGGATGGTATGAATATTAAATAGATGGATTAACGATCAGTTCCATTTGAGGTGGAAGTGTCAACATGTTAATACTGCCTTAGAAATAACAGAAAGCCCCCTCTCTACGAGCTTGTGAGCGGCTCTGTTGTGTGATCAAAATGTCAGAATTGTGCAGCAAATGAAAAATGGGAATAAATTCTATTGAACTGTGTGCTTGAAATCAGGAGTTGATTTCTGTCAAACAAATCTTGACAAACAACTCGAATGTTTCCCAAAAAAATGGAGCCTGACCCCCCAGGGTCCATTTTCTAATCTTTAGTTATTAAAGTTATTTCAGAACACAGAACCTCTGATCAAACCACTCAAAATCACTTGTAAGAATTAGAGAGTCCCTGAAGTTTTATCCTATTGCTGTTGGATAATGTTTTAATAAACATTTTGTTGTTCATTTTACTGTCAGTTTTGTATTCTAATTTTCCAAATGGCCTCCCTGACACAGCTTCTTTCTGCCCTTTGTTTCCTAGAGACATCACAGAGGGAGAAAGTAAGAGTGAGCTTAAGACATTTGACAGTAGGCAGATGAATCAGATGATTGCTAAAAAAGAAAAAGGTAGGGACACAAGTGAGGCGTGAGTCACAGACAGTCAAATATTGGGTTTCACGTTTCACATGTTCTCATCTTCAGTACATTCAGCTTGAAATAGAATAATGCATTCAATATTAAAAGCTTTCATTTAGGAGAAACAAAGCCCTTTGAACACATAGTGCTCATATGTTAAGACAAGTGATTGGAAAGACATCAACATGCAGATTTGGACATTTTTGTCCTTTATATGAGAGTGACCAGTTAGAAATGGAAGTAAAGATGGGTTATGGAACAGCTTTTTTCCCATTTAGATGAAAGATAAAAGTCGAAACATGTTTTATGTTTATAAGCATAGGAGGTATTCCTTGTTAAAAATTCAAAATGGATCCATTCCTGTCAGGTGTTACAACCCACTAGCTGGTCTGCAAAAATGTTTAGGGAGGTGGCAAGTGTCAAATTAAGATCCACGTAAACGCCAAGATGCAGTACATTACAACAAGATGAGTAGAGATTGCTTAAACCTTCCAGTGGTTTTAATGTTGTAGCTAGAACATGCAGTTCTTCCCCCCCCATCAAACACACATTCACTGAAACATCGATGAACACGTCATTATCCCATTCAGTGTTTTCCTTAAAACTCACATTTACACGTTAGGGTGTGAGCCTCAAACAGAAAGCTTCTGATTGGTAGATGACTGCTTCAACACCTGACCCACAGCTCAGGTTAGGTTAGATGGTGCATGGCTGTTTGTCTCTGTGTTGGTACTGTGATGGATAATCAACCTGTCCAGGGAATACCCCACCTCTCCCCCGATGACAGCTGGCTCGTCCCCTCCCCATGACCCTGAACACAATGAAGCAGGTATAGCAGATAGATACATGAATGGAATTATTGCATGACAAATGGTATCATTAAAGAATAGTTTTACACCTTTTTTTTTTCAGTGAAACCATTACGTAGGGGCCCTTATCCATAGAAAGATTGTTTTCCAGTTTGAGAGGAATAGAGAACAGAAGTATGAAAGAAGGAACATAGCAATAAATGATGAGCATGGATAAACAAGAACTCATTTTCAAAAGGTTACTTTCACGTGGGAGCTATCAATTCAATATTTGTTGTTAAATCTAACACTAAGAATTCAAATAATTGCAGTAGCAGATGTTCATCAGTTGAACATGTTGGGTTGAAATGGAGAGGAACTGACAGTTTCAGCAAACAGTCAAACCAGGAAGCATTGTGTGAGGGTCAATATTATTAACAATTCTGATCTCTACAGTGGAATGCTAGATGCCTACCATCCAGTGTAAAGAACTTTAAAATATTAGTAGAGAATTGAAAAGAAAAACAGTTATTGTGTGCATTAAAGACACATTGCCGAAACCCAGCCTGGAATCTGAATTGGTTTTGTGGAAATCAAGTGAGATAGTTGAAGTTCAAAGTTGAAGGTGGGATGGGATGGAAGGTGGGGGTTGCTTTCCTTAATAGGCAAGGCAAGTTTATTTGTAGAGCACAAGGCAATTCAAAGTGCTTTACAGCTACATAAAATCACAAGAAGGCAAATAAAATCATTCCATAAATATAAAAAAAAACATTAATTCATTCATTTAAAAGTGAAGAGTGCAGAGAAAATACTTTCAGTTGTCATATGCACAGCTAAATAGAACTGTTTTCAGCCTGGATTTAAACATTTAAGCATTTAAACAGAGTTGAGGCCTGTCTCACATCTTCTGGAAGACTGTTCCAGATTTTATGAGCATAAAGCTGAAACGCAGCCTCAGCTTGTTTAGTCCTGACACTGGGCACCAGCAGGAGACCCCTCCCTGAGGTTCTCAGAGTCCCAGTTGCTTCATATGGTTCTAAGAGATGTATGTCAGAGATGTACTTTGGTACTAGACCATGAAGATAATTGTACACTAGCAGAGCTCTTTTAAAGTCTTTTCTCTGAGCAACAGGAAGCCAGTGCAGAGACCTGAGCACTGGACTAATATGGTCGTATTTCCTATTTCCTAGAGCCCAGTGAGCAGGCCGTTACAGTAGTCTAACCTGCTGGAGACAAACGCATGGATTAGTCTTTCTAAGTCTGGTTTGTATGGCAATGTTTTTTAGATGGTAAAAAGCTGCTGATGTTATTGATTTAATGTGGCTTTTAAAGTTCAGGTCTGAGTCCAATATTACACCCAGATTTCTAACTTGATTATTAGGTTTAAGAGAGAGAGTCTCAAGGTGACTGATTACACTTTCTCTTTGTTTCTGTGGGCCACAGACAATGATTTCAGTTTTGTCTGAGTTTAGCTGGAGAAAATAGTTTTGCATCCACACACTGATCTGTTCGATGCAGTGACGCAATGTATCTACAGACCCGTGTTCTCCTGCCATCAGTAACACGTAGATCTGAGTGTCATCTGCATAGTTTTGGTAGGACACATTATAGCTGCGTATAAGCTGGCCTAATGGTAGCATGTACAGATTGAACAATAGTGGTCCCAGGAAGGACCCCTGGGGAACCCCACAGGTCATAGCTATTTGGTCTGAGACACAGTTACCAATTTCAACAAAATACTTCCTGTCTTCGAGATAGGACTTGAATCAGTTTAAAACACTACCAGAGAATCCAAACTGCAGACATCACAGCTTCAACTTTCCTGGAAGCCCTGAAATATCTATTCTATCCAGTCCCTCAGCAACTATCTGAAACTGCACTGCCTGCTCTCCATCATTCATGTCTGCCTGGTACCACCTATCTAAACTCTATACAGCCTTTTCCCTAATTACTGGAAATTTTTCTTCATCTATTACAAACTTTCTATCACTTAATTTCCCTCTGCTTATTGAGTAGAGATCTCCATCGCCATTGTAAATGCTAATGGAGAAATCATACACCCTGCCATAATGCCTATTTCTATCCTCTGCCAACCTGTTGTGAAACCTGCTGTACTGAGGCACAGTCTAATATCCTGGAAATATGCTCTTATTAAGTTAACAGCTACTACAGACACTCTAAAACAATCTAACGCTCTCCAAATAAGGCTATGTGGGACTGAACCAAATGCATTTTCTAGATCCAGACATATAACATGCAAGTCTTTTTCCTCAATCTTGGCTGTCTGGATCTGATGCCAAATCATACTAGTGTGCTTTAAACAATAATTGTAGGAGGTATTTGACAGAATGATGAGACATTACCAGGATAACAAGAGGAAAGAAACACTGAAAGTGTTTTGCGATTACACAACACATATGGTTTAACTCGCATGGCTCTTCATTGTTTTGTTTTTCCACTACAGACAGTATCCCCTCTCTGTGGGCAGGCTCGTGCGTTGGAGGCATGTATAAAACTACGGTTTATAGCATTACCCTTTTTTATGAACTTTGTCACGGGCTTTAAGTTTAGAAGGGTTTAAATATATTTTGGGTAAGATACTGACGGAGTGCTACAGAACTCAGCTCTAGTCAGCAGAGATGGAAAATTGATGTGTAAATCCATACTCAGGGGTTAAAAAAAACATGCTAATGCATTCGATAGTCATGCAAAAAGTGTGTGATTCGTGCGCACAACTAGATACTTATGATTATTGTTCTAAATTATTTGCCAGACTTTCAAATGACTTATGGAACAAGAAAATGTGTTGGTGTGGTTTGTTTATGCCCAAAGGTTGTGGTTCTGCTGACCAATCAGAGATCTGCAGTGTTTCATATCAACGTATAGTATCGGCGATGTGAAGGTATGTCACACCAAGCTGTATACTGGGATGTTAGCATTGTCTTGTGAGGAATGTTCCCCCAGTATGTCTGTTTTAGACTATTGTTGCCTGGTTATATTTTGTTAGGCTAAACATGTCAAATGGAAAGATGGAGAAAGAAAAAACTAAAGAGAAGATTAACTTCACGAGGAGTAATTGAATTGCACCACTAAATGCAAGATCTGCTAATTGACAAGCTGGTATTGTACTGAAATCTGATCCCTTGTAAATCCAACTTGTTATTTGGCAAATGTAATAAAGTATAAAGAAAATTAATTGAGCCATACACCAAAGATGTCAAGATTTTATTAGCTGTCCTTAGTGACGTTTCAAAGGCGTTCTTCACAGTATGCATTTTTATATTCAGTGCCATGCAATTTTAATTTCCTATACTCCATTAGAACATGTGATACATCACACCAGTTCATAAATGCATAAAAGGGGTAGAAAACATATAATGTAACTAATAAATATACATATGGATTTCTGAATATACAACATCAGAATTAGAGAATATAAAGTAGAGAATATATACACAGAAAATATGCAACTACAAACATATTCTGTGAGAAATGTGTTCCAATAATACTTCACAAAAGGTATCAGATTATAAAATCCATTCCCAGACGATAATTGGAATCTATCTATTGTTGAAGATAAAATAAATCATATCGATAACTCACAGAACTAACAGAAAAGGTCAAATATCAAAGTCGTCATTCATGCCTTTTGGGGCTAAAGTGCCCTGTGTATGTGTCCAACAGTTCACCTTTCGGGAGCAGAGAATTTACAACACCTCATCTGCGTGGAAGTTTTATAACCTCAACTCTTCCCTGTAATGCTTTTTATATTCATCACACTCCATCCATGTTAACTTCTCTCCTCGGGAATCGAGTTATCTGCGTATTTTGTTCAGAAGAAGCTTGAAATGATGTGATTCCATTTGAGTGTGCACAAGCCTGAAGAGGAAAGCCTGGATTTATTGAAAGACCAGAAACTCTGTCATATACCTATTGTGTCTCAGTAGAGGTGAAGATTATGTCGAGCCATCGATCACAAAGAAAGCCTGACTGTGTTGAACTTGTTTGGTGGTCCACTCTTCTGCTCTGATGGTTGGAACCTGAGGGTTTATCTGATGCCAGAAGGGGGCAGTGATGGCACTTTTAGGATACATGCTGCCGTAAAAGCTCTAAGACAAAGAAGAGGAAGCTCGGCAACATGGCGGTTCACAGAGTATCCCTGGCACTGGATAGGCTGCTGTTTGCTGTGAAGGTGAGTTTACCGCTGAGTGACGGCTGTAGAGAGCGAGCTCATCAAACTCAAGCGACCCCAACTCTCACACGAGTCTCTAAGAAACTGGACAGCCCTGAATGTTTCTGACCGCCAAGTGTCATTTCCAGCAAGAAACTCCGGCTACGTTGTTAAACTGTTTGTTGCAAAAAAAAACCCTGACAAGTAGCAAACTTTAAGGGGGTTCATTTCCCTCCACAGAGAGCCGCCAGGTTTGTGGTCAGAACAACATGAACCTTACGTTTGTTTCGACCTCTGTTCCGAACTTTTCGAGTTGGGCAAAGTCAACGTCACGGTGTGTTTGAACTTAGTTCGGAAAGAGTGTCCACTCTGAAGCACCTGGGCCTGGAACTGTCACCGGGGCTCACAGCAGCATGTCGGGCTGCCTGGATGGTGGTGGTCGCTTCTTCAATCCAATCCATCTTTATGTGCTTTAAAAACCACACAGCGGGCCAAAGGGCTATACATGCAAAGTACAACATAAAAAAAGCATGAAAACAAACTGTAAAAAGCCAACTCATCAGACTGGATTAAAAGCCAGTGACAAAGAATGTGCTTTCAGAGAGGACTTTAAGCCTGCCTTGTGTGCAAAGGTAACTCATCCCACAGTTTTCCCTTTGTTTTAGGGATGACTAACAGTAGCCGATCTGCTGACCTGAGAGAAGTGAAGGAGCGTACTGCTGAAGCTGGTCAGGCAGATACTGTGGGGCCAGGCCATGGAGACATTTAAAATCCTCTCTAAAACTAACTGGAAGCCAGTGAAGTGATGTCAGAGCTGAAGTAATGTGTTCATGTCTGAACCAGCTGTAGACGAGCAGGTGATGCTCGACTTAGCCCAGATTAAAGTGCATTTCAGCAGTCTAAACGAGTCGTAATAAAAGCATGGATTCAAATCTCAAAGTGATGCAAAGAAAGAATGGTTTAGCTTTAGAAAGTTGTCTCAGTTGAAAAAAGCTGGACTTGACCACTGAGCTAACCTGTGCAGCCGTTCTCCAAGGCTTGTTGCTGCTGGTGTCAGATGTTAACTTAACAAGCCCAAGTCAACAGGTACTGTGGAGCTATCTGTAGGCCCAGACAACGTAACCTCGGTCTTATCATCATTAAAGTGCAGAAAATCCATTGCCATCCATACTTTAATTTCTGAAACGCACTCCAGTTGTGGATTTTCTTGCTTCAGTTGCATATAAATCTGACTATCGTCAGCATAAAAATGGAGCGCAATACCATATTTCCAAAGAATTAATCCAAGAGGAAGTAAGTAGAGGGAGAAGAGAAGAGGCCCAAGAACAGAGCCTTTCAGGCACTCCACACCTTAGAGGCGCTGGAGAGGACTCAGCAGTTCCAACACAGACACAAACTTCTACCTGATAAGCAGGACCTAAACTCTGAACACGCTAATGAGCATGCTGTGGAGAACACACAGCAGGAAGATAATGATCCAGGCTGCTTGCATTGTGAACGTGGCGGTCCAGTCATACAGGGGCAGTGGAGTCCTGGTGTCTCTGGTATTTTGGATGGGACACAGACATAAACTGAATCCATTTCAGCAGTATTTTAACATCTTTGGATGAGCCATGAAGCTCTACACAATCTGAACTTGTCACAATGTCATTTCAGCAACCTGAGGAAAACACAGCTACTTGTCTCCACCTGCGAGTAATCGGTCAGTTCCTCCAAATAGTCGACATAGAACATTCCAGCTGTGACCTCACATTTCTGATGCAGAGGGATGTGCTCTGTAGATTCATGGCACAGAACCTCAGCCATAGTTTTGATCCACCTAAAAAACATGGTTGGTTTTTCTGTCATTGGATTTAGATTCCAATTTCAAATTGGATGTACCCCCCTCTCTTTGTGGCAGCCTGATCTAGTGGAAACTAAACAAAGGTAGTTTTTGAAAGATTTCAAATTTTACATCACAACATAGGTAATGACCAGACTTTAAAATGAGGCCTCTGGATTTCCTCACCAGAGCACCCTAATCATGTCAAAGGTCATAGTGATACTACTGCTCAGTATTAACATCATGACTGCTGAAGGTGATTAGTGTCTTTGAAGCAAAAACTAAGATTAGAGACGGTTTGTTAGCAGACTTAATACCACATAACTGAAGCTGTGCCACCTTCCTCGTTGTGGCTTTTCACCATTGGGAATGTTGAAGTAACGAGTTTGGGACTCTTTGGAGGACACGGGTGTAAAGAAAAGGGATGTGCATGATTTATCTATATATTTTCCTTTATTTAGGTCACCCCATTGAGATATAAATTCTGTTGAAGAGACGCCTGGTGAAGATAGTAGTTAGAAAGTAACATGTTAAACTTCCATCATTGTGACAGGGGATGTAGTTTGATTATTGATTGATTTGAGTCATAGTTGGAAATGAAAGTCAGAACTGAAAATAAATGTGATGAATTTCCCAGCCCTACAGGTTCTACCACCTTTCTCAGACGGGCTTGATTAGAATATAATTCCTCATGAAATGAACATCATGTCTGTGTTTACTTTGCAGTATGCCCCGTGCCAGTCCAGATGCTGTGTGCTGAACAGCAGGGCTCTGTACTGTACTGTTTACCATCCCAGTGAGAAGGTGCGTTTCTTTCCTTTCCTCCTGTTTGGTGTAGGAATTCTGAAAGAATTACTGTGTTGTTGTTGCTCTTCTCTTTGACAGACCGGTAGAATGAAGAAAGTCCTTTCTGTCTGTAACTGCCTGTGTTTCCCTCCACAGACCTTTGATAAGATCCTGATTGCCAACAGAGGAGAAATTGCTTGCAGGGTAAGACTTTCCACGTTATTAGTGTTGGGAACTTTGACTCTTTTGGCTGAATCGTATAATTTACTCTCGAACAGTAAATTGAACGAATCTTTGAACGAATCATTTCGTTCATTTTTCCAGCAGGTGGCGCTGTAACCCTACTGTGGGCGTTGCACAAAACGGCCACGGTTCTAAACACTTAACACTGAAGGAAACATAGTTTGCTTCAGCTGAGCTAACAAAATACAATACACAAAATGCCACAAACAATTCAAACCGTGTGAAAACCTGGGAAAGCAAATACACAATAAGGTGACTTGTGTCTGTATCCTCCCTGCCATTGTTGTTTAAAGCCCGACACTGACTCAGTAGCTGTCACGTGACAAATTAACGAACGAGAACGATCGTTCAGCCCTGTCACGTGACAGCTGGTAGAGAACAAGGGAATGTAAAACTCAAATTCATTTTGACAATTAGTAACACAATTAAGTGAGAAAAAAAGTAACAATAAGTTCCCTAAAATGTTACATAGTGCATTTATTGTGTCTTATTATTATTATTATTAGTAGTAGTATATTATTTTATGGTAGAGTATAACACAAAATCAATATGTTGATATAATTTTCAAAAGTATCTATTCACATTATTACATTATCATTTATCTATTTACACTCAACAATTATACATATCTACAAGAACCGAAGACCACTAATTAATTATGATTTCATGACAAATGAATGAACATCACAAATCAGACATCATTAATTTCCTCCTTCGTTTCTCTGTCTACAGTAGAGTCCTGTGCGGGACTGTTTTCTTCACCCCGCTCCCGCTGAATTTCTGACCATTACCACCGCAACGTGTGTGTTACACTCCCGCCCGCAGCCGCAAAACTTTGAGAATTTATGCCCGTACAATAATAGAAATGCATTGATTTTGTGTCTTCTCCCGTCCCGCAGGAGAAAACACATCATTTTATAGGCTATTAATAAAGAGATTCACGGACAATTGAGAAACTTCTGCAAATATCACACTTGCCTTGCTTTGTCTTTGTGCTGTAAAGACCTTCTTTGAGCTTCCTTTCCACATCATTTATTGACATCCTGTCGCTAGGCTACATCCCGATCTCAGTGTTTTTAGCCGCCAGCAGTTGACTCGTGAACGAATCAAAACTGTTTCCTGTGCGAGGAGCCGTAACCCGAGGAGTTGACTCGTGAACGAATCAAAACTGTTTCCTGTGCGAGGAGCCGTAACCCGAGGAGTTGACTCGTGAACGAATCAAAACTGTTTCCTGTGCGAGGAGCCGTAACCCGAGGAGTTGACTCGTGAACGAATCAAAACTGTTTCCTGTGCGAGGAGAACGAATCAAAACTGTTTCCTGTGCGAGGAGCCGTAACCCGAGGAGTTGACTCGTGAACAAATCAAAACTGTTTCCTGTCGTGCTGACTGAGTTTATGCAGCAGCCGCCTGTCATGTGGGGAGGAAGGGTACTGCGTGAAAACGAACAAATCACTCACTGAGACTACTCGTTACTCCCGAGTCATATAAACGATTAGTTAATATCGAACGAATCGTTCGCAAACGACACATCACTACACCACATCAGAACAGAGGATCAGATCTGAGGCTGTATACCTTTGAGATGATACAAATGATCATTTAATTTTCATTCATTAAAGTATCCAGCCTAATGAAAAAAATTGAAGGTTCCTTCTTGAATTGATGTAAAGTGTTGCTGATATTCTCTCTCTGAAGCTTTCGAGTCCCTCTTCCTTTACCAGTATTCGGGTAAATAAAGGCAGGGAGTAGGAGTTCTCAGCTTTGAACCTATGTGCGTAACCCTTTAACACCAGCTTTGCCTCTGCTCTGGCTGTAGCAGCTATGGAATGTCCACTTTGGATTAGATATTTGAATTGTTCCAATTTGTTTAGATTCACAAGTTATTCATTTAGTGAGTAATCAGCTGCTCGTTATTGTTGTCTGTGATCGATCATCTGGTTCAGCATATTTTCCGTAAAAGCTCTCGCATCCGGAGTCAATGCGTTGACTTACCGAGTTAGTGTGATCCGACTGACGCTTTGTTTTTTCAAAGCCAGATCTTTAAAAGATGAATGAATTGAATGTGTTTTATAGTACAGATACACACTTTTTAGTATTCATAACAACAAGAATTTCCCAAAAAGGAAACATTTCAGCCATTCAGATTTCATCAGAGCCTGAGAGTTTCCAACAGTGGTCCTGGTGGCTGGGTTACCTGACCCCCCCCTTGAGATGTTTAATTTTTATAGCATCAAATGTCATCGGAAGGCAATGGATCTCATTCTGGATGAGCATTTCCTTCCTTTTTGTATCAAACGGTAAACATTCCATCTCTACACTGAGGTGAAAGGTTTTTTTTTCCTTATCAGTCACGTTTTCTGGTGTTGTTTTATTCACCTATACACTTGTCTGTAGGCAGCTCAAATTAAATTCCTTTTCCCAAAACTACAGGAAACAAAGTTGAATAAAATGCCGTTTCAGAAAAAGCCTAAATGTTGTCACTTCTGAAGAATCTCCTTTTCTTTGGCATCAGATTGATAATTACAGAGAACTTCGCCTCTTAGATACAATGATCATGGAAGCCCTACAGGTGCCAACGTTTTGTGAGACATTACCTGCATGCTATCACAGAGACTGTACTTTACTGTAGCTGCTTTACTTGGATGAGTTAAATGTTGATTTAGTATTAACTGAATTTTCATCATATTCTGAACCACCTAATGTAAATATTGTCTGTTAAAACTAACTGAACAATATGGAAAACAAAGAAATCCAATTCCTGTTTTTTTTTTTGTTTTTTTTTGTTTTTTTAAATTTAATTTAATTTTTTTTTTTTTCAGGAATGGGATCAAAGCTAATCATTTTGTAGTTTTTTCAAATTTTGGGTGAGATGCTTGAGCTGTGATTAACTCAGACCTCACAGCTCCTGCTTCTCCCCTCTTCAAGTTTGCATGTTCTGTGTCTGTGGCCTTATTTCCTCATGCACAGATTTGTCAGCTCATGTTCATTTCAGCCTGCTACTGTCATTAGATTAGTGTTTAGAGAAGAAGGAGCATTGATTTCATGTTCTCTCCAGGTGATCAAGACCTGTAAGAAGATGGGCATCCAGACTGTAGCTGTTCACAGTGACGCAGACTGCAATGCTGTGAGTCACCAACTGGGTTCACCAGGGACATTTTAGGAGCTGAAATCTCTTAACTGACAAAAATGCTACTCGACTCTGCATATTTATACACGCACACATTGATATATCTATGTGTGTATGTGTATATAGCACTTCATCCCAGTATTCTAGTAAGAATGGTATGATTTTATAAAACTTCTGTTAAGGAAAAGCCTTGCATAACCCTTGTGTTCTTGTGTTTGAGAACTACTGTTCTAGAATGCAGATATCATTCATTTTATAAGCTCTCAAGAATGAATTTTTTTATGTATTAAATATATTACAATGGGAAAGTTTGTTTTTGATATGTCTGTCTCACATTCTCCTGTCATGGTGATGTTACTGTCCTCATACACACAAAATATATGTGTCTAGGTTCACGTAAAGATGGCTGACGAGGCATTCTGCGTTGGTCCTGCCCCTACGAGTAAGAGCTACCTGAACATGGACGCCATCATGGACGCCATCAGAGTGACTGGCTCTCAAGCTGTTAGTGCTTATGTTCTATTACTCTTACTGCATGTTGGGATGTGGACCCAGGGCATGAATAACATTCTCAATGCAACTTGTAAGAAACACATGAGCAATAATTATTGTGTCAATAGGAATCTGAAGCTATCTGCAGCAACATCAAACCCATTACCCTGATAGCATTTAAGTCCTCTTTGAGCCAGCCAAGTCTGCTCTGAGCGGCTGGGGTGTGGACATGGAGATCTGGAATGTCTGACCCTGAGATGTTGACGGTAGATCCTTTTGGACCTGTGGGTTGCAGGGTGATGCCAGTGCAGCTATATCTAATAAATAATTTCCTTCTCTTTGAAGGTTCATCCTGGATATGGGTTTCTCTCGGAAAATAAAGAGTTTGCGAAGCGACTGGTGAGTAATGCATACAAAAACATTTCCACCTTGCAGCAACTCTGACTTTGCCATGGTGTGATATATATAGATATTTTTTAGATTTTTATTTATTTCAGTTTAGTAGGTTTGTAGGTTTTCTCTAGAAGCTCCGTCTTTATCATATCACTCTTTCTCCCTAATGAAAGCTGTTGATGTTAGGCTATCTACAGATGCAGGCGGCTGTAGCTCAGGAGGAAGAGCAGTCGCCCACCAATTGGAGGGTCGGTGGTTCGACTCTGGCTTCCCCAGCTACATGTCGAAGCGTCCTTGGGCAAGACACTGATCCCCACGTTGCCACCCCAGTGTATTGGGGGTGTGAATGTGTGTGAATGATTAGAAAGTGTATCTTAAGAAGTGCTGTATGAGTGTGTGTGAGTGGGGTGAATGCAGTGGTCAGTTAGACTAGAAAAGCGCTATACAAGTACAAGTCCATTTACCATCTTTTCCTTTTTTTAAATGAAAGAAGAATTTTTTTCTTGTTTTTAAAGATGTAGAAATGCTAAAAGCAAGTACACTGTGATATGAGCTTTACAGTGTCAGTAGTTTGCTGCAGTCATTTTTTTGTACCTGATTTTTGTTGTCAGGCTGCAGAGGGTGTGACATTCATTGGCCCAGACACCCATGCAATCCAGGCAATGGGGGACAAGATTGAAAGCAAGCTGATTGCTAAGGCTGCTAAGGTCAACACTATCCCAGGATTTGATGGCGTCGTCAAGGTACAGTCACACATGCTCAGCAATGTATGTATAATGAAAGAGCGCATAAACATAATCACCAAACATTTAAAACAGGGAAATAAAGTAACCTAATGTGTAATTAATATACTAGAATTAAATTGCCAGTGGCTCTGTAGCCATAGAATTATCTCTTTGCCTTTCCATGGAATGTGGAGAGCTGTGTGTGGAGAGTTTGTCAGTATTGAAGCACCAGGACATGAATGTAGATTCAATTCTACATTCAATAATTTATTTTAGCAAATAAGTACTGTAACACTGGATGTGCCAATGCAGTTTCTGCATCTGGAAAATCCATAGAAATGTCAAACTCTCGACTCAGCTTCTATTTGCTTCATTTTCCAACACAGACAGCATCACCTCGATGTGGATGGGATCATTTCTATGTGATGCTGTGTTGATGTAGACTTTCAAAATGCCCAGTGTGTGTAGGCTGACCATTGCAGTGTTAGTTCAGACCAACTCTATGGTTTGACATTTTTTCATAGAACATCGAGAATTTTCACGACACCTGAAAAAAAAAAAAAAAATTAGTTAGACCAAAACCAGATTTTTAAAAAGCATGCAAATATATCCACGCTGTCTTAATTTTATGAGCGAGTTTCACTTTCCCCATGGGCAAAACTCTCAAGAGATCAAAGTGAGGAAAGGTGTGACAGACGAGGTCCCCCAGCAGTCTAAGCCTATAGCAGCTTAACTATGGGATGTTTCAGGATTACCTGAGCCATCCCTAACTATAAGCTTTATCAAAAAGGAATGTTTTAAGCCTAATCTTAAAAGTGGAAAGGGTGTCTGCTTCCCGGACTTTTACTGGCAGCTTATTCCACAAGAGAGGGGCCTGATAACTGAAGGCTCTACCTCCCATTCTACTTTTAGAAACTCTGGGAACAACAAGTAAACCTGCAGTTTGGGAGCGAAGTGCTCTTTTAGGAAAATATCTTACAATGAGATCTTTAAGATATGATGGAGCTCGGTCATTAAGAGTTTTATATGTGAGGAGAAGAATCTTAAATTCTATTCTGAATTTAACAGGGAGCCAATGAAGAGAAGCTAAAACTGGAGAAACATGATCTCTCCTGTTAGTTCTCATCAGAACTCTGGCTGCAGCATTTTGGATCAGCTGGAGGCTTTTCAGAGAATATGTGGGACAGCCCAATAATAAGGAATTACAGTAGTCCAATCCTGAAGTAACAAATGCATGAACTAGTTTCCCTGCATCACCCTGAGACAGGATGTTCCTGATTTTAGCAATATTACGAAGGTGAAAGAAGGCAGTCCTAGAAAAACCATGTGCGTCAAATGATAAATTCTGGTCAAAAATAACTCCAAGGTTCCTCACTGTAGAACTAGAAGCCAAGGAAATACCATCTAGAGTAACAATACAACTCGACAATTTCTCCCTGAAGCGCTCAGGTCCAAAGAGAACAACTTCAGTTTTGTCTGAATTTAGAAGCAGACAGTTCTGAGTCATCCAGGTCTTTGTGTCTTTAAGACAGGCTTGTAGCCTGACCAACCTGTAGGTTTCATCTGGTTTCATAGATAAGTACAGCTGAGTATCATCAGCATAACAATGGAAATTTATGCCATGCTGTCTAATAATGTTACCTAATGGAAGCATGTACAATGTAAAAAGAATCGGTCCAAGCGCAGAACCCTGAGGAACTCCATGACTTACTCCAATGTGTGAGGAAGATTCTTCATTTACAAGAACAAACTGGAATCTATCAGATAAATATGACTTAAACCAGCCAAATGCAGTCCCTTTATTCCCAATAACATGTTCAAGTCTCTGTAACAGAATGCTGTGATCGATCGTATCAAATGCAGCACTGAGATCTAATAGGACAAGCACAGAAACAAGTCCGCTATCAGAGGCTAAGAGGAGCGTTAAAGACGGTGCAGAAGTCTCTACGTCAGGGAGGGAGCAGAAAACTGAACAAACAAAAAAAGTAAAAGCCGTCTGTGCAGTGAATTCAGCAGTACTTACATGTATGATGATCTCAAACAGAGGAAGTTAGAAGCAGCAGCAGAATGTCATGAAGATCAGCTGATTGAAGACCGGGGGGGGGGGGGGGGGGCAAGGGGCAGAAGGTGTGGTGCCAGAAGACCCCCCCTCATGGACTGCCCCATCAAAGTGCCATCATGATGAGGCAACAACTGTTTGCACGACTTGAGTTGCAGTCATCGAGCGCCTGGCCATGGCGGAACGTTTTTTTTTTTTTAAAAACCATTTTCATATCAAACCTTTTCTT